>NC_081416.1:89110075-90310075 GCF_949786415.1 Peromyscus eremicus | reverse complement strand
AAAAGGTGGAACTCAGGTGTTGAAAGCAAGGGCATCACAGAGCGATGTTCTGAAATCACGGCTTTACATCATCATGTATCCCCATCACAATAACAGGGCATCACAGAGCGATGTTTTGAAATCACGGCTTTACATCATCATGTATCCCCATCACAGTAACAGGGCTATCACAGAGCCATGATACGCTCTGAAATCAAGGATTTGTCTTATCATCTATCCCATGGCTTCCTTTGCCATGCTGTGTTTCTCCATTCCCAACTGCACGGGTCACCTTGCTGTCTTAGCTACAGAACCGAACCTCTATCTGACAATTCCCAGAGGATCTCAGTGGAGGAGGTGGAAGGGGGAATGTCACTATGATATTACTAAATATTCAAGACCTCCTTTCCTTTCTCACACTCTCTCCTTGGTCTCTGAAAAAAACCAAGGATGTTTATCATACAATAATGAAATAAAAATAAAGTCATTCATCAAGAACCCTGTATTTATTTTCTTTATGTCTGAAGGTTGTTAAATCCTAATTATCCTGAACTATTTTCATACTGCTGAGCAGCCTCCACTTATGAAGTCAGTAATTAATATTCAATTTGCCTACAGCCTTCAGATTTGCATGTTAATTATTGATTTCTTAATCACCAGTATGGGTGTTTGAGAGCTTTGGAGAACACTGACATTTCAGTAAATGTTACAGAGTGATCATCTCTGCAGATTGGGGTTTTTAAGAAAATATTTTGCAAGCTTTTGTTTTCAGCTTTCTGCTCCACCCACAGCTCTGACTTTTCCTGAGGCCTCGGCCTCGGCTTTGCTTTGCTGTTATTGATAGAATTGTGAGCTCACACCTGGACAGGAGCAGGGTCATCCCTTAAGGTGTCTGCCTGGACATCCTTTCTCGGTGTCCTCCCATAGGAGAAAATGGGGGAGAGTGAGGATTCTGAGCCACAGAGAAGGCTGTATTCTGCTGGGCTTTGAGGCAGTGGTTTTCCTAATTGAGCTATCTAGAATAACCAAAGCACGGAACTCTAAGGGACTATAGATGGAGAACTGAGAAAATTGATAGAAGAAATTTCAGATGGCAGGTGATACTTGAAGCCCAGGCAGGCAATAACATCAAAGTTGTAGCCAATAAAATTTTTCACAAGATTCCAATCTACCATGAGATGACTCAAAGGAAAGGATCTATCGAATTTCCAGAGAAAAGGAACTGGCATGCACTAAACCTCTCTCTCTCTCTCTCTCTCTCTCTCTCTCTCTCTCTCTCTCTCTCTCTCTCTCTTTCCTTTCTCCCTCCCTCCTCCCTCCCTCTTCCCTCCCCCTCACCTCTGTGTGTATGTGTGTGTGCAGGTGCACAAGCAGAGATATGTGATTCTGATTGGAGACCGAAAGTTCACCTTGGGTAATGTTCCTCAAGATGCTGTTGACTTTGTTTTTTGTTTGTTTGTTTGTTTGTTTGTTTATTAGATTTCTTCATTTTATTTTATGTGTGTTTTGACTACATGTATGTCTGTACACCATGTGTGTGCTTCGTGCCTTTGGAGGTCAGAAGAGGGCATCAGGTGCCCTGGATCTGGAATTACAAATGGTTGTGAGCCACCATGTGGATACTGGGAATGGAATCTGGGCCAGTGCTCTTAACGACTGAGTCACCTCTCCAGCCCTAGACTTGAGAAAGAGTTTCTCCCTTATCAGCCAGCTTGGCTGAATTGGTGAGCCCCAGGGTTCTGCCTGTTTCTGCCTCCCCAGCACTGGGATTACAAGCACACACCCAACATTTTTATGTGAGTTCTGGGAATAGAACTCAGTTCCTTGTGTTTGCACAGCAATAACTTTACAACTGATCTATCTCTCCATCATGTACTAAACATCTTATGAATTTAACTGCCTGGACTGATGCTCAGAGGGGAACACAAACTGAATCTGAATCCTTACTGCATGACTGAGGGTCCTGGAAGAAAAGCTTGAGATGTCAAGTCCATCCAAGTCATGCACAAGGCAGGAGACCAGCTGAGAGCCAGGAGGAGGTATGCACGACCAGACACTGGAATGTACGGGGTGAACGGGTAAGATATTGCCATGGTGTGAAAGGATGGAGAGCAGGCTCAGAGACATGGAGGCTATGGAGCAGGATAGCTCAAGAACGAGTTTTGAAAATGGGACTGCTAAGTCTTTGCCTTGTTGTTCGTCCTTTGATGCTCACACTGTCAACAAGGTCTCCAAAGGAAAGGCACTGCTAGATAAGAGCTGTCACCCTGAAATACCACAACTGCAACAACATTCTAGCAACATCTTGGGAGGGGCCAGTACAGCCAAAGCCTGAGCCCACTGACAGGAGGAGCGGGAAGGAGTTTGAAAGCGCAGCGTCAGAGTACAGGGCTTTCTTGGGACTATGTTGAAATCCCAGGCTCTAGATTTATGCTGACCACTACACTGATTCTACTCCGTGAATTGATCCAGAGAGGCCATTTCCCAGCAAGAAACCTAGCCAACAGAATGCATGTAAATGTCACTAGATGTGTATCTTTAAGTACCTCAGCGAGTCTTAATGTGGCTTTCAATAAACCAGCTAACCGTTTTCTGCCACACAGGAGAAATGGAAATGGATGACAGTTTCGGCAGGTGTAGTTGAAGTCACCCACATGGTAAGCAAGGACCCACTGTTGAGGAGACTTTAAGCAGTACTTTCAGACTGGCACCTCATGCCAACAGTTATCTCAAGGTAATTAGCAATCTAAAAGGAAGCCAGATTTGGCCACATGTACAGCTGCCATCTTTGAATTTAACCCATTATATTTCTGAAACATCTCTACCCATTCAGAACTCTAAACCTGGCATCCAAGTGGTCTGAAATAGCTTTACTGTGCAGTCCAGTCTAACCTCTTCTACTGACTCGGTGTGGTGGATGGTGTTCAACCCAAGCCTTCACTCTTTTGATCCTTTCTATGACTTTGTGGGCCTTGCTGTTCCTCCTACTAAAAAAAGAAAAACATAGTCCTTCATCAAAGCTCATTCTTCCCCAGCAGTCCATACCACTTGTCCAGCAACATGGGTGAAAGCATGGATGAGTGAATAAAGGTGCTTTTATTCACTTGGCTGAGAGGCACCTTTTGGAACTCTGACACTCTCTCCGCTCACTCCAGCTCCATCTCTGGAGCATGAGAAAATTCAAGCACTCTCTATACTGCTTGAGACAGCAGGTAGTAAGTAGTACAGCTCTTTAAGGTCCTCTCTGCCCTGATACCCATGCTGCTGTTCCCTTTTCCTGCTCTGTGACGATTTATGTGGACTGTCAATTGTGACATCAAGAGATGCCTGAGACATTAGTGAGATATACCTTTGGGTGTTTCTGTGAGAATGTTTCCAGAGAGAATTGCCTGAGGTGGGAAGACCCATGCTGAATGTGGACAACATCACGCCATGGGCGGAAGCACCAAGCTGAATAAAAAGGGAGTGGAGAAAAAACCTGAGTGCCAGAACCTCCACTTCCTGCTTCCTGATCTGTCTCGCACATGTGCTCCTGCAGCCACGAGCTGCTCCAGCTAGCATACACTCCCCACCATGATGGACTGTTCCCTTAAACCACAAAAGGAAGCTTCCCTCCACCAGGCTGCTTTGTTGGGTATTTGGTCCCAACCACGAGAAAGGTAACGAACACAGACCACATGAGTGTGGGGACTGCGGTAACACTGCCAATTCCCAAGAGTCCACTTCACAGACCCCTTCATGTTATGAACGTCGCAGGTCCCTGTGCACCATGAACTTGGTGCTGTCACTCAGGATCCTCCTCCCTGGCCCTCACCAGCTCATCTTCTTTTTTAACTCCCAATTCTTTTGTTTCCTTAATTCCATAGATTTTTCTTCTTCCTTCATTAGTTCTGAGAAGGAGGATCTGACTCGCCAAATAGTCTTCCAAATTAATTTCTTCTATCAAAATAACTTTATTTGTCTTTCTTTCCAGCTCTACTATACTATCTATTCCCTAAGGCACGGTCTAGTTTGAATAGTGGGAAGGCACTAGAACAAACAAGAGCACGGAGGCAGCCAGAGCACCAATGGCCAACAGCCATGACTGCCCACCATACACCAATGCCTAAGTGCCAAGTCACAGAAAAGCCCAGGTGGATAATAAACCAGTGGTCACCTAGAGTATCAAGCCAAGGACAAGCAGAGACCCAGAGAGTAGCGGGGGAACAGGATACAGGGAAGGTCATTCCAGAGTGGGTCTTACTGTACACACAAGACCACAGCTTGTTATTTCAATGTGCCCATGCCTTGATTGTGCTGTGATCAGTAATGCAGACCCCTCCATGACAATACAGAAAGGGATGGATAGAGCCCGCTCTTCTCTCACGCTTGCAGTAGGAGACAGCAATGGTGCCTGCTGCCTTGATGGTCTACCACCTTCCTGGAACCTCAAGGTGCACTGGTCATTTAATTATAGGGAAACACATTGCTACCCCACCCACCACCATCATTGTTTATAACTCCTCTTCTTGTAGTGACTCAGTCCTTTAACATGGCCACCCTGATATTTTGAGGGTTCAAATGATGGAACTCTTCCATTTCTGAGGATAACTTACTGGTTATCAGTTTTAAACAAATGTGGTAAAATGCAGAAGCAGAACCACATCCAGTCCAACACCTAAAAGGATAAAACGTCATTCTCTCTCTGTCCAAGTCACATTCTTATATACTGGTGTGACTCTTCCTCTTCACCTGCTTCTAAATGTGTTCCTGTGTCCTTGTGCCAGATTCCTGACTTGGTCCTAAGAGCCACCAATTCCCATTCCTGAACTGAGCCGGGTGGTCCTTTCCTGTGTTGTATGATGTGTCGTGCATTTTTCTGTCACTGTACTTCCAACTATTTTTAAACTCCATCTCTATAAGACCCCTGGATTGGGAACTCCTGTAAGGAGGAGCTAGGTCTTCCAGTCCCTTCTCTGTCTTACTTGAATTTGGGCACAGAGCACAACACTGATTAGACCTCAGTAAATACAGAGCAATGACCAAAACACACATGAAAAGTAATTGAAACATCTCTGATATAGGTAAAAACAAAAGTAGAGATCACATTCATTTAGGATCTCCCTGGTACAGTTACTGGAATTCTGGTGGGTTTTTTGCTGTTGGCTTTCACCTAAGACCTTAACCAGTAACTGAAGCCCCTATGTACCTGTGTGATCGTTAATTTTAATTGTCAACTTCATAGAATCTAGAGAAACCTGGGAGATGGACCTCTGGGCACACTTGTGGGGGAGTGTTTTGATTACATTAATTGATATGGGAAGACCTGTCCACTGTGGGTGGTACCATTCTCTGGCTGGGATCCTGTAGTGCATAAGTGGAGAAGGAGCTGAGTAGCAGCCACATTCATCACTCTCTGCCTCCTGACTGTGGATGACACGTGAGCAGCAGTTTCAAGTCTCCGCTGCCTTGACTTCCCTGTACAATGGACTGTGCACTTGAACTGTGAGCTGAAATAAACATTTTCTTCCTTGTGTTGCTTTCGAAACATCACAACAACAGAAGAACCTAAGGCCGATTTCTTTATTCTGACATTAGCCTGGGCTTGCCTCTGCTCAGCCTGGAGTCTCGGAACCCTAAACAAATCTCTTGAGAAGAGGAACAAAGGCTTATTTGAATAATGCCAGTCAAAGGAAGGCTTTGGAAGAATGAACTTCCTTTATCTAGAGCAGCGGTTCTCAACCTTCCTGATGCTGTGACCCTTTAATACAGTTCCTCATGTTGTGGTGACCCCTAGCCATAAAGTCGTTTTCGTTGCTACTTCATAACTGTAATCTTGCTACTGTTACAAACTGTAATGTAAATCTCTGTGTTTTCCGATGGTTTTAGGCAACCCCCGTGAAAAGGTCATTTGATTGCCTAGGGAGTTGTGACCTACAGGTGGAGAACCACTGATGTGCAAGGATGATGTAAAGGATGCAGGCATTCTGTGCCACCTCAGCAGGTGGCTGGCACAAGGTGCGGTCCGAGTCAAGGAAGAGCATTACTTCCACTGTCAGGACTGCTGGAGAGAGGACCCTTGACTCCAACGCCTCTTCCTCTTCGTTGACATCTGTTATACCATGAATTTTTGATATCTCACTTTGGGGGAAGGGGAAGGTTACAGAACAGTACTTTCCGTTGTCTCCTGGGCCTGTGATAAATGGTGGTTAACGAGCATGTCTGCTGTGGGAAGAAGCTAGGAGGCATTCTGGGAGTGGTAAGCGATTCCTACACACAGCGCTTCTGAAAGGTAGGCTAAATCCTTTCAAGACAGAAAGCAGTGGGTTTGCCTCCTTCCCACTTTGGCAATTATCCTTCGGCTGTTCTGTTTTGTACGGTGATGGAGTGGTTATTTGGGACTAAAGGAGCAATTGAATCTGTATCAAAAGTAAGTTTGAGATTCCTTGCCTCCCTGACAAACGTGTTATTACTGCCTTCGCAAAAGGGCATTTACCTGTCTGTCAGAGATATACTCTGTTTTCATTTTGTGTGAAATCCTCTTTGACTTCCTAAAGCACATCTGTGGAAAAGAATGACTGTCTCTGACAGACATTCCCAAGGGGAAGCACAAGACCTCACCCCGCCATGACAGGCCCTGGCCTTCAGCAGCTCCATTTTGTTGATGAATGCAGTCAGGGACCTGTGTGCCTTGCAAATGGAGCCCTGTGGGCCTCTTCCTTCCTGAGCTCTCTGCTGCTGCTCCCACCCGAAACCCCTTCAATGGTATTTAAGAGATTCTTGTTTTCCTGAATGTTCTCTCCGGTTTGTGTGTGTGTGTGGTGTGTTTGTTTTTTGTTTTTGTTTTTTTCCTGGAAAAATGAAAGTACTTTGCACTTAAAGGAATGAAAATGTGCTTTGGATCTAACTGTGAAGTCCCTGCCTAATTAAGTCCCAACTGTGAAGTCCCTGCCTAATTAACTCCCTGGGACTGAGGCTCCCTCTGGTTTCCTAAATGTGCTAGAGATGGTAGTTCATCACCTTCTGAGGTGACTCAGCTGGTTTTCAGGCTGTGGGGGACATTGTTTGCTTGTGTGTGTGTGTGTGTGTGTGTGTGTGTGTGTGTGTGTGTGTGTACATGTGCTCATGTATGTTTGTGCACATATGTGTGTACATGTGGAGGCCGGAGGTCAACCTTGAGTGTCGTTTTTCAGGAGCTGTCTACCTGGTTTTCTGAGGCAGGGTCCCTCACTGGTCTGGATATCACCAAGTAGACTAGAATGGCTGCCCAGTGTTTTCCCCAGATCAAACCTGCCTGCCTCCCCAGCTTTGGAATCCTGTTCCTGTCTTGTTAAGTGTAGGTTCTGGGGACTGAGCTCAGATCCTTGACTTACCTACTGAACTTTCTCCCCAGCTCCCAGGTTACTGTTTTCTAATACAGAAACTTGAAAAGCGTGCTGGCAAGGGACGGCTCTGACTGAGTGCTAATGGCTATCCAGAGCTCTAGATGGGTGGAACTTATGTATTCTGTTCCTCTTTTGAACCTTTTAACATCTTAGGAAATGGATTTTTCCTACTTCACAAATAAAAAATAAAGGCTCAGTGAAGGCGAGGACTTTGCCATGGTCAGAGCTTCATGGACAGTCTCAGCCTGACCTCTAAATAGCTATGCTGGGAAAGTCACTACCTACTTTCCCTACTACTTTCCTACTGCCAGGAAAGTCACTACCACTTAAATCAAACACTCTGGAGCTGGGGTCTGGACTGGGGTGTGCTGCACACTGCAGGCTCCAGCGCTAAGCTTAGGAATGAGAAGGGAAGTGACAGCTTTCCATACAGGGCGAGCCTCCATTGTCCTGTGTGTATGTATGAGGGGAGGTCTCTAACATCCATCTGTATACCTCAGGGACTCTGAGCACACAGACCAGGCCCATCTCCACTTCCTTAAGTGTCTTGGGCTCACTAGGAGAAAGGCTGAAAGACTTGTGGGAAAAGGTGGTCAAGCTGTAGTCACAAATTTAAAACAGCTCAAACTATCTCCAGACATTGCTCCTGTCTCTAGGGGACAAAATTGTCCCTCCCCAGTTAAGACTGCTGTTTGGTTCCACTGTGATGATCTACAGGCTCCCCTCCTCCCCCTCTGAAGGTGAGGCCGTAGGGTATTCACCTCTGCAGTTCCAATCCCAGCACCACACTGGAGAAAACTTGACATTGACATTGCCCATTTGAACTGATCTGTCCACGCTGTGAAACACTGAACGTTTGGACTTACAGTCCTAGTCTCCTGGCCATCGTGGACTAGACAAAAGGTGGAAAACTAATTCAAATTCAGCCAGTTGGCTCTCTCTCCTTGTGGAAGAGTGACTGTAAGACTCTACTGCAGCTAGGGCTGCTCCTTTGAAGAGATGAGATGGAAGCTGGGAGCAGCTTCTTACACCCATCACTTGAACTGAGAGCAGAAAAAGCCAGTCTTCCAAGAAATGAGAATGAGACAAATGTTCAGCCAGAGATGAGGGACTAGCTGAGCATCTTTGAGATAAAGAGGGTGTTCCAGACACTGCCTGGCCATTTTCCTCTCCTGAGGCCTGGCTGCCTTGGGATTCTGTGAGACCCCATGTCCTTGTGACAAACTCTTCTTCATGTAAACCGGCTCAAGTTGGATTTTGATTTTATGTGTATATATCTTCCAGGGGTGCATGTGTGTGCCTGTGCAAGGAGGTCAGAGGCCAACCTTGGGGGTCATTCCTCACACGTATCCACAAGGACTTTATTGACTGAGCCGTTTCCCCAGCCCCTGGATTTTTACTCTTACAATCAAAGAAACCTTCCTGGTACATGGGTCTGGCACTGGGTAGATATTTGATTCATTTTAATTAATTGATTGGTTAATTAACGTACTGATTGCCAAAAAGAAAAAAAGCACCAGGACTTTTCAAAAGCAGCAGCTGCCACAGTAACTGCTCTGGCTGCCTGGGGCCAACTGTGAACAGCTCCACCCACCAGACAGTACCCAATTTGCCTAGAGGTAGAGCCAGCTGCTGGATGAGAAGAAATGGGTAGCAGAGTGAGATGCATGGTAATAAAATCCAGGGGCGGGGGAGTGGGGGACACAAGAGGCCAGTCTTTTGGGATTCTAATTCATAGCGCTGACTTTTTCTGAGTCACCTCCACCTGGTCTGTAGATTAGTCACCCAGCCACAGCTACTGCTGCTACAGTGTCTCCAGCAGACTCCCCGCTCACAGTCAGCCTCTGCACAGTACCCTCCTTTGGGAAGTGGAAACTCAGAGCTTGTGAAGAAAACTGCCTGTGGTGATACTGCAGATGCAGCTGAGTTACGGGGATGGGGGCTGGCAGAACAAGTCCCTGTCCTTCCTGGTAACACTGTTCAGGATCCCAGAGCATCCTCAAGCAGAACTGAGGATGCCTGCAGGACTTGTGTCTGCAGCAGAGAGGCTTCATCAAAGCTCGTCTGGCTCTCTGGTCACACCAAGATGGGACTGAGTTCTTAAAGGCACAGGGCATGCGATGAGAAGCCTCTGGGGGTGCCATGGGTGAGCAATCGCCATCTGCAAGCAGCCAGCCAGAATAGGCATGGAGGGCCACTGGCCTTGAGGAGATGAGAAGGCAAGTCTGAGTAAATAGATGGACTGCAGCAATAAGCAGGAAAGCTCTGGAATCGTATCCAACGTGGTGCTGGTGTGCTGTAAGGTCAGTGAAGTCAAAACCACAGTGACTAAGAATGGCAGCAACATTAAGTCTAGAGAAGATGGTGGCAGATGTTTGTTTATGGATACGGCTCTGTGTGAGTGATTTGAAGCATCAGATAAACCTGAGCTCAGCTTCAGGCAGGGGCTTCTGGGTCTGGCTAGCTTCTCTTAGATGCTTCCCTAGGAGACCTGCAAGGGATCTACACAACATATACTCTTGTCACTTTGTGTTACTGTATTGAACCATTAGGGCCATCTGAGAAAGCAGAATGCAGATTACTCAAAGAAGGACATGTAATCTCTCTATAGACCTTTAGGTGTGGGCTATCTCTAACACTTGAGGTTGTCAGTGTTGGGTCACAACGCAGGGAACAAGTGGATGACAAATTCTGATACTGATGATGCTAGAAATCTCTGGGATATAGTGTCAAAGTAGATGTTAACCAACCATCGATGGCTTGAAAGTGGAACCTGTAGGAAAGTGAGTGGTCAGGAAGAAAATGCCTTAGCAGTGAGGACCATCTGTCAGACCCAGACCAGTACAGATCACCACCCAGAGCCCATTCAGATACTATGCAGCAGGATCCCCTCCATGTCAGTTAGTTGCTCCTCCTCTCAGCCTAAGTAGGACTCTACCACCAAAGCAACTCCTTCCTATGGACTCGAGTGCTTTCAAGTGTGCCCCTGCCTCCACTGCTCCTCGGGGGCCATGCAGGCAGGCAAGGAAAATACACACAACAAGTTCTGTATGGTTTCTGAGGTGATGAATCAGTGAGGGATGGAGGAACTGACAGCAAGGGACATGCCTTGGAGATTTCTGTCCCTTGACTCAGCCACCACGAAGGGGAATACTTCAGCTGATCCCAGAGAAAGCCCAAGGTCCTATGATGCAACTGTGAAATAAATTCTAGGGTAGCAAGTGAGCTCTGAAACATGGCATCTCCAGTCCCTGTACCAAAGCCCAAGAGACTAACTAGTAAGCTACACATGGCATAGAAAGTGCCCAGCTCACTAAAGAATGATGCCACAAAGCTCCTCTTTTGTTCAATAATACAGTCTACAATATTAAATGAATAAATTCATGACAGATGTGATACAAGAGCCTAGAGAACCAAGGACAGAAGGAGAATGTCCTTGACACCTTCAAACTTACATTTAAAGTGACAACTTTTGTGCCTGTGTGTATGACTGAATGCTGTACAAGAATAGTCCGTACTGTTACACAGATGGGTCACAATCCCTTCCAGGACACTGACTCATAATACTGAGCTCCATGCCCTTTGGTAAAGGTGATTTACATAGCATTTTTCTAAAATGTTCCATCCTGCATCAAGCATCTCAAGCAGGAAGCTAAACAACTCAAAATGGTTCCTCAAAACTTTAGGAAGCCCCTGAAATTGATCAGATTTCACTAGGCCCCTCCCTGCTCGATTAAAAAAAACCTCTCAAACAAGCAAAGCCACAAAGAAGACTCTGGGAGCAGCCAAGCTGCCTGGCAGAGGTTCAGAACAACCAAGGGATCTGGAAAGAACACTCTCCAACCTGTTGAGCTGCCTGCAGGCTCTTTGGTGTACTCGAGATGCCCAGCCTTGTGAGATGTCACCCATGCTGGGGTGGGCTTCAGTGATGCAGCTGTCCTGAAGGCATTTCTGCTCCTATAAGTAATTCCAATATAATTCATTGGTTCATCAAGTTGGACTTTGATGGTACCCGTACTTTGCTCTGTTGTGGGCTCCCTATCTAGGGTGAGTAGAAGTGGGTGTTGCATCTCCCCGGGAAAAGTTTTGTCCCACAACAAGGTGACAGTGGAAGTATGCTCTAAGCATGAAGGATTCCATGCAATGACAACAGGAAGATACTTCACACCCACTCAAAGATTCAATGAAGTGTAAACTTAATTAGTCTTATCAATAAAACCAGGAGTCAGATATTGGGGTAATAACCTAAAAGATCAGAGAAGCAGAGGAGCAGCCACCAGTGACTTCCTATCTTTCCAGATCCTCCGACAGAAAAGACTGAGATCCTGTCTCTGCCCTGCTTATCACTTCCTCTCTCTGCCTCCAGAGTGCTGGAATTAAAGGTGTGAGCCTCCCAAGTGCTGCTGCCAAAGGTGTGAGCCACCGATGACTGGCCTCTATGGTTAGCTAGTGGCTAGCTCCATCCTCTGATCTCCAAGCAAGCTTTATTTGTCAGGACACAAACAAAATATCACACAACAATCTAACTTTCCAACAGAAAAAATTCCAGAAGCCCAGCCTGAAGAGAAAAGCAGAGTGCCCAACCCTGGTCCACCAAAAAGCTGCTCCCCTAAAAGACCACCACAGTAAGGCCATAAACACACTGGCTGGGAACAATGACTGTTACAGTCAGGAAGGAAGTTGCTTCTAGAACTTACTAATGGTATGAATGTGACTCTCCCTATGATGTGACTTCCTGTAATAGAAACTGAGGGTACCGATTCCAATAGCAAATTTCTGAATACCTTGAAACAAAATGTGATTTAAAGATCTTATACCATGGGTCTGGAGAGATGGAACAGTGACTAAGAGCACTTGCTGCTTTCAGGGGGCCCATACTCAGTTCCCAACACCCACAAAGCAGCTCACAAGCATCTATAACTCCAGTTCTGGGGCATCCAACATCTTCTGCTGGCCTCCACATATTCTTGTATAAACTCATGCAAGCGGTCATGCATATAAAAATTAAATGAGTAAAATAAAGACCTTATAGTAAGCCTAGTGATTGAGACTCAACTAACTTCAGTATTATTCCTCCTCTCTGGCTGATTGTCCCACCTGCTACTGCTAAGCCAGTCCCCACATGCTCTTCTAGAGTATCCTAAACCAGACTAGACTCTGCCAGGAGACATATCTGACCCAAATCTTAGATTCTGTCCTCAGCCAGCAGGCAGGATCAGAAGTCTTCTGTAGATATGGAGTCTATGAGTCCCTGTTGCTTACCTGTGAAGCCCACTTACATGGGCAATCACTCAGGAATCATTCCAAAGGTACAGGGCTCTGGTGGGAGGATATTTGAGACAAAGAGATATGCGAGGACTCCCTAAACCTTTCATAGCTTCTTCCCAGAGTCACCTCTTCTCCAACAACACCGGGATGGCACTTCACCAATGAAGAACAACTAAAAATTCTTCCACTCACAGGACAAAATGACAAGTTCTTCCCGAATGCCCCTCATCCTCCTTCTAAGACAGCACCGAGGGGTGGACAAACTGCCTATTTGTGCAGTAGTGCCTCCATTTTGTTCCAAATTAAGCATGCACGCATTACGAACAAACAATAGATGTCTCTAGAGCAAATATAGAGCTCTCAGACCCTCATAAATTCGTCAAGAGGAGCTCTCTGCAGTTTACAGCCTCAATACAGTCTTGAGTGAGTTACAGCCTGGTGTGGAGTGCTGAGAAGACTTCTCATTTCTGGGACTTCGTAGCAAAACTTTCCTCTCTCCCATTTTGTGGCAGACACATTCTGGTTAGAATTCTGGTATCACATTGGCTCATTCTCACCTTTTCACCATGCTCCTTGATTACTATGATACTAGTTTTTTTCTTTTACATTGTTTTTTAATTCTCCTCTCATATATTATATCCCTATTGCAATTTTCCCTCCCTCCACTCCTTCTAGCACCCCCACATCTTCCCTCTCCCCCAAATCTACTCCTCCTCCATTTCCCTTCAGAAAAGAGTAGCTCTTGAAGATATCAACTGAATACAGCTTAACAAGTTACAAAATAACACTAAGCACAAACCCTCATATCAAGACTGGACAAGGCAACCCAGTAGAAGAAAAAGAGTCCCAAAAGCAGGCAAAAGAGTCAGAGAAATCTCCCATTCTCACTATTGGAGGTTCCACAAGAACACCAAGCTACACAACCATAACATATACGCAGAGGTCCTAGCTCAGACCCATGCAGGCTCCATGATTGTCCCTTCAGTCTCTGTGAGCCCCTATGAGCCCTGCTTAGTTGATTCTGTGGGCTGTGCTCTCAAGGTGTCCTCAACCCCTCTGGCTCCTACAGTTCTTCTTTCTCCTCTTTCTGCAGGATTCCCGAGTTCTACCTAATGTTTGGCTATAAGTCTCTGCAACTGTTCCCATCTATTGCTGGATGAAGCCTCTCTGACAAGATACTCTATTTTTAAACTTATCAAACAACTTAATTCTGGGACAATGACAATTATACTCTCCTCTCACACTTTATTTGGTTGGAATTTTATGTGGAGAGGCCAAGGTCCAAAGAACTAATATACTCAACATTCAATAAAACATTTTTATAACTAGGTGTAAAAATTTTCACACACATGCACACACACAAAGAGAGAGAGAGAGAGAGAGAGAGAGAGAGAGAGAGAGAGAGAGAGAGAGAGAGAGAGAGAGATCCTCTGGCAGGCATGATTTGGATTCTAATTCAACTTAATTCTGTACCATCTACCCAGCAATAGCACTAGGTCCCAAGGTTAAGGGCTGGATTGCACAAGACTGCCCCCGTTTCAGATGGCAGCCACAAGTAGTTAACTGTATTTCAAACCAGCTGGTTATTAATGCAGAATTCTTTTTACAACTCTCTCTCCTCCAGTTTGATTAATTCGCTATGACAGCTCCCAGAGCTCAGGGAAAAGTGGTTATTGTTTATTACTGGTTTGCTATGTTAATACAGGACATGATAAAAGTGGTAGCTAACTGAATAGCCACTTGAAGAGCTGCATGGAATAAGGTACCGGGTGGGAAGGAGCTGAGAGATACCATGCCCTCCCTGGGAAAGACACTCTTCAGAAACTTCCGTGCCTTCAGCAGTCTGGATGCTCTTCAAACCCTGTCATGTGGCAGAATTTTAAACTTGGTCTCTGGTTCCTCTCTGCTGTCCTGAGGAGGGGGTGGAAAATGGAAAGTTCCAGTTTCTAATTATCACTTGTCTTTCTGGTGAACAGGATGGTTCAGGAACCGAGCCATCAAGACTCACCTCACTGGAACAAAAGACACTCTCATCTCAGAGGAACTTGTAAAGGGATTAGGGACTCCGTGTCAGTCACTGGCATCAAAGATCAAGTATTAGGCAAAAGATAGCTTCAGCATTCCTACCATTTAGGACGTCTCCAACGGTTTTAGGAGCTCTGCACCAGACACCAGACCAGTGACTAAAAGACATTCGTTATATCCCAGATTCACTGGATATAACTTATGGAGAAACTTACTAGTAAGCATTAGAGCCAAGATGAGAACATAGATCTGATTCTCACATCGGAGTTTTCATAACCTATTATGAGCCCTGACTTCAAGAAAAGGCCTTGAAGGTGCTTAAATCCTCAAAACTCATGTTCTGAGATGGGTGGGAAATCAGAGAGAGATGCCAAGGGAAAGGAATGGGAGACTGAGGCTGAATGCACCAGAAACCAATGGGAAGGATAGAGCTGTGTGCAGCCAGCTGTTGGTCCAGAGCGGCTAGAGGAGACACAGGCTTGAAGGGCAGACACAAGCAAGGGAAAGACAGAAGCACTGGGGCCTCTGGAACTAGACCTGGGAACGAGCTGGCATGGGGCTAGTTCGGCACCTTTATAATGATCCACCTCATACCAACATCCTAGAGCAAGTCAGTAGGCCTAGGTTCAACTTGGTAATGCCCATCTCAGAAGACCCTGGGAGAATGTCCTGTCATATAGCTTTCACTATTTCTTCACCTCAAAACGAAATAAATACCAGCGCATGAGTGGCTCACAGACATTATCAAAGGGTTCACCCTGGCATTAATGACAAGTAACAAAAGCCGCAACCCTGGAGCTTCCTGCACAACTTCCAGGCACCTTGCTGGCATGATCCTCTTCTCCACAATGGTTTGTTACTTTGTAACCTCAAGTAGGGCCTCATGGGTCTTGTAAGTTTCACCAGCTTCCTAAACCTAGTAAATTGTGTGAAACTTCTGAGTCCAGGAGATAATGTTTCCATTGTGTCACCTCAGGGTCTCTTTGTGTGTTCCATGCAGCCCTGGCAAGAGAAATCTCCAACAATGTAGACACATAGATTTCAGTTCTTTCCCTACCATGTTCAGATGAGGAAACTGAGGCTGGAAGGATGGCATTGCTGCTAAGCAGAAGACAACCTTATCCCTCCAGAGTTCATGCCACTCTACTCTAAAATGCCTTTCTCAACAACAATGCTATGCATGGTGGCTTTCTAAGTTAATAAACTGTACTCTTTGAGACTGTCACATGTCATGTTAAGATGTTGTCAGAACTTAAAAATCTCAAATCTAGGGCTGAGGACTAGTTAACTCAGGTGGTTTAGCCTATAAAACTTCACCAACTCACTTTCAGAAGAAAATAATAAAAAGACATAACAGAAAACCACTTGCAGCATAATAAAAATGAGAACCCTGGTTTTCACCAGTTAGAAAAAACAGCTCAAAATAGACTGCAGACTTAAGTGTAAGACCTCGAACTTTCAACCCACTAGAAGAGAAAAATGGCAAAAATATTTATAGTATTTGTTTTGGGCAAATATTTCAGGTTCTGCTGTTGTTTTGGTTTGGGTTTTTTTTATAAGCTCTCAGAAGCATAGACAACAAAAGAAAAAATAGGTATATGGGATTGTATCAAACTAAAAAAGCTTCTATACAGCAAGGGAATAATAAAGAGAATAAAGAGACAGCTTACAGATGGAAGAAAATATTTGTAAATGATACATCTATCAAGAGATCAATATCCAGGATATATAAGAAATTCAATAGCATATAAACAAATTACTTGAACTAAGGACTTAATTAGGAACTTAGCAAATGAAGACACACAAAAGGCCAACAGTTATGTGAAAAGGAGCTCAACTTCACTAATCATCAGGGAAATGCAAACTAACTTCACGAATGCCTCATTATTAAAAAGTAAAAGATAACTAGTATTGCAAGTATGTAGAGAGAAGAGAATCCTTGTAGAGCAATAAAAATTAATGTAATCATTAGAGACTTCTGTGTGAAGATTCCTCAAAACACTAAAAGTATAGAGACCATATTCTACCTGTGTGTGTGTGTGTAAATGTAATCAGTGTACAAAGAAATCCCCATGTTGATTGCAACATCAGTCATAACAACCAAACTATGGAATCAACCTTCACATCTATCAACAACCCATGGATAAACAGATATTATAGAAATACATAATGGCCACTTGGTCCTATAAAAAGAAGGAAATTGTAACTTGAAACATCACAGATCAGCCTGAAGGGCACTGTACTAAATAAAATAAGCCAAGCACAGTAAACCAAACCCAGCAGGACCTCACTTATATGCAGAATCTGAAAAGGTTGAACTTACAGAAGCAGACTGTAGAATGGTAGTAATAGGGTGACCAAGATAGGAGGATTGTGGCTATGTTATTAACAGTACCATTTTCCACTAAGCAGGAAGAATTCTGGAAATCCATTATTCAAATGGTGATCATAGTTAATAGTAATGTATTACATACCTTTAAAAAATTGCTGAGAAAGTAGATTTGAAATGTCACCATAAAAAATAAGGATGTGAGATGATGGATATGTTAATTAGCTTGATTTAGCCAGTTCATAACTCACAGATATATCAAACTATCACATGTATACTATAAATATATACAATTTTTCATTTACCAATGAAAGATTTTAGCTTAGTATAGACGTTATATAATTTTTAGATAGGACAACATGAAAGATCAAGAATAGCCTTGATTCTCTCTCTAGGTAGACTAAAGACCAAAGATACCAAATGATAACAGCAGTGCTAGAGGAAGCTTCGAGCATTTCAGTTCCTAGACAGCTGTGGGCTGGCCTGCAGTGGAAGGAAGTTCCATGCACAAGATGGTAATGAGTTAGTCCAGCACCATTCTGCCCTGCTGTAAGACTCTCTGACTCTAGACCCTTCTGAGGTAGAGCTCTTCTTACTGGAGGACTCATTGTGCACAGTTATTCTGAAGATAGACTTCCCAGTTGTTTTCTAGACCCATATGCATCCCATTGATTGGAACCTGAGTCTTACATTACAAGGGGTGCTCCAACACCAAAAGCACTAATCAAAAGCCAATGAGAGACTGGATAAGTTAACAATCAATTCCAAAGAGCAATTGAATTTCTCTGGAATCATGACGATCTTATGGAGAAGTTTTGTTAACTCCTTGGTATTGAGGGTTTGGAAAGGATCCATAAATTTTCCAAAGTGATGGATTTCCTTAAATCAAATGAATGGATCCCCTTTTCCCATGTTCTTAAAACCCTGCCTGAGCTGATCCTAGCCTTTCACTACAGAGTGTAGAGTTCACTTATCAACGAAGCCCCTCCCTGCTGTTCACAGATTTTCAGTGTGGTGTCCCCATGAAGATGCAATCACAGGAGTCCCACCCACCAAGCCTCCCAGCAATGCCTGTGCACATGCATTAGATGAAAACTGCATTTTGCAAGTCACTGACAATATGTTTGTTTAAACAGTTAGAAGTCCACCAACCCCAGCGTTTTCTACAATTTTTAAAACTTAATTATGAAAGGATCAATTCAAGTTGAGGTTGGAGAATGGAGGAGAGAGAGAGAGATTCCAGAGACATCAAGACTGACATATCAAAGAAACCAAAGGTAGAGGAGGAAGACTGGAAAATCCTGAGATTGCCTGCCGCATGTAACAATAGCATATGTGGAAAGGGAGGTGGTTGGCATTTCTAAGCAATCTCCATGCTGAAGAAGGGGGCACTATATGAGTATTAGCATTCTTTGTGGCTCAGGGCATTCATGCCTCAAACTTAACCCAACTTTATAGCTCATTTGCATTCTCAGGAGTGCCTTTCTTTTTCTTAATAGACTGTCTCTATTTCTATCACTATCTGTGTGTCCCTGGTCACATTTCCAGGACATAAGAATCTGAAGAAGTCAACAGGTGGGTTCTGGACTCTGAGTGACACCTATAAGAGTCAATATGCCTTCCTTCAGAGACTCCCAGGATGCATCATAATTGTGGCCAGGAATGGCATCTCTAACCTATCCTGAGGCTGATGGGGATGGTCAAAAAAGCTGGAGGAGCCCCATACCAGAAGCAATGTCTGTATGTGCCAACTCTTTGTGTCTGTATGGTAACCTCTGCAGATGTGTAACTCCTGACCTCAACACACACACACACACACACACACACACACACACACACACACACACTTTCATCCATTTGCAGTTTTGGTAAAATGAAAGTTTAAAGGCTTGGGGATTTTAATCAATAAATACAGGGGTGCATTTATCCCCTGTCTTCTGGCAATAACATTTGTATCTGAAGAAGGGCTTCATAGTTTTATAAAGAAAGACAGCTTATAGCATGAAAAGCTTATAGTTTTTCAGAATAAAAAGAAAAATTTATTCCAGTGGTGGTTTTAAAAAGCAAAACTTTTTCATGCACCTTACAAGAGCAAGTGCCCACGGCTAAAAATGTGTGGCAGGAAATCTTAGCATTCGACGATTCCATTTCTATCCAAACTGGTGTGTTTTGGAAGCGCAACACATGCCTTTTTTCCTGGATTTTTTCCAGCTTTGCCATTAGCCTTGCCATCATTGTTAGTTAAGCACTGGTTTTGCCTAAAACTATAAAGCATCAAGGACGAAGCCTTCAAGGCTGTTCCCGCGTGATCAGCGTGTCCCAGTGAGCCTTATGTTAACATGGCTGTATTTTTATTTCCATCAGATTATGAATCTTCCAAGATCCAAACACCCCTCTATTGCTGTGAATGGAAAAGCATCCCAAGACTCCATAAACGTCCCCCAGACAATCGGAAGCGTTATTACCTGGAGGCCCAGTGCTGCTGTTGCCTGAGCTAACAGGAAGATTTCATCCTGTTCTGCTTTTGATCTCATCCCCAGCCATGAAAAGTTCCACTTTGCTGATGTGGTGTGCTGAGCGGTGTGGTGGGATCTGAGCAATGGGAGGCAGCCAGGAGAGGGAGACGTCCTCAGATCCTGGGACCCTGACCGAGACTTGCCTGCCTCTCTACTCCACAGTATACAGTGGGGAATCTTTGAATACTTATTGAATTTCAGCCAGGTTCAAGCAAGGGCATTCAGATAGGTGACCCAAGGTTCAGGGTTTGGCAAGTACAGCTTACTGTGTATGACTTAGACAAGCATGGCCACTGGTCGGTTAGGGAAAAACACAGGTAGTGCATGGACTACTGAAAATGGAGGGATTTGGTACAGGGAGAGAAGTTCAGAGACAGTTCCTATGATCCATACATTCCTGGGAAGCAGTGTGAGCAGGAGATACTGTACTTTAGCACCACCTCCAACTAGGAAGGAAGAAACTGAATGGTGTAAGTCTCAACCGCACAGATAGTTTAGGTTGAGACCTGGTCATGGACAGGAGTTTTATTACAGGGCACAGTAGTTACGCAGGTCCAGGGCAGACATTAGAAAAACAGCCTGGCAAAGTCTAATACAGACGCAGGAAGTACCATGGCTTTTCAGCCTGACTCAAATACGCAGAGCTCATTTTTACCATTCCAAACATCAAACCCAAGGGTGATGTAATTCCAGGCTCCTGGGTGATGGGCATCAGGCTACATTATAACCTATGTCCTGTCCAAGAAAAGCTGAAGTTGGGAATCTGCAGTGTGGCCAAGGCTTTCAAGGACTTCCAGAGCCTACCTGACCTACAGGGCTTTCTATGGCAGGCTCAGAAATATGACCATCTGGTACAACTGAATCAATAGTCTAGTCTGGCAGGAGAGTTACTAAGTGGTTACCTTGACCTAATAATGTGCTTATTATTTGAAAGGGTCCTTTTCTGGGCAGCAAATCTAAGCTTTTGGATCCTCATGTGTGTGACACAAGTTGGGAAGGTTGATGAGTGACTAGATGAATCTAGCTTTGGAGAGCCTTCAGGGTCAGCTGTGCAATTGGTGGAACCAGATGAACAGGCAATTCTACCAAGACTGGAAAAGCAGCAAGGCTGGATAAAATCAGCAAATCTGTCACTTGGAAAAAAGATACAATCTAGCAGCTGGTAAAAAGAGAAAAGGGGAAAATGACCACTTTCAAGGGCTATGGCATGAAGAATAGAAGAGATGACAAAGGGCATCATGGGAAGAGAAAAGAGACTCTCCCATAAGATCTCTGGCATCCACGGAGTAACAAGGGATGTCCCCTTGAAGCCTACTGATGCCTTTAAAAAGGAAACTTAGAACCTTTGCCTTTCCCTCCTGTCTCCATTATCCAACTCACACCTTTTTTAATGTGCTTTGTGCCCATCACCCACTGTGTCAGGCAGAGTACAGTGCAGTCAGAAAAAGAGAGGCTTTGGGACTTTGCAGATAGGAAAGGGATATAAAGATAGAAATTGATGGTACCATGAGAAAGAAAGCCTGGAAGACAAAGAGGCCCTTCAGCTAGGGATCTGGTTTGCCTTTCCTGATGGCAGAGTCAGGAAATTCCACCACCACTGACAAAGCCCAAATGGCCGACAGAGACCATGAGCGTTTTTCTAGAGACACCTCAAATAGAGACATTAAAGAGAATAAATAAGCTGTGCTCACTTAGGGCCACAGTGATGTAGAGCTGAGACTTTAGCATTCCATTCTCATCCCTAAATCTAAACAACACTCTCCATATTACAACTTGATTTACATAAAGAAATTCCTTAATCTCTAAGTGTTGTAAATTACCCTGATCAATGTAACTTAGAAAGCCAGGGGAAGACACACAGACAGATCTATTTCAGAGACATCCAGGCACAACTCTTTGAGAAGGTATCACACACAGACACACAGACAGACACATAGACAGACACACGTGAACACACACACACACACACACACACACACACACACCACTTGGGTGTGCTTTATTCTTTCCCTAAGCACATTTCTGATTTTGATAAATTTCAGCTCTGCTTCATACTGGCTTGTCCTGAAATTCCTTTCTGTGTGGAAGCCCTAAACCCTGGGTTTGCCCAAATGGAGATCTCTGTACAAAACTTCCTAGGCCTGGGGCCACAGTAAGAACTCTACCTCTGTTCCCACCACTGCTTAGGTAAGGAATTAGCCCCTTATGTGACCATTGGAAAGACAGGAGGAGCAAAGTCCTGGGCAGCAGCTGACCCTGGTGACAAGAATCAAGCACAGCAGGGAAGGGCTGACCAGCTCTGCCTTCCACAGCAGTCCTGCCCTCTTCAGGCTGAGCTATTCTCTCAGCCCCCTGCAATGTTAAAGAAGAGTGTTCACAGTGCCTTTCCTGAAAACTCCACAACCTCCTCCAGCCCCAGCTTCCCATCTGCCCACAAGCCACAGTGACTTCTGTCCTGTCACATCCCAGATTTCGTGGAAGTTTGCAGAAGCTAACCTCAAATCATCCTGGAAGGGGATCTTAGGGAAGTACTGGAAGATGTCTCTGTAATGACGATGTGTGGAAGAGGAGGAAGTTGTGGAAGCGGGTGGGGAAGATTCGGGGTTAACAGCACACACCACCACAAAGCCAACATTCATTAATTAACATTATGGTTTGTATGTAAAGTGATCCAACCACCCGTCTATGATTGATCATCGGGACTCTGATTTCACCAATGGATGGATCCAATGATAGAATCATAATTGATGGACTTACTGGGAGGTGATAAAGTTTTAGAGGCAAGTTGATGTGTGGCCCAAGACAATTCTTCTTTGTCCAATATGGCCCAGAGAAACCAAAAGGTTGGACACTCCTGGTCTAAAGGAGAAAGTGGGTCACTAGGGACATGTCTTTGTGGACTATCTTAGCCTGGGCTCCTTCCTACCCTCTGATTCCTGGCTACCCTGAGGTAGGTGAGCAGCTCTGCTCCACTATGCCCTCAGTCATGCCCAGTGACCAAGTGGCCATAGACTGAAACCTCTGAAAGAGCCAAAATAAACATCCCTTTTAGTTATGTGGGGTATTTTGTCACAGCAGTTAAAAAGTAACACATAAACTTGAAGTCTATTATCGATGCAGAACTGAGTGGATCCCTGTAACAGGGTAACTGAGTCTCATACAGTGGTAGGAAACCCCCAACTCGTCTCCTCACTCTCTGCATACTGACTAAACTCCTCTACACACCAGGTCCTACTCAGGGACTAGGGATGTGAACAAACAGACAGGATTTTGAAGGCCAACACTCTAACAGAAAGCCCGGGGCATAAGGAACAGCAACAACAGAGTGGGCTCTTGTTTAATAGCCCACTGAGACATTTCACAAGTCATATGATTCATCTCTCTTTAAATACGAAATTCAGTAGTTTTTCAGAAATTCAATTAGTAGTATGACAATCACACTAGCTATCTTTAGAACACTGTCACACTCTTGTAAGGGTCTGCCTGCCCATTCACATGAACCCCAGATCACCACTAGGTGACTTTCTGTCTCTATTAATTTGCCTTTGCTGGAAATTTCATGGAGCTGGAATCATCCTATGAATTTCAATTTGTGATCAACAGTGAGTTAAGTCAATGGGAAATGTGGCAGAGCTACTGGGCCCAGAGGAATCACCACTATTCCAAATCACCTTGGAATAGTGGAAGGCTGTGCTGAAAAAGGCTGATGTTTGACCTGAGACACCCCTCTTCAGACACATGAGGCAGATGTTTCAGTGGTGTGAGGTACAGACTGTGGCTCCAGGGTGAGGCACTACAGTCCATCAAGGCACTAAAACTGGTTTGGGGAAAATGCAAGAGTCACATTCCTTCTTACCAATACACATCCAGCAATAGTCAGACCCAAGGAATCTGCTCTGGAGAGCTAGGGGCTTCACAATATTCAGTCTTCACAGAATGAGGGAAGAGGCTTCAAGATTTAGAAGAAAGAGACAAGGCATCCCTTTTCTCTCTGAAGAGCACAGTCCTTATATAACGGTAGATATTCATTCCTACAAATTAAGTGCTGTGTCACTCTGGAAACCAATGTTAACTGGCCTAGAATCTGACTGTGTGTATATCGTCATTAAAGACCTCAATGATCAGTATCATTCCTAATTAAGAAACATTGTACCACGTGAACTGGCTTTTTGGAGCCCACTCTCTATGGTGGGATGTCTTGCTCAGCCTTGATGCAGGGGGTAGGGGCTTGGTCCTGCCTCAACTTGGTATGCCAGCTTGTGTTGACTCCCCAAGGGAGGCCTTACCCTCCATGAGAAGTGAAGGGGGGCTAGGTAAAGAGAGGAGTGGGAGTAGGGGAGGTGGGGGGGGGGACTGTGGTTGGTATGTAAAATGAAAAAAAAAAGACACATACCAAAGTGAAGCAGGGGATCTACTGTAATGAAAAGTAGCGAGTACCTCCCACTCAGATCTGTGCCTCAGCAGGAAGCCCCGTAGTCTACAGTGCAATCAAGGGAGATAGGTAAAAAGCAATGGTTTGAGGGCTCAGATGTGACTTGGTGGTGGAGTACTTTCCAAACAGTTCCTCAGTTCTACTCTGTCCAAACGTGCTTTTATTTTCAGAATCCTGGGCAGGAGTTAGCTGTCAGGCCCAACTGGTAATCTCTCCTATTTGTACATTTTTGTACTGTTGGACTGTTTGCTGCCTTCTGGTTTTCTGCTTTTTTTTTTTTCAGAATGTAGATTTTTGAAATGAAAGGCACTGAAGAAGGAAACAAGAGCACAGGCCTTAGACTCCACTGACACAGGAAACCCAGTGTCTAGCGCAACTCCCAAAAGAAGAGACAGAGCCAAGGGCAAGCATTTGCTCCAGCCTGCCCCTGCCCCTGCCCCTGCCTGGAAGCCCCGGCGCACAGCAGACTCGCAGCCCTCAGGTATGAGGGGGACGGGGTAGGGATACCACATGGTTTTCTGAACCCCACTGTGTGAGTCCAGTGGCTGTTTCCACCTGGAGAATGAGAAATGAAGCTCCAGTCTTGAAGATCTGCTTTGAGGGTTAGATGTGATGGCCTCCAGAAGCAGTGGCCTGTGCACGGAACCTTACAGGCACCATTTCCTTTTCTGAAGGAGCCGCAGGCTCAAGAAGCAGAGGGGTAACAGAGAACACAAAATTGCACACACAATCTTGATGGGCTGACTGGCCCAGCTGCCATGTTTGTGTAAAAAGGAAGATGACAGGGCTGCCACTTGGCAGATTTAAGCAAAATGTCTTGTCGCTCAGAAACAGGCAGGGGCAGGAGAAAATGAAGCAATTATGTAAACCCGGGAGCGTAGAGTGCAAGGTGACCATGAGATTGACAACCTCCACACTGGAAATGTGCTAAAATCTTAGAGGATCTAGTGGTTAGCTGCTAAGACGACTTGATCCAAGCAGAAGAGCACAGTATCACCTTCTAAGAGCAAAGGATCTTCGGGGCAAGATACCTAACAGACACCAGGGACAGCAGCTCTTCTTACTACCCCATCCCCGCCCAATGTGACAGATGAAGAAACTACCCAGTAAGAGCTGGGCAGGTATGGAAGCGGAAATTGAAGAAGCAGGGCAAGGGAAGCTGACAAGATGGCTTCAGTTGGTAAAAATGCTTGACACACGAGCACAAGGGCCTGAGTTTGATCCCTAGAACTCAAGTCAATCAGCTGAGTGTGGTCACATAAACAAGCTGACAATGTAGCACCTGCTGGTGATTCTGGTGCTGAAGAGAGAGGGACAATCAACATGGCTGAGTTGACAAATACTAGATCAATAAATGAGTCATCCTGTCTCAGAAACACTATGAGGAAACTATGAGGAACGACAACTGAAATCCATCTCTGGCTTCTACACACACACACACACACACACACACACACACACACACACACCATACAGTTACACACAAACACACACCAAAAAAGAGAAGCAGGGGGTCCTGGAAAGCTACAAACATGAAGCGGGGGTGTCCTGTGTCTTGGAGAGTTCAGTGCCTTGGGGCAAATTCACTATCATCTCTTGAAATGTCCAACGGGAGTTTTTCTAAACACTCTGCAAGGGTGGTCAATAGCCAGGACCACTCGTGGGTAAGAGGAGGAAGAGAGTATCTGGAGTGTCTGCGTGGATCTACATTGCAGTTTCCTCTCTCAAGCTTGAGATGCTCAGCAAACAGTTCAAATGAAATAAGGAAATAGCCATCATTTAGCTCCAGAGGATTTCAAAGGGTGACATCAATTGGTACCAACTAAAAAAAAAAGGCCCCCTACTCTGTCTCTGCCATCCCTAGGCTGATGTTTGTGCTTCTTCTCAAAACCTAGAGGACAGACATTCAAAGAGGTCTGCTATGTATAATGTGCCTACCTGAGCCCAGCTCTAAATGAACCCTGGCCCGCTCTGAAAGGAGGATGCTGGAGATGCTACAGGCTGAGTCAATACTGAAGAGCACAGGACTGCCTGCCTTCCAAGAAGCAAAGCCTCAGCATCAGCAGAAAGAAGAGTTTTTAAATTTCACGCAGGTGGGAGTGTGTATATGTACATATTCATGTATGTGTTCACATGTGTACATGTGCATGTGGATGCCAAAGGTTGGCAGTGGGTATCTTTTTCTATCACTCTCTGCCTTATTTCTGAGCAGAGTCTTGTCAATTGGTCTAAGTTAGCTGTCCAATGAGCCCCAGGGATCCTCTTCCTGTCTCCACCCTCTCAATGCTAGAGGTACAGACGGGCTGCAGCACCTGGCTTTATGTAGATGTTGGTGATTCGAACTCAGGTCTTCATGCTTGCAGGGCAGGCACTTTGCTTACTGAGCCATCTCCCCAGCCCCCAGAACTGGATTTAAATCCAGGCTTTGCCACTTATATAAATGACCTCAATGCCTTTGCGTCTCTATTTGCTGCTCTAAAAAAAATGAGACAGGTAACAGCTCCTCCATCATAGGGTTGTTATGAGAATTAAACAGCATAACTCCTGCAGAGTACATTGTTAAGTACCTGCCACATTGTAAGTGCAACAGAAATTGGTTCTTCCCATCAGTATTAATGCATGCGAACATAAATATCTGCCATACACTATGCTGGGAGTTTGGGCTGGGCAACCTGGTGTGATGGGACCAAAGTAACTTGGGAGTGAATATATGCCTGCATTATAGTTCTGACTTTGCCCTTCATTGCTTTTCAAAGTTAGTCAAGCTGCCCAGCCTCCCTGGGCTTCAGTAGCCTCTGCTTAAAAAGGAGAATGGTATTTTTAAATTGTATTTATTATTGTGTGTGTGTGTGTGTGTGTGTGTGTGTGTGTGTGTGAACCAGGGAGCACACAGGTCACAGCACGTGTGGAGATCAGAGGACAACTTTCATCAATCATTTCTCTCCTTCCACCCTTACATGGGTTCTAAGGATAGAACTCAGGTTGCCAGGCATGCCCAGCAAGCGCCTTTAGCCAGTAAACCATCTCCTCTGTTGGAGAGCAATATTATGTATCTTGAATATTGTTATGGAGAACGGTGAGAATAGTATTTTTGAAAAGCACTTCTTTTTTATTGTGAGAGGGTCTCACTCTATAGTTCTGGCTGGCTTAGAACATGCTATTTGGATCAGACTGGCTTTGAACTCACAGACAGAGATCTGCCTGCTCCTGCCTCCATCTCCAGAGTCCTGGGACTAAAGGCATGTGCAAACGAACAGACAGGGCCTGGCAAAACGGTTCAGCATGTAACAACATTAGCCAGACAAGCCTGATGAACTGAGTTTGATCCCTGGGACCCACAAAGAAGGAGAGAAGCAACTCCCAAAAGATATCTTTTGACTTTCACATTCACACACACACACACACACACACACACACACACACACACACACACACACTAATTAATTAAAAGAAACACAGCACTTGAAAGCACACAAGTGAGGTACTATCTGTGCTTTGTAGATCACGAGGCCACATTGCTTCTCTCCCTTATTCATTGGCCAGCCTCGGAGCTGTTTTCTTTCTTGGTGGTACCAATCAGGAGTGAGTGGTGTGCAGGAAGCCAAGCAGACACACCTCAATCTACTTGCTCAGGTGCTGTTAACACAATAATATTTTTTGGTGAGAGAAAACTTTAAGATATAACTAAATCATACCATAGACCCTGATGAGGCCATCAACTTCATTTTCCAGGGCCAATTTATGTTAGTATGAAAAAAAATCAGGTTTGGAGTTCAAATTTGTTATAGCTTTCTTAAAAATTCTAATCCTTTATGCCTATGTAACCACCAATGGGTTAATTCCTAACTTCTCTAAGCCTAAGTTTTCTACATCTATAAAATAATCATACATAATATGTAGAGTCATTAGGACTGAATAGATAATAGGTTAAGTGCAGCATCTGTATGTATTGGATGTTCAATAATCTGGAGTTATTCTAAATTGAGATATTTACTTAGACCCCTCAAGTCCTCTCTGTGCTAATGGTTGTTTAAGTACTACCAAGGCCTTTTTGTGGCATACCACAAAGTTGCAGCCAGTGGACTTCAACACAGCTTTTTCATTATTCTCCTCTGACCCATGGGTCTTGCCTCAACTGTCACCTTCTAATTCATCAGGTGGCTGCATTGCACATCTCTGTGGCACCTCCAGAGCTTCTTGCTTTCAAACTGGCAGCTCAGTTCTTTGCAGAAGCAAGTATCTATGGAATTGGACACTCTCTAGGACCAATGTCCTATAAATGATACTGTGCTGAGCACTTACTGTATGCAAACACATGCTCTCCCAGGCCCCAAGAGTAAGTAAGTGCAGAACACGCTAAATTCGGTCATTTGTTGTTGTTGGGAGAGAATAGCTGACAAAGAGCATCTTGAGGAAGGAAAAGATACAGTCCATCATGGCAGGGAGGCCACTGCAGCAGGAGGGTCAGGCAGCAGGTAGGAGCAGAGCAATGAACACTGGTCCTCATCTTGCTTTTTCCTTTTCATCCAGCCCACGACCCTAGACATGGTGCCACCCACATGTAGGGTGGGTCTTCTCAGCTCAATTAACCTAATACAGAATCTCCCTCACAGGCATGCCCTGTAATTCTAGATCCTGTCAAGATGACAATCAGCACTAACCACCATACTTACAAGTTCCTGATTCTCTTTTAAACTTATTTTTTTCTCATAAATTGGTGTGAATATATGTCTGTGTTGAGGGTGTTGGATCCACTGAAACTAGAGTTACAGAGAGTTGTGAGCTGTCATGTGGATGGTGGGAACTGAACCCAGGTCCTCTGGAAGATCAGCCAGTGTACTTAACCACTGAGTCATCTCTCCAGCTCTATCTCCTAATTCTCATACAGCCACCGCCAAGGGACCTGGGCTCTGATGGCACAGGGTGCAACGCTGTGAGAGCCAGCATTGTTGTTGGACAGGCAGAGAAGGCCACCTTCAAGCTAGCCTAGGAGGACAGGCAAGAGTTTGGCAGGCAGTCAAGGGAGGGGAAGGATTCTGAACAAAAGGAACCCCCTGTGCAAGGCACGGAGGCCAGGAATGCTGAGGAGTGGGGATTGGTAGGAGCACAGTGGGGTGTGAAAGAAGCACAGAGTTTGGCGAGCCAATTTAGGAAAAGACAATCAGAGATGGGCAGCTGAGAGTGAGGGGACAGCAAGGCCTAGCAAAGACGGTGCCTGCTGTGGTTGCTGCACCAAGTCTTAGTGAAGACGGATGAGAAAGAAGACGGCCCCACCAGGTAGGTGGTGGCCCCATGGGCTGAGGTGGAATCTCAGGGCAGGAAGGACAGATGAGTCTGTGAATTGTGAGCTCTCTCTGGCGTATGTTGCATTTGTCAGGCAAGGGATCACCATCCAGGATTCACAGGTTCCTAGATAAAACTCTATCCAATGTGGAGCTCAGTTGGAGCCCCTAGGAACGTGTTGGCCTGGGCATACATTCCTTTCCTTCCTGAGTGGACATGATCACTTGGCAAATCCAAGTTTTGAACAGTCATGATTATTAGTGCAGTTGCTGAAGTCATGGAATAGGAAGGGTACACCTTGGGCTAAGGAGATGGCTCCATTGGTGAAACGCTTGTCACGTAAGAATGAGGACCTGATTTCATCCCTGTGTACCAGGTGTGGTAGTACACACTTATAATCCTAGCACTAGATAATGAGAGACAAGTGGATACCTGGAGCTTG
The DNA here is from genome assembly GCF_949786415.1 of Peromyscus eremicus. Lineage (NCBI taxonomy): Eukaryota > Metazoa > Chordata > Mammalia > Rodentia > Cricetidae > Peromyscus > Peromyscus eremicus. The sequence goes on along the minus strand of NC_081416.1, from coordinate 90,280,437 downwards.
CTGACTAGCCAGTCTAACCCAATCAGTGAGTCTCAGGTCAGTGAGAGACCTTGCCTCGAAAAACTATGGTAGACAATTCCTGTGGAACAATACCCAAAATTGACCTCTGACCTCCACACACAAGCACATCCATGTATACACATATCACAAAAGCACATCTCTGTGCATATACAAACAAGTGCATCCACGTACACAAACACAAACAAATCAACATGCATACATACAAGCACATCTATGTACACACACACAATCACATACATGTACATGCACACAATCTCATCCATGTACACACACACATACACACACAGAGACACACACAAAAAAAGAAAGAAGGGTTGAAATAGATGCAGTGTATAGTGACACATGCCTATAATCCCAGCTACAGAGAAAGTTGAAGTATGATAATTACAAGTGCAAGACCAGCTTAAGCAATATAGTGTGACTTTATCTCAAAAAAGGCAGGCTGTGTAATGGCTTAGTAGGTAAAGTAATCACTCCACAATCATGAGTTAGGTCCCCAGCACCCGTATAAAAAGCCAGACGCTGTAGAGTGTGCTGCAGTCCACTGGCACGTGGAGACAGGTGGGTTACTGGGGCTCGCTGGCCAGTCAGTCTAACTGAATTGGTGAACTCCAGGTTCAGTGGAGTTCTACTGAGAAAAAACACCCACCATTGACCTCTGGTCCCCATGTGCACATATTCATGTGAATTACACACAAACACAACACACACACAAACATGTACAGAAGCACACAGAGAAATGTTTGTGTGCTTTATACTTTACATTTGTATGGTATATTTGTACATTTGTGTATCTTTGTATATATTACACGTTGTATATCTTTGTGCATTGATTTCTCAGAAGAGGGAAAAGCTTGTTCAATTACTGCTCTTAGGCTAATTGTGCTGGCATGGCTCCCACCCCTCCCCACCTCATCTTTTCCCGGTGCTCACAAAATCTTTCTTCCTTTCATCTCCTGCTTCTCCTCTGCAGCTCCTGGTGAATACTCAATGAGTCCCGGCTTAGTGAGCAGGCTCAACCCTGCTCTAAGAGGCAGACTTAGCTTTTATCTTCCTCTGTGGGTTTGGGTTTGCAAGAATCAAAGCAACATTAGCACGATTTGTTTGGATTAGCGTGAAGACTTCTAATCCACTCCTTTGCAATATTCCATATTTTAATAACTTTAATAATTACTGTTTCTTTTTTTTCTAATTAAGAGCTTAGAGAAGGAGACCTTGGAGAGGAACCAGAAACAGTGGCATTTGGTATCGTGGAGAAAGGGAAGAAATGTTTGTACAGCAGAATCAATATTCGGAGAGGGCTACAAAGCACTCGGATTTCAATTCTGTAGCACTTACTATGACCATGCTATGAATGAGACCCTGAATGCTGGAGATTTCTCCATCCTGTTTGGCATCCAGCCTGAATGCCCCCAGTTGCATTCCAAATACAAGCATGAATCCTGTAACAATATTGTCCTGGGGTGTGGTGAACAGTCCATGGAGTCTAGGGCCATGTCTTAGCCAACCTGAACTTTGCTCCAGCTTCAGGAAGAAGCACTATAGTTGGGCAGAAGTTCCCTTCTAGTTCTACTTCTAGATAATAGGGAGCTGCTATCAAATCGTAAGGGCTAGGGCAAATCCATGGCTCCCAGGGCAGCTGTGCTTATGCTAAAGCATGTCCTCTGCCCTGGATACTGACCTAAAGATCCAACCGAACCCCAGGGCTGTTGGTTTAACTCTTTCACTGTCCAGCGCTGGGTGGGTACAGAGGTGCTGTAGTAGTACCCTTTGAGCATGAAGTGAGCCTAAGACATCTTGAAAACTGGTAGGCTATCCATGCTTGCAAGCCTGCCAGGCTTGAGCCTTGGCACAAAAAGGGACCCTCTAGTCCAAGCTCAACCAAACCTAACCAGAGCGTTCAGCCTCCACACCAACATATCCACAGCCACAGATGTAGCCAGCCATGCACAGAGCACTAATGTTTCATACCCCCATCCCCTATCCACAGATTCAGCCAGTCATGGATTAAAAATATTCAGGGAACATTTTCATTTCTGTACTAAACATGTACAGATTTTTCTTTCCTGTCATTATCCCTAACAATACAGTAAAACAGCTATTTACAACATCTTTTATGATATTTACATTGCAGTGGGTATTACATGAAATCTAGAGGAGACTTAACCAGTACACAGGAGAAGTGTGTGGCTTCATGCAGCTACTCCACTGTTTTATATGAGCAACTGGAGCTTCTGTGGGTTCTGGTATCCAAACAGAGGTCCTAGATTTGGTCTTTCATGGACACCAAGGGACAACTGTATGTCTTTCTGTGTGGAGTTTAGCACAGGAATGAACTGGTCTGGGTGGGTGCTGGGGTCCTTCACTCCCAGAGGAGGGACTCTGCCTTGCTAAGGAAGACCCTCCAAAGGCTTCAACCTTTCTGCGTGTCAGTCTCAGGGAATCAGGGTGGCTTTCTGAATCTTGTCACTAAAGAACAGAGGAAAATGCACAAACTCCATCTCAAGTGGGCCACCGTCTGGTAGGGACTTGGAATCCCAGAGATACTTTGATTCTATCTCTGCCTCAGAGGAATCCAACACGGCTGATAACATTGTCAGGAGGCAGAGCGGGTTCCAAAATCCCTCATTACTTCTGACATTCGGGTAGAATTTCATGGAGGAGGTATTCAGTGGGGACTCTGAGGATAAGAAAGATTTAATAGATGGATATGAGAGAAATGGCATTCTGACAGAGAAGCAGATCAAACCAGCCAAGGGAGTTTCCAAATGCATGTTCTATTTAGGAAAGAGAGATTCAGTACTGATTGGTGCAGGGTGCACACAGGGCCACACAGCACACGGTCTGTCGGGACATAATGATGCCCAACCACAGAGCCTCTAGTGAGCTGGTGAGGAGTCAGCCCTTTATCCTTCAGGGGATAGAAAACCAGCTCGGCAGGTCTCTGAAGAGAGGAATGGTCCAGGCCTCCCTCCTACAAGTGAGCTGAGGGAGGATCACTGCTTATCCACATGAAGGATGAAGAAAGAAACAACAGGCCACCAGCTTACAAGCTAATGCTACCAAAAAAAAAGAAAATGGGGAACAAAATCGGGGTAAAAGAGGAGGGAGCACTGAGAGCAGTGGAGCAGAGAGAATCAGGAAGTCCCTGGGACTACCTGGCTGAGGTATCGTTATCTGGATACGTTGGATCCCACTTGGCTGGGCCCAGTCTCTCAAAAGCAGAAATCATGTCACAGTTGTCTCTGTGTTTTTAATGCTTTACAGAGTACCTGTCACACAAGCAGCTCTCCATACATAGAAATTGTGTGTGTGTGTGTGTGCACATGTGTGTGTGTGTTTTCTATGTGTGCGCAAGTATCAAAGGCCATGTGAAAGCTAGAGCACAACCTCTGCTGTCACTCCTTAGACACTGTTCATCTTTGCTTTCTGAGACAAGGTCTCTCACTGGCCTAGAGCTCATGAAATGGGCTAGGCTAGGTGGCCAAGGGGCTGGAGCGACATAGCATACCTGTGTCCCCCTTCCCAGTACATGCACTGTGGGATTGAATTCAGGTCCTCATGCTTCCAAGGCACATATTTTAGCAACTGAGCCATCTCCTCAGAACCAAGAGTAGACATTTTTGTTTGAAAAGGTTGTGCGTGTGCGTGTGTGTGCGTGTGTGCGCGTGTGTGTGTGTGTGTGTGTGTGTGTGAATGCCATGTGCGTTGGAGGGAGGTGCCCAGAGAAGCCACAAGAGGGAATCCAATCCACTAGAGCTAGAGTTACAGGCGGCTGAGAGCCATATGATGGGTTCTGGCTCTTCTGGAGAGCAAGAAGCACTCTTAACTGCTAAGACATCTCTCCACACCTCCCTCCAAGAGTAGAAATCTTAACATGGCAGGCTTAGGTAGGCTTCAAGGGGTCTGCAGACTTTCCCAAACTATATCTAGTGTTGCACCTGAGATTACAAACTGTGCAGCTTCCCATCACAGAGAGTCTTTACTTTTTGTCAAGTCCTGCAATGACCTAAAAAAAATGGTTAAGAACATTGCCTCTAGAAATTTGTTGTCTTCATGAATGTTTCTGACTCCTGGCTTCTGTTTTTATTCCTTCTCTAAGTACCAGTTTCCCATATAAAAAAAGGACAGGGTCAACAACATTAAACGGACACGTTGAGTGTTATTGCATTTTATTTGTAGTAAAAATCCAACATATAAATTCAGCTCCAAGTCTGAATTATGCTGAAACACCGAGAGATATTTTCTCTGCCCATCCCTGACCTCGCTGTCTGGTAGCAAAGCCCATTTCCAACCCTGTTCTCTAATAGCCCATGCTTCTGTGAGGCTGTGAATCAATTTTAATTTGGACTTTAGCTTCTGCAGTGAGTGCCTTTGAAGAAGCACCTTTCTGAGAATGCCAACTTGCACCTTTCAATTACGAGCAGATAATTAGGATGGAGGCTCGCTGGCCGCCCTTTCCATCTCCATGAGGATGGGAGAAAGCTATAGATACAGCATTTCCAAGCAACTGACATGGAAAGGGATCCTATTATCCAAAGCTTGAAGGAGCATTATGATGCTCCTTCTGTATGCCAGAACTCCCTGGGGTATAGCTTGGATGCCACACTGCTATCCCAGGGTTCTGATATCAGAGCTGTACGTATTAGCATACTTAAAAACAGGACCGTCTTCAAAACACTGGAATTTTTAGAAGAACAAAATAGCATCTGACCTTATAAAGACATGCAGTCCAGTGAGAACATGAAGAAGAGAGCTGGGAAAATCTGCCTGCTCAGAAGGGATGAGGCTGTGAGTATTCGGTGCAAGAGACATTGTTTAAAGAAAAGGATTAAGGAGAGGGATTGAGGAAGAAGAGCAGATCTGTGTAGTGCAGTGTTCCAGAAGATGCATGATGAGGGGCAAAGGTCAGACTCAGCTTATGATGCACCTCATGCTCTCAAATTAACTCCCTTGCCCTCTGATACTGAGGAATTACCTACTCTGTGCCAGGCACAAAACCGTGCAGTTTTGCCTCTGTTATCTCAGTCCTAACAGCTATGAGGTAGTGATTGATCCTCTCATTTCGTGAATAAGAACTAAAGCTCAGGAAAGAATAAATAACTTTCTCAGGACACACAACTAGCAAATAGTCAAGCCAGAATTCAAGCCCAGATCCCATTCCATAGACTACATTTTCTTCATGCTGCACAGTGACACTGAGAAGCTCCAGGATGGAGCTGGTGAACCTTGGAAACACACTGAGGGAAAGAAACCAGCACAAAAGACTCTTTGTACGATTCTATTTATATGAACATCCAGAATAGGTAAATCCATAGAGACAGAAGCGGAGCAGTGGTTGCTAGGGACCAGGGAAGGAAGAAATACGGAGTGACTGCTTAGTAGGTGCAGTTTCCTTCCAGGATGATGGAAATGTCCTGGAACAAGACGAAGATGGCGGCTTCACAGCTAGTAAATGTGCTAAATGTCACCGGGTTCGACATTTACCTTTATCATTTGATTTATGTTATAGGAATTTTAACTTTTTTTAAATAAAAGCTATTAGGAAAGAGAATTCAAGGAGATGAAGCCAGGAAATGTAAATACCTATGGCATGTTTGGGGAACAAAAAGGAGTTAGACAGGCAGAATCTCATGATGAGTACGTGTTCTCCATTTGATGAAAGTGAGAAATTTGGGCTAATGTGTTAATGTCTGTCTTTAGTTCAGGGAAACCTGCTTTCCTAATCTAATCAGGAACTGTCTTCCATGGCCTAGAATGCCTCTGGTTGTGTTTTGGTGTTAAAGGGGGTGAATATGGGCTAGGGAGATGGTTCAGATGATAAAGTGCTTGCCAATTAAGCACAAAGACCTGAGTTTGATCAGCAGAATCCATATAAAAAAGCAGAGTGTGGTGGCAGACACTTGGTTTTTGTTTTTGTTTTGTTTGTTTGTTTGTTTGTTTGTTTTCAAGACAGGGTTTCTCTGTGTCCCTGCGTGTTCTGGAACTTTTTCTATAGACCAGGGTAGCCTCAAATTCAGAGATCTGCCTGCTTCTGCCTCCTGAGTGCTGAGATTAAAGGAGTGTGCTACTACTGCCCGGCTAAAAACTCAGTTGTCTGTTTTTGGCAATTTTTTGGTCTTTCAGGACAGGGTTACCTGTGTAGTCCTGGATATCCCAGAGCTTGCTCTGTAGACCAAGCTAGCCTCAAACCCAGAGATCTGTCTGGTAGCAGGCACTTGTAACCCTAGTGCTGGAGAAACAAGTGATCCATAGGACTTACTGGCCAGCCAGCTTAGCCTATTAGAAGAGTTCCAGGTAAAAGTGAGAGACACTGTCACAAAAAGCAAGGAGGTGAGCAAAGCAATAGGGAAGATATGTAAGGTTGGCTCTAACCTTCACATTCAGGTGTATCACTTTGCAAAAACCCACAAGTACACATATAAACACACACACACACACACACACACACACACACACACACACACACACACACCCTTTTCTATGGGGCTCCTAAATTCAGAAGACACTATATTCTGCCTGATCATTTGAAAGTATTCCCACAGGGCCATGCAATATGGTCATTTTTTGTTGCTGCTCAGAGAGACAATTCTACATCTCTATGAATCTGACTTAACCAGTGAGAAGATCCAGCAGCCAACTCGCATCTCATCCCTACTAGGCTTTGTCTGGACTTTAAAGGAACAGTAATTTCCTTGAAAGGTCTCAGGGGTCATGTGAGATATTTGGTTTTGCTTCACAGCCTCATATTGAGCAAGATGGACATGAAGGCAAAGCAGAAAAAGAAGGACTCCACAAGGCTATAGTGCACCCCACAAAAAGCCTACTATCCTAGCATCAATGGACTCATTCGTGCATTTTTTGGGCTCAGAAAGTGTGCTCAACTGAGAGAATGATTTTAACTATGGAGCTAAGTCACATTCTGGGTAGGACCCAATAAATGCTCTATAGAGTTTCCAGTGCCATAGTCCATGTAGAATTTCACCCATGCCTAATATTACATTATCAAGTCCAGCACCCCGTACAGTAACTGCCTGTGCATTGCATTATAACATACCCCAGCCTAGAGAGAAACTAATGAGATGGCTCCAGCCATCCCAGATGTAACATCTGGTCAAGAGTTCTATACCATATGGAGCACAATTTCCCCACAAAGTAGCACCACCAGTAAGAGGTCCAATTCAGTGCTAAGCATGATGCTTGCTGCTGGACAGGTGTGCACTGGCTGGCTTACATAATATGACAATGACCTTCAAATCCCCCAAAATGGCACAACTAGGAGCGTCTCTTCTCTCCACAGCACAGGTATGAACTATTTGACTGATCCAGATGCCCTGTGAACCTCTACATGGGCTCCTGCAGACTTCAGGAAACATCTTGGCATCACTTTATCAAAATTACTTGCTCCAAACTGCTCCAAACTGGGAGATGGTCAAAGAAACAGAAAACCCAAAGAACAATGTAATAAAGTTGAATTTCAGTCTGAAATTTTTATACTTTTTTACACTTTTAAAATATAAGGTACAATAACTATTTGTTCTAAAACAAAATAATAAAAGCAAACAAACAGAAATTTGACTACGTATAAACTGAAATTCCCTATTTGCTTTCCCCCCCTTCCTATCAGCCCCCCCTTCTGAAACTAGCTATTGTTTATTTGGTTCCTGTCCTTTCAAGTACGCTCCATGCATTAGTCAAACATGACACTACATGAGAGTCTCTTTTTACACATATAAGACTGGTCTTCTAAAATGTGCAAAGTTTTCTTCATTTGATATACTGTGGTCACCTCTCCATACTCACACAGATGCATTTGCTTCGGCATCTTTGACTAATGAGCATTATTCCGTAACAAGAGGCACTATCACTTTCGTAAGCAATCCTCTGTTACTGGCATTTAGACCATTTCCACTCTTTCGCCGCCATGAACAACATTGCAATTAACATCCTTCCCATTTTTATAATATTGCAAAATTACTCTCTAAACAGATTGTAACCATTTACATTTCCTCATGACAAACAGTAGAAATCTTCCCCTTGCTTCTGTTGAATTTCAAAAGCTATCAATTGGCTCCACTTGAAAAGATCCAGGGAGGGAAAGGTTGCCAAGGCAAGCTTCCCTGCCTCAGCTCTCTCTTCAGAAGGAGAATGCCTAGGCTGGGAATGGGGCTCACTGGCAAAGTCTAGCATGCACGAAGCCCTGGGTTGGATTCCTAGCCCTGCACAAACCGGATGCTCTGGTGCCCTCACACACACCCCTTCTCTTCTGGAGTCTCAGAATCACATCCTCCTGTAAAGCTGGTCTGGACTTGACTACTCAGACTTATCATAGCTGCCTGGGAAATTCTTGCTCTGCAGAGGAAGAAGCAGGCCTTGCAGCACTAACTGGAAGGTTGTGGTCCCCCAGAAAGAGGGGAAGGAGTCCACCTGACGCCCCTCTCTGTCTAACACTGTTTCTCCTGGAAGAAATGCTGACCATTGCTGCTTAAGCAATTTACTTGGCAAATTGTTTGAGAGATTTAAGCCATTTATAGAAAATGAATTTTCTTCATCCAAACCAGGCAAGTATGTGGCCAACTGGCAGGTCATGAGTTATGGAGTACTGGGGTGATAACTAGACTCTCATGTTGATCACAGAAACATTAAGCTTCTCAGGTCACCTATTTCTAGGCTAACATTGTGAACAGTGGGAGCTAGGGAGAGCTAATCTGTTCTTGTCGCAGAGACTGTCCTATTAACAAGGAAAGGCACGTTCCACTTCCACGTGCACTCTCCAGATGGCCAATACAGTGTTCCTCTGTAATAGCATCCATCTTCTCTCAATCACCACCTCCAGGGCACAACCACCTTGTAAGCTAGAGGACAAATGTCCCCCCATCACACTGCTTTCTATGTCCAGAATACATACAGCCCAGGCTTGAAAAGCATCCTCAAACAGTTAACAAAACTGAAACAGCAGGACGAGACCAAAAGCAACAAGTGCAGCTCCATGGAAAGGCCCAGAAACCTCGTAGACTTGGCCCCGCCTTTAGAAACCATTCATGATGGTTCATCTTCATTGGACTAGATTCAAACGACCTGGGAGACATAGTGTGGATGTGTCTGTGAAGGTGTTTCCAGGAAGGTTTAACTGAGGAAAGAAGGTCTACCATGAATGTGGGCAACACCATCCCATGAGCACATAGCTCACAATGAATAAAAAGGAGTGTGAGCTGAGCACCAGTGTCCTGCCTAGACTCCTGACAATGGCTGCGGTGTGACCACCCTGCTCACAGCTCTGTCTTCCTACCCTGGTAGCCTGTGTCCCTTCCTAAGCCAGGAACCAAGATAAACCTTTCTTCCCAGTAACTTTCTTCCTGTAAGTCACTTCTGCCAGCTGTCTGGTCACGGCAATGAGAAACTATATGGTACAACCGCAGAAGCATTTTTTTTAGCCTTTTAAGCACAGTTTATTCATCTTTAAAATGGCTTAGGGGGTAAGGAGATGGCTGTTCAAGCATGAGACTCTAAGACTGAACTCCAGCAACCACCTTCAAAGCCAGGTGTGGCTGTGTGTGCTTGTAATGTCAACACTGGAGGAGGGGTGGGGTAGAGACAGGAGCTTGGTGGCTGCCAGCTTAGGTTCAGTGAGAGACCCTGTCTCAAGTGAATAGGATGGAGCGTGATAGAGCATTAATTTAATGAAAGGTTTTCTGCATTACAAGTGTAAGAATTAAACAAAAGTGTGGTTGAGCGAGTACACAGTTTAATAGTTAATAAATAAGAGATTATATTTACTTTTAAACAAAAATGTACGAAAAATCATTTCCCTCCCTCCAAAGCTCGAATGTTGCAATCTGTTCTTTTCCCTGTTCCTGCAAAAATAAGGTCATCTGTGGGTATTAGTGTCCCAGTGGGTCCATCTCTGTTCTCCTGCTGCCACCTGCTGGACGGCTGTTTTAAGGCCCCCTGCACTAAAATACCTGGGGCACTTCACTTTCCTGTCAATTGTCCCAACACTTCTCTCTACCTGTACCTTTCAGAAATGAATCCAAGGCACCCCCAGTCCTAATTTTAGCATGGGGAGCATGAAAATAGACAAGGGCTGCACAACACTAGATCCTAAAAGCTAAATGCATCCTATGTTGGCTCCTGCCATATTGAATAAAATTCTAATTGTTCACCAGTGCTGAACATCATATTTCACATAAAAATACATGGAAAAAAATCTAAAGACATGTTAACACATGACCCACATCTCTTTGTGACAACAATTGTCCAGAGATGAGTGCCTAGTGCTCTTTAATGCAAGAGAGCACCCTAGTTTTACATTCACTCCAAAGCAGTGTATAGACATATGTTCGAGAAACCACTCGGGGTTTAGTAATCAGCCTCCTCCTCCAAATACCGTAGAAAATTGGTATCAGCACAGAGTCTATGTACACAGTAAGACAGACAAATATAATAAACTACATGAACTAAGGAGTAGTCATATACATTTGGGGTCTCAAATGCCTTTAAAGCATTCACCTTTATTTTACAGTGTGTGGATTATTTCTGTAGCTAATATTAATTATGAATTGGATGTGTTAGTCATTATATCTTGGGTACACAAAGGACAAAGCAAATTATTAAACTGAAAATGTGGTTGCTGCACACAAAGGGAACAAAATTATCTTTGAGGTCAAAAATTATGGTCAAAATACTTTTCTTTGTGCCTGGTGCAAGCTAAGTGCTAGGTAATTACTCATTATTGTTATTATTACTTGAAGAGCTAATCATCCAAAAGTGACCTTTAAAATCCTGTCTTTTAGGCAATATTGAAAATAGCAAAATCAGAACTTTAACATTTTTATGCTAAAGACTAGAATCTTCTTCATATAACCTTGGTCTAATGATTTGACCCAGGAGAATCCAGGCCTGAAAATAATGGTCAAAGTGAAAACTCCCAATAGCAAAGGTTGGGCTAACAACGCAAAAGTTATTACTAATTGAATTTGTCAAAAACATTCACAGAAAAATATTATCTCACAAAAAATACGCTTCAGTAATACAAAATTTTAAACTAGAAAAAAAGAAATCATTTAAATACATCATATAGAAATTTGTTCAAGAAATTATATCAGGCTTACTAAGCAGCCCTTTCCTCCCAGTATCATAGGAAATCTGCATCACCACTCCGGAATGTTTCCTAGCAGATGTTTCTCCAGACTTAGTATCCACCTCATGTATTCATATGCACATTGAGGAAGGCTTTTCATTGTGTGTCTTGTAAATTTTTCACTGGGGGTGGGGCTGATCCACAAAGTGCTTGTCTCACAAGCATGAGGACCTGAATTCAGTCCCCAGGAACCTATTTGAAAAGCCAGGCACAGTGGCATGCACCTGGAATCCCAGCAGTGGCAAGACAGGAGACAGCGACAGGCAGATCCCTGGAAGCTCACTGGCCAGCTGGCTATTAGCTAAAGTTCCATGCCGATGAGTGGAGCTGTCTCATACAAAAGGTGGGGAGCACCTGAAGAATGACCCCTGAGGTTGTCCTCTGACCTCCATACACACGTGCACACACTACCAAATCTGCACAAATACACGTAGAAAACCTAACTGAATCATGTACAGCTCCTGGCATCTTGTCTTCCTCACAGATCATTTTCTAGAATCTCTGGAAAGCAGTGGGTTCATTTCTATACCAGAAAGTACACGAGAGGGATTGTTGGCTTGAAGTAATCTTTCCTTATTATCATGCACTTTTATAAAATCTGGGGACATGGGCTCCCAAATTATCTTAGAGTTTTATATTTAGTTTTGTATTTGTTTTTTAATGCAGCCTTTTCCCACTGAACTAAACTACCAGTTTTCTAATCTCCAATCTGATACTTAGCTAGAGTAAGTCTGATATCTTGTAACATTAGTCTTTCTATCATATTTTTTCCAGACTATCATTTGGGTGCTTATTAAGTTCATTTTATCAAATCTCAAAGCCAGTGAGATTCTAGTAAGAGTTGTATGAAATTTATATATTAATTTTCAAATAACTGTCATTTTTAATATTGTACTCCCACCTGTATAAACTACTTTTCTCATTGCTGTAACCAAATACCTAACAGAAATAACCTAAGGAAAACGGGGTGGAGTTTGAGTTATGGTGTTTAGAGGGTACAGTCCCTCAATGACAGGGAAGCCATGGCAGAGTTCATGGTAGTAGTATATGCAGCTGGGACTTGTTCCATGGTGTGGACCAGCAGACTGAAAACCTTGGTTGGAATGAGGGCCTCTGAGGCCCTCTCTCCTGAAACCTGAGTCCTACTTCTTCCAGCTAGGTCCCATTCCCTAAAGGTTTCATAACCTCCCAAAGTAGCACCAGTGGGGACTAAATTTTCAAACACGTAAGTAAAGAAATACCCCAAAATATGGCATTGCAATTTGTTCATATCTTGTTTTTATGTCCTTTTAAAAGACATATAGGGCTAGAGAGATGGCTTGGTGCTTAAGTGCTCAGTGCCTGAGTGTGCTTGCAGAGAAGCCAAAGTTGATTCCCAGAACCCATATGGCAGCTCACAACCGTCCATAGGTTCAGTTCTCCTCAGGCTCCAGACATACAGAGACATACATGTGAGCAAAACATTCATACACATAAAATAAAATACGTATTTTAAAAAAATGACTTTGTTTTGAAAAATACATGAACTTTTAATGCATTACTTGTAGTTATTTACTTTGTGTAAGTCCTTGTCTCTGTTGTCAAATTTCTTCTTATTTTGTTTGGTGCTTCTAAATGAATACTCATTAATATCTCCTTTTTCTAATAGATTTTTAAATTGCTAATTTTCATCCATTTACCCTCCATCTAGACACCCAACTAAATTCTCTTGCAACTCTAAAAGTTTCCAACACTCTCTCCCTCCCTCCCTTGCTTCCTCCCTCCCTCCAACTTTGAATTCATGATCTTCCTGACAGTCCCCCCACCTACTGCCCCTGTCCCACTGTGGGGACTGATTACAGGTATGTACCACCATACCCAGCTAGGAAGTATTGACCATAGCTTCCTAGATTCTCTCTCTCCCTCTCTCTCTCTCTCTCTCTCTCTCTCTCTCTCTCTCTCTCTCTCTCTCTCTCTCTCTGTGTGTGTGTGTGTGTGTGTGTGTGTGTGTGTGTGTGTGTGTGACTAAATGGTTAGAAGTGATTATTTTTCTTCTCTTTTTGGAATTTCTTATCAGTTATTTCTTTTATTTGCATGATAATATAAATAGGAATGGCAAGAGTCAGCATTCCTGTCTAGGCTTGGTTTAAACTGAAATAGGTTTACTGCATTACCATTTGAGATAACATGTGCTGTTCACTTTGTCTTGCTGTTTTATTAGGAATAGTTGATAAGTTTAATCAAATGTCTTTGTGATTGCTATGCTTTCTCCTTCAGTGTGTAGATTAATGATAGATTCTCTACTAGATACTATTGCCTATATTAACCTATATGCGCATTCATAGAAAGACTACCCTTATTTGCCCACTCCCGTGATGTACTGCTAGAACCATGTTAGCACTGTGTTTAGAGAGTTTGCATCTATGTTCACATCTACCGTCTACGGCTAGACTATTTTATGAACATTGGAATTGCTATTCTTAAACACAAATCTGCCTGGCCCTGTTGTCTCTTTAATCACAGCTTTGCAATCACATTTTAACACCCTAAGTGCAGTTGGTCCATTCACAGCTTCTACTTCAGCTTGTCCTTTTGAGAGGGTTACAGTTTGCTAGGAAACCAACTGTTTTCCAGTGTTTTTCCATAGCAGTGTACACATAATGTTCCTTAAAATTGCTCTAACCTCTATCATTTCTAGTGTCACAGACTTTATTCTCCTTTATTGTGTAACCACAGAAGCAGAATTTGAACTTCAGCATCTCCAGGTCCCAACCCATCTCTCCTGCTGCCCCCATACCATGACCCCTCAGTGATTAAAGCTAAATTTGTAAATTATTTAGCTTGTGAACTTGGCTTGATTTCAAAGATAGGTCAATGGAGGAAAATTAATTTTCATGTGATTAAAACTATTCTAACTTTTATTTTAAAAATAGCTGTCTTGCCATAAGTAGGATCTGCACTAATATATATTCATGCTGAGCAAATCTTGAGGGAATTTGGACTGTTCATTTAACAGACAGATCCACTGCTTCCCTCATTCTAAAACTGGTTTTTGACCAGCACCAATAACTTCTTAGAAAAAGAAAGAAAATCCTCTTATTTGAGACTCTGGGCGTTATTTAATTCTTGAAAATGGTATTCAAACTAGCATGAGATTTCACTGAGTTTAATAAAATACTACCTAATTAGGAAGAAGCGTTCCTACTATCTCTAGAGATGTATTAATATCATTAAAAAGAACATATGCTTGAAAGTTGCATGTGCATTTATAATTTTGGTCCCTTCTGAATGTGAAAGACTGTTTAATTAAGATTATTACTATCTTTAAAGCGTTTTCTCAAAGGAAATGTTCTTCATTCTAAGCTACATATCTTCTCTGGGAAAAAATATATTTTAAAAGAAATCTTGAGACTGTACAAGTATATAGGTTCTGATTATGTCCTAAGGAAGACTTCCTTCACTTCTTGTTACACCTCTGTGTGTTATGCTTTAACCATGGCAGATTGCACATATTCCTTTTTCTCTGTGACAATTCTTTAACGCTACATTTCACAAGTGATTGGGTAAACATACCAAGTTCCCAATAATTCAGACAAATTTTAAAAAAAGATGCTGGGGAGATGGCCCATCTGGCAAAGTGATTGCTGTGCAGGCATGAGGACCCCACATAAAAGCATGGTAGGTAACACGTTCCTGTGACCCCAGCACTGGGGTGAGAGGGGTGAGGGAAAGGACAGAGACAGGAGGATTGCTGGAATTCACTGGCAAGGAAGCCTAACCCAACTTATGACTGCCAGGTTCAATGAGAAATTGTCTCAAAAACAAAAGGTGGAAAGCAATTGAGGAAGCTACTCAGTGTTGACCTGTGAGCTTTGGCATGTGACCTCATTTAGAAATAGGCCAGTTTCGGTTATAATTACTGAAAATGAAGTCATAGTGGAATAGGACTGGTGACCTTCAAAAACTGAGAATTTGTACTGACACGTACATGGGGGAAATGCCAAATGACTAGAGTCACATACCAAGATGATGCAGCTAGAAGCCAAAGATTGCCAGAGAAGAGCAGCAGGCCCTCACAAGCAAAGAGAATGGCATGGAGCAGATGTTGCCCCTTTCCCTTTGAGGGACACCTTAAGCCTGGATTTCTAGCTCCCAGAACTTCAGGACAATCAATTTTCGTTAAATTCATGCAGCTTGTGGTACCCTGCTATCAGCCTAGCCAGCTGATATACACCCCTTACAAAGGTATCTCCTCCAACTTTGGCCACACTGGCTTCTTAGGGCAGAAGACAACAGGAGCTACCTGGACCCCACTGCTGCAACACCACATTCCAGCAACCTCTTCCACTGCTTCCTCCTGCCACCCCTCACTCCTCTTCTTCTACTTCCTGAAAAGGTCAGTGCCTCAAAGTTTACATCCAACGTTTTTCCATTAGTAGTGGTAACGTTTTGAATAACTAGTTTTTATGAAAGATTTATAGACGTGGCATCCTTTAAATAGCATCTGATTTAACATTCACAATCCCCTTGGAACAAAATGTTATTTTCTACCCCATCTTACAGATGATAAAACTGAGGCTTAGCAGGGTTAAGTAACTGTGCAAGGTCACACACAAAGGGTAAATGGCAAGACCAGGAATCAAACTGGTCTATCGGGTTCCAAGCACCAACTCACTTTTGTATTGTCTCTTACTGCTTCTCTGTAACATGAGTTGCTAAACGGTCTTACTAACAGAAAACCTGGAGCCAGATATTGGGGTGAATGCTGAAAGATCAGAGAAACAGAACAAGCCACAGTCAACCTCACCATACCAACTCCTCAGCCTCCAGAGCAAGACTTCCTGCTTATTCATGCCTTATATACTTTACTGTGCCCTGCCATCTTTCTTCCTTCCTAGTGCTGGGATTAAAGGCACGTGTGCTTCCCAAATACTTGGTAGCAAAGGTATGAGATCTCAAGTGTTGGAATTAAAGGCATGTGACACCACATCTGGCTCTGTTTCCAGGGTGACCTTGAACTCAGAGAGATCCAGACGGATCTCTGCCTCCCAAGTGATAGGATTAAGGGTGTGTGCCACCACTGTCTTGCCTCTATGTCTAATCTAGTGGCTGGCTCTGTCCTCTGATCCCCAGATAAGTTTATTAAGGTAAACAATATATTGGGGTACATAATATATCACCACACTTCTCCACAGACAACACACTTCCCTTCTCCCTTTGAAGTCTTACCAAATTCCATTACTTTTCCTCCTCAGTCCAAATGATCCTGCGAACTCTGCCTCACAACCATTTCCTCCCATAGCCTAACTCTGAACTTCTACCCAAACGTGGTGTGGGTACTTCAAAGGTCTGTCTAAAATGGAACTTCTTCTTCTAAATATGCTTTACCTCTGTGCTCCCAAGTGATTCCTTAGTCTATCTATCCACCCATGCTTGGAAACTTCACACATGTTTATTCATTTCTGCCCCTTGTCCCTTTCTATAATCAGCTGTATTAATTCTACTCCAAGACATTTCTCTAGGTTTCCTTCTCGCCAATCTTCCTGGCTAAACAGTCCTAATAGATACTGAGCATCCTGTGCTCCCTCTCATCCATCCTACAACTAGCCCTCCCTAGAACTGCTAACCTAGAATCTGCTTAGGTTGCTGAGCTCAAGTCCAGGGCCTAGGGAGAGAGCTATCATGAAGACCTGAGTTTGATCCCCAGAACCTATGTGAAAAAGCAAGGCCCATGCCATGTGCTTGTAATCCTAATACTGGAGAGAAAGAGACAGGCAGATCCCTGGGGCTTGCTGGCCAACTAGCTTAGCCTATTTGGTGAGCTCCAGACCAGTGAGAGATCCTGTCTCAATCTCCAAAGTGGATGGCACTTGAGAAACGACACCTGAGGTTATTCTCTAGCCTCCTCCACACACATGAGCATGCACACCCACCACAGACATGAAGAATCCAGTTCAAACTCCTTACACAGGCAAAGATCTACCCCAATCCATCTATCAAAGAAAACTTCCAGAAGTTCTGCATACACCAAGGCTTTCTCACTGACCATACTGACCAGGCCATACCTCCAGCATCTCTAATCCTTTCAAGCTCTGTTCAAATGTTTCTCTCTAAAACTTTACCTCAGGCACTGAGTAAGTCACAGGTCTCTCTCTCTCTCCTCTGAACTTACTGCACATGATGGTCATGTGAGTCAGTGTGGTTCTCTGCACTGATCCAGTTGTTTGTCTGTATGTGTTATAATCCCCATTAGTCGGCGAGTTCCTGCCAGACCATGATTCACCTGGGCATTGCCCAAAGCACTTAACACAGAATCTAGTGTGAGGCAGCTACTTCTTAGCTTAATTTTTAAAGACTCTTCATGTACTAGCCAATTCGACTGCCAAACTACTCAAAATTCACAGAGGTCAAAGTAACTAAACCTTTAAAGTACATTCAAATAACCAAACCCACCAGGTGACCTGGCTCACCCAGGTCCCTTGATGGTCTAGGCAAAGGTTGTCATTATACACTGCAGTCCTGTGGGGAGAACTCTAGGCTAAGCCTTCCCACTGGCACCAAAGCCCATTTCTCATTTTTCCCACCACACCCTGGAAAGTAAGGACATGCCATTATCCTTCTTCATAGTCCAGGCTACATGATGCCATGTGGAGGCCTGAACCTCCCTAGCGTGATAAAAAGATAACTGGTACCAAATTACTCTAAACTTATCAGATTACATTTGCCTGTGTTGCTTGGGCCACTCCTGTGCCCAGAGGCCACCATCAGGAGGCTCCATTGTGTCCCTGAAATCTTGGTTCAGGGAAAGTTCAGGATCCTGGGGAAGACTTGGGGGAAACTGCAAAATCTTAAATCCTGAGAATGCTGGGCAATCCCCACTAATCCTGCATCCAGAGCACAGCAGAGGGGTTCTGGGAACAAGCTGCTATCTTATCCCTGTGTATTTGAGAGTCCTGGGATAAGGACAATGCCATTCTCAAGGCTTCTAGATAGCACAGAGAATAAACTAAAACAGAAGACCAAATGATCAGCTTTTTTTTTTTCAGAGCTGAGGACCGAACCCAGGGCCTTGTGCTTGCTAGGCAAGAGCTCTACCACTAAGCTAATTCCCCAACCCCCCAAATGATCAACTTTTTAACCAGATCTCCTTACTTCCCATCAAAGAAAGTAAGTCTAGAAATGAGCAGAAATCCATTATCTCCACTATCAACTACCCAATGAGAGTGTTATAGGCATTGACATTGCCAATAAAGTAGGTAGAATCTGTTAGGCACATGTATATTCCTGTATATATGTCTATGAAGCATTTGACTTTCATGCTGCCCAGTGATGATTATGATTATTAGGAAACAAAGGTTCAGAAAAAATAGTAATATCCCAAGGTCATGCATCTTCTAAATGCCAGTCACTCTAAGACAACAGGGAAAGTAAGAGAAGAGCCAGTTTCAGGGGAAATGAGGTATTCAGAGAGGCCCACGGCAGCTGTACATTCCTGGATAATGAGACAAGAAGCCAGAGGAGAAGCAAGCTGCCCTGGGAGCCATATTAAGTGACTGACTTTATCTTGTAAATGACTGGGAACTTTTTTTTAACATTTTAAGCAGGAGGTGTCACACCACACTTGTGTTTTAGAAATGGGAATATGATCTGGAGGGGACAAGATCAAAGGTAAAGAGAAGAGTCAGGAAATCGTAGAAGTTATTGTGGGAGTGATAATGACAACCCTGTGCCATCTCCATCTCTCTGATGAAAGAGAAAGTCTTGGAATACAGAGATACTCAGGAAATACTGAGCAGATAAAATCACCAGGTGCTACACTGCATCAGGCCTTTGCTGACCACATCTCCAGTCTCTTGTCCCATGCCTCAGGCTCCCATATACAATTGTCATGTGAGTGACACATGGGTGTTATGTCAAATAGCGCAGAAAATACAAGAATGAACAAAGGCCTTCTAGTTTGGAAAGATGATATCAAATCAATAAGAAAATGGAAAGATAAATGTCACTGACAATTAAGAGAAGGTGATGTAACCAGAGTTTGGGATCTTGTAGAACTGAGTGATCTGGGACGCTCTCTAGGGAGATGCTGTTTGGACTTGCTGAAGCCACATGAAAAACAGAGACAGAAGTAGCTTGTTGAATTAGAAGAATCCAAAGCTGGCCAGGGAAGCCAGAACAAAAGAGCAAAGGAGAAAAGTACAGTCAGAAAGAATGATGGACATATCATTTGTAATTTGTAAAGGTTAGGAATCTAGATTTTATGGGAAGCTGGTGGAAGAAAGCAGTGGCTTCATCTAATTGAAGATACTAAGCAGTCACTTGGCTGCTTCATGGGAAATACAGGCAGAACACGTGCGAAAGCCAGGAATTTTTTGTAGGCAGTCCATCAAGAAAAGGTAGTGGGGCTGGAGAGATGGCTCAGAGGCTAAGAGTACTTGCTACTCTTTCAGAGGACCTAAATGTAGTTCCCAACACCCACATCAAGCAGCTCACAACCACTTGTAATTCTAGCTCCTGGGGATCCAATACCATCTTCTGGCCTCTGCAGGTACCAGCATACACATGGCACACAATCACATAGGCACACACATATAAATAAAAAATGTGTATTAAAAAATGTAAGTAGTAGCTTTGAGAAAAGGAACAGATTTGGGACTATTTTGCTAGAGTAAATGCAGAGGGCAAGCCCGAAAAGAATCAAGGAGTGACTACACTTGGAACTTGGATGATGAGGATGGGGAAGACAGAGACACCAGGAAGTTTATTACAATGTCTCTTTTCACACAAACCCAAGGCCTCCAAAGCTTCACAGCACTGTGTCCTGATACCAAAGAAAGAACTCAGGGAACTCTACAGGAGTTTGGATATTGTATTACTCATGCCGTCCTTGGCAGTATTCGTCCAAAAGACTGGGTACCAGCTAGTGCCTACAAGCAGCAGCCCCAGCAGTGTGTACACATATGAAGAACAAAGAGGAACAGGCCCAGTGTTCAGGACTGCTAACTGACTTCTAATGGGCATATGTCACTTGTCTGCCAGACCTTATCATCTTTGTCTCATTGTCTTCAAAGGAGGAACCCCATCCCACATCAGCATTTACTCTTCCAACTGCAGATTCCTGCAAGGACAAGGTTGCTGTGACCACCTCAGGCACTGGAATATTTCCCTTGCTCCAGTTTCTGGTGCATGTTCCTTGAGATGAAACACCAAACACACATTGCACCTAGATATTACAGGGACCGCATGACCCACAGCACAAGTAAAGCAAGGCTAAGAGGTTATCAGAAGGGGCTGGGGAGATCGCTCCATCAGTAGAGTACTTACCACTTTGAGTTTGATACTCAGCATTCACATAAAAAGCCAGGTATGGTGGGACATATTTGTAAATCCAGGGGAAGCAAAGACAGGATTCTTAGGACTCACCAGTCAGCTAGCCTACCTGAACCAGAGAGCCCTAAGTCCCATTGAGAGACCTATCTAAAAATTAAATAAATAAATATAAACACAAGGTGGAGCCAGTGGCACATGCCTTTAATCCCAGCCTTTAGGGAGCTGAGGCAACTGGATTGCTATGAATTTGAGGCCAGCTTGGCCTACATAGTGAGTTCTAGGCTAGCCAGGGCTACATAGTGAGATCTTATTTTAAAAATAAGTAAATAAAAACCCAGGGGGACAGTTTCTGAAGAATGCCATTTCATCATATTGGCTGGATAAGTCACCATGCAGCCCTTACAATCCCATTGTGGAATTCACAGTCTGGCAATCACTGACACTCTTGTAGTGGGACATTAGCCAAATTGAAGACCATCTGCCCACCAAGAAAAAGCAACACAGGTATTTAGTGGGTACCAAAAAGAAAGATCTGTACTGTGTAGCAAGACACATACCAAGGTGCATCACTATGCAAGAAGTAACACTTGAACAGTCGGCTTTCTGAGATGGGAACACCAGACCCCTCATCAGGCAAGGACTTAGGGAAAGAGAGGTTCAAGATGCTGCAGCAAGATGCAGCTACCATGGGTATTTACAAACATCCCTTTGGAAAGAATCCCCGCTAAGAGTACTACTTTAGCATTGTTAGACGGTTTTCTCAACATGGTAGAAGACATAACAGTTACATTTAGTATGTCTTCCCTCCCCCACCCTCATGTTGAATCACAACAGCTAGAGAGCTGGTGTGATGTCAGTTGATTCTGGGAGCAACAAATTACTGTCATGCCCCATGCTGCCTTGAGTATCCCATTCACTTTAACTTAACAGTCTTAATGCTGGAGCCAGTTTTGAAAACCAGGGCTACTATCACAGATCAGTTGTTTTCAGTTTTTACACTGAAACTTCTCAAAGCTTTAAGGAGATGTGTGGTCCACTCTCAGAGAGTGGGAGAGTCCATCCTTAAGATCTACGCAATAGCGGGTGAGTTTGCATGTGGCTTGTCTAACCTCGAGAGTAGATAGCCAACACCTTAATAGCAGCTTCTCATCTATAGTGATCTGCAGCACTTTCCACAGTCAACACTAGAAGCCTGTGGGTTATGTGGGACCATGTGTTCTTTGCCAGAGTCTTGATCAACACACAGTTCATTCTACAGGATGAGTCCTATCAACTGCTACATGTCTGTATCTGTTTCATTGGATGCAAGCTTCTGCTCCCTTCCTACCCAAACTGTTGATGGAGATTCAGCATCATACCAGTATCCCAGTAGCCCCACAAAATCCTGTATTTTCTTCATTATGTAAGGAAGTGGAGGATCTTACACCTTGTCTATTACCACCTATGGCAGTATTTTCATGCTATTTAATGTCTTAGGGTTACTATTGCTTTACCATGACCTGCTGGCACAGTGGTGGCACACACCTTTAATCCCAGCACTCAGAGGCAGGTGGATCTCTGTGAGTTCGAGGCCAACCTAGTCTACAGAGTGAGTTCCAGGACAGCCAGGAAGCTTCACAGAGAAAACCTGTCTTGAAAAACCAAAAAAAAAAAAGAAAAAAAAAAGAAAAGAAAAAAAGAAAGAAAGAAAGAAAGAAAGAAAGAAAGAAAGAAAGAAAGAAAGAAAGAAAGAAAGAAAGAAACACCATGACCAAAAGCAACTTGGAGAGGAAAGAGTTTATTTTACTCAGAGTTTCATATAACAGTTCTTCATCAAAAGCAGGAACTCAAGCAGGGCAGGAATCTGGAGGCAAGAGATGATGCAGAGGCCATAGAGGAGTGTTGCTTACTGGCTTGCTTCTCATGATTTGCTTACCCTGTTTCTTGTAGAACCCAGGACTAGCAGCCCAGGGGCAGCCCCACCCACAATGGGTTGGGCCCTCCCACATCAATCACTAATTAAGAAAATACCCTACAGGCTTGCCTACAGCTAGATCTTAAGGAGGCATTTTCTCAAGTGAGGTTCCCTCCTTTTTGTTGACTCTAGCTTGTGTCAAGTTGACATAAAAACTAGCCAGCACACCTAACCAGAGAACCCAAGAATGCTATCCATAAGACAGAGCCTTTTACCTTGTTTAGATTTATGGTCAGTCCCCTCTCCTTCAGGTGAGCTAGAAATCTTTCTCAGCTAGACTATATCTGGAAGATAGAGGTTAGCAGAACGTCATCAATGTAATGGAGTATCTGAACAATTGTGGGTTTCATCCATTGTGTTAGTTTAGATAACACTATAGTAGGGCTGTTCAAACACCCCTGAGTTAACAGTGTAGCAGTCCCCTGGGCCCTTCTCAGGTGGAGGTTTTTTTGCTGTTGTTTTGTTTTGTGTTGTTTGGGGGGTTTTACTTTACTTTTTAGCTGTTATATCAATGATGAATAAAGCATGGATCAAATCCAATACAAAAAGGTAATGGCCCAGCTGTGTTCCTAAGCCTCTAAACATCACAGCAATGTTATACACAGCTAGCTCATAGAAAGCGCCACCTTATTTATTTCCCTATAATTCGCTGTTGTACATCAGGTCCCATCGGGTTGGTGGGCAGGCCATATAGTGAGTTAAGAGGACTCTACACCAGCCTGATGAAGTTTACCTTGCCTATCTCATGGACTGTTGCAGTAATTTCTGGATGACTTTGCCTCAGGATGGGCTGTGGCCACACATCTACCTTGGGAGTGATAGTGCTAGCATTTAGCTGGCTGGTTTTGAGGTATCTGTTCCTGTCTTTACCAATCAGTCCACATCTGCTTTGGGGGGCCTCAACTGACCACTTTTTATTGAATTTTGAATTTCATGCACCTTGCCTTTGTCTCATTCTTTCTGTCTTCCCCAAATATGCTACCATTTGACCTATTCTTTGTATTATTGTCCCCCAACAGGGGACACTGTAAAAGCCAGCCCTCCATACTGAAGGAGCTCTAGAGGAGCTGTAGACAAGACTGTGTCTCTCATACCCACCCCAAAGTCACTATCAGGGCCAGGAAAAGGCTGAATGAACAAGCATGTTTCATACCAAGTTCCCTCAAATATGTCAGCAACTCCTCCATGATGTCCACACTCCCCTGGTTATGAGAATATCTCCAGACCTGGACCAAGCAATCAACCATACTAACAATGACAACTTACTTTTGTCTGCAGTGGCCAAGTACAGCTGCTGCCATAGTACAGGATAAATTATGATTGATAGCTTTGCTTATTCTATTCCACTATAACAGAATGCCATTGGCCCTGCATCCATAGTCTCAGTAACCAGGCAGGCACACTCTCTGCTTCGACCAGAACTTGGCACTCTGCGGAGATGGAGGCACTCTGAAGTATGTCTGGTGCTGCCGTATTGTTCTGATCCACCCCCTGGATCTTCAGCTTTCACATCATAATGGGTCAAGTCCATTGACTTCTTCTCACCCCTTACCTCAATTTCAGAATCACTCCAGCTCCTCCACAGGGTCCCACACCTGGAGAATCCCACTTCCCACTAGAAACCATAGTGCAGATCCTCACATTAGGTGCTCTGTGGCCCTGTGGTCTGGTGTCGTAACCAGCCTCAACCTTCAGGTGTGAATCTACTAGATGTAGTTCTACCTGAGCATCCTTGTTGTCAGCCTGGGACAACCTGGCACCCGTTTCTGACTTCAGCTCTTGATGTTATCTGTTGGCTGGTGAGTGAGAAGCTACTTCCTTGTCTACGACCTCTCTGAGGCAGCACAGCAGGGCCTTGCAACAGTGGCAGCTCAATTTATAATCTACCACCCCTGATTTGCTTGCTATCTTCAATACACATCATAGGGTAGTCCAGGATTTGCCCTGCGGAACCCACTCACTCCAATCCTCTCTGGTACCCTGTCCATTACACTAATCATTACACAAACCCAATGCCTCAAAAATCTCAGTGTATTCTTTTGAGATAACTCAATGGATAAGAAATTAAGAAAAACTCAGAGGACCGCCAGCAGCAGCAGTTTATACTGATGCGGAACAAAGAGACACACAGGTCTCAGTGCTCCGGGGTGTGCTAACTGCATGCTAATGGGTACACTCTGCTAATGGGTACACTCTACCTTATCTTCTGTCTCTGTTTCACTATCTCCAAAGGAAGGAAATGGACAGGAACCTCCTCCCACACCAGCACTCCCTCTTCCAATCTGCAGACCCCCTGCAAGAACAAGGTCACTCTGGAATGTTCCCCATGCCTGTACAAGGGACTATAGCAACCAAATGATGAGAATACAATTGTGGTGTTCAGGGTGACACTAAGGATAGAGATGGGCATTTCACAATGTCCAGCTTATAGGTGGGATTCACAGCCAAAGGAGCAGATGCGATGCTTTGTGAGTAAGCCAGAGCTAAGAACAGAGTTCTGAGACACACATTTGGAAGTCAGGAAAAAAAAAGAAACGAAACAGGAAATACTAGGGAAGGACTTTGACTTAGAGCTTCGACTTGGCAGAAGATGCAAGCCTGTGCGGTAAAGAAAGTAGCAGGGAAAGTTCAGAGACCAGTTGTGACAGATACATCTGACAGCTAACATCATAAGAGGACAGATAATTGGCCACTGGGTTTCACAACATGAAGGCCATTGACCCATTTGATCTCGGGGCAACCAAGCGGACAAAGTTCGGTTACAGTAAGTTGAAGAGAGAAGTGAGATAAGGAAATGGCCAGTGTTAGACTTCCACTGCTGACAAAATACAACTAACACAGCTGAAAGGGAGAGAAAAGATTTATTTTGCTCCATGTTTCAAAGCTTGTTATCCATGGTCGCTTGTTATTCATGGTTGCTTCTGAGCCCATAGTAAAGCAGAACACCATGGAAAAGGTATACAGCAGAAGAGAGATGCTCACATCACACTCATGTCACCAGGGAAACAGAGCAAGGGAAGTCCCTATGTACTCTTCAAGGACATGCCCTCCCTCCCAATGACCCAACTTCCCGCTACTAAGCCCCACCTCCTTATGCTTCCACCACTCCCCAGCAGCACCCAGGGATTGTGAGCAAACTCCAGATTCAACTATAGCAAGGTCTAAATATCCACAGGAAGAAAGTTCACAGGCCAAACATAAGCAGTGGGGAAGTGCACAGGACCTGAGGAGAGTGGTGATACTTGGGGTAGGTGATGAGCTCTTGAAAGAAGAGCCATGCAGGAAGAGAAAGCACAGGCACTGCCCCAGCCAAGCCAAGTCACCAGAGCAGTGGCTCAGTCTGGGTTTTCGTGACTTGGCCCGGCTGCATTGATACCTCAGGGCGGGGGCACAGAGGGCAGAAGCCACAGTTAGTACCGGAGGGTGGTTCTGAGTCCAGCAAAAAGAAGACTGGTGTAATCTAAAGTTCTGACAAGGATGCTACTCAGGCAATCAAACCAAACGATGCAGGTCCTAAGAAAGAACTCCTGTGGCACTGCGTGAAAGGACAGGCAGAGGAGCAACAAGGTCATGGGGAGCCAATAAGAAGCTAGTCAGAAAGGAAGACTAGAGACCATGAGCTGACTGGAAAAATCAGTCCTACAACCACACTAGTCATGTTCCATCCTTGTCAAAGGCATGTGGACAGCGAGACTACTCACCACAAAGCTGTCCTGACCACTGCATGTGGAAGCCTGGGAAGATGTTTCAGTGTGTGGTAGAGAAATTACTTGCTGTGCAAGCACTGGCTTCTCGGCACACACATTTAAAAATAAATAAATAAAGGGTGGTGGCGGTGCACGCCTTTAATCCCAGCACTCGGGAGGCAGAGCCAGGCAGATCTCTGTGAGTTCGAGGCCAGCCTGGTCTACAGAGCAAGATCCAGGACAGGCACCAAAACTACACAGAGAAACTCTGTCTCAAAAAAATAAAAATGTATATTTATAGACCTTTGTGTCTATAAATCCAGAACTGGGAGTGATAAGACAAGCAAGTCCGGAGCTCACTAACCAATGACTCTAGTTGAAACAATGAGATCAGGTTCAGTGAAAGACCCTCTCTCAAAAAATAAGGTAGAGAGTGATAGAGGAAGACAACTGACAGACCTCTGGCCTCTATACACACAGGCAGATCCACATACTTGTGTACACACATACACACACACACACACACACACACACGCACACACACGCACACACGGAGGCAAGGGGAGGGAAAGTGAGAGGGATAAAGAGAGAAAGACAGACAGAGACAGACAGAAGACTAGCTTTGGAGAGTGAGCTGAGTTTACTGGATCTTATGCTAGCTTCACAACAGCCTTAATGTGTGTTCATTCAAGGTAAGACTCTGCCTACTAAGGCAGAAGTGATCAGCCTTCAGAAAAACATCTTGTGACACTCATCCAAAGCAGTGTCACCTTGTGTTTCCAATGTTCTCCAGACATTCAAGCTTGGGTTGACAAATAATCCAAGAAAATTCTGAGCTCAGGAATCCTCTTTCCTTCTACAGATGTAGTTGGGATTTTTACCCAAATCCTCCCTGTTCAGAAAAGCATCTTCTCCAATTCCTTAGTATAAATCAACAAACCATACATAGGCCTGTACCTCCATATATGGCCAGACACAACAAGTCCCTAAATGGGAAGGAAGCACCATCTCAAGGTGGGATTCTTCCACACCAGTGAACTGTGGGCTTGGGAGAGAAATATAGATAAGAGGTGTGCTATGTCCTTGGCACTGTCTCCTTGGTGCAGTGAGTTCTTGGTTTGCATGTGCCCTGCAGACCCATATGCTAAGCACTCAGTACTCAGGATGGATTTGCTGGGAGGTGGTGGAACATTAGAGTCAAGCAGTTATAAGCATGAGGACCTGAGTTTGGCCATAATTCCTGTGTAAAGGCTAAGGTTGTATTGCACTCTTGAACTCTTAATACTGGAAAGGCAGAGATAGTGTAGTCTACTTAACTGCACTACAGGCCAGGAGAGAGCCTGTCTCAAAAAAAAAAATGTATGCATAGCATGAGGAACACCCAAAATTGACCTCTGGCCTATATACATGCACATACATACACATTCACGTACATACATGTGCACCTGCATGGAAGTATGCACATGCACGCACGCTCGCACGCACGCACACATACAAGATGATCCTAGAGAGATTTCTGTCATTGGTGAAGTATCTTTATGTGTGTGTGGCGGGGGGGGGGGTTATTCTTTGAATTCTCCTTTAAGAGATAATTCTTGTAATACTCTACTGCTTCTTTTCCACAAACTAGCAGTTGTATGCAAGTTCCCACTATGAGGTACTGGTCTGTCCAGTCTCAAAAGCAACTAGCCAACTGACTATGAATCCCCCCAAACATAAGCCTTTCCTCTTTTTAAATTAAGCTTCTCAGGTATTTTGTTACAGTAATGGAAAGATGGCCAGCATAACAATAAGTACTCAGTATGTAGTTTGTATTGGGATAAATAAATCAATGAATGCACCTAAGGGAAAAAATCACAAAAGAGAAGGAAGGAAGAGACATCAAGGTCTGTGAAAGGGGCTGGAGGGATTGTTTAGCAACAAGAGCACTTGCTGTTCTTCCACAGGACCTGGGCTCAGTTCCCAGTACCCAAATCAGCAGCTCATAACTGTCTATAATTCCAGTTCCAGGAGATCCAGTGCCCTATTCTGAACTCTGTAGGCACCTGCACACATGTGATGCACATGGACTCAGGCACACACATACACATAAAATAAAATAATTAAAAAAAAACAACTTGGGTGGTGGTGGCACGTGCCTTTAATTCTAGCACTTAGGAGGCAGAGGCAGGTGGATCTCTGAGTTCAAGGCCACCTTGGTCTACAGAGCAAGTTCCAGGACAGCTAGGTCTACACAAAGAAACCTTGTCTCGGGGTTCAGGGATTTAGCTCAGTGGTAGAGCGCTTGCCTAGCAAGCCCAAGGCCCTGGGTTCGGTCCTCAGCTCCAAAAAGAAAAACAAATGAAAAAAAAAAAAGAATTAAAAAAAAAACTTGTCCCAAAACAACAACAACAAAAAAAAAACCTTAAAAAAATTAAAAGATGGCCACTTTTCTATCTTGCCCCAAGTCTTTTTGTGAGCCGTCAATAAGCTCCCAACTGTTTTCTCACCCACTTTACTCTTTCCCAGAAATACACACATGCTGAGGGTGTTTCATTTTTAAAAGACTTTTTTTTTTTCAGAAAAGGTGGGCAGCCAGCATATCTGCTTTCTTTTTTTTTTTATTTCATTCATTTGTTTTTTATTTATTAGAGAGAGTAGGAGAGAAACATTCTATTTACCTACAGGTATTGTTCATTTGAAATTAGAAGTACTTCTGTCCTGTTGTTTCAGTGTTGGAGGCTGAACCTAGGGCATGATGGTACAGTGACCTCTTCACCCCTGAACCACATTCTGGCCTTCTTTTTAGTTCTTGCGTTTTGAGGTCAGGTCTCACTAAGTGGTCCAGGCTGCTTTGGGCCTCACTGGGTAGCCCACCATGGTCCTGAACTAGCAGTCCACCTGCTACCTCAGCCTCCAGAGGGCCTAGCACAGCAGACTCGTGCCATGAGGCCTGGCTTCCGTTTTCTACTCTGACTCAAAATAGAGTGCAGA
Organism: Peromyscus eremicus; assembly: GCF_949786415.1. NCBI lineage: Eukaryota > Metazoa > Chordata > Mammalia > Rodentia > Cricetidae > Peromyscus > Peromyscus eremicus. The sequence continues at coordinate 90,251,354 of NC_081416.1, read as the reverse complement.
TAACCTCATCTTATCCATGTGTTCTGATAATCAACGCTAACTCTCAAGAAGGGGCTGCTTCCTGTTTGATGATAGCTAATGTACAAAAATCTAAATATCCATTTAAATGAATGGAAGGAGAAAATGTGGTGTGTGTACACACTGGGATACTATTTGGTCTTAAAATTGAGGGAAATTTGCCAACTGCACCAATGTGAAATAAGTCAGACAGGAAGATAAATATTGTATGACTCTACTTACAGGTAGAATCTGAAATAATCGATCTTAAATCAGATACAGTGGACATGTACCTGCAGTCTTTAGCTACTTGGGAGGCTGAGGCAGGAGAATTATTCGAGCCTGATGTCTAAGGATAGCATGGGCAACACAGCAAGACCACATCTCAAAAAATAAAAAATAAAAAAGGAAAGAAAGAAAGAAAAGAAAAGAGCTGACCTGACAGAAGCAGACAGCAGAATGGTGACTGCCAGGGCTGGAGGAAGGTGGCAAACGGAGAGATGACGGTCACAAGATTTCAGCTCTGAGGATGGGAAGTTCTATTCCACACAGCGCATGCTTGTAGCTAACAGTAGCACACTGCGACTTAAACCCTGAGTGCTTATATTAAACATAGTTACATTGCCATGAGAATAAAATATAACCACAACACAAGGAGGAGAGCAAGCCTGGAAAGTGATTGACATGTCTATGACCTTAATGGTGCTGTCGATTCAGCGTGGGCACTTAGTTCCAACTCATTAAGTTGCATATGTTAAACATGTATAGTTTTTTTTTTCATGTCAATCACACTTTAACAAAGTGATTGAAAGAAAGAAACGTGTTGTCTCACCCAATTTCTTCCAGTTTCTACCTCAAAAATACACTCTACAATTCAAAAGTATTTGGGGTGTGTGTGTGTGTGTGTGTGTGTGTGTGTGTACATATCATGCTAAGACTTCTTCCTTTCCTAATACACAATGGCATTTGAACATAAAAATTGACAAACTCTGCTTTGAAATTTGGATTTACTGCTATTCCTGAGTAATGTCTATTCTTAAGCACTTTTCTTTGTGACATTTTTTTCACTAAAAACTCTTTAGGGATATTGTCTTTTTTTTAAGTTTAGGATTAATCTTATATGATTAATACACAATTTTCCCTTTAGCTAGTATCATGAAGGAATGGAAGTCATCCTGTAAAGTCTCCATTATTGTCCTCTGTAAGACTCACAGTCTCCAAAATACTTTCAGGAGTGACACGAGTTCCATCGCCAGCATCCAGCATGTTTCAAAATACACGCTCAGTCCCTTTTAGCCATGACCTAATTTTTCCAGGCAAACTTATACCCACAGGCTATTCATCCAGGTTTTCACAGGTTCTACGCATGCTCTCTGTCTCTGTCTTGCTGACAGCTCTGTGTACACGCACGTGTGTGTGTGTGTGTGTGTGTGTGTGTGTGTGTGTGTGTGTGTATGTGTATGTGTGTGTAGAAGGTAACAGCAGTAGCTGGAGAACCAGAGAAATCTTGTCTAGCTTCTTGGCTGCCTGGATGCCTGCATGCCTTCAGACTTTGTTGGAGGATCTAAAGTAGCTCTGAAGGGGATAGCTATATTCTTGAACCATTTGAGGATCTCTTTCCAACTTCCACAAACTTGCAAAAACAGGACTTCTCCACTTTCAACCCTGATGTGTTTGGAAGTAGCTAGAGACAAAATATTGTAGGGACTTCTAAGATGAATGATGGCAGGTCCCAACTTTTTTTTCCCCCCTTTGGCACCTGAGTTAGAAAAATCTCTTGATTATACTCAAACCCACCACCTACTTTTCCAGGCACTCACCGTGCCTCCTTAAGAAGCCTTCCCCTCTTTAAGGCTCAGCACCCAAACCTCATCTTGTGAGTTACATGTTTTCAATCCAAGCACAGATGGATAGGATGACAAAGACAGCTCTATCTATGAGGACAGCTGTTTGTTCCCGGGATGGAAACTCCTAATACAAGGCCGACAATGGTCTCCTTGTGTGTCCTTTCCTGATTCTGCAAGCTGCTGGGATCCCCCCACCAGAGCTGACAGCAGCAGTTTCCAGATCTCTGTTGCAATTATCTCTGGAGACTGGCTACAGGGGTGCCCTGTCTTCATCCACACAGATAAGCGTCTATCAACACTCACATAGCTCCTTTGGCTTTATTTGAGTTTTATTTTTCTTGAAAGAAATGGGAAATGGGATTCCTGTAAAACTTTGTGTGTGTCAGGGGTGGGGGTAGGTGGTTACTCAGGACCAAAGCCAGGGTCTCCCGCATGCCAGGCAAGTGCTCTAACCGGTGAACTACATCTCCAGTGCCGAATCTTTTGTAATTTCATCTGACAATGAATCTTGATGAAGACTGACTGTGCTATCTCTTCTTTCCTTTCTTCTCATAGTGGAGAAGAACAAAGATAAAAGAAAAAATGGACCCAGATAAATAAAATCTTTGGGGGTTTTGATTTTTTTCTACATCCTTTCTGTGGGGTTTAGTATGTTTGATTTTAGAAATTTTATTGTATTAATAAGACAAGAGGTAGAATAAAAACTTGAGATATCTTATAGAAATGTGGAGTTCCCTAAATATATCATGTCCTCATGTTTTCCTATATAACTACGGGCTATTTATTGATCCACATGGTTTTCTGGCTTTAGTCTTCCTATTGCTGATGGCTTGCTCATGATTTTCTTTTGTGGCCATCAACGTTCTCACAGTAGTGCTCCTCTGACTATAAGTCATAATACTTAAAATAAGACAGACAAAAGCTCTCTCCATTCATTCATATGATAAGTAAGGGACTACTGCATTCATTACCATATTAGTTGTTACCTATGGTCAGATCTTAAGGAATTCAATTGAAAAAATAGTTACATAGATCCTTGAAAAAAATAATGAAGCTTTTACCCACTGAACCATCTTGCTGGCCCAGACATTCTTTTCACACAGGATTCCACACAGGAAAATAATTTGGTTGCAACACAAGCATGTTCTCCACAACCCTGCATGTGAGAGTAATGGCATGGCCTGATGCGCTTTAGAAATGGCTACTCTCTTAAGCTCCTGCTCCTCAAAGCACAGTGAGGTTTTTAATCTTTAAACAGAACACAAAATAGTTTGTTTCCAACCTGTCAACTTAGTAACACTTTAAGAAAAAAGATTACTTCTGCCATATAGAGTTGATTAATGTACCATGTCATGTCTTAAGCCGGAAAACAGAAAAATCAAAGATGGATCTTCATCTGGGACCATGTACTAAAGAAGAACTATATTAAAACTACAGATGTATCAAACCACCAAAAACTAGAGGTGCCATTTTACAATGACAGCTATAGCCATCTAATTACACCACACACACACACACACACACACACACACACACACACACACACAAAACAGATCTGCCGGTAACTTACCAGCAAATAGCTACATAAACTTTCCCTAAGAATTATGTACTACCTATAGTAACAATTTAGATTTGTACAGTTTTGTTTCTGCTTTCAAAATGCTTTCACACCCCCCATTGCAATAAGCAAAATGGGATGTTATACAGTCAGCCAGATGTGGCTATAATGTAAATTGAGGCGAAGGCCCATTAAGTAGTGGATGTAGTCAGGATAACTCCATCTTTGGCACATTGCATTATATGAAGAGATAGCCCAGACTATGCAGCAGGACTCCAATCAAAACAAAATCAAATGAAGCCGACAAAACCAATTAAAGGCAAGGCAGGAGAAACACATCAGGCATTTGAATCAAACTTTCTACCACCAGCCTCAACAGGGAAGGAATAAAAATAGAACTCCAGACTGGATTCCACTGGCTAATTTCAACTGCTTTTCATTTTCTCTTCGAATCTGGCACTCAGACTCACCACAGCTGGCACTAGATACACTGAGCAGAAAGGACCTAGGAGAAAGAAGACAGAGAAAAGCCTTACAGCGCAGCCACTGAGACATCTGGAACCTCTCCTTGCAAAGGTAAACAGAACTATCCCAGAAAGCAAACAGACTGACCAATGGAGCAGCAGATCTGGGAAGTGAAGGAGCCAAGCCAGCCTTCTTTGAGGGTCTTCCTACTGCTGCCACTTCCTGCATTAGGTGATCGCTTTTGTCGCTGGGAGAAGATGCCCAGAGGAAACAACCTCAGGGCGGAAGGGTTTCTTTTGGCTCACAGCTGCAGAGCTGTCAATCCATCATGCTGGGGAGGGCATGCTGGAGCAGACAGGAAACAGAGAAAGAGACAGGGACATGTGGTCAAAGGGAACAGGTTGTAAAATTCACAAGCCCTCCTCTAGGTAAGTCTTACTTCTTAAAATTCCCACAGGCTCTTTAAAGAACATGGTCAGCTGATGACAAGGCATGCAGACAAATGAACCTATTACAGGGACGCTTCACATCCTAATCACACTAGCTCTAGCCCCCTTCATCCATTCACACTCCAAACCCCTCATTCATAGGCCTTAGAAACGCATAAGATCTTCAGTGTGAGTCAGTTGAGGTCAGATGTTCCTAACCAGAATTTAATGCATAGAATTAGATGTCTGGAAGTGACCTTAGCATTTCCCCCCTAATTTTCCACTTTCTGCATCAATTATACTATGATAAAGTCCCCCGCCCATCTCACATGTATCCACAGGAGATATGAACTCTAACTCAACATCTCTGCTGATTATAAATCAAGGGCCCCTGGGGCAGCTTCCTCCATTTCTGGATTGTTCTAATCAATAAAATGTTCTGTCATGCTAGCCAAAATTAGCCCCCTGTAGCTTCTCCTCGTGTGAGAAATATCAAGCAAGCCTTTCTCCTGGCAGCCTTTCACTTTGTTTGAAGCCAGCTGTCACCCCCCTACAGAGTACTATGTCCATGCACTAATATGCCCAACTGCTCAGATGACATGATTTATAAGCTCCTTGGTCATTCCCTCTTGAACACATTGCAGTCCCTCTTCAAAAGTGTCATCTAGACAAATGGACTGAAATGCTATAAGGAAAAGCCTAACCATGGAGCAGATGCCTCTGTCTACTGCCAAAAGAACCAAGGCACCAAGAGCCACATCCACAAGAAAGACAGCCTTGTTATCAGAGCAATGTTTTCCCCTGAAGAGGGAGAGAGAAGAGAGGTTGCCCATGCTTTAATTCTCTTATTCTGGAATTAAATTTTAAACACACTTGTGAATGTGTGTGTGCACACTCGCGCGCACGCACACACACGCACACACACCCCAGACACATGGGGGAGGGAGTGGCTAAGTGTAGGTCTCTCTGCTAAGGAAATTTTTGGGGGGAGGAGAGTTTGAGACAGGGTTTCTGTGTGTAGCCTTGGCTGTCCTGGAACTCAATATGTAGACCAGAATGGCCTCAAATTCACAGAGATCCACCTGCCTCTGCCTCCCACAGGAAGCAGAGAGCAAACTGGAAGTGAGATGAGCCTATAAACCCTCAAAGCCCATCCTACAAGTGAGTACTTCCTCCAGCAAGGCTGCGTCTCCTAAAAGTTCTACAGTGTCCCCAAATAATTCTGCCAACTGGGGACCAAGTGTTCAAATATCTGAGCCTGTGGGGGACATTGCTCATTCAAACTACTTTAGAAAGTGAGCTTAACGTAGCCCTCACAGCTCAGCAAGTGCATTCCCTGGGGCCACAGGAATATTTCATACTCCAGCACTTCTATGTCTAGTGACCCCCATACTTCTCACCATAGTTCTCAAATCTTCACCTTACCTCCCTAGTCTGAAAGTTCTTCCAATTTCTCAGAACTACTGCTAACTCCTTTTATGCCCAGGCATCCACTTTTATGCACTCAGAATTCCTTCTTTTGATTTCTTCTTTCCAGCTCCCTAACAGGTCCTAGGCACAGAGACAATCTGGTCCACCAGAAAATCTCTAACACCTTCTATTCATTCGCCTTGCCCCCATAACTCTCCTTCTATAGAACCAGCAGATCTGGAACCACAAACCTATGATTGAAGATATACACACCAAGGCTGAGGATGTAGCTCAGAACACTTGTTTAGCATACACGAGGCCCTGTGTTCAGTCTCTATCACAAATAGGGATAAGGGAATGCACAAACAGAGGCTGTCCATCTCCACTAGTAAGCCTTTTTTTTTTTTCAGTCTCAGAATCCAAGTTTCAGAAAGTATTGCTTTTTAGGTGACTGAGTGAGGGACTTAAGCAAGCAAACTGACCCTCAGGTTGTAGAAGAAATGTAGTGCCAGAAGGTAGACCATGTGGATTTCTGGATCAGCGTCCCTAATGTCCAAACTGTCTGTGCATAGTTGTATTTATTCATTTTATCATCACTGTGACAAACACCTGACAGAAACCACTTAAGGAAGGAAGGATTCACTTTGTCTCAGAGCTTCAGAAGGTTTGGTCCATGGAATCTTAGCCCCATTTTACTTGAACAGAGCATCATGGTGATCAGAGAATTTTTTACTCTATGTCATATTGAATCTGAAAAAAGAGATACAGAAAGGGGCCATTGCAAGATATAGCCCTCAAGGATATACCTCTAATTACCTACTGTGGGACATTTGTTTACACTGTGAAGATGTGTCACTGTGATTGGTTTAATAGAGAGTTGAATGGTCAATAGGTAGGCAGAAGAGAATAGGTGTAACTTCCAGGGAAAGAGAGGAACTCAGGAAGAATCTACACATGCAGGAGACACCGGCAAGATGTATAACAAGTTGGAGGTACAGAATGGCAGCGAGGTAAAAGCCATGTGGCAGAATATAAATTAATACAAACAGGTTAATTCAAGTTATAAGAGCTAGTTGGGAACAAGCCTAAGCTAAAGGCCAAGTTTTCATAATTAATAATAATCAATCCCTGTGCCACTATTTGTGGGCTAGTGGTCCAAAGAAAGTCCAATGAGAAAGCCTACTATATTTGGTGTCCAATGTGGGACACATAAATCCACATAGGGTCTGAGAAAACTGGCGAAAAAAAATGTTCTAAACACAGAGTAGGACACAGCTTCCTGGAGACAGCAGTCTCTCTGGTTGGTACCCTGTTCATAGCATACAGAGACATAGTTCCTTGACTATACACTTGAGCAGGCAGTGCACTAGCAGCCAATGTTGTGTGCTAAGCAGCAGGTGGTCTAGCTGTTTAAGGCTTGGCTCACACGGTCAGAGAACACTGCAGGACAGTAAAGCCAGGTCCAAACCAAAAAAACCTCTATACAGATACAATATGCTTAAATATGTGCTTAGGTGGATATAGGCAGTCATATAAATAAATAAATAAATAAATAAATAAATAAATAAATAGGTTAAAAATAATAAAGTCTTTAAAGAAAGAGTAAAGTAATATAAAAAGAATAAGCCAAGCGAGGACAGGAAATATACAGGGTGTCTGGATCCTGCATGCTGCCTTGTTGACTTTGAATTTTTTAAATGCTGATGAGCTAAGGGCAAGCACTGCTAAGAGACATTGGATTTAAAAAAAAAAAACTACTAAATTAAACCAGCCTATATATTTTAAGGATGTCTTAACTTTAACATGAAAGTCAAAAAATACGTTGTGTTGCAGAAGATGTTAATGCTTTTGCTTCCATAGGTAACAAAAAGCTATGGATTCCTTAAAAAATAATAAAGACCAGATTTGATCAGGGGAGACCTCCTGAAAATCTTGGTTACAGACATGAAGGAAGAAGCCAAGAAAAGCTACAAGAAAGGTGATGTATATGCTGATCCCTCTACTATGGGAACATCTCTGAGACTGGATGAGACATGATGAATATTGTTAGTTACAGAGTCCTCATGACTTATTACATGCTATCCTTTCATATGACATAGATGGAGATTTATATTAGAGTTTGGTTATGCAATACAAATGGACTTAGAAAGTTGACAGATGTCTTTTACCTACTCAAATATAAAACAGAAAATTATCATTAGCTAACTTGTACACACTGCACATTCCATACTTGTGTTAACAGATATGTATGTTACCTTTAAAAGCTTGTGTGTTTTCAGAAGAAAAAAAAAGGAGAAAAAAAAGGACCAGACACCAATGAATAAGACAAGTAGCCCAGGTAATACAGCCTCGCAGATGCCTCTGTTACAGTTTCCTCAAAAATCTACATCCAGGACAACTTGAAAGCTACTAACTAAGATGGTCCAGCCTCAGAGACTACTCTTGCCAGGACTTCAGATAAACCCTGCACTTTCCCATCACACAGAGACTGAACAACAAATGATACAGCTAGCTCTCCCAGGACTTGACCATTATCTCAATTTTCTCAGAGTCCCTTAAAAATACCATTAACCCTACACTGCAGGAAATAAATTGAAGAATATTATGCCCATATTCTCAAGAGGTGGGGTGGGTGGTTTTTGGTCAGTTGGTGGGTTACAGAAGTTTATAATCATTTAGGGGGGGTTGGTTGCAATTTGTTATTGGTCATGGTCAAGGAGGAAACTAAGGAAAGGAGATTAGACTAAGGATCTCATTCTGAAAAGAAAAAAGGGAGGAATATAGGAATGATAGAAAAAAGTGTAGATTATTGAATCTATTTTCAAACTAAAAGAAGTAACTACTAGTCTCAAATATTTGAAATTGGTATGGATTTTTGTATACTGATACAAATTTAAGGTTATTTTGTTAGAACATACTGTAGATGTATGTGTGTGTTTCTACTCTTGTTTAAGGTAGTGTACATATGCAGCTCATTTAACAATATAATGTAAAGTTCTAGTCTTTAAAAGCTATTTAGGATAATAAAGAAATGCAGGTTAATAGTCAGTCATCTGTAATAATCAAACTTAGGTATATTTTCAAGGTCACATAGAGATATAATTTAGATAGATAGATGATCTTCAAACACTTCAGAGATCTACAGACTATGGCATTTAAGATGTTTTAATAACATAAGGCTTTTCATGGCAATAAGACATGTCTGCTTCTGAAAACACCAATCTAATTAAGAGAAGATGATGTGCATGGAAGAACCTCCATATTGAGTTTGCTTTCATTGTGACAGATTTAGCCACTGGACAAGAAACTGTCCTTGCCTCAACTGCTGACAGTATGCTATCCAAATTGGACAAGCAGGACACAACAAGAGATGATTGCCAAACTTTGCCAAGACAAGGTAAGATAGTTCTTCAAAAATTCCTATTTCACAAAAAAAGTCTGTCAGATATTCTAGACCTGTAGGTCAAAGATGGATTTTCTACCTCCTAAAGGCTCCATAACCTCAAACAGTACCACCAGCTGGGAACCGAGTGTTCAAATACAGGAGCCTATAGAAGACATGTCACATTAGGACCACAAAAGTAGTTATCAACAAGATGAAACAAAAAGGGAATATTTTGCTCATTTGTGATTCTATAATTTGTACCTTTCAAATTATCCAAAATTCATTCAATAGGGTTGGTTTAAATGAAAATACTTTAAGATACTTGTTATAAACTGGGTGGTGGTGGTGCATGACTTTAATCCCAGCACTCGGGAGGCAGAGCCAGGAGGATCTCTGAGTTTGAAGCCAGCCTGGGTTACAGAGCGAGATCCAGGACAGGCACCAAAACTGCATAGAGAAACCCTGTCTCGAAAAATCAAAAAAAAAAAAGAAAAGAAAAGAAAGAAAGAAAGAAAAGAAAAGAAAAGATACTTGTTGTTATAGTAAGTAATAGCTCACAGAAGAGTTTGTGATACTCTGTTCCATACATGGATCCTTTGAGATAAAGGCTTGAGGCATTAGAAGGGGGACAGCCATAGGACAATCACTTTTTGCAGGGTAGAGTTTCTGGAGCTAGTTTGCACTTAGATGATGAAGTGTGCTGTGTTATTTGGGGATGCTGACGTGCCATGCACCCATTCCAGATTTCATGCTCTGCCCTGGTGGACCTGAGTCATGGTGACTGATGGAAGAGAATGCTGACCTCGAGTTAAGGGCTAGTAGGTTGATTAATAGCCGCTGTGTGAGCTTTGAGTATCTAACAGATGCATCATTGGCTCCCAGCAAACATCCAACCTTTGGAGGTCATGGTTATGATTATAGACCACTAAATACACAAATACCATAAAAAAGATCAAATGGCCTTTTTATGTGCTGGGGATATTTAAAAAATGAGCTGTGTGGTCCATGAATACAGATTCTGTTAGTAGTCTAAGATTTTGCTGAGCTTTCAGAAGTAAGTGCAGAAACCGTTAGCTGCGGTGTCTTAGTTAGAGTTTCTATTGCTGCGACAAAACACCATGACCATAAAGCAAGTTTATTTGGGTTACACTTCCACATTGCTGCTCATATTGAAGGAAATCAGGACAGGAACTCAAGCAGGGCAAGATCTTGGAGACAGGAGATGAAGCAGAGGCCATGGAGGGGTGCTGCTTACTGGCTTGCTTCCCCTGGCTTGCTCTGCCTGCTTTCTTAAAGAACTCAGGACCACCAGCCAAGGGATGGCACCAGTCACCATGGGCTGAGCCCTCCTCCACTGATCACTAATTGAGAAAATGCCTTACGGCTGGATCTCATGGAGGTATTTCCTCAACTGAGGCTCCTTCCTAGCTAATGACTCTAGCTAGTGTCAAGGTGACACACTAAACCAGCCAGTACATGCAGCATACCTCACCATCAATGTTGCATTAAAATTTAACCATTCAGTCATGTTTAGGAGAAATCTTTATTATAATCCAGTATTTTCAGGACTTCACAATTTAACTTGGTTCAACATTATCTTTTGGCAAATTAATTATTTTCACTTCAATCTCTTATTCAAAGAATATTTTTAAAGCTCAGTCTTTAAAATAATTTAAATGTTCAAAAAGATAAAAAAACATTACTCACATGGTACTCTTTCTCATGTGAAGAATACATCCAGGCCCTTATAGGAAGGCAACATTTTTGTTTCTTGGTTACTAAGTAGCATGAGGTCCAGTGAAAACCATTCTAAACTTACAATGTGTGAGAATGCCCCTGAAGTGGATAACTACCAGAATTGTTTATTTTTTTTAATTTCTACTTTAGCTCTTCTCCAGGCTGAGGGGAAAGGAGGAAGAGGAGAGAGAAATACAGACAAATCAGGCAAGTACAGTAATAACAACTGAGGGGAAACACAGGTTACAGCTCTTCCCAAGCTCGTTAGAAACTGGACCTGGGATGGTTTGAACTGTGAGGACGTAAGTCTGTGTTGTTTAAGCCACTCAGGCTGGGGTATTTGGCTAGCAGCAAATACAACAAACCAATACACTTGACCAAAACCCATGTAGTCACTTTTAACATACGAGGGCTTAGAGTATAATTAAGTATCAGGAAAACTGTGATGACACCAGCTTTACATTTCCTTCCAGGTCTTGTCAACACAGAAGACAGTAGAATCTAATTATTTGTACATATCTTTTTTGCTTTGTTTTAGTTGGGGGTTTTGTTACTGTTGTTTGGGGACAGAGTCTCACTATGTAGCTTTGGTTGGCTTGAATCTATTATGTAGTAGATCAAGCTGGCCTCGAACTCACAGTGATCCACCTGCCTGTGACAAATATTGGAATTAAAGGTATGCACTACCATGCCTAGCTTGTACATCTCTTATAAGCCACAAAATAATAAAAAATAAATAAGACTTTCAATATCATGCAGTAAAGTCAAGTTTTCTTTAATAACCTGTTTTTGAATCTAAATGTGCAACAATAGGAGACTGATAAATGTTTGTCTACATAACCATGGATTGTTGCTTTGGGAAACTGCAAAAAGTATTTGTGTTTTCTTAAATAACAAATTAAAGTGACAAAAATTTAAAGAGTAACATAAATTGAAAGTAATTATAATAGATGGCTAGAATATGAATCACTTTCCTGGCATTTTTATTTTCTGAACGTTGTAAGATATTCTTCCTATAAATTTTTAAAATGCATTCAGAGCACCTTTGGGTCTCTTTTGTAGAGAGCTGTCTTTCACCAGCTTACAGTGTCTTTTATTTGTTATTAAAGATTCCCATTTGGAGTCGTTTCATTTAGCTGCTAGTACTGTCGTTTTAAATATTCAGAGTCAAAGATGACTAAATCAAACCCATAAAATGTTTCAATTTTGATGAAATTTGAAAGCTCTAATTTAACACATAACCACAAACTGTTCAAGAAGAGTACTGTGGCACCTGGACATACTCACCTGTCTATAAACATCAAGGTTTGTATCAGGGGCTACAGATGCTTGCTGCTGTAGCAGAGGACCCTTCTTCAGATCCCAGCACCCATGTCAGGGGGCTCACAATCCACCAGTAGCTCCACGCCCAGAAAGATCTAATGCCTCTGGTCTCCATTGGTAACTGCACTCACCCATGTGTACATACTCATACATAGACACACATATACATAATTAAGGATAATATTATAGTACATCTTTTTAAAAGTTAAGATTATCTAATGCTTCAGGTGAAAATAAAATGATATTCTTAGAAACAGAAAAATATTTGCCCCTCACCAGAGCTGGGTCTAGATGGTTAAGTGTGAGTGGGTACATGGGCCTCAGGCTGTTTTTCATTCCCATAAACTCTCAACATTGACAAGCCATTTCTAAGATAGAGTTAATGCATTGGCTTTTCATCCAAATTGTCTGAATTTGAATATTTATACCATCCCTACTAGCTTTCTGACCCTGTGTGAGTTAGGAAGCGTTAGATGAGTTAGGATGGCTATGGCAATGCCGAAGCACACAGGTTTATTTCTTATTCATGCTCATTTCCATCATGATGGAAGATGGAATTTTACTCCACATAGTTATTCAGGAATCCAGGGTGAGGGAGACTCTAGCATGTGGTGGCTATAGATACACTTCATCTGTTTTAAGCACCAGAGAAGCACATAGTAGCAATTAAATGCTCCAGCAGAGAAGTGACCTACCACACAGAAATGATCACATACATCACTTCTACTCACACCTCACTGTCCATCACTAGTCACAAGACCACCTAACTGTGAGAGGGTAGGAAAGTGAATCCCCCAGCATATCTACGAGGAAAAGACCCAGGGAAAGATGAACACCTTGAAGACATCTCAGAATCATCACTTTATCCTCGTGGCTCCATTTCTCTATCTGTAGAATAAAGATAATGATCATGACTGTCTGCTGAAGTTACTGTAAGCACTATGTTACTATGCACAGAATATTTTGAACTGTACCAAGCAGAGGGTACAAAAGGAGGAGATGGCTTTCTCCATCCCCAAAGTCCACACATTAGTATAGAACAGGGTTATGTATGTGATGATTCATCAGGAAATACGATTAACCTAACTTTGGGAAATGGTGCTCATTCTGTCTACTCAGTAATGTAAAGGGGTGGTAGCATGGGAGCATGGAATTGGCTACGGGGGGGGGGGGGGGGTGGTGGTTATCTGTTTGGCTCTTGGATCTACCACGTATTTGCTGTGACTTAGTGACTTAAGCGCTCCTAAGCCTTAGGTTATCATTTGCTCTAAGACACTGAACTTAAAAACACCCACCTGGGATTAGTTCAATGAAAAACAGCATAACATGTAATGTTCAGTTCAATTAGTTGGAGCTATTATTCTAAATACATTCATAAACATTCTAGACAGAAACGTCACACTGACAAATATGCATAGAGATCCTGTACACCTTCCCATGATTAGTGAGAAGTAGAATTTAGCTAGCTTATCCCTATGGGGTTATTTCAGTTTAAAATGGAAAATAAAGAATAAAAACATGGCTGGAGAGATGACTCAGTGTTTAAGAGCATTGCCTGCTCTTCCAGAGGACCTGTGTGCCGATTTCAGCACCCACACTGGGTGGCTCACAACTGCCTGTAACTCTACCTCCAAGGATCCCAGTGCTTCTATACTCAAAAAGACACATATATGCAAACAAATAAAAAATAAGTTATTCAATAGAAAAAAGAAAATGAAACCTGCATAGCCCAGAAGGATATATGTCTTAATCTAGTCTTCTTCTTTTGTACTAGCTGTGTCAGCAAAATCCTTACAAGTTTGCAACATCCCAAAGGGCATCTCCTTTTGACTTCTCTTTCCTCTAGTCCACTTCCATCTTCTTCTACCTTCCGGTACTGAGCCCCTAGGGAGGGCTTATCAGGTCCCTGCTCCTAGCAGCTCCATACTTTGCTGCCTCCATGCGTAAACTCTATAAAATGGTCAAGAGAGGAGAATAAAGGATGCTCAGGGTAAATCAACTGAGAGGAACATCTTTGGGTGGTCTTTTAATTCACACTCAATGAGTTTTCAAGCCACTTTGAATACTTGTCTTTGGTCAAGCATCTTTTCTGTCGTCCATCTTTTCCTGTATGTGATTGTTCAGGCAGTGCAGCAGCATCAGGATGAGTATTCACTGTCAACCAAAGCTAATTTCTGAATAAGACCATCATATGGCTCCCATTTCTACTGCAGGTTTGAAAGAAATGTCTTTAAGCCCACAATATAAGAGAGAGTTGGTATTTTCTTAAATGTGAATTTGTAATCGTTGTCCATATGCTTTTGTACTGTGTAATTTGTAATATCTCTAGGCAATCAATTTCAATATATAATGAAAGCTTACAACACAGCAATAAATTAACAGATTAACCTTTCATGAAATCATTTGCACTTCCTCTAGAATCAGAATAAGTTTCACAAGGCACCACCCTGGGTGTGGCACTGTAAACATCAGGAATCTAAGAGTATGAGAAGGGTTTGATCCTAGGCCTTTCCCATCCAACCATCTCCTTGGTGAACTACAGAGAACTCAAAAGCAGAGCTCATTCCCTCCCTGCTCTATCCCCAGACACCAAACACCAGAGCGTCCTATGTGCTGTTGTCATCTGCAGTCCATGGACTCCCTCCTCCATGGCACAGTGCTGCCAACCTTGCCTCCAGATGCTCATCTTTCTTCTTCTAGCCCTGCCCCACGCATGCCCACAGCCTCTCTTACTCCTCTCTCCCTGACAGGCAGTGTAGACGACCCCACAAGGGAGAAGCCAGTGATCCTGACTAGGATAGGCTGTGTCTCCTTCAGTTGATAGCTAAGCCCCTCAAGTGCCCCAATTACCTTTTCTAAAGCATCTCTGCTTCCTTTCTTCCTATCATTGCAGCTGCACATTTCTTCTACCTTTTTGTGAGAAGTCCAAACTGAATGATGTGTGTATGCTTCATTTGGGAGCAATGTTT
Source organism: Peromyscus eremicus (assembly GCF_949786415.1). Lineage (NCBI taxonomy): Eukaryota > Metazoa > Chordata > Mammalia > Rodentia > Cricetidae > Peromyscus > Peromyscus eremicus. Next base: position 90,236,235 of record NC_081416.1, on the reverse strand, counting down.
AGTCCTGTTTCACAGTATATATTATGTTCCTTTGTATGTTCAATTATTCCTTTTCATGAATTAATACTTCTTTTGGTAACATAACTTTTTATTTTAAAATTATTCTTTTTAAATATTTATTTTACTTAAAATTTAATGTATAAATGTTTGTATCTATCTCTGTGTGGTTATGTAGATGTGAGTGCAGTGCTCCTGGAGGCCAGAGGAAGGCATCAGATCCCCTGGAGTTACACATAGTTGTGAGTCACCCACAGTGGATGCTAGGATCTGAACCACGAAGTCATCTCTTCAGCCCCTAAAAATTATTCTTTGGACCTAGTGAGATGGCTCAGTGGGTAAAAGAGCTTGGTACAAGCCAGATGACCTAAGTTAGATTTCCCAGTGCCTATATGGTAGAAGCAGAAAAAACCAACTCTCACAAACTGTCCCAGTCTGACCTCCACATGTGCACTACAGCACTCATGAACACACATGAGTGTGGAAACACACACACATACACACACGTACACATTAAATAAATAAATCTTGTTTTAAATTTTAAAAAACTTACTTTCTTATTTATTCATTGAACAAGTATTTTTTCCTGCTACTGCAGCAATGGGGATGAATAAGACCTTTCTCATAGCACTCTCATTCTGTTGGGGCAAACAAACACTGAACAATAAATAACATAGGTATTTGATTACAGTTGTTACAAGGTGTTTAGAAGGAGAAAAACAGGTTCATAAGAGAGTACGCAACAAGGCCTTTGACCTCATCTAAAGTGGGAGAAAGGCCTCCTTGAGGACACGTAGACTGAGCTGAGAAGGAACTTGCTGGGAAGAAGATGAGGGCCAACAGGTGGGAAGGAACAGGGACCAAAGATGATGATGGGGGGCGGGGGTGGAAGTGGTGGCAGTGGTGAATACAAACAAACTACAAGTTAGGTGTTTCTGAAAATGTCCTCATGGAACCATTAGTTTGTAATTATTGTAATATAGTTCCTATATACTATTTTAAAAGAAAGAAAATTGTGGAAAGGGGATGGGTGGAGCAGGGGCAAGTGCCACAGAAGAAACGTCCCAGAAAGAGAAACACGTGCAGAAGCCCTGGTGAAGGCAGAAGCCAGCTTCTCTGGAGAACTAAAGAATAGAGCTGAAATGTAACTATGAAAGTGATGGGTACCCTTGAGGAAACTGAAAAGCAGGGACAGGTCATGCAGAGACTTGCTGGCCATGCTAGAGGCTTTGGTCTTTACCAGATGAGGCATAGAAAAATTTGAAAGATGGTAATAGGATATGACTTGTTAGAATATAAAATGGCCCGACAGGTGCAAGTGTTACAACATTTGGTCCCCAGGTGGTGGCACTGTTTTGGGAGGTTGTGTAACCTTTGTAAGAGAGGTTGGTGGAGGAAGTGGGTTGTTAGGTGCAAGCCTTGGGGTTATAGGTCAGCCCTGCTTCCTGTGCTCTAGCCACTTCCTGACTGTAGCTGTGACAGCTGCCTCGTCCTCTGTTGCCATGGCTTCCCCACCACGACCGATCGTATTCCTTCAAATTGTAATCCCAAAGAAGCCCTCCCCCTGCTTAAGTATTTATTATGAGAAAGGTAACTAATACATGGTTTTCCTTTCTTTCTTTCTTTCTTTCTTTCTTTCTTTCTTTCTTTCTTTCTTTCTTTCTTTCTTTTTTCTTCCTTCCTTCCTTCCTTCCTTTCTTTCACTCTTTTTTTATAGTTAAAAACAAGTATGTGTATGTGTCTTTATGAGGTTATTGCATGTGAGTGCAAATGCCTGAAGAGACCAGAGGTGTTGGGTTCCCCAGGAGCTGGAGTTACAAGTGGTTGTGAACTACCCATTGTGGGTACTGGGCTCCAAAATTCGGTTCTCCATAATAGTATACTGTCCAGCCCAAAATATTTTCTTTAAAAAAAAAAAAAAAAAAAGGCATTCTAACTGCCGTGTAGATAGTTATTAGAGGACAGGAAGCTACTTCTTAGTTTTAATGAGAGATGGCAGTAGGCTGGCCTAGCTGATAAAACTGAAAAAGTGAGCTCTTCTAAGGTAAGTTTAGTAGGTCAGATTGCCAAACTAAGGCTTGAAAATTCAGTGTTAAATATGAATTTAAGTCTAAAAGGTGGAAATAACTGGGTAAACTTCAGAAATTCTCTATTTTAAATGAGTGACAGAGTAATTTTCTTTGAGACAATGATATTTATGCAGAGACTAAATGGGGTTAGGGAAAGGCCTGGTTTATGCATAAATGTAACCATAGAATTCTAAGTTATTGGAGCCTCATACAGTTTTATATAAAATGCAATGGTTGAGAGAATATACATTAACTTCATGTATATTTACATTGAATTTGAATACATGTCCAACATATATTTATTATGATTATTCAAAGCATGACCTTCACAACTATGGCATCTGGGAGTAGTAGCGGAGGCCCCTATCTAATTCTAGCTACTAGGGGACTGAGGCAAGAGTTAGAGGCTCACACAGGCTACATAGCAAATTCAAGGTCAGTTTAGGCAATTTGAGAGAGATCCTCCCTCATTATAAAAATAAATAACAGAGATGGAGCTGTAACTCAGCAGTAGAGTGTACAAGGCACTAGGTTCAATCCTCATCCTCAGCGGTGCACTGGGGAGGTGAGGAAGAGGGAGGGAGGGAGAAAGGGAGCGAGGGAGGGAGAGGAAGAGGGAAAGAAAGAAAGCAGACAAACTCTGAGATGTTGTAGTCACATTTCTGTCAAATGCTGGCCTGAGACTGGGCTCCGCTCATCCTGGCTGGTTTCCTTGTGAAGTGAAGTGGTTAGAGCTCGTGTTTATATTACATAATTTACGTGGCACCTGAGGATATAATGCTGCTTTGTTCTTCCTCGCTCCAAAGAAAAGGAGGACTCAGAGCAACTGGAACCACTGGTTTCAAGTGAAGCCAAACAGCACAGACGGCAGCTGGACTGAAGAATCGCTAGCTGTCTTCGTTTCCTGCAGCCTGCTGGAGTCAGATGCATTTCTGGCTCTCGAGAAGGTCTGAATACCGAGGATGGACTGTGGCCATCTGGTATTTTTGAGGAGGTGCCATTGGATGATGACGACAGTACTGGGCTAGGAATCAGGAAACAAGAGTCCCACGGCAGTTCTAGCCTGGATTCCGGACTGCCTCCAGTTAGCTACTTGGTCTCTTTGGGCCTTGGTTTTCCATCTCTGGAAGTGGCACTAGATTAAGCTCAGTGTCACTATAATGCTCACTCTGACTCAAAAGGAAGATATGAAGACTCCCACCTAACATTACACATGCAGTCTCTTTAATCACTCTGTGTTAAGAAATGTGAACTCACTATGTAACAATTATTATTGTAGGCATCAGGCACGTAGCAGTAAACAAGAACCCACAAAAATCCTCATGGAATTTACATATTCATGTCTGCAGTGGCTCCATTTACATTTATAACATCTTAAACACTTTAAGAAATGCTTTTGTTTATTTAATATTCAACTAAGCAAAACAATTTTTCTTTTCAATACTTCTCTCAAGTACTGCCTCATTTTTCCAGGAAACCTTTCCCCTGAAGACTTCTGTATTTGGAGTAATGCTACTTATTCATTAATTGTATGTATATTTATATTTTGACACATATAAAAATAATTCTGATTGAACGAATTTGTTGGTGTTAGTCATTTCTATCTGAACATAAACTCCTTGAACAAATGACCATTTAGTGCCAACATCCTTAGCACAGTGCTGGGTAGAGTGGTGGCCAGTAAATACATCCGTGCCAAGTGGATCTGTACTTCTGGAACACACTGTATCTGAAACTCAGGCCCTCGCTGACTTGTGTAGGAAGAGCCCTCACAGCAAGATTCTGCCTGCAGCTATCTGAGTAGTCTTGGGCTCTGGCCAGATTCCCTTTGCTCTGCCTGCCCTTTCCTGCCCCTAGGTTTCTCTCTCACCCAAGGCTCAGGCAGACTGGAAATTTCACCAGGAGATTTCTGAGCACAGGGCCCTCCAAAGTGATCAAGCTCATCAACCAGTTGTTGTGGCACACGCCTTTAGTTCCAGCACTGGAAGTCAGAGACAGGTGGATCTCTGCAACTGGCCAGCCAAGACTACATGGTAAAACTGAGCCACAAAATGAAACAAAAGTGATTGAGCACATCACAAGAAATACAGAAAACCCAATGAGGGGTAAGAAGATATTAGTGTACTCGAATTCTATAATCTACATATGCACACATAAACCTTGTGCATGTTTATGTGTATACAAAATACATAGATATGCCAGTATGTACATGTATACAAATAAATACAAGTGTATATACACACAGATATATGTGTGTATGTGTGTATACACATCTAGATTCATTAAAATCTATGCATGCACATACACTTAGACAAGTGGGTGTATATGTAAAATACATACTTGTGTGCCTATAAATGTATGTGCATGTTCATACATATATACCTACATAGACATGTGTACTTATATGCACAAACATACATATTAGCATAAGCTCATACACTTATGTGTACATGCATGCATGCATGTGCATATATATGTACACATATACATTTACTTTTTATAAAAAAGAAGAAACATTAAGATTTGCTGACATGGAAGCACACTCACTTGGCACACCTATCTAGTGGCCCCTTGGCATGTACTGTACATAGGTCCCTTGAGGGAAGTAGAAAATGACTCTTCTTCAGCAAAAGAGTCACTGAGAGTTCAATGAGGTAGATTTACAGATTACATTATCTGGTTTTAACTAGTTTGCCCTCACAAGTAAGAAAGCAACTTTTAAAGATTCTTACCTGGAGAACCAATTTGGAAATAATCCCACCGGTGTCAAGGACTTGTGTGGTGCTCAGTGGATGCCAGGCACTGTCTAAGTGCCCATCTCTGTCCACCCAGCTCACCATCCTGAACACCACACTTTCATTCCCGCTGAGCCATGACAAAAATAGACAGCAGTTTAAGTTAGTGGCAGAGCAGCGGTTGCACTGGGATGGTCTGTCCTCACTCAGTGCCTGGCACCACGACACTCTGCTGCCTGTGAACAAAAGGAAACCAAAAAAAAAAAATGATAAGTAAATGTTTCTCTTTCTTGGTTCACTGTCTCTCTCAGACATCTTAGGAAACTAGGAAGCCGAAGCTTGGAACATGTACTGAGTTTACTAGTAATCAAACTAACGTATATGAATGCTTTCCCGAATACTCAACAGGTCAAATAAATTTGGAGACTGCTGCCTGAGACATGAACAAGTAGTTAGCTGACTTTCTGCAAGGGCTCAGCAATCTTATGCTCCAAAATTTTGGTTGTCATTTCTTCCTGGGAAATGAGAGTCTGTGTGGTTAACAGTTTTATTATAAAATTACCACTTTCTACTTGTAGACAACGTTAGAATTTCCTAAACTACTCAAATAACCTATTCTAATGACCAAACAGTGAAGACTTTGGGTAACATTTATGATCGTCTCAGGCTCTCCCGAGCACCTTCCACCTCCAGGAATGCCTTCTCACTGTGCATCTGTTGGAGCTGTCAGCATTCAGTTTAATCTTAGCCATTGCATCACACATGTGACCCAGACTGAGTCAATCACAAGTACTGAGGCCCCCTTTTCTCACTAAAAAGTTCTACCAATCATCTGGGGCCATGATCTGACAGATCCTGTTTCCCTATCCTCAGGATTCCATGTTTACATCCACAACTATACCTTTTCACTGTAGTGATTTGTTTTTAGTTACAGGTAGGGCTGTTATGTGGCCATGTTAGTTATGCTATGTATGTGGCAGTTTGGCTATGAACAAATAGAAGCCCCCGTTAGGACCAGGCTCTGCTCATCCAGCTCTGAGTCCTGATGCGGTTTTCCAGATTTACACGTTGTCTAGTGCTAAGTTTGAGCTACCTGAGAGTAGAGAACATTATTAGTCACTCATCTCCCACAGACCCTGGTGGCATGCCTCATCAGAAAACTCTCAACAAATATCTGTTGAATTGTATTTCAGACACACAATTCTGACATCCTTCATTATTTTTCATCTACTCTTTTCAATGATGCAGAAAATCAGTCAGTCCTCTCCCTTTATACTTTAAGCCTGTATCAGAATGGCCAATGCCTTAGAGACACTTAGTAGGAATTGACCATAATGAATGAATTTTCTCTCTCTCTCTCTCTCTCTCTCTCTCTCTCTCTCTCTCTCTCTCTCTCTCTCTCTCTCTGTCTGTCTGTCTGTCTCTGTCTCTCTCTGTGTGTGTCTGTCTCTCTTTCTCTCAGATAGTGTTTCCTGTAAGCCACCCTGGCCTCAAGCTCACTATGTAGCTGTGGATGACCTTGAACTTTGGGTTCTCTTATACCTCCTAAGTGGTGAGATTATGAGTGTGTGCAGCAGTGCCAGGGATTCATGCATGCTTGGTAGGCACTCTGCCAGGTGAGCTCTCAAGACACTCCACATTGTCTAATCTACCTTAAGATCAACATTCTTTCGGAGACTGCAGAATGCTCAGCCCTAAATAGGACATTGACATCTCACCCCCTCCCAAGGCTCAGGGTTCATCTCAGGGTAGAGAGTGAAAGAGTGCAAGAGCCAGAGGCAGTGGATGACTACAAGGAAGCAGTGCTTCTGGACACAGCACGTAGCTGCACATATGAATGCACAGCAGTTGGGACAGCATACTCAACACCTGATTTTATTTTACAGGGGGTTGCAATGAAAGAGATTGCCTTGGTTCTCAGAAGAGACTTTGGACTTTTAAATTGTGTTTAGATCATGAAAGACCATGGGGATTTTTGAAGCTGGACTAAGTACATTTTAAATTATGATACAGCCAAGAGCATATGGGATCAGGGAGTGGAATGTGATAGTTTGAATGAGAATGGCTCCACAGGCTCATGTATATGAATAGCTGATTTCCAGTTGATGGAAATGTTTGGGAAGGATTAGGAGGTGTGACTTTGTTGGAGAAGGTGTGTCACTGGAGTTAAGTTTTGAGGTTTCAAAATGCTCATACAATTTCCAGTGACCTCTTTCTGCCTCGTGGCTGTGGATATACACAGGCTCTCAGCTGTTCCCTCACTCTGCCATCATAGATTCTAACCTTCTGAAACCATAAAGCATACTAAACTCTTTCTTTTATAAGCTGACTTGGTCATGTTGTTTTATCACAGCAAAAGAAAAGTAGCTAAGAAAGCTACCATAGAGATATTTATACTCTATGTTTATTATTACTTTATTCAGTAAGTAAGGAAATAGAACCAACCTGGCTGTCCTTAAACAGATGACAGTTGATAATAAAAATCTGAAACACATATAAAATGAAATACTATTCAGCTCTAAATAAAGAAGTCACAAAGCTTTCAGGAAAATAGTTAGACTTAGAATGTATAATATTAAATGAGGTCACACAATCTCAAAAAGAAAGATTCCAATGTCCTCCTTCACAGGAGGCCCCTAATCTATTATATATAATATATATAAACAAATGTACATGTGAGTATAGTATAACATGTAGAAAGGATAGCAAGGAAAGGTAAATATTAGGTGATGAGGAAGGACAGAATGCAAGTAAAGGACACACATATCAGGAAAGAGAGTATAAAGCTAATTATTTTTTAGTTTTAACTCTGTTGTGGAGTGTGTGTGTGTGTGTGTGTGAGAGAGAGAGAGAGAGAGATAAGTGCATAAAAATATAACTTATAGTGAATGTGCAGAATCCACTATGAAGCTCCAGCTTCAGAACGGCTGTTCTAGCATTTCCAAAGTCCTGTGAGATGTGGAGACTTTGGTTCTGCTTAATCCTGCTGTGTGATGTTTTTCATTTGCAAGTTCCTTACAATAAAGTTTTAATTACTAAAAAAAAAAAAAAAAAAAAAAAAAAGAGTAAAGAAAAATAAAACCAGAAAATGAAAAAACTACTGCTAAGGAATAATCCTTCTGTACACTGTGAGATTGGTTTAATTAAACAAGCTGACTGGCCAATAGCTGAACAAGATAAAGTTAGGCGGGAAAGTTAAAATGAGAATGATGGGATGAGGTAGGGCAGTCAGAGGGGTCACCAGCCAGACATAGAGGGAGCAGGAGATGAACATGCCATGCTAATAATGGTATCACCATGTGGCAGGGTGCAAATAAAAAATATGGGTTAACTCAAAATGTAAGAGCTAGTTAGTAATAAGCCTGAGCTATTGACAGAGCATTTCAAATTAATATAAGCCTCTGGGTGGTAATAAATAATTTAAAATATTAATAAGCTATAGTTTTATACTTCTTATTTCATTTTTCATTCCATACTATTACTATAAAATATTCATCTTTCATTGAGGATTACTATAATCCTCAGAATGCTATAAAGTAATTATTATACCTTCTCCTTTAATATCCTCAAGCAATACTGAGATCTCTTCAAATGCCAAACTTATGACCATTAGTCTATTACCAAGATCTTATGAAATCATTTCAGGAAGATTAGCACCATGCCACTAACTTTATTAGATGCCTCCTTATTCTTTCACCTTGAAATCTGAGCGCTTGCAAAACCCTAGGCTTGTTCCACACAGAATACTTTAATCATGTTCATGGAGATAGCATGTAAGTGCAGAATAGTCAACAATATGACACAAAGAAAGTACAGCTGTTGGGTATTTGAAAGATTGGTTTTCTAGCTAAGTGACTATTTTATCAATTAATTCAACAAGCACCCAAGTCAGTGGTTCTCAACCTGTGTGGGGGTCATTACCCCAAAAGGGGTACATCAGATGTCCTGCATATCACATATTTACATTACCGTTAGCAAAGTTACAATTATGAAGTAGCACTGAAAATAATTTTGTGGTTGGGGGTCACCACAACATGAGGAACTGTATTAAAGGGTCACAGCATTAGGAAGGTTGAGAACCACTGCTCTAAGGCCACCTACTCTAACACAGTGTCAAAGCTGTATATTCCCTTATGGAGCTGTCCAATGCAGACATAACTGTGGCTAGCACATGCTGATTGCTTTCTATATACCAGGCAGTATATCAAACTCTGCCTACACCTTATATAAATTTTCTTATTTTTAGGATGGGATGACAGTATACTCGTGAATATAATTATTGAAATAATTAAGTGAAAAATAACATATGTGAAACTCCTAGAGTGAGGTCTGATGGATATTTTTCATATAATCTTAACTATAGTAGCTTTGGGATTATTATTTTATTGTTTACTACAGCCTTGTAAAATAGGGGTATTACTTTTTCCACATTACAGATAGGATGCTTAGTGGATTTAAAATCATCCAAGGAGAAAAAATAAATTTATCCAAGCAAAGTCTATGTGATAGTTTGAATGTAATTGGTTCACATAAGCTCATAGGGAGTGGCATTATTAGGTGGTGTGGCCTTGTTGAAGTGTGGCCTTGTTGGAGGAAGTTGTATCACTGTGGGGGTGGGCTTTGAGGTCACCTATGCTCAAGCTATGCCTACTTCAGTTCACTTCCTGGTGTTTTCTAATCAAGATGTAGCTCCTTCTCCACTCTCAGCTCCTTCTCCAGCACTATGTCTGCCTGCACGCCACCTTGTCCCACCACAATGATAATGGACTAAACCTCTGAAACTACAAGCCACCTAATTAAATGTTTTATTTTCTGAGAGTTGCCATGGTCATAGTGTCTCTTCACAGCAATAGAAACCCTGTTAGTCTAACCCTAACAGTCTATTTTTTTTTTTTCATGAATGTCCCCTTTTTGTTGCAGGATCCACGCTACAGTACTGTAGTACATCTAGTCATCAAATATCCTTTTCTCTGGTGTGTAACCAGCATTTTTTCTTTTCACCCAGTCCCCCTGCAAAAAATTTCATCCAATGGAAGGAAATAAGACAGAGGGTTTCTCTGTGTAGTCCTGGCTAGCCTTCTGAGCCTTGCTACGGAAACCAGGCTGGCCTTAAACTCACAGAGATCCTCCTGCTTCTGCCTCCTGAGTGCTGGGATTAAAAGGCATGTGCCACCACATCTTGTCTTTCTTTTTTTTTTTTTTTAAGGCAAGGTTTCCTGTGGCTATAACTGGCCTCAAATTCACAGTTGACCTTGAACTAATCCTCTTACCTGTACATCCCACACGCTAGGTTATAGGCATGAACCTTAACTATTTCCAGTTCCTCAGTTTTCCATTTTTCTTCATGACCTTGACAGTCTTCAGGAATAACAAGTAGAAATCCTTAGAATAATGCCTCCCTAATCTGACTTTATGTGAATTTTGAATTTGTTTTGAGTGACATTACACTATAATTTTTTTTTTCCTGAGACAGGGCTTCTCTGTAGCTTTGGAGCCTGTCCTGGAACTTGCTTTGTAGACCAGGCTGGCCTCGAACTCACAGAGATCCACCTGCCCCTCTCTGCCTCCCGAGTTCTGGGATTAAAGGCGTGCACCACCGCCTTTCTTATCAGATGATTTAAAGCAGGAAAACCCACCCTAAATGTGGATGGTACCTTTTGATGGCAGCTGAGATAAAAGGACACAAAAGAGGAAGGTTTTGCATTGTGCCTGCTTGCCCTCACTCTCTCTGGCAAGTTCAACTGATTCTATTGCTTCAACATTTCTTCACTGATAGTAGAAGCAAATTCTTCATGGATTAAAGGCATGTGCCACCACTGCCCAGCTCACTATAAATATTTTAAAGTGCTGCTGGAAACTATTACCAAAGAATTTATAAGAACAGCCTCCTCCTTCAGGGGCATCTCTAGCCATATAATTAGTTCAGGGCCAGCCTGGGCTACATGAGACACCCATCTCAAAAAATATACTTACATAAAAACCAGAAAAAATTAAGCCTTATTAATATTTAGTCCATAGATCAACATTAGCATCTCACTATTCTTGAGTAAAATGTATGTACTCTGCAATGTAGATAATAATTCAGGTGCCTCACTATTGCTTCTTGGTATATTGGGATTTATTCCAGTGTATAGGCGCTACATAGAGTTACTCATTGTACTGGCTAGTTTTATGTCAACTTGACACAAGTTACAGTCATCTGAAATGAGGCAACCTCAATTGAGAAAATGCCTCCACAATGTCAGACTGTAATTGTGATCAGGATCTATCCCTGGTGCATGAGCTGGCTTTCTGGATCCCATTATCTATGGTGGGATGCCTTGCTCACTCCTGAGGAAGAGGGCAGGGGGCTGGGTCCTGCCTCAACTCAATGTACCAGGCTTTGCTGTCCCCCCATGGAAGAACCTACCCTTTTGGAGGAGGGGATAAGGGGTGTAACGGGGGTTAGGTGGGGATGTGGGGAGCAGGAGGAGGGATGAGAGGGGGATCTGTGGTTGGTATGTAAAATGAATACTTTTTTTTAATGAAAAAAGATTTAAAGTAAAAAAAGAGCACTGAAAACAGCTTTATTGTAAGAATTTCTTCTAGATACATTTTGATCTTGGTATGGAATAAACAGATTATTTAAATCTCAAAAAAAAAAAAGATCAGGCTGTAAGACATTTTCTTAATTAGTGATTGATAGGAGAGGGCCCAGCCCATGGTGGGTGGTGCCATCCCTGGGCTGGTGGTCCTGGTTCTATGAAAGCAAGCCAATAAGCAGCTCTCCTCCAGGGGCTCTGCATCAATCCCTGCTTCAGGGTTCCTGCTCTGTTTTTTGAGTTTTGCCCAGGCTTCCTTCAGTGAAGGACTACGATATAGATGTGGAAGTGTAAGCCAAATAGGAAAAAAAAAAAAAAAGCCTTTCCTCCCCAAGTTGCTTTTGGTGATGGTGTTTTGTATACAAGCTTTCTTTTCTGCCACCAGCCCCAAATAACGACACAGACTTATTATTAATATTGAAAGCTAGGCCTTAGCGTAAGCTTGTCCCATTAGCTCTTATAACAAATTAACCCATTTATATTAATCTATGTTTTGCTTTGTGGTTTTTTACCTTTCTTTCATCTTGCACCTCTTGTTTCTTCTTCATCTTCTGGTGACTCTGTCCTTCTTCCTTGAGCCCTGTCTGTCCCTGGTAGTCCTACCTAACCTCTTTCTAGCTATTGGCCATTCAGCTTTTTATTACACCAATCACAGCAATGTATTTTCACATTGTACCAATATCCCACAGCAGTGCTTCATCACAGCAATAGTAACCCTGACTAAGATACTCATATTTCACTAAATCAGCTCTTAGCAAGATGAAAGATTGCAGAAAGGATTTCAAGAAAGAGGTCATGAGTTGGAGATAACAGTGTACACGTGAATGCAAAAGGGGGCGACCGAGCTGGCACCTCACTTCCAGCTCACTAAAGTCACACGAGTGGCATGCTTGAAACAGATTTGGAGACACTTCCATTTTGTCATTTGGTCCACAGTGATACATGCACTAGCCAGGGACATATAGGTGGCAAGTTGAGTTCTTCCCTTTGGATCAAATTTATAGAGGCATCAACATTTCACTAGTCAAAAGAATCTTTTTGTTTGTTTGGTTGTTTTGTTTCTCGAGACCGGGTTTCTCTGTGTAGCCTTAGCTGTCCTGGAACTCTCTCTCTCTCTCTGTAGACCAGCCCGTCAAGAGAATCTCATTGCAGTATTTCTTAAAATTCATCATGAAGTTTCAAAAGTTTAAATCTTGGGGCTGGAGAGATGGCTCAGTGGTTAAGAGTTCTTGCTGCTCTTGCAGAGGATCCAGGTGGCTCACAACTGTCCACAACACCAGTTCCTCTTCCAACCTCTGCAAGCTGCACGAAGGTGGTGCACGTATACTCAGATACACATAAAATAAAAAACACTTTTAAAACATGTTTAAACTCTTTCCAAACTCATCATATGTACACTTATACATGAAGACATAATTTTTCAACATTCTTAGAAATCTGAGCAGTATATATAAAGAATTTTTAGCCCATCTGGATTTTTGTTTTTCTTTTGTTATATGTTTTGGGAGGAGGTATTTGACTGTTTTGGAAGAAGGTACTAGAGATTGAATCCAGAGCCCACAGAATGCTAGGAAAGTTCTCTACCACTGAGCCATGACCATAGACCAAACCTGGTAAAACATAAAAATTCTGGTTGACATTAGGAAAGATGGAAAATTGGTAGCTGAATTTCAACAAAACCCTTTGTATGGCTGGAGAATGGAGCAGATAAAAATGAACACTGTATTAGTGAGAGAGTTGAAAATGCACTTCTTCCATTAGGATCGAAATCTTTGTGGGCTACCTTTTCCAACTTACAACTATTAAAACCAACTACAGAAATAACCTGAACACTGAATCAGATTTTTAATAAGCGTTTCATAAAGAATTAAAGCTTTTAAAATTAATGAAATCTAGTGAGTTCACTAAATATTTTCAGTGGGGTTAATGGATCTTTTTTATACCATTACTATTTAAAAACTCATTTATTTTAAAACTTTGTCTTTGCTATACTTTTTACATTTTATAGACGTCTTACAATCATAAATAGCAGCATTCTCATACAGCTTACATAACGTACGGAGAGCTTTTTTTTTGGGGGGGGGGGTCAATAGAAACAAGTTTGGAAAGCCAAGAACAGAGGTAAGGGAGTTGGCACTGTGGGTGTTGGGAACATGGCAGGATGGAATTAGCCCAGCAGGCTGTAAAATCAAGAGTTTGCTAGAAGTCTTCATGAAGGACGCCTCGCTGGGTCTTCATAATGGAAGGAGTGGGATTAAGGAAAATGACTAATGCGAAATTTGTTTAGTATAACACAGGATACTCACTGTCAGAAGAGATTAACATTCTCAAAAAAAAAAAAAAAACCCACACAGGTTGAAGCACATTTCAGCTCTGCTCTCAGAGGCTCCCTCAGACTTGACCCTGTAGGATGATGACAGCAAGTTACCCAGAAGGGTGCAGAGGGGAGCATCTCGCAGTGGAAGGACTCCTCTTTAAGGGACTTGAGGGGCTAGCTGATGGGCACCGAGGTCCCTAAGGAGAGTGAGGCTGGAGGAGCTGAGTGACTGGGGGCCAAGAAAACAATCCTGACAAGAAGGGCTGGAGCCCTGAGGGCGAAGGCCAAAAAGGTGATTTCTCTACAAGGCGCGCAGCCTGTCAGTAAGCGGCCAAAGGTCCCCGAAGAGGGGCTGCAGACTGTAGGGTCGGACAGGGGACTTTGAACTGGAGCCCGTCCATGACGCTGGGGCCTGGTCCCTCCATCCGCCAACAGAGGGAGCCGGAGGATGGGAGGACCGGACTCCCGGTTGTGAAAACGCGTTTGCACCGGCCCTCAACCAGCCTTGCGTACCCCGGGAACGAGAGAGAGGTGAGAGGACTCCGAGCTCGCGACGGCCGCCCGCGCACCTCAGGCGCCCGGCGCCCGGCTGCGCGCCCACCGCGCCGAATTCTCGCGAGAACGGCAGCCGCCATTTTTCCATTGATTGCCGCGGGCCGGGGGAGGGGCGGCGGCGGCGGCGGCGGCGACGGCGGCGGCGGCGCCCTGGGTCGGTGTCTGCGTGCTGGTGTCTAAGGCCTGAGCTGAGGCCTCCGCAGTTGCCGGAGCTCAGGCGGCTGGGAGGATGACTGCCGCTGCCATTCTCTCCTGAGACACAGAGCCGCCGCCACCTCCACCCGTCCCCCGCAGGCAGGGCGGAGACGAGCGGTCGGAGTCTGAGCGATGGTGCCCGGCGAGGAGAACCAACTGGTCCCGAAGGAGGTGAGGGGCCGGGGAGCCAGGCTAGGCCCGAAGCCTGCGGACCTCTCGGAGTCGCGCAGGCCCAGGGCGGGAGGCTGGCAGGGAAGAGCAGGCGTGTGACCGGGTGGACGGCGGGCGCGGCGGGCAGTTGGAGACCGCGGGCTCCGGGGGCCACGTAGCTGGGGGAGACCCTAGGCTGTGAGGGGCGAACGCACCAAAGACTGGACCGGAGGAGTCGGGTCCTGCTCCGGGCGGGCGTTGGGGAGAGAAAGTGGCTTTTGAAGTCCAGATTTCACGCGTCGAGTCGAGAGAGTTAGGGATCATTTCAAAGAAAACATTCTGGAACAGTTGCCCGTGGGCAGGACGGGGTGACCGTGCTGCTTCTGGGATTTGACAGTGTATAGCTTACAGGGCTTGTGAAATTTACACCCAAGTTGAGATCTGGGGGAAGGCAGACTTAACTGTTAAAGAGTTTTGTTTTGGGTTTGTTTTTTTTTTTCCAACTCCTGTTACTTCGTAGTACTATTGGCCTGCCTAAACGGGGCCTACCCAAGATCGTTGAAAAGTAGTGAAGTGAGACTTGAACGGGAAGGTAGGAGATAGCCGAGTTAATTTTACCATATGGAGAGACAAAATGTTGTTTTATTTGAATTTTTGGTCGTTCTCTGGTGTTGCCAATTTGGGTGACTTAAATTCTTAAAAGCGAGTGACATGAGACTCCCGGACTTCTTGGCTTCCCTTGAACAGTAAGTAGAAGATTAAAGGTGGAATCCTGTACTGGCCAGTGGATTTCGACATATTAATAGGCTGTTGGCTTTATAAATATCCCCAGCATTTTCAAACATGTATTTTTAACTGCTGATCGTCAGGCTTAATGCTTTGGATTTTTATGTCTCATATACCTTAAATAGATGCCAAGTGTTAAGTTGAAATTAGCAAGGTAGGATCTTGATATTCATGCATGATCATTTCAGATTCCTAAATGTTTTGGGCTTTTTTAATATTGTAGCAACTCACTGCTACACAGACAACCCCGGGGCAAGTGCAAAAGTGACTTTATTAGTGTTTTGTACCTATCCAGTTAAATTCCCAGCTTTTATCAAATGAACAATAAGTTGATTTAATATAGTTTTGTTTTGTTCTTTGAGGTAGGATCTTGCTATGTAGCCTTGGAACTCACTATATAGGCAAGGCTGGCCTGAAACTCAGAGGTTTGCCTGCCTCTGCCTCCCCAGTGCTAGGATTAAAAGTGTCGTTTTTTAAGGCCGAGTTATGTGTCAGTATTTATCAGGCATCACTAACTCTGTATAGCAGATAAACATGAATTAGAGCTCTTGCCTCTGGAACAGTTTCAACAACTAAGGGATGGCAGGTGGGGTAACTTGAGTCCTCCTTGAGTCCAGTCAGGGGCTTTGTACTTTGTACTAAATAACAAGGAAGGAAGTAATAGGTTTTAAGAGAAAGGTAACTTTTATTTCATTTGGTGCTGGTTTCCATTCTAAGAGACAAAATTAATCCTGAATTTCCAACTGTTAGAAAATAGAACATAGGTGAGCCCTGCATAAGATTATAGTAGTAATTTGGTTTGTATAAGTCTTGATAGAGATATGCACATATCCTGCTTTGCAGGAACTTATCTGTTGTCTTAAAAACTGATATTGCAGTGCTCTTTTTTTTTTTTTTTTTAACCTCTTGGAAGTTTGAAATCTCCCTTATCTGATGAGCTTAACTTTTTTTTTCCTTCTGGATTTTATGCTTTATTTCCTGTTCCTTGGTTTTCAGTATTTTATCCATGGTTCTTGCTTCCTGGGATCATGCACAGTATTGCTCTTGAGATGTAAACTTTTTTTTAGCTAGCCAGATAGTGTTTTCTTATTTGAAGGCCGTACTCATTCTTCATCCGAGAGGTTATTCTACGTCCATATTTGCTTCTGAACTACCATGACTGTGTTCCAAAATAAGCCAAGTGATCTCTTAAACCAAGTACACGGGCTTTCAAACTCTTCTTCTTCCTTGAATTTTTTTTGTGTCGTTGGAGAAACAAAACAAACATCCTATCTGCCCATTAATTTACCCAGAGTTTTATTTTCTTTGTTATTTAAGTAGTTAAATCATACATTGCTAAATCTGAGAGAAAATCGTGGTGATCAGCTAGTCATTTAAACTTCACTTTTCCCAGGGGTGAGAAGTACAGCTATCAGGTTGAAAGTGAATTGTTCAAATAAGGACTCGGTGGCAGGTAGACCACTAGGGCTTGGGTCTTTATCATTTCTTGCTTGTCCTCTTAAGTTTACTCCATGTTACTTTGGCAATAAAAACAGTTTATAATTCTTCAGGTGCTTGTATTTAGTGAGAAGATATTGCAGAATTAAAAGCTTTCCTGCATTATTCCAGTGGGCTATATTAACAATCCTAGAAAAATTTGTTTTGCTTCAGAGAAGCTCTGGCCCTTATGGATGTGGCTTATGGATCCAGTGTGTGAATTCATGCAGTTGTTAAGTGAGTTAAGATTATTTTGGTCCCTGAAACTCTGGGACAAATGTCTCTTAGGGAACTACTGGAGACAGCATCTTAGTATACAGAGACTGACAAACTGTAGTCCAACTGTTTTTGTTTGAGTTATGGGTGATTTTTTAAATTGTTGAATTAAAAAAATCAAAAGACTAGTTTTCTTCAGTACATGAACATGGTTGACGTGGGGATTTCATTATTAGGCCACAGCTTTCAGTGGTTGCTGTATATATAGGCCGTGTGCAACGTGGTATTCAAGGCTCAGTACACTTGCTTCTGGCCACAACCTGCATTTTCCGAGCTTGTCTTTCTTCCCATGGAGCAAGCTTTTAATGTAGACAAACAGGTTTCCCTCCAGTTTGCTCTATACTTCTGTTTGTGCTGCCCCTCTTCCCTACTGACTTCACCTGTTCAGAACCTCTGGACACACTCCATAAACCTCCTTTATTCTGAAAAGTCTCGAGCGTTTTAACCTGAGGAGTTTCTCCTTAGTAGGCGTCTGCGTATGAGTAGAGGTTATTTAGCAGTTCATAAAGAGTGCTTTGGAACATCGATTGTGGGCCCCGAATTGTATGTTGTTCAGTGGCATTCCTTGACAGCAGAAGTGACATGCTTCTCCCTTTTGTTTTTTTATATATATTACAAGTCTAGGGGAGTATCTTTGCTGGAGTATAGACTAGAACATATTCATTTGTATGGTTATAAGGATGTAAGGAGGCTTCAAATTCTAACTGGCTATCCTCCACTTGGAGGTTTTCCACAGCATAGTTGGCAAGCTGTTTCCACATCCATGACTTATCCCCATAACATCTTTTTCTTCTTAAGAGAGCTCTGTTATTTTAAGTTTTTGCATTGAGAGAAATGTAGCTCTCTAGTGTCATCTTTTGATAGTGGCCACTGGTCAACATTTCCATAGAGAGTTTTTCTCATGGCTAAAGATGGAGGAGGAGGAGGACAGCAGAGCCCACCCTTCCTATCTGGAGTCTACATTCCTCAGCTCTTTACTGCTTCTTGCTTGTTCATTTGAATATAAGCCAGCATTTTAGTACTCCTAAATTGTACCCCAAAAAGAGCAAAAGGAGAGGGCGGTGTTCATTGAGGAGAACATCCCTGTTTTACTCTACCATGTGCCTTTTCATTGTGGGCTATTGATTTTGGTGTTGAGATTGTTTGCTTTTAGTATCTTCTTATTATTGCCTGGTTGTTGTTTCATTCTGTTTCCTTAAAAGGGTTTGGGACATAGCATGTATGAGTAGCCACATAGGAGAAAGTTAGAATAGATAACCTTGAGTATCATAGAGTATAAACAGTAAGGTACATATTTATTAGTGTGTGTGTGTGTGTGTGTGTGTGTGTGTGTGTGTGTGTGTATATATATATATATATATATATATATTTTTTTTTTTTTTTTAAGACAGGGTCTATGTAGTCTTGGCTGGCCTGGAGCTTACTATGTAGACCAGGCTGGCCTTCAACTCACAGAGCTCCTCCTGCCTCTGCCTCTTGAGTGCTGGGATTAAAGGTGTACCAATACACCTGGCACTAAAGTTTTAAAAATGATTCTTTTAGGACATGGAGCATATAAATATAGGAAAGGAGTGAAAAAAATAAGTGTAAATGTAAATTGCATGCTTCAGTGTTTTGGTTTGTTTGTTTTTTTTCTTTTTTTAGGATTTTTTTTGTTTTTTTGTTTGTTTTTGTTTTGTTTTGTTTTGAGACAGGGTTTCTCTGTGTAGCTTTGTGCCTTTCCTGGAACTCACTCTGTAGCCCAGGCTGGCCTTGAACTCACAGAGATCCACCTGGCTCTGCCTCCCGAGTGCTGGCATTAAAGGTGTGCGCCACCACTGCCTGGCTTGGTTTTTTTTTGTTTTTGTTTTTTTTCCATGCTGTGACTACTCCTTACATTTGGAACTGGGTTTGGGAATCTAGTGATGATAGTAATAACAAACATTTATTGAGATACCAGATACTGTCACATATGCATTGTGTATATTAACTTATTTGAGGGCAGCAGCTTCACAACTGTATAGGAGAGATCTTCAATGACTGTTGGTTTCTCCGTTGTCTTATTTCTTATAGAATAAATCTTTTCATCACTATCTAATAAAGACCATCTCAAATGAATAGTCTCTTAATTTTATTTTTCTTGATTAAATTACTTGAAATTGTTGCAGTGCCACATTCATTTTTTATTTTGTTGATTCTTTTTTTGAGACAAGGTTTCTCTGTGTAACAGTCCTGGCTGTCCTGGAACTCACTCTGTAGACCAGGCTGGCTTCAAACTCACAAAGAGACCTGCCTGCTTCTGCCTTCCGAGTGCTGGGATTAAAGGCGTGCGCCGCGCTGCACCGCCGCCTCCCAGTTAGTTTGTTTGTGTCATTCTTACAAAACATTGGTTCTTCCTTGTGAGAGGCTTCTCAGATAGTACGCATCAGTGTCTTAAATGGAAGTATTAATAGAGGTCCAGCACTTCCTGAAAATTATCATTTAAAGCAGTGAAAGGAGACCAAATTCAGACTATGTATGAGTCCAATTCTGTTGAGAAAACAGTGGGCATCTAAGTTCTATCCAGTGCAGTAGTGGGAGAATGATTGGGCTGTCTGACTGCAGCTTTGCATGTTTTGTTGTTTTTAGGTCATTATTGATGTTATACTGATCATTACTATTGATGTATCATTGTTTTTATTTCTTCTGCTTTCCTGCTGTATTTGAGTATTTGTCTTGAGTAAGCATAATAGTCACTTGTATGACTTCAGCTTTTGATTGTGATTTATACATTTGTAGGTGTCTCATCTACATTGTATACTTGCAATTCATCTATTTATTTGCTTAAGCTAGAACATGGTTTTGATTTCCCCTTTTCCTTTTTTCTCATGTATTCTTCACTTAGACATTACAAAATGTCTCTTGAATCTTTACCATTTTGCAGCTCTGCATCTGTAATTATTTTATCACTCCAAATATCCTTCTAAGTGATTGTTCTGCTTCCAGGCTGGCTAGCCCTAGCCATTGTAAATATACCTTACTAGGGTTACTTTGTTAAGCAGTTGAGAATTGCCTTAGGTGTTTTAAAGTTTCTGTTTACTACCTCTGATGGCAGATACTTACCTCCATATTTTAAACTAGGATTTAGTAGTAATCTATAGAGACTTTAGCTGTAGAGTCCCTCCTTTGCCTCCCAAGTGCTGACATTAAAGGTGTCCTTCACCACAACCAGGTTGAGTTCATATTTTTCAATTTTTTTCTTATTTTTCTATATATTAATTTAGCCAAATGGTCCTTAATGGGTGGCAGGGGATGTGTTTGACAATATTGGGGTGTACAGAAAAGAACAGGGTGGGGGTAGAAACCAGGTATGCTGCCAAAGGGCTTTCTAGGACCAGAACAGCCTCCTTAACAAAGAACTGTAAATCAGGCATGGTAGCACACTCCTTTAATCCCAGCACTCTGGGAGGCAGAGTCAGGTGGATTTCTGTGAGTTCGAGGCCAGTTTGGTCTATGTAAAGGGTTCTAGGACAGCCAGGGGTCCATAGAGAGACCCTGTCTTTGAAAGAAAGACAAAGAAGAAGAAAAATCCCAATAGGGCCACTGTTGAGAAGCCATATTGTAAAGCCTCTCCTCTTATGTTCAAACCTGCCCTTTTTTGTCATTGTAAGAAACTGCTAGGGCCTTCTTACCTGCTCCAAATGCACCTGTTTACTTCAGCTTCTCTGAGCTGGAGGCCACCCTGATTTACATAGACAGCAATTCCAGGTCGGCCTTGGCCAAGGTGAGAGCCTTTCTCAAAAACAAACAAAAACCAAACTAGTAGAAGAAAGTTTCTCTAAGAAAGGAGAAAAGAAAAAAATAGAAAATAGATGAGAACAACCCCCCTCCCACATTAAGACAAGTTAATAGACCCAAGGCCTACATAGTTAAAACTCAAAAGAGAACAGAGAAAATAAAATAAAAGAAATCAAAGAAATTAAAGTTACTTAAGCGAAGTTTCCAGGACAGTGAGATAAATTACAAAGTATGCAGGACTGGCCAGAACCTAGCACTGCAGATAAAATAAACTCAACTAAGGAGTGTAACATAGACTGTTTGGAATTCTAAGGACCCTCCAGTATTGGGGAGGGGGCAAGAGCAAGTAGAAGATGCTGTTGTGTTCAACAGCTTCACCAGAGTAGAGGAATGCCTACTTCAGAATTCCGGAAACAGTTTCTTTTGGTTCTCTCTCTTTGGAAAAGCTGGTAGTTTTCTTCTCTACATATTTATTTTCCTCTGAATTCGTTTCTGTTTGCTTGTTTTGGATTTTGTCTTTCATGTAGATACTTTCCTTCAAAGATCCTTGGGGGTCTGTACTAACTTCAGAGGAGTCCTTAAGGCAGAATGGAAACACTGCCAGCTAGTGTTTATGCTTTCCCTGTATGTTTTCCCTGTATGGTGACATGTCTGGACCATTTCCTAACAAAGTCCCAATAGCTTAGTCTGTTTGGACTGCTGCAGCAAAGTACAGTAAGCTGAGTGGTTTGTAAATAACAGAAATTTGCTTCTCAAAGTTTTGGGGGCAAGGAAGTCCATGATCAAGGTTTTCCTTGTTCAAAACCAGCATCTCTTCTTGTGTCTTATAGTGGAAGAGAGTGAGGCAGGTCTCTGGGACATCTTTTACAGAGACATGTTCTCTTTAATGAGGTCTGTGCCCCTTTGAGCTAATAAACTCCCAAAGGCCTCACCTCCAAACATCATATTGAGGACTAGGGCTCAGTGTCTGCATGGGTGGTCTGTGAGGGTGGAGGTGGGGAAACCTTTAGACCATAGCGTCTAGGAACACATCAGTTTCTTTTGTGTTAGGTGAGTTGCACAGAAAACTTTTTTTTTTTTCCAGGAGGGCGCAAATTTATGAGTAGGTATAAGGAGGTCCTAGAAGTCTTATCACAGAGTATGCAGATGATATTTCATTCACTTTCCCAGTTCTTCAAAATCCTTCATATATACCTGGTTATGCTTTTCAAAGATTGTTTAGTGCTTTGTCAGGAAGATTTGAGGAGAAGAGGGAACCTGGGGTTCAAACTGCTGCTTAGATTTCAGTCAGTTCTCCTAGGAGTTCTGAAATGGCCAGTTCCCAAGGCTTCTCTCTTTTTTTTTTTTTTTTAATATCTTTGGAACAATTGTGGAAAGAATACAAGGTTCATGTGTACCTTTCCTCTAGCTTCTTGATCTTAGCATTTCCATGATTGTAAAACAGTTCTCGAGTCAGAATCAGCCTTATCACAAATGAGTAATGATAGTAGAGAAATTAGTCAGGTTTTTTGTTGTTGTTGTTGTTGTTGTTTTGTTTTTTTTAAGATAGGGTTTCTCTATGTAGCTCTGGCTATCCTGGAGCTTGCTTTATAGACCAGGCTGGATGGAACTCACAGGGACCTACTGCCTGCCTCTGTCTCCTGAGTGCTGGAATTAAAAGCATGTGCCACCACTGCCTGGCTAAGAAATTACTCAGATTTTTACTAACAGTTATCTGTTTTGCTGATTAAACTGTTCCAGTTTGGACCAAGGGGAGCCCTTTCTGTTCAGTGTCCTTACTCTCCAAGTGCTGCCTAATTCTCTGGTACCATACAATGCTGCGTCTGTTCATCTTACATTCTCCCTGCCCCAGCCCTGGACTTCACTTCTTGAAGGACCTTTCTTTGCTAAAATATAAATAAGGTGCCTGGCTTGCTGCTAAGCAGTTTCTCAGTTGCCTGCCATAGTAGCTACCACTTGCCTTGCTTTATAACTCCTCAGCTCATGTTTCTGTTTTGTATGGGTTTATACTCTTCAAATTTTTTCTTTTCTCTTGTTTTAAACATAGTTTAAATATAGTTAAATATAGTTGGAGAAGCATGAAGTAATTGCATGCGTCCAGTCTATACTCTTTAACCCGAAGTTCCTAACTTAGTGTTTGGTCCTCTGTAATAGGCCCGTTTTGTTTGAATCCCATTCTACTCCCCCACTTGCTGTTCCCAGATGTCCCGTGCATTTGTGTCACTCTGTGCCCAGTCCTGAGGGAACATTATGAAGTATTTCTTTTTGTTATTCAGTTTTAAGGAACTTTAAGTGGGTGAAATTGGATGTTTCATGAAAGTCAGTATTTTCAGTGTTTTCTGAGAATTCCTGAATTCTCCTTTGTTTTAATTTTATTTTCTCCCCTGAGGTTCAAACATTTCCAGATCGGTAGAGCTAAATGGTTACCACATTAGAAAGACAGATTCTTTTGAAAATAATTGCCAAAGCAAGAGTACATTAAAAACAGCATTAATATGGTTAAATACTTAGAAGAAACTAAAGTTCCAAAAACCATCTTCCATGTGAAAAATTCCTTATTATTAAGGATCTTCAGTCAGCAAGCTTAGGTGTCATGTGCAGAGGCATCGTTCTTCTATGAGGTTCATTACACAGTGGAGTGTTTGTGGGGATTGGTGGCTTAAAATCTGAGGCAGTTTCTCTATTGTAAAAGAAAATTTCACCAAATGATGAAAAATGATGTGATCGCTCTCATCCAGATTCTTTTTTTTCTTTTTTCTTTTTTCTTTTTTTTTTGGAGACAGGGTTTCTCTGTGTAGTCTTGGCTGTCCAGGAACTCCCTCTGTAGACTAGGTTGGCCTCAAACTTGTAGAGATCCACCTGCTTCTTCCTCCCAAGTGCCAGAATTAAAGGCACACACCACCACTGCCCCTCATCAAGATTCTTAAAGACACTCTCTCCCCTACTTGGTTGCTTGGTTTCCTATTGGTATAGCGTAGAAGGAAATTCCTACTAAGCCAGCAAATGGACTCTTCTTAATTCTTCTGTCTCAACCTGATTGTGTTTGCCAGCTCTGAAGTCCCAGCATCGTATCTTTTAAAATTTGAAATTGTGTACCTTTAGAGTTAAGTTGTTACTTGTGTTCATACTATTTTCCTCAGACAGGACAGAATTCTAGTTCAAAATACCAAGGGCAAAATACCTTGGGCAAGTTACTTATCCTTACTTGTGTAAGGATAAGAGTAATGACCTGCTGGTGTGGGAAAAAGTTACTCAGAGTGTCATGCATTAATACCTTTTGTTATCACCTCCATCCTTACTCCCTTGTACCAGCATCCTGTGCTGTGCAAATAAATGTTTATTGATTAGATTTAAAGGTAGAGTTCTGATTATGACTCAAGGTAAATATCTCTATATCCATAGTGCTAATTTTATATAATTTTTAGATTTGACAGATTCTCTTGTATGATCAGTTCAAACTTATTTTCATTGCTTCAGTTGAGAGTTGGAATGTGTAACAGAGAACAGATAATGAAAATTAGAGAAAGGGTGTTTATTAAGCTATGAATCCTGATATAATGTGGTCTGATATATTTTTAAGTTGTTGTTAGGTAATTTACTTGATTAGCGGGTGTCTTAGTAACTTTTTTATTGCCATGACAAAACACCATGTCCCAAACAATTTATAAAAGAAGACATTTAATTTTGAGGCTCAGGGTTCGGGATAAGAGTCCATATCCGTCATGATGTGAAGCATGGTAGCTGAGAGCTTACATCTGCAAGAAGCAGAGAGAGCTAACTGGGAATGGTTTTTGAAACCTCAAAGCCCACCCCCAGTGACATTACTCCAAAAAGGCCACACCTCCTAGTCTTTCTCAAACAATTCCACCAACTGAAGACCATGTATTCCGACACTTGAGCCTCTGGGGGCCATTCTCATTTCAACCACCACATAGGTTGCTTGCTTTTAAGGATTGGTGTGGAATGTATTGCTAATCACAATCCGTGTTGAGAACTTAATGTTGATGCTCTGATCTTCTTTAACTCTGGGGTAAAATTATTTCCATCAACAGAAGACACTGTCTCTATCAGTTGTGTTGTTATGTTTTAGATTTAGACTGGATAATTTTACCTGATTGCTATAAGACCTATAGCCTGTCAGTTAGGAAACTATGCCTTCACTATTACGTGTAGTGTTTATTATAGAGAAAAATTAAATAAAGGCTGTTAGGTGATATAACTTTTAAAAACGGCAAAGTGATACAATTAAGAATAGATTTTAAGGGCTTTTATGAGAAATCTTTTTAAAGACAATCTGATACCTTTGGTAAGATGATAGGTTTACCTTTAGGGAGACCATGAGTCCCCAGCTTCCATTGCTGAAATAATATGCCTGGCATAAACAAAAGGAGGAAACATTTATTTTGGCTTATGGTTTCAGTCCATGGTTCTCAGTCCAATTAAGAAGTAGCATCGAAAATAATTTTATAGTTGGGATCATCACAACATGAGGAACTGTATTAAAGGGTCACAGCATTGGGAAGGTTGAGAACCACTGTTCTAGAGTGTGTCTCCAAGATGACATGCTGGGATACACCTATAATTACAAAATTGGAAGTTAGTAGTGGGAGGATCAGGAGTTCATGGTTATCCTTAGTTACATAGAGAGTTTGTGGACACCCTGGGCTATATGAGAGATAATGTCTCAAAACAAATAGAAATTCCTCCTATCTTCCAATAAGCCCTACTTCCTGGTTCCTACCACTTGGCAGTACTAAAAATCTATCCACTGATGAACCCGTTGATGGGGAAAGAGCCCTCATGATCCAGTTATCTGACCAGTGCTGCTTTGGGGACCAAACCTTTGACTCATGAACCTTCAGGATATAGTTCAGATCCAGAATGTAACAGTCATGTTTATGACTTAAGAAATTTTTAGTATAACCAAAAAATTATAGTTTGACTTACAAATTTCTTTGTCTCAAGTGATACTTATTTAATTATACTCTAATTTTTCTTAGTGAAGATCTTTGTTACTCTTAATTTTGAGGAATTCATTCAGTTCAAACCTGGAGCTTACACCTGTCAAGAACCAGAATTGCAAAGATAAGAAATGGCCTCATTCTAGATGCCAGTCTAGCCTAAAGGAGAGACTGACGTGATCAGACAAATGTGCACTCCAGAGATACTGTGGGGCTGTAAAAGGGAGCAGCTGGCTTTACTGAGGGGATTCTCTGAGAATATAACATTAGAACTGGACCTCAGAGGGTGGTTGATGAGTATACAGAGACAGAAGAGCTTTCAGTTGCAGGGTACAACATTTAAAACAGAAAGGGTTGTAATGCATTTTAGGAAATAGCAGACAATGGCACTGTGGTCAAGGCTTGGGCCAATTGAGTGTAGGTGCATGGTTCTGGTGGGCTGTGTCTAAAAGTTCCAGAGGCTTTGTATCTCTAGAAAGATTTGACATTTTTATTGTGCAAACATCAAGGACCAAGAAATGTTTGTTTTTGTTTGTTTTCTAGAAGTTCACAGAATGTTTAATTTTTATTAGTTTCTTTTTGCCCAAATATTTTGTTATTCACATCAATGTTAAAATTTGCACATAAATGAAAATGAGAGGAATACTTATTAATAATGTCTCACCTTTTACATTTGAAATAAGGTAATTAGATACTTTTTTGTTTCTTAATGAAATGTTTCCCATAATAGTGCATTTTAGTGTATTTCTACATGTGAGTTATTTGCTAGAATATCCTTGGACATAATTACTTGATGAAGATAGATAACACATGCATAGATAGCATCTTGAGTTAGAGACCCAGGTAGGTCCCTCTTGCCTCTAGAAAATGCTACCAGCTGTAGTCTGGTGGTGGGGTTGTATCTAGATCTGTATACGAAATCCTCAGCAGTTTCTTACCTACTGCTGTAAGGAAATTTTACAGGTGAGAAGTTAGTGTTCTAAGAATAACTTCTGATTTTCACTGCAAGCCACACACAGACCAGGATGATGTGGTTCTTTCTTAACCTGTGTTGGAGCATGCTGGTGACCTTTTCTACAGCTGCTGATTCCTGAGTGCTCTCCTTGAATCTCTTTGTGAGCCTTGGGCTTGATAAGAGCCCTAATATGTAAGATAGGGAATTCAGGGCTGGAGAGGTGGCTCAGAATTAGGAGCAGGTACTGTTCTTACAGAGGACTTGAGTTTTCTTCACAGCACCCATGTAGGCCCTCAACATCCTGTACATCCAGCTCCAAGAGATCCAACACCCTAACATAGAGTACTCCCTATTAACTCTATTATCCACTTTCTTCTGGACTAGAGAGTGACTTTAGTGTGGCAACAGCAGAGTGATTACTGGGAACCCCCTCAGAAATGTGTTAAATTGGGGATGAATGAATTATTCCTCAGGATATCTCAGAAAACCTTAGTACCTTAGAAAAGTTGTCGCCTTTTGAGCCTCTTGTCTCAGCCAGACCTCGCTAGCTGCCTCCAGTCTGGTTGCTGTCCTTAGATTTTGCTGTTTCCCTAATATATCATCATTTAGGTGGACTCACACAGTGTGTGAAGCTTTGGAGATTAGTCTGTTGTTGCTTGTCTCGGGTTTTGGTTCCTAGATGCTACAATTTGTTTATATATTTACCACCTAATAGACATTTGGATTATTTCTGTGTTGTTGTGTGGTTGTTTTATTTCGTTTTTTGAGACAAGAGTGTCACTTTATGGCCTTGGCTGACCTGGAACTTACTATGTAGATCATGCTGCCCTTGAATTCACGGAGATCAGCCTACCTTGCCTCTCTGAGTGCTGCTGTGTTACAGGCATGCACGCACCACCATGCCAGCCAAACTGTTATTACGGTTTTGATGATTCTGAATAAAACTTCCACATTGTGATCTAGGGTGTGGGAAAATGAGGTTGAATAGGACATATTTTTTGTTTGGAAAGTTTCTGTTTAACTTTGTAAGAAACTGCCAAACCCATCTGAAATACACGTACCATGTTGCTAGTCAAGAAATTTTGAGAATCCCGGGTACTCTGCATACTTTTGCTACTTGGCAGCCTCAGAGCCTTGTTGTTTGTTGCTTGTTTTGTTAAGACCATATTTTAGCTCTTAGTATGAAGTATTTTCTCTGTGATTTTGATTTTATCTCTCTAATGATGAATGACACAGTACAACTTTGCCTGAGCTTGATTTGGTTTCGTAGTAAACCTAATCCTGCATACTTTGTGCAGGTAATGTGCTTGGTAATACCAGGAGAGAGGGGAACACAATACTATTCTCAAAAAGTCAGTGCAAGTGTTGATTGATAGCACTAGTATAATTTTACTAGGCTCTTTGAGAAAGGAGTTTGCATAGTACCTGCTGGCCTGGAACTCACAGAAATCCTCCTGCTTCTGCCTCCTATGTGCTGGGATTAAAAGTATGCCCCACCATGCCCCACTGGGTCTTCTTTTTCAACTGTGTCATGAGAAAGTGTGACCACATAAGCTATAAAGGTTGTCTCTTAATTAAATTACATGTCTATACAAATTTTGCTTGCCAGATTGATTTTTAGCCCTTGTGAGAAGTTCAAACAGATGAAAACAAAAGACTTTTTTTTACATTTCCTCCAATGTGATAAAATTCCTACTTTCTCCTCACAGATAATCCTTTGCATTTTGAGATAGTATAAATTGTATTATAGTCAAGGATTAGGTGTTTGTTAAACCTGTTCTCAGGAGGATAACTGGTAGTTCTGTAATGATATCTGACTCTCATGTTATTATGGTGCACTATTATGTATATGGATTTTTCTTTGGGCTGCCAGCTCACAAAAAAATGATACAGAGTTTTATTATTAATTATGAAAGCTCAGCCTTACCTTAGGCTTGTTCTTAACTAGTTCTTATAACTTAAATTAGCCCATATTTTTTTATCTACCTTTTTTTTACGTGGCTTGGTACCTTTACTCTGTACTCCCATCCTGCTTCCCTTCCATCTGGCTGGCCACTGGCCTTTCTTCCTCCCAGAGCGCTCTCTGTCCAGAAGTCCCACCTATACCTCCTGCCTAGCTATTGGTCATTTAGCTTTTTATTAAACCAATCACAGTGACACATCTTCACACAGTGTAAAGAATATTCTACAACATTATTAGAATCTATATGACTGTCCAAAAGTTCATTTCTGATACCTTGACCCTGAAGACCCTGAGCCAGAGCTGAGTAGAATTGTGTAAGGATTACCCAATCAAAAGCAGTAATCACCCTGAGAACCCAGCCAGGTGCTCTGACCTTAGCATGGTGGTCTCATGCCAAAGGCCAGTCATAGGGTTGGACAGCTTTTAATTTTAAAAACCTTAACATTTCTGAAATGGAATATCTTCATAATCAGAGCATTCTAAGATTCTTGTATTAAAGTTATTATCTATGCTTTTTAAAGTAAAATGCATGGTGGGTTGAGGTGTAGCTTAGAGTGCTTGCTTCTCATGCACAAGGGCCTGAGTTCAATCCCCAGCACCACAAAATAAGTATGTATGGTATAATAATAGACAGTAGGTAGATAGACAAGCTTTAGAATACAGAACATTGAAAACCTGTGAACAAGTCAGTTGTGTCACAAGCTGGGTCACTTTTGTCAGCAACAGCCTACTAACAGAAGAATCTAAGCTGAAATCAGAAGCACGGATAATGGGAATAGTAAAGGACTTAGTGTTTCACCTCTTGAAAATAATGTTAGTTGCTAAGTTTAATGCTTGTTAGTGTATTTTTAGTAGGTAACAATGACCAACACTAGAACTATTAACAGGCAGCAATGGGAAAACCACGAGCAGAGGAGAAATGATGTTTGTTGTAGTTTTCATTCAGCAGACAGATTGATGTTAGGAGTCATCTGAGGGCCTCTTGTTCCTTTGTTATTGTAAAATAATGCACCTGGTCTGAGACCCAACATCAACCTGCTTTGGATGTATGTTGAGCCATTTGGTAGTTTGGATTTTAGTTGTCAAAATATGCCATCATAGTTAAATAGTTTGCATACTAGTACTGGCTAGTTTTATGTCAACTTGACACAAGGTATAGTCAACCAGAGAGGAGGGAGCCTCAACTGAGAAAATGTATCCTTTAAGAGTGAACTGTAAGTCTGTGGAAACTTTTTTTTTTTTTCTTTTTTTTTGGTTTTTCAAGACAGGGTTTCTCTGTGTAGCTTTGCGCCTCTCCTGGAACTCACTTGGTAGCCCAGGCTGGCCTCGAACTCACAGAGATTCGCCTGGCTCTGCCTCCCGAGTGCTGGGATTAAAGGTGTGCGCCACCACCACCTGGCTAGAAACATTTTCTTAATTGGTGATTGATGGGGGAAGGTCCAGTCCATTTTAAGTGGTGCTGTCCCTGGGCTGGTGGTCCTGAGTTCTATCAGAAAGCAGGCTGAGTAAGCCATGAGGAGCAAGCCAATAAGCAGCATTCCTTCATGGCCTCTGCGTCAGCTCCTGCCTCCAGGTTCCTAATCCATTTGAGTTTGTCTCAGTTTTTGTTTTTAATTGCTGTGAGGAGTCACCATGACTATGGCAACTCTTATAAAGAAAATATTTAATTAAGGTGGCTCACTTACAGTTTCAGAGGTTCAGTCAGTCATGGCAGGGAGCATGACAGTGTGCAGGCAGACATGGTGCTGGAGCTGAAAGTCCTACATCTTGACTGTGAGGCAATAGAAAGTCGACTGACTGTCACACTGAGTGAAGCTTGAGAACAGAGACCTCAAAGCCTGCCCCCACAGTGACACACTTCCTTCAACAAGGTCACACCTCCTATAGTACCATTCCCTTTGGGAGCCATTTTCTTTCAAAACACCACAGAGTCCATGTCCTGACTTCCTTTGGTGATGAGCAGTGATATGGAAGCATAAATCAAATGCACTCTTTCCTCCCTATGGTGTTTCCTCCCATGGTGTTTCATCGCAGCACTAGAAACCCTAAGACACTAGTCTTTAAAGTTCTTGTACAAGTTGAATAATTTGTTGCAGCAACTAAAAATAAGCTGCATAAGATTGAAAGCATTTCTGATTAATATGAGTTCTAGAAGTTTGTTAAAAATATTTTCAAAGACAGTTCAATGTAATTGCTTGAGGGATGCAAACAGTACAAAGAACAGTATAAAAGTATTTATAAGCATACTTTATCCAAGTCAGCCTGTATTTTATTACTTGAGTGTTTTTATGATATATAATTTGGAAATAAATGCCATATATTAACATAATTTATAACATGTTTATTAGTTTAAATTCAGAAAATCTGAACCATGATACATTGAACAAAAAACTAATGAAGTTCATTTATCACAGACTTTACCCACAATTTCTTTACACTTTGAACAAACTTTAGAATAGGCACAAAGTGGGTTTTGTTTGTTTTTAAGAAAATTCTATATATGAGAATTTGTATTTAGAAAGCAAATTAAAGCAGAAGAATGGTTACCATTCAACTTAACCAAAATAATAATTTCAAAATTGACTTTAAAAACTTCCAGTACTTTTTTCCTCTTTTTTTGAGGCAGGGTTTCTCTGTGTAGCCCTGGCTATCCTAGAACTCTATGTGGACCAGGCTGGCCTCGAACTCAGAGATCCGCCTGTCTCTACCTCCCAAGTACTAGGATTAAAGACATGTGCCACTACACCTGGCAGTTGAAAACAGTTTTTCTAAAGGGTTCTCAAGGAATACTAAGCCAATAATAACTGCTCTATAATTCTTACTGCTGATCATCAGTATTTTAATATAATTTGGATGTGCCCCATTTGTTTAGATTTTCAGGATATATTAACAAATACATTCTTACCTGTTTGTTTGCCATTCTGTATCATATGCGGTCTTTTTAATGTTAACTTTTAAATTAAGTGAATCATTTGCTTATGTTGGAATTATCCAGATTTGGCTATGAGAACAACCTATCAAGGAGTTTTTATATTATTCTCTTGATATATCTTGAATACTTCTTTGAGTACTTAGGTTGGTTGGTTGTCTGTTTTTTTAAACTTTCTCAGACATTTCTACCAAGTCTTCTGGATCTTGATTTTTGTTGTGGAAAGTAGTACCTAGAAACCAAAACCATAGATAGACACTGACATATCTGCTGTTAGAAACATGTCATTGTTCCTGAGTCCTCAGTGGAAACCGCTAAATAAATACATGCATGTGAGCGTTTATAAGAGTGGAATGTGTATTTTATGTCCCCAAGATTTCATAATAAACAGATTGTCATATTTTTAACATTTTTTTAAAATTTATTACATATACAGTGTTCTGCCTGCATGCCTGAAGAGGGCATCAGATCTCATTATAGATGGTTGTGAGCCACCATGTGGTTGCTGGGAATTGAGCTCAAGACCTGGAAGAACAACAGCCAGTGCTCTTAACCTCTGAGCCATCTCTCCAGCCTCCTCCCCTTTTAACATCTTTTGAAAGATTTGTTTATTTGTATACATGTGTGTGGGCCTACACATGCCATAGTATTCATGTGGAAATCAGAGGACAGCATGTGTTCTCCTTACACTGTACAGATTTCAGGGACAAACTCAGGCATTAGTTAGGCTTGACAACAAGCTCCTTTACCCACTAAATCATCTCACTGATGGTCAGTTAGGCTTCTTCCACTTGGGGGTATATTAATATGCAGTTGTGAACATGAGTGTACAGATATCTACTGGTGAGTTCTCTTCAGTTTTTGTTGTTGTTGCTATTACTAGAATTAGAACTTCCAGATCTGTAGACAGGTTTGTTTAAACTAACCTGTTGACTGTAGGCTTAGGTATGTCTACTGGCCTTAGAATTCCTTCAGTTTTCTGACAGCAGACTTTACTGTGAGCACAAGTCGTGTTTCAGGTCCAGGCCTGGCCAGGTATTGTTTTCATGGGAACCATAGTACCAGATACCAGAGGCCCATCTCTTCATCTTGGTTTTGTCACAGAAGAAGAAATAGTACTTGGAGTGCTGGTAGATTGCAGTTTTCTTTCCATTTCCAAAGGGTAACGCCACAGTGGGTTCTAGATTTACTGATGATCCCCACGTTCTTGTTGTATTCAGCCATGTCACCATGACCTAGGCTAAGCCCAGGGAGTGTATAGGCAGGTTTCATTAACTATAGGATATTACATTTTTGGAAAACTTACTATAAACTTCAGCTGTTGGTCAAGTGCCTTGTTACTGTTGGGTGCTGATTAAGTTCAGCCCTTACCGAGCTGACCCCTGCCTAGAAGGGAAAGACAGCATACTTGGTTCCTTCCCATGTGGCTTCTGTAATACAGAAGTGAAGAGGGTGCTCCAGTCTGCCCACACTGTCTTTTTGGACATCTCCCTGATTAGGGGCTGGGGACTCCTTATTATAGCCAAGTGAGTGTCCCTCTTGGTAGCTGGTGGGGGTAGAGCAGGGTCAGCTTTGTTCTTTGTTGATTGGCTTTGGTAGTGTGGTCATTAAAAGTTTCCTGTTTAGTGGGACTGCTCCTTTCCAGATCTGTTCTGAGTTTTTAGTCTGTACTCACTCAAATAGGTTGACAGCCACTGTCCCAGGGATTATACCACCATCGTTTCCCTCTGCTTCCTCCCTGCCTTTCTTTTCTTCTTTCTTCTTCTTTTTTTAATCTGTAAAATTTTCACTTATTTGATTTGAAAGTATTATATAATATATATATATAAATTAAATTTACCAAGTTTTTTCTTAAGATTTAAATTATAAAAAGAAGTAAGTAAATATACAATGCCAAAAATACATAGCTTGGTTCATATTTTAATGATACCTACTCTTAATTAGTTTATCCATCAAATCACATTTGGGATGTTTGCAGTTTTGTACTATTTTAAGCAGTAGTAATTGCACATTTCTATGTATGTCTGCTGTAACTCAGACAGGAGCTTCTCTAGGAGATGATCAGTAGATAGGTGGATGGATGAATGGATGAGTCCATAGACAGACAAGCAGGAAGGCAGATGGATATTTTTAAGGGTGAGAGTGGTAGGTTGTATGAATAAGCATTTTTTGTTTTATAGATAATGTAATGTCAAAGTTTCCTGAAAGTGGTATCAGTTTACATTCACACTAAGACTGAGAAATCTTGAAGTGTGATTTTTTTCAAGTGTCTTTTTGTTGATTAAGACTTTTACACATTTAATCATTTCTTTGGGAGCTATCCTTTTCTAAGGAGCTGTTCCTGTCCTCTGCTGGATACTTGTTGGTTTTGACTCAGGAAGCAGGCTTTTTAGTTGCATTTTTGTGAACATTCTTTCTCAAGTCTTCGTAACTTTTTGCCCTTTCTGTTTTGTTAACTCTACATGTCTTCAATTTTAATTAACTTAATGTTCATCTTTGAACTTTTTAACATACTTAAAATTCTTTCAAGCTTAAGATTTTGAAGATATTCTGTAAAATTTCTTAAAGGATTTATAACTTTGGTTTTGCTGTTTAGGTCTTTAATGTAACTGAAATGGTTTGCATGTAGGACATAAGAAATTCTATTAATTTTGATGTGTTTTCCCCATCTATGAATGGCTACTTACTGGAACCATTTGCTAAAAAGGCCCTAGTTGGCCTGAAACTCTACTTGGAGGTCTGCCTGCCTCTAGAGGTCCTCAGCTACCCTCAGGTGCTGAGATTAAAGGCTCTACCATACCTGGCTAAAAAGTTTATCTTCTACCTAACCAAATTCCCAGATATATTTGGTTCTAGAGAGACTATAGTTTTAGCTCTTGTAATTAGGTCTTCCATCTATTGAGTTAATTTTAAAAAAAAAGTTTTTTGTTTTGTTTTGTTTTGTTTCTGGAGCTGAGGACCAAACCCAGGGCCTTGGGCTTGCTAGGCAAGCGCTCTACCACAGAGCTAAATCCCCAACCCCTTGTTTTGTTTTTTTAAGATAGAGTGGTCTCATATAGTCCAAGTTGGCCTGGAACTCATGTAAATTAGACTGACGTTGGACTTGCTGCTGTGTGCATCGCTTAATTTTTATAGTTATTTGATTTATATTTCATTCCTTATAAAGAACTTTCTGACCAAGATTAAGCGTGAGTAACAATTTTAATGGAACATCTAGTTTTTTTGTTAAGTGGGAGGAAAAGTCCTGTCTGTTTTGTCTTGTCTCACAGTAGATTATTTTTGGAAATGAAGACAATAGGGGAAGTATTCACTGCTGATCAGGTGGCTACAGGAACTGGGAGAAGTTTGAGGGGAAAGAAGATGAGTGATAGCAACATTATGGTGGTAAAATGGCGAGAGATGAGCTATTCTGATTATCTTCAGCTGTGTAGCCACTGTCTCTAAACTACTTCTTCCTCACAGAGTAGCAGCCCAGGCAAGACAGGTGACACTAACTTACTTTTCTGCTGTGTGGCATCAACCAGGCAGGGGTAGGGCTAGAAGCACCTGAAAGAGTTCTTGGGCTGTGTACTGTGAATGCTGGTTGTCATCTGGGATCTCATTGTAAGGGCATGGATCTGAGAGCAAGCCAGGAGTCTAAAGTCCTTTTTAACCCAGCCTTGGAAGTCATGTTATAGCATGGGAGTCACCAGGCCCACCTCAAAGGACGTGACGTTAGATTCCTACTTTTGCTAAGTCATGTCACAGAATTGGGTGCACATGTTTTGAAACTGCCACAATGAAACTTGAGCCAAAGAGGTAAGGCTATCAAGGGAAACGCAATCTGGGTACCATGGACAGAAATGTTAAGACTGAGTGTGGCAGTACCTGGCTGCTCAGATTTGTTAATGGCCTGCTTCTCACTATGTAAAGACTCGTCCAGGGAATAAGAGCTTTGTTCAGTTACATTCTAGGCAACTAAAGCAGCTTTAACAGATGATTTCAGGTCAGTATTTGTGAAAGATACAGTCAACATTCTCTACTAAACTTCAGTTTTTAAACTGATGGTTCTGGCACAGGAAAGTGAGTAGTAAAGGACAAGAAGCAGGATTCAAATTGTGTCAAACAGAATGATCCTTTTGGTTAGAACCTGAGTCACTCACTGTAAAATAGAAATTTTGATAGGATATATATTGAATTGCTAATGATTGCTATTTTAGAATTGCTTTTTTTTTTTTTTTAAACCTTGTCTCCTATAGTCCAGGCTGCCCTTGAACACATTATATAGCTGAGGAGACCATGAGCTTCTGGTCCTCCTGATACATCCCCAACCCTGGAGTCACTGTTTGAAAAATGATTACTGCTATTAGAATTATATTTCTACTATAAAGGCAAAATGACCTTTAATTCAGTATATTCTCCTTATTAAGCAAAGGAAGGGGCAAAAGATGAATGTGTATAGAAGAAGCGTGGATATTGTAGACTTGGGGTTTCAAGAAATTGCTTCTTGATTATTGGTAACTTTTATTTCTTTTTGCATACAAGTGTGTGTCTATTTTCTTAGTTGTTAAAAAATAGGACCTATAGTAAGAAGCTTATCTTAAAGGTGCCTGTCATTAAAATGTGCCAGTTTCCATGTCAGCCTTACCATCACTGTACCATAGGTTTTCAGTATACATAGAAGACTGATACCCAGCATTACAGTTGCAACATAAATGATGAATGAATCCTAGATGATGTATAATATTGTAATGATATGTATTTTATCACAAAATGTCTTTTTCTTTCATTTCACTAATGCCTTCATTTTATGGGAATAATTCATTTTGTTCTTATATGCCATAGGATGTGTTTTGGAGATGCAGACAAAATATCTTTGATGAAATGAAGAAGAAATTTTTACAGGTAGCCTGCTGGTGTCATTGCTTTAGTGTGATAGTCAGCAGAGCAATAACAGCATGCTCGTGTTTTTGTTTAATAACAAAGCATGTCTTAAGTTTTCTGCTTGTTTGGCTATTTTATTCCCATCCAATTTTAGTAGCATAGATGTCATCTTATATGAATTTTACTTCTGGACAGTCCTTTGTAACAAGTGAATGCAGAGGAAGGACTGAGGTAAAATGATAGAGCCCTTTGTTTCACATTCGGATATTGTATTTGCTTGTTACAGATATATGTATTTTCTGCACTACTAATAAATAATAGAAAATAAATATATCTGCACTCATAGTACTAGGGATTGGATAACTTAATACCTTACAAAGTTACTGCCTGGAAATTTTTGATAAGATTTATTGATTTATTTATTTGGGAGAGGAGCGCTTACTGCTCCTGCATGTGAAGGTCAAAGGACAACTTGTTAGGGAAGTCCATTCTCTGCTTCCATCATGTGGATTCCAGGAGTTAAGTTCAGGTCTTCAGCTTGACGGCAAGTGTCTTTACACAGTGAGCCATCTTGCAGGCCCTCTACCTAGAAGTCTTACTGAAGAATTAGATACAAATGTTAGCTTCTGGAGCGCCTGTGTTCCTAATAAGCCCAACTTCCCTGTGCATTCCACTCTAACCTTTTGTTCAGACTTCACTTTCCATGGATTCATCTATATCTGTTTTCCCCGGGACCCAACGGTTGCAGGAGACCACTTAGGAAAAGATGATACAGATAACTTGAGTAGGTTAGAGCTTTGATACAGTGCAAAGAGAATCTTAAAAATAAAATCATCTTTTTAATGTAATTTAGGATTTTCATCAATCAGCAGACCAAGAATTATTACTTAAAATTGAACGATGTAAATGGGGCTGAGAAATTATGTAAATTTCAGTTGCAAAAATATTTATACTCAATTCTCTTTTATCATCTGTAGCAGTGTAGTAATTATGAACAGTGAATAGACAAAGCAAAGACCCGAGACTGCATTTCTTACCTCATAGCAGCTTCTGTACCCAGAAGTAGAGAAATGGACTGTGCATGCCAGCCTGAAGAGAAAATGGGTTGACTGTGCAATGTAGAAGTAAAGAAGACCCTTCACAACATTTTAATTCTTTAACAATTTTCTCCCATAAAAATCAAATGTTGGTAGCTCTTTTTGTTATTTACTACATCAATGACTGAACATATACCATCAGCTATATACCTTACTTAGTGTTTTTAAATACGAAACAGCTAAGAACTGTTTTGTTGATTGGGTTTTGTGTCGTTTTTGAGGTACTTGGGATTGAATCTCTGGCCTCACACCTCACAAACCTGCCACTAAGCTATGTCTCCAGACCCTTTATAAATTTTTTATTCTGAATCAGTCTCACTAAGTTGCCTGACAGGCCTTGAACTTGGAATCTTCCCACCTCAACCTCTTGAGTTGCTAGAATTACAGAACTGTAGGCCCTGGACCAGCTTAGGAACTTGTTGTTGTTGTTGTTGTTGTTGTTGTTGTTTTTAAAGACAAAAAAAGCTCAATGTTGACAACAGTAATTTCAAAGTTTGATTGTTAAGAATGTCAAGAAATAGAGACAAGACGATTTGAGAGAATTATACATTCAGGGTGTACTTAGGATTGCCCTTGTCAGCTACTTCTGTGTTCTCCTAGTAGCAAAGCTGTCTCTGGAAGAAAACAGTATTTACTCTGCAATCTGTATCCTAACGTACTTTTTGCACCAAGATTCTATCTTGATTTTTACTTTTTGAGGGTTCCTTTCCAGCTGTGCTGGGAAATCAACTGTTTGTGCAGTGAGTTAGATACAAGCAACAAGCTTCCAATGCAGTTCTTAGGTTGACTGTCAAATGTGTGTGTCAGATAAGTAAATTCAATTGTGACTTCTTGGCTAGGCCTGCTAAGTTCCTGGAGGGAACTTTGCCCTTTCAAAACCTCATCCTAAGCTCGTTTGTCTTCCTAAATGGAATCTTCTGTAGGCTTTTAGAACTTTGTAGCTTTCTTTCACCTTGAATTCTTAGAACTCTTTGAACTAAAGATTTTTGCTCCGTCCCCTAAAGCATAATCTATGTTCAGGTGTTCCCACTCCCACCCCCCTCCACCCACCATTGACACATCTTTCTATAATAGTTTGCATGTACCTGACTGTATCTTGCCATGTTTTTGTTACCTGTTGCTGGTAGCAGCTTACCCTAACATTTAGTGGCTTAAAAGAACAATTCATTTATTTATTCAGGATTCTGTGAAATGAAGTTTGAGCAAGGACTCAGCTATTGAGCTCTGTTCCTTGAGGCATTATTACTTGGCTCCATTCATCTGGTAGTTGGCTTTGGATGGAGTGTCCAAGAATGCTATTCTCATGTATCACACCTCAGTGATTCCACTCAGCGTCCACTTTGCCTATGTCTTGCTAGGGCTTCCACATAGTGTGCTAATGCCAAGGTAATCAGATCTCTTACATTAGGACTGCTTAATAAAGGGGACTTTCCAAGATGCAGAGTGAAGGCTGATGGTTTCTTAAGGCCCAGCTTTAAGTGGCACAGTGTCACACATTCTGATGGTCCTAAACATAGTAGTTACGTAGCCAACTCAAATTCGTGAGAAGGGGGAAAATGGAAAAAGAATAGCAAAGAGTCAACATTTTGTAATTCACCTGAAGATAATACTGAATTTTTCTTTGGCCATAAGTACCATCATTCTAAGGTATAGCCTTAAAATAGGTAGCTGCTCCAGTCGTCTCCAGTCTGTGAAATATATTTTTACATTTGAATGTTTTAGAAAATGATTAAATTGATACTGTAGAGGAATTTTGCTCTTGAAAAGCTATTTATTATAAAATTACAATATCTTATTTATGATACTTTCCAATGGAGATTTTTATTTTTTAAACAGGGATTCCAACATTAGGTGAAATGTGTGGTGGGTAGCCACATGTTAGGTTTAATTATAGGTGAAATAAAGAACAAACCAGGTAATTGGGTATAAATAAAGTAATGGTTTACAAAGGGCTAGTTTAGACCTTTAAAGAATATTGTATTTGGTTAAATTATACTAGAATTGGCCAGGCAGCGGTGGCACGCCTTTAATCCCAGCACTGGGAGGCAGAGCCAGGTGGATCTCTGTGAGTTCAAGGCCAGTCTGATCTACAGCGCGAGCTCCAGGACAGGCACCAAAACGACACAGAGAAACCCTGTCTCAAAAAACCAAAAATATATATATATATATATATTAGAATTGAATTCAAGAGTAATATATGATGGGCCTGGAAATTTTAGAAAACAGAATGGGTGCAAAGCTTTAGCACATAGTTATTTTTAAAAGTTTGTGGGCTGGGGTTGTAGCTCAGTAGTCTAGCACTTAACTAGCATGCCCAATGCTCTGGCTCAATCCTCAATACTGACCTCCACCCCCCCCCCCAAAAAAAAAAACGTAGTCAAATCTGACCTAGAATCAGTAAAATAGATAATTTTATTTTTAAAATTTATTTTAAAAATAAAATTAATCCATGCATTAAATAATACTTTTCAGCTGAAAGTGATAAATTATAGCCTGACAGAAAAAGAATTGCATGATGTATTTATAAATCAAGAAATGTAAAATAGCTTGTCTACTCTGATTCAGTGACTGTGTCTAAGAAGCCTGAGTGAGTACATAGGAAAAATATTAGAAAGTTGCTCAGTAAAACGTTACTGGGTGTCTCTTGAGATATAGAATTATAGATCATTTCTCTCTCTTTATTTATACTCTTAACATTTATTTATATATTCGTTTATTTTATTTAGAGACAGAGTTCAGCTCTGTCGGTATGAAACTCACTGTATGGACCAGGCTGGCCTTAAACTCAATAGAGATCTTCCTGCTTCTGCCTGTTGATTGTTGGGATTAAAGGCAGGCACCACCATACCCAGCCCTTACTGTTTTTTTAAAGGGCAGCATAATTGTATGTATAAAAAATAATTATTGACATTAAAGGAAGTAAAAGGAACACATAAGATTAAATTTTGTGTTTACTATTGCACAGTGCTCTTCACGTAGGTTCCATTGTGGTAACTTCCCTTTGTGTTCAGGTGGGAGGAGAAGAATCTAGAGTTCTTGTACTTTACTCTCACACATTTTGAGGAAGTTAGCAGCTGAGGATGCATAGGGCCGTGATATTGCCATAGCACCATGGTTAGTATATTACTCTGCAGCATTTTCCATATCCAGGGTCTTTTAAGGTGTGTTGGAATTACAAAAGTAGATATTTGCTGGGTGTGGTAGGGCATGCCTTTAATACCAGCACTTGTAAGGCTGAGTCAGGAAAAGTTCAAGGCCAGCCTGGTCTAGGATATGTTTCCAGGCTCTGTCTCAAAACAAACAAATAAAAAAACATAAACCAACCCCCCCCCCAAAAAAAATGTTTAGTAGTTGAAATTATTTTGAGTTCATCCTTTTCTCTAGACCAGATTTTTAAAATTTTATTTATTTTAATTTTATGTGCATTGATGTTTTGTCTGCATGTATGTCTGTGAAGGTGTTGGATCCCCTGGAACTGTTACAAACAGTGTGAGCTGCCATGTGGGTGCTGGGAATTGAACTTGGATCCTCTGGAAGAGCAATCAGTTCTCTTAACCGCTGAGCCATCTCTCCAGGCCCCAATTTTTTTTTTAATTTATTTATTATATTTCATGTGCATTGGTGTTTTGCCTGCACTGGAGTTACGGACAGTTGTAAGTTGCCATGTGGGTGCTGGGAATTGAACCCTGGTCCTCTGGAAGAACAATCAGTGCTCTTAACCGCTGAGCCATCTCTCCAGCCCCCCC
This sequence comes from Peromyscus eremicus, assembly GCF_949786415.1. Classification (NCBI taxonomy): domain Eukaryota; kingdom Metazoa; phylum Chordata; class Mammalia; order Rodentia; family Cricetidae; genus Peromyscus; species Peromyscus eremicus. Next base: position 90,194,828 of record NC_081416.1, on the reverse strand, counting down.
AATTTTTTTTTTTAAAGGGTCTGGTTTATGTTTCTTAATTTTGATTTCAAGTGTGTAATATAATCCATTCTGTGTGTTAATGTCTACTTTAAATACACAGTTGAAGGCTTTTCCTCCTTTTCAGGGGCATGTTAATAATGCCCTTTTTTACAGTTTTAGTTTTTATAGAGAGGGTATTTCTCATTTTCATTTTTAAGTATGTTATTGTTAGTAATTAAATTTTTTACTTGTCTGAAATGTGGTGCTAGCCAATCTGTTTTAAATGTTACACTTTTATAGCAATGTATTTCTGTTCTTAATAGGATTAACCTTAATTTATACAATCCTTTCCAAGTCCAAAATTGACATTGCAGAAACAGATTACAATGATTTTACTTTATTTCACCTAACATAAACCTTGTGGCTGTCCTGTTGTCAGTATTAGTCAGTGATTTTATTAGTTCTTATTTTAAAGTAGATGCTATGGACATAAGCAAAAGGTTGAAGTTGATCCTGTTAAAGACAAAGAAGGAATTCTTGGAGCTGGGATTAATCACTAAGTGGTAGAGTATTGGCTAGCATGCAAGAGATTCTAAATTCACTGCAGTACCACAAAGTAGGAGAGGTGAGAAAGGAAGAAGAGAGGAGACAAGATATTTGGGTAGAGCACCAGAATGTGACGATTGTGTTTCTGAATAGCCTTGCGTAGGGATGTCCAGAGGCCCTCTAGGGAATGCAAGCCAGTATTAGAATGGAGCTAGTATTAGAAATACTGTTTTGGATTGAAGGAATATGAGATTGAAAGATACAAACTTCTCAGGAAGCTGTTGCCATAATTTTGATAGGAGATACTCTTGATTATAGTCGGGAACAGAGCAGCAAGGGATACCTAAAAGTAGACTAGACTAGATACAATTTGGTGCTAGTGGCAGGTAAAGAGGAGAGCTGAAACTGGAAGACACTTAGCTTGGCTCTGGTTTCAGAAACTTGGTAGGTATAGGTGGCTCTTGTTGATCTGGCCATTTAGATGAGGAAGAGAAAGGAATTTCTTCCACTCAAGCATCCGGTGTGTTCAGATACAATTGATGAAACTGCTAATACCATGGGAAATGGAAGATAAAAATCAGTATTTTCAAGAGCTTAAGGGGGCGTGTATGGCATATTTTGGGTTTTATTTTGCTTTGAGAAAGTTTTTTTTTTTTAATTTCTGTCTTGATAATTACTGATGGAAGGAGAATTTATAATAGAAGGAAGGAGAATTTCTAGTCCAATTTCCAGATTGACGGTTGAAAAGACTTGGTAATGACACATTTTTTAAAGATCAAACTTGGTAATTAAAAAAATTATTTGTATGATTTGCTTACATATATGTCTAGACCTATATGCCTGGTGCCCAGGGAGGCCAGAAGAGAGCACTGGGTCTCCTGGAGCTGAGTTACAGGTGGTTGTGAACTGCTCAGCATGAATACTGGGAAACAAACTCAGGTCCTGTAGAAGAGCAGCAAGCTCTCTTAACCTCTGAGCCATTGCTCCAGCCCCAAATTTTGTAATTTTTAACTTAAAATTTTCATGGCTTCTTGGCTCTATTGCTTTATAACCTTAAAGGTAAAAGCATATATCCACAAGAATAACTACTTTTCCAAAGCAACATGGTGCTAAGTTTGACATGATCTATTAGGGTGTGTTTCAGACAGAGTAAAACAGTACAGAGAATATACTGTCTATGGGTCATTTACGATGATCATAAAATTTATAGTTATTTATAATTGTGTTTTCCTTTAGGAATATTAATTGAAAATAACTGTTTTTTTTACATTTCAGATAGAAAATGCTGCTGAAGAACCAAGAGTCTTATGTATAATACAAGATACTACTAACTCAAAAACAGTAAATGAACGGATCACTTTAAATTTACCAGCATCTACCCCAGTCAGAAAGCTCTTTGAAGATGTGGCCAACAAAGTAGGCTACATAAATGGAACCTTTGATTTGGCGTGGGGAAATGGAGTCAATACTGCTGATACGGTAACCCTCAGACCTAAAGCATCTGCTTAAGCTGCTAATAATAATGTCATAGCTATGATTACTGCAGTTATTAGTGGTAATTAAGTGAAAGCCTGGACATTACAGTGCCATTTATCAAAAGTGTAGTGCTGAGTGCAACGCAGTGACTGGTCCCTCTTCCCTTGTGGAGTCAACAGTTGACCTGAAGTTTGCATAATATCAGGTCATCAGTTTTGTATTCATAAAAAGGTGGCTATCATACATATCAACTGAAGAAAATTTTCCATGTTTACTGAGATACTCATTTGATGTTTTTAATAAAAATTATTAATAAGATCACTTTTTTTCCTTTTATTTGTATACCTATGTGTATTTCTGGGCATTTTTTTTTTTCTGTGTACATATGTAATGTGTTACCATGTAAAACTCTTTAACTCCCAAACTCCAAAGTTTCTAATGTATGCAGTCTCAGGTGTGAACTATTTTTTTTTTTTAATGTCTCTGTCCTGTTAACTGCGTGTATCTTTTGTGATCTGTTTTTTTGTTGCATTGCCTCATTTCTTTCATATTGTAGCATCTCCTCAAAGGCTGAGTGATTCTTGTTTTATTTATCTTTATATTCAAGAATCTCCACAGAAGCTGATAAAATTTGCAGTGTTCAGTTTCCATTTTCTTCTAGAAGGGATGAAGCATCCTGATATCAGCCCCATTTGACTGTGGGGTTGAGAGGTGCCCAGCATCTCCCTGCATGGCTCTGCTCTGCCATGGTGACTGACTGTAGTGCCCATGCTTTTGCTTTGGCAGGAAGAAAATAAGTTCCATTGCCCACTGCTTAGTCTGAAGAGGGAAAGGAGAGGCCAGAATGACAAAATGCCTTTTCCCATTTGTTCAGCTCGGTTCCCTGGCCTCAGCTCTTGACCTTTGCCTAGTGTTTCCTATCACCCTTATGTGTTTCCTTCCACAGCAGTCTCCTGTAGGCACTTTAAGCCCTAGGTTTCCTCTAGGTTTGTTGTTTTATATAAATCATAACTGTTTTCTATTTTTTAATTTCTCAGAATTTCTGGTATGTTCATGATACTCTTTTCCTGTGCTGTTGCCAAATTTTTCTTTAAAAGTTTTTGTTGGCATTCATGGAGTTTAGAGGATTATTTGGTAGACACATGATTAGGTCACCATATGATCCAATCCTGTATTTATTTTTACTACAGTAGTAAATGAGTTAGATGAAGATTATTGAAGAAGTGATCATTTCCATCCCCCAACCCCATACCCTCTTGAGTCCTGACAATAAAGTGGAAATAGATAGCATTTCCTAGTTTAGCCTTCTCCTTAAAGGGTTATATTAGTATATATATACACACACACACACACACACACACACACACACACACACACACACTTACACACTCACATTTATGCTGTATAATTATTTTGTGATTTGGGGTGAGACAAGGTTTCACTCTGTAGCCCCAGTAGGATTTGAACTTGACTGTGATCCTCCTGCTTCAGCCTCCCAAGTGCTGGGATTACAGGTGCTAGCTACCATCCCTGCTTTGGTTTGGATATTCAGTATATTGCTTATCTGAGAATTCTTATACTCAAATATCAAATATTTTGTAGTTTTAGTTATATAAGCTTTTTAAAAGATCTTTATGAAAATCTATTGCATTGCATATATTTTAGAAAAAGAACCAATGTATATATACAAGGTGTATTGAATTTGATGAGTATTATATATAACATCAATCCCTTAGCCTTTTCTTTGGGATTTTAGATGTTGGAGGATGTAAGCCTCTGGGATGCCCACAGCATTTGTACTATTAATTGGGTTTAGTTTGTGATAGATGAGTTCATTCAAAACCTGGCTAAAAAGAAATTTATCCAATCATTACTGAAAAAATACTACTTTCATGAAAATGTGTATGTATTTGGTGTTTTATTATCACAAGTAATTTTTCTTATAGTCTAACATTTTTTACCCATAGGCACCACTGGATCACACCAGTGACAAGTCTCTTCTTGATGCTAATTTTGAGCCAGGAAAGAAGAACTTTCTGCATTTGACAGATAAAGATGGTGAACAGCCTCAGATGATGTTGGTAAGCTATTTAAGAAGACTTAATATCCATAATTTTTGTGCTCTGGGAATGTAGTTTTCCAGAGGAAGAAGAGATGTACAATTGTATGATAAATGATTCCTTTTCCTTTTGTGTTGATTTGCTATAGTTATATGTGATGGCATGGGTGCATCAGGTATCCACAGCACGATTATGCTTAGTCTGTTGCCATATTGAGACTACTGCTGTACAGGGATAGGAAAGGCCCAGATTAGAATACCATAAAGGCCTGTATTTCCATGGCCTATTCCTTTAGTTAAGTATAAAACTCATCAGCTCTTTAGTTATTTGATGGGAGACCATTTCCATTCCCACTCCCTGACACATCCCCTGCCCCATCTTTTTTGGGTTGACTAATATGTCAGTTAGATGCTTCTGTTGATTTAATATTCACTTCAATTCAGACTTACTTGAACAGGCATTCCTGTCTAGTCTAGTAGCCTTGCAGATTAGCCCACTGACTCCCAATTGGAAGAACATTTACCCATAGTTTTGACTTTTGGAGAGGTATACATATATAAGTTACAAACACTATATATTCAAGATACTATTTCCTTAACTAAAAACTATGGTGGGGGCTGGAGAGATGGCTCAGAGGTCAAGAACAGAGGTCAAGGTCTAGAGGACCCAGGTTCGATTCCTACCTAGCTCCCACATGGCAGCTCACGATTGTGACTCTAGTCCCAGGGAATCTAATGCCCTCTTCTGGCCTTCTCAGGCACGGCATTCATGTGGTGCCCAGACATATATGCAGCTGTACTCATACACATAAAATTAAAAATGAACTCATTAAAAAAAAAAAAAAAACTATAGTGAATAAATATTGTTTGATGGTTACAAATTCCAGAGGACGTAGGTACGGTAGCTGTTTTTACAGATTGAAGAAACTAAGGCTCAGAGAATATGGACTTTTTCAGAGCCCTCCTCTTTACTAAAACTTGCTCAGGACAAAATGTTCTTTTTGATGGCCTTCTGTTAGAAATCTATTGTGAGTAAAGACGTCCCTTTGATCAGGAGATGGTAATAAGCAGTATGTCTGTGCCAAAACAGCACTCGAATGTGCCACTTGAGCACCCTGAAGCTCATTTTTCGTTTTGTGGTATCACAGGATTTTGATTGGTCTTGGGTGACTTTGAAAGCATAATTAGCTATTATTGTAAGAGCTCTGGCTTCACAGTTTTAGAGTTTTGGTTTCAGTTGCTTAGTCACTGTTCTTGCTCTGTCTTAATTGCTTATGCTGGTTTTGTGCCCTTTAGTCCTTTTCAACATATTACACATTAACAGGAAGTTTCTCGTTAGAGACTGAGCAACTCTCTATTGAAGCCAGCAATTCTCTAATGTCCCTCAACTGCTGGGCCTAACTTATGACGTAAAAATGAATGTTTAGGTGCTCACTCAGGACTTCATAGTGACATATCTCATTTCTTCATGTACATAAAACATTTTAAAGAGAACTTTTTAAAAAATCTACAAAGTTAAGTTATTTGAAAAGGGTCAGGAGCATTGGTTGGTGCTCTGAGTGAGACATCTTTCAGAGTTGCCTGCAAGAAACTCAGGGCACACACTCCTTAGGTGTCTGGTAGGATCAGTCACAGCATGATTTAAATTTTTCTCACCGTTGCTAGTCAGTAAATACTGGTTATGCTGCATTTTAGGAGGACTCCAGTAACGTGGATGACAGCATGCATGACAGATTTATAGGTCCACTTCCAAGAGAAGGTTCTGTGGCCTCTACCAGTGATTATGTCAGCCAAAGCTACTCCTATTCATCAATTTTGAACAAATCAGAAACTGGTAAGACTTATTTATTGTTGTGTAACATAAAATCATAATCTCAGCAAGTTCAGGCCTAATTGAATTTCTTCATTTCATCAGTACAAAACTGAGACCTAGAGCAAGATGACAGCCCAGCAGAAGCAGAGTCAGGCCTGTCGGGCTGTGTGCTCTTCCTTCCCTTATCCCCTTGCTACCTTTACTGTATTGTTACTACCTTTATTTATCCACAAACTAGAAGATCCTGGATATTGTGTTTTGAAGAAAATTGTTTTGGTAACGTTCGTTCCCTTTAGAGTGTAATCTGACATTTTTGAAGTCAGCTTCTCTGGAAATGAAATCTTCTTTTCACCTTTTAGATTAAGATGGGCTGTGAGGAATGCGCTTCAGTGAAGCAGACGGAACACATTAATTTTATTGGGTCTGCTGTATCTTTTAGTTTGTTATGTTTCAAATAAATTAGATCATTTAAATTTTTCTGTTAGGGCTGGAGAGATGGCTTAGTGATTGAGAGTACTTGCTCTGGAAGAGGACCTGGGTCTAGTTCCTAGCACCTACATGGGGCTCACAACCATCTGTAACTCCATCCAGGAGATCTGATGCCCTCAATTGACCTCCACAGGCACACATCTGGTACACATAAACATACATGTGTGTTCAGACAAAACACACATATATATATAAAATAAAAAGAAATCTTAAAAAATAAGTTAGCTTTTTTCTGAAAATTGAGCCTAGATTATTTTTAAGTTGTTGGGTTTCTTTTATTATTTATTGTAATGTGTATAGGTGTTTGACTTGCATGTGTGCATTACCTGCTGAGGGCAGTAAAGGGTGTCTGATCCCCTAGGACTAAAGTTACAAACAATTGTGAGCTGTCACATGGGTCCTCAGGAAGAACAACCAGTGCTCATAATCTCTGAGCCCTCTTTCCAGCCCTAGGTTATTAAAATTTTATTTCAATTTACTAGGCTAGCTTTATATGAAAGTTTCATTCATTCATATATATGTGTGTGTATGTATACATATACATATATATATATATGATTGGTTATTACCTTATGAATATATTCTAGATATTTGTCATGTATTTCATCTTAGACCACACCTTTTCCATTAGGAAGTATTTTTCATGTTGAAAGAAATAGAAAACAAGTACAGAGAAGTCTTTTGTGCAGCTAGTTAATGCTAAGCATGGCTTTAGAATCTTTCCTTTTAAAAATTCAAGAAAGATTTTAAATATTACATTAAACACCTCTCTTAAATAACAGGAAAGCCATAGAGTTACATTCCAGGCTTTGTTTTAATATGATCTGTAATATTACACTTATTATATTTTGTAATTAGAACTTAGAATTATTTTCTCATAGCTAATCATTGTGAAGTTTATTTGCTCTGGTAATAGCAATAGGGTCTATGGTGTTTGGTTTATAACTTCTATTAGTGGATATTGGCTGCATACCACCCAGGGTAAAAAAGAATGTGGAATTATTTCAAATTATAGCACATAGTAAAACTACTTGTAAAGTCACAAGAATTTATCTCTTTAAAAGTCATGTAGAGGCCGGGCGGTGGTGGCGCACGCCTTTAATCCCAGCACTCAGGAGGCAGAGGCAGGCGGATCTCTGTGAGTTCGAGGCCAGCCTGGTCTCCAAAGCGAGTTCCAGGAAAGGCGCAAAGCTACACAGAGAAATCCTGTCTCAAAAAAAAAAAAAAAAAAAAAAAAAAAAGTCATGTAGAGATGATTGTTTAAAATATAGCTTCCAGGGTTTACTTCTCAAAATGTGAATGTAACTGCTCTGAATCAAGCTAGAGAGCTTTAAATTTTGCTTTAAATAAGTACTGTGTAGATTGTTCTGAGATTGTTGGGATACTTTGACAAAGTTCCAGATTTAGCAAATCTGAAACAAGATTCTTGAAATAATTTGCTATTCAGTCTGGCAACTGACTCAGTCTTTTATATGAGACATTTATAGAATGCTGTGTATTAGATCCATCTTCCTATTCAGTGAATTTATTGAAGTTAAGAAAATGGTTTTTAGTAGTGTTTGTTATTTCTTTGTGCAAATAAAGCATGCCACTTGTCACACTGTGTAATTAAGAATCACTACAGTACTCCATATAGTAACCACTTTTAGTTATTTTGCTCATTTTTATCTTTCCTCTTTAAGAAAATGGGTAATGGGGATTGGAGAGATTTCTCAATTTGTAAATTACTTGCTGCATGAGCATGAGAACCTGAGTTAACTCCCCATGTTATTATTTCTTGACGTAATTTGATTCACAGGGCTGATGACTGGGACATTTGATTTAGTTCAGTCTTCCTGTGTTATATATGATGTTTAAAGTGAAAATGCTTATATATTTTCATCTTAATTTAAATTTAGGGAATAAGATTATTTGCACTCCAATAAGACATACTATAGTAAATGTGTTACTCTTGATATCTTCTTAAATACCATGTAATATCCATTTATATCTTGGTACCAAAGTATCCTGACTTTCTCTGAGAAACAAAGTTCACCTCATAGATACTACAGAAGAGAACTTTTTAGGTGGCACTGAAAAAAAAAAAAGAAAGAATTTCCAACTAAGCAATCTTGCCCTCTGTTATGTACTTTTGTTGTTTTTATTTTGCCTTTTTTAACGGAGAGAAACTCAAAGCAATTTCACTAAAATTGGAAGCAAGACAGGCTGCCCACTTTCTCCATATCTATTCAATATGGTACTTGAAGTTCCAGCTACAGCAATAAGGCAACTAAAGGAGATCAAGGGGATAAAAATTGGAAAGGAAGAACTATTGCTAATCACAGATGATATGATAGTATATATTAATGACCCCCAAAATTCTACCAGGGAACTCCTAACAGTTGATAAACACTTTCAGCAAAGTGTCTGGATAAAAGATTAATTTTTTAAAAAAATCAGTAGCCCTCCTATATACGAATGACAAATGGGCTGAGAAAGAAATCAGGAAAACAACACCCTTCACAATAGCCATAAATAATACAAACTGTGTTGGGGTAACTCTAACCAAGCAAGTGAAAGACTTGTATGACAATAACTTTTAAGTCTTTAAAGAAAGAAATTTGAAGAAAATATCAGAAGATGGGAAGATCTCCCATGCTTATGGATTGGTAGGATTAACATAGTAAAAATGGCCATCTTACTAAAAGCAATCTACAGATTCAATGTAATCCCTATCAAAACTCCAACACAATTATTTACAGACCTTGAAAGAACAATACTCAACTTCATATGGAAACCAAAAAAAAAAAAAAAAAAAAAAAAAAAACCAGGATAGCTAAGTACAATAAAAGAACTTTCAGGGGTATCACCATCCCTGACTTCAAGCTCTACCACAAAGCCATAGTAATAAAAACTGTATAGTACTAGCATAAAGACAGATAGGTTGATCAGTGGAATTGAATCAAAGACCCAGATGTAAATCCACATACCATCAAAGACTTCAACATAAAACCAGATACACTGAACCTGATAGAAAAGAAAGTGGGGAACAACCTTGAATGCATTGGCACAGAAGACAACTTCCTGAACAGAACAATGATAGCGCAGACACTAAGGTCAATTAATACATAGAACTTGATGAAACTGGAATGCTTATATAAGGCAAAGGACACCATCAATAGAACAAAATGGCAGCCTACAGAATGGGAAAAGATTTTCACTAACTCCACATCTGACAGAGGGCTAATAGCCAAAATATATAAAGAACTCAAGAAACTAGACATCAACAAACCAAATAATCCAATTTTTAAAAAAAATGGGGTACAGATCTAAACAAAGAATTCTCAACAGAGGAATCTCAAATGGCCAAGAAACACTTAAAGAAATGTTCAACACCCTTAGCTATCAGGGAAATGCAAATCAAAACAACTCTGAGATTCTATCTTATACCTGTCAGAATGGCTAAGATCAAACACACAAGTGATAGCTCATGCTGGCGAGGATGTGGAGGAAGGGAAACACTCCTCCATTGCTGATGGGAGTGCAACATGTACAGCCACTTTGGAAATCAGTATGATTGTTTCTCAGAAAATTGGGAATTGATCGATATACCTCAACCCAGTTATAACACTCCTCGGCTTAGACCCAAAGAACACTCCATCCTACTACAAGGATACTTGCTTAACTATGTTGCTCATAATACAGAAACTGGGAGCAACCTAGGTGTCACTCAACTGAAGAATGATGTCTTAGTTAGGGTATCTGTTGCTGTGAAGACACATGACCACAGCAACTCTGATAGAAGGAAAATATTTAATGGAGGCTGGCTTACATTTACAGTCCATTATCATCATGGCAAGAAGCATGATGGTGTGCAGATAGACCTGGTGCTGAAGAAGGAGCTGAGAGTTCTACATCTTGATCCATTGTCAGCAGAAGACTGTATCCCACACTGGGCATAGCTTGAACATACGAGACCTCAAAGCCCATCCCCCAACAGTGACACACTTCTTCCAACAAGACCACACCTACTCCACCAGTGCCACACCTCCTAATAGTGCCACTCCCTATGGGCCGAGCATTCAAACACATGAGTTTGTGGGGGCCATACCCATTCAAACTAACACATTCCACTCCCTGGCCCCATAGGATTGTAGCCATAACAGAATGCAAAATGCATTTAGTCTAACTTCTATCACAGTATTAACGATGTTTAAAAGTTCAAAGCCTCTTCTAAGATTCATGCAGTCTATTAACTGTAATCCCCTATAAAATCAAAGTCAAAAAACAGATCACATATTTCCAACATGTTAATGGTACAGGATGTACATTACTGTTCCAAAATGGAAGAAAGGGAGGATAGTGAAGAAATACTGGATCAAAACAAGACCGAAAACCAGCTAGGCAAACTCCAAACTCTGCATCTCTGTTTGATGTCAAAATGCTCTACAGATTTTCAATTCCTTTCAGCTTTTTGACTGTAACATACTTCTGTCTCTTGGACTGTTTCCACCTCCTGTTAGCAGCTCTCTGGCATCTCCAACATTTTGGTGTATCCAAGGCAATCCAGGTTTTACCTTCACAGCTTTACACAGTTGCCTCTATAGGCCTCTGTGAAGGGACACACCTGATACACACCTAACCTCAGTGGCTTTCCTTAGTCACAGAGGGAGACTACATAATCCCTTTCTTCTGTTCTTGTCTCTAAAACCAGAACCATGTAGCTGAAGCTGCTCAGTTCTGCTGCTTGCTGGGGCTGGAACATGCCCCCCTCACTGAATTACATCTTCACCAGCTTTCTGTGTTTGGTGGTTGCCTTCATTGCCTAAGCTTGAATATGCTGGAACTTGCTCTGTTGATAAAGCTGGCCTAAAAGTCATAGATCTGCCAGCCTCTGTCTTCTGAGTGCTGGGATTAAAGTTGTGCACCACCACACCTAGCCCTAAGCTTTTCTTTAATTCCTCTTCACTTTTAATTCCTTTTCGCAAATTGGAAGCTTAGCTGAGTGGGATCTTGCCTTGAGGTCACAACTCCTTTTATTCCATTTCTTAATCTGTTTATCTCCTTGAACACAGGACTTAGCGCTGTAGCTAGAGTTTTCCTGCCTGGCCCACAGTCAGGACAAATTTCTGTCACCCGCCAGTCCCACAGCCGCTCAGACCCAACCAAGTAAACATAGAGACTTATATTGCTTACAAACTGTATGGCCATGGCAGGCTTCTTGCTAACTGTTCTTATAGCTTAAATTAATCCATTTCTATAAATCTATACCTTGCCACGTGGCTCGTGGCTTACCGGCATCTTCACATGCTGTTTGTCATGGCGGCGGCTGGCAGTGACTCCCTTTCCCTTCCTGTTCCCTTAATTCTCCTCTCAACATGTTAGTCCCTCCTATACTTCCTGCCTGGCCACTGACCAATCAGTGTTTTATTTATTGACCAATCAGAGCAATTTGACATACAGACCATACCACAGCATAGCTCCATTCCACTTCCTGGTGCCCCTTTTCTCATCAAATTGTACATTTTGTATTTTCCCTTTCTCAGCTTGTTCCTTTTCATTATAGATCTGTATAAGAGTGACCACTAATAACCACACAACATAGTCAATACTAGGCTGTTTTGAGATTCCCTGTGCCAGCAAAATTAATCCAAAACTCTTCACTTTAGCCTCAGGCTGACTTTTCAGACAAGGGCAAAAAACAGCCATATCCTTTGCCAAAATACCACAAAACTGTCTCTAGGTCACATGCTAACATACTGAAACATCTTGAGCCAGGCCCCCACAGTTCAAGTCACCCTCAGCACCACTGTCTTATATGTTCCTTCTAGGATAGCCCATTAAGCCCCATTGAAAGCGTTCAACTGCTTTTCTAATCCAAAGTCCCAAAGTACATTTCCTCCAAATAAAAGCATGGTTAGGCCTATCACAGCAATACCCCAGTCCTTGATACCAACTTCTGTCTTAGTTAGTGTTTTTATTGCTATGAGAAGACAAACATTTAATGGAGGCTTTCAGTTTCAGAGGTTTAGTCCATTATCTTCAGGGCAAGAAGCATGGCAGTATGCAGGCAGACATGGTGCTAGAGAAGGAGCTGAGAGTTCTGCATCTTGAACCACAGGCAGCAGAAGACTATGTACCACACTGGGCATAGCTTGAGCATATAAGACCTCAAAGGCACCCCCACAGTGACACACTTCCTCCACTAAAACCATACCTACTCCATCAAGGCCACACCTCCTAATAGTACCACTCCCTATAGGCCAAGCATTCAGACACATGAGTCTTTGGGGACCATACCTATTCAAACCACTATAAATGGATAAAGAAAATGTGGTGCATTTACCCAATGGAGTGTTGCTTAGCTGTTAAGAACAATGACATTATGAAATTGGCAGACAAATAGATGGAACTAGAAAAAAAAATCATCCTAAGTGAGGTAACCCAGACCCAGAAAAACAAACATGGTATGTACTCACTTCATTAAATGGATTTTAGCTCTAAAGTAAAGGATAATCATGCTACAGTCCACAGACCCAGAGAAGTTAAGTAACAAAGATGGCTCAAGGGGGGATGCATGAATTTCCGTGGGAAGGAGAAATAGAATAGATTTTGTGGGTGGACTAGGGGCAGGTGGGAATGTGATTAGGAAAAATCAAGTAGGCAGGAGGGAAAGAATACTGAAAGAGACAACCGGAATTGGTGGACATTTCGGGGATGAGCTAGAAACAGTGCAGTGGAAATTCCCTGGAGTCTATAAGGGTGACCCTAGCAAAGACTCCTAGTAATGGGGGATACAGAGCCTGAACTGGCCATCTTCTGTAACCAGGCAGGGCTTCCAGTGGAGGGACCAGGACACCAACCCAGCCACAAAACCTTTGACCTACAATTTGTCCTACCTGCAAGATATGCTGGAGTAAAGATGGTACAGAACTTGTAGGAGTAGCCAACCAATGACTGGTCCAACTTAAGACCCACACCATGAAGAAGGAACCCACATACCTGACACTGCCTAGGGTGCCAGGAACTAGAGGCTGCATAGGCCAGAGACACAGGAGTGAACCAAACACGACTGGAAAAAAAAGTCAATGAAATGACTCCTAATGATATTCTCCTATACTCCTTTAACCGAACCTAGCATAATCATCACCAGAGAGGCTTCATCCAGCAACTGATAGTAGCAGATGCAGAGACCCACAGCCAGACATTAGGTAGAGCTTGGAGAATACTGCAGAAGAGGGGAAGGAAGGATTGTAGGAGCCAGAGGGGTCAAGGACACCACAGGATCAGCTAAGACTCACAGGGGCTCACAGAAACTAAAGCAACAATCAGGGAGCCTATATGGGTCTGACCTAGATCCTCTGCATAGATGTAATGGTTGTGTAGCTTGGTGTTCTTGTGGGACTCCTAACAGTGAGAGCAGGGCTATCTTGCTCTTTTGCCTGCTTTTGGGACACTTTTCCTCCTACTGGGTTGCTTTGCCCAGCGTTGGTATGAAAGTATGTAACTTAGTGTAACTTGTTATGTCATATTTGCTTTAAAACCCTGGGAGGCCTTCTCTTTTCTGAAGGAAAGTGGCAGAGGAGTAGATCTAGGGAGAGGGGGTACTATGGTTGGGATGTAATACATGAAAGAAGAGTAAATTTATAAAAAAAATTTTTTTTAATTTACTAAAAAAAAAACAACATAAAAACCAATAATTTCCAACTAAGCAGTGTTGCCCTCTGTCTTTTCTTCATTCTTTTCCCTTTTTTTTTTAATAGTGTTTTTGCCTAAGTGCTGATTTGTCTATATTTATGTTTTCTCTTTAAAGGTTATGTGGGATTAGTAAACCAGGCGATGACATGCTACCTGAATAGCCTTTTGCAAACACTTTTTATGACTCCTGAATTTAGGAATGCACTATATAAGTGAGTATTTGAAAAAATGTTCTAAGAATAAAAGTATAAGTTTTAAATAATAAAATTGAATTTACCTTCTTAGACTTACTTATAACATTTGGGGTATTTCTTACTTTATAAGCTGACTTCTTGAATATTGTATATGAACAAAAATCTTCTGAAAGACTGACATATGAAAGCCATAGAGAGGGAGAATTAGAAATGACTGGATAGAAAAGAATCAAATTGATGAATGTTCCCATTCATAGCTTTACTTCTTTCATAGGGAAAGGCGTGTCTAATTTTGAGAGAATCCAGACATGTAACCTGTACATTCATTTTCTTCCCTCTTTCAATTTAAGAATTCAGTGTTATTTTTAAACTTATAAGATCTCTAATTAAAATACAGCGTAGCTTGTTTGTTTAAATGTGTATGCATGTTTCTAAGATTACATCAGATACTTTAAAATGCTTTATGGATGCATTTACCATGTCTGGTAAACTCCAAATTAGCCATTAATTTTTGTTGAATATTTTCTTATAATACAGTTTATGTGCTTTTCCTTAGCATACTTAAGGTATGTGTTACTTAGAATTTTTGTTTGTTTGTTTTTTTGAGACGGGGTCTCACTATGTTGCTTTGGCTGTCCCGGTACTCACTATGTAGACCAGGCTGGCTTCAAACTCACAGAAATTCACCTGACTCTGCCTCCCAAGTGCTGGAATTAAAGGTGGGTGCCACGCCACCCAACAATTTAGATTCAGCTCCATTTCATTAGTGTTAAGAGTTATGTGATGGCCACATAA
Source organism: Peromyscus eremicus (assembly GCF_949786415.1). Taxonomy (NCBI): domain Eukaryota; kingdom Metazoa; phylum Chordata; class Mammalia; order Rodentia; family Cricetidae; genus Peromyscus; species Peromyscus eremicus. The sequence continues at coordinate 90,179,800 of NC_081416.1, read as the reverse complement.
CTTTTGGAACCATTTGTTTAGTCAGATCCAAACAAGATTCATACATTGTAATTAATCAATATGATTCTTAACTGATTTAATCTGTGGTTTGTTGTTGCTTTTATAAGATTTTTATTTGTTTATTATATATACAGTGTTCTGCCTGCATGCCGGAAGAGGGCGCCAGATCTCATTACAGATGAGCCACCATGTGGTTGCTGGGAATTGAACTCAGGACCTCTGGAAGAAACAGCCAGTGCTCTTAAACACTGAGCCATCTCTCCAGTCCTTTTTTTTTTTTTTTTTTTTTTTTTTTTTTTGGTTTTTTGAGACAGGGTTTCTCTGTGTAGCTTTGGAGCCTTTCCTGGAATTCACTCTGTAGCCCAGGCTGACCTTGAACTCACAGAGCCTGCCTCTGCCTCCCGGGTGCTGAGATTAAAGGCATGCACCACCACCACCCGACTTTGATTTAATCTGTTTTTAACTCTGTCTATTCTCCTTTGTAATTCCCTGAAAAATGTATATATTGAAAGCTGGTGTTATTTGTCTTATGTTTTTTTCTATTTTTAATTTTAGCGTCTTTTTTGTGAATTACTTATTAGGACAACGTTTGGTCAGATTCAGATTTGGCTCCATACCTTTAAGTGAGCTTTGTCTTTTATTCTCCAGACTGGAGCCGCCTTGGGCTTTTTTAGTTTTGAGTTTATAAATTAAAGAAAGACTGATTACATAATACTAGTTTTACTTAATATCCAAGCTTTGTGTATTACCTAGAATATATGATGATTTTGGTATTAATTATGTTTTAAAGAATGAAATCATTTGATGTAGTTAACATGATCTCATCCTCCTAGGTGGGAATTTGAAGAATCTGAAGAAGATCCGGTGACGAGCATCCCATACCAGCTGCAGAGGCTTTTTGTTTTGTTACAAACCAGCAAAAAGAGAGCAATTGAGACCACAGACGTTACAAGGAGCTTTGGATGGGATAGCAGTGAGGGTAATAACTATCTTAATGGTAACTTCTAGTGTTCAGAGACTTCTAGACCATGGCATTACCCATCTGCAGCACATCAAGAGCTTAGTGATCTTTACCTGAAACATCTCCTTGCTTTTTACTTGAATGTTAAAGTAATTTATTTGTAATTATTTAAGCTCTGAGATAAATTTTAACCAATTAAGGTACTTGTACAGTTAAGTTTTGTATGTTCTATTTTTGTGGGTTTTTGTTGTTGTTGTTTAGTTTTGGGGTTTTTGTTTGTTTGTTTGTTTTGTTTTGTTTTTTGAGACAGAGTTTCTCTGTGTAGTTTTGGTGCCTGTTCTGGATCTCGCTCTGTAGAGCATGCTGGTCTCAAACTCACTGAGATTTGCTTGCCTCTGCTTCTCAAGTGCTGGGATTAAAGGTGTGCACTACCACTGCCTGGCTTGTATTTTCTATTTTTAATGAGCTTAAAGTAAAAAAAAAGTGTTACAGGTTTTTTTCTTTAGTTTTTTTACAGGTTTTTTTCTTTAGTTTTTTTCTAACATGTTTCTTTTATTTTTTCAACATGGTAAAATAAAGATACTGAAAAAAATACTGAAAAGGGGCAACTTTTTTTACTTTGTAACTTCAAAAATATTACTTCTTTTATTTTTTGATATTATAATGTAATTTCATCATGTCTCTGTTTGCTTTCCTCCCTCTAAACCCTCCAGTATACCTCTGCTTGCTCTCTTTAAAATTTGTGGCCTCTTTTCTCATTCATTGATATTACAAACGTGTTATAGATACATCCATTAGGACTGGACTCCATAGCTCTGCGTTTTGGTTGGTTGTGGTTTTCTGTCTGATGCAGAGAGGAGTGTCCTTAATGTAGGATGTCTAACATATTTCTGTACAATGAAAACTAACAAGTATTCCAGCACTACTTAGATAGCACTGGTTTAATGGTTTTCCTCTGACTGTCCTTTCATGGCTAGAATATGTCTTCCTATGTTTGTTTTTGTTTTTGTTTTTCAAGACAGGGTTTCTCTTTTTTTTTTTTTCCTCTTTGTGCTTGTCCTGGAACTCACTGTAGCCCAGGCTGTCCTCAAACTCACAGAGATCTGCCTGGCTCTGCCTCGAGAGTGCTAGCATTAAAGGCGTGCACCACCACCACCCAGTTCTTCCTATGTTCTTAAGAAGCTTTCAGTTGTTTAAAGTAGACTTGTCCATGTTCCTATTTATGTTGAAACAGTAATGCAATGTTTCATTATGCTATTTGATTCTGTTTTTAATTAAATTTTATATTAAAATAGCTTGGCAGCAGCATGATGTACAAGAACTGTGCCGCGTTATGTTTGATGCTTTGGAACAGAAGTGGAAGCAAACAGAACAGGTAACTTCTCTCTCTTAAGCTGAGGGGACTGATTGTGTGTTAAGGCAGTTGGTATCTTACAATGGCTTTTATTCTACTGGAATTTTCAAGACTTGGACATCAGTCTGCTACATTTGGAAATGAAATTACTAGACTCCCACCTGCTGTTTACTAAGTCCTAAGCATCTTCATTAAACTACTCCAGACCTCAGCTTCCTCGTTGTCCCAGTAGGGTTTCTATTGTTGAGATGAAACACCATAACCAAAAGCAACTTGAGGAGGAAAGCATTTATTTGGCTTACACTTCCACGTTGTAGTCCATCAAACAGGGCAGGAACTTAGAGGCAGGAGCTGTAGAGGCCTTGGAGTAGTGCCGCTGCTACTGGCTTGCTCCCCATGGCTTGCTTTCTTATAGAACCCAGGACCACCAGACCAAGGGTGGCACCACCCACAATGAGATGGGCATCAATCACCAATTAAGAAATGCCCTACATTGGCCTTGCCTACAAGTTAGGGGGGCATTTTCTCAATTGAGGCTCTCTCCTCTCTGATAACTTGCTTGGGTCAAGTTGATATAAAACTAGCCAGCACTTCATCATCAAAGTAAGGAAATTAGTCTATATGAGCAAGAAAGGTTTTTTCCACTCAATACATCTATTGTTTGGGGGGATAATTTTAAGTATTTTCATTTTTTTAAATAAGTGATAATCTTTACCACATTATAAAGTGTATTTGTTAAGTTTTATCTTCATTTTGACCAGTCAAGTGTAGTCATGTGCTTTGACGTTTAGAGTCCTTATTTATATGACTTAACTCACTGAGTGGCTTGGCTTTATGCGATTCGATGTGGATGAGAGTATAGACTGGGTATAATAGAGTATCCTGGAGATAAAAGAGTAGGAGGTCCTAAGGTAGCACAAGGACCTGACCTCTGATTGGAGTGACGTGGTTGCTTGGAAGAGAATCTTTTAAACAGTAGGTGGGAATCCATTTGTACAATATGAAATCAGGTGTAAGGAGTCTGTAACTCAACTTTCAAAAGATGAATAGAAAACTGTAAGTGAATTTATAAATAGGAATAAGAATTGTTTGGTAATTATGTTTACCTGCATAAATTATTTTGGGGGGTAGAGGGAGAAAATCCAGAATTTTTTTTTTTTTTTAGGACACTGGTTTTGAGCCATTTTGAAAAGTCCTAGATGCAAGAAGACCTAAGTGGGGCAGGAAAATGAAGATGGGTCCATCAAGTCAGTTGTATTAGAGTAGTCATTGGTGGGTCTAGTCTGAAGGTGTGAAGATCCACCCTGGACATTTCAGCAGATGTGAATTTACGAGGAAGAAAACTGTTAGTATATTTTCTCTTAGACTTATTTTTTATTTGAGAGATGATGAAAACCACTTAAACAGCTGGTGATTTCTTTGCATACTCTTATGGGACTCGAGTGATTTTTATATAGATGGTATTGGGGCTGTTTCTTCTTCATAGGTCGGAAGTTACCCTTCCTCCTTGTTCACATCCCTCTCTGTGAGTCAGCACTTCATTAAGATCAGCTGGGGCATTCCTACTGACTTCCAAAAATTTGGTACAAGAATTTTGAGGCAAGACATTCCTATGAAGGGTAGTTACTTAGGGAATTAACCTGCCTACTCTGAGTCAGAAGAGCCCCAGTTGGCTGTTTGGGAAATAGGTGAGAGATGTATTCTTTTAGATGAGGATATTTTGAGGGAGATGAATCTTAAGATATTGTTTGAATTCTTATATCTTAAATTCTTTATATTGTTTTATGTTTATTATTACTATTTAATTTTTGTTTGCCCAGATTAGCAGTGGAATTTAATAAGTAAGAATATACTGTGAGACTAGTGATGTTTGTGTAAAGTAGCAAAAGCACAACAGCTCCTTAGCTCTGTAACAACACACCTGAAGTGTGGATTAGGATACATACAGTCTAAGGAAAAGAACATAGTGTGCGTTGATAACTCAGGTCATCACCATCGATTTTACTACTTGAGAGTTTTATTGGTTTGGGTTATTGAAATAGTTACTTGTATACATTCTATTTTAAATTAATGATAACCTAATTTTATTTTTTTTCAGGTGATTTTTTTTTTCAAGTGTCAATTTTGTCCCCTAAAATTTTAGATATATCTTAATTGGCTTTCTAAAACATTAATACTAAAAAATCAGTATCATTTTGTATCTCTTCTAAAAAGCATTGGTTACATTAAATATAAGTTAAAATTGCTCGTAAGGAACATTTTTTAAAATGTGAATATTATTTTTAGGCTGATCTTATAAATGAGCTGTATCAAGGCAAGCTGAAAGACTACGTGAGGTGTCTGGAATGCGGTTATGAGGGCTGGAGAATTGACACGTATCTTGATATTCCGCTGGTCATCCGACCTTATGGGTCCAGCCAAGCATTTGCTAGTGTGGTATGTACCTTCCAGCTGACTGCTTGGTATTTTCACAGAGGGCACAGTAGCACAGTAGTGTAACCTCTTATCTGGTGATATCATCCTAAGGTATACCTTCGTGGGTTGTTAGTCATTCCTGCACTTTACGTAGCAATATCTAGAACTAGAGTTTTGATGCTTCAGTGACTCCTAATGGTGCCTGTAGAAGAGGAAAAGTGAATAGAAGGAATGCAGATGTCTTCCCTATAGGTGATGGAATTATTTCGCCTTTTTTTTTTTTTTTCACTCTTTTTTTTTTAACCTCTCGCTATTTTATAAATGATATTTTAGCCTCTTTGGGGGGGACATAGTAAAGTCATTTGTTCTATACATTTTTTAAATTGCGAAAATAACCTCTAGGTCTTATGATAAAGGCCTTTTTATTTTTGTTTTTTGTTTTTTTCTTTAAGAATCAGCCCTATTCTGAGTACTTAATTACAAAGTACATTGATATGAGCCTGTAATCTCAGCACTCACCAGGCTGAGGCAGGATGATCATAAGTGTGTGTGTGTGTGTGTGTGACTGGCCTGGACACATAGAAGACCCTCCATGTCCCTTGAAATCAACCAAGCATTATATAAGCATAGGTAACTTGAAAGTCAGAAAGATGATGTTCTATTTTCATATGCTGAGTGTCTTAACTGGGAGCTTGTCTAAAGTTTTCCTAGCTTTCTCCTCTAGTTACTGCATCATCATATGTATATATCTATATAATTATATGTGTGTGGGTTTACTTAGACAAAAGAAAGTCATGGAAAGAGTTGTTGCTGCTTAAAATTAGTGATCAAAAACATTTATTCAAGATTTTGTTTTTTGTTTTTTGTTTTTTGAGACAGGGTTTCTCTGTGTAGCTTTGCGCCTTTCCTGGGACTCACTTGGTAGCCCAGGCTGGCCTCAAACTCACAGAGATCCACCTGGCTCTGCCTCCCAAGTGCTGGGATTAAAGGCGTGCGCCACCACCGCCCAGCTCTTATTCAAGATTTTTATGTGCCAGGGGAGCCTTTAGAGATAATTAGAACATCTTTAGTTATCAGTAATTAGTTAGTTAGATTTTAAGACTGAGTCTCATAGCCTAGGCTGGCTTTGAATTCACAATATAACCAGAGATTAACCCAAATTTTATCTTTTTTGTTTGTTTGTTTTATTTGTTTTAATTTTGAAGCAGTCTCTCAGTGAACCTGGAGCTCACTGATTTGGCTAAGCTGGCTGGCTAACAATCTTAGCCCAGGATCATCCTCTCTGTCCTTCTTCAGGGATGGGATCTAAGTATGTACCACTATAGCCAGCATTTACCTGGGTCTGGGGACCCAAATCAGGTTCTCATGCTTGCCTGGCAAGCACTTTATTGGGAAAGCTGTCACTGCATCCAAAAACAACTTTAAAAAGCAGAATTTTTGTCATTTTATTGCTCAAGGCTATTAGAACTTTTGTGACTGAATGAAAATGAAATTATAACATCAAATTTGAGACACAGGTGACACAATTTTGAAAGGAAATTTACAACTTACAACATTGAATGGTTCCTTTAAAAAGTAAAAGTGTCAAGTCAATAATCTTAAGGATTCACCTAACCCAGAAAAAAGAAAGCAAAAGAAACTCAGTAAAGGTAATTATATAATAATAATTCATTCTAAATAGAGCAGAGATCAGTGAAGAAAGTGGGGAGAGTAGAAGTAGTCAATAAAGCATTTGTTTTTTAAAAACAGTGGGTTTTAAAACCCCTATAGCAAGACTAACAGAAAAAGAGACAACAAAAGTTGCCATCATTGGGATGAAAAAGATGTCACTCATCAATTACTTAAGCACAAACTGCAACCAAGTACAAAATTGGATGACTTCAATAGGCCTATGACTAGTGAGCCACTGAACTTCATAACTGAAAAATTTTGGAAAAATAAATTTTCAAGTCTGAATTGTTTCAGAGGACACTTGTACTAAAAATTTTAAGAAAAATATATGAATTCAATAATCTCTTAAAAAAAAGGAAGAGGAATCCTTCCAAGGTTCCTTCCATATTCAGATTGTCTAAGCAAGGATGTTTGTTCTCGATACTTTGTTTAGTGTGGCTCAGTCAAGTGGGAGGAACAAGGACTAAGCTGACCTCCTGTTTTTAATATACACAATTGTGTAGAGAATCCTAAGGCAGGTTTAAATCAGGCAGATAATAACAAAGCAAACTAAAGTAACTTTACAAGGCTATAAGATAAACATTCAAAAGTCACTGTATTTCAGGGTACTAGCAATGAATATGTGAAAATGAAATTAAAAATAATAGTATTGCTTTCAGTCCTAGGGGAAAAAAAGTTCAAGTGTGAATGGAAAAACAATGACAAGAACAATAACAAAAACCCACATATATTGGACTCCTGTACTGAAAACCAGAAAAACTCTGGAAAAGATGTTTAAATGGAGAAACATTGATTGAAGATTCAGCATAGTAAAGATATCAGTTCTTCTAAAATTACATGGTTGTAATACAGTTCTTATTGAAGGCCACCAAGACTTTTAATAGCATATATTAATATGAACTACAATAACCAAAATATTTATTTTAAAAAGAGTGAAGTGGAAGGAACATATCTACCTAAATTGGAATGAATGATACTTAGCAATAAAAAGCCTTTCCATATTCCTGCAATCGTCAGAATGCTGTGGTATTGGCAAAGGGATAATTGAACAGAAAGCCCAGAATTAGATCCATACACATATGCCCAACTGAGTTTTTGACAGACGGCGAAATAATTTAGGAAAGATAGGATGGAATATTCAAGTAATGGTGCCAACTGGCTACCATTAACATCCATCTCACACAGATGAACCTTGCTAGCCCTGTAAGTGTGAGGACCTGATTTTTGATCCCAGAGTTCACATAGAAGTTGAGCATGTTGACACACTTAAAGTGTCGGGGAGATGGAGAAAGGAAGATACTCAAGGTTTGCTAGGAGGATACCCGAGGTTTACTAGGAAAACACCTGAGGTTTGCTAGGAAGATACCTGAGGTTTACTAGGAAGATACCTGAAGTTTGCTATAGCTGGCCAGTCTAGTCATGTTCAATAAGAGACCCTGTCTCTAAAAATAAGGTGAAAAACAATTGAGGAAGACACCCAACATTGACTTCTGACTTTAGTATGCAGACACGCACCTATATACATATACACACAAAATAATTATGGCATTTAAAGCTGCTGACAATGCAGAGAAACTGGGTTGTGTTACTGGTATAAATGTAAACATTACAGGCTATCCTTATGAAACTGAATATGAAATTGACCCAAGTCCCAGTAATTGTATTCTGGACCATTTATCCAAAAGAAGTAAATTCATGTTCATATAAAAATGTGTACATTAATATTGGTTGCATTTTTATTTTTAATATTCAAAAGCTGAAGTAAGCTGAGATTTGCTTTAACAAGTAAATGAGTGAACAAATTGCAATGTGTATAATAAGCTATGGATACTGATGAACAGTAAAAAGGATCAAATGGTTAATACAATCACTAATTTGAATGAACATGCAGAAAATGATGTTGTATTGAAGAAAGACAGTTGCAAAAGTTGGCATACTGTCTGATTTCATTTACATAAACTTGGTCATGTAAATATTTTTATGATTACATTTTAGAACTGTACCACTGATTGCTCATTACTAGACTTATAAATTTGGTCAGTTCCTGTCTTTATATAAAAATGATCTAATGCCTTTGCTGTCCTGTGGGATATAGGACCCAGCACAGATGATAAATGTGCACTGAACTTAATACACAGACTGAGTCAAACAGTGAAACTGGGAATGTCTGAGTGAGGAATGCAGGTCATCTTAGTGTCCTTATCACCATTATGATGTTCTGTGGTTTACAAAACATCACCTTTAGGAAACAGGGCAACTTATATAGAGCATCTTTGGGTAATATTAATTCTTACAAATATGTACAAATTTGTAATTACCTTAGAAATGAAAATGAAAAAAAGATGAATGAATAAATGGCTTAGGTTAAGATAGCTCGAGTTTTTTCCCTAACTCAGAGCAAAGTATCTCAGGGAGATGGCTGAATTTAACCATCTGTAAAGAAACATGTTGCTTTGCTGCTGTGTGTCACCAACAAAGATTGCTGACTGCATCAGTCATACAGGAGTGCTTTGTTCCAGTTTTATTATGTGTTGAGTCTAGAAAATAATCTTCAGTGCTGGTTCCCCTAGTCTAATCAAAGCAAATGTTAAATAGTGAAGAAAGAAATGGATCTGTGGAGAATACAGCTATGCTAACAGTCAGAGGATTGGGGTAGTACTGTGTTTCTTCTGGTTTCAGTTGTGCCTAGATTGTGTGCATTACTATAAAACTGTGATGATCTGGCTTTTTATCTGCTGAACTAAAAATGTAAAAATTCTCCGTGTTCTACTTTGAATTCTGAAAAGAACAGTCTACAACTGTATGTGCAGTTGAGTTGCTCATAGTATGTGAGGGAGGGAAAGGCCTATATAAAGCAAAGCTTGTCACCCTAAAATAATAAAGTCAGAATTCGGAGCTAATGTAGAAGCATAATTTGTTAAGAGTTTAACATACAAAACTATAGCTTACAGGAAGCAGTCTTGTTCTGTTCTGTGTCCTAACAGCAGCACAGTATTGGTAACATTTTGTTCCCTTTTCATAGCCTAGGACCTACTACTCTTTGATTCCTAAAATGCAGTGTGGTATGGATTTTAGTTACTACCTCACAGTGAGTGCAGATCTTCTTTAACCATGTTAGCCTGTCTTTTACATGGTTTATCAAATGGATAGATGAGTTGACACTAATCTTTCTAACTAGCTAATTTTACTTTATGATTACCTTGTTGACACACCATTACAAAGCTCATGAGATATTAATTCATCTTTATCTGGTTTCTGGAATATCTCCACATATCCTTCCTAAAGCCCAAACACTGGATGTAATGGAAGTAAAATCCATGTAACACAGCGTCTGCATTGCTGGGAGATGGAGGGCAATACACTATTTATAAGTATCAAACTAGACATGAAGTTTAAACAGATTTTCCATTGCTGCTGCTAGCCTGTGTGTCTGAAGCATATAAGTGGGGTATGTAAGAAACCAAAAAATAAAGCAGAGAAGCACACTCAAGAAGTCCACATGCCCAGTGAGTGAGCATAGACTGAGCTTGGTAATCTATGGTGCTAGTTGTAGGGAAGGAAGGGTTTTACAGTGCTCAGGATTCGAAATAGGAGCCTTGAAAGTGAATAAAGAAGACTGATGCTTCAGGATCAGCAGTGAGAAGAAAACAAGAAAAAAAGGAAGAAACTGCCTACAGAAATGGAAGGAGACCATACTCTCCCTTGTATCTATCCAAGAAACCGATCTTCAGTAAACAGATAAGGAAGATGTGCTCAAACTAAACAGTGCTGTACCCAAATGATCAGAAGGACCAGATTTTGGCTTCTCTTGTTATAAAGCCATCAGTATTTTGTAGTGCTTACCCGCTCCCCTCCTGTCTCAGGCTGTCTGATGTTCTCTATTCAAGAATCACTCCACACACTACCCAGTACAAGCTGAGGGAAGTAATGTCAGTAGGAGCAAACAATAACAGTTCTTAAACCAGCAACATAAAACTTGGAACCTCCAGTGTCAGGAAAACTGAATTCATTAAACTAAAAATATATATATCAAATGAAGACTAGATCAGAATGGTCAAGAAAGGATGAAATCCTTTGGGCATCAAACAAAAATGAGAGATAAAGATGTGAAAGAGATCTTTGGGGAAGCAATTAGAAGAGCTGTGGGAAGGTTCTCCAGTATCAGAATGTGAAGGGAAATGTGCACCAAACTGACAGCTAAATTACAGCCAGAAAACGTTCAGAGAATAAGAACAATGGTGAGTCTCCCTTTGAAGTACTTCCATAAGTTAGAAAGGTATTTTAGTAAATTCTCAAACTTGATAAGGATGAGTTGTGGTGGTAGAGTAACAGTCTCAAGAAACTTCAACAGTGATACAAGCTAATATTTGATATCCAAGCCAAGTTTTTCTTCAGTTGTGACAGCAATGAACAGAGCCCAATCCAACCATGAGACAGGACAAAACAAAGTGGGAGTGTGGGTTGTACAATGACATGACGTGTTACCTGTGCTTAAAGTACAAAGAATACCCACTTTACAACCAAGGAAAGGGAGAGGGCCAGAGCAAGATCACAGGCTGTTGTGATGGGGAATAACAACCAAAGGAATTAATCAAGTAAATATACACAGCAGTTGTATGGTAGTGCTCAAGATAAAGCCAAGCATGTCTGTCATGCCAAACATGGTTTCAGATAGGCACGTGTTACCTGTTGAAGACTTCTAAGATAATCAAGAGACTGCTAGTAATGCTCAAACCAGAGATAGGTTGATAAGGCCTGGGATTTTAGTATGTTCTCCATGAATATTCCTACAGATTGCTTGTGAGCTTCAAGGGGAAGATACAGACTCTGTATTGGAGAAATGGACAACATCTTGACTGGGCAATTGAAGAGGTTAAGGACTGCACACAGCCTGTGAACAGGATACCCTTAAAAGGGGTCATCATTACTTACCTAGTAATCTACTAGCAAGTGATGTGGAAAGTGATTCGGAACATAGAGAACACCAGACAGCCCAGGATGCCGAAAGTATCGTGAGATAACTAGTCTCTGAGAGAAGGCTATGTGGGTTAGAGATCTTAACATACATAGAGCCTAGTGTATCCTGTGAACATAAACAGCCAAAAATACTTAATTGGTATAAGTTTGGTAATTGTACTTCTTATATACAGAGTTCCCCTCAAGTATTAAGATATAAAGTATACTGTGTGAACTTAAACTCATGGTTTGGGCAAAGTGCAAAATACCAGAGATAGCAAAATATTTAAAAAAAAAAACAAAAAAAAAACTAAGTTTAAATTTATTTTATAAAAACGTTGGTTGAAACAAATGCATTAGAGCATGCCTTTAATCCTGGCACTTAGGAATCAGGGGCCAGCCTGGTCTATGTAAGTTCCCAAACAGCCAGAGCTACATAATAGAGAGATACTGTCCCAAAACAATCTCTGCTGTGAACTGTCAGAGATCAAGACACAGTTTAATAAAATCTAATTTTTTAAAGTTGTTTAGTGTTGCTCCCTCTTACTTTATTTACTATTTATTTATTTATTTATTTATTTATTTATTTATTTATTTGGAGTAGGATTTCTTTGTCTTTGTGTAGGCTTGGCTGTCCTGGAACTAGCTCTGTAGCCCAGGCTGGCCTCAAACTCACAGAGATCCACCTGCCTCTGTCTCCTGAGTACTGGGATTAAAGGTGTGGACCACTGCCACCACCACCACTGGCCCCCCCCTCCTTTTTTTTTAAACATAACATAATAAAAATAAACATTTTTTATTGATTCTTTGGGAATTTCACATCATGCTCCCCAATCCTGCTCATTTCCCAGTCCCTCTGTATTCACTCCTTACCCCTGTAGCATCCCCCTCAAAAAGAAAATTTTAAAAAATATTAATTCAAAACAAACAAAAAGACCACTTGCTCCTCTCTCTTTCCCACCCTCCAACACCTCTTCATTTGTCTTAGTGGCATTGGGAACTAACAGTGTGTCAAGCAGTGTACCCTTTTGTCCATTCAACTTTACTTGGAAATGTTTGTTATGTAATGTATTGATGGTCAGGTTCAAGAACTCTGACTTCTGGTACACCATCAATGCTGGACCCTCACCAAGACTCCTCTCAGATATCCTGCTATTGCCCCAGTCATAAAGATCCTGCAATTATGATTCCATAGGGCTAGTCTTTTCATGTGCTCCTATAGATCATAGATGGGGTAGATGTTGGGGTGGGTCAACTCAAAGCCCTGGATGTGGGTCTGGGTAGTGGCTCATATGGTCAGTTCAGGCCACTGGTACCACTTTCCTCAAGTGAGGGCAGAGCCATCTCTTCTATGCTATGGTGAGGAGTATGGACAGCTCTTCTGCTGCAGTGGCTGAGTGGCCTGTGCTGCCACAAGGGGCCATGGTTGGGCCCAGGCTGCTGCTGAGGACTATGTCTGGACCCATGATCCTACCACAGCAGACAAGATCTGTGTTGATGCCTTATTTTATTTTTTGAGACAGGGTCTCGCTATGTAGCCCTCTGGCTGGCCTGGAACTCAGAGATATCCTCCTGCCTCTGCCTCCCCAGTGCTGGGATTAAAGGTGTGAGCCACACTCCCAGCATACTCCCTCTTATTTCAGATACTGCTTTACCTGTTCAAATTCTGTTTGGAAGCCTTCTAAACTTGGCTTCAGTCAGTGTTAAGCCATGGCTGTATTTTTGTTTGTTTGTTTTTGGATTTTTTGAGACAGGATTTCTCTGTGTGACAGCCCTGGCTGTCCTGCAACTCACTCTATTGATCAGCCTGACTTCGAACTCACAGAGATCCGCCCATCTCTGCCTCCTGAGTGCTAGGATTAAAGGCGTCCGCCGCCACCACCAGTGGCTGTAATTTTTTTTAAGCTTCTTTGTTTTAAAAGGAGTTTTTCATTCTTAGAATATGCTTCAGAGAGAAAAAGAAATGTTTTCTAAGTGTGTTTTTGCCTGTGATTGCCAGTGAAACACTTGGTTGTGTGTTAAAAACAACCTTGCTACTGTTTCTCCCTTCTTGGTGCTTCCTTGTGAGATGAGAAAAAGTAGGAGATAGGATGAGTTGACAAGCACTTGGTTATCTTGTCAGTCTCTTATTTTGTCCCAGAGTAAGCTGTGTCAAACGGTGTGTGCAGAGTTGTTCTCTGAGCCTCATCAACCATTTTACAATTAAGTCCATTTAGCAAGCTTGAGCTTCTTTCTTTGGGGGAGCAATGTGTTCTGTTTCAGCAGAAAGAATATTGAAGATGCTTTGCCTTAGTGATTTTTATCCTTTTCTTGGCGTGTGATATGTTGTCAGTAGTTCTGCTTGGCATATGTGTGTAGAAAAGATAACCATCAGTTTGTTGTGTTAAGTGCTATGAGTTTTAAAGACAGATCATGGGAGGACAGTTGGAAGTGCCCGTAAAGAAAGTTGAACTGATACAAACAGACACATCTCTAAGATGCGTGCAAGTACTTCCTAAAGATCAAGACTTTACTCTCTGTATCATTCAGTCAGACACCCCGGTGTAAAAGTCAGTAAGAAATTAGATATGCAATAATGACCAAAGCAATTTTTATGAAGTAAAATAAGTTTAACGTAACTTTTAATAATTATAATATTTTGCTATTAATTTTATTACATTTTAAGATTAGTTTTCTAGCCATTCCCTTCATAACAGTTTTGATGATTTCAGTGTTTCATATTTAAGGCTTTGCCATTAAATAGTATCTTTAAGTAATTATAAGACAGTTACTTTTTTTCTAACTAGGAAGAAGCACTGCATGCATTTATTCAGCCAGAGATCTTAGATGGCCCAAATCAATATTTTTGTGAACGTTGTAAGAAGAAGTGTGATGCTCGTAAGGTAGGAGGCATATAAATACTATTATGTAATTGTCTGATATGATATCATATTCAATCCATTTGTACCTGTAACCACACATGCTTCTTTTTAGGGCCTTCGGTTTTTGCATTTCCCCTATCTGCTGACCTTACAATTGAAAAGATTTGATTTTGATTATACGACCATGCATAGAATTAAGCTAAATGATCGAATGTCATTTCCAGAGGAGCTAGATATGAGCACATTTATTGACATTGAAGATGAGGTAAATACTTATTACATTTTCTTGTTATTTTTCATTGTACACTTTTTGTTTTAATTTTTAATTGCTTTATGTATATGGGTGTTTTGCCTGGATGTATGTCTGTGTGTCATGGGTGTGCCTAGTGCCCTCGGAGACCCGAAGAAGGTGTTGTAACCTTTGATGCTAGAGTTAGAGACAGTTGTGAGCCACCGTATGGAGCCTGGGAACCAAACTGGTGTCCGTCCTCTGGGAAAGCAGCCAGTGATCTTACCACTGGCTATCTCTCCAGACCTACTTTACGAGTTAAGACTGATAAACTTGAAGTGTCCCTTGACAGAAGCTTTCTCTTTCGTCGCTTTTCCAATGGTGTATTGCATGAGAAGACTATTGTGGCTAGAAGGCTTTTCCTGACACTGTGTGTTACGTTTCAAGTATTCTTATTTGGTTGGAATAGCGTAAGCTCTTCAAGAGACAAAAGAGTTTCACCTTTGGGATTCTCTCTTGAATTTAGGTAATCTTGTTTCATAATTTCTTTATTACTGAAACTGTGTGCTGTAGCTGGATTTCTGATCTTTACTACACATAGGGCAAATATGTGTGAGTGATAAACAAAGTAGTACATGATCTTAATGTCTTGTATTTGCACTAATACCCTTTTCAAGAATTAAGATACTTGGTTACTGCAACATAAGGTTTGCTAACTCTTAAGTTAACTAAGTTAGACAAACTTACAAAAGGTTTTATCTATTTCCTTTTTTGTTTTGTTTAAATGGTTTGAACATGAGATTTTGATGAAAACACGAAAGATTCATCAATTTCTACTTGTTGACCTCCCAGGGTTTTCTAGCTTTATTTAAATTTTTTTTAAAAAATGTGTGCTAGCCTGCTTGATTCTTTATGGTGTTCTCATGATTGCATTGTATAAAGCACTTATAGTCAGGAAGGGTAGTTGTTACAGGGTGATAAACGCTTGCTGCTTCTAAGAGTTGTATGTGCTTGTTTGTTTTTCCAATTGCAACTGATTACCAATTGTAAAATCTACCTCCTTCCAAGAGCTCAAAATTAATTGTAAATGATCATCAAGTTTCATTTAGTATTTGTCTTAGTTAGAGTTACTAATACTGTGATGAAACACCAAAAGCAAGTTTGGAAGGAAAGGACTTATTTGGCTTATGCTTTGACATCATTATTCATCACTAAAGTCAGGACAGGAACTCAATCAGGGCAGGAACCTGGAGGCAGGAGCTAATGCAGAGGCCATGGAGGGGTGCTGCTTACTGGCTTGCTCCCCATGGCTTGTTCAGCCTGCTTTCTTATAGAACCCAGGACCACCAGCCCTGGTTCTGGCCTTTCTACATCAGTCACTAATTAAGAAAATGCCCTACTGGGACCTGGAGAGATGGCTCAGCGGTTAAGAGCACTGACAGCTCTTCCAGAGGACCCAGGTTTGATTCCCAACACCCACGTGGCAGCTCACAACTGTCTGTAACTCCAGGTCTGACACCCTCACACAGGCATACATGCCTACAAAACACCAATGTAAATAAAATAAAAATAAATAAATAATTTTTAAAAAAGAAAAAAAGAAAATGCCCTACAAACTTAACTGCAGCCTGATCTTATGGAGGCTTTTTCTCAATTGAGGGTCCCTCCTCTCAAATGACTATAGTATTTGTCAACTTGACATAAAACTAGCCAGCACAATATTTGTGTGGGTGTGTTGAAAACAGTGAGTTTATTCAGCAAGAAAACAGATTTTTTTTCTGCATCTCATCTGTGATGCACCAGGCTTGGTTGGGAGGGGACTCCAGTCTGTGTGCCAAGTAGCTTTCATACGTGTTGGTGTGAACTGCTTCACTCACTCTCTACCCTGTCCCTGCACCATCCTTTATGTAGTGTTAGTAAACACCAGAGATAGGATGTGTTGATACTTGGTAGCATCCTAGGTGAAACACTAAACTCCAACCCTCATTTTCCTGTCTAGCTATTTTAAGAAGCTGCTGTAGCTTCAGTGAATGTTGAGTGAATGGTAACTGCAACCATTGATCATTGGCAGAGAACCGATAGAGTAGCAGGTCAGGCTGGATATGTACACCTGTAAGGAGAAAGATGGAGAAGGAGTAACAAGAGTGAATTGTGCTTAATTAGAGTTAGGAAATCTACCCAAAGTCTGTTAAACTTCATCAAATTCCTACTTACAAGTAGCTAAATATATGATCAGGATTTTGTGTATTCCTGACATATTTGTTGGAATATCCCAGGGGAAGGAAATGCAAATTTTATTTGCTTACTTGCTTGTTTGCTTGGAGTTTGGGGCCTTTTTTTTTTTCTTTCAGCTGTTTGTTTTGTTTGGGTTTGGTTTTGCTTTTGCTTTTTTGAGACAGTCTTGTTATACAGTCATGGCTGGCCTGCAGTTAGCAATCCTTATGTCTCTGCATCCCAAATGCTGAGATTATAGGTGTGTGCCATCATGCTCAGCTTGCAGTTCTGGAGGTGATGTTCACCTTTATTTTGTCTTGAATCAAATTTCCTTGAAGGAAGAAGACTGTACTGCATAATGGATGCTGTACTTACAAAAAAGTTAGTAACAACTACAAAAATTATTCTTGCTGTGTATTACTTGGATTCAAGAACTTAAATACAATGCCTTATGCACAATGGGGGCTTTCATCTTAGAGAAATCTTAACCTGTGTCAATAAAAAACATTGTAGGTATGTGTGTAAAATGTTAAAGGAAAGGAGGAGAGTTTGTTGCTTGGGATTTCTAACAAGTAGAATTCTTCACCTTAAGTCTGGGTGGCTGTGAATTGAAAGCAGTCAAGCATGGAAGTATAACGTCCCTGCCCTGAGTACACCAGACTAAAGTTCTCATGATCACATAGACAGCTTAGTTCTCTATTTTGACACCTTACACAGTAATTAAAGAGAACATTTTGTTGGGATTGGGAACCGAAGATGTAGTTTGGAGCTTAGGATAGTTGCTGTCAGAAATGCTGCTGCAGAAAATGGTAATTTTGTACCTAAGATCTGAGTTTAAGAGAAAACAGACATACTTAAATGTTTCTCTTAAACAGAACAATGTTAAACTATTTGAACATGGTAGAAGCTATAGGTAAAAGTTTGAATATCTTTTCCTTTATTTGGCATAAGATTTTAAGATAATTGTGTCTTACTAGAAATCTCCTCAAACTGAAAGTTGCACTGATAGTGGAGCAGAAAATGAAGGCAGTTGCCACAGCGACCAGATGAGCAATGATTTCTCCACGGATGATGCTGTGGATGAAGGCATATGCCTGGAGAGCAGTAGTGGAACTGAGAAGATTTCAAAACCTGGCCTGGAAAAGGTACCTTTTATGAAGGTTATTGATATTAGGTGCTGAGCATGCTAAGCAAGTGGTCCACCAGAGAGTTGTACCCCCATTTCCCTGCATGTTTTAATTAAATAGAGAATATAGTAATTTCTGAACTTCTGTATTATTTTGTGCTTCATTTTTTAAAATGAAGACTTCTTAAAATGTTCTTGTGGTGGGTGTGATTATAATTGTATTTTGGGAAACACTGCGTACAGATGAGATACTAATTCCTAGGAGACTGTGCTGTGTTGAAAGTTGGATGTGTTAGAATGGCTGCTGCCTCTGCCCTTAGTGTCTATCAATTCTCCAAAGCCTTTGTCTTCACTGAGTTTGCTCATAGAAGAAAAAGAGTGTTGGACTTGATTTATTGCATTTTAAGAATTCTGAAAATGGTGCATTTCTGAAACAGTTAATAACCATAATTATCTAGAACTTGCAACCTCAGAATTTTCCAGAAACATAATGGGGGTGAGGGGAGGTTGCTAATTACAGTGAAACTTTAAAATGTTACTACTAACCAGCTGATACATGCCTGGAAATACCAGCACATAGGTAGCAGAGGCAGGAGGTTTCAACCAGCAGGGAATACAGAGTGAGCCCTGTTTAAAGAAAATAATTTCTCAGCACAAATTCTAGGTTGCAGATAAATTTTGAAACCTACCTATCATTTACTTTGATTAATCTTAGTTTTAGCAATACAACTTGAGCTATACAGTTTTCAGAATTTGTTCTGGAAGTTTCACTGTGTAATAATTATAATCATTTTAATACTATTTAAGACAAACTGAAATGTGCTGAAACAGTTTTGGAAGGTCCAAGTACTTTTTAAACAAAGAATAAAGAGGAGAGGACAATGGAAGTGTGCTTACCTAGCATTCCTGGGGTCCTGATTTGATCCCTAGTGCTGCAAAATGAAAGAGAGAGGAGAGCTCTTGCAGAAAAGTGAATGAGATCCAACAGGCCTGTGCAGTAGTGTACCTGTGATCCCAAAATACAGGATAAAAGGCAGAGAATTGGCTGCAAGTTTGAGTTTAGCATGGTCTAACATAGCTTGTTCAGTTCAGAAAAGATTGCAAAGCAAGCCCCTCTCTCAAAACAAACTTTAATAAAAACCTTGCTTGTCCATTTGGAGACTCTACTTAGGATAAATGGTCTTTCTTTTTGTGTCATAACCCTTCCTGGAGACTCTATTTTAAAATTATTTTATGTGTATGGGTATTTTGCCTGCATGTCTGTACACCATTTGTGTACCTGGTACCCTCAGAGGCTAGAAGAGGATGTCTAGAGTTGCAAATGATTGTGAGTGCTAGGAACTGAACCCGGGTCCTCTGGAAAAGCAGCCAATGCTCTTAACCACTGAGCCATCTCTCCAGCCTTGGGAACTCTATTTTTATTCACTCCAGGTAGAGATGGCGATGACAGACCAGAGAAAGGGTTCCCTCCAAGTCCAGCTTGGTGAACCAGTGAGTTTATTGGACTTCTTTAATGGAGCATGATGACTCTTAGGCAGCTCTGTCACCAAAAAGCCCACTCCAAGCATGGGTAACTACTTATAAGAGTCTCCCTTCGAAGCACCTTGTTACTGCTGCTTATATAACCTGAGCCTCTGAGCTGATAAAATTCTTATGTTTTTAGGTGGTTGTGGAGTTTTTAAGATTAAATATATATCTTATAAATGTATGTATGTGTGTGTACCATGTGCATACCTGGTACCTGTGGAGCCCAGAAAAGGGTGGTTGTGAGCTATAATTCGGGTGCAGAGAACCAAACCTAGATCCTCTGCAAGAGCAACAAGTGCTCTTTAACCTCTGAACTGTCTCTCTAGCCCCCTTGTGAATTTCATATAAGCCTTTTGTGCTATTATATCTTCCTCTCTATTGTGTCTGGGTTTTTGTTTTAGTTTGGTTTTTTGAGACAGTTTCTTTGTGTAACAGTCCTGGCTGTCTTGGAACTCACTACATAGACCAGGCTGGCCTTGAGCTCAGAGATCCTCCTGCCTCTGCCTCTCAAGTGCTGGGATTAAAGGCGTGCGCCGCCACCACCTGGCTTATTTGGGGTTTTTGAAACAGTCTCACTTTATAGTCTAGACTGGCTCCAAACTCACTGTGTAGCCCAGGCTGGCCTTGAATTCACAGCTGTTGTCCTTCTTCAGCCTCTCAAGTGCTAAGATTACAGGCCTGAACTACTATGTCTGGCTGCTCCCTGTTGTTTTTGGAGGTGAAAATACTGGTAGCCAGGATGTCTAGTAGTGCTAATTGTTTTAGGGGTGTGAAGTACCAAAGCTTCTAAAAGAAAAAGTACTTCAGGCTAATGTCCTGGCACATGGCTTGTAAATCCTAGCACTTGGAATGCTAGTCTAAGAGAGTCATAAGTTTGAGGCCTACCCTGGGCAACATAATAGGTTCAAAACCACCTGGGCAACTTAAACCCTATCTCAAAATGAAAAATAACAAAGAGGGGCAGGCATATACCCAGGTGCTGGAGTACTTGCCTAGCATCTATGAGTTCACTCTCTACTACCAACAAAAGAACCAAGAAAAAGAGAAAAGGTTCTTAGTTTATTATAGACAACATCAGGCATGTTCAGAGTGGAATAGCCATAAACTGATTTATTAGAGAAATAGCACAGTTCTCTCTCTCTCTCTCTCTCTCTCTCTCTCTCTCTCTCTCTCTCTCTCTCTCTCTCTGTGTGTGTGTGTGTGTGTGTGTGTGTGTGTGTGTGTGTGTATTTGTGTGTTGAGACAATGTCTCTTCTGTGGAGCCGTGGTTGTCCTAAAACTTACTATGTAAACAAGCTAGCCTTAAACTCAAGAGCCTCTGCCCCCCAGGTGCTATAATTTAAAGTATAAGCCACCTTTCCTGGCTTGGTTTCATTATTAATATAAATAATAAATACCACATTAATATGTTACTTATCAAAAATACTGCATGAGTACATTAGAAGATACTTCAAATTACTGTAAGAAATAGAATTTTATTTAAAGGAAAAAAGCAATGTGTTGGTAATTTCTTGATCTTGACTATGCAAATTAAAACAGCCTTCTATTTAGTACCTACTTCACAATTTTAGACTTTTATTTTTTCATAAATAATCAAGCATATGTTTATAGACATACATAGTTTCAAAGATCACAAGACAGCATAATAAAAATGTGAAGAAATATACTGAATGAAACCTGTTGCATAGTGAGTTTTTTGGTGACTTGCTATTTCAACGTTACCTGAAGGACAAGTTAGCCTACCATAGGATGGTTGTCACATTACTTAACTCTGCATCCATAGGAAATAAGGGTTTTGTAGCCTTCTCTTCCAATCTTCTTTTTCTTCTCTCCTTAGAACTCCCTGATGTATGAGCTTTTCTCAGTGATGGTGCATTCAGGGAGTGCTGCTGGAGGTCACTATTATGCTTGCATAAAGTCGTTCAGTGATGAGCAGTGGTACAGTTTCAATGACCAGCATGTAAGCAGGGTAAGTCTCCTGAAATGGAGAAGTTACTCAGTGGCAGGGTGTTTCATCAGAGCAGAGATGCCTATGATGGTATCTCTCATGTCCTCGTCAAAACAGTCTTTCATTGTTAGCAGTGTCCTTGTTCTGCTTTGTTAGAGCTCGTTACATGTTTCCAATTTAGAGTACACCTCTCCTCTAGCCCCCACTTTTCTTATGTACTCCTTGTAAGTGATGTGGGACTAGAATCCCTTGAGCCTGACTCACTAGCCACTGGTAAACTGAATTATCTGTGTGGTGCTTCTTGACAATATCATGATACATGTAATTCAGAAACTAAAGGGTTGGATTAGAGTTGGGCTTGAAGTTCACCAGCAGTTACTAGCACTGGGGAGGCTGAGACAGAGGATTGCCCAGCATTCAAGCCCGGCCTAGGCTACAGAATAAGAACCTAACTCAAGAAGGAAAAAAAACAACCCTAGAATATTGGGTTACATATTTACATGTTGGCATTAATGTAATGGTGTCATTGGTTTTTACAAGAGTAACGTTACAACTTTTTAGATAACTCAAGAAGACATTAAGAAGACACACGGTGGGTCTTCAGGAAGCAGAGGCTACTACTCCAGTGCTTTTGCAAGGTAAGCAATAGCATGTTGATGCACTGAAGTGAGTTGTAGCTTCTCCACAGCTCTTACTAAGAAAGCCTTCCTCAAGGGTCAGCAGCCATGGGCCTCTGTTCATAAGTGCTGGCTGATGTGTTCCCACTATCACAGACCATCTGGCTACAAAGTCTGAGAATTTTTTTCCCTTGACTCTTTCTAGCAAAGCAGTTTGCCCAGCCCTGACTTAGCTGTAGTAGGCATTGTGATACACAGCCTTCTTGACAACTTCACTGTGTTACCAAAAGGAGATGTTTTAACCTTTTCATAAGTGCACCATTAACAACAAGGAAGAATTTTCCTTTCTTTCTGGAATGTTTTAATTTTAATGTGTCTGTGAATGGTGGTATGATTTTCTGATTATTTGAAAGAAAAAAATACTAATATTTCAAATGAAGATTTGATGCTTATAAATGGAATCTGCCATCTATTTGAAGAACCTGTTAATCTTTTTTATATTTCTCCTAGCTCAACAAATGCATATATGCTGATATACAGACTGAAGGATCCAACAAGAAATGCAAGTATGTTAGTCCATCGTAAAGTCATTTCCTTGGCGTGTCTTGTAAACCTAGACAACTGCTTTTAGGTGATGGACAGTTAACAGCTAGGACTTTCTATGCCTGGGAGAGGGAATTATTAACACTGTTATGAAGTAGTAATACCAAGTGATAAAAATATTTGGCAAGAATCTGTAGAGCTGAGCACAGTGATATGTGTTCAGTGATATGTAACTCTAGTTACTTGGTAGGCTGAGTGAGGCAAGAGGATTACAAGTCTGAGACCTACAGTCAATTTAGCAGGACCTTGTCTCAAAAGAGTAATTTTAAATGAGCAAATCACTTGAGCTTTCTGAGTCTTTGCAGATGTGTAGACTGGAAATGATGATACCTTAAAGAGTTGTTCTACTGAATGAAACAACACTTTACACTCTTGCAGCATAGCTAGTATGCAGTGAAAGCTCAAATTAGCTACTGTTTGTTTCAGTTTCAAGCTTTTTGGATTTGTTAATATCTACAGAGTTTGAGAGAGGACTCCACGTAGCCTGAAATACTTAAGAAATCTTTTAATATAGTATCTGTTTATTTGATTAAAGAGCAAATAAAATTTTGTGAATCTATTACAAATTTTTATTATATTTTAATTTTATTAAGAATCCCAGGGGGCCAGCAAGATGGCTCAACTGGTAAAAGCACTTGCTGCCAAGCCTGATGGCCTGATTTCAGTGCCAGAACCTTCAAAGCTGCCCTCTGACCTCCCAGAAACACTCTTGAGTATAAAGTGTGTTTGTCCTTTTTATTTATATTTTTGATTGATATAACTTTAAAATCTTTAGTTCTTAGAGTTTTGTTTTCTTGCTAATTCTTACTCATTGACAATGTTGGAAACATGTTAAGGTGTGTATATGTTTGACTATAGACACATACACAGATGATGTGTTTGCTCATATTCTTTTCATAATTTAAAAAAGTAATCACTAGCTTTGATTTCAACATTTATTTTTAGGAGCTGATGTGCTCTTAGTATATCTGTTTCAACTATTTTATTTTTTGTTCACATTTTTGTGAACAAAAGTTAGTTTGTGGACTCAGTCAATGCAAAGTTTAAAACGTAGTCATCATTTCAACAAATGTATATTCCAAGACCTATAGATTGACTGGAGGCAAAGCCAGGATTGAAATCCATGCATCCTGTGTGCCTCGCTGTGGACAGTGCAGTGCTTCAGCTCTTGGCTAACTCCCCGACTCTAGTTCTGTGGCACTGTGTCATCTGGTTGTGAATGCTTGTAGCTAGTTGATTTCAGGAAGGTGTCCTGTATAGCCAGTAAGGGAAGAATTTTTTTCTTTTTCTTTCTCTCTCTTTTTCTTTAGACTAGAGCTGATTTCTAGAAACATTGCATTTTCACTCTTTATAGGTCCTATTGATACTCATTGTTCTCCTTCAAAGTCAAACATTCATTGGCTTTATTCAAGTGTCTTAATTTCATATTGTTTCTTATATACTTTTAAGTCACATGTCACTGTGGCGTTACCAATTTGGTGCTCTGCCTTCTTTGGTTAGAAGGCAGCTGAAGGACTCTTGAGCAGGAAGGGAAGGTAGGAATGCTATCAGAGTGTCGTAACAATCACGTATGTAGCATCAGTATCTTTTATTCATTTGCATTAGATTCTAACCAGTAACTTTTGGGCCAGGCGCTTTTAGTAAGCTAAAGGAGCCAAGGTGTGGAGAAGTAAAGTTGCCCATGGCCAGAGGGTTCCATGGTGATAGCAAAAGTTTAAATAAAAAGTGGTTTTCCCTTTCCAGAGCTTTTGAAATTTTGAAATCTCATTGAATTCTCCTAGGATTTGAGCCATTTACTAGGTCTGCATATGGTTTCACTATCAATACCTCACGATTGCCTGGAAGAAGCTTGTTTCACACTGAAAGAAGGACCGTTGTTTCCATGGCAACGCAGGAGAGCAAAAAGAGCACAAGATACCACTCTGAGTGACACTGTTTTATGTTCCTAGAATTTCTAGAAGTGGATGAGTACCCAGAACACATTAAGAACCTGGTGCAGAAAGAGAGAGAATTGGAAGAACAGGAAAAGAGGCAACGAGAAATTGAGCGCAACACATGCAAGGTTCGATTCCATGATTGTGATTGACAAGTGCTGTTGAGGTTTGCTCTTCTGACTGCTGTCATTCTCATGATAACCCAGAGTCGGTTCTGTGGACAGTTCTGCCCATGTAGTCATTAGGTAGTGTGGCTTTACCACAGGATGAGCATAATTTGTGCTGAAGTGTGGTGATGTGTAGGATGGTGTTCAGTGCTTGTGCAGCTGTGTGAGGCAAGCATTCCCATGTCCTTAGGAAGAAAGGACTGGGAAAGGCACAGAAATGAAGACCACACTTCAGTCACTTTCCTACTGCCCTTACTGTTCTCCTTCAAAATCCTTAAACAGATGGGAAGTGGTGGCACACGCCTTTAATCCCAGCGCTTGGGAGGCAGAGGCAGGCAGATCTGTGAGTTCAAGGCCAGCCTGGTCCAAAGAGTGAGTTCCAGGATAGCCGGGTCTACACAGAGAAACCCTGTCTTTAAAAAAAAACGAAAGAAAGAATAGTCCCAACTATGTTTTTTGTTTTTTAATTGCATTGTTTTGACAATGAAGAAAAGTGCTATCTGCTGCTGGGCATGATGGAGCACGCCTTTGATCCAAGTACTTGGGAGGCAGAGGCAAGTGGGTCTCTGTGAGTTCAAGGCCAGCCTGGTCTACAGAGCAAGTTCCAGAACAGCCAGGGCTGTTAAACAAAGAAACTCTGTCACAAAAAAAGGACTATCTGCCAAAGAATTCAGCTGTGACACTTGTCCTAGTGAGTTGATGATGATATTTTCTGTTTTGTAGATAAAATTATTCTGTTTACATCCCGTGAAACAAGTAATGATGGAAAATAAGTTGGAGGTTCATAAGGATAAGACATTAAAGGAAGCAGTAGAAATGGCTTATAAGGTATGTCTAATGCACAGTTGGATTTTAATTTTGATAGCTCCCAAGTTTTATAGTTGAGATAGATGATGATCTAAGTACTTTGAATGGATTTGATAGCCTGTTAATCTCCCTCCATCCACCAGCATCTTCATCTGAAAGCCATTTAACCTTTCTGAATCCTGGAATTAGAATTAGAAACACATTTATTTGTGCTTTCTGTTTCCTTAGACGATATCTATTGTATGCCTTCTGTATGAGCCATTAGAGATATCAGGGGGAAGACATGGTCTTGGCCTTACGGAATTTATAATCCATTGGGAAAAAGTTTTTCTTTGACAATTTGCAATTATTTTGTTTAGATGTCATAAAGTAGTATATTAGTATATTGAGTAGTAGTATATTAAGATAATTTATCCTGCGATAGTAACCATGATAAGGACACAACTATGTCATTGTATGGTTTGTGTTATTTTAGGGATAATGACAGGTGGTTATTAAATAAATTAAAGCTAGGCATGGATGCTCATACCCTGTAATCTCAGCATTTGAGAGATGGAGGCAATAAGATCAAGTGTTCAGAACTGGGTATTGGTAGCACACAACTTTAATCCCAGCATTCAGGAGGCAGAGGCAGGCAGATCTCTGTGAGTTCGAGGCCAGCCTAGTCTACAGAGCAAGATCCAGGACAGGCACCAAAACTACACAGAGAAACCCTGTCTCGAAGGGAAAAAAAAAATCTAGTGTTCACAGTCATCCTCTTTTGCATAGTGAATTCAGGGTCAGCCTGGGTTACGTGGCTCTTTCTCAAAATGAAAGGTATCTGTTACTCTGATAAAAATCATAATTGTATAGATTTTATTGTTTCTATGGATCTATTAGTAGGATTACTGCACACAAAACTAAAGCACTCTATGTTTTTACTTGTGGGGGATTGTGTTTTGTTAGATGATGGACTTAGAAGAGGTGATTCCGCTGGACTGCTGTCGCCTGGTAAAATATGATGAGTTTCATGATTACCTGGAACGATCATATGAGGGAGAAGAAGACACACCAATGGGGCTGCTCCTGGGAGGAGTTAAGTCCACATACATGTTTGATCTGCTGTTGGAGACTAGAAAGCCTGATCAAGTTTTCCAGTCTTACAAACCTGGAGGTAAGCAATTTTATACTCCTTTGAGTTACAGTGGGCTTTAAATTACTGTGATCAAATGTTTTCTTCATAGAAGTGAATGAGTTAAAAAACATTTTTAATATGTTCTTAAAGTGTACATAATTTTGACAAGTTGAGAAGTGGTCAGCAATGAGTTTGAAGTTAAGTTTTAGCTTATGCTGGGCTTTCTGGCACATGCTGTGATTCCAACAGTGGGGAGGCTGAGATGGGCATTTCACAAGTTCAAGTGGGCACATTTGCTAGACCTTGTCTATACACAGAATTTAAATAATGAGCAGCAGCAACAAGAAAACACTTCTCGGTCTTCAGTAGGATTTCCTTCTTTAATGTGGAGTGCTAAATGATGTAGTGTCTGCCTGATAATAAGAAATGCCATAGTTATTGACTCAACTCCTAAGAGTATCTCTGTCGACATCTTTCTCTCTCCTCCTCTTCTCCCGCCTTCCCTCTCCTATTCATTATGGAAGCCATACACTTCCTTGCTTTGTGTGGCTCTGCTGTCCAAAGTATATTTATCATTTAAGTAAACAATAATATAAGGGGAAAATTGAGAATTAACATTAAAACAAAACAACTGCTAGATGTAGTTCTTGATGGCTATTTCTTTTTCAAGTGACTAAAATTTAGTTATAAATATGATCTAAAAACAAAAAAGAAACTGATATACCACACCAGTTTGTGCATAGAATTTTCTGTGGGATTTGAAGTACATTGTTTGAGGAGAGCAACAAGGTCATGAATGGCTTAATGGAGGTTGTTTATAAGCAGGGTTATATCTGCCCCCTTAGTATTTATTTTGCAGTCTCTACACCGTGTATGCTTTCAGTGCTGTGGTTTTCTTGCTATTCGGATCTTTTTGCATATGTATTTTACATTTGATCCTAAGACCAAGAAGCAACTGGATTGTATTTTTAATTTGCTTAATAAATTTGAAAGTGATGTTACATTTTAAAAGGAAATAAAACATTTTTTAAATTATATTTGGATTTTTTACAATGCATAGATCTAAAATAAAGCTTTTTAATGAATATTAGATGAATGTAATATAAACCCACTATATTCAATAATGAGAGCATACTCTCTTTGCCATCTATTAGAAACATATATATATATATATATATATATATATATATATATATATATATATATATAGAATGCACTGCTCACGTAAAATACAGTTTAAGAAAATAACCTTCAGCTATGTCTTCATGTTTTCCAATGCGATAGAAGTGATGGTGAAAGTGCATGTTGTGGATCTGAAGGCAGAGACTGTCGCCACTCCTATAACAGTCCGTGCTTACTTAAATCAAACAGTTACAGAGTTCAAACAGCTGATCTCAAAGGTAAGTGGTAAAATTAGACCATGAATGTTTTTGAGTTCTTACTGTGTGTACAGCTCACTGTAGTAGTTCCAAGTTGTAGATTCTACTGTAAAGGGGCAATATTTATAGGCAGAACACAATTGAAATACAAAGGGATACTTCAGGTAGAAGAAACAGACTGAGCAACTTTGGGGCATGAGGCAGTAGCGCTGACCCAGACTATAGTTTGAGCTGGGTGAAACACATGCTAGGGATATGAATTCAATTTAGGTCTTAGTTAGGGTTTCTATAGCTATGAAGAGACACCATGACCACCACAGCAACTCTTATAAAGAAAACATTTAATTGGATAGCTTACAGTTGAAAGTTTAGTCCATTATCATCATGGTGGGACATGGCGGCATATAGGCAGACATAGTGCTGGAGAGGTAGCTGAGAGTTCTACATCTTCCACAGGCAACACACAGAAGTGGTCTGTCTCACTAGGCGTAGCTTGAGCATATATGAGACCTCAAAGCCTGCCTCCATAGTGACACACTTCCTCCAACAAGGCCACACCTACTCCAGCAAGGCCACCCCTCCTAATAGTGCCTGGCTGGCTTGGAACTCATTATGTAAACCAGGCTAGTCTTGAACTCATAACTATCTTCCTGCCTCCACTTTCTGGGTGCTGGGATTAAAGATGTGCATCACCACACCCAGTCTTTAATATTTTTATTACATTTATTTATTTTGTGGTGTGTATGCATGTACTCAGGCTTAGTGACAAGAGACTTTATCCACTGAGTCATCTCAGTTCTGAATGAAAGGTGGTGACATATTAATAGCAACAGTGAAGTGGAGGAGCAGACTTGACAAGAACGGTGATGGATTAAATAGTGGCTTAGAACATAGGCCTATTCTGAATGTTTGAGTGGGAATGAGATGATGAAAACATTTGGATCTCTTTGGATAAATGGACTGGACCATGTGTGACAAATGACTGTTCTCTTTCAAGGGTCCCGTACTGTGTACCTTGAGCACATATACAGGTAGAGTTTTGCAGCCTTCCTTACTGTCCATTGAATGCAAGTTAAAAAAAAAAATTGAAGTACAGTTTTCAGGTCTTATCTTATAGCTCAATGTCTGGGGACTTACTGACCATCAGTAAATAAGTGTTCTGGTTGTGAGGGATTTTGTCAGTTCTGTCAGGTTTGGTGACTGTCACTGTGTTTAAGCAGTAACAGCTAAGAGACTTCAACCACTGTTGGCAGGTATATCAGAGGACAAATCATACTGTACGGTGTCCTGCCTGATGGCTAACTTGCTCACACATGCATACCACATGATCAGATGGCTCTATACATTTAAAATAAGTGCCACCTGCAAACATTTTCAATCCAGTGCAAAATATAAGCCCTGAGGTTGGATTTAAAAAGAAAAAAGAGGACAATACAGTATGTGAGCCCACTCTCTAATGAAGCTAATAACCTCATTGAGGAAAGAAATGTTTAAAGAACAACTGTAATCACAGAGTTTTGTCATGAACAAAAGCCTTGAAAGTTAGAAAGTGTTACTTTGCTCAGTTTACAGCTTAAGTGATAGGGAGATGACTAAGAATTTTTCCTTTGAGTCACCAAAAACTGTTAAATCCCCACTTAAAATTATCTTTCTCTGACACTTCTTTTGAGGGGTGAGGGTTGGCCCTAGGATTGGCACCCAGGTCCCTGCTCTCATCAGCTTTGAGAAACTCAGCAATTTTCTCTTCCATGTGTCTCAAGCCAGCCAGAATTCCTTTAGGTAGCACACTCTGTACTGACACTCTCGTTACAGGCCACGCACTTAGCTGCAGAATCCATGCGGATAGTGCTGGAACGCTGCTACAATGACCTGCGCCTTCTCAGCGTGCCCAGCAAGACCCTGAAGGCCGAGGGCTTCTTTAGAAGTAACAAGGTATGCCTTTACCTTTTCCTTTGTCTTTGCTGCTAACAAATGGAGTAAAGTTGAGTATTTATTGTAAGCCTGGCTGTGAGCAACCAGCACTTTCCCCATCTGTCTGTGCAAGAGTAGCCTTTCAGTGCACACAGCCGCCCCAGATTGTCTTCCTTTGTCATCCAGTCGGGCTTCTTTCTCTGCTGACTCCTCCTTGTTGCTGCTCCTTTTCCCTCTGCCCTGTGCCCTCTGCCTGGGAGCACTTTTTCCTGTTGCCTGCCCTCCTTCAGTTTTCAAGCTTTGAGACTTTTGTGATTGAGTCTCCCTCCTTGGTGACTGTCTTCCTCGTTTCCATCCTTGAGTTCCCTGGTAACCAAGTTAGAGATGGGCCTCATGAGACTCTCCCACGCTTGTCCCCTTTGCCTGCTCGTGTCTCAGTTGGGGAGGAGACAAGTTGTCCAGCTTGTTTTAGGACTCGCCACCTTCAATGTGCCATCGATACCATGGCTTGCCCCGTGTCTTGGTGCATCCAGACTTGTTCACTACCTTCTGCTCAGTCCATTTGCCAGTCTTTCGTCTTAGTACATACTTCCGTGTAACCTTTTTAATATCATTGTATTCTGTATCTTCTTCTGATCCGTGTGTCTGATATTAAAATGTAATCTATGAGCTGGCGAGAGCATTCATCTGGTACAAGATGCTTGACCAAGCCTGACAACCTAAATTTGATCCCATGAACACATAAGGTAGAGAGAATTGACTACCTCAAGTTTTTTTCTGAACTCTGCACGTGTGCTACACACCCATACACCATATACACACTCGTGTGTGCACAAGTTTTTTAAATATAATTTCATTTTTTTAATGTTTAAACTATAATAATGTTAATTTATGGTAAAGAGTGCCAGAGCAATCCTTTTAGTCCCCATTTTTTTTTTCTTACATGGCTAACTAATAGTCTTAATATATAACGTTTATTAAATAGTAATAGGTTTAACTTTTTATGAAAAACTCTACATAATGTTAATTATTGCCAAATTTATGGTTAATTTTTGTTTTGTTTTGTTTTTTGGAGACAGGGTCTTGTATTTGCCTTAGCTGGCCTTGAACTCACTACATAGACCAGGCTAACCTGTGACAAGTCATCCTGCCTCTGTCCTACAAGTACTGAGATTGGGTATATGCTACCATGCCTGGTCAAATTTATGTATAATGTCGCAAGTTTTATAGCATACTATGTACTAACTTGTATTGATACAACATTCTTATGAAGAATAAGAATACCACTAACGTTGTATGGAGTGTAACTCTTTCACTCACTATTTAGGTGTTTGTTGAAAGCTCTGAGACTCTGGATCACCAAGCAGCCTTCACAGACTCCCACTTGTGGAAACTTCTGGATCGACATGCAAACACAATCCGATTATTTGTTTTGCTGCCTGAACAATCACCAGGATCTTATTCCAAAAGGACAGCGTACCAGAAAGCTGGAGGCGATTCTAGTAATGTGGAGGATGATTGTGAAAGAGTCAAAGGACCTGCAGGGAACTTCAAGTCTGTGGATGCTATTCTAGAAGAAAGCACTGAGAAACTCAAAAGCTTGTCACTGCAGCAGCAGCAGCAGGATGGAGACAATGGAGACAGCAGCAAAAGCACTGAGACAAGCGACTTTGAGAATATTGAGTCCCCTCTCAATGAGAGGGGCTCTTCCACCTCTGTGGATAATCGAGAGCTTGAACAGCACATTCAGACTTCTGACCCAGAAAACTTTCAGTCTGAAGAACGCTCAGACTCAGATGTGAATAATGACCGGAGTACAAGTTCAGTAGACAGTGACATTCTTAGCTCCAGTCACAGCAGTGACACTTTGTGCAATGCAGATAGTGCTCAGATTCCTCTGGCCAATGGACTCGACTCTCACAGTATCACAAGTAGTAGAAGAACTAAGGCAAACGAAGGGAAAAAGGAAACCTGGGACACAGCCGAAGAAGACTCAGGGACTGACAGTGAATATGACGAGAGTGGCAAGAGCAGGGGGGAAATGCAGTACATGTACTTCAAAGCTGACCCCTACGCCGCAGACGAAGGCTCTGGGGAAGGACACAAATGTATGTACTTGAGAGGAAGGCTCTGGAAGGGCACCAGGGTGTTCCTCACTAACGTTTGATTAGGCTTCCGTTGCTTAGCTCTAAGACCGCCTTACAGTAACTTCATGGACTGAGATAGTTCAGCTTTCTTTTATTGGCAGTGCAGTACTTACGCAATAATTGTGTCGAGTTAAGTAGAAGAGTAACCAATAGTAGGAAAGTCTATGGTAAGAATGCCAAGGAGTACTTTAAAGGTAACATACACCCTCACTGCTAAAGAAACCAGATGCTTTCAAGAGTTTATTTTTGTTTGAGAAGTTTATATATGCATAGTAATGTGTTTTGATCAAATCCACCCATTTCCTCTCCTTCAGTACATTCTCTATTCCCCACTACTACCACTTTTCCCTCCCAGCTTCATGTGCTGTGTGTAAGCTCATTGAGTCCACTTAGTGATGTCTCTATGTGTATGGGTATAGGGCCATCTACTGGAACATGAGTAGCCTCTCAGGGGCCACACCCCTGAGGAAAACTTGCATCTTCTTTCTCCAGCAGACATCAGTTGCCAGAAGCTTCTCACCTAGGTTGGTACTATGAACCCTGCCCATCGGTATTGGGACTTCGACTGTGTTGATTTCTGCAGGGCTTATGCATGCATTCACTAGCACTTTGAGTTGGTGTGTACAGCAGCCTTGCCACATCTGGCAAATACTGTTGCTACAGATGTCCACTACCTTGGCTCTTAAATTTTTAACACCCCCTGTTCCGAAATGTTCCTGAGCCTTGGAGGGTAGGGTGTGTGTATGAGTTAGCTGTCCCATTTAAGGCTGAGTACTCCATAGTCCTTTGTTCTCATACAGTAACCAGTTGGGTCGCTGTATTAATTGCCATCTACTGCAAAAAGAAGCTTCTCTGATGAGGGTTGAGAGATGTACTACTCTATAAGTATAACGTTATAAGTACTTAAGGGGCAGTTTATGTCCATTTAGCAGAATGGTAGAACTAAGTTCTCCCTTAGGGCCTGTGACCTAGCCAGCCACTGGGCTTTGACCCAGTTAATGGTCCTGTCTTGTGGAGCAGGACTTAAGTCCAATCAGAAAGTGGTTAGTTATTCCCATTAACATATTTGCTACTATGGCAGCAGTGGGCAAATCTTATTAGGCCTGTCCTTATTGTAGCTCTCCAGACTCACCTGGGTAAGACAACTGGTTATTTTTCAATCCCAGTAGCGTGCATAGAACTTTCCAGCATTTTGAAAGTTATCCAACAGAGATTAAACTTTCAGGTCAGCACCAGCTTGATTTCTCCATGTCCTATGACTCAATATGTGGTGTCTTCAGCAGTAGGGTCTTAACATCAAGCTATAGAGTATAACCAAGAGCTATGGCAGTAGGCTTGGATTGTTTGGATGGCTTCAAAAAATTGTTACTCGGTTTGCAGGAAAAAAATTTTTTTACACCTCTTTTCTATGTCCCAAAGGAAACAACTTCATTCCCACATCCTTTAAAAAAAATCTATATTCAGTGGCAAAAGAAAGGGAGTTTGGGAGTGAGGGTTCATTTATTACCTGAGTCTTATTTTATTTTTATTTTATGTGCTTCTGGGGATGGAACTTGGTACTTTACCACTGAGCCACATCCCAACCCTTAAATTTGTTAATTTAATTTTGTTAATTTGATAGTAGGCAAGAGATAAACTAGAGTTCTGAATGTTACAGATCTCAAAGGACAAAAAACGGGAGAGATTTGTCAGCGTAAGCATTTGAGAAAGGCAATCACAGCAGGTATACTCACAATGTAGACCTGTATGAGTTGTAAAAAGAACTTTTGGAAAGGACTTCTACATATCCACAGGTTAGAGCTAATCACAAGTTAACAAGAACCAGAGTCAAGATATATTTGTCTGGGTAGTGGTGGCTCATGACTTTAATCCCAGACCTTGGGGGCAGAGGCAGGTGAGTCTCTGAGTTCAAGGACAGCCAGGGTTACACAAAGAAACTCTGTCTTGAAAAGACCAAAAAAAAAAAAAAGTATATATTTCTTTTCCCAAGTATGAAAAGGAAGTAGCTTTCTGAAAAGTTAAATACTTAGTAGTATTACTTTGTAACAAAACGTGTATTAGCCTGGCTTGGTGAAATGTGCCTTCAATTGTACCGAGTGAGGGGCAGAGGCAGGATGATCTCTGTGAGTTCTAGTCCATCCTTGGCTACATAGTGGGACTCTGTCTCAAAAAACATGAACAAAGCATATATTCATACTTCCCCTGTGTTTTTTAGTTTTCAGAATGTTTATTTCTCAAAGTGTCTCTGAATTACTAAAGCAAATCCTGGTGTCCTCCATTGACATATTAGAAAACTGCAGCTCACAGAAGATGGAGGCCTGGCAAAAGAACACACATGTATAACATCTATACAGTGAGCCGCAGGACTGCCACAACGTATATATACGGCTTTTTTAAGATGTTGTTTTTGCTTATGTTGCGGGGAAGAGTATATGTATGGGGATGTTTAAGGAGATCAGAGAGGAAATCAGATCACCTGGAACTAGAATTGCAGGTGGCTGTGAGCTGCCCTGCATGGGTGCTGGGAACTGAACTCTGGTCCTCTGCAAGAACACCAGGCACTCGTAACCAGTGAGCCAGCTTTCCAGTCCCTGTAAGGCTTCTAATTGAATGTGCATGCTTCCTTTACCTTTGGAAGAGAACCCCTAGGTGTCAGGCCTAATATAGCAAGAAGTAGAAATGAAAGACAGCTCCGTCAGTAAAGTGCTTGCCTTGCAAACATGAAGATGTAATTCAGTACCCAAAGCCCATGTAAAAACAAACAGGTGGGGTGGTGCACACTTGCACTTGTAGTCCCAGCTCTGGGAAGGCAGAAGAAATAAGCAGATCCCTAGGGCTCTCAGGCCAGACAGACCGACTCCTTGGCAAGCTCCAGGCCAATGAGAAGCTCTGTCTCAAAAAACAAGGTAGACAGCTCCAGAGGAAACAATACCTGATAGTGCTCCCTGGCCTCCACAAGCAGGCAGCATGCATGTGCATGCAGATGTGGACACGTGTACACAAACAAAGAGGAGACTTGGCCCAGGGAGATAGCACATCAGATAAACATGCTTCCTGCTAAGTCTTCATGACCTGAGTTTGATCCCTGGAACCCACATGGTGGAAGGAAAGAACCAAGTTGTCCTCTGACCTCCACATGCACTCTGTGTTCCCCTACATATACATAGACAAGTTAATAAATGGGAAAATGCTTTCTAAAAAGAAAGAAATGAGATGACTTATAGACTGACAGGTCTATCTTTTAAATGAAGGTAAAGAAATCAGTAATAAAAGTACATAACCAATGCGATCTAACTAACACCAGAATCCTTTGACATCCGTATATGTCTTGTAGAAACTCAAGTGTAAAAATGTAGATTGCTGGCCAAAATGGTGACAGAGAAACAATATTGTACTGGTGCTTCTTCAGTTTCCATCCAGGGCTACACCTCCAAACGCTCATTAGCATGCCTGGTTTCATGTAGTCTGCTCAGCAGCTGTGTGAAGCCTGTTTTCCCTGGTGAAATACCTGGTTCAAACAGGTTCAGTTGTCGGGGTTGTATTCCTAGTAAGGTATGCTGCCAGGATTCCACTCTGGTATTCTGATTGTAAGCCACCACCTAGATGACACTGTCACTTTTCCTGAGAAGAAAACTAGCAAATAGCAACTGCTGCCTGGCTACAGTCAGCCAATAAAGGTGCTGAGAAAGAGGAGAGCTACTCTCTGGAGGAAGATCTTGGACATTTCTGGTTGACAGAGAACAATAATTAAAATCAATTGGCTAGTAGTCTCTACCTCAGCATGGATTCAGCAGGAACACTTGGAGTTAAAGTCTAAAGTCTCATTTCTCTGTTTGCAGATTTGATAAACTCTTTAAAAGGTAGGTTACTGGCCAGTTTAATCTTTCTGGAAATGTGTAGTAGGCTAGTCTTACTGCTCACTGAAATAGTAGATAGGGCTGGGAAGGGAAACCACTTTTCCCATCTGTTTAGGCTACTAGAGACCATACAGAAGGCTTGTTTGCAAAGAAAAGTTCTACATTGATCTTGATGTTTAGAAAAGGCTTGGAGATGGGGGCAGTGGGGGGGGACGGGGGAGATGCTGGCCAGCTGCCAAGGTTCCCAACCATCTCTGCTGTCTGAGTTACTGCAGTCCTCAATGACTTGAAAGTGAGTGCTGGAACACAGTGGGCTATGAGTGATGGCCTGTTCACTGTGGTGTAGTGGTCAGGTCTAGCAGACAAAGAATTCCAAATCCCAAGAATGATCTATCATGCATAGCATCATAACATTGGCAGCTGACTTAGGCAATGACTGAACTGCATCTAAGATGCTGATCCTTAGGCCACCTGGTGGGAGTACTCACCTTAAGGGAGTAATTACCTCTCTGTGAAAAATGAGCCCTGGTGTGACCTAGTTGTGGTAGTGCTGTCTATAGCACTTAGGTATGAACAAGGAAGCCAAATAATGGATATAGTGCATGGACTTTGAAATGTCTTCATATAATTTTGTTATCCTAAAAATACTTGAAGTTGTATTATGAGAAGGCTGGATCCTATGGTTTTTAGAGGCAGAAAGGAAAAGAGATGTGATGGTCATCTCTAACACAGAGCTGCTACAGGAAGGGAGTGTTTGCTGAGGCTATAAGTACAGAGAAGTCTAATCACAGGCTCCATAAAGGAGCCAGGAGTTCATTGAAACCAGGCCTGCTTGGTGCTTGACTCCGGATTAGACTAGATCAGTAACCCAACATCTGTGTCTCTCCGTGACACAGCATTACCAGAAGCTAGGAGAGGAACCAGATGGCCTTGCATTTGAGTGTTGTGTTGGGCTCATAGACTCTTATGGGGGAGCTGAGGTTCACATTGGATCCCTGCCTATAAGCCTTCAGCTTTTGATTTCCAGTCACTTTCCATTACACACCTCCTTCAGAATCTCCAGTGTCTTGTTGAACAGTGCGAATGTAAGCTTGTTTGCCATATGATTAACATTTGGGGACATTCCTTAAAGCTTAGAAGTTAGGAATCTAGCAATTAAAAAAAAAAAAAAAACTTCTTCAAGCTCATGGCTGTCTGTATTTTCTCCTCGTTTACACTCCTTACATCTACTGATATCTGTTTCATTACCAGGCAAGTAGTCAGTGAAGATTAATTCACTTGAAAACATACTCAGAATGTTTCATCCATTCAGGAATTGAGCTGGCCTGAGAATGTAAACCAGAACTGTTTATGGCCTTTTGTAAAGTTGAAAAAAAAGGGGGTCCTACTGACAAGGTAGCCTTAGGGATGTTGAGGGACAGCCTGGAAGCATGGCTGCTCTTGGGTTTCATACCTGCCTTATTACAAGAGAAAAAGAGTTAGACCTGCAACCGTTTTTGCTAGAATGTAAATACCAGGATAGCTAGATGCATTCTTACAAGTATCTAATAAGGTGCAGAAGGCTGAATGGGGTAGGTATTAGGAAAGAATAGAGAAATACAGCTTATTGGCCAGGCATAGTGGTACACACCTTTAATCCCAACATGGAAGCAGAGTCAGGTAGATCTCTGAGTTCTAAGCCAGCCAGGGCTACATAGTGAGACCTGTCTCAAAAAAAAAAAAAAAAAAAAAAAAAAAGTAGTTTATGAGAAGTAATCTTGTCATGATGCCAAGAGAGTTTCAGTTTAAGCCTAGGGGAAGTGAGAACAATAGATCATTTACATACAATCCTGCTATAGTTCAACCACATGATAAACATGCATTTCAATATGCTAGTCCCTTTTTTTTTCCTAATAGAAATCCCAGAATTATTATTCCAGATAATATTGCTGCCTGATTTTGAGATAGCTGCCATAGATCTTGCACTGTGCTAAAAGCTTCATAAATGTGAGCTCATTGAATTCACACACAGCACTGTAACACTATGCTTTCATCTCCATTTTCCCTAGACAAAAACAGGGGCATGGAAGCCAGTGGTACCGTGTATCTCATGGCTAGTAAGCAGAGGAGCAATGGTGTGACCCAGCCAGATGGCCAGAACTAGTACTGTGTGGCACTAGTGTCATCTAGTGACACTAGAAACATTGTGTTTTAAGAGGCTCCCTAGAGCAGCAGTTCTTAACCTATGGGTCATGACCCTTTGAGTGGTGGGGGAGAGGGGGTCGCCTAAGTCATTGGAAAACATAGATATTTACATTATGATTCATAACAGCAAAATTACAGTTATGAAGTAGCAGTGAAAATAATTTTATGGTTGGGGGTCACCACAACAGGAAGAACTGTATTAAAGCGTCTCAGCATTAGGGAGGTTGCAGACCACTGGCCTAGAGGTTTAATAGATTACACTTATCAAGTCCTCAGTCTTCATCTGGGTTGTTTATATGTTGTCTTGTTTTTTTGTTTAGTGTTATTACCTAAAAATCTAGCCCAAAAAAAGATACTTTTTCCTATTGACAGTATGATAAGAAATGTGCTCTGTTTTACAATACTCAAAGGCTGCTTTCACATTTTTGTTCCTGTTTTGTTTGGTTTTTATACTTAGGGTTGATGGTGCATGTTGATAAGAGAATCACCCTGGCAGCTTTCAAACAGCATTTAGAGCCATTTGTTGGAGTCCTCTCCTCTCACTTCAAGGTTTTTCGTGTATACACCAGCAACCAAGAGTTTGAGAGCGTCCGACTGAATGAGACCCTTTCGTCATTTTCAGATGACACTAAGGTTGATTACGATAATCCTTATAGAATTAATCCATTTTAAGTAATAGGTTTGAGAGCAGCTTGCAGACCTTCCAATGAAGGTGAAGTAGGTAGCCCCCAGGATAGGTGGTTGGCGGCTCCTGGGTGTTTGGATTGTTCTTTGCTTGTTCACCCAACAGGCATGGTAAAGTGTTAACTGTGTCAGTTACAGTTCTTTCTAGTGGTGGGGAGTCAGAGGTGAAGGTGCACCTGTTCCCCGGGAGCCCGTGAGATAGGGGATGGGGAAACCAGAAGCTAACAACAGAGTGAGCCTAGGCTGCTGCTGAGGCAGTTCATCTAAAGAGTGTTCTTGATCCATAGATCACAATCCGCCTGGGGAGAGCACTGAAGAAGGGAGAGTACAGAGTTAAAGTGTGCCAGCTCTTAGTCAACGAGCAAGAGGTGAGTGACACTTAGGACAACAGGAGAGTACCAACCCCTGCAGGTCGAGATAGATAGACTCGTAGTCATCTCGTCTCTTCTGCAGTACTCAGTTCTGCTGTGACAGTACACAAGTAGCCTGTATCCCATTGAGATCAGATGTACAGTACAGGCATGGTGTATTGTCACACACGGGAGTAAGCAGGCTTTTCCTGCATTGAGAAGGAGATAGATGTGTTTATGGTTGCTTTCTGGGAAGGATGGTGCTGTTGTACAAGAGGATGGCAGCTGGCCTATGTGGGTACCTTCTGTGTCCAAGGTAATCATGGTTTTAGAGGCATCCCTGTAGTGTGTTGGATGATATCAGTTCCTGCAAAGACTCATTTAAACTCTATCAGTTAGCTCTGTGGTCTAAGTCCTGTTTAGTATTCCCAATCTGTAGATGAAGAAGTTAGGTAATCTGCTAAAGGTCACAGTTTGAATGCTGTATAAAGGTTCTCTGCAGACTGTTTTAAGAAGGAATCAGACTATTTCAGTTTATCTCATACATAAGACTTAGGCCTAAATTACCCAAACGATGAGGAATGTTTCCAAGATGCTCATCATGTAGTGATCTAGACAAACATGAAGCTGGAACTTTGTATACAATGCCTTTATTAATTGAACAATGTTTTATCAGTCATCTTATCATCCTGTTTTCATTCATATGCTTCTTCTGAGTCCTTTGTTAGGTGTTGAAGACTGAATGTACATTCCTTCATTGAAATCCATGGAACTATGCCTTTACCTTTCAAAAATTGTCATATTTGATGACAAATAGGGGAATATGAATACATTATCATAGTTAATCATCATGATAACTCTGAAAGGAAGCTATTGTCCCCAATTTACAAGGGAGAGAACTGAGGCATAGGCTGCTCACAACTGCTGAGCCTATAAGTTTGGAGCTAACAAGAACAAGGAGACAGATTCTTAAACTCCATCTGGCCCTTCCTTGTCACGCTGCCCAGCACAAATAAAATGTCTTCTTAACCCTTGCTTCATTGTGACACATGAGCTCTAACTGTGTGTTTATATTCCTAGCCATGCAAATTCCTGCTAGACGCTGTATTTGCTAAGGGCATGACTGTGCGGCAGTCAAAGGAGGAGCTGATTCCTCAACTCAGGGAGCAGTGTGGCTTAGACCTTAGCATCGACAGGTAAGTGAGGCCCCAGTGCTGGCTGCTTCATGCCACCTTCCCTCCAGAATGTAGTGCCCAGCATTAGGAGTAGTAAGCCGAAGTGCTAGACTGCTTGAATTTCCCTGGAGAATACAGGATGTGATGTACTAGAGGCATTATCTCTACATCACCCCTAAATTTTAATG
This sequence comes from Peromyscus eremicus, assembly GCF_949786415.1. NCBI lineage: Eukaryota > Metazoa > Chordata > Mammalia > Rodentia > Cricetidae > Peromyscus > Peromyscus eremicus. Next base: position 90,139,421 of record NC_081416.1, on the reverse strand, counting down.
AGTAACCATTTGTCTTGTACTTTGAACCCAGTTCATTTTTGGTGTCTAATTAATGTACACCTTTTAATTAAATATGTCAAATTATAGCATTTTTAAATGTATTGTATTTTTAGGTTTCGTCTAAGGAAGAAAACATGGAAGAACCCTGGCACTGTCTTTTTGGATTATCATATTTATGAAGAAGATATTAATATTTCCAGCAACTGGGAAGTTTTCCTAGAAGTTCTTGATGGTATTATCATTGTTTTTTGGAGAAATAAATATCAATTAGAAAGAGCCAAAGAGCTAATGGAAGCCTAATGGCTTAGTGCCTGATCTCAAATTGAGTTGTAAGAAGTGTGCTGTATAGTGCAGTGCTGTCCTTGTCGGCACCTGGCCGTGGCTTTGTGGGCTGCTCCATTCCTGAGAGTCTTCTTTCTTTCCTTGTCCCTAACATAGCTGCTTGCATTCTTTTTAGAAGATATCACTTGTCTTTTGCCTTCTAATATTTCTTCTTTTCTCTCATTTTCTGGTACATAAAAATTATAATTTAAAAGTTTGATAGGTTTTTGGTTCATTGTGCAGAAAATTCTGTTGGTATTACCTTAGTCATGCTTGTTATTTCTTTATCATTGTCCCATATTTTATGTTGAGAATATGCTATTATAAATGTGTCAAAGATGTTGAAAATAGCTGTGTTAGTGGCCTAGGCTACTGCTACTTCAGAGTGCTACCAACAGGACAGTTTAATGGCAGAAGCTTAGTCTTTACTGAGGTCAGAGGTCAAGGCATTAGTGGAACTGTTTCTTTTTTTTTCTTGCTCTTACTGGGGAAGTGTGTCTTCCATGTCACTCCCCTACCTTCCAGAGCTAGGGTGGTCTACACTGATGGGCAGATGGTAGCTGGGAGTGGAGGGTTGTGTGTGCACATGCTTTTAAAGAAAGAACAGGAGCTGGAGGCCTGGCTCAGCAGCTAAGTGTACTGGCTTCTGTTGCAGAGGACCCATGTTCTGTTTATTCCCAGCACCCACATGGCACCTCTCAACCATCCATAACTCCAGTTCCAGGGGATCTAATGTTCTCTTCTGATCTCCAAGGGCAGCAGGCATGCATATAGGCAGATACACATAAAGGCAAAATATACACAGATATACATATAGCAAAATACCCATACACATAAAATAAATGTTATTTTTTAAAGGGGGCTGAAGAGTTGGCTCAGTGGTTAAAAGATCTTGCTGCTATTTCAGAGGACTTGAGTTTGATTCCTAGCACCCACATCAGGCAGCTCACTACCTTCTGCAATTTCAGCTTCAAGGGATCTGGCACCTTCTGGCCTCCATGAGCACCTGCACTTACATACACATATCCATACAGAGACACACATAAATAAAATCTTTAAAGGAAAAATAGATCTTTGTGTTTAGTTAGGAACTACAGGAAAAGTAAGATTATAAGTAAGCCTTTTGAGAAAATAGAATGCTGGGTGTAATCCTGCATGTCCTTAGGTGTAGAGAAGATGAAGTCCATGTCACAGCTTGCCATTTTATCAAAACGGTGGAGGCCTTCAGAGATGAAGTTGGATCCCTTCCAGGAGCTTGTGTTGGAGAGCAATAGTGTTGATGAACTTCGAGAGAAGGTAAGTTCATTTGAGTGTAATTAGCTAATACATATTTTCCTGTGTTGTGTAGGAAGTGAGTACCAGTCACTGTTGTCAGGAGTCTTTATTGGTCTCTGTCATACTTTGTATCACTATTGTTCCTTAGAGCTCCTTATGTTTTGAAATTACCTTGTTTTCATTTGTCTAGAGGAGGATCTTCACTTTTCATTACTTGGCCAACTTTGTCCTAAGTTTTTAAGATTAGTTAGAAGTTACTAAACTGCTGTATGACTAAATGATCAAAGGAAAGAGAATTGAATGGAGGTCCTAGGCCATACTACTGTGAATATACCTGGTGGCATCTGGTCACAGAAGCTAAACATACTTGGGCATGGTTGGTACTTGAAAGGGAGAATTGAATAGAGTGAAGATACGCCTTGCATTTTACTGTAATTCGGGTGTCATGAGGAAGTGGGAATTGCCCTCTCCATCGGTGGTACTCCTTCAGTGGGCATTTGTAAAAACATCTAATGTCCACAGTCCATGCCTGCAGTCCCCACACTTAGGAAGTAACTCAGTTGCAGTTGCCTGGCATGTACAAGGGCCTGGGTTTAATCCCCAAATAATTGTAACTATATTATATTTACATAAGAAGTAAAGGAAAATGACAGATGTGCTTCTTAAATATTGGGAGAACAGTACTCCTGATCTAGTGCTAAAAGCCAGAAAAAGAAAAGCATGCTACACAAAAGCTTAAATGTTCTATATGACCCCAAATACTAATTTAAAAAACAGCTTACAGACAAAGCTAGAAGACAAGAAAGGAGGAAATTATTTGAAACCTTCATGGGACACAATGCCCTGAGGTGGGGGATTGGTTGGTTTGTTTTATTTTAGTCAGAGTCTCATTCTGTAGACCTGACTGGCCTTAAACTCCTGGCACTGGCGTGCACCATACTCACTGATGCCCTAGTGTGAATGCAACCACTGTCTTAACAAAGAGAACATAAGCAGCTCGGTGTTAAGGTGAGCAAAGAACATGAGCAGGCAACTTGTAGAAGAACCACAGAAGCAAAGAGTAACATCCTTTTTGAGCTCTTCTCAGGGAAGAGTTAAAAAATTAAAATAATATCTAAATTTGTCCAGCTTTGCAGCTGATGGGCAAGATCATATCGCTCTGATAGATTTCAGAGTGGCAGACGTTGTCAACATGCTGTCAGCACTTGAGATGAGCAGAGCTCCACATCCAGCAGTGTGATCAGGAAGTTGCTCTGGATTCTGTGTTTCTACATTGGTTGTGTGATAAGAGTGTAGAGATAGCTCAGAATAGAACTTTATGCTTTTAGAAATGTGTAAATGTGATGTGTGTAGAGTCAAGTCTGGAAGGAATATATATGCTAGCATGTTCCAGGGGCATGGGATTTACATCCTGGGCAGAGATGCAAATTTCACTGTCTTCTAATTTTTTAAAATCAAATTTATTAGTTTTTAAATCCAGCTAATTTTGTAGAAGAAAAGGAAAATAACTTCTCAAGAAAAGCTACTTTTAAATAAACTTACATAAGACTTTTCTTTTCTAGCTGAGTGAAATCAGCGGGATTCCTTTGGAAGACATTGAATTTGCCAAGGTAAAACCTGAGAACATTTGCATCCTAGTGCTGGTATGCCACAGATGTGGTTCATGGTGTAACTCATCTAGTCATTCTTTTTCTTCTTAGGGTAGGGGAACCTTCCCCTGTGACATTTCTGTCCTTGATATTCATCAAGATTTGGACTGGAATCCAAAAGTCTCTACCCTGAATGTTTGGCCTCTTTATATCTGTGATGATGGTGCCGTCATATTTTATAGGTAAAGTGCAATGATTTTGTTGCTGCTAGTGCTGATGTGTCTGTGGTGTTGGACCTTTACAGTGGTTTTGACATAGCACCACTGAATGGTAGCAACGCAGTGAGTGCTGCACAGCACAGCGTGAGGTTTAGAGTACTGTAGTTAAGATAGGAGACAGAACACTACTGCCATGGACCTGTGACCCCAGCAACAGAGAAGTAGATGCAGGAGGAGCAGAGATCAGGGCCAGTTTCTGCTATATAATGGGGTTGATACCAGCTTCAGCTATGTGAGACCCTGTCTTAGTACTTGCCCCTAAAAATAACATCAGTGAGAAGTGAGGGAGGGCAGACAAGATGGCCCGGCAGGTAAGAGCACTTGCCACCAAATATGATGATGTGAGAGTTCAGTCCCCAGAACTCACATAATTTAAGGAGAAAACCGATTCTCCCAAGTTGTCCTCTGATCTTAACATACATGCTGTGACACGCTAGGACATGCCCATTCACGCTAGGACACAACAAATAAATACGAGAAGGAAACCAGTGAGATTAATTATAATTGCAAAAAAAAATTTTTTTAATCCAGTACATACAAAATGTTACTACAACATGTCACTGACATTTTGGGGTAGCTTACATTCTTTCATTTATAGATGTCTAAGACATCTATAATACTGTGTATCACACTTCCAGCATGGCTCAGTGTGGTCAAGACATACTTCAGGTGCTCTTTAGCTACCATGTTGGACAGCACACATACAAAGGAAAATAGTCTCTGGAACCTGGAAGTCAAATCTAACTTGTTTGTTTTCCTAGCTCTTACCTGTAAAATGGTGACAATACTGTCTTTCCTGAGAATCCAAGCTATTTCATAGAGCTGTCATCTGATATAAGTAAATGTTCAGTAATGCAGATTGTTCTACTTTTAATACTCACGTGAGATGATTCTGTGCACATGTGATTCACATGAGCAACCTACTCCATCCTGGTGTGTGAGAGCGGAAAGAGGAACACAGTAGCATTCAGACGTAAGTGACCGACTGGTCTAATGCATTTGTATTTTACATAAAGGGATAAAACCGAAGAAGTAATGGAGTTGACAGAGGAACAAAGAAATGAACTGATGAAAAAGGAAAGCAGCCGACTGCAGAAGACTGGACATCGTGTAACGTACTCCCCTCGAAAAGAGAAAGCACTCAAGATCTACCTGGATGGGGCACCAAATAAGGAAGTGGCTCAAGACTGACTGCCAGTGTAGCCTGTTCCCTGAGGGTTGGTTTAAGTAGATGGTTCACTACTGCTGGGTAGTGCCATTTTGGCCGGACATGGTTGGGGTAATCCCATGACACCAGCACTGATTGGACCGCCCTTCACCAATCAGAAGCTCAGTGCCCAGTGGGCCACTGTCTTGACTTGGAATCATGTTGTGCACTATGGTCAGATGTACTGTAAAGCCAAGGATGTGCAAAGAGAAACAAGCAAAGCCTGCTTCTATGAAAGGGGAGGGGGACGAGTAGATCCATTGATTGCGGACAAATGTGCACATAGCCGCTAGTAAAACTAGCCTCAAACAGGATGCTCATAGCTTAATAATAAAAGCTGTGCAAAGGCCATGAATGAATGAATCTTCTGTTTATTTCATTGATACACACATTACCTCATTGACAGTTCTGAAGCAAATGCAACTGTGTTGACTCTTGGTAAGCAGCAAAGAGGAGCTGAGGAGTTCTTAGAACCAGCATAGCCCACAGAGGAATTAGGAAGATTTTTTTTTTTTATTTTGTTTCACTTTTTACAAAGTATTAAGAACCTTAGCAAAACAGCCCAATATCTGTTTCCCTTAGGCCACTCCCAGTAGGTGCACTGTGGCTGCTGCAGGTTTGTGATTAGAACCAACTGTATTTTAAGCTCTGGATGTAGAGAATGTCTCACTCCTTCACTCGGCATGTAAATAAAGGGGTCCTGTTGAGTTCTCCCGGCTGCAGCTCTGCTGTTTGCCATGGTTCTTTGCCTCTCATTCGTCATGTACATTTGTGTACACTGAAGCTCAGCAGTCTGCCCATGTACTCCTCAGTGAGGCTCCATAGGATGTATTTGCTCGTTAATGAGGGTTCTCTGTTCAGTAGCTTCAGTCTTTTCTCTGTACATTTATTTTCAATGAATTGCTTCAAGTTGAGTCTTCTAGAATGCTTGTAAAGTCCCGTTTTAATTTTTAAGAGTCGATTTGTAGTTCTGTAGTGTAACTTTGGGGAACCATCTGTCCATCATGTGGAATAAAGTTTCTCGGGGGCCTTGGTATAGACTTGGTGCCACATGATCCATTGCAGAGTGTGCTAGAATCAGCAGGCTTCTTCTGCTCTGCTAAATACAACTTCAAAGAACACAATTCTACATAAACTTTGAAATAACTATCTAATTTATAAAAGTCAATAAAAAGGTTTTGGTAAAACTTTTTCATGCAAGATGCTGTTTACAACAATGAACACGCCAATAAAACATTTGTTCATGTTGCTGTGTTATTTTTGTCATTAAACCTCTGGGGACATGAATCTGGGTACAGAATGAATTTGTTGTCTTTAAATATGGCACTTTGTTACCTGTATGGGATAAGTATCTCATTCTCTGAAGTATATTTATAGTAAAGTTTTTCAGAGGATCCTGACAGTACTTCAGAATCAGATTTTTACCTTTTTTTTCCTTTTAAGAAATACTTAATGAGAATATTAGCAAATGTTGTCTCTGGTTTGAGTATAATTAATATATTCTATAATATCTTAAAAGTCTCTTGGGTCTGGCCCAGGCCTGCTTACTTGGGACCTGGGCGTCAGTCTGCTCCCAGGACTGGCTTTCTGGCAAGCAGTGGACGTTGGTAGAGTGGGCTTACATGTCTCCCATCTGATTTGGCATAGTATACTCAGTGGCCTGCACAATTCTTCCCATTTGTCTGCCCCTTGGTGTGTGCCTTCTGCTCTGGGTCTGTTGCTGCTGTGTGTGTTATTGCGGGCATATTGCACATACCAAGAATAGAAGAAATGCTTTGTGGGGGGAAAAAAAAAAAAAAGCTCCAGAGTTAGCTACTCAGTGCATGGGAGTGAGTGAAAGCAAGGAGTGGAGAGCTTTGCACAGTGAAGTAAGAAGTGGAGGCAGCCCCTTTGGGCTTCAGAGAAGTGGTAGCCCCTGAAGCCTGTAGCAGAGCCTGTAGCAAGCCAAATGCATTGAAATGTGACCATTCTCTAGGGGTCACAGAAGTTTTGAAGGGCTTTTATTAAGGCAGATAACTTGTGTCAGCCAGGTACATGTGGCCATGATTCTGAGCCCTGTTGAAGGTAAAGAGCATTCTAGTCAAGAAACCCACAGCTTTGGTTTCATGACTGTGTCCCATTTAGCAGGCCTACAGGGGGAATGGATGTGAGGGACAGTAATTGTGACAAAGTGAAGGAGCCTACTCTAGAATACTAATGTCTTGTAATGGAAAAGTGTGCTACAGTTAGGAAGATGGATGATCCCAGGCCCTAGCTAGAAAGTAAACAGGAGAACCACTGTTTGCCAGCCATACTGTGGGGGTATGGCGGCACATCCCTAGTTGGAAGCAGGAGGCAGTGCAGTGATGTGGTTAGTAAATCTGTACATGACCTGTGACTTTGCTGGGTTGTTTAAGATTTTCTTTGCCCTTGAATTGTCAATCTCCCTCTGGCCTCGTCTATGCTCAGCATCAAAGACCTCACAGTTCTCAAACCTATGACTTGCAAGTTATAGTCTAGTGCCCAGTAGTGTGGATCATTATTCCACCCAAGCAATTCTATACAATTTTTGAAAAATAAAACTATACATTGGTCACTAATAGTCTTATAAAAAAGGCCATGAATCCTGGAATCAAATGCAAAATGGTATGCATGAAGTTTCCTAGGGGGCTAGAAGGTGGCCTGTGTCCAGTTTGCAAAGGAGTTCGTGGCTCAAAAGAGGCTTTTAGACACCTCAACTGAGTGTACATGAAATTCGAAGATGCTCCAGGGTAGCCAACGTGGGAGGAGTCGTATTCCTAGACCTGTGTTGGTTTTCATAAGTTGGCTTTTGGAAGCTACCAAAAGCATTGGATTAACTAATAATTCATTGACATCTGTGATCGTTTAGAGAGTGGAGCTATCAGTAGGATCAAGGTAGGAGGGCAAAGGGACGTTGAGAGAGGTATATCACCCCTGTTACCTACTGCTACTAACCACTCCAGAGAAGTTGATCATGATTGGAACTGGGAATTCACTAGCACCCCCCTCCCAAATTACTGAAAGATAGCACCCCTTTCTGCTTTTGAGTACCCCCAACTTTTCCATACTGTGAGCACAGATTACAAGCTCACACTGCTTGGGTAAGCATGCTTAGAGCCAGTTTGTGGAGATACAAGAAATGGTGGTTTTTCTAGTAACTAGACTGCTCTGTTGGATGTCCCCAATGGGAAGCCTGTTCTCAGTGTAGTCTGTAACTTGGATTGTTTTGCATATTGCAACAATCTGATCTTAAATTTGTGTCATTCAAAATAGTGTGCTTCCTCAGCACACACTATGGTCTATTAGTTACACTGCCAGATGCAGAATGTGTGAGAGGTATGGTCACCTACCATTGTCCATTCTTCCTGTACCACTACTGATGGCAGGTGGGAAAGATGACTATGTTCAAAGCAGTCATCTGCTGCGAGGTCACTGTCCCCTCTTACAGACTTAATGGTAGATGTCCATAGGTCCCATCACCAAAGGACTTAGCTATTCAAACTTGACTCATCTTTTGTCTCCACATGTGTACACACACATACATGCACATAGTCATGAGTACTTGCATGCACACACACACTAGCCAGAGATAGTTGTGCCCAGGAATGCTTTTGTTCTCAACTTGTGGGCCTCAAACTCAAACTTCTGTGCTAGACAGTATAACTCTCCCCCGAGATATCCAGGGCCCAAAACAGAATCCCAGGAACCTTATGCAGCACAGAGACTGATGATGTGATAATACTCCTCAGGATAAAGATGACCCTGTTCATGTGGGCTCCATCTACTCACATAAGCTCTTGAGAGTGGAGAATTTTCACTGCAGAAAACCAGAGGGGCCCATTATTGCTGGTTTTGAAGAAGGGAGCTCTCGTAGTTTGAATGTGAAATGTCCCCTGCATTTGTTACTTTCTGTTGCTGTAATAAACTACCAGGGCCAAAGGCAACTTAAGAGTTTATTTTGACCTACAGTTTGAGTCTATGATGGTAGAGTGCCATGGCAGCAGGAACAGGAAGCTGAGAGCTCACATCTTGAACCCAGACGTGAAGCAGGAAAAGCAACGTAGACAAAGCTATAAAATCTCAAAGCCTGCCCCCAGTGACTTCCTCCAGCAAGGCTGCATCACCTAAACCTCCCCAAGCAGCATCACCAGCTGGGAACCAAGTGTCCAAATGTCTAAGACTACAGGGGACAGTTCTCATTCAAACAACCACCCACCATCACCACCCATTTGTCTTTGAACACTTGGTCCTCAGCTTGCAGCACTGTCTCTGAAGGTTGTGGAACATCAGCGAAGAGGAGTCTTGCTGGCAGAAGTGGGTCACTGGAGGTGGACCTTGAGGTTTGCCCCACTTCCTATGCACTCTACTTCCTGATAAGAAAGTCACATGACCAGTCATCTCCACTCCTGCAACCATCATGGACAATTCTTCAAACTCTAAACTTTTCCTCCCTTAAATTGCTCTTGTCAGGTATTTATTGCCACAAAAATAATAAAAGTCATACAGGAGTCAAGGAGTACCAAGCTAACAGAAGCTAAGAAGTGAGTGCTAGCTGAAGGCTGGAGGAGGGTAGCCTGGCAACTCCCAGCTTCCCCAGAGGGCCTTGAAGCCAAATGCCTCATCTTGAGTACCTGTCCTGGAAAGCCAGGAACAAGGGGAGGGCTCTTCATGTTCCACTTTCCTTGTCAGGCAAAGGGGAAAATCCCTCCTTGGCAGCTTGGTCCTTGGCTGGGATGACCATTAAGGAGCCAATCCTTCAGCTCTTGCTGCTGTTTCCCTGGCAGAACGGGATCCAAGAAAAGAGCAGGTAGCTAGTTAAGAGCGGTGCTCAGCTCAGCTCTTCCCATGGCCCATTAACAGCGGTGAGGTGTGGTCTCAGCTGGGCATTCAAGCCTCTCACGGGGTGGTTAGCTCTGGGAAGGGGACTCTAGTTTTCCCTCATTCACGACTGAGACAGGGCCTGATACATGGTGGGTGTTTTTGATGAGACAATTTTCAGCCTCATTTCTAAGCATTTCCTCATGCTTGCCTGGGCTTCCAGTCACCCTATCCATTGAGAATCCTGTCTCCCCTCCCCTCCACCCCACCACCTTCCCAGGAACCCTGTCATCCCATCTCCATGCCAGCCTTCCAAGCTAAGCACTCTGCTGGGGATCCTCTAACATTATGGGGTTGACTGATTTTGTCACCTCTTGGTCTAGCTGTGTCCCGCCTTCTACTGTGATGATTTCAGAGCGGGGGACTCTCATCTGGGAACCCCCACGGCACATCCCAACCCCTGGCTCTGAGCAAGCCCTCCACACATAGCTGCCAGGTGATCCATGAGCTAAAATGGCCCTGGTAAGTTTTGACACTGAATGAAGAACACCTCCATGTTTGATAGTAAAATAATCAGTGTACCCTAGATGCCATTTCATCAGACTTTTACCTCTATCCATCTTTGAAGCCCCATTTCTTCATCTGTTAATACCTCATGGAATTCAGAGAGTCGGTGCCTGCTGCCCTGTTGACCTAAATATACAGTGACCTCATTAATCTAGTCCTTAAAGAGCTTAATGTGTCACAAGCCTGTTATGGACCAGGTAAAGTATCCCCCTGCCCGAAGACCTATTTGTTAAAGACGTGTTCCCCATGGCACTATTGGGAGGCTACAATAATCTTCTTTGTCAACCTGAGCATTTTTTGAAAATACGTTGTTTATTCTGAATCTTAACATTTGTAGCTAAAACCACAGGATTTCAGCGTTATCAGATGAAATATAGCAAATCCTAACCAGTACAGGTTTTAGTGACAAATGGGTCCAAACCACAGACATGGGTGACTTCATCCGGTACTTACATCTATTGTTTTTCTAAAGGTTTACATTGCTTTACTGTGATATCTTCAGATTAGAGATCTAAAGGATTTTAAGTGGCACATGGTGCTATGTGGAAGAGTTACCGCATACCACTTCCAAGTCTTGGAACCAAATGGATTTTGAATCATTTAGGAGACATACCTCTGCACATGTCTATGAGGCAAGGAATTCCCAGAGAGTTCCAACTGAGGGAGGAAAACTCACCCTTATTGTGAGTGGCACCATCCCATGGGCTGGGGTCCCAGAATAAATAAAAGGTGGGGGGAGAAAGCTGAGTCCTGGTATTGCCCTTTCTCTGCTTCCTGGGCCTCAGAAATGTGGGAAGCAGCCCCGCTCTCCACCTTTGTGCCTTCCCTGCTACAAAATGAACCTCCATCCCTCAACTAGCTTCTCGTCAGCACCAAGAAGAGTTAAGTACTAAAACCAAGGGGGCAGAGCCTTGCACCTTTATGGGGTGGGGCCTTGTGAAAAGGCCTCAGGTCCTGGCGCGTGGGGGGTGGGGGGGAGCTGCGTATCCTTAACAAGGTTGTGTGTTCTCTCTCTCCCTTTCAGCCAGGAAGGGAGAAGCTTGACTCTACCACACACCTCCACCATATTGTGCTGCCTCTCCACAGTTTCAAGGCAACAGGATCATAACTGAAACCTGAAATGGTGAACCAAAATAAACTTTTTAAAAAATATATAAATTAATCCGGGCAGTGGTGGCGCACACCTTTAATCTCAGCACTCGGGAGGCAGAGCCAGGCGGATCTTTGTGAGTTCAAGGCCAGCCTAGTCTATAGAACAAGATCCAGGACAGGCACCAAAACTACACAGAGAAAACTTATCTTGAAAATATATATATATATATATATATATATATATATATATATATGTTAATTACCTCAGATATTTGTTAGAGTAGCAGTGCTACACAAGCCCAGAACCACATTTGATTACAGAGAGCCTCCAAGAGAAGACTCATATATTCCATTTGTTCCTTCAGGAGACAGTAAAGGATTTTCTCTCTTAAAACTCCTTCTCATCCAGACAAGGAAAAGACTTCCAACATATTCTAAAAGAAGTGAACTGCAGAGGCCTGGAAAATCTGCTTCTATGGAAATATTTTTGTCTCTTTATACTACAGATTGTTTTATTTTATTGTTCTGGGCAAAGGTGGTCTATATTTATTGAAAGTCAAAGAAAAAGAAAAGTCCAAGAATTATCAAAGAGTAGCCAAAGTGATTTATGCATGATCTTTGAGTGCAACACATGTGTTTATACATAACTGAAAACTCAGAAGAAAGCATGCTTTTACAATTTGTGTGCAACTTTAAAATTTAATAACTGGATAATACAGGATGGAAACAGTCCCTGGCACCTGAAACCATCATCTGAGGCCTGACGCCCAGCCCAGCCTTCTGTCTGGACACCACAGTCACACTTCACACAGCCTGGCTTGGTTTGGATTTCTGTGTGACTGAGAAAGGCCTTCCGTTGTTGCTAAGTGACTTTGCAAAGTTCATTTATAACCCTGGCCCTACAATTACCCAGTGTCCTTCCTATGAATCAATTTATACAAACTGCCCTCCAATTACTGACTTTCAGAGTTATTGAAGCAGATGGAGAGGGCAATGTCCATACCACTGGCCTCCACACTGCCGCTTCTAACCTCAGAGGGACAGACATGCAAACTGGCCTGATCTTAATTCTAAGCATGCCTCAAATGTGTAAAAAATTAAAATAAAAGGATTTCACTGCCCTCCTTTTGGAAGTACTGTTGGTGGTACCAAGGCTGGTGTGGGGGTGAGTGAGAGAACACGGGGCTTGGAGAGAAACCCACTCAGGTCCACTCCCAGGCTGTGGTGAGTGGAGTGAGTGTGGATGTAAAGGGCTTTGCTGACAGTGAGGTAGGAGGAGCTGAAAGAAAGGGTGGAGGGATGAATGTGTGGGAGGCCACAAGAGCAGCATAGCTCCTGTGCAGCCACTGCCTCGGGCCACGGGACAAAGGCAATGGCTACATTTTGCCAGGTCCATGTTTGCAAGGCAGGCACCCTCCTCCGTGTGTTCCCCAAAGCCATCATGGGCAGACTTCACCTCTTTCCATCTTCTCCCTTCAGACAAATCTCCGGTCCATGAAGAACAAAGCAGAGTGTCTGGCAATGGTGTGGGGTGGCTCACCACTACCCTCACCCACCATGTCTGTCTTTCCCAGCACCAGAGCAGCAGGGCAGCTGGAACAAATGTACTTACACTGCACCTCATCAAGCCAGAGGAAAAGCTACTGGGAAGAAGCTGTGGAGAAGGCCTGGCCAGTCCCACACCTAGGGGACACTCCTGGGGAAATAAATTAGCCATTTCTATTGCACATCTAGCAGCAGCTCAGCTGGGCCTGGGTCTAAATCTCCTCTTCACCCAATGACTCCTCAGGGCCAGGCTCCCCAAAGGCCATTTCCTGGGCCAGGCTCCGCTCCAGGTCCTCCAGCTCGTGACGCACCTCCCCTATGAAGCCATCTTCATACTCATCCGGGGCCCCCCTGGGCAGCAGACTCTCCTCATTTTGGTCAGGGCCATCAGCGAAGGCTGACTTGCACACGTACACCAGACTGTGGCTGGGGAAGAGGGTTGAGATTTGGTCAAGGTTCTCTCTGTTATCCTAAAGAGCAAAGCCAGGCTTGGAGCATGTCAGCTGCAGGGGAAGCCTTGGGCTGTACTCTCTGTGGGCCTCCAGGCCTCACTAACTCACTACTTCCTGTCAAGGTGCTTCCTGTTAACACCTTCCTGAAGAGTCAGCCGGGAGAATGTCCTCAAGGGGGAGTCACAGGCCTGCCCTTCTGGGACTAACTATTGGCTTGTCTGCCTAGGTGCAGACCCTCACGATGGAGTTTCAGAAGTTCACTGCCACACGGAGTTGCCTCAGCCCTCTGCCCATTTAGGTTCCAAGAAGGAAGCACAATGTAACCCCACATCTGCTGCACACATTGTGACCCTGGGCCTCTGTGGGAGAGGGGAGGGGAGTTCTGTCTGTCTTCCCTGTGACCCTGGATTCTGGTAGAACAGAAGGCTGAGTAGAGGGTGTGGGAAGGACAGAAAGATGTAGGAAACAGCCCTGTCTGTCAGGCCTGAAGCTTCAGTTTCCTGAGCCTCTAACACTGCAGGCGCTGTCCACATTGGCGGTTCACCCCTCTTTCCTGTCAGCATCTTCTCCTACTGTGACCGTGTGTCTGGGCTCCTTCCCTCCACGCCCTCCCCCTAGGGCACCTACTTGGGAAACTTCACTATCTAACAGAGCCCCAGTCTATGAATCTGATGCTGACTGGACCCCTCCTCCATCCTAGTGACCTGGGGACACCTCTAGAAACACCTGCCCTATACTGAATCAACATCTATCTCCTCCTTAGCCCAACTTGCTTCTCAGTCCCTCTGGATGGCATTTGTCTCCTCTCAGCCCCCAGGACAGTCAACAGAAGGGACCTCACCTGTGAGGCTGGCAGAGGAGTCCACTGGCACAGGGGCATCGGTCCAACGCGCCTTCGGGCTCCAGCTCCCAGGTGATGAGGTCCAGCAGCTGGCTGGCAGGGTCATGGCAGAGCTCTCCCTCCACGGGCAGGAATGTGCACACAGGGAACAGCAGGCCTGGAGCCAGCCGAGAGTCACCATGAAGAGAGGCACAGAAACAGATGCACGCTTGCTCTCGCCCCTCAGCCCCATGTGAGGTTAGAACTGAAGAATAGGAACGGTAGCCCACACTCGGGATGAACTGAGTACTGAGAACTGGAGCCGTGACAGGGGTCTGCCTGAAGAGAGGAGCTGGGTTTGGGAGGGTAAACCACCAAGGGAAATGAAGAATAGAACCAAGGCTCTGAAGCGGGGGCACAGTGCCAGTCAGGGCCTGGGGCAGTGTAGTGGGAAGAGCCCAAGGGGCAGCGATAAAGAGGACAGAGGATCTGGGTGGACAAGGCCTCGGAGGTGGGAGATGACAGAGCTAAGGGGGTCCTAGCGGAGCAACCTCTATAATGTTGTCCTCCAAGCAAATCATCGAGGTGGCAGGGACAGGGAGGAGCAATGGGGTTGAGAAAGGGACCTGGGGAGGCAGCTGACAGTTTTCAGATACTCCTGGCAAATGAGCAAGCCTGCACAAGCCCTCAGGAGAGTTGCTAGGAACTCAAAAGAGAATCCACACAAAGAACCCAGGCCAATGTGCCTTTGTGGGATGGGGCAGGGGCTTCTGGAATCCCACCCATCTAGGGATGCTCCTCCTGCCCTGGACTCATGCGTCCTAAAAGAACTTAACTTGCATAGTCAAAAACTGGGAAAAACCAAAGCAGGCACTTATCTCCCTATTCTAGGAAGAGGCTGTGGGGTTGGAACATGCAGTGAAAGCCTTAAAGACCCTGCTGCAGGGAGGCAAGACCCGGAAAAGGGCATTTTGGGGCCCAGCAGACCCTCCTGGGAGATTGGGACAGATTTCCCCAGCAGCCATCAGGGAGTCCACACACCTCTTTGGAAGGCACAGCACAGGCCAGGCTGGCAATCCCGCTGGTTGTCACAGATGGTCCCATTGCTACCTTTGGTGGCCTTTTGGGTGCAGTAACCCCAGACACACAGCTGGTCTCCACAGCACTCACTGTCCCGGGTGCACAGCTGCAGAGAAATGAGAAAAACACAAGGCCCAGAGGCTCACTAGCCTAGAAGTCTGGGCACCTGGAACGGTGCTCCAGCCTGCTCGGCCCAATCCAAGATGGCTCACATTGGTGGAAATTGAAGGAGACAGCTTGAAAATGTGGCTATTGGCACAAGAAGGGTCAAAACATGAGGAAAATGGCACCCGACAAAAAGAATGTCTAAGTCCGTTCTACCCAGGTCAAAGACTTTACAAACAGAACCTGTGTATCTTTGGTGCCTCTATCCCATAACTATCTTTCACCCTTTTGTTTGTTTGTTTGTTTGTTTGTTCTTTTTGTTGTTTGTTTTTTTGAGACAAGGTCTCTCTGGGTAGCCCTGGCTGTCCTAGAACTCACTCTGTACACCAGGCTGGCCTCGAACTCAGAGATCCGCCTATCTCTGTCTCCCAAATGCTGGGATTAAAGGCACACACCACCACTGCCCAGTTTATCTTTCACCCTCTTAACTAGGCCCAGTAGAAGGGAAGGTAGCTCAGGCCACAGGTGGAGGCAGCAGCATTCTAACAAACCACTAAGTCAATCAGAGCTGGAAGACACCGTCTGGGGAAGCATGCTGGGGGCAGGGGCCCAGAGACCCACAGGGAATGGTAATTAAAGAGCAACAGACGGTCTCCAGGACTGTGCCCTGTGATGTGAGAGGCCTGGGAGGACAACAGCAATGGCCTCACCATGATGGAGCTGAGCAAGGTCACAGGAACCCTTTATCTTCCAAACTTACTGTGCTTTTTTTTTTTCTATCAAAATAAGGAAAAATGTCAAGAGTTCATGAGCCCATGGCTTTGTCCAAAAGGCCTGCTGGGTGGAACAGAGGGTTTCCTTTGCTTGGGCTCATGTTTCTCTCACAACCAGCACTGGGGAGAGTCCTCCAGCCTCCCCCCGGCTCCTCCTTCTGCACATTTATTAAGCAGACTGGAAGCCCAGGGACCTAGGGAACAGCCCAGGAGGAAAGGGGTAGCCCTTTTCCTTGTCTGGGAACCACATGTGTACACTGTGTCTGCTGCTGTTCACGGCCCCAGAGGAAGGGACCAGTACAGGGCCTCCCATTCTCTCCTCCCACTCCATCTTCGCTACCCATGAGCCATACAATATGACCAGAGATCGTGGGGTGGAGTGGCTGCAGGTCTGCCAGACATCCTGATTACTCCAGAAATCAGCCCCTCTGGGACTCCTCCCCATCACTAAAAGGCTCTTGCAAGCAACCAAGCTGAGAACCCCTGGGACTTAGAATCGTCCCCTCCTGGCACAGCAAGGAGATGACTGATGTCCTTACCATCTGCTGATCCCGGCATGGCTGGCAGGTGTACTTGAAGCTGGAGAACTGGCAGTACCTGGTGGGCCCACAGTCCTCATCAATGATACATTCCTGGGAGGGGGTGGGAAATGTTGTCAGTAAAATGCAGAGGTGTAGATCTGCAGTGCCCTGGAAGGGCGGACTCCAGGTTCATCCCTGTCTTGGGTGAAGCACAAGACCAGAAGTGTCTGCTGGCTCCAGCCACACCAAAGCCTGGCCCAGCTGGTGCTTGTCACCTACCCCTCACCCGCAGTCCACATGGGGTCTATCTTCTCAAGACCCCAGGAGTCTTGAGCCTCCCACATCCATCACACAATCACCATCTGGTCCAGCGTCCCCCACACCCAGGGCAGGGAGCATGGGGACTCAAAGTGGCTCATACACAGAACAGATGGTTTTAATAAAAGTTGCTAATGAGTTCCAGGCTCTGTGTGACTGTGCAGGAAGAGCGGGAGGCCAGACCCAACACAGTCCCTACTGCCTAGGAAGATACCAGAGACCACCTCCCTTGGCACTGGCCCTAAGGCCACAGGCCTGCCCACAGAGGGCCCTCCGTGGGCTCCTGACTTCTAAGGAACAGTCAAGAGGCAAGGCAAGCTTTAAAGTGGGATGGCTAAAACCCCACCCTCCCAGCCCAGGGGCCTTAGGGCTGCCAGCTCCGCTTAGCTAGGAACATCTGTCCATGTGAGAGTCAGACCCACAGTCAATCTCAGCCATAGAAAAGGAGGACTGAGGAAGAAAAACAGGCAAGGACATCATTCATCACCCACTTCCCTGGGACAGAACCTTCCCAGCACATGGCAGCTGGAGGTTACTTCTTCTGTGTTGGGAAATGGTGGCACAGAATGGTCATGGCATCCTGCAGGAGATACGGCTAAGGCAGGGTAGAAGGACTGTTTCCACCACAGCCCTTGAGTGGAGGGGCTCAGAGCCCCAAATACAGCAATCAGAGACGAGGAGCTCTTGAGCCCTGGCAAACATTCTAGAAAGACCTCTGTGAAGACTGGGGCCTGCCTCACCCCCATCTCAGGGCATCCTCCATCCTGAGACCCAGTGTGGACCTTTATATGCCAAGGCCTGGTGGGTCAGGCATGCGCAGTGCCTGGGATGGTCCTCAGCTCTACTCTGAGTTGAAGCAACTGTACCAGTGGGTACAGAGGGTTGTCTGGGGGCCTGTGGCCCTGAACATGTGCAAGCTGGGTCTTAGAAGACAGGCCTTGGCTCTCTTAACTATTATTGAATGCTATTCCTGAGAAGTAGCTGGTGTCCTTGACCCAGGTCTGAAAGTGTTCTGGCGAACCTTTCAGGTCTGAGGAGATAGGTGTTTGGTTCAGGGGAGCTACAGGCCTAGCACTAAGCTAAGGCCCCACCAGGGGGAGCTTGCACTGTGCTCTGCTCACCAAGCAAGGCTCCCTGGCCATACAATATCACACACACACACACACACACACACACACACACACACACACCCACACACACACACACCCAGTCCTTTCTGAAGGGTGACAGAGGAGAAACCTGAGGAAGGATACCTGTTTGACACAGACATGTCGCTCTCACACACCAAGCAAGCTCTGGGCTCATCAGGGGCTCACACCAGAAAATCATCTACTGCAATTCCTCAACAAAAAACACCAAAGAAGATCCCACCACCTGACACCCTAAAAACGACCTAATCTCACTCTCCTACACATGGCCCAGGGATCCCGTTCATCTAGCTCAGAAGCTGCAGGTCCCTTCCCCTCACCCACCAGTGTGCTGGGAGCTGACAGCGCAGCCCAGGTCTCACCCAGAGCAGCACCTTTGTTTCCCTGACGTGTTTGGCTCAGCACACCAGAAATGTCAGGAGGGCCACCATTCTGGCTTCTACCAGGAAGAAAACAGACTACCTCAAGTCAAGGGGCTGAACCTGCATCTGCTGGACCCAGAACCCCATAGTGGCAAGAGAGGTCTATGAGGATGTGAGTTGACACTCCATCCCTAGGGGATTGCATCCAGCATGCTCCCTGCCCCCACACACACCCGCACAAGTATAGACTCCATAGATGCTCAAGTCCCTTACATAAAAGGACACAGAATTTGCATCTAACCCACACAATCCTACTACATGCTTTATCATCTCTGGATTTAATGCCCAATGCAACGTGTATGCTGTGGAATCATGGTTATGTGGTGCTGTCTAGGGGACAATAACAAAGTGGAGTGTATGTTCAGTACAAATGCTATTTAAGATAGGCTGGCTGTGGGTGTGGATCCTGGGGGACTGTGGCTGGCTGTAAAACTCGAGGAGCCCTTCCTGGCACCCCACCACACCCTCCCACACACAGGCGGCAGGATGCTCCTGATATTTCTTCCAAGAGAACGGAGTGGGAGAGTGACATTTGGGAAGGAAGAAGAACCATCAGGCACCAAGGACAGAGATGACTGTGAGGAGGTCTCTGCCCTTATAAATTCATAATTCAACCAGGGGAGGGAACAAAGAAAAAGAAGAAAGGCCAATCAGAGGTTCCCTCCGCAGCAGGTGCAGGTCTCGCATAAGGAAGAGGCCAGGTCCTCTAACCTGAGTGAACAGAGAAGGGAGGGCTGGCATGGCTGAGAAATCCAGCTTCTCTTTCCTGGGCTACATCTGAGCACACTCTACAGGGTCCTACGCACCCAGCTGCGCCCAGGCCACTAGAGGGGCTGAGCAGGGTGAGAGGCCAGGGTGCTAGAAGGACTGGGAGACTCTGCTGCTTCCCGGCCTATGGCTGGCTATGACTCTCGGGGCAGTGCTTTGATTTCTGGGGGCTGCTGACCTCACAGGCCTCCTGTCTCTTAGACTCTAGACCTGAAGGCAGACTGCCACTCAAAACAGAGGCTGAAGACCAAGGTCAGAGTGAGGAGTCCTGGGCTTATGGTGCTGCCCAGCAGGGGGATGAGATAAGAAGCTGTGCACCTACCCTGCAGGCTGCGGGGGTAGGGGGTGGCTCCAGAGCCGGCTCAACACTACACAGGGCTCTAACAGAGCAAGCAAGGCCCTAAGTGCTCACAGAACTGCACAGGCTCCCTCTAATACCCTCAACATGGTTAAGATTCCTGTGAGCTGAAGTTCTCAGAGGAAGAAAAAGAAAACGAAAACAAAACAACCACACCGGTGGTGAAGGTTCTTCCGGGTAGGTTCTCTGACTAGGCCCTAAGTGATTGCGGGGAGTCAGAATGTTAAGGGTACAGAGCCAAATTGTCCTGGGCTATTTTGGGTCCTGCAGCTATCATTCCCACTACTGTATTTGACCCATCCCTGTGGATTTTGGGCAAATCTTTTTGTAATGTACTAAATGACCCTTAACCTCTATTAACCCACAAGCTAAGACTGTCATCAGATAATAACCGAGGCCTATAACAGATATTTCCCCAATTTGCTGTAGCTCACCTATCTGCTGTACCTCCCAATGTATTTTTTAATTTGACTTATGACTGGTTTTGGGGTTTTTGTTTTGTTTTGTTTTGTTTTTTGTTTTTGTTTTTTCTGCTACTGGAAAAAATAATAACCTTCATGAAACCATTACCACATTAGAACACAGAATTTATAGCAATCTGAATCCATGATCCTGGGGCCATGGTCACTCATATGTGGCTCCCAAATAAACTTTTACTCTCTTTGAGGTGATAGCTGTTCCGTTGTTGTTATTTGTTTGTTTTCCCTTTTTGGTACCAACATTCCCATCTCAGTTTTAAGGCCTTGAAGGGTCTGCCCAGGGTCACCCAGCTTGCCATAGTGTCTCCTCAGTTTTGTGTACATCTCAGCGTGGGCCTCCCTTCAGTACCAGCCCACAGCCACACTAAGCCCAGCAGCATCTGCCTGCACCAGGGCTGAGACAGAAAACCAACACCAGAGGCTCTGGGCGCCTGGATGACAGGGGCAGCATGGGGCTTCCGGGCTTCTGTGCAGCTGGAGCCGTGCCTTGTCTGTCTGTCCTGCTCCTCCCTCAGCCTGACAGACGTCCCAGAAGCTGGTCATGGGCTGCAGCCATTCCAAGGAGGCCTTCTTTGTTGTCGGGAGCTATATTTAGGAAACCAGGCTCGAAATTGGAACTGAAAACAGTGTGGACTGGGCCAGGATCGCCTAGAAACTGCCCCAGTGCCTTGATGAGACCCTGAAAGAGTGGAAAGTGGCACAGGAATCACTTGGCATCTCTATTAAGCTCCCAGTTTATCAGCAAAGAGGTCCTAGGGAGCAAAGGTCAAAGCCTGGGGGTAGGAGGGCAGCAATGGTTTCTCACAGCTTCTAAGGCAGCTGTTCGGAGTCAGTGGCAGGCGCGCACAGTTTGGGCTCCATTGTGCCGAGAGGAAAACTGAGCCTCAGAGCCTCAGGTCATGATGGGAGGCAAAGATTTAAACACAAGTCCCTCAGACTCTCAGGGGACCACTCTGTCTGCTGCTCTTAATAGTCTCAAAATGCCCCATTTGGGGTCGGCAAGATGGTTCAGCCCGTCAAAGTGCTCACCCCACAAGCCTGGTGACCTAAAGCTCTATCCTCAGGCTCTGTGTAAAGGCGAAGGAGAGAACAAACTCCACAACGTCATCCTCTGACCTCCACACCCGTGCCATGACCACCCACACTCTGCCCCACAATAACTTAGCCACCGAATACTTCAGAACATGTCCTAGAGAGAAGGTCCTTGCAGCTCAACTAATTCAAATGAGGCTGTGCTGGACTCCCTAGGAAAAGCCTTACCTGTGTTAAAGACCTACAAAGTTGACTGACGAGAACCTCCAGGTTGTGGGTGTTGGAGTATTGTATCCCTAAAGCTAATTATCTCTGACTGTCTTCAGCTCCTTTAGCAGTCACTCATGGTCCACCTCTGTGTCTAAGCTAACATCCTTGTGATTATCAGCCTCTACTAACAGACCGTGGCCTCTCACTTCTGCCCTCATCTCCAGAGCCCACAAGGCCAGGAGCACCCCTGAAGTGTCAGGAAGACTCCATGGCCTCTCACTTCTGCCCTCATCTCCAGAGCCCACAAGGCCAGGAGCACCCCTGAAGTGTCAGGAAGACTCCAGCAACCTGCCTCACCTCACTTTGGGCTGGTGGACCTCATTCTAGTGAGTGAGTACTTTTTCTCTTGAATGACTGACAGTGTGTGGCTTACACCAGGACTCTGCCTATCACCACCGCTCACCTCCGGGCTTTATCCCAAGGTCCTCTGTTAGCAGACAAGGACACCAGAGAGGACCACAAGGACACAGAGATGCAGAAAGGGCCCAAGACTGGTCGGCTGAGCAAAGATGAGCAGCAGGCAACAGAGGGCAAGAAACGGTGCCCCACGGTCACCTCCCACTCACCACCCTCACACCAGTTGTCAGTCACCTCCCACTCACCACCCTCACACCACCTTCTCTCCCACACCGAGCAGAGAAGCCCTTCCTTACATACAAGGAAACTGAGGCAGTGAGAGCCTCAGTCTCTTGTCAAGGTCACACAGGTAAGTGGCAGGGCTGTACTAGGCCTTTGGAAACTAGGGCAGACGGGGGTGGGGGGCAGGGGGCAGGAAGTGACAGTGTGAGGCAATGAGTGTTCTAGAGCTCTTGAGGAGGGAGTATCCTCCCTGCTGGATGCAAGAGGGTAGACTCTTCTAGGCTGGCCTTGGTGTGAGGTGCCCAGGAGAATGGTGGTGGCCTCTGTTCTTCAGCTGATTTCCACATCAGCAAATTCTAAGATGTGTGTGTGTGTGTGTGTGTGTGTGTGTGTGTGTGTGTGTGTGTGTGTAAGCATGTGTATGTGCTATGTGGTATGCAGAGGCCTCCAGGTCAGCAGTGGCCCCCACTGCTAAGAGTCCTTTTTGGTCTCAGAATGAAGCCAGTTGCACGAGCCTATAACAAAACCCTGCACATCTGTCTCCAGCACAGTGAGGTGCCTGCAGCCCTTCCCAGAGGTGGGGCTGCAAGCTGCCCGCCAGCTCACGGCTTTGGGGCACCCTCACCCAGGGCTGAGGCCTGGCCCCTGCTGTAGAGACAGCCCTGTGGAAAAATCTGGGCAGGAGTTGGGGGCCGATGCCAGCCCTTATTATCCTGAAGTGCTAGTGTCTGCAAAAGTCTGGGTGGGTGGCCTGCCAATTCTCCATCCCCTACATTTGACAACCCAAGGAGGAGGAGGGTGACAATGTATCCCCACCCCAGTGGGACTCACCCACCGACTTGGACTTGGCTCGGCACCCTGAGGTAAGGAGTACACCCTGCCCCAACCCTCGGCCTATACCTGGATTCCTCTCATAGCCTCCTTTCCATCAGCCACAGATCCTTAGGTGGGGAGGGCATGGCCTACAGAACAGCTGACAACCCGCGTCAGGACCTGGTCCCACTGCCTGGCCATGATGCCCCACACCCCACGCCCCCAGGGCTTCCCAGTACATTCTTTGAGCCTGAGTTCTCCAGTTCAGCACTTCCTCTGGAGAACTGGGCCAAGATTTACTCTAAATGGAGCTTCTTTCTGGTCCTCAATCTAGTCAACTGACTGCTGGCCCCTCTCCCTTTCTTCTTCCTCCCTCCCTCCCTCCCTCCATCTCTGTCCTCTCCTCCCTTCCTGTTTTCCTCTGGCCTTGATGGGAGCAGCCCTGTGCTATCATATATGTGTCCCTTGCGTTTCTTCACAGTCCCCCAAAACAACTCACCAGGAGCCAAAACACACTTCTTTCTTTAGAAGTGAATTTTCACAGTGACAACCAACTGACATGCTGGGACAAAGGGACAAATGACCCCAAGGAGAACCCCTCACACCCCTGGCCTCTCATGTCTGCACTCCCTCCCCTGCCCCTCCTCCTCCCCCGTACCCTCCCCCGCCGCCGCCATGCTCCCCCACCCACAGCAAGCCCCCTCATCCTCCCTTACACCAGTGGAGCAGAGATGAGCTGGGACAGGACTTCTCAGGCCCTCTCCTGAGCTGCTGCCTCTGCTCAGGGCAGGTCTGGGATTCAGTGCCTTGAATTCCAGCCTGCAACAGCCAGCAAAGCTCAGACCATGTGATCAGGTAGGACCAGAGACCGCCCAGAGCCAAGTTCTTGCCGGGTTCCCAGTAACTAAATCCAGACCTGGGTCCCTAGGGAAGGTGTTGAGTACCAGAGAGAAACAGGGAAGGACAGGCTTCTGCTCACCTGACCCTCCCAAAGGGGCTCTTTTGGGGCCAGTTCCTTCCAGGGATGGGGCTTGGGGGAAGGGCTCTGATTGGGGTTCTCAGATTCAGGCATAAAAGTGGGTTTCCACACATGTAGCAGAGGGATTGTTCTGAGGCAGGGCCTCAGGTATCCTAAGCTGGCCTCAGACTCACTAGTTAGCCAAGAACGACCTTGAACTTCTGATCCTCCTGCCTCCACGTCCTAAACACTGGAGTTACAGAACTGCACCACTGTTATAGGCCCCCAGACCTTAGTACAACTGACACCCTGATGGACGTTCCATTCAGGCCTGAGAACCCAGCAGATAGGCAGCAGCACCCACCCAAAGAAGCACGAAGACCTAATCCATGCAAGTCCACAGTTCTGAGTAAGTCTCTAAATACATTAACCTTGCTTTTTGGCCTCTGCAGTTCTGCTTCTGGCTAACTGTTCTTGTTAATTGAGGTATTTCAAGCCAGGATGTGCTTTTTGTGCTTAAAAGCTAACCCTGAGAAATGCTCAGGACTGAGCTCTGGTCCGGAACACCCAGTGTCATCGCCAGACAGCTGACCCAGTATAGTAGATGGCCAGCTGGTAAAGACTTTCTACTGTCTTGAACCTGTGTCCGAGTGGTCGTCTCTGGTGGATACCTCCCAATGTCACCATGCCTCGTTTATATGGTGCTGGGCTGGAACACAGGGCAAAGACTCTGGCAATTCCCCTCAACTGACCTACAGCTTCAGCTCAGCAGTGAGGTTTGCTGTTCTCAGAGAAAATCCTCACTCCCCTCAGGTCATAGGTTGTTCTCCAAACAAATCATCAACAAAGATGTCGACCTCCAGCCACCAGCCACCCCCCTTACCCACAACTCCCTCCTGTAGCTGAGTCATCCTCTAAAAACACAAACCTAATTGTGCATGTCCCTGATCATAATTGTTCTGAAAGTCGAGGGCTGAGGGTTAGTGAAGGCTTAGTGTTAGGCTAATTCAATCAGCACATAATTGGAGAAGACAGCCGCCTTCCTGGCCTCAATAACAGCCTGCATCTGCAATGTTGTGTAAGAAATTGATGTGACAAGGGAGATTCAAGTGGAAAAAAAAAAAAAAACAGCACTCCCCCCCAGTGACCAGGAAGAGGGGGACTGTGGTTCTAGAGCTGAGGAACTGTCTACACGAATGATTCCAAGTCCTGAAACCCACAAAGTGTAGGTCAACCATTTGACCTCCTGTGCCTTTAATCCCAGCTCACCCAGCTACCTGCAGAGGGACAACCTTGCATCCTTATGAGGAACACCAGATGGAACCTTCACATTCCTGTCACTTGAAAGAGGTGCTCCTCACCTCTGCAAATTAAGGACCTGGCTTTCTGGTTGCACGTAAGGTCCACGGTTACTTAGCAAAAGGACTAGGGATGTCCAGGCTCTGGGTCTACCCAGCTCAGGGAACCTGGGCTCTAGCAAAGTTCATGAAGGCAGAGCCTCTGCAAAGCTCCATCCTGAGGCCACCATCTACCTTCCCCACCCACCTTGGCCTGGGATCCAAACTCTGCTCTTGACACAGGTCACAAGGTCAGTTCCCAACCTGCTGTCCTACCTGATTTTCTGACCCCAGGATCTAGACTTCAGCTCACACATCTAGAATCCTTTCCCTACCTGATCTGCAGTTATCCTCAAAGACTAGCTGTCACTGAGGCAGGAGGACCACTGAGAGTTCCATGCCAAAAGAGGCAGAGTGAAACTCAAACAAAACAATACAAAAGAACTCACAGAGATCCGCCTGCCTCTGCTTCCCAAGTGCTGGGATTAAAGGCATGAGCCACCACCACCCAGCCCAGTAAAGTTCTTAATGTCTGTGATATCAGCTCTTTGGGGGGCCAAAACAGGAGGATGTCATAATTTTGAGGCTATCCTGGGCTACATAGCAAAACCCTATCTCAAAAAACCCAAAACATAAAAACAGAAGTCTTGACCTTTTTTGTGATCTAGGCTCTCTGACAGCTGGCTGGAAACCTGGAGATCCTTCTCAGAACATTGCAGGCAGATTGATAAGGGAGCAGATGAGATTACAAGCAAAAATGACCCCACCTAACTAGAATTCACGGAGTTGCAGTGTTTTATGGCTTATTTGTATCCTGGAGAGTAAAGTCCAGTGGCAGCTCTTCCTTTTGAAGTAGGGTTGAGCACAAGTGCTGTTTGAAAGTAGTAACAAGCCCCGGAGAGGGGGAGGTCAGAGGATTGGAGTTTAAAAGATTATCCTTGCTTCATAACTAGTTCAAGGCCAGCCTATGAAAAGGGTGATTCACGTAGCAGCACTGAGAAAGGACTGGCATTGGTACCTGGTTATACGTGACTGGTGGTCTCCATTTAAGTCAGTAAGATTGGAGAAATCATTCAAAAGTCAGAGAGGCCGGGGAGATGGCTCTGTGGGAAAAGCGCTTGCCGTGTGCTAGCATGAGAACCCAAGTTTGATCTCCAGCATTCACATATAAAACTGGGCGTGGTGGGGCACGCCTGTAATGTCAGTGCTGGAGAGGCTGAGTCAGACAGATCCCTGGATCCCAACCAGCCGAGCAGAACTGGTGAGCTTCAGGTTCAGTGAGAAACTCTGTCTCAGAAACAAATGAACAAAAGACAAATGAATAAAAAGTGGGTGGAAACAGAGACACGTTCTTTTTCTGAGTAGGTTAGGAGGGTGATGCTGGCGGGTACCCATGATTAAGAACCTCCACTTCTATGTCATCATCCTTTAAAAATGTATCATGGGGGGATGGCTCTACAGGTTAAAGGTGCTTGCTGCCAAGCCTGCTGACCCGAGTTCAATCCCCAGGACCCACATGATGGACAGAGAGAACACACTTCTGTAAATTGTCCTCTGATTACACACACACTCTGGCATGCACCACCACGTATACACATGCACATAAAAAGAAATAAATGTTTAAAAAATACATCACAAAAAATTTCCGCAGCTCCCTTGAAAAGAAAAGCAAGAAAAGATGAATAAAATTCAAAGCTACTCAGAACAAAACCAAAGTTGCTTAGCTCTGTACAGAAGGAACCCACCTCAGGCCTCTTGAGAGCTTCAAGGCCCATCCAGCTGTCCTCTCCACAATTATTTTTCCTCTCTCTGCCTCTACCCACAAAATTCTTCCACAGCAGGGTGCAAAGGGGGCTTCTGGAATTTCTAGACTTTTCAACTTAAGCCATGCATGTTAATAAGCCTGGAAAAAGTTTTAATATGCTTCTGTGGTGGAAAAACATGCCTGACTTCATTTTGCTCGGAAGTGGTTGAGTCTCTGCTTCACCCTCGGTGTGTATATGCACACACACGCACAGGGGCTGGTAGAGAACATGGGCACTTTGCCTTCAAGGGGAAAGCCTGGTGCAGGTGGCCCCGGGCATACCCAGGAGCCTGCCCAAGCCCCAAATGCTTAATTTACTTTACCACTTGGGTGGTTGGTGGAGTGAGGGAAAACAGCCTGGCACATAGTAGGTGCCCAGAAAAATGAGTTCTCTTTGCTCTTACCTTCTAAGCCCCAGCAAGTTGCAGAAGGCAGAGAGACTGTCCTACACAGGAGGCGCTGAACTGACTGTGGCCTCGGGCTTGGCCCTTCTACAAGATTCGTGTCCTCCCTGGGGAAGGAGGTCTCCAGAGACAGGGTCCCTGGAAACAACAGAAGAAGCAAAGGCTGCTGGAAGGGGACCTGAGCCTACATCCTTCTGCTCTGAGGCTGGGGAAGGACAGGGTCTCTACCCGTCTTAGCCCCAGGGATCCCGGGTGTGGGGCACTAGTTTGCCTCTGCCTTCCCTCTGCCTCATGACCCGACTCCTCTTCTTAGAGCTCCTAACTGATGGAACTGGAAAGTCCAGGCTGATCTCCTGTGGCAGTCCTTTCCACATCCCATGGTCTCAATGTGGTCAGTGGCCAGTGTCTCCTGACACTGTACACCACTCTCTGAAAGTGCCCTGCCTCGGTGGCTGAAACTGTCCCTCTGTAGCAAGAGGAAAAGAAAGACAAACAGTGGCCGAGTCAGAGAAGTACTTGTTCTACAAGCATGTGAACCTGAGTTTGGATCCTCGAGCTGTTAGGGCCAGAGACCGAAAGATTCCTGGGCTTCACTGGCCAATCTGTGGGCTCCCAGTTCAGTGACAAACCTGTCTCAAAGTAAATAAATAGGGAGTGACTGAGGAAAACACCCAGTATTGACTCTGGCCTCTATCTACATGTCCACACATATGTGCAAGTGTGTGCACACACAGGAATACATACATATACACAAAGAACAAGAGAGAGATGTGAGAGACCACAGTTTGTCTTCTCCTCTGATCCACAGGGCTTTGCTGTCCCTGGGGAGGGCTCGATCACTGTGCATCTTGTGAATTTGTCTTCTATTTCCAGCAGAGGAGGGGGTTGGTGCCAACCAGTGAAGCTTGGTCTACATGACACACATTGCAATCAGGTGGCAGATGGGTTGAGAAACTCTTCCAAAATTACAGCTGCAAGTGCCCATGACTTTTTATATCAGAAATACATATTTTTTATTGAAATGGCCAAAATTTAGTTGTTTTTTTTTTTATTCTGGTCTCACCATTTAATCCTCTATTGTAGCTTTCAATATTCAACTTCATCAAACTCCAGTGTCCTCTTCCTAAAACAATACCGATGCCACAGTGTTACAAGGATTGGAAACCAGAATATGTCCAGCCTGCCGGGAAACCACTCGGCAAACAGTGGATGCTTAGGAACACAGAGGGATGCGTGCAGGCCAGGAAAGCAGTCACTCGGAGTGGACAGTTTTCTAGTAAATAAAACTCATTCTCAGAGCTGGAGAGGTGCTTTGTGGGTAAAGCGCTCGCAGCACAAGCGTGGGGGACTGAGTGTGACCCCCCGCACCTGTAGAAAAGCCAGGAGTGGTGGTGTGCACCTCTACTCCCAGAGCTGGGGAGGCGGTGACAGGTGGGTCCTGAGGCTCTCCGGCCAGCCGGTCTAGCTCGACAGGCAAATTCCACGTTCAGTGAGAGACCTTGCCTCAAAAAGTGAGGTGGAAAATGATAGAGAAAAGACACCTGATGTCAATCTCTGGCCCCGATGTACACACAGGCACATGTGCCCCCTCCCCCAACAACACACACACACACACACACACACACACACACACACACACACACACACTACTGCATATACTCTGTCCTGGCTCTTGTCTTCGAGAATTCTTCAGCTTATTCTGTTTATACTTCCTAATTCTCTATTACATGTGTTCATTCACTACGGGGTGCCCACTCGATTCCAAGCACAGACCCAGACGTGACACATAACAAATGGAGCCCCCTGACTTCCTGGGACTCAAAACCTTCCAGAAAATACTCGCATTTGTACTTTACAAACTTCTTTTCATACCAGCCAGAACTCCCCAAAAGTCTCCCCACTCAGTCTTCAACATCCCCCTCATCATCAGTCACCCCACCTTCCTTGCCACTAATCCTCAGTGCTATGACACCCCTAGATCTGCCCTCTGTAGCAGGAAACTCCAGGCTTAGCAAAAACGTGAACTTACCTGAAGTGAGGTTCCAGGTATGATCACTTGTGTTCAAAGAAAACTCACAGCCCCCATCCCCAGCTCTATTCCACATCTATAAGTGGGATGTTTGCCCCCCCCCCCAAGTGGGAGAAGAAGTAAGTTACAAATAGAGTTCAGCTCCCTGTCAGCAGCTGCTTGTAGTGTTATCTTAACTCAAGTATTGAACTATCTGGGCTCATAAGGAAATTACTCTGCAATATATTAGTAATGTCTGTCATTGGGCAGCGGAGGTGGGTATGACAGACTTCTGTGCCAAGTGCTTCCATTACATCTTCCTCTGTTTGCTTTGTTTTGGGGCAGGGTCATGAATAGCACAGGCCGGCTTCAAATTCACTATGCAGCCAAGGATGCCTTGAATTCCTGATACACACACACACACACACACACACACACACACACACACACACGCCATCTGAGTGCTAGGATTGCAGGCATGCACCACCTCACCTGGTTCTTACAGGGCTGAGGAGTGAACCCAGGGCTTTGTGCATGCTTGGTAAGCAGTCTACCAACTCAGTCACACTCCCAGCCCCTCATTCCTTAAAGAACTTAAAGTGAGCCCAACAGGCCCTGCGAGTTCTGCAGTTTATACCTGCCAGACCCCATGAAACGCTCCATTTTCTTTGGCACGGGACCTGTCTGCACACATACAGTTTTTCACTGGTTTGGTCTGGTGCCTTGGCCACTGTCACCTCTTAGAAACTCCTAAGGCACTACATTAGAGCAACCAAGCATGACCTTAGAGCAAAATAAACACCAATCCTGATCTGTCACACATCCTCTGTAACCTACTGTCGCCTACCCTGAGGGGCCGAGAAATTAAGTCAAAGGGAAAATTTACATTTATTCCACATCTTATTTGGGGGGTGGGGGGATGTCTGCTATGTAGCCCAGGCTGTCCTCTAACTCCTGATCCTTCTGCCTCAAGCTCCCCAACTCCTGATCCTCATGCCTTAGGCTCCCCAATACTATGATTACAGGTGTGTACCCCTGGACCAGCTCACTGCTTCCTGCTTCAATGCCCTCCTCAGGCAGTCAGCACATGCTCTTCCCCACAGAGCAGGTTCCTGACACAGGAACCACGGTCACACAACATCCTTCTGACCCACAGTAGTTCACACTCCAAATTCCACAGTACTGTGCTACTCTGAAATACACCTAAGGGTCTTGCTCCTTTTCCACGTGGTGTGGAGGTGAAAATGACAGTTCCTGTGGGTCTAGTGAGATCTGTGACTTGGTCTCCATCGATCATTTCCCTTCCTTTGCTGAGGAGATGCCTGGAGAAGCAGCTTTCTGCCTAATGTGGGTCACCAGCCAAGCTTGTCCAACTGTGGCACCACTGTCATTACTTAAGGGCATTAAATACGGCCTCTGTCCTGTCTACCCCACCCCAGCCATTCCCTTCCACTGACCCTGCATCCCACTCTGAAGGAAGAATGGACAGAACTGAGGCCTCCACTGGCTCTGTTTGGGCTCATCTTCCAGGAAGCCACTGCCGATGGGAGTCAAAACATTGATATCACAAAACCTCCCTGGGAACCCAAAGTCCCTGGGGTCTGGCATATCTAGCAGAGAAATGGGGTAGGGGTTCTTTTAGAAGGCTAGAGAGGGGATGTGGAGTCTCATATGGAGAGGCTGGGGGTGTAGATTCCTGGAAAGCCACCAAAGCTGATCTTGTGATTCCAGAGCTCAAGCTAAGGGCCTGTGTATAAGACCATGGGCAGTCTTGAACACATCAACTAGAGGCCCCAGTGCGGGCTGAGAATGCAGGGCCAGCAGCACTGGATCTCCCTCTACTGAGGCTGCCATACTCAGAGGCAACTTCTGGAGTCAGAACTGGGAAAGTGATGCCCCATCCAAGGGCAAAAGAGACCAGGAGTTATTGGGGGTTTGGCTTTTATGTGTTGTTTTGTTTTGTTGTTACTGTTGTTTTTTAGAAAGATTTCATTATGTATCCAAGATTGGCTTCAAACTTGCAATCCTCCTGACTCAGCCTCCAGAGTGTTGAGGTAAGACCATAAACATCCAGATAATCTTCCAAATTAGTTCCCGGTGCATGTCTCCCGGTGCCTACAATCATGAGATTTGAGAAGGACAAGATATGCTCATGGTGGACAGGATGTGAAAGTCACCATGGGAGGCAATATGGCAACTGTTCAACAAGCCCCAAACTGAAAGCCCTGTGAAGGGCCAAAGAGATGGTTCAGTGGTTAGAGCACTGGCTGCTCTTTTAGAGGGTCCAGGTGAGATTCCCGGCATCCACATGGCAGCTTACAACCTTCTGTAACTCCAGTTCCAGGGGATCTAATGCCCTCTTCTCAGGCACCAGGCAGGACAGTGGTACACAGACATACATGTAGGCAAAACATCCATACTCATTTTAAAAAATAGAAGACCCTGTAAACTGGGCATTCCACTGCTGAGTATATCCCCACAGGAATGGGAAGCTGGCTCTTTTTTTCTTTAAAGTGTGTATTATATGTGTGTGCATGTGAACTTAACTATGCTCGATTCTGTGTGTGCATGTGGACATGCCTATGCTCATTAGTGTGTGTGCATGTGGACATGCCTATGCTCACTGGTGTGTGTGCATGTGGACATGACTATGCTCGATGCTGTGTGTGCATGTGGACATGCCTATGCTCACTGGTGTGTGTGCATGTGGACATGACTATGCTCAATGCTGTGTGTGCATGTGAACATAACTATGCTCACTGGTGTGTGTGCATGTGGACATGCCTATGCTCACTGGTGTGTGTGTGTGTGTGTGTGTGTGTGTGTGTGTGTGTGTGTGTGGACATGACTATGCTCACTGCTGTGTGTGCATATGGACATGACTATGCTCACTGGTGTGTGTGCATGTGGACATGCCTATGCTCACTGGTGTGTGTGCATGTGGACATGACTATGCTCACTGGTGTGTGTGCATGTGGAGGCCAGAGATTGACATCAGATCTCTTTCTTCATCATTCTTAGCTTTATTTTTTGAGCAGTGTCTCTCAGGGAACCTGCCGCTTACCATTTTAGCCAGACTGGCTGACCAGTGAGACCCTGAGATCTGCTTGTCTCCACCACTACCCCGAGGACCAAAAGCTTCATGTCATCCTGAGCTATAGAGCAAGACTGACGCTCTCTTGGGATGCAAGAGAACATGTCATTAAAAGACAGGAGCAAACCAACAATTCCACTAAAGGAAAAGACGTGCTTTAGGAATCTTTGAGTCAGTAAAAAAGACATAAAAGTTTACCCCTCTTGTTAGTACTGACTCTGCCACCTATGGGCTTGGATTGTTTCTCTCTGTCTCAGTTACTCCATTTGGGGTCAGCGAGTGTCCTGCTTGGATGGCTGTCATGCAGATGGCGGGAGGGGTGCTAGAGACCCCTCACTAAGCACCTGGCACACAGCAGGCAGTGTTTGCTTTCATGATGGAGCACTCCCATTGCCATTATAATCACCAGTTAGTATAGAACACTTACTGTGTTCCATCACAACAGCCAGTATTTACCCTGGCTCGCAAACGGCTGGATTTGGGGAGGGGGTGCTTAATCTGATCACCTTCTGAGTCACAGTGACTAAATGAGAAACCACGGGGGAGCATGCAGACCTCACTATTACTACATTTGTAATATTATTTAAAAAAACAAGCTGGGCTCACAAGCTTTTTGAGGTTCTCAGGACAACAAACACCAAGAGCAAAGAAGGGCAAAGGCAGAGCTGACAAACAGGATGCAAAGGCCCCTGGGCTGGTGCCTGGAAGAATCCCCAAGTTCCCAAGGCAGAAGACAGCCACACGCCTGCACAAGACAGTTTGGCCCCTACACGTCCCAAGAGCTCAGAACACAGCTTGTTCTAGAGTTGATGGCATCGGGCTAACCAGATTTGAGGTGCGATCAGTGTGACTTATCTGGTCTGTGCTCCACTTTCCAGTAAAATGTTCCAGACTTCTAGGCCCCAAGCCAGGCTCTTGCGGGACACAGACTCTGCAGTCCGAAGGGACTTGGGTTTTAAGCTTCAGCAAAGCTGCATCCTCAGAGATGCCTCTGCCATCCAAAGCTGGTCCTCCTGGCTCCCAGCTTTGGGGATCATGTGGTAGCTCGCTGATGCAGTACAGCGGGTGGTAAGGGCTTTCACACACAGAACAGGCCTAACTCAGCATGTCTGCTGACTCCTTGGCTGGGTTCTCCAAGTCTCCTGACCTAATCCCCACCCCTTCCCAGCTTCAGCTGCTGTTCCCACCATGCTCTGGCATTCTAAATGAGTGTTCTGCAGCTCTTATAGCTGCGTGTCTTGACTTTGAAGAAGCAATACTTCAGGAAGAAACGCCCTTCCTCCCTGCAACTAATTCTGACACACCATTGCAAACACAGCGTAACCACCACCTCTTCCAGGAAGCCCATCAAGAATGCAAAGGGCCTGAGTCTCCTCTGCTTTCAAGGTGACAAGGGAGCCCTCCTGTTTCACACCAGACTCTGGGGTGGGAGACAAAGGGTTTGATGTCAGCAGCACACAAGCAGTGTGAGCTTGATGTCTGTGCTGGTCCTCTGGCTCCCTAAGCTGCATGCACACATTAGGGAAATCTCACCTCCTGCATGAGCTTGTGTCACACCTGAGGATCTGGAAGCTTAGGGAATAAAACCTTTGATGTTGGAGCACATCTGTACATGGAGGGAGAGCAATTCTTGTCTCCCAAGTCTACCCAATACCCTTAAAGAGGCAGTCTAGAACAACTGGGCAGTTAGAGTCCCGACTTACAGAGCAATCAGAAACATTACAGACTATGCAGAATCCTACCCTCCCTCCCAACAAAGTCCTCTCAGGCTACCCTGCCCAGTTCAATATCTGCTTTGGAAATTACATATCTGTGGTATACACCCATAACCCACAGCACTGGAGAGGCTGAGGCAGGGGTTTAAGACCAGACTTGGCTACGGCAGCCATAGCAAAACCCTGTCTTATAAAGAAATGAATAAGGCTAGAGAGATGGCTCGTGGGTAAGATCTCTTCCAGAAGATCTCAGTTCCATTCCCAGCACCCATCCCAGGTAGCACACAACTGCCTGTAACTCCAGCACCAGGGGATCTGACACCCTCTTCCGGCTTCCTTGGGCATTTCACACACATGAATGTAAACACACACACTCTTAAAAATAATTTCAAAGATATTTAAAAAGAAATAAATTAAGCACTCACTGTAATTATTTATTTAGTTGATTGGTTGAACCTGGGTTCCCTGTGATGTTAAAAACTCTTTTACACAAGCCTGCCAGTAACATAGTAAGTAGTCAAAAGAGCATGCTAGTGAATGAATAATGAATGAGTTGAGGGAATAATGCAGGGAATTATGATAGGCATGGATTGGAGGCAGGCAAAATATGATAACAGAAATTGGCTAATAATCCAGACACCATACACTGGTTTTAACATGGGCTATTTTAACTTCATGAATACAATATGTGGGACAAATTCATTTTGTCTGGTGTGTGTGTGTGTGTGTGTGTGTGTGTGTGTGTGTGTGTGTGTGTTGAAAAAGAAAAAGGGTCTCATGTAGCTCAGGTTAGTCTTAAACTTGCTGTGTGGCCAAGAACAACCCCAAACTCATGATCCTCCTACCTCCACCTCCTGAATGCTGGTGTTACTACTCCTGGCTGGAAGGATATTTGATGAACTCATTTTTACCTATAGGGAAATTAAGGCACAAAGCAGTTAAGATACTAATCAAAGGCACCCAGCTAATAAGTATCAAGGGTCATTTGAACTGACCTGGCTGTGGCCAGCCTTATTTAACTCACTAAAGAACTGCTAGCAGCATCTAAACACCTATGGGAGGGGATGGAACAGGGGCAGAGAGTAGAAGGAAGGCAGGCTTGCTGTTTTCAGATTTTCAGAGGTGGAGGCAGTAGCCTCTAAGTGGTCATCATCTCCTCCCCCATGTGACTCAGCCCATGAGCTCACACAGACTGAGCACACAGCTGGATCCTGCAGGGACTTCCCACCTCCTTATCTGGCCCACATTGGGAGGGGAACAGGGGTGGATGGTGTTTGGTCTTGGGAACAGCCTTCAATGCAAATCTGACCTTTCTCTGACACAGAGAACTGGAGTGAGACCAACTTCAGAAGACTCTGTATTTGCTTCACTTCACAGTCCCAACAGCCACCCCTTTGACCTTCTCAGGACCCTAAACACACCACAGACAAGCTCTTCCTTCTCCTTGAGCCTTCTGGAGGACCACCCACCGAGGCACTCAGCATAGCCAAGGCTGCCCAGAAACAAGCCTCAGAAATTGTTGAAATTTCAAGCACAACTCTCAGGTGGGAAATTCTGCAGGATCTCTCACAACTTTGCCTAAGTGGGCTGCCCTCCTGCTTACACAACAGAGATGCTTGTCTACACTGAAATTATGACTAAACGACAAGGTCTTCAAAACTGTTTTTAAAGATTATTTTTATTTTATGTATATGACACATATGATCAGATGCCCATAGAGGCCAGAAGAGGGTGTTGGAGCCTGTACTGGCTGGTTTTGTGTGTCAACTTGACACAAACTAGGGTCATCAGAGAGGAAGGAGCCCTAGTTGATGAAATGTCTCCATAGATCCAGCTGTAAGGCATTTTCTCATTTAGTGATCAGTGGGGGAGGGCCCAGCCCATGGTAGGTGGTGCCATCCCTGGGCTGGTGGTCCTAGGTTCTATAAGAAAGCAGGCTGAGCGGTCCAGGGGAAGCAAGCCAGTAAGCAGCTCCCCTCCATGGCCTCTGCATCAGCTCCTGCTTCCAGGATCCTGCCCTGTTTGAGTTCCTATCCTGACTTCTTCAGTGATCAACAGCAATGCTGAAGTGTAAGCCAAAGAAACCCTTTCCTCCACAATTTGCCTTTTGGTCATGGTGTTTCATCACAGCAATAGAAACCCTAAGACAGAGCCCCTGGAGCTGGAGTTACAGACAGTTGTGAACCCTCGGTTGTGGGAGCTAGGAACTGAACTGGGGTCCTCTCACAAGAGCATCAAGCACTCTTATACTAAACCATCTGTCTACCCCATTAAAAATACTTTCAAAACAGTACTCTATAAAGAATAGTCCACATAAACTGAAATTCCTCCAGAGGTTTCTACTGTGAATTTTCTAGTGTATATTTATCAAGCTTTTTATACATACTTTTTTCCTAAAAATGAGATGTTTTTATATCTTACACATGTATATCTTATGTAACTTATATACGTACTGGTCTGAAATTGATTTTCCTAACAATCTGTTGAAGGTATCCTTTTATCTTTTTATACCAATTTTCATTAAACCTAAATGAATCTTATTTACTTACTTTTTTCACTATAAAACAGACTCTTACGTAGCCCAAACTGGCCTTGAACTCACTATGTAGTTGAGAATGACCTTGCATGTCTGCTCCTCCTGTCCTCATCTGAGTGCTAGGGTTTCAGGTGTATACCACCATACCGCATTTAAGAGTGCTGGGGATGGAACCCAGGCCTTCATGCATTCTTGTCAAGTACTCTACCAACTGAGCTACATTCCTAGCCTGAAACTCATTTATTAAGACCATAGTGTTTCAATTCAAGATGTGGAATCACTTACAGATGACAGATTCCTTTTTGAAAGACATTTTGGTTGAGGACATCTCATCCCTGTGAGCACTTCTCCCCCACACCAACTGTATTTGGGGGTAATCAGCCATGTTACAGAGTGGTGGAGTTCTTCAATTTTCCATGTAATTCTTTCCCTATGGTATTAAGGCATAAGAGCCTTATGCTTGGCCTGATGTAAAAGCATCACACTCTATGTATTTAGGGGTTGACCATGGTAGAGGACGTCCACAGCAGCCCAAGATACTCCCCATAGAGGAGCAGGTCTGTTTTCTTCTATAGAAGCAGCATACACCTGCCAGAGCCTACACCTACCCCTGCAGCACCCATCCATCAGTTCCTCTCCTTGTCTGCTGCTCAGGATGGCCCCTTCTGTCTCCTGTGTGCATCAACCACACAGAACATGCACAGAGCAGCAAGAGAACGATCAGCTTGTGGACAACAGAAGGCTCAGCTTGTGGCTAGGATCTCCCAGTAAAGCACTCAGAGACTGTAGAAGACACTGTCCCACCGCTACCTTCTCAGACAGAGGCAGTGGAGGCCTCCCCGACAGCCTCAGCTTCCTGTTTAGTATTGTTCTTTTTCCCAGCAGGTTGCAAAGCACAGCCCAGCTTTAATTTGCCTTTCCTTAATAATGAGCGTACCACATTGTGAACCTTCTGCGCGGATTCTCAGAAGGCAGAGGCTGCAGGGATGAGGGCAGTGCTGGAATGCCCGCCTCTGCCTACCTTGTGTAGACTTCTCCATTCTGCCCCAGGGCCAACTGAAGGAAAGAGCTACATTTCTTGGAGCTCAGTCCTCCAAGCTGGCCTAGCCCAGCAGGACTTCCCAGGAGGCAGAGTCTCTAGAAACTGCCTCAGACTTCTCAGGAGGCTTGTACCCTCCCCAGGGGTATATGCTCAGTCATGTAAGCATGAGGACTTGAGTTCAATCCCCAGAACCTATCTTTTTAAAAAAGTCAAGCATAGTGGTATGCACCTTGTAATCCCAGCACTGGGAAGACAGAAAGAGATGAATCCCTAGCTCACTAGTTTGCCAGCCTAGCCTACTTGGTGAGTTCCAGGCCAGTGAGACCCTGTCCCAAAAAAACACAGTGGACAATACCTGAAGAACAACACACAAGGCTGACTTCTGGGCTACACACACACACACACACACACACACACACACACACACATACACACACACACACACACACACACACACACACACACACACACACACATCCCCAGAATCTTGGCATCTCTAGCAGGTCCATTAACTTGACAGGCAGACAGCAGCAGAAATCAGGGTATGGAGGGAACAAAGCTACGCCCATGCAAGCCTTTCCTCTGTGACATGTGACCAGGCTGGGGGTAGGAGAGGTCTGAGCAGGATGCTCGGAACTGGTCACACTTTCCCTCCCAC
The DNA here is from genome assembly GCF_949786415.1 of Peromyscus eremicus. Lineage (NCBI taxonomy): Eukaryota > Metazoa > Chordata > Mammalia > Rodentia > Cricetidae > Peromyscus > Peromyscus eremicus. Next base: position 90,101,235 of record NC_081416.1, on the reverse strand, counting down.
TCAGTTCTGGTCTGTCTCCCAGGGTTGGTGTGCTTGTTGTCCTGTGGGAAAAATGTAACATCTACCAAAGCTCTGTCAGGGTGTAACATCCCACCTTCCCCAGGATCCAACAGGAGCAACAGTCAAGGTGACTTCAAACTGGGGAAGCCATTGGTTCCGCAGCCACAGCAAGGGCATACTACCTTCATCCATTGCCTCCAGTCAAAAGGACGACATCAACACTGGTCACTCTCTTGAACAAAGAGACTACTGAGGCATTCAAATTTCTACTTCCTGTATGGCTCTGGTGAAATGGTGAAATCCATCTACCCATAGCCTCAGACTATTGGCTAGTATCTTGGAGTTTACTAGATAGCTTCAAACTGGGTGTGTTTGTGTGGAAAACAAACAGACTCGCTCTTATATCACCTAGGGAGGTGAAGCTTGGAATGTAGCCAATTCGGGCATGCTAAATCGTGTAGCTGCAGGATGTGTTTTAATCAGAGGCCATAGCCTTTCAAAATGGTGCCTTAGTTAAGTAGGCCAGACTCCTCTATGAAGAAAAGCTTCCCACTAATGCATAATAGCTTGTCCTTTCCAGCTCCCAACTGCCACTTCCCCCTAATCCCCTATCCAACAGAAGCACAATGGTCAGCCTGCTCACTGGCCCGCAGAGGGGCCTGGCCAAAGGCTCAACACAAAAGCCCCTTACAAAGATGTCTGGCTGAATCTGCATCAGCTGAGGCACTCAGGTGAAATTACATGCCTAGGGTATTCCCCCTCTCACATCTGAGTGTAAAAACAGACCAGTGTCTTACATAGATTGAAATTTCTAGACAGACATATAGTGTTACTGTCTGGAACTTTCCATGAACCTCCTCGGGTTACCATACATATTAAAATGAACACCACATTTAAAGAAAGGAAAATATGTTGTGCCTGGTGATTGCTTTTAAATGAATTCATCTGGGAATTTTAAATTCAAAAATTTAGCCCTGTTTATGGCATATGAAGGTTTGAACGGGTTGTGGCTTTTGCTCTTTGGGATGGGGAATCCCTTTTAAGGACAGTTTCTGTAGTGTGAAGTGTTAAGTTAGAGTCACCTGTAAAAATCATTAAGTTGTGGAACTATTGGATGGGATGGTGTGACACTACATGTCTGCTGTGTTCCTTCAGAGACAATCTGGCATTCACAGCGTTCCGTTCAGAAACTTCACAGTCCTATAAAATAGCCCTCGAGGGCTGGAGAGATGGCTCAGAGGTTAAGAACACACATTGTTCTTGCAGAAGGCTGAAGTTTGTTTCCCAGCATCTACATGGTGGCTCATAACTGTCTGTAATTCCAGTTCCAAGGGTTTTGACACTCTCTTCTAGTGGGCAACGCTCATGAATGTGGTGTATTTACATACATGCAGACAAAACTAACTTAAATTAAAAGAAAAGATACTGGTTGAGAGCCAGGTATGATGCACACCTATAATCCAAGCACTTGGGAGGCAGAGGCAGAAGGATCATTTCAAGTTCAAAGCCAGCCAGGGCTACATAGTGAAACCTTGTCTCAAAAAAAAAAAAAAAAAAAAAAAAAAAAAATATATATATATATATATATATATATATATATATATAGAGAGAGAGAGAGAGAGAGAGAGAGAGAGAGAGAGAGAGAGAGAGAGAGAAAGAAAGAGGAAGGACCTACAGGAGGTCTCAGCAGGTAAAGGTGCTTGCTACTAATGCTTAATGACCTGAGTTCAATGCCAGGACTTACATGATGGAAAGAGAACTGATTTGCACAAGTTCTTCTCTGACCTCCATGCACATGGGCACACACATTTGCATACACACACACACACACACACACACAATGAATAAATAAATGTAATCATGCACTAGAATCTGGCTTAACGTGTACCATGGTGAGCCAAGGGTGGGTGGGGTTAAATGAAAAGTGCTGTGGGCATTGGAAACTAGATGCCATTTTCTTGACACTTGATATGCCACTGTGACACTAGCCAGGCCCTACAGTGAAGTAGACATACTACCTTTGTCACATGCCGTCCCTTCAAGGGAGCTTGTAAAGGCTCCAGTCTGAGTTCTAAAGCCCTGTGAGACTAATAGGGAGCAGAAAGAGGAGCCAGGCTCTGGCCAGTGGGGCACCCAACCTCAGATCTCCCTTCTGCCAATCAAAGTGACATTTATTCTCACAGAGAAACTCAGTTCCCTCACCTCCCAGGACCTAAGGGAAAAAAATTTGATGAGCCCCTGCCTCTGCCCTGTCTATGTGGCTCCCCTCTAGTGTCCTGTCTCCTGGAAGCTGTCTACCACACAAAGGGGTTCAGATATGTACCACACAAGTGCCATGTTTACGTCCCCTGTCACCCAATGAGCAAGTGCCATGTGGGCTTTTCAACTGAAGACCCAAGCTGGGCCATACACAGATACACAAGTCCAGGCACACCCAAGAAAGCCAGCACAAATCACAAACACCCAGCACAAGTGTACAGGCAGCTGTCCTCTGGTCTAGGGAACACTCTTAGCATCTTTGAGGTCTTGTGTTTCACCCACCCATAGCTTTTAAAATCACTATCCCCTCAACAGTATTCAAGGGCTGGGAAGGATCAGGGGTGTTCAAGGCTCCATTTTGATTAGGGATGCCCCATCTAACATGTGTACATGGGCCTCTTATAGTCTGAGCATCATCCTGAGAGCATCCTGGAGTCAAGAGGATCAGTGAGAAATAAGGCCTAAGGCCTTCTTTCTGATTGACAGCCTGTGAATTCTGTTGCTCTGCCCTTTCTACTCAGGCAGCTTCCTTCCAGGCTCTGTCTCCTATGAGCCTCAAGCATAGGAATTCTCTAATGTTTTCCTTCTAGGAAGGTGGCCCATAGTGTGCCAAGACAGGCTGGTTTGAGCTCGCTCTCTCTCTCTCTCTCTCTCTCTCTCTCTCTCTCTCTCTCTCTCTCTCTGCCTTTCTGCTTTAAAAGCTGGTCCTGGGCCCAGGACATGACTCAGGCAGTAAACCATTTGTCTTATATACATGAGGACCTGAGTTCTAAATGCTTGGTGTGATGGTCACATTTATAGTCCTAGCACCAGGAAGCCATGTAGAAATGGGAGGCTTGTTGACCAACTAATCTAGCCTAATTGGTGAGCTCTAGGCCAGTGGGAGAGTGGGAGACCCTGCCTCACAGTAGGTGGACAGTGGGAGGCCCTGCCTCACAGTAGATAGACAGTGGGAGACCCTGCCTCACAGTAGGTGGACAGTGTTCATGAGGATGACTGACATCCAAGGTCGTTCTCCGGCTTCCACATACTATACACATGAATGTATTAAAAAGGAAGCGAAGCCGGCCTGCCTCCCTTCCAGGCTTTACTAGGCCCACCTTTGTCTCACGGGCCCATTTCTCCTTCCTTTCAGAACCAAGAGAAGGTATGAAGCATGAGCTGATAAGTTGGAAACTGAGGTGTCCAATTCGTAGAGCAGAGATAAGCTCATGTTTTTGGCTCTGTAGCCAGGCCCCCTCCAGGTCACAGCAGAACCCATTCCATATTCCTCCAGCCTCTCTTGAAAGGTAGTAACTACTGTCACACAGCCAACCAGCTCCCCAGCCTGTGGTAAATGTCTACCAACTCTCCACATTTGAGCACTATGCCAAAACAAGCAGAAAAGAAACAAAAAGAAAGTTCTGACTCCAACCAAAACACCAACACCTTCCTGGTAATCCACCAGTTCAGCAGTGAGGTCAAGAGTGGGCACAGATCCTGGATGCCTTCGCCAGGGGTGTGGGAGGCATCTGGGCAAAGAGACTGTCCTGCTGTCCTCACAAGGGAGTGCATTGTCTCCAACAACCACATCCACGTGCAGGAAATTCTTCTCTGGCCCCGAAGTTTGATCAGTAACTCCCACTGGATTCTCCCTGACTTGAGTGCACATCGGATCCCTGCCAGCTTTAGGACTTCATAATCCTACAAAATCCAGCACACCTTTGGGCTAAGCCACAGGCAGACTAAGAAGTTATGGGGACCAGAGCCTGACGCCAGGGACGACAGGCAGCCTTCTTCACCTTTCGGCTACTGGCTCACAAACCACCTAGCCAGAGTTATATAAGGCACGGGCCATCCCATGGCTCTGAGTATTCTATCATCTGGGACACAGGGTCCATCACCAAAGGATCTTATTATACCTCACACTTGTTCTCCTTTTGAATTAGAGGCACAAATCAGAGCTGGATTCAACAGCCCTTGTTTCTGACCCAGGTATCCGAAGGCGTAGCCTTCTCTCAGACTGCCTGGCCCTGTCAGAGATGGAACCCATTGACAGTGAGAAGGCTGGAGATGAGTGGGGCGTCTGCCCCTGCCCCCCATGACCTGCAGCCTAGGTCTGAAGGCTGCACTGCACAGAGGTGCATTACTTCAGGGCTTGAAAGGAGAGAGACAGTAACTTACATGGTTCCTCTTGCCTTCTTCATCCCCTACAGATGTAATGACTGTCTCAGAAAAGACCATCTGTCCGGTCTGGTTATTGGTAATCTACAGACAAACACAGGTGTAATAAAAATGAAACAAGGAATTCTGGGAAAAAATCTACAGTCTTTGTTTGTTTTTCGCTTTCTGGAATGGGAGTCAACAGGATGCCCACTCCCCCTTCTGAGTTCTAATCATGGCACTGCCAGTGGACAGAGTTCCTGGAGCTATTCAGAATCCACATCACCAGGTCACTGTGCAGAGGGAACAAAGTGATAGTGGACAGCACAAAGGGTGGTGCCTGCCACCTAGGAAACACTCAACACCAGCTATTTTTATCACTCCTGGGGCTCATCACTTGGCACTCAGTGTCGTGATTCTTTTGACAAAATTCCAGTCTGACCAGCGTGATGGCAGAGGCCTATAATCACAGCACTTGGGCTGTGGAGGCAGAAGGATCAGGAGTTCAAGGTCATCCTTAGCTATATAGTAAGTTGGGGGGCAGACTGGGTTACACGAGACTCTGTCTTAAAAAAAAAAAAAATCCAGTCTGTGCACCTAGCCAAACAAATGTCTCCGTAAGAGGTGAGAAGGCGGAAGCTCTGGCCACTCCCCCTCAGCTCCTCACTCTATAGAACTATTCATCTCATGAGAGAGCCCTGAAGCACAAAGGAAGCCTGCCCCCGTGCCAGCCTGCCCTGATTCTGTGCTGAGGGTAGGTACGGAAAGCCACACCCAGCAAGGAATCAGGGCCACTCCTGCCTCCTCCAAGGCTGGGACTAAAGATGGGTCTGGCCCAGGACCAGAAGAGCTGTGTTCTCTGAGCCTGGGCTCAGCAGCCGGCAACCACCCAGTCGTTTCTCTTCCCTGATTCAGTGTTCTTATTTTGACATCTTTAGGGTCGGTGCCAGCTGTACTATCTCAAGAGTCTGCAGCCAGAACCAAGAGGAATGTGGCCCACTCTGCAGACAGGGTCAGCTTCTACTTCCCAGGCTGCATGGGTCACTCTTCGCCTTCCTGCTCTGCTTTGCTCCCCCAAGGCCCTCAAGTCGTCCACCTCAGTCACTGTATAGCCAAGGCCTTAAACTCCTGATGCTCCTGTCTTTGCCTCCCAAGTGCTGGGATGAAAGGTGTGCTCCACCACACCCAGCCGAAGGGCTCCCTCCTTAAAGTGAGGTGTGTCACTAAAGAGTTGCTCCTACTGGGATAGTGAAGACCCGTCTACAATAAGGTCTCTTCTTCAAGCCTGACAGAGGCACACACGGAAACCTAAGAGGCGAGGTCCCCCTTCCCACCTGTGAAGAAGCCTCAGCTTCGTACACTGCCTCACCAGCACAGAAGCAACTTGGTGCCTGATCCGCACCTCTCCCCTTGAACAGTAAGTACCCTCCCTTCCGCTGGTTTATAACCTGTTTTCTACAGCTCTCACTTACATTAGTGGCTTTGTATCACGCGTGACAACAAGCCCCTCTCTCCCCAGTGGGACTGCCCTGTGGGAAGGAGACATGGCTGCATCCCAGCCCTTACCTTGTGGATTTCTTCGTGCGTATGGACGGTGTTATTCCCGACCCTGGTATCCGTGGTGCTCTCGTTGTGATAGTTGGCAGGTAAACCTGACAGGTTCGCCTCAGAGGATGTTTTAGCAGCTGCTTCTTCTGCCTCCATCTATCAAATTGAATAAGTTTCCTTCAGTTGTAGCTGAGGGGGAAATAAAGGGCCTCCTTCTCTTTCCCCCTTCTATTGGCGACAGGGACAGGCCACTGAGTAGCCAACTAGACACGAGTTCCCAATGTTTTCCACGGCCTTCGAATCTCACAACCTCCAAGGGTAAATGTGCTTGTCAAGCAAGCCTAAAGACCTGAGTTCGATCCCTGGAAGCCATGTTGGATATGGTGACTCTAAGCTGTCATCCAGCACTGCTACAAGGCTGTGGGAGGCAGAGACGGGAGAATCAGCCGGGAGCCCACAGAGCAGCCTTGGAGAGAGGCTCTGCCCCAGCAAGGTGGAAGGAGAGAAGTGATTTGTGAAGATGTGTTCCCTGACCCACCACACATTTACCATGGCACACACGCATGCATCCGTGCTCTCCCCTCAGATGGTCCCCTCACTTCTGGTTTTTAGTCTGCATTCTATTGGTCTTATTCACATTTGTGGCTTTGCATCTCCCATGCCAATCTTTTTTTTTTTTTCTTTTAATATCACAACCTCCTAGGAGATGTATGTTAATATCTCTATTTTTCTTTTTCTTTCTTTTTTGTTTTGTTTTGTTTTGTTTTTCGAGACAGGGTTTCTCTATGCAGCTTTGGTGCCTTTCCTGGAATTCACTCTGTAGCCCAGGCTGGCCTTGAACTCACAGAGATCCACCTGCCTCTGCCTCCTGAGTGCTGGGACTAAAGGCGTGAGCCACCAACTGCCCAGCCCTATTTTTCAAATAGAGATACTGAGGCTCACAGAGTCTAAAGGAATTCCCAAGATGCCCAGTGTAGGCTGGAGTTGAAATTTGAGCATGTTACCTTCCCCAGGCCCTGGTGGCCTAACCCAGAGGTCACTTGCATTAAATTTCCATACAGCCAGCCAGCAGCACCTTGGTCTCTCTCTGGCCACAGAAATGTGCTCAGTCTTCGGAAGCCTCAAGTGTTAGTGTCTCCAATGAGTGCGTGACAGGCTGCGGGAGAAGCATCCCAACTCTCCTACTTGTAAGACAAGTGTGTGGGCTCCAGTGGGATTAAACTCCAAATTGCCAAGGCAGGGTCCTTTTCAGGGCCTCGCCTTTACTGTTTTCCTCCTCCCTACTTCGTTTTTAATTCTGCAAAGATTTTCTGGGGTTTGTCCCCCAACTGAACAATTTGCTGTCACATCCTTGTATGAGGGAGACAAAAACTCAGATAGACTGAATATCCTTGAGACAGGAGTCTCCTTCCTCACCCCATCTCTTAGTGGATCTTCTATGGGATCAGTAGATGGGTTCCTGGACCTGCAGCCCTCCTAGTTCTCCGGAGACATTTCTTGGCCCTTTTTGGTGTCAGGCTTCCAAGGTCATGCCCTCAAATCTTCTGGTCCTGTGAGCCTCGATGACACTTGTGCCACCAACTGCAGTCAACACATGTTTACACCCAGCGTTTCCTTCCGGCTCCATCACATCTCTAGCCCTGGTGAGTGGGCAGGTGACAGATGACCATCCACAGCTCCACAGACACAAGGCAGGCCAGGTCATGGACTACAGAGCCTATCGGATGCTGTCTCTAGAAATTTCAAATCCAGTGAAGGTCCTGGCTGAGGGGTTGGGAGATCAATACTACTATCTGGGCTGTTTTGATTCTGGAAAACAAATCCTCAGAAAGTATTTTCCTATAGAAACAATCACTTTCTCTATCTCTATTCCTTTCTTCTTCCTCTCCCTATTCTTTCTTTCTTTCTTGCTTGCTTGCTGCCACAAACCTACCATGTACCCGAGGCTGGCTTTGAACTCCCTGCCTCTACCTCCTGAGTGCTTCCATGAGCCACAACACCTGGTCTCATTCTCTCAAATACTATAGCACCCTTTTCTCACCCCCACCCCCAGCCAGAAGGCCAAGCTGGTGAGGACCAAGCACGCTGAACTAGAAGAGATCTGCCGTGCACACACAGTTCATCCAGCGGTCTTGGGTGCCTGCCTCTGTCACACTGTCCCCGTGCTGACACTCTGAAGGAGGAATGCTGCTGCCTTGTGGGGCTGTCACTGCTTCCTTGTAAAATCTTAGCCTTACTCATGGGTATGGCCACTACACCTGGCGCTGTGCACATTCCCAGCAACCCCTTTGGGGAAGGTGTTGTTCACTCTCCTGTCAGAGGCAAAGAAAACAAGCCCGACAGAGGTCATCATATGAACTGGCAAATGGGAATGTTTGGATTCAAATTTAGGTCTTTCTGATTTCAAATAGCATGCCTTTCCTAAACAGTCCGAGATTCCTTCCTCCCCAGTGACTTACACATTTATGGGGAGAGTCTCACACAAACCAGTTTAAAGATGACTGTGGCCCTTCTCATGTGATGGTGTCTACAAGCAACTCAGGGTCTAGAGAAGAAAGGAAGGAGGTTCCAGGAGCAGGAGGAGGCAGGACTGGGCTGGTCCCAAAGAACGAGAGGATTTGGATAGAGAGGTTGAGAATGTTACAGAGTTCAGAAGCAAAGCTGCAACACCCTGAACAAGCAAGCATGGCATGCTGTGAGCTGGAGCAGAGGGACCCAGTTGGGCACAGGGGGAAACTGAGTAAGCGGTCAACAGACACATCTAAAGAGCATCTATAATACAGATGCTCTCCTGTTTTTCAGCCAGAGACACTGAGGTCATTCAAAATCTTAAATAAATAAATAAGCAAACAAACAAACAAATCAATACTTAGGACCTTTCCTAGATGTGCCAAATTGTCATTTCTACAGGCAGGACTCTACATGTCAGCGAGTTTTTTGATAAATAGGAAGATTCTCTTCTCCTTCCCCTGCCCTCAGTTAAGAACCCCTGCCCCAGGCAACTGGGAGCTACAGCAGGTTCTAAACTAGTTAGTGCTGTGGGATGGTCTGTATGTCAAGTGTGTTGCTGATTGGTCAGTAAATAAATCACTGATTGGCCATTGGCTAGGCAGGAAGTATAGGCGGGACAAGGAAAAGAATTCTGGGAAGTGGAAGGCTGAGAGAGAGACACTGCCAGCCGCCATCAGGACAAGGAAGATGTAAAGTACTGGTAAGCCACAAGCCACGTGGCAAAGTAAAGATTAATAGAAATGGGCTAAATATAAGAGTAAGAGCTAGACAATAACAGGCCTGAGCTAATGGCCAAGCAGTTTAAATAATGTAAGAGTCTGTGTGTTTATTTTATAAGTGGGCTCTGAGACTGGCCGGACTTGGTGGCGGGAGTTGGAGAGAAATTCTCCAGCAACAAGTTAGGAAATAATGGGGCCAGGATAATAAGAGACTGGAGTCAGGGGACTGGTGCCAGAATCAAGTCTGGAAGAAGGAGCCATCTGGTGGCAAAGGCTTCATGTCAAGTCTAGAAGGACCAAGATGAGCACTGAATTAGACAACCAGCTGCCCCCCAGCACCATCACAGAGCAGCATGGGGGTATGGGCCAGCATTGTGGAGTCAGACAAGGTAAGTTCAATCCCCAGCTTTACCCCACAAATAACCACATCATCTTGGGCAAGACTCCAGGCCCGCCTAAAGCACAGCTTGGACACGTGTACCGTGAGGATGCTCTCCACTTTGTACAGCAGGTATGAGAATTAAGGAACTCCCAGTCTGAGCATCACTATGGCACCTGTTGCAGGGTTAACAGGCACCATGAGCCGCTCTCCTTGCTGCGTCCTGTAAGGAAGCGGTTTGTGAAGAAGCCAGCTTGGAAGAAGTGGGAGGGGCAGGCAGCCAACAGTGAGCGTCTGAAAAGCTCCCATTATAACTAAGTGGAGGAGAAAGAAAAGAAACCAGGACTAGAGACAGGAGGGATGGGCAGGAAATGACATAGTTTTAAAGAGAGGGACCTGGCTTATTTAGCAAAGAGTAAGGTTTAGCTGGGAACAAGGAAAGCAAGGTACTGGAGAGGGTGTGTCCAGACAAAGACTGTCTTAATGTTTTCTAAATTCCACTGGAATTGTACAGTTTGACTTTCAGATAGCTGGCAAACCCCCAAATCTCCAGGCTACCGCTGGCTGAGCAGTCTCTCTCAAACCCTGGTCCTTCTCTGCCAGTGGCTGTATCGAGGCAATGAGCTAAGGACTGTTTAATGAAACCATAAACTAGAAGTACAGTTTACCACGAATCTTTAACCGCAGTGATTACCGCCACCAGCCAGAGAAACGGAAGCCTGAAGCAATAGTTGCTTCACAGCTGAAGAATGTGAACGTGGTTAAAAATGGCATTCACAGCCCATCAAATGCACGTCTATTAAAAGAGCACAGTAGGAAAATGCAACAGATAAATCCAGGCTTGGTATTGGGGCTCTTCCTAAGACTCAGTGACATGATAAGGTCCCTCTAAAATATACCAGGTACAGGCTGGGGAGATGGCATGTGAGTAAAGGCACTTGCCACCAAACTTGACGATCAGAGTTCAATCCCCAGGCCCCACATCGTAGAAAGAGAAAGTAAATTCCCTAAATGGTTCTCCGACCTTCACATATACACAGGGGACAGGCACTTACATACACACACAAAACAAATTAATCCATAGACTAAAACATCTCAAATATAGCAGTTACAGATGTGACAATTGGGGAGGGGGGGGAATGAAATGACTTTGTCCTTAACACACACTTCTTTTTTTTTTTTTTCCGAGACAGGGTTTCTCTGTGTAGCTTTGGTGCCTGTCCTGGAACTAGCTCTGTAGACCAGGCTGTCCTCAAACTCACAGAGATCCATCCGCCTGGCTCTGCCTCCCTAGTGCTGGGATTAAAGGCGTGCCACCACTGCCCGCTAACATACACTTCTTAATGACACGGAGTAAGAAAACAGGAGCATCTTAGATCGAAGCCACTGGAGGACTTGCTTTTTCTAAAGATAATCCTAGAAAATCAGCCACTTTGTCCCTCAAGGGACATCAACAGCTTGAGGCAGCTGGACAAAATAAAAAGCCAGGAAGTTACTTGAAAGCAGATTCATGATGCAACTATGTAAACATCAACTGCCTGTGGCTGGGTTCTCCCTCATCCCCTTGGGTATCAGCTGCCCTGTGTTTATGACATTTAAGGGGCTTTCTGGAAGTTTCTTTTTTAAAAAAAAATGCTGGGCTGATGAGATGGCTCAGAGGGTAAAGGTGTTTGCTGTGCCAGCCTGACACCCTAAGTTCAATCCCTGGAACCCACACAACCACACATGCACTGTGACACACAGGTGTGTGTACATGCATACACACACACACACACACACACACACCATCATGCATACATAAAATAATAATAAATAAAAATAAAAGTTACTTTTAAAAAGTCAATAGCCACAGTCTATAAAATCATACATTACTTTAAGACTGATTTTAATACCTTACATTTTTCTTTTCTCTTCCTTCCCACCCCACTCCAGAGCTGGGGATCAAAATCAGAGCCTGGAGCATGCTAAGCTCTGCTGCTGAGCTACAGTTCCAGGCCCAGACATTTCAAAGATGGGTTCCACTGAGAATCCATCAAATGTTGGTAAGCTTTGCTGTGATTCATGCTACTACTGTTTGTTTTCTTTGTTCTTTTTTGGTTTTGTAGCAGAGGGTCTCAGAGTGTAGTCCAGGTTGGCTTTGGTTTCACTATGTAGCCTAAGCTGGCCTCAAATCTGTGATCTTCCTGCCTCAGTCTCCCAAGGACTGGGACTACTGGTGTGTACCACAAAGCCTAGTCACATTACCAGTTTTTCCATGACAAAAGAGATAGCCATTATTTCCTGAGTCCCAAAAATCCCCCATAATCCTCACAATGACCTCATGAGGAAGATACTTGGTTTATATTTACCTGCTTTCCTTACACCAATATTTGACAGGGTAATTTGCTTTCTAGAATCTTCTCTTTGACCTAGAGGTGGGCATTTTCTCCACTTCAGACCTGGATCCTATCACTAATAAATGGCAGTGCTGGGAACTGAATGAGAGAAAGTTGGTCTCTACTATCTAGTATTCTGCCATGAGAGTATTCAGGTTCCCCTATCCTGTCTCCACAGCCCACAAGGCCACTCTAGGAAGAAGACCACTGACTTGGGTTGATGCGATGGTCAGAGTCTTGGGTTTTATAACCAATCTGCACAACTCAAGCAGAGATATGTCAGAAAGGGAGAGAGTGGAGCCATGATAAAAAGCCTGTTTCGAACCTTCTGAACTGTGGTGGGCATTTCCCAGTGAGCTAAAACACGGAAGTGACCTGGTCTGTTCCTGGGAATCTGTGCAGAAGGAAGAAGTGTGCAGTGTCCTACAGCCTGGGGAAGGACAGCAGAAGCCCTGCTTTGAGCCAGAGTGGTCAGGAGCTCCGTGCAATCTGTGGTTACAGAGTTGGGGGATGCTGGAGTCCAGCTGACTCCCTCACCCTTCAGTCACTTTTCATGCCAACTGTTCCATTAGCTCAGAAAGCCCACAGGTCTTGGGACCCAGGCCTGTCCGGTAGATATTCATACATGGCTGCTCATGTCACTGCCTCCCAATCCAGTGTTCCCTGCAAAGCCCATCAGGCTGGCTTGGGGAATGGAGGGGAAAATATACCCAAACTACACAAGGTTGAAGCGACAGCAACCTATCCCAGCAGACAAGGGCCAGTATTTAAGACTGCCCAAGGGGTTACCATGAGACAGTGGAGAGCCCCAACCCACTTGTTTGGTTCACTAAAATGGCTGGTTCCACTCCAATCCAGCCTGTCCTCAAGTGTCAAGGACAGTTAGCCACACACTGATCAAGAAGGTCCAGGAAGCTTTCAACACGGTTGGGGCCCATCTTAGAGGACAGAGCAGGGTGCCATCCTAAGTGTTGGCACCTGAAGATGAGAAACCAAAGTCTTCCCCTCATCTGTCAGGGGAGAGGCATTGTATCTAATTCTCACAGGAAACTGAGGTTCAGGATGCTAAGTGATTGACCATCCACCTATTGTTGAGGAGCAGAGAATCTGAAACTTGGGCTTCGAAACAGACTAGGTGTAGGTGAAGTGGGGTTGCCTCTAGCATTCTCATCCCCTACCTTCTGACCATCACTGCGGCATGGACTTAGGACTTTCTTCAGCCTTCCTTTTCCGCCCCTCAGCAGACTGCCAGCAGAGCTCAACACTCTTTTTTCCCTCGACTGGCATTCTGACTGTATCTTGGGGAAGATGGTACAGGCTTGACGCCCAAGGGACATGTTAGAACTTGGAGCTCCCTGCAGCTGCCTCAGCCTCTGCAAAGCCACTGAGCTGGGACACCAGAGTGGCTCCAACCTCAGCTCAGCTCCACCGGGGGAGGAAAGCCAGCTACATACTCAAAGACATCTGCAACACAGTGGCCCCAGCTCCCCGGGAAGGATTCAGCTAAGACTCCCTCCACGAACAGGGTTGGATCCAGACCTTTTTGGCAGGCAGGTAGAACCAGCTGAGAGTAAAGATCGCCCAGCGCTGCACTCGGGGGGCACTCCACGTCCCTTTCCAGCTCTACACAAAGCCAGGTCTTTGGTCAGTGCTGCGACCATCGCTGGAAACATTGCCCCCCCAGGGCCCACTCCCTACTTATCCTGCTACTTTCCGAGCCAGGAGCCCTCGGGGTGCACCCACCTCCTCCACGGCGCTGCGCAGTTTGTGCTGCGTGTCTTCCATCAGCTCCTCCACCTCTCGGAACATCTCATTGAGCGTAGCTTCCTCCTGCGGGTAGCTGAGAGCCGGGCCCGGCTCCACTGGAGTCCAAGTCGCCGTCGGGGCCGGAGCCGGGGCGGTGGGGACAGCCGCCGCCAGCAGTAGACACAGCAAAATGCCCCTGAGTCGCTGCATGTTTGCTCCACGCTGGCCGCCGCCTGTGTGTCCCGGAACGCTATCAGAGACTGCAGGACCACCCCTCTTGCCCGCCCCGCCCCGCCGCTCAGTCCGCCCCCAGATGGAGTGAGACCCAGCCTCCTCCCAGCCGCAGCCCCTGCTGAGGACAGTGGCGCTCGCAATCCGCTCCAGCCTGGATGCCCTCCTACACCCTCCAATTCTAGTACCTAGGGGAAGCTCTGATTGCCACGATAATGGTTCCTCCTGAACCAAGAAACCAAGGTCTCCTACACTAACAGCAGACCCTCTCCCCCGACCCCCACCCCGGAGCATGATGGGTTCAAGTCCAGTCCCTTCCTTTACTAGTTCACAGTGGAACTCTACTGCTGAGAGTCCTTGGTCCCCGACTTAGCCCCCAGCCTCTTCCAGCCCCCAGGAGCTCGGCAGAGTCCAGGTCATCCTCTTCTCCTCGTGATCCAAATGCATGAAGCCCCCATCTCTACCTAGGGGAGACCTAGCTGGACTATCCCCACAACAATGACCGCCGAGCACCCACCTCGAAAGGACAAAGCTGAGCTGTAGGCTGGATCTGCTCACACCTGGCCACGGGGCTGCCACAGAGCAGCCGGAGAAGAATTAGTACTGCTCGGGGCGGGGATGCAGCGCCGGTACCCAGTGAGCCTGCAGCCTGCTCACCTCCCACCCCAACCCACTACGCCTCTGCCCCGCGGGAGGGGCGGTCGCACAGCCAATCGCTCTCTCTGCCGCTCGCAACCTCAAGCGAGCCTCTCTAAGTCCTGGGAGGCCCACACTGCGGGGATCCATCCTCTTCCAGGCAGCCCCTTGCCTCCACGATAAACCAGGCTTCTGCCGTCCCTGGCAATCTTCTTGAATTTTACCTTGCTGGCTCTCAGCCCGCCTCTGCCTTGGATGCGGTCCTAAAGGATGGACTCCCAGCCCCTCAGCCAACACAGGCTGGTCTAGACGGTCTCCAGCCAGGAAAATCCACTTTTGGCCCTAAGAATGGGTCAACAGAATGTCAGCAAGCCCCTAGAGGGCGACATAGCAGACTGGCTAGGACCAGCACCTCCAGCCCAAGTCTGGCCAAACTAGCGTGGTCTGTGTAGACTATAGCTGTATGTGCATGTTCTACTTAATATTCACGAGGCGTGAAGAGGGGTCGGGGCGCAGAAACAGGCTGTGTCACTATCTTAATGAGATTTCAACCTTGTCTATTGGCACCTCTCCTCAGTGCCTAGAAAAGGAGGGACTTAAAAGATGTGTTTTCAAAAACTTCCCCCACTTCTTTGATTATCTAGTCCTGATTCTACCCCTTTGCTCTTCCTGACACCTCCCCTCTCTCGAGGCGCCTCCTGACCCTCCCCCTTTCTTCCCTGTGCTGGCTAGTTTTTTGTCGACTTGACACAAGCTGGAGTCACCCGGGAAAAGGGAACCCCAGTTGAGAAACTGCCTCATTGGATTGGCCTGTGGGTCTATCTATGCGGCATTTTCTTAGTTGCTAATTGATGTGGGAGGTCCCAGGCACTGTGGTGATGCCAAGCCTGGGCAGGTGGACCTAGGCTGTAGAAGAAAGTGACTGAGGAAGCCAGAGGAGAAAAAGCCAGCAAACTGACTTCCTCGAGCTCTGCTTCAGTTCTTGACTCCAGATTCGGGCCTTTAGCTCCTGCCCTGGCTTCCTGTGATGATAGAGTATAAACCCTTTCCACCTAAAGTTGCTTTTAGTCATGATCTTTATCACAGCAATAGAGAGCCAAAGAGAACACGGCCCCTTTCTCCTCTGGGGTGGCTAGCTTCCTCTGCTCCCAGGCCACTGACTGGCTGGAGTCTCTTTGCCAGCCCCTCCCCCATCTACCCACCAGGAACCAGGAGCTCCTTTGTACCTGCAGGGCCTCAGGCCTACACACTTGGTCCCTGGAAAATGAAGGGGCGGGTGGTTATATCAATAGCTGCTGGTGCACCAGTACAGTGGTGTGGTCAGTGAGCAAGCATTATGTTCCGAATGCAGGAATCTACTCACTGAATACTCAGCAGCCTTTTGAAGTTGGTGCTGCTATTTTTGGTCATTAAAAGCCAAAGGGCTGTGCTTTCTCATAAGGGGGATCTCAATTTTGTGACCATCATTCTTTGCAGAACTGTTTTGCAGATATATAGTTGTTATTAAACAAAACTATCACAAAAGGAAAAGAGACTCTACACAACGTAATTATAAGTTCTCAACCTGCTTCCCTCTGAGCCAGTCTAGCAAACAGCCCCAGGC
This sequence comes from Peromyscus eremicus, assembly GCF_949786415.1. Classification (NCBI taxonomy): domain Eukaryota; kingdom Metazoa; phylum Chordata; class Mammalia; order Rodentia; family Cricetidae; genus Peromyscus; species Peromyscus eremicus. The sequence goes on along the minus strand of NC_081416.1, from coordinate 90,085,086 downwards.
TGGCCACAAGGCACTGACAAGCTGTAGTGATGGACACCATCCCTGTCCAGACGTGGTCTTGGCTCTGGAAAGTTTGGATGAAGGCAAAGAAAGTCCAGTGACTCTGGAGACTGGTAGAAGAGTCCCTAACTAGGTGGTTTTTTTGTGAAATGGGGGGGCCTAGGAGCTGGAGCAGAGAGGGGCAGATCTGCACAGACCATGTTCGGAGGAAGGCACTTGCTAAACCTCCACAATTCCAATTGTATCTTTGGCCAAGATCCATCTCCACTAGGGCCACCAGGGGGCGGTGGAGGGGTTAGTTATTTGCTGCTGGGATGAAAAAACAAAACAAAACAAAACAAAACACTAAGGCCCAAGGCACCTTTAGGAGGAGAGAGTTTATTCTGGCTTACAGTTCCAAGGGGATAGGGTCCGTGCTGGCAGAGTGGAGGCAGCAGCAGGGATAGAAAGCTGAGACTTCATATCTTTAACACGAACATGAAGCGGGGAGAGCAAACAGGAAGACGGCGGGTATATATGTAATCTCAAAGCCCGCCTCCAGTGACCTACTTCCTCCTACAAGTCGGCCTCATCTAAACCATAGTGCCACCACTGGGAACCAAGTGTTCATATCCCCACCAAGCCTATGGGGGGCATCTCTCATTCAAACCGCCACAGGGGGTGTTGTTTTGTTTGTCTGCGTTCAGAGTATTGGGAACACTTTCTGGGATAATGAGGTAACACTCTCAGTTCTCACATTTCCTCTGTGAGAACCAATTGTGACATAAACATCTCATTTCATGGATGGAGACGTGGCCCCAGCTGGTTGTCACTCACAAGAAATTTCCTAGAGAGTTAGACGCTACACGGCAGTTTTGCGTCTCGCCATCCACCCACTGGAAACACATGCCGAAGGAGGTCTGTAAGCTGCTGCTCATCAAGGCTCTGTGCGTGCTGACGAGCACGCAGAGGCCACTTATTGGCACTTTTCAGGAAGAGAGTGGATAAAGTGGGGTTCTTATGCACAGTGCAAAGCTGTGTGGCAGTAAAAATAATGAGTGACATTTATAGGCAGCAATATTACTAAGTCTCAAAAGCATTATGCAGAGTGGAAGAAGTAGTTTGCAAAATGAAATTCATAGACTACTGTATGTGCATATTTTTAAAACACAAAATAATAGCAGATGTTATGTATGGATCCTCGCATATAGTAACAAATATAAGTATAATACAGGCATATACAGCCTGCTTCTGAGTGGGAGGCAGGGAAAAACACACAGAGGGGTTTTTGTTTTGTTTTGTTTATTTCTTTTTTAAAATTTTCTACTATAGTGATACATGTAAGCCCAGGCTGGCCTCACTATGCGGTTAAGATGCTTAAATTCCTAATTTTCCTGCCTCCACTTTCCAAATAAAAGGATCATGGGCATGCCCCACCACACTTGGCTCTCTCTCCATCTTGAATAGATTATGATGAATACACGTTGGAACAAAATGGGTAGAGTTGTAGGTAAAGGAAACGTCTTTGTCAGCTGTTTTCATAGCTCAAATGAAAGCCAAGTGAGATGACACACAACACATGTCCCTGCAGCCACCTTCAATCCATCCCCAGAGTGGCCACTGGGACATGCCAAATAAGCACAAGCCTGTGACGCCACAGGGCAATGAAGAACAGGTAGACAGACAAGGCAAGGGTGGGTGGGGGACAAGGAGATGCTGACCACGGAAGGAAGGCGGGCGAAGCAGTGGGGACAAGTAGATGCTGACCACGGAAGGAGGGCGGGTGAAGCAGTGGGGACAAGGAGATGCTGAGCACCGAAGGAAGGCAGATGAAGCAGTGGTCAAAGCGAAGTCTTCCTAAGTACCTGAAGGACCACCCTGCTCTACCTCACAGTGACAGGGGCGGGGATCGGGTTGTAATGGCACTGGTGACTACCTCATTTGACTAAACCAAGGATGGGCAGCTCAACTAAGCTGAACCCATCTCTTTCTCTCTCGGACTTGAGGCTGAAGAAACCATCCAAGTGGAAGAAGGAACCTCAAGTGAAGGTCAGGAGCCTGAGGGAGAAGAGGGAGGAAGAGGGGGTGAGATGCTACCCTAACCCTTGGCTCTGGTTTCTTATGCATCTTTCTGAGATATGGCAAAATCTGTCCTTAAATTCTTCAGGTCCTTTGGGGATTGTTCCAGGATCCCTACAGATACTCAACCCATAGGAAAAAAAAAAAAAAAAAGGTATTATTTGCATATAACCTGTTCAATTTGGTGTATACTTTATTCTCCTTCCTTTCTTCCATTTCATTTATTTACTTATCTGAGCCTTGGTCTCATGTAACCAAGGCTTCCAGTTCACTAAGTGGCAAACGGTGGTCTGAACTCCTTAATTATCCTGGCTTCACCTCCCAAGTGCCTGGCTTGCAAGTGTGAGCCACTGTGCCTGGCTTGCCTTCTTTTGTTTTAATGAGACAATTCTCTTCAAGGCAGTCTAACTTCACAGGAGTTTACTGTCCCCCCTCGAGATTCCTAAGCAGCCGAACAGAGACAAGTCACCAGGAGTGATTTGCATCCCCTTTATTAGCTGGCCTCTGCTTGGCAATGCCAGCCACACAGTTTCACGGAGCCTTTCTAGATCCTGCCTGTAACACACAATTGTTCAGAAGAAATTGGTGCCAAGACTTTTCTGAATGGAAACTCCATCTGCCCTTGGAAAGAGTGTCCACGTGGACTCAGGATTTCCATGAGCAACAGCCACTGAATATCCAAAATATATGTTTCTTTTGCCAAGTTTCCATGGGCGGGTGCAAAAGAGACCCAGAGGACCATATTCCTGGCTATCACCCTCGGAGCACAGCACAGGAGGGAGAACCTTGAGGCTGCTCGCCCTATTTCTTTGGCTAGCAGGTGGATCAGTGTGCTCTGTGTATTCTTGCATGTGTCTGAAATGGAGAATGACTCACAGCAGGAGGAATATTTTTGTAGAACTAGTTCACAAAAAGAAATGTGGTGGAGTGTGATGGCAAATGCTTAGATTATTATAGGATGCAGTCCTCCAAGCAAAGCAGCCTGCTTTTGAAAGACCATAGGGTGCAGGCCTGTTGAGTCCCCTTAGAGAAGCAGGAGGTTGGGAGAGGAGATGGATGCTTCTTTGTGAGTCCAGCCACACCCTCCTGCCCTTCCCAGACAGTTGTAGGCAATTCTAGCCAATTGCACAGGATCTCAGAGGTGAGGTGCTAGCCCACAGACTATGGCGGAAAGTGCTTTCCCACAGAGACTATGGGGGAGCTGTTGTCCATGCTGGGTGAAGCCTTACTGGTGTGGCTAGTTAGAGACCCCCACGCTGCTGCAAGTAGCCTCCCCCCACGCTCTGTAAAAAATGCCCAGTGATCTCCCTGGTTCCCCCAGGGTGAACTTAGGTGAAATCCCACTTTAGTTTGTCACCAGGGCCTTACAAGGAGAGGGTAGACATTATTCATATCTCCAGGAGAAGGAATATCTGAAGCACCTCTCATCCCGGAACTTAGGAGATGGAAGCAAGCAAATGGAGAGTTCAAATTTATCCTGGAGCTGTTAGGTAACTACAGAGGAAGAAAGTTTAAAAATGTGTTCACCCAGCCCCCTCCACTCCACTGCTTGGGATCTGAATAATGTGTTTAGCTCTTCTCTAGGACAGTTTGTCTGTTTTGTTTGTTTGTTTAAATGCTGGATGAACTTAAACATTTAATTTAAATAATGACTAGGAACCATGTCACTTAAATAGATGTTTGCTGAAAAATCCAGGTGCCTGGTTGCTGTGTTTAGAGTTGCTGATTCAGCATGTGTAACATAGGGTTCCCTTCATGTTGTGGTCCAATCTGGCCCCGCAGACTATAAGGAAGCATCCCTGAAAAGCATCCTATTATCTTAGGTCTCACCACAAAGCTCTCCTCTCCTCCCACCAGCTCCTCTGGCTTCTGGAATAGCTTGTCCACACCCAGCAGGGCTACCCTTCCTTCTTATGTGCATGGAAACTCCGGGAGAAGGGGGAGGGGGCGGACTGAGAGCTTGACGGTCCTGGGTTCCGATTCTCCAAGGACTGAACCTCCCGGGGCTCTCCGGCAGATGGGCAGGTAAGTACTCAACTCCTGGGCTTCTGGCCCTACCAGCTATCACTCTCGCTGCCAAGGAGGCCTCCAGCAAATGCTTGTGCAGCTAATAATCACGGTTGTGGAAACCCTGAGTCCACGTGGACGCTCTTTCCAAGGGCAGATGGAGTTTCCATTCAGAAAAGTCTCGGCACCAATTTCTTCTGAACAATTGTATGTTACAGGCAGGATCTAGGAAGGCTCCGTGAAACTGTGTGGCTGGCATTGCCAAGCAGAGGCCAGCTAATAAAGGGGATGCAAATCACGCCTGGTGACTTGTCTCTGTTCGGCTGCTTAGGAATCTCGAGGGGGGACAGTAAACTCCTGTGAAGTTAGACTACCTTGAAGAGAATTGTCTCATTAAAACAAAAGAAGGCAAGCCAGGCACAGTGGCTCACACTTGTAAGCCAGGATGGTGGGACCTTCCTGAAGATACTGAGGCAGGACCCACCAGCCACTGCTCACCTGATAGATGTTTCCAGAAAAATAAAGTTGGCTCTTCCTCTGTGTTTTGTGATCTCCAGATCCTTGCCATTCAGAAGTTAAAAGGTACAAACTCTTACACTGTCCACATGACAATATGGACACATCTCAGGTACATTATAGTAAGAGAAAAAAGCTGCAGTTGAATGTTCTAGAAAAGTCAAACTATTGGGCCTGCGCACAGATGCCCTGTTGTCAGGGGCTGGGGTGAGGAGGACTTGAAGATAAAACTGGAACACTGAAAGATGCTGTGCCTTGATCTTGGTGGTAGACATGTGACTTTGGAACCTACATACTGAACATCATAGCACTGGACATTAAGAGAGGAATTTTATGGATGTGAGTTTGTGATAGTTTTAATTGTGGAGTTGACACAACCTGGGATTGCCTGGGAGGCAGGTCTCTGACTATGTCACGGCAGGGGTGGGGTGGTGGTGGTTGGTGGTGGCGGCGGCGGCGGCGGCGGCGGCGTCTTGATTTCATTAATCAAGTCAGGAAGACATGCATACTGCAGGAGCACCTTTCCACAGGCAAGGGTCCTGGACTGAATGAAACAGAGAAAGTGAGGTGAACACGAACATGCATATGTGAATTCATTACTCCCTGCTCTGAACTGTGCCTGTAATGTGACTAGCTAGTTAAGGTTCTCACCTCTTTGAATTCCCCGTGATGGTGGACCATCACCTGGAACTGTGAGCCAAATAAACCCTTTCTCCTGAAATTTGCTTTTGTCGGGGTATTTTGTCACCAACAGGAAACAAAGCTGAGGCGAAGTGTGTGTGTGTGTAAGAGAGAGAGAGAGAGAGAGAGAGAGAGAGAGAGAGAGAGAGAGAGAGAGAGAGAGAGACACGAGAGAGAGTACACCAAATGTGTTTCTTTCCCAAATAACTTCATGTGCATACAATGCCGTAGATAATTAATAATAGGGTAAAGGTCATTCGGCACCGCAGGAGGCCTTCTCAGAAAAGGGCTTGGTAGCTAGGCCTCAGGTGGTATTCTGCAAACTTTTCTGGAATCATAATCTTGAATAAGCTGATGTGTATAATCCTAAAATTTTCTTACTTTTAAAAACATGATTTCACCTTTGTTACAAAAAGTAATACAAACCAGCCGGGCGATGGTGGCACACGCCTTTAATCCCAGCACTCGGAAGGCAGAGGCAGGCGGATCTCTGTGAGTTCGAGGCCAGCCTGGGCTACAGAGTGAGATCCAGGAAAGGCACAAAGCTACACAGAGAAACCCTGTCTCGAAAAACCAAAAAAAAAAAAAAAAAAAAAAAAAAAAAAAAAAAAACAAAACAAAGAGTAACACAAACCTACCTTAGAAAGAAGAAACTTGTCAGGAGGCACTACATTCAGGGGATGGGGGTGAGCATGCTGTGTGGATGTGTGGTGCTTTGGGCATGTGGATGAGGAAGTAAGAGTACCACTTCGGGTTTACTCCTCTGGAGCAATCCCCCTTGGTGTTTGAGACAACGTCTCTCATCGGCCTGGAGCTTCATGATTAGACTAAACTGGCTGACTATAGAGCCCTGGCTTATAGGTGTGCACAACCATGCTTACCTCCTCCTCCTCCTCCTCCTCCTCCTCTACCTCCTCTTCCTCCTCTACCTCCTCCTCTTCCTCCTCTTCCTCCTCCTCCTCTACCTCCTCCTCCTCTTCCTCCTCTACCTCCTCCTCTACCTCCTCCTCTACCTCCTCCTCCTCCTCTTCCTCCTCTACCTCCTCCTCCTCCTCTTCCTCCTCCTCCTCCTCTTCCTCCTCCTCCTCTTCCTCCTCCTCCTCTACCTCCTCCTCCTCTACCTCCTCCTCCTCTACCTCCTCCTCCTCTACCTCCTCCTCCTCTACCTCCTCTTCCTCCTCTACGTCCTCCTCCTCTTCCTCCTCTACCTCCTCCTCTACCTCCTCTACCTCCTCCTCTACCTCCTCTACCTCCTCCTCTACCTCCTCCTCTTCCTCCTCTACCTCCTCCTCTACCTCCTCCTCTTCCTCCTCTACCTCCTCCTCTACCTCCTCTACCTCCTCCTCTACCTCCTCTACCTCCTCCTCTACCTCCTCTACCTCCTCCTCTACCTCCTCCTCTACCTCCTCCTCCTCCTCCTCCTCCTCCTCTTTTAACATGGGTGCTGGGATCAAACTCAGGTCCTTGTACTTGCAAAGCTTCGCCCACTGAGCCATCTCCCAGTCCCCAACACTGCAACTCAATTACAGAAGCATGGCCCAAGGATACGCTTTCTCATTCTCCCCAGGTGGCAGGGCAGGTTTTCTCCCTTCTTTGAGCTCTGTGGGCCTCCTCTATAAAAAGAGGGCAGGAACTCAATCTCCGTCCTGGGTCTGTTGTAAGAAACAGCTCCTCCAAGCGCCTAGGCAAGCGGCTGGCTCTTAGGAAGCCCTGGGGAGCACCGGCTATGATTATACAGCCATCAGCAACATCATTACCAGGCCTGGTTGGCAGGGCGTTAGGCCTTTTATCACAGATGGACATGGGCAGGAACAGAGCCCCTTTGTGTGGGCCCAGCCAAGCTCTAGGGAAGGCCAGCAAGGGAGTGCCCAAAGCAAATGGGCTAGGACCACAAAGGGTCCCCCGCTGCTGCAGACAGCCCTTTTTGTTTACGCAGGCAAACCTTTTATCTGCCTCCCAGCCCAGAGCTGCCAGGATAGCCGGGTCAGGAGTTCACAGAATAAACAACGTTTGCGTCCAGAACATGCTCCCATCCAGTCCTGGGTGCTGTGGCTGGGGCTCTCACAAGTTTAAGGCTGCTGTTCTTGAACCAGGTGTGGTGATACGTGACTGTAGTCCCAGTATTTAGGAGGTGAAGACAGGATCAAGAGTTCAAGTTCATCACCCATTACATAGTGAGTTCAAGGTCAGTTTGAGCTATGTGAGTTTCTGTCTCCAAAACCCAAAAAATCTGGCCAGGGATGTGGCTTCATAAGTAGAGTGCTTGCCTAACATTCCTGAAGCCCTGGGTCTAAACTCTAACATAAAACCTGACCAGAGGATTCTAGCCTGTGATGTCAGTGACTCAGCAAAGTGAAGGCAGGAGGATCAGGAGTTCAAAGTCATCCTTTATGTTCAAGCATAGCGTTGGCTACATGAGACTCTGTCTCAAAAAAAGTTTTTAATTAAGCTTCCTTTTTTTTTCTTTTTTTAGCAGATTAGGACCTCAGCATCCTTTCTTGCAGCAGGATGCCCAGTCAGCTCTCTGATGAAAACTAAGTAGAATTCAAATGAAGAGATTTGTCCAAAGTCCCTCTGTGAATGAAGAACGGGCTTCCTACCGTTAGGATGATTTGGCTAGACATAGCTCAGCTCTGCCTTCTCATTTTGAGTCCTCTGTCAGGATCTTGCTCTGCTGGTTGCAGTGGTCCTATGTGCTTCCCATCTCTGAAACACCACAGCCCTTGGCCTGTTTGGTGAAGTACCTTTGGAGATTCGCCGTTGGCCTTGAGCTGGCCAGCGCTGCCGGGAGAATATGCCAGCATCCGGCATCTTCCAGGCTGGTGGTTCCCAGACCTCAGCAAGCATCAGGAGCACCTGGAGAGGCAGCATTGGCATTCAACACAGGCTTTCAACACAGTCCTGGACCAGGCAGTGCCAGCCTCCCGAGTGATGAACTCTTGTTCTTAACTCTTGGGATCATTGCAAGCTTCACCAGGTGGAGGGGAGGGAGTGATTGGGTTCAAGTGCCAGGACCAAGGGAGGAAGGAGGAAGGAATGGACTGGGAAGGACCAGTATGGAGAGACCCTGGAAACTGGTGGACAGAGACTCGTGTTTACAGAACACAACTGACATCGGAAAGCAGAGCTGGACAAACCATGTGAGTGTCACATCTGAGGCAAGGTGAGGGCTGCAGGAGGGAGGGTGGCTTCTGGTCAGCCTGGAATGAGCAGTTGAGGCCCCGTTATGCAAAAGGCCTGTCAGGTGGAGGAGAGCGGGCTGCTATCATGAGCTGCAGCCTTGGTGAACCCTAGAGTGAGCGGCTAATGGTGAACGGGATCCTGTAGGACTGACTAGCTCTCAAAACTTACCCATTAAGCTGGGCATTGTGGCACAAGAATGAAATCTCAACACTTGGGAGATGAGCACAGAAAGAGATGGAGGCACAAGGACCCGAGTTCCAGTCCCAGAACCAGGGTAAAAACACTGGGCAAGGTGGCACATGTTCTGATTTCATCCTTGGGGAGATAGAGACAGGAGCGTCCCTGGGGCTCACTGGCCAGCCAGTCTAGCCTAATGGGTGAGCTTCAAGTCAAATAGGGATCACGTGTCAAAAATAAGGTTTATAAGGCTGGGCATGGTAGTGCATGCCTTATTCTTAGCACTCAGGAGGCAGAGACAGAGGCAAGGGGATCTCTGTGAGTTTGAGGCCAGCCTGGTCTACATAGCAAGTTCCAGGCCAACAGAGCTACACAGTGAGACTCTGTCCCAAAATGATGATGATGTTCATGAAAAAAGATCCCCAGGGTTGCTTTTCGCCTACCCCCACCCCCACCACACACACAAATAATAATAAAAATCAATGTTGAATGTAGAGTCAAAGTTGGGCTAAAACCCAGCTCTGCCCTAAGCTTCCTGTCAAGCTCGTGACCTTGTGTTTCTTCACTTCTCTTGATGATGACTGGTACCATATCTGCGATCTGGGCCTGTTCTCCAGGCTGTCAAGCCCACTAATAAGATGACGTATGTGACAGTACCTGAGACTCAGGGAAAGGTGAGCAACCAGTTTCTAATCACAGCCACGACAACTCTCTCTCCAACTCTTCGGATAGTGGGTGGTCTACAGTCAAGTTTAATTCTAATAGGGGTTACCTGGGTTGGTGCAACACAACCCCCACCTCACCCCTAATCAGGTCAGTCCCTTAAGACCAGCTTTACTCAGGGTGACAGATGAAAGTCTCAGGTTGTCACCTGGGCTTCTGACTACTTGTAGTTAGAGGTTCTGGCAACTTATTTTCAGAATCTGCCAGAACATTTCACAGAAAGGCACTTTCCTTATTACCTGTTGGTTGTATTTAGTACCGAAAGAGTGATTTACTTCCTGTTATCAGTTAATTATGAAGGATAAAATTCAGACCCCAAAGCAAGGCAGAGGTCCTGGCAAGGCAAGGAATGGGGGTGGCTGTTGTGTTTTGTTGCTCTGACAAAATACCCAAAGAGGAGAGGGTTCATTTTAGTCCACAGCTTCTGAGGTTTGGGCTCACAGTCCTCGATTTTCTTGAATCTCTGGTGGGGGCAGATGGCAGAGGTTACTCACCTCACAGTAGAGAGGAGCCAGGTACAACCTTCAAAGCCAAGGCCCTTATCACCTATTTCTTCCAGCCAGCCCTCCTCCCCAAGGTTTCCAGAACCTCCCAAAACAGTGCCAGCAGCTGAGGACATGAACCCTTAAAGGGATATATCATATCAAAACCATAATGAAGTATATGGAGTGTCTGCTCTCTCTGGGTATACCACCTTCCCAGAACCTCAGTGGGTCCACCGACTGCCGTGGTTTGGATCGTAAATGTTCCTTTAAAATGCACATGCTGATCTGGGGGTGGGGCATGGATCAGCTGCACAAGCATGAAGACCTGCGTTTGAATCCCTAACATCCGAGTTAAAAAGTTGGTTTGGTCTCACAGGCCTGTAACCTCAGCACTATTGGGCACGGCGAGAGGAGGCTCACTGCGGCTTTCTGGCTGCCAACCTAGTCCCAGGTTCACCGAGAGATCCCGTCTCAGGGAATAAGGTGGAGTATGAGAGTAAAGATTACCTGATGCCCCCCACATGCACACACACATGTGCATATACCACACATAGACTCACACACAAAACAACCACAAATGTGTTGAAGGCTTCCCAGCCAGTGGTGCTACCAGGAGCTTCCAGAGCCTAGTGGATACATGGACTAATGTTGCTGCAAGCTTGGTTAGGAAGCCCACAGTCTGAGATTATTGGGCTGGTACCTCACAGGAAAGTGGGTCCACACCGAGCCATGGGCTACAGCCCTAAGCCCATCACTGACCACAGAAACCTGGGTCATGATCCCCTAGGAGTCACTCTGGTGGCAAGCTGTCTGTCCTTCCTCTGAATCCAGACCAGAGAAGCCAGGAGAAAAATCTCCAGCCAGCTATCTCAAGAAGGCTCCTAGAAGTTGTCAAAAAATTAGAAATGTTCCTGGCACAGTGGCCACATACCTTTAATCCCAGTATGTAGGAGGCAGAGGCAGGCAGATCTCTAAGAGTTTGAGGCCAGTCTGGTCTACTCAGTAAGTTCAAAGCCAGCTAAGCTACATAAAGAAAAGAATTAATAACAGCACTTTTGTGTGGCTTGTCTATGCCGCTCATGAATATCTACTCAAAGGACTGATATCAGTTTACTACAAAATAACCACATACCACGTTTATCATAGCAGCACTCACTATACTCAGCTCAGTGCCCATCAGTCAATTTAAAAGCAAAGAAATCATAGTATTTAACACAGAGAGAGTTATTCAGGCATAAAAAACAAAGAAATTATCTATTTTCAGGAAAAAGCATGATGCTAGAGATTATCCCAGTAATGAAATAAGCCAGATGCCCAAAGCCAAGTATCCATGTTCTCTCTCATGGGCAGTGCAAAGAGACCCCTTAATGCAATTCCTCATGTTTCTGTGACCCTCAACCATAGAATTATTTCATTGCTACTTCACAACTATAATTTTGCTGCTTTTATGAACTATAATGTAAATATTTGATATACAGGATATCTGATGCACAACTCCTGTGAGGGTCATGACACACAGGTTGAGAACTACTACCCTAGAGGAACAGAGTGCAAAGGAATTCACAAGCCTGGCTTACACAAGCTGAGTCATCCAACAACGGCCATCTTCACGTTGGAGATGCTGAGAACCCAGCCAGATGGTTGCTCAGCCCACCAGCTGGGTGCTCCAGCAGTTCCATTTGGTGCCGAAGGCCTGGAGGATTCTTCGGGAACCATCGGTCTTCAGTCCATGTTGGAAGGCCAGAGAGGCTGGAGACTGATGGCCACAAAGGATGGTGGCAGCAGCAGCACTCAAATAGGATAGACCCTCTCACCAGCAGAAGTCACAGGCAGGCTAGCAGCTTGGTTTTTCCCTCAGGCCTCTTTTATTTTATTATTATTATTTGAGACAAGGTCTCACTATGTAGCCCACCGGGAACTAGCTATGCAGACCAGGCTGGCCTTGAACTCACAGAGATCCACCTGCCTCTGCTTTACAAGTGCTAGGACTAAAAACATGTGTTACCACACCTAGCAAGCAGCCTCTTACATATTCTGTCTCTCTCTCTTCTCTCTCTCTCTCTCTCTCTCTCTCTCTCTCTCTCTCTCTCTCTCTCTCTCTCCCTCCCTCCCTCCCTCCCTCCCTCTCTCTCTCTCTTTCTCTCTCTCTTTCTCTCTTCCCCTCCTTTCCCCCTTCCTCCCTCTCTCCCCTCCCTCCATTCCTTCTTTCCTTCCTTCATTTATTGAGTTAGTTTTTTCCAGACAGGGTTTCTCTGTGTAGCCTTGGCTGTCCTGGAACTCTCTCTGTAGTTCTGCAAATTAAAGGCGTGGACCACTACCAGCCAGTCAATGCTGCATGTTCTTAACAACCATAAACAAGCGCTCTGGGAGTTGGGATGGGCCAAGAGATGCCTCCCCGGTAGTGGAGGTGGGATTCCATTGATTCTAAATGGAGGGTAGCCTGGGCTAGCTACACAGAGAGACATTGTTTCAAATCAAACAAACAAAGAAAGGAAACCAAACTGAAATGAAGTGGGGGGATGGGAGATGGCCGACACTATAAGCAAGCAATTTAAAAATAAGGAGTGGGCAGGACACAAAGGCTTGCTTCTTTTCATGACAGCATTCTAAGACTCTCCAGAAGCTTAATTTCTTTTTTCCTGATACCTTCTTTGGCTCTCCCTGGCCTCCCTCTCATTCTGGTTTGGGAGCCTCTGGGTGCCCTCACTTGGCACCTAGGCTTGATATGTGTCACCTTCTTCCGGTTATTTCCTAACCCTGTCTTTGTCTGGGTGCCTGCAGACATCCAGAGCATCGTCTGGTGAGTCTCCTGGGTGCTGGCATTTAGCAGGAACTGGCACACAGCACTGCCCAGGAACCATGGAATAAATGAATAAATATGGTTCTGGGCTCCATCACTCCACGTCAGAGCTCAGGCAAAACAACCCAGCCTGTCTCAGTCACGTGTCCTTCCTGCCCACACTGTTCTCGCCTCTGTAGTCACAGAGCAAGAGTCTTAGACACTCTGCCAAGGGGTGACTTGGGTGGAGGCAGTGAAAGTGAGACATTCTCCATCCTTCCCCTAAGCAGGTGATGTCTGAGCCTCAAGGTCGAAGTTGAGCAGCAAACGTGGTAGACGGCTTTAGCCAGAATCCTTCCTTGTCCCTGCATGTTTCTTGTTAGCTTGTCTGGTTTATTGGCTGGTTGGTGGAGACAAGAGCTCACTCTGCAGTCCAGGGTTGTGGTTTGAATGTGAACCACTGCCACCCTACCACCCCTGTGTAGGCTTGAGCACTTTGTCCCCGGCTGGTGGTGCTGTTCTGAACATTTAGGAGGTGGCACCTTGCTGGAGGAAATGGGTCACTGTGGTAAACGTGTGTGTAAACAGAGGTCAGCTTCAGGGGTTCCTTGATAGCTCTCCACCTTATTTTCTTGAGAGAGCATCTCCCACTGAACCTGGAGCTCACTGGCTGGCTAGATTGGCTGGCCGGTGAGCTCTAAGGACACCCCCCTCCACTCCCCAACCCCCAACTCCTGCCATCCCCAGACTAGGTTAAAGCTTACCCTGCCTTGCTCTCCCCGCCCCCTTTTTAATTTACTTTTTTATTTTATGTATGTGAACATTTTGCCTACTTGTATGTATGTATGTCTACCACTTGTGTGCCTGGTTCCTAAGGAGGCCAGAGAAGGCACTGGATCCCATGGAACTAGAGTTACAGATGTTTGTTAGCCACCATGTAGACATTGGGAATAGAGACTGAGCCATCTGCAAGAGCAGCCAATGCTCTTAACCACTGAATCATCTCCCCAGCCCTCCTTGCTCAGCTTTTTATGTGGGTGATGGGAATTCAAACTCAGGTCCTTATGTTTTTGCACACGCAGGATCACGTGCATGTGTGCACCACAAGTGCTTTACCAGATGAGCGGTCTCCCCAGCTCCGCTGTCTCTTTGAACTTGTTGGGATTCTAGATTCCTTTCTGCCCACCTGTCAAGAAGCCCCACTCAAAGATCACAGACCGGTGTGTGGCTGGAGTCTCCTTGCAGCCCATGCCTTGTCTGTCTCCTGATGGACACACTAAGGCTTGACAAAGGAAGCCACTACTGTTCCCACAGAAGGTGGAGATACAGTCCAGCCAAGTGTAGCACAGATGGATTCCAGAGTCCACGGGACTGGGATCACATGCTGGAGCAGGAGACCAACAAACTGCCAGGAAGACAGAGCATAAGAGGAGAAAATGACTTAACCTCTCACTGGCTTCTGCCTTGCAATAGGCAAACCAGGCACTGTGGGTTTTAATCATCCTCCAGGTCAAAGTCATGGACCAGAAACAAACATTAGACATACTAATTCCAAGAAAAGAATATTGGTAGCTGGGTTTTGTTTTCCTCAAGAAAGAAATAAAAGGCCATTTAGGTTCTCCAGTCTTCACTCTAGAATCATGGATGCAGAAGAAACTCACTTTTTTCTCTTTTTCATATGTTCTTACAGAAGTTTGGTTTTTTTGTTTGTTTGTTTTTGTGTGTGTGTGTACGTACGTACGTTCATGAATGCCTGCTGTGCACATTGTGTATGCATGAATGTGCAGCTATATGCACCCATGCATACACAGGTTGGTGTTGTGGAATATTCCTTTACACTGTGTGAAGATATGTCACTGTGAGTGGTTTAATAAAGAGCTGAATGGCCAATAGCTAGGCAGGAAGAGGTTAAGCGGGGCTTCTGGACACAAAGAGGTCTCAGGGAAAAAGAAAGGCAGAGTCACCAGCAAGATGCAGAGGAAGCAGGACATGCAAGAGGAGAGGTAAAACCCATGAGCCATGTGATAGCATGTAGATTAATAGAAATGGATTAATTTAAGTTATGAGAATTAGATAGAAACAAGCCTAAGCTATAGGCCGAGCTTTCATAATAAATAATAAGTTTCCATGTTGTTTTTTGTGAGCTGGTGGCCCAAAGAAAAAATCCACCTATAGGTTGGAGACCAAATGTGGACCCTGAGTGTCTTCCTTTATCCCTCTTCACCTTATTCTTTGAGACTTTTGCCTCTCACTGAAGCCGGAGCTTGGTATTTCAGCTAGACACACTGCTGTTGCAGAGGACCCGACTTTGGTTCCCAGCACTCATGTTGGGATATTACAATCATCTGTAACTTCAGCTCCAGAGGATCCAAAGCACTCTTCTGGCTTCCTAAGACACCTGCATGAGCATGTGTGCACACACACACATGCACACACTCACACATGCACTCATGCACACACACACATAATAAATTTTAAAAGACATCTGAACAGGAATATTCATTTGTAGCTTTGCTGCTGCTGCTTCTGCTGGAGGCATCAGGGGCCCTGAAGCCATACTGCTTGAGTTTAGGTCCTGGCTCTATCACGTTAGTATTAGCATGACTTTGAGCAGATTATTAACCTTTTATCCCCTAGTTCCTTATTAGTAATAGAGCTGAAGTAATTTAAAAAAAATCCCTGAAACTGTGAGTTGTTTATGAAGATCCAATGAAATAATCCACATAAAATTCTTCTCGTTAGCCAGATGTGGTGATACATGCTTTTAATCCCAGAACTTGGGAGGCAGAAGTAATGGCATTTCTGTGAGTTCAAGGCCATTCTGTTTGACAAAGCAAGTTCCAGGACAGCCAGGGCTGTTACACAGAGAAATTCTGTTTTGAAAATTAAAAAAAAAAAAAAATTCTTCTCATTGTCACTGGCTTTTATAGCAGAGGCTAAATAAATATGACCATCATCGGGCTGGAGAGATGGCTCAGAGATTAAAATCACTGGCTGTTCTTCCAGAGGTCCCAAGTCCAATTTCCAGCAACTACATGGTAGCTCACAGCCATCTATAAAGATGGTGCCCTCTTATGGCGTTCAGGCATACATGCAGGCAGAACACTGTATACATAATAAACAAATAAATCTTAAAAAAAAACTGTCAAAAATATGACTGTCACTATCTCCACCAATATAAAGAGTTCCAACCAAGATGCATAGTAGAAGAAAATGACTTCTTATGGTGCACTCATGTTGTGCTACCTAAGAGCAGGGAGCAGAGATGTGTTTTATCTCTCAATACAGGGCACTAGCCTTACATCTGGGCCAGGGGACAGAGCTAGGATGAACGGCATTAAAGGTCTTTAGAGTGAATGAATGAAGCTATTTGCAATGTGCAAGGATCTGTGGGAAATGTGTGTAACACAATTCTATTTGTGTAGGCAGGGAAGATGTACTATGCCTCCAGACAATGCACTTGATTATCCAACCACAGTTAAAATGTGGGCAGCATCCCAAACTGCTAATGGCTCTGGATGCTTAAGCTTGACTATTTCATTGTAAGCTGCCTTGAGCTGTGGCTGTTTACATGGCAGTCCTGGCACTCATCTGTCAAACTCCATTGTCTTGTCTTACTCTCCCCTGCTTCTCCACTGTTCTGGTATATTTTACTTCACTATAGCTGAGGCTGGACACTTTATAAACTAGAGGTTTGTTTGGTTGACAATCTGGGTGGTGAGGAGGGTCCAAATAGCATGACGCTGATGTGTTGGCAAGGGTTCACTGGCTGTGTGTTGCACTATGAAGGAGAAATGGACATAGATGCAGCAAAAGGGATCAGCTACATTGGAAAACCCCACTTTATAATGAGCCATCCCTCTGAGACTTAACTCACTCACAAAACTCAAATTAGTCCCCTCCAAGGAGCCCTCCACCTTGACCTCAGCCCCACCTCTTAAGAGTCCTCCACTGAGCCGGGCGGTGGTGGCGCACGCCTTTCATCCCAGCACTCGGGAGGCAGAACCAGGCGGATCTCTGTGAGTTCGAGGCCAGCCTGGGCTACCAAGTGAGTTCCAGGAAAGGCGCAAAGCTACACAGAGAAACCCTGTCTCGAAAAACCAAAAAAAAAAAAAAAAGAGTCCTCTACTGGATGCTGCCACACTGGGGCTCAGGCCTCAGCACACACACTGTTGAGGAAGACACCTGAATTGTCCTCAAACCACAGCAGACATCTACCAGCTCCTGTTCCGGGATGTGATAGGGTCGAGTATATATATTGTCATAATATTGAATTATGAATCATCCCCCGCACACACACTCTATGACCACTTAACTTCAACTAGCATCCATTGTAGATGAACAGTCTTATTAAATAAGAAACACAGAGCCAATTGCAGAGTTAAAAGCCCAAGAGGTCCGAGCAGTAGCTGAGAGCTGAGCTTACCCTTCGCTGCCGCTGCTGTCCTTCCTCTCAGCAAGAGCGCTACTTCCTGTGTATCTGTCTTTTTATAGACTTTCTGTTCTGCCTTCTCATTGGTTGTAAACCCAACCACATGACCTCCTCATCACTGCCTATCTATACAGACCTCCAGGTCTTCTATGGTTGGTATTGAGATTAAAGGCGTGTGTCTCCATGCTGGTGGCATCCTTGAACACACAGAGATCTGCCTGTCATGTGATCGAGATTAAGGGCCTGTGCTACCACTGCCAGACTTCTGCTATGGCTTGCTATCAGCTCTGACCCCCAGGCAACTTTATTTATTAACATACAAATAAAATCACATTTCAGTACAAATAAAATAGCACCATAATCCATTTGGCCTCAACTCACTTCTGTCGCCACACTGAGCTAACTGCTCTCTCACTTTTTAAAAATTATTTTAATTAATTAATTAAGGTGCGTGTGTGTGTGTGTGTGTGTGTGTGTGTGTGTGTGTGTGTGTGTGTGTGCATACCGGTGCCTGTGGACACCAGAAGGAGGTGTCAAGTCCCCTGAAACTTGATTTCCAGGTGGTTACCAGCCCTCAAACAGGGTGCTGGGAAATAAACTTGAGTCTTCTGGAAGAGCAGCAGACACTCTCAACTACGGAGTTATCTCTCTAGCTCCTAAACATTTTCATTGTATCAGTTACTTTTCTGTTGCTGTGATAAAACACCATGGCCAAGGCAACTAATGAAACACAGATCCAGAAGGAGAAGAGTCCATCCTCCCGGGGAGACATGGCAAGGAAGTGGCAGACGTGAGGCAGGAGGGGGAAGTTAGGACATCACATCTCAACCACAAGCCCAATACAGAGAGAGTGACCTAGACGTGAGGTGAGACCACAAACTCTCAGAGCCCACCATTAGTGACACTTCCTCCAGCAAGGCCACCTCTCCTACCCCTCCCCAAGCAGCGCCACCACAGAGACCAAGTGTCCACATGTCTGAGCCTGTGGGGGACAGTTCTTATTCAACCACCACAAAGTTTTGATGTGGAAATAGCACACGATTGTACACCCTATCTGAACCATCTGCTCTACATTTTTCAGGTCTCAGGCTTAGCCATCCTGGGGAGAAGATACTGAATGAAAGAGCGGAACCATAACCATGCTGCAGAAACAGCACTGTTCAAAGCCTGCCTTCGCCTGGAGGCTGCTGTTCTTAGGACCGTGAGACAAAAAGCCACAGATTCCCGGCTTGGAAGCCTTCTCTCCTCCAGGCTTCAGGGAAAGCATTTGTCTGTGTAGGCAATGAAAATGGCAGTGACTCGGGCAGAATTTTAATTATGTGTCTTAAGGACCAGCAGTATTTACCTACGGGTCTATGTCATATTGTTTAGTCACTGGGTGACCAGTGAGCCGTCATACTTGGCCCTGGAGACATAAAAACCAGGAGGGTGGAGGTCCTGATCTCAGCAAGGAGATACTCTGGTCTCACTTCTTTTTCCTTATTGTGTGCCAGCATCCTTTGAAATTTTCTACCTACTTGTTTTTACTTTTTAAGTGTTATGTTTTAAATTTACTTTTTAACATTTATTTCTCTAGTGCACATACATGTGTACATGCGTGCTATTAGCATGCGTGCTGAGCTGAGAGGACAATGGTCAGCAGTCAATCTTCTTCCACCATGTAGGTCCCAGGGATTGAACTCGGGTCATCAGCCTTGGTGTCAGGTGCCTTTACCTGCGGAGCTCTTTTGCTGGCCCCCTGATTGAGTTTTTATTCTTTGACAGTTTCATACATGTTTATAGTTGATTTTACTCCTTCTCACTTGTATTACCCTATTACTCTTTCTGCCCCGCCCCTCTCCTGATGGAACCCTTATTTACAAGTCTCCTCTTTTTGTGCATGTATTACCCACTGAATTTAAGCAGGCATACCTGTGTGAGCATGGGTGGGCAGTCATTTACTGGAGCAACGTATCAGTGGCTACACCACTGAATAAAGTGACAACCTTCCCAGAGCCACCTTCAACTGTCACCTTATGTATTGATTTGAGACTGGGTCTCACGTAGCTCAGACTGTCTTCAAACTTACTATGTAACTGAGGATGACCTTGAACTTCCAATACTCTTGTCTCCAGGTCCGGAGTGCTGGGGTCACAGGTGTGTGCCACCCATGAGCTGTGTCGTCAGTCCCTTCTTAGTGATTGCTAATGTTTTCCATGAAGTGGAGCTTAAACGCAACTCTACGTCGTTGCATAGACTTGCTACAGGAGTCCCACATGCTAGTGTGTGTGTGTGTGTGTGTGTGTGTGTGTGTGTGTGGTGTGTGCTGTAGGGTACATGTGTGTAGTTGTCTGTGTGACTATGCATGGGGGGGTATCTATGCATGTGTACGCATGGGGAGGTTTTGTGGTAAACATGGAGCTCACTGAGTAGGCTACACCGGCTGGCGAATAAGCTTCAGGTTCCCATCTTTCTCTGTGGCCTCTCCCCAGTGCTGAGGTTACAGACCACAGGGCCCCACTTTTCACATGGGTTCTGGGGATCCAAACTCGGGTCTCCTCCCTTGCAGGGCAAGCACTTTACCAACTGAGCCATTGCCCAGCTCAATGCACCTTTTGTTTTATTTTATCTTATTTTATGTTATTGAGATAGTCTTACTATATAGCCCAGGTCTCGAACTTCTAGTTCTCTGGCATCAGACCCTGAGTTCTGGGATTACAGGTGCCAGCCGCTGTACTTGGCTTAATTTTTAATTTTAGTGACATACTGTGTGCTCTAAAGGGAGTCTACTTCCGCCTCTGTGCTTTGGCTCTCCCTTCCCTGACACACTCTCAGGGTCCTGGAGTAGAAGGGTGCCGAAAGGGGTAAGGCGGGCAGAGCACAGTGGGAGCATCAGATGTCACTGCTGGGCAGAATAATCTCAGGACACTCAGGACATACTCAGGGAAAATTTAAAAACTATTAAACTCAAAGTTGAAATACTTGATTTACAGACTTTGACTTAAAAATGAAGCCACTGTAGAGTAGTATACAGCTGTAAACAAGCTGGCTCCTTCCTCTGAGTCTCACCTTATTCTCCTATAAGGCCTGGGCTGTAAGTCTCAAGCCATGTCCCTCAAGTGGCTGCAGAGAAAAGTGATCCTTTACCCCCCCCACACACACACATACACACACCACCGCTCGTCTGTAAATAAAAGCAGTGGTTAAGTTTTCTTCTTTTTTTTAATCTCATCCTCTGTTTTTTTACATATTTGACTTTGATGTAATATTTAAATATTTCAAAATAAAAAATCCTGTAGCTAAGTGGGGTGTAGGGTGCATGCTTAGGCATTTGGGAGGCTGAAGATTGTGAGTTCAAAGCCAGCCTGGACTATGTGATAAAATCTTATCTCCAACCAACCAACCAACCAACCAACCAACCAGCATCCTTCAGTAAGGAAAACACGGCATTGAATAAGCTGTGGCGGCCATCATCCATCCTGGCTCGGACCTCTGTGGTTTCAGCCGTGAGCACCCACAGGCTGTTTATGGTATGTGGGCGCTCCTCTCAGGAGCATTAGGCATGCCTCTGGGTACAGATTTTCTTCGGAGCAGGATTTGGTCCTGGGTCTATAAACTGCTTAACATTTAAGTGTGAACTCAGAGAGCCATATTTCATAGCACGGTTCTGAAATTTGAACAACCTTTGGCAGCTGAAGGCTGGGAAAAAAATTCAACAGCCTTCTCCCGAAGCTTCAGGGCTTATGTTGGGTGCAGGTAATGGCGAGGGCGGGGATGGCGAGGGGTGCAGGGCCGTGGGCACAGCGCCACCGTGTGGTCTATCATTACATTTGCGAGAGAGATGCAGTGCCAGCTCCCACCAGGCTGGGGCTGCAATTTTGGACAAGCGGCTTTGATTCTGGGATTGAGAAGAAGCCTGGAGACATCTACACTGGAAGCTAGCCCCAGAAGGCCCAGTTGCCTGACTCAGAGACTTCCCTGAAAGCCGCCATACTCTTGAGCACCATAAAGACTACTAAGGCCCAGCTATGTGCTTGTTGGAAGAAGGAAGAAGGGCGTGTGGCTGGCACCCACGGGACCCTGTTTGGATCTGGAAGGAAGGCAGAGCCTGGAAGACTAGATGATTTTACAAGAGGTATGACCAAGCTCAAGCTGGGAAGCTGGGGAACCAGGCCATATGCAGTGGGAAGGCAGATGGGAGACCACTTCTCACCTTCGCCCTGTCCTGGGCTGTCACTCGGACTCTCCCTTTGCCGCCACAACCCCCCACCCCCACCCCCAACACAGGGCACCAAGAAGGTAAAATAAGATGGCTTTCCTAGAACTTGGAAGTTCCCAGAAGCACCCGGGTCTGTCTCTTTCCTCTACTTCTTAATGGAAACTCACAAACACAACACAGCTCTGTCTGATACAAAGGTGACACCCACCGCAGGCAGGGGACACTTAAGTCATATGTACTTTTTTTCTAACAGCTACATCAAAATAAATAAAAGAAGCAGATAGAATTAATTTGGATAATATATTTGATTTCATCCAACAGATCCAATGTCTTGTCATTTTAATATGCTATTAAAATAGAATTCCGAGCCAGGAATTGTGGTACACACCTGTAATTGCAGTGTTTGAGAGACTGAGGCATTAGGATTATGAATTGGAGGGTAGCCTGGTTTAAAATAGATAGTTCGTCTTTAAAAAAAATAAATAAACAATAGAGTAAGAGTAATGAAATATTTAAACCCACCCCATGCCCCGTTTGGGTGCATCTGAAGTGCTCAGTAGACAGGACACACACACACACACACACACACACACACACACACACACACACCACAAGCACTAACTACCAGTGATGTGTGTGTGTGTGTGTGTGTGCGTGCGCGCGCGCGCGCGTGCGTGTAGGCCAGATGAACACACATCTGGCTTTTTTAAAATTATTCTTGTTCTGGGGCTCTCAGTCAGGCCCTCATATACTCAAGCCAGCAGTTCACTGACTGAGCCACTCCCCGGCTCTCTCAAGGATTGAAAATATCAACAGCAGAACCTCTCTGGGCACCTCCTCTGGGTGCTGTAGGAAATGTTCGGGCCTGACATATGGCCCAATGACCCTCATCCCGTAAGCCTCTGGGATCCAGCTCCATAGCACACCTCCCCTGGGGCCCTCCACTTGCCAGTTTCTCCTGAGAACCTCAGAGCCACAAGCAAAGGTGCCCGCTTAGCAAGCGTGTGTCAGGGACATGCCCTCACCACACACCTCTGGTTACAGACATTCCCCAAACCACAAGCAAGTCCGTGGTTTTTACACTTTCTTTTTTTAAAAAAATTTATTTATTTTATGTACGCTGGTGTTTTGCCTGTATGTATGTCTGTGTGAGGGTGTCAGATCCTCTGGAACTGCAGTTACAGACAGTTGTGAGCTGCCCTGGGTCCTCTGGAAGAACAGCCAGTGCTCTTAATTGCTGAGCCATCTCTCCAGCCCCATCTTCCAGTTCTTTTTACAATGACATTTTATGTATTTATTCTGAGTTGGTGAAACAGGCCACAGCTTACATGTGGAGGTCAGAGGACAGCTGTGGAGGTCGCTTCTCTCCTTATCACATGGGTGCTGGGTTAGGAGCTAGCTTGTCAGGCTTGGCAGTAAGTTCTTCTAGCCATGAACCATTTCTCTAGCCATCTTTAGTTCCTTAGGGCCAGAATGATTATGCCAGAGTTCAGAGAGACCGCAGTTCTACACTTTCCTTTTTTGTTTTCTCCAGACAGGGTTTCTCTGTAGCTTTTGGCTGACCTGGAACTTGCTCTATAAACCAGGTTGGCCCCAAACTCAGAGATCCACTTGCCTCTGCCTCCTGAGTGCTGGGATTAAAGGCGGGTACCACCACTGCCTGGCAATTCTATACTTTTTTAATGGGGAAACTGAGGCCCACCAAGAGAAGGAATGTTGCTAGGTCATGAAACAAGATTCTCGCCTGAGGTAAGTGAGACGCCTCAGAGGGTAAGATAACTTGCCATGCAAGCATGAGGGCCTGAGGTCTGTCCCTGGAACTCACAGTAGAAGGAGAGTATCAACTCCTGAAAGTTGCCCTCTGACTTACACACGCACACCATGGCACATGGGTACCCACACTCTCTCACACACATCATATCCACAGCGCACATAATCATCTCATGGTCTGATCATCTCTCCTCTTGGGTCTCTCCCCTCCTGTACCCGCCAAACACTGTGGCCTGTGGCATCTGCTGTCTGGATAAAAGCAGCCACACTCTTTTATTTTATTCATTGATAGATAACAATTTATTAATTATTTAATAATCACCTCTGGGGTGGCTGAACAGGTGGAGGCTAGTGGACACCACTCCACATGGTCTCCACTTTCTGGCCACCCCAAGCGCATCACTCCTCCCTGCTCACACCCAGGGTTTATCCTCAAGGAGGACGCTCCAGCACATGCCACAGTGGTCACACTGCTAACTCTCAGGACCGCATGAGAAGCATACCTTTCATCTGCTCCCACCAACCCCTGCAGGTTCAGAAACATGTCGGGCTTCTCCATGTAAATATAGCCTGGAAGCTTATGTAACAGGAGGTATCAGGAGTCCAGAAGCCTTGGTTCTGGAATGTTCCCATTCTAAACTCACACAGTGACAAAGCTACAGTGCCCCCCCCCCCCCAATGCCCTATGCAGGCTGATTCCGCTGAGGCTCCTTCACTTGCACTCTGCAGGATTCCCAGTAGGTGGCGCCAAACTGCTGCCCACAACAGCCTGTGGGCAGCTCAACCACTGTGTATGTGAAGCAGGGTATTGGAGAGGGTGCTGCCTTCCCCTTACCCATAGTGAAGACCAAGAAGACTCCGCTCATTACTGCTGTCCAGTGCTCAGTGAGGACTGGGCTCTAGGTCTCCCTCAGCCTCACTTGTTTGGGGGGTGGGATACAATGCAAGAGAGACCGTACTCTGATTCTGAAAGAACGTGTTGAGTTTGGTGTTCTAGGCCTGGAGCAGGTGGGAAAGTTGGCCCTCATTGAAAACTGATGTGCCTGGAAAGCCAGGTGGGCTCAGGGAGCGACAGCTCCTTGGTCAGCTGCTGGCAACCTGCAACCTCATTATTCTGCAGTGGCTATTAACTTCACAGAAACATGGTTGGGATGTGGGCCAATATGGTAGCAGGTGCTAGATGCATATAGCTATCTAAATTACTGTGAGTTTGAAGCCAGCCTGGGATACATAGCAATACCCTGATCAACAACAACAGTATTGAAGGGGAAAATCCAGTTTCTTCGTTCCATTAGCCACATTTCAGATGCACGTGGTTAGTGGCTTGCCACTGGGCCGGCATAGAAGTGAGTATGTCAATCACTGGAAGTTTTATTGGGCACCATGAGTCCGGAGCCCACTAGGTCTCCCACTGACAGGGTCTCGTGTGCACGTCAGTGTGTACTGGACCCTTTACACACTGCCTCCCATGGATGTGGTTCTGAGCGGTGGGATCAGGCAGACCCAGTCCAAATCCTTGAACCTGCTACTTCCTATGACTGACGCTTTGGCCAAGCCGCTTAGTCTCACTCCAGCTGTGTTCACATCTATGGGGCGGAGATAATACTGTCCAGTTGTCGCAGTTATTATTAAATAGTAACAGGTGAGTCCCCGGCTCAGTTCTGCAGCTGGATCACTCTCATGCTGGTTTGTCACCATGGAGACTTGTGTCTGGCTCACAGGAAGCTCAAAGCTTGATTCTTGTCCAGAAGGAGATGGCCGTCTAGGTGGAAGGTAAAATACAGGACATGACCAGCCTGAGACCGTTCTCCTAGGTCCCCTCTAGGGTTGGATGTGGTCCTCTGGCACAGGACCCCAGGAGAGGGGTCGTGCTTATGAGGTTTATGTGAGGGTGCCTGTGTGGGTTTTGGACCAACAGACATAATGGGAGGAAAGCAACCTCATGGCGTCGTGTTGGGCAGGCGAACAACTTAAGGATGGAGAGAGACTCAGAGGTTAGGAGGGAGGGCCTCAGCTGACGCAGTGCAGAGCAGGCCAGTCAGGGAGGGAGAAACTGAGAGGAAGATTATCAGAAACTAGGCTGTATGGCTGCGGATAGGTAAGGCAGATGGTTGGGGTGCGGGGCTGGTACCAGAAAAGGCAAAGCTCAGGGCCCAATTGTGCTGGATACAGAAGGGGGAACGCTGTGGGTGGGTGTGGATTGTACAGCAAAAGTGACCTCTCCTCCCTCTAGCCAGCACGTCCAAGGCTCCAGAGCTGAGGCTGACACCAGGCTGGCAGCAGTCAGGCTGGGAAAATTCTCGTCCACTTCTAGAGGACGCTTCTCCAGACCTTGCCTGTAAACACTATTTATTTTGGAAAGCAACTGCTCTGTTTTCAAATAAAACGTTGGGACATGCAGTATTGGATTTCCCTGATCTGACATTGACCTAGAAAAATGTGCTGGCAGAAACAGAAAATGTGATGCCCCACTGTGCTGGCAGGCCCAAGTGTCTCTGCTCTTGGCTGTGACCGTAAAGGTTAAGAGGCAGGAAAGAGGATGGAGCCTTCTCCCTGCTGGAAGCACACTCTTGCCCCAGAGAGGAGGACAGCTGAGGTCCAGGTGACAGGGTGGGCTCCTCATAGCCTGTGTGTGCACGGTCACGAGGAGCAGGAAGAGAGGTAACCAGTGATGATGGGGGGTGGGCGGCAGAGAAGAAGCTAGGGAGGGGGGGGGCTGGGCAGGCACCCAGACCAAGAGCAGCCATTGGATGTGCTGAAGGTGGACAGGGCCCAGTTCTCAGGAAAACGGCCAGTGTGGCTTGAGCCCTTGAGGAGGTCTGGAGTTCACTCCTGTCTCCCAAAGGACAGGCTTCTAAGGGACAGAGTGGGCTTATCCAGCTTCAGGGGGGAGGTCATGGCCTGTCATGGCAGGAGACTTCCATAAAGGTGGGGTGGGACTGGGGAGCTAAGTTCACTACAGGAGCCCTGTGTCATAGTGGGAACACAGACATCTGGGCTCATCTGGGGCACAGGGTCCTGATCTCATTAACAAAGGAGACCCAGAGAGCCGTAGGAACCTCCACCGAGTCACTAAATATCCCAGAACAGAATTCCCCTAGCCGAGCCAGGGACCTTATTCTGTGCATATTTCACAGTTTATACCGAATCCCCTTCATCAACCCCCCGCTGTGGGATGAACTGAGAGCCGAGGTATACAGTGCCCGGCTGGGAGCTGGGCACAATAAGGGCTCCATAAAGCAGTGTCACCACTCAGCAGCAGGGTATGACTTCATTTCTTTATTGTACACTACAGATAATAACCAAATGTGCCTCACAGAACTGTTGGGGAGGGCCAGAGATACAGCCCGGTTGGTAGAGCACTTGTCTAACTTAGGATAGCCGGGCTCCATGCTTAGCACCATATGCACCGTGGGTGTGGTGGCCCACGAGTGTAAAACTAGCGCTAGAGAGATGGAGGCGGGTTTAAAGGTCATCCTCTGCCACACAGTTCAAGGCCAGCTTGGCCTACATGAGACCCTATCTCAAAAAAAGAAAGGAAGAACTGTAGTGATTAAATGAGCATAAAACCATCCAAATGGTGCTTGTGCGGAATAACCACTGCTGTTTTGCCACATTAAATATTATGCTCACCCACCTCGTCAGGTTTTCCTTTATTTCCTCATTTAGTGTGTTGTTCTGGAGAGTCTGCTGTATGTCTGGAAATGCCCCAGGGAGCAAGAAGAGTCCAGCAGCAGGTAGTGTGGCAGTCTAATCGGTGAATCTCCTGACAGGAGCAACCTCAGCTCACGGTTTCAAGAGAGTGCAGTCCATTGTGGTAGAGAAGGCAGGGAGGAACAGGGTGGCTCCCTCTGTATCTGCAGAGACATGGGGCAGTTGTTTCCCACGTGGAGGTTAGATCAGGAAACCACGGACGGGATCTGAAGCAGGGCCAGGCCCTGTAGCCCACAAAGCCTGCCCCTTAACTGTGCTTCACCTCTGCCAGCCATGCTTCTGGTCCCAAAGGTTCCGCAACTTCCTAAAACAGTGCCAGCACCTGGGGGAAAGTGTTCAAACACCTGAGCCTGCACTCAAACCATAATAGTCCTCAGACCACCCATGCCTGGGTCCCGATCCCTGGATGTGGTGAACATACTGGGTCAGGTGGCTGAGGAACTAAGGTTGCAGGGGAAAGGGAGGCTAGCCTGGGGTTACCAGGGTGTGTCCACCTCATCACAAAGCCCTTAGAAGGAGGATAGGATTGCAGGCCAACCAGAGCGCAGGTGGAAGACCTGATCGCAGAGGAGGCAAAGATCTGAGGGAGCCGACTGTGGCTTTGGGGATAAATGCGGGCCTGAGCCTAGGCATGTGGAAGCCATGGGACCAAGAAAGGGAGGGAGATGTGAAGGGACAGGCCTGCCCTTCATGTTAGCTTGATGAGACTGGACCTTCCAGAACTAAATAAATTCACATGGCTTTGAGCCACTCACTTTGGGGAGTTATAGCAACCAAGGGAAACGAACACAAACCCTCTGCACGGAGCTTGCATCCTTTTAAGGAGAGACAAACACTAAGGAAACAGAAGGCGGGGTATACTGAGCACCAGGGTTGAAGCTGGGAGCAAGGGTCAGACCGTCTGACAGGCCATCCCTCTGTCCCTCCGGCTCAGCCACCCCAGCCTCACACCCCTGCTCTGGCTGCCTGCAGTGTTCAGAGCGCCGGGCTCTGGCTGGATGTGGAAGCACATAGAGGAGGAGGCTGTCAGGTTCCTGGGCTAGAGAGCGGCAAGTGTGGAGTTTCCGGACCTGGAGTGGGTGGGGCCTGTGGCCAAGGTCTAGGGTAATTAGCCTGTCCCCAGGTCCCTGGGTGGGGAGATGAGGAACTGTGATTTGTCAAAGCCTGCGAGCAGAGACGGGCAAAGCTGGCAGGCAGCCCCAGTGTCTCCCAGGTCTCTGTGATTACAAGCTCTCATCGCTGTAATAAAGAGCACCTAGATTCCTCCCATTTGGAGGCCGTCAAACAGCGCTTGGGCTTGGCTTTCATCTTGCCTGGCTGCCGGCTGCTTACCTAAGAAGCCTTCCTCTTTCATCTCTCTGGCCTTTAATTGGCAGGTCTGAGCCCAGGGAACCACCTCAGGAGCCCGCCAAGGCCTGACTCCAGTCAACCTCCCTGGCCTCTCCCTGATCACGTCACCACACAGGTCCCTGCTCCACCCTGGAGCAGACAGCTGAGCAAGGCCTGAGCTGGACAGAGAGGTACCGGAGAGCTTAACCCACCAGAGGGCCTGTGAGTAGGTGGGGCTTGTGGCTTGGCTGGGGTAATTAGCCTGTTTCCTGGTCCCAAAGGATGATGCTTGTGGTCTATGTTCAGGAACTCAAGTGGGACACTGTAATTGGGAAGAACTATTTACACACGGTGGACATTTTCATCTATAGGAATATGTTTAGTGTAGTTCCCCTTGACCTAACTTCACAGAGGTATTCAGGAATGTGTGAAAACTGAGGCACATGTGTCCCCTGTTCTACATGTATTAGAAGGGTCAGAGATCAGGTGGAGGCCGACACCAGGAGCAGAGCTTTTGCTCTGGCAGAAGGGAGACTTTACCTATTAGACTAAGGGGGCCAATACCATGGATCCTTGAGCATCTGAGATTGTGATCCTGTTCATTTGCCTCATTCAGGGGACTACTGGGGTGAGGAGGGTGGCACTCAGATGGAATGCACGTGCTGTTGGCCATAGCATGCCTCACGGCCAGGACCATCTATGTCCACCTTCTCTAGGAGTGACAGCATGCTTCCAGGGTCAGCCTGCACTCGACCCCTCCCACCTCATTCTCCCACCCCTGAAGCTGGACCTAGCCCTGAACCACAGTGGCTGTTCACTGTGAACAAGCTGACTGTCTCATGCCCTCAGAGTACCCTATCAGGGAAGCAGGGTGTAGGGGAGGGATGGAGGGAAGGAAGTTCTCTCTGAGAGCAGGCCTAGGCAGCTGGCTTGGCCAGCCCATATCCTCAGTCTCCCATAGTTACTTCTCAGCCTAGGCTGCAAAGTGAACTGTAGGCCAGTCTGGGCTACAGAATGAGATCTGTGTCAAAAAACAAACACACACCCAGACTTGGAGTTTTTAGCGGGGTGGGTGTTTGCTGTGGGTTTGTGCTTGATGACAGGTGGAAGTCACCCAATGTCACTTAGGTGAAACAGTGGCTGAATTCTGGGCTGTCCTCTGCTCTCATGCACACATTCCTAGAAACCAGTCTAAACTTTCGTGTCTGAAAGTTAGATGTAGTTTATTTTTAAAACTTGACCATATCTTTTATCATCACAAGTGATGTTTATATTTCAGAAATAAAATATGCTTAAAAAATAAAAGTAGCCTCAAATCACTGGTTGGGTCTTTCCAGCTTTATTGAGGTATAATCAACAAATGAAAATAATATATGCATATATACTGGTGCAGGCCTATAATCCCAGCATTGGGGAGGTAGAGGCAGGAGGAGTGGAAAATTCTGAGCCACCCTGGGTGTGGAGAGAATTCTTTCCCCAGGGAGATGTAAACCACATCTTTCCCTTTCCTCCTAAGCAACAGTGAACCAAGACCAGATCACCACAGCACACCTTGAAGAACCAGGGAGTTCCCTGGGCATGGGTAAGGTGTTACTGACAGGAGCGTGAGTGGCCTCAGAGCACTCCCCCAAAGAAATTCTCCCCCTGCTTGGGTGACAGCTTCCCCATAGCCACATAGATGGAGTGCCCCTGTTAATCTTTATTAACTATGTACCTTAGACTTTATATACTTCATACAGCCTATACACTTTAGCATTTCCCTAAACTCCTAGGCCACGAACAGTTAGGGCAGAATTGCACATAAATGTGGGAGGGAACAGTGATAATCTCAGGCGAGGGTCTACCAACTCTCCCCACTTGCTTCTATGAGGGAAAGCTCACGGCAGAGGGCGCTACTTAAAGATGTCCATATGGAAACAGCGGTATGCATACATGCATCTGGTCATACCATGTATAGACTCATGCATTCACAGTATGGACTCAACTGTCACAAGACAGAGGCTGCAAAGGTGGCTTAGTTGGCAGAGTGCTTGCTGAGGAAACAGGAGGACTTCAGACGTGGTGGTGAGTGCCCGTGACCCCAGTGCTGGGGAGACAGACAGGAGGAACCCTGGGGTTTCTTGGACAGACTGTCTAGCCAACTCTGTGGGCTCCAGGCTCAATGAGAGACCCTGTCTTAAAGGATAATGTAGAAGGAAACTAAAGAAGGAACTCAATGCTGACCTCTGGCTCCCATACACATGCACACACATGTGTATATGCACACACATGAACACATGCACACACACATGTGCACATACACAAATATTTGTATATAAATTCATTTTACTCTTGGTGAAATTTGGCCATAAGAACAACTTGGTATTCTATCCTAAGCTGTGACCCTGGTCCTTAGAAATTCTTTGCAAATACTGATTTTAATGTTCACCATTCTTTCAGAAGGCTTACCTATTCTGGCTGTCCTGGAACTCATTCTGTAGACCAGGCTGGCCTGGCCTCACAGAAATCCACCTGCCTCTGTGCACCATCTCCCCCGCCCCTCCGCCAAGTGCTGGAATTAAAGGTATGTACCACCACCACCACCACCACCACCCAGCTTATCTATTTTAAATAAATGCATTGTTTCTAAGCATTTAGAGTGTTTCTAGTTTTTCATTAACTTTTAAAAAAGCATTGTTATGAATTTACAGATTTAAGTTTTTGTGTACATTTTTGCTGATGCCCTTAACATGAATTACTTGGTTCAAGGTAAGAAATATAACTTCTTTATAGCTTATTGAAGCATAACTTACATGATGTAAAATCTATCCTTTGTAAGTACAGAATTCAGTGACTGTTAAGCTAAGTCCATGGCTGGAGAGATGGCCCAGTGGGTAAGAACAAGCTCTGCTCTCGCAGAGGACTGGAATTTGGGTCCCAGCACCCATATTAGGATCTCCCAACTGCCTTGAACTCCAGCTCTAGGGGATCTACTGCCCTCTTCTGGTCTTCTTCAGCACTGCATGCACATGCACCCCCCCCCACAACACACACAATTTAAAATAATAATAATAATAATAATAATAATAATAATAATAATAATAATAATAAATAAAAGGGCAATGCAGCCATTTCCATAATCTAGTTTTAGAATATTTTTATAGCTTTAGAATATTTTTATCAACTAAAAATGTTTCCTTATGATCATTCATAGCCAAATTCACCTCTTCCTTAACCCCAGGTAACTATAAATCTACTTTCTGTCACTAGAAGTTTGTTTTTTTTCCATATGAACAAATTTTCTTTCTTTCTTTCTTTCTTTCTTTCTTTCTTTCTTTCTTTCTTTCTTTCTTTCTTTCTTTCTTTCTTTCTTTTCTTTCTACCTATCATCCATCTATCTATCTATCTATCTATCTACCTATCTGTCTGTCTATCATATATCTATCTGTCTGTCTGTCTATCATCTATCTATCTATCTACAGGGTCTCACTGTATAGCTCAGGCTGGCCTTGAACTTGTGATTGTCCCACCTCAGGCCCTGAGTGCTGGGGTTATGGACATGTGCCACCAAGCCTGTCATTGACTATTTGGCTGATTGTGGCATGGGTGTGTGTGTGTGATTGTGGCATGGGTGTGTGTGTGTGAATCTCGGGCCTCACACATGTCAGACAAGTGCTTATCACTAATCTATATTCCAGCCCCCGCCCCCCCCCTTTTTTTTTGGTTTTTGTTTTTTGAGACAGGGTTTCTCTGTGTAGCTTTACACCTTTCCTGGATCTTACTCTGTAGACCAGGCTGGCCTCGAACTCACAAAGATCCACCTGCCTCTGCCTCCCAAGTGCTGGGATTAAAGGCATGCGCCACCACTGCCTGGCCTTTTTTATTTTGAACAGAATCTCCCTGAGCTGTCTAGGTTGGCTTTGAACTTACTCTGTAGCTAGGGCAGGTCTTGAATATTCGATCTTCTAGTCTCAGCCTCCCTAGTAGCTGGGATCCCAGGCCTGCAGCCCCAGGCCCAGCTTTGATAGTAGACATCCTGGTAAAGATGCTGTCAACATCTCTGTGTGATTTGGATGGACAGTTTTCCAGGGACTAGTCATGCTGAACGTCATTTGCATTTCTCCTTTGGAAGAATATCTGTCTAGATCTTTCACTCGTTTTAAAAACCAGTTGTTTGTTTCACTGGTGTCAGAGTCCTTCCTTCTAGAAACAAATCGCTTAGCAGTTCTATGATTTGCAGGGTTCTCCCACTCTACACCTCCCCACCTTCCCCGGCCTCTCCCCCTCCTCTCTGTGAGTGTGTGTTTGAGATGAGCTCTCACTGTGTTGTCCAAGCCGGGCTTAAACCCACGGGAATCTCCAGAGTAGCTCTGTCCATCCTTTTGAGTTCTTCTCATGGAGTGAGTGGTACATCTTCGGCTGCAGCATCTCTGCAGGACGCCAGGTTTCCTTTTAGATTCTAGAGTCTACTGTGTTGGGACCCCATGAGTGAGAACTGCAGGCTGTCTCTTCCACCTCCTAGAACCTCTGTAGGTCATTCTAGTGGGAGCCAGGCTAAGAGTCACTGTAAGTGGAAATTTTCCCAAATGGATTGCCGATTGCTTACAGCTTTGTCTCTCCCGCCCCAAACAGTGTTAGTATTGAACACAAATGTGGTCCAGGGGCTGGGGAGAGGGCCCAGTGATTAAAGTGCTTGCAAATCCAAGCTTGAGGTCTAGGGTTCAAATCCCAAGAGCTCACATAAATGTCAAGTAGGTGTGGCAGCTTTGGATGTAAGATGAGGAAATCTCCAGAGCTGGCTGGCTGGTCAGCTGGACCAGCCATAGTGGGTGACTGTGGGTCAACTGAGAGGTTTTACCTCACTGGATGAAGTGGAAGAGTCATCAAAGATGATTTCTAACATCAATCTCAGGTCTTCATGTGCATGAGCACACATGCACACTCACCTCCCACCCCCACACGTGTGCCTACATACATGCAAACATGTATACCCAATACATAAGCAAGCACACATCAGACCTCATATTAAAATGGAAAAAGAAAGGAAAAACAAATGTGGTCCAGTTCCTTGGCTCCCGGAATGGGGTCGTCACCCTGGCCCCCTGCTCAGAGAGTTCTGATGGGGGGTTCCTGTGCTAACAGGGCCTGGATAGTAGACAGGCAAGCAGTCCCTTCCCTCCAGAAAGGCTAACATTGTGTGCAAATGGAGGCTGCTTGGATCTTGGCTCCAGAGAGGGTCTGACACCAGTCTCTCACGCCTCCCAGGCCACTTTTAGATGCAAGGCTGCTGGTGTGGGGACCTTGTGAGGCCAGGTCTCTCTGGCTGTGAAGTCACTGGCATTTCATGGAGTGAGGGAAAATTTTACAGGCACTATGCTGAGCTGGGCTCTGAACATGGGCCAGGCAGTTATGCAACAGGCCTGGGAGGTACAGCATGTGTGGGTAGGGGAGGCAGGTGCAAAGAAGGAGAGTCCTTAGCTCACTGTGATTGGGGTGCTCTGGCCCCATCCAAACACTGCAGTGGGTGGATCCTTCCAACCATATACTCCATAGGTTTTCCTGAAAGTCATTAGCTACTTATCTCATTTTCCGTGTGTGTGTGTGTGTGTGTGTGTGTGTGTGTGTGTGTGTGTGTGTGTGTGTGTGTATCTATCCCCTCCCTTCATCCTCTCTACCAGAATGCAAACTTCCTGAGAATGGGAACTGTACCTGCATGCTGTTTTGCATCCAGACATAGTGGAGGATAGCCCGTAGGTCCTGAGTTCTCTGCTTCTGGAAATACCCAAACATCCATTCACTAAACAAATTGACAATTTGACCTCTGCACCTGCTCAGGTCTCCTAAGTTCACTGGCAGCCTCAGAGCCCAGATGTTCAACTTCATACCATGAACGTGTTTGCACACATCTGGGACAGGGTGGGGAGCCATCTGGGCCCGCCCACACTGGGTCCAGATGGCCTGGCTGTTGGCTCCGCCTTGAGGTCAGCTGCTTTGACCTCCAGGTGGCCATCCTTTATTGTCCCCACTGTGGAGCCTTTCTGTGTACAAGCCCACCTCTCCTGTCCTTGGGATCCCCCAAGGATTTGAAAGCAGGACCATGTGCTGTCTAGGACAAGGTGTCCCGTGTCTTTGAGCTGTCACTTTTGTGTGGTTACCACCTTAGTCACTGTCCTTAGAAGGATGCCAGTGAGTCACTTTTTCCCTACCAAGTGATGTCTTAGAGACCGCAGTGAGTCTTGGCAGTCTGCAGATTTTGACATGGTGCCTTCCCCCACTGTAGCCATGCTTAGGTCACTTTAACATTCAGACTTGTTAGTTAGAAGAAGAGTCAGTAAGTTAACTGAGGAGAAACACTCCCCCACCAATTTTATTTTTGAAGCAGGCTCTCCTTATGCATAGCAGTTTGGCCTGGAACTTAATACATAGTCCAGGCTAGCCTAAGCCTTGCCAATCAATACTCTGAAAAATGATCATGGCTTGTTGATGGAGAGTTAGGAGGCAGGAGGAATTTGGAGCACTGCTTTAGTTTAAAAAAATAGTAAATAAAAAAATCAGAGCTAGGCCTGGTGGCACAACATTTGGAAATAAAGGCAGAAGGGTCAGGAGTTCAAGGTCATTCTTGGCCACACAGCAAGTTCAAAGCTAGTGTGAACTTCTTGAGACCATGTCTCAAAAAATATTTTTGTTTTAGGAGAGCCAGCCACACCTAAGTAGGTCATAGTGTTTGCTGTACATGCTGTGCAAGCCTGGGAACCTGAATTCAGTCCCCAGAACCCACACAAAGGTGGATGGAGAAAACCAACTCCATAGGTTGTCTTCTGACCTTCATAAAACATCATGTCCACACACAGACATGTCCACACACAGACATAGGATAATAACAATAGTAATAATAATAACAACAGCCTTTGACCTGGCTGGGTGGTTGGGATTCAGTGAACTGTCAAGAGTCACTTGGAAGATAAAGGTGACTTTCAACTGCACACTGTCACAAAACCAGAAAAAAAAAAAAAAAAGCAAAAACAAAACCTTAAAAAGGCTGGTTATTTGAGTATCCATGCAGCCTGCCCCTCTCCTAAGGGTGAGAGAAGCCACATTGTGGATGTACAGAACAGTTTCTTGGATCTCCATCCTAGCACTTCCTATCACCGCCTACCTCTGGGATCTAGGACTCTGGCCGTGGTCATCCACTCTGCTCATGCGATCCTCACAGAGACAAAGACAAATTTTTATTTGGGGGCATTTATTCCTACTGTAAAGTGAGTCCCAGCTGGGCCCAGTTGACACATACCTATAAATCTCAACACTCGGAGACTAAGGCAGAAGGGTCTCACATTTGAGGGCAACCTGAGGTACATTGCAAGACTATTTCACAAACAATAAATGTCCTACACTCAAACATCAGATACTTCATGGGTACCCTTGGGAACCCCAAAGTACAGATTTCTCAATTCTCCCCAAATTGTGAGTCCCAGTTTGGGTGCCAACCTCTTGGTGCCTCAGTTTCCCTACTTTTCCCAGGGTGGTTGCATGAGGGCAAACTTGAGGGGCTCACAACAGCCACTGTTGTATAAACAATGAGAGGTTCAGGGTGTCCTGTGGACCCTGGTGTTGTTCTAGAAGGTATGTGTCAGGGAGCTTGTGAAATTTGAGGACCAAAGGCCCGGTGACCACAGAGCACCTTGTCCCCTGCTGTCTTGGTACGCACTCACTGTACCCTGGCTTCCCAGCTTTTTGAGATGTCACACTTATCACAGCCAACATCAGTGGTATCATTAGGTAACATTTATAGCTGTGACCATGGCACTGAGGACCACAGCACCTCTGCGATCTGGTCTATTTCAGTCGAGTCAGGAGGGGCCTCTGACTGAAGTGGCTCATGTAGCCCAAAGGTTGGGCTCTTGGCAGGTGTCTGGGTGCAGGGCAGCGTGGGCTCTTATCCCAGCTCTGCTGAGAATGGCCAATGGCTGTATGCTCTCTGTGCTGATTTTCCTACTTAAACTCAACTCCCCATTTATAATTTGGAGTTAATACCTGCTGCCACGTGGAGCTATTATTTTAAAGGAACTGTCTAAAGAGTCCTGCTCCATGCTTGGTGTAAAACAAGGTTGTTGTAACAAGAGTGTCCTACCTCCTCCAGGGGTTCCTTCCTGGCAAGGCAAAGGTGTGAGCTGCTCTGGACAAGACTCCCTTTCCACCCAATCTCTGCATACATCCTCATCTGTGCAGAGCATCAGCGTCAACCCAGCATCCGCTTCAATTCTCTACACTAGTACCAGGGACCAGGCTCTGTCCTCTGCTGGCAATCACAGGAAGCCTCACTATTGTTTTAAACAGGCACACGGTCATCTATGCAGGGCTTCTGAAAGTTTCCTGTTCCCAGCTCCTTACACCTAAGACATTTTTACATGACCCCAAGTGTACAGTGCTATAGAACAGAGGTGCAAAGCAAACATTTACTGACAACAAATCTCGATGAAATTTATTTAAAAACAAGTCTTTGGG
Source organism: Peromyscus eremicus (assembly GCF_949786415.1). Lineage (NCBI taxonomy): Eukaryota > Metazoa > Chordata > Mammalia > Rodentia > Cricetidae > Peromyscus > Peromyscus eremicus. Next base: position 90,048,550 of record NC_081416.1, on the reverse strand, counting down.
GGCTGGGATATGGCTCAGTTGGTGGACTGTGGTCCCCTTATGCATAAAGCTCTGGGGTTGAACCCAGAACCACATAAACTATGTGCAGTGGCACACACGCCTGCAATCTGGCACTCGGGAGGTGGACATTTAAGAATCAAATGTTCAAGTCCATTCTTGACTACATAGCGAGTTGGCGGCCAGCCTGGGCTACTTGAGATACTCTATCTCAAAATCTAAAACAAAACAAAAACCCCAAACCCAACAATTCTTTAGTATGTGTATAATTTTAACATAAAATGAAGAAAGCAAATTTCCATACGAATGAGAAGGATGAACTTGTTTGTTTTTTCATGAGGACTCCAGTACAGACTATTTGAGGCTGCAGACACAAAGCATCTTCAACATTTTTCAGAGTTAATCAATTTTGGTTTGATTTTATGATCAACGCTGAGAACACTACTTCACACAAATACATAGTGCCAAATGGCAGAAGTATATTTAGGGCCATTTCAGAAACTGCTGGAAATTCTGCCCTAATCTCAAATTAACATTCATGGATCAAAGTTTTGCTTTTGTTTTCTTTATGAAACTCAAGCCAGCAACTCAGCCTGAAATTTTAAAGATTTATTTTTATTATTTTAAATTATTTGTAATGTGTGTGCATGTGCATGTGGGCAGTGTCCACAAAGACGGAGAGAGTCATCAGCTCTCCTGGAGCTGGAGTTATAGACGGTTGTGAGTTGCCATGTAGGTGCTGGGAACAGAACTCGGGTCCTCTGGGGGGGGGTGGGGAAACAAGTTCAAGATGGAATTTTTAAAATCTAACATTCTAATTGGAGTACCAAAGATATACTAATTTGACAATTACATGCTGAGGCATGATGGTAGGAAAAGATTAAAAGTCTTTGCTCTCCACAGTTAAACCAATGTGTTTCTGTAAGAGTGGAAAACTGTACAATAAAACACCGTAGCTGGGCGGTGGTGGAGCACTCCTTTAATCCCAGCACTGGGGAGGCAGAGGCAGGCCTCTGTGAGTTCGAGGCCAGCCTGGTCTACAGAGTGAGTTCCAGGAAAGGCACAAAACTACACAGAGAAACCCTGTCTCGAAAAACCAAAAAAAAAAAAAATAAAAAATAAAATAAAATGCCATAGTTCACACAGTAGTCTCAGATGTGAGCCAAAATGTATCAGGCAGCATTTAGAATGTGTATGACTTTCAATCAATTTTTGATCATAGTGCATACAGAAACCTTGTACTATTTTCAATTTTTTGTGGTCCATACATGTTGCAACTCACATTTCAAGAAGCTGGGATCTAGATATTGGGGCCTCTGGTCATTTAGTTGTAAGGACAAGTTTGGAAAATTGGTTACATCTTTCTAAGACCACAGGATCTTTCTGCCTAGCTGGGTCCACTTCCCAATCTCTCGGTCTCCTTCCTCCTCCTCCTCCTCCTCCTCCTCCTCCTCCTCCTCCTTTTTTACAGCACTGAGATCAAATGCAGGGTCTTACACACACAAGGCAAGCACTATACCCGAGTGACATGCCTGCAGCCCCACACTTGGGAGATGGGAACTGGATCCCTTTATTGGATTTGGAATCACCTAGGAGACACATCTCTGGGTGTGTCCTTGAGGAAGTTCCCAGAGTGGTTTAGATAAAGGGGGAAGACCTGTCCTGAAGTGGGTGACGTCATCCCATGGGCTGGGGTTCCAGGCGGAATAAAAAGAGGGAAAGAAGGAGAACAGAGCACTAGCACTCATCTCCACAACCTGGCTGTGGACATGTGAGCAGCTGTCTCACACGCCTGCCACCATGCCTTCCCCTCCGTGATGGACTGTAGCCCTTCCAACCGCGAGCCCAAGAAACTCTGCCTTAAGTCATTTCCCATGCTGTTGTCATAGCAACCAGATTTATTTGGCTCATAATTCTGGCTAAGAGGTTGAACACCCAGTGAGGCCTTTGCTGCATTACTACATGGCAGGAGGCATGGGGTAGGACCAAGAGAAGTAGAGGGCTGAACTCGGCCTTCAGGAGGACTTCTCTCTGTGTTAACGAATCCATGTGTTAATGAATCCAGCCTGTGTTAGTGCTTGCTTTCTCTCTCTCTCTCTCTCTCTCTCTCTCTCTCTCTCTCTCTCTCTCTCTCTCTCTTTCTCCTCTTTCTTTTTTTGTCTCAAAAAAAAAAACAAAAACAAAAACAAAACATTTTTTGAGACAGGGTTTCTCTGTGTAACAGCTCTGGCTGCCCTGGAACTTGGTTTGTAGACCTGCCTTTGCCTCCTGAGTGCCGGAACTAAAGGTGTACAACACCACTGCCCACCTTTTTTTTTTTTAAGATTTATTTTTATTATTTTAATTGTGTGTATGTGTGTGTGTGAGGGGTATATGCACATAAATGCAACTGCTCACAGAGGTCAGAGATCCCCTGGAGCTGGGGTTATAGGCAGTTGTAAGCCATTTGATATGGGTGCTGGGAATCCAACTCAGGTCCTCAGGAAGAGCAGTATATGCTCTTAACCACTGGTCATCAGCCCCTCCATGTTAGTGATTTGAATGAAGGCAGAGTTCTTGCAACTTAATTACTTCCAAAAGATCCCACTCTCAGCATGGATGTATTGGGGATTAATTTCCTGTGATTGCTAATCTTGGTTGTCAACTCAACATGGACTAGAGTTATTTGGGAAGAGGAACCTCAATTAAGGAATTGCCTCCATCAGATTGGTCTGTGGGGGTATTTTGTTGATTAATAATTGGTGTGGAGGGACCTAGCTCACTGTGGGGGGTGCTACCCATGGGCTGGTGGTCCTGGGATACAAATGAAAGCAAGTTTCTCTGTGGCCCCTGCTCCAGTCCCCGTCTCCAGGCTCCTGCTGTGAGCTTCTGCCTTGGCTTCCCTCAGTGGGGAATTTACACTTTTAAGATGAACTGACATGTTCTTCCCCAAGTTGCTTTTGGTCAGTGTTTTATCACAGCAACAGAGAAACAAACCAGGACAATTCCCAGTCTATTCACTTTGGGGACACATTCAAATCAAGGCGAGTCACATGGTCAAGCCTGAATTTAAGGATGGAGAAATAGACTGGATTTCTTCATGGGAGAGGTGGCAAAGTCATTTCCTAACTATTCAGGGTGGAGTGGGGTGGGCAGAACCCCAGCAGTTTTCTGAAATGTTGGTTCAGCAAGGTTATGGGGTACTCGCTCTGCCTCCCTTGATGAAGGCTTCGGTCTCAGGCCCTTACAGGCACTATTAGTTACTTGTTGTGACAAAAGCAAGTTAAAGGAGAAAGGGTTTGTTTTGCCTCACAGTTCTAGGGATACATTCCATTATGGCAGGGAAGTCATGGAGAAGGGTGTGAAATGGCCGGTCCCATTGTGTCCACAGTTAGCAAGCAGGAAGATGAATAAGGGTACTCAGCTTGCCTTCTCCTTTTTATTCAGTCCAGGACCACAGCCAAAAGGATGGTGCTGCCCACATGTAGGTAGGTTTTCCCACCCCAGTTAACCAATATAGAAACTCCTTCGTAGATACTCCCGGAGGTGTGTCTCCTAGGTGACTCTGGATCCTGCCAAGTTGACCATCAGGATTAGCGTTAAGATTAGCATAGGATGATGTCAGCAGCTCACAGAGCTATCCAAGCACAGGCACTCTTCTTCTCCTTCTCCTTCTCCTTCTCCTTCTTCCTGGATCTCAATCTTTAGTCCAGGCTGGCCTCGAACTCATAGAGATTTGCCTAGCTCTGCCTCCCAAGTGCTAGGATTAAAGGCGTGTGCCACCACCGTCCAGTGTCAGGAATTCTTACAGCTGATGGCAAGGACTGGGCAAAGGGCATGCAATTGTTAGTTGGTTATGTCCCAGTACTGCTGCAACCAAGTTGGGCATAATGGGTGATCTAAAGTCATTGAAAAGTAACTTCTACACTTTAGAAGGCTAGAAAATGAAGGTGTGGAAGGTGTGTTCCCTCTGAACACAGAAAGGGACCTTTTCCTTACTTCCTCCTGGCCTCTGGTATAGCTTGGCCTGTCTTGGCTGGTGCTTTGATCCTTGTTTTATCCCAATCCTCGATCTTCAAGTGACATCTTGTGGTGTCACATTCACATCTCCCCAGCATGTGTCTTTCTGCCTCCCAGTGTCCCCTTTTCATAATGATACCAGACACACTAGGTTAAGTCTGTCCTTAAGGACCTTATTCAACTAGATGACTTTTGTAAACTCTGTATTTCTGAATGAAGTTGTATTCTGTGTTAGCTACCTTTCTTCTTCTTCTTCTTCTTCTTCTTCTTCTTCTTCTTCTTCTTCTTCTTCTTCTTCTTGTGACTGAATATCTGACAAGAAGCAACCTATGAGTGGGAGGCTTTGTTTTGGCTTACAGTTCAATGGGACACAATCCATCACAGCTGGAGCACAAGGCAAGGGGTCCCATTGCATCCTCAGTTAGGAAGCAAAGATAATGTAGATAAGATGTGCACCACAGTGTCCCACTCCCTCCAGCAAGGCTCCATTCCCTATAGGTTCTACAACTTTCCAAAACAGCATCAACCACTGAGGACCAAGTATCCAAACACATGAACCTATGGGAAACATTTCATATCCAAACCACAACACATTCCATAGTATTAGCAGTTAGGGTGTTGATAGACCATTTTGGGAGAGCACAATTTAGCCTAGAGAACACAACCCTAGCTTAGAATACTGATTCTTTGAGATGAGCTAGACATTAGAGGAAGCTACAATGGACCCTAAAACTGTCAAATGGGTAGATAGATAGGTAGAGAGATGGATGAGTAGGTGAGGGTATGGATATGTGGATGAATGAATATGTGGATGGATGGATAGATGGATGGATGGATGGATGGATGGATGGATGGATGGATGGATGGATAGATGGGTGAATGGATGGGTGGATGGATGGATGGATGGGTGGATGGATGGATGGATGGATGGATAGATGGATGGGTGAATGAACTAGTAGACGGATGGATGTGCAGATAAATGGATGAATGAATGAACATGGTATATTGGGTCCAGGTGTGCTTTGTGGTGAGGCTGGAGTGCAATTTTATCTGTGGAACTCATAAAGGATTCTGGGCACTTGTGCCTTCAGCTTATGGCAGATTATTGATGGCAGTTACGACTTATCTCTGGGTGAGACATGCAGCCCCTCCAAGAGAACTAATGCTGTTCCTCTGAGAAATTTGACTGCTCATGACATGGTGTCAGAGAATGCAGCACCATGAAAAAGCCAAGCCAGCTAATACAGAGGCTTAACAAGGAACCACCCAGTACCACTCCTTACACATATGAACCATCATCACCAGGGCAACCACAGGACAGCAGCATGCTACCTAGTAGCAATGCTTCCCTTCCCCCATGTCCCTGTTTCTTCTGTTGCCAGGGGCCCTGGGGACCCAACTGCCTTTTAAGGTAGCTGTGGGTGGAATGATGGGAGTTCCTGGGGTGGCGGACAGTTCTACTCTTAGAACTTAGTGGTATTGCCATTTTATATTATTATTATTGTTTTGTTTTGTCTTGATGCCAATGGGGGATAGCCACAGTTTAGAACAGGCACTGAGTTCCTTTGAGGAGATGGGGAACAGGATGAAGTGGGGATTCAGAGTGCCTCTAAAAGCAGAGTTTAAAATCCGTTTAGAGATTCATGGCCATGGATCTTCTGAAGATTGACAGTTATCTCCACAGAAAGTTGACAGTCACTTTTAACTATGACTTTTAAGGATTGCTGAGGATGTAGGTGAGTTGGTAGAGTGCATGCCTAGCATGAAGAAGCCTTGAGTTCGATCCCCAGCACCGTATAAACTGAGCATGCTGTTGCACACTCAGGGGATGGGGGCAGGGGATCAGAAGTTCAAGGTCATCCTTAGCTACATGATACATTGGAGCCCAGCCTGGGCCACATGAGACCTTGTCTCAAAAAAAACAAAACACAAAAACCAATAAAGACTGCCGTTTTAGCCGATGGACTGGGGATGAAGGTGGTAGCCCTGATGCTCTGAGGACCCCCTCCCAGTGCTGTGAGCATTTGGGGCTGTTAAATGGTACACAAGAGATGGAAAGAGGGAACCCAGACATGTGGCATTTCTACCCAGAGCAGGGACACAGAGAGAAACTGCCCGTCCCCCACCCCCCTCCACCCCGTTGGACCCTTGCTGCCCCAGAAAGACTTAACTTTGTTTGTCCAGAAGCAGCCACTTGTCTTGGTCACTGTCTTGGTTGATTGTGTCCTCATCTCTCACCCCTGTTGCAGGTGTGGCCCTCTCTCCTCTTTCTGGTTCTTTTTCTTCCTCCTCATCTTCCCAGAAGATGGTTGGATTGCTGAACCATGCATGTGATCACAGCCCTCTTGTGTGGGACATCCCTCTGTCCTGTGTCTCATATGTCACTGGTGATGCAGACCATGGCAAGCCTCCAAGCCTCCCCACTAAAGGTTTCAGGTGGGGGTTCAAGAGTTACTAATGCCATAGACAGACAGAGAGACAGACAGACAGAGGAGCAGCAGCATGGCAGGGGCTCCAAGGAGAGTCCAAGTCATAGCACCAGAAACAGCATGGTGGGGTCTCTGAAGAGAGGAGTGAGCCTGCACAGTGAAGGGGTTAAACTCTCCCACCCTCACAACTGAACTTAGGTTTCAGTTCTCTGAAAAGGGCAAAACCGGTGTCTCTCCCAAAAAAGGGCCATTTATCTACAAGGCCCTTGCATTCAGGGTCAAGGGAGAGAATTAAAACAGGTCTAAGTCAGCCTCACAGTGTCTCAAGGACAAATCCTGCAGCCCCTTCTGAGTCACGTCTTGACTTGCCCAAGCTTGTGGAGGTATGTTCAAAAATGATAAGACTAAACCCCAGCCAATTAGAACTATACTAATGTAACTGCTGCTTGTTTAACCAGTTATGTCTGAGGTGATCTAACTGTCCCTGCTACTCCCCATAACTGTGTTTAAAAGGAGCCTACATGTTCCTCTTGGGGTCATCGCCATTTTGTACAGATGAACTACCCCACATGCATACTGGAATATTAGTAAACGCTCTTTGCTCTTACATACTATTTGAGTCTGGGGTCTTCCTTCAGCGTTTCCTCGGATCCTGTGACAGTAGAAGTGGGGAGTCTCTTCTCAGGCCAGAGCATGGAAAGTTTCCCAGAGAGACAGACAGACAGAGGGGCAGCAGCATGGCAGGGGCTCCTGTAGCCTGTAGCTAAGCTGTCTGATTTCTAGGCAGGAGGCAGGGAAGGGGACAGGGAGTAGGATGTGTGGCCACCAACACCTGCTTTGTTAGAAACTCACTTCCTGGGTGACAGATCGGCCCTGGGGAGTCTGTTAGGTGGCAGGGGGGGGGCGCAGAGAGATAAGTGTCAGTAGGAGGTCTGTTTGTGTCAAAAAACAAACAAACAAACTAAAAAAACAAAAAACAAAACAAAAAAGGCAGTGGCCTTAGCAGCAGCCAGATTCTAGCTTTACCTTCTTACATCTACTCCGAGGCTTCTGATTTATGGTGGGTTTGGCCAATGTGGTCAGGGAGGTGAGAGTCAAATTTGGCTTCCTCATGGTATAATAATCAATCCCAGGCCACAGCTCCTCTCCAGGTGACCTTTAGCTAACTCCCAGTGACTTTCTTCCCTCAGTCCCTCTTGCCCCATCATCTTCATGCTCCTTTCTCTGCAGACCATACTACATGGTTAGCTCTCAGTCAACTGTTCTTCGTGAATGCTCCCCGAGTTCTCCTAGATGAGATCTGCTGCTTTGTGCTGGGCCCCTCAATGATTTAACTCTCCCAATCAAACCCTTCTGTGGTTTCCGCAGGGTTTAAAAACAGTCCGTGGTGAGGTGAGGATCTTGGGAAGGAGGTCTCTCACTGTGCAGCTCCATCTGGCCTTGCCCCTGACCCCCTACCCCAGGCTTGCCACTGGCCAAGACTCACTAAAGAACTGAATCATCAGGAGCCTCTTGCAGAAATTCCCGTTCCTCACACTCTCCCTGGGGTCTGTGCACCCCTCTCCTTCCTCAGCCTCAGGAAGCATGGCTGTGTTTTAAGGCCTCATACAGAGGTGCCAATGGTCTGGAACAGGGCCTGTGGACTGGGAAATAAATACAGGAGGAATGAGCAAGGCTCAGTAGATGTCTGCTGAGTGAGAGTTTCTGAGAGCGGTGCGCTTTTCTTCAAGGTCCAGTATCACTCAGAGGCATGTTTATGGGCAGACATAGCTGAATGCCTTTTCTTTTACTTATTTTATTTTGAGACAAGGTCTCTGTAGTGGTTTGAGTGAGAAATGTCCCGGTAGGTTTGGGTATCTGAACGCTTTGGTCTTCAGTTGGTGATGTTGTTTGGGGAGGTTTTGGAGGTGTGGCCTTGCAGGAGGAGCTCTGTCCCTGGAGGCAGGCTTGGAGGGTTTAAAACCTTCTCCCCTTCCAGCTTGTTCTCTCTCCATTGTGCCTATGGTGGAGGAGCTAAGCTTCCCAACCATTTTGTCTGCTGCTTGCTGCCACAATTCACCTCCCTGAGGACCCTTCTTCCTCTGGAACCTGAGTCCGAATAAACTCTTCCTTCTCCAAGTTGCCCTGGTCATGTGTTTTATCACCACAACAGAAAAGTAACTGCTACCGTCCTTTCCCGTAGCTCTGGCTGACTTGGAACCCACAGGTAGAACAGAGTGGTCTTGAACTTGCAGCAATCCTCCAGCCTGTCTCCCGAGGGCTGGCATCACAGGCTTTTGCTGCCCCCACCATGCCAGTCTGGACGTTTGAGGGAAAGGCTTTGATGCCTTTCCTCAGGCATCAAATGTCACCCTCAGGCATCCAGTGTCGCCCTCAGGCCCGCAGTTTCCTGCTTTGCATTTTAGGGGTGAACAGCAGAGTGAGAGCCAGCTTCTGAGTGCAGATCAGCACGAAGTTATGTAACCCTGATCAAAGCTGGGGCAGGCACACAGGCACAGTCCCCATCAGCGGCTCTGATGACTCCTGGGTGAGTCACTGTTGGAAAAACAGAGCGGGAGATATTCTATGTAATCAAGAAGAAATCCTTCCTGTGGGGCATTCTCCCTGGTAAATAGTCCCCTGCCAGGAGCCTCTGTGAGCCTTTACCCAGCTGCAGAGGTGATGGGGGCCAGGGACTGCCTGGAGCTTCACCTGGAGGGGATGGGCTAGCAGACCTGGGGATACTCCACAGGGCCCCCTTATTCACGAGGAACAGCCAGCATCCTCTTTTGTTCTATGTCTGGCTGCTGAAGAACAAATTTCTAGAAGAAATTCTGTCAGCCCTGCTGCCTGGTGGGTCCCTGGGGTGGGGGTGGGGGTGCTAAGGGAAAGGGTTTGGTGTTTTTCTTTTGGGAGGGAGAGGAGGGGGAGGAAAGGGAGGAGGAGGGGAGGGGGTTGGGAGAGAGGGGAGGAGGGGGAGAGGGAGAGAGGAGGAGGGGGAGGAAAGGGGGTTGGGGGAGAGGGGAAGAAGAAGGAGGAGGAGGGAAAAGGAAAAGGGGAGAGGGGAGGGGAGGGGGAGGAGCTTGGCTAAAGGTGTTTCTTTCAGATGCTCATTGCTTCAAAATCCATCCTCATAGCCCTAGGGAGAGAGAGTTTGTGCTAGGTGCCCACACCCCTTTTCCTGCTACCTCCAATCCTACTCCCCAATATCCCATTCCCCCCCCCCCCCCCCCCCGAGACTCAGTCTCCAGGTCTTCAGCCGTGGCTAAAGCTAGTTTACCCCTGACTAAGCCTGACTCAGCCGTCCCTGATGGCGTCTTCCCGGCTTTTACCCTTCCCAGGATGTAATCGCGTATGCTCTGTGGGCAGACAATCTGGAATGAATTTCCTAGGATGGAAACCAAATGACTATGAAAATAGTTGGGCCAGATTGCTGGCATGCACCCCAGATCAGGAGTAGCCCTGGGATGTCTGGGCCCAAGTTGGTGCTTGACGACCTAGGCTCTTACCCATTCTCTTCCACCTCCTCCACTCAGGGTGCCCATGTGCATGCTGCCTCCAAATAGGAGCTGAGGGTGGTGTGAGCTCGGCATCTTCCAGTAGACTCTTTCTGAGTATTTATTTCCCCAGTAGCCAGGAAGCCACCTGGCTCAGAACAGGTACTCCTTGACCACCTGGCCTGCCTGAGGTTGGCTTCGCAGGCCAAAGTTCCTAAGGAGATAGCTTGGAATGAGTCATCTCCCAGAGGCTTTATTCAAGGGACAGAGTCCCCTTGTTTGGGGACTGGGGAGTGGTAAGGCCGATTTGGAAGGACTTTAGTCTCTGGGATGCTGGGATGGTGGCCACCGGAAGATGAGCTTTTCAAATAGAACTTCCTTTTCCTCCTTTGTCCCTGGAGAGCTCAGGGTCTGAAACCCGTCACCCCACTCCTTCACCAGAGACCGATGAAGGGGGATCAACTAGTCAGAGTGGCCAGATGTTGGTGGTTGTGATGGGTGATATTGATTGTCAGCTTTCCAGGATAATATAGGACAACTGAAGAGACAAGCCACCGGGTGCGTCTGTGAGGGATTTTTTTTTTTTTTTTTTAGATTAAGTGAATTAAGTCAAGAAGACTCACCCTAACTGCAGATGGCACCATCTCATGGCCTGGGTCCCAGACTGCACGTAAAAGGAGAATGCTAGCTGAACACCAGCCTTCATCTCCCTCTTTGCTTCATGACTACAGAGGCCATGTGCTGGACCAGCTGGCTCACCCTCACACGATGGAGCGAGCCAAATAAAAAGAAAGAAGCCCTCTTTTCACGTGGCTTTTGTCACAGCAAGAAAAGCGACCAACACTGTGGCCTTATGGAGAGCTTTGGCAATGGAGACCTTGACACATGGTCCAGGGCATTGGTTCCGGGCCAGGGAGACAGGAAGCAAAAGGGCTTTGGGTGGAGCTTTGCCAATCCCTGGGCAGAGTCCCCTCTTGCTCCCTGGGTGCAGGAGCTGCTCATGCACCTGTGGGCACAAGCATTCAGCTGATCAAAGAGCTCCCATCAGATGCAGCCGATTAGTGCCCGGGACCAGCCGTGCATGGGAAGGACGGAGCATGAAGGTCTTTTTGCAAAAACCAAAGTAAAGGCGAGGATGGAGCTCTGTGGGGAGGATCCTTGAGCATGGCTGCAGCTGGAAGCCTCAGTTTGTGGGGCAGTGAAATCACCGTATATGGCTTGAGAGGAAATTCTCAGCAAAGATGCAAATAGGTCATCAAGTAATGGCAAAAATATGCAGCTGAATGGATGTGCCTCTGCAGTCTCTGTGGCTCCAAAGGCTGAGCAAACTCCAGGACTGAGAGCTGCAATCCACAGAGGACGGGGACAAGAGACACTCCCTGTGTCCCCCAGCCAGCCTCTAACCTCCTCTTCCTATCTCCCCATTGGGATCTGCCCCTAGTCTGTCCAGCATCCCTGTCCCCAGTGGCGGAGACCAGACAGGGACAGGAGATGGCTGGAGACTCTTGCTGGTGACTAATGCAATACTTGAACAGGAAACAGACTGCAAAAGACTTAGGAGAGGCTATAATTAGCTCCTGTCCTAAAAACACTCACTTGGGAAGAAATGGAATTAATACACTGGGAGGAGGAGGAGGAGGAAGAGGAGAAAATACAGCTTCCAAACAAATCCAGGCATCATCCGGAAGTGAGCTTTCCTCCCAGGCAGCACTCCATCGGGCCTCAGAAGATCAGCAGCACTGAGTGTGTGCTCAGCTCTGCTCCAAGTCAACCCCCCAGCCCCGCTTGTTGCCAATAAGATGTCCTGGATTGTCTGTGGTTCTGTGTAATCCAGCTTCATAGGGACCATGATATAACATGATATACATGAAGGATTGAGATTCAGAGTTCAAGAGTGTGAAGGCTCTTGCTTGGGGACATTATGACTTGTATGTGAAATGTTCTTCACAGGCTCCTGTGTTTGAGCACCTGGTCCCCAGCTGGTGGCACTGTTTTGGGAGATTGTGGAACCTTTAGGGGCTGTGCCCTAGAAGGAGGAAGTGGATCTCTAGTGGCTTGCCATTTCCTTTTCAACAGGTTCCCCTCTCGACTTCATGTCTTTTGTTATAGCCCACAGAGTATAGTTATATGTTCATAGGTGTGAGTCTACCCACTAGAGCCTGGAAACCTACCAGTGGCCACATCCTTAAAGAAGATTGGTTCACCATCCCTGGTGCATGAGCGGGCTTTTTGGAGCCACTACCTATGATGAGACACCTCGTGCAGCCTTGAGGCAGGGGAAGGGCTTGGACTTGACTCTACTGGATGTGCCTCCCCATGGGAGGCCTTGCCTTCTTGTGGGGGGGGAGTGGGGGATAGGTTGGGAGGGAGAGGCTGGGGGGGGGCAGGAGGATGGAAGAAGGGGATCTTTGATTTGTGTGTAAAATGAATGAAAAAAATTTTCTTAATTAAAAAAAGATTGATTCGCATTGCTGTGACAAAATGCCTCACAGAAGCAATTTCAGGAGGGAGAGGTTTGTTTTGGCTTACAGTTTGAGAGTGCACAGTCCATTAACATGGGAAAATGTGCAGATGGACCACTGCAAGAGGAGCAAGTGGCAGCTGCTTTGGATGGAGTGCTAACTGTCGGAGCACAGACAAAAGCCTTCATTTAACCCTCAAGGCCCTCCTCCCAGAGGTCTGCTGCCTCCATCTGGATAGTTCTGGATCTCCACCCCCTCACTCTACCAACTGCCAACAGCTCTTCAGTAAGGGGTGGGGCCTGGGGGATGCTGGCTGGCTTATTCTTGTGCAGGTAACCACAGCTGCTGTGGGTTTGTGAGAACAATAGCCATGTCCAGATGGCAGCATGTCACAGCACTCCTCCCATCCTCCAGCCCCCTCTGAGCCTTGGGGCACTGGTGAGGGAGTGGGGGAGATTAACAGAGATGTCCCCTTTGGGGTTCAGCATTCTTGCCAGGTATTTGATTACAAAAATAAGAAAAAAATAACTAATATCCTGGACAAGTGGAAAGTTGAAGCAATGATGTTTTAAGAAAATCCCCCATATGAGTGCCTCAGTTTCCCCTGTATATCAGCTTGAATTTAGTGATGGAGGAGAGAGAACATCAGGATTGGCCTTGGATAAAGTGCAGCTTGGATAATACTTGCCAGGGCACTCACTTAGAGTGGACATGTGGACATTTCTGAGACTATTTTTTGTTTTGGGATTTTTCTTTTTTGAGGGGGGTTGTTTTGTTTTGTTTTTTTGTTTTATGAGATGTTGGTCCAGTCTGCTGGACTTCAAAATCCTTGGTTTTTCAAAGCCTTACAGCACTTCTCCAAAGGAAACAGCAGGAAAGGGAGAGAAAATAGGTCCACCCTGAATAGGGTGGGGACCCACTCTCCTTGGACCTTATACAAAGCACCCATTCCCCACACTGCCCCTGGGCTTCACAGGGCACTGTTTGAAGACCACAGATCTAGAGTTCCAATCCTTAGGGTTGGCTGGCCACCCAAAACTCTTTTTCATGGTTCTTTTACTTCCTCCACACAAAAATTATTGTTAAAATAGTCAAAAGCATTGATTATTCCTGTAACGGCATTGTCCAGAAACGTCAGTCAACACAGAAGGGCCATTCACGTCTTCCAAACCCCTGCCAGTGTCTTAACGGCATCAGGGTCTAAGAGACGGACAAAATGCATACTACACTTGGTTCTCCCTCTTCCCAGTAGCCACACCCTCTGCCATGTGACCTTGCGGCACCTCTATTAAGAGACGGGCTCCGTTTCCCACCCGGTGAACATGAGCTAGCCTGGGGATTTGCTTCAGGCAGTGTTTAGTGGAAGTGATGGGGCTGACTCCAAGTAGGCCTAAGGAAGCTTTGTGTCCCCCACTTTTCCTCCTCCCCGCAACCCCACATTCCTGCTACTGCCATAAGGGCAGTTCTAGGCTAGCCCACGGAGAACCAGACTACACAAAGCAGCGGTGTCTCAGCAGAGGCCACCCCAGGCCAGACACCCCAGTTCACCTGCCAGCTGCTTGCAGAAACATCAGCCCCTAGAGTCGTGAGTGATCATAAATGGGGGCTGCTCCGAGGCCTGTGATGTGATAAGTGACCGATACAATGCTTAAATACAAGCTGGGGGTATAGCTCTGGGAGTAGACTATTCCTGCTCCAGCTATCCATTGCTGAGTTTGTGAACCACTCACTGCTGAGTACTTTATACTAATTGCAGTCTGAATGTGAAATGTTCCTGACAGACTCACGTGTTCAAACGCTTGCCCCTCCCCTTGGTAGTGTTGACTAGGGAGGTAGGGCCCATCTGGAGGCAGTAGACCTCTGGGCAGGCAGCCTTGAGGGTTATGGTTCAGCCTGTGCTCTGGCCCAGACTCTGACCTCTGTACCAAGCAGCAGTTATAGTCCTTTATCATGGGTCACCTACCACTCTTTCCCCACCATGATGGACTGCATAACCTCAAACTGTGAGCCAAATAAAGCCTCTCCTTCCTTAAGCTGCTTCTGTCAGATACTCTGCAGCCATGAGATAAGTGACCGATACAATGCTTAAATACAAGCCGAGGGTGTAGCTCTGGTGTCAGGGCACTTGCCTAGGGTGACAGGGGTTAGTCCCTGGTTAGGCTTATGGGAGATTACATTGATGGCATTGACTGAGGTATAAAGTTCTGGAGGGACCATGATGAGTACTACCTCCCAAGGGCAGAGTGCAAGAGGTGGCCACCTGCTAAGTGTGAACTTGTACCTTCTACCTCTCTTTGTCTGGACAGCTGCTACCCCCTCACCCCTGACTTTTAAGGCCTCTTTGGTGAGGGTAGGAGGAAACACAGTTCTCTGGCTTCAGAAGTGAGCAGATATAATCCTGTCAGCCAAGCCCTCTGCCAAAACCACAGTGGGAAAAATCAGACTATCAACAGGTTAAGATTTGCACCTGATCCTTGTCTAGTGAGGAAGGCGGAGGCTGTCAATCTGCCAGGCCCAGCCAAGCCCAGCTACAAGGGCTGGAAGGTTTTGAACTGTCCTGTTCAGCTTTTCCCGGGCTCACGTACTGGTGACGCAGGACACTGCAGCGGGGACCCCATCAGGACAGTGGGAAGATCAATGGTTGTGCCCACAGTGTTCCAGACAAAGAACCCCCTTGGGTCAGAACCTGCATTCTCCTCTCCAGCCTTCCCACAGCCCAGTGGTGACCAGGCTTCTGCCTGAGTTCTTATGGTGTCTTAGTCACTGGTCTATTGCTGTGAAGAGACACCATGACCAAGTCAACTCTTATAAAAGAAAGCATTTAATTGAAGGCTAGTTTACAGTTTCAGAGGTTTAGTCCATGGTTTATCGGCATGGTGGGAAGCATCTCGGCACACAAGGCACTGGAGCAGTAGCTGAGAGCTACATCCTGAGCTGCAGCCAGAGAGAGAAAGGGGGAGAGAGAGAGTGGAGAGAGGAGGAGAGGGGGAGAGAGGGTTGGTGTGGGTTTTTGAAACCTCAAAGCCCATCCCCAGTGACGTACTTGCTCCAACAAGGCCACACCTCCTAATCCTTCTAATTCTTTCAAATAGTGCCACTCCCTGGCGACTAAGTGTTCAAATATATGAGCCTATGGGGGCCATTCTTACTCAAACCACCACACATGGTTTTCCCTGTAAGAAATGGAATCCCTTGGTCCCATTTGGTTTGCCCTTATTCAGGTCAGACCTGGTTCCTGAATCCAAAACCACTTCCTGTTTCAAACAGGAAGTCTTCCCAGAAGTGAAATGTCCCTGCCCACCTGGGGGCAAATATGCTTGGCAAATGTCAGCGCCTCTTCCTGTCAGAGCTGCTGCCAGGAAACCTGCCAGGTCCTGAAGGCAGTGTGCTAGCTCTACTGAGAGCCTGAGGCCTGAGAGTCCTGTCCTGGTTGGCCTTCAGCTGGGGAGTTCTGACAGGAAACTGTCAGATACCTCCCATACTGACTTGGTTTTTGGCTTGCTTTGGCACCAACATCCTGTCTGCTCTGTTTCCTATGGAGGAGCAAATGAGTGCATTTTAATTAAGCTGGTATATCACGGAGCTTGGGGGAGAGCTGGATTCTTGGAACTCCTCAGAGAGGAAGGCATCTGGGAGCTGAGACTGGAGGCAGGCAGGGAGGTGAAGTCACAGGGCCAGAGGCTCCCTTCCTGGCTGAGGTAACGCCCCAGTAATGTATGTTCTGTAGCAAGTACCTCACCTGTACCTCTGGGCTCAGGAATGACAGTCCCCACACCCAGCTCTACCCTGGGCACAGGCTCTCCTTCCTGTCTCATCCATCCACTGAGCAAACATGACCTTTGAACAATGCTGCAGATCCATCAAGGTGACAAGCACTGTGTCCACCCTAGCACAGGCATGCAAGAGAACACTTAAGCAGAGCAAAGCACCCCACGTGCGACCTGCAGGGATCCTGGGAAAGATTGCATATTTAGTGGTGTTTACCAAGCCCCACTCTTTAACTCTGGCCTTTCCTTTGGTCTTGAACCAAGTCCCTCTACCAGGCTGCAGGTGGTCACAGGGCTGTTGTGTCTTCTTTTGTTCCCATCACTAAGCTCCGGGACCCCCAAGGTCTTTGTTCTCAGGAGTCTCACCTGTACCCACCTACCAGGCGTCAAAGAACTCTGTCTGCCTTTAGGGAGGGTCCTTAGCTGAAAGTGGCTGTGGTTGTCCCCTCCTCTTCTTCCTCCTCCTCTTCCTCTTCCTCCTCTTCCTCTTCTTCCCCCTCCTCTTCTGCTTCCTCTTCTTTTTCCTCTTTTTCCTCTTCCTTCCTCCCCACATCCTCCTCCCCTGGACACAAAACTACCCTGGACCAACAAGAACACAACGTCGGGGTCAGGCTGTAGACCCTGGGAAAGAAAGGGAGTCTCCCTTTCTGTGACAGGCTTGGGGTTTTCAATTCCCACAGCCTCCCCATCTCTGTTCCTCCCATCTCGTTCTCCTAGTTTGTCAATGACCTCTGTCCCCGCTCTTCCTAGCACTGTCTCTCCTGCTCCTCTTTCTCTTCCCTCACCCTCCCTGCCTCCTTTCCTCTCCTTCATAACAAGCAGCAACAGGCTAGATCCCACAGGTACACGTCTGTAGATCCTAGCTCCCAATCCTGTTGGAGACAAGTTGGGTGACTCTGAGCCTTTACTCTCACATGCAAAGTGGGGACCCTCTCGCTGTGTTGAGGGCCCAGGATGAGCTTAAGTGATTTTGAAGAACAAGGGGAGTCTTACACAGCCATCAAGACCTTGGCCTCTTGCGTTCCCTGAAAAGCTGGTTATGGGCTGGAGGGCAAAGGGCAGAAATGTTTTATGCATGCTTCATATATGATATTCAACTACCTCACAATCATTTGTCCATCACTATCTATAAGTCATACATGGGGAAAACAAAAATATTAAGATCTGTTCTTCCCCAATGAAAGAGGGAGAGGGAAATGGCCACACTAGGATTTATGCTAAACTGAGATGTATTTGAAAACCTTAGGGATATCAGGGTAGAAGCAAGCTTTCGTCTGTCCAGTGGGTAGGAACTGGGCAAGCAAGGAGTTGGGCCTTGGAGGCTGGATAGGAGTTTGCAATTGGATAAGAGGGTGGAGTGAGTCAAGGTCTCGAATGTGGGAGGGTGTGGTACATTGTGGAGGGCAGCTTGCAGCTTGCAGCTTGACGTGTACATCAGAGGGAACATCTGGCAAATGCTGGAAGGCAGGAAGCCTAGTGATTTAAGTGAGAGGCAATTAGAGCACAACCTGCAGCCGTGAGAACAGTTTAGGGTGCACAGGCAGTCTGAATCTGTGGCTTCCACAGCACGGATTCAACCATTTGGGGATGGAATATATATAAAACATACATTTCATTTATATTCTGACTGGCTACTGTCCTGAGGGAGCTGAAGTGATGGCCCAGCAGTTAAGAGCACTTGCTGCTTTTGCAGAGGACCAGAGTTCTGTTTCCAGCACCCATTTCAGATGCACATGTGCGTATACACATACACTTAATTAAGAATAAAATAAATGGCTGGGCAGCAGAGGCAGGTCGATCTCTGTGAGTTTGAGGCCACCTTGGTCTACAGAGAGAGTTCCAGGACAGGCTCCAAAGATACACAGAGAAACCCTGTCTCAAAAGAACTAAAAAAAAAGAAAAGAGAAATAAATGTTAAATTTTTTTGTTCTGAATATATATAGTTCCCCTCTGTCACCATTATCTCCCAAATAACACAGTAGAGCAGTGATTATAGGCCATTTGCTTTGCAGAAAGTATTTTAATTAACCTAGCAATGCTTTAAAACACACAGGAGAGCCAGGCACAGTGTGATCAAGCACCCAAGAGGGTGAGGCAGGAGGACTGCCATGAGTTCCAGGCCAGCTTAGACTACAGAGGAAGATTTTGTCTCAAGTTATCTCCAAGCAACAACAACCAAAGTGGGCTGAGAGCTGGGGAGACGGCTCAGCAGGTAAAGTGCATGCTGTGCAGACATGAGGACCTCGTGAGCTTCCCCAGAACCACGTAATAAGTGGTGCCATGCACCTGTCATCCCAGCCCTGGAACGGGGATGGAGACAGGAGGATGCCTGGGACTCTCCAGTCAGCCACTCTGGCTGAGAATCGGGGAGCGCTTGATTCAGTGAGAGCTCCTATTTCAGAAAACAAGGTGGAGGGCCATGGAGGAAGACAGCCACTGGTGACATCTGGCCTTGTATACACACACACACACACACACACACACACACACACACACACACACACACATACACACACACACAGCTGGGTTCAGGAGGTTGAGGAAAGAGAGCCGGGAATTCAATGTCATCTTGAGCTACACAGTGCATTTGAGACCAGCCTGGGTTACATGAGACCCTGTCTCAAAAAGCCACAGTAAATATAATAAATATAGCAAGAGGATGTGTGTTGGTTATAGGCAAACATATCCCCATCGTTGTACATAAGACACTTGAGCATCCACAGATTTGGGCACCTGAGGGCCTCCTGGCTATGGAACTGAGGGCTGCTTGTGTTTTTCTGTCAAGCTGCACACTGACACAGAGAGGGGCCAAGGCTTGGTTCGTCTCTGTTGGGTTTGCTTTAATCAAGCCGTGTTTATCTCTTCACTGCACCCACAGGCCTCCCTGTCTGCTTGGAGGAGCTCAGTAAATACATGTTGGTGGCCGGGCAGGAGGGAGGAAAGAGGCCAGCAGAGAACAGAGCCAGGGAGGAGGGATTTCTCGAGAACAGTCTTCGCACTGCTTACGAGCTTGCTCAGCGATTCACCATCTGGGAAGATAAAGGGCCCCGGAGGCTGGCTGCTACCCAGCCTGTTGACAAGTGTGTGTGCACATGTACTGCTAATGAAAGGACTTTACAGGTGTGAGCCTGTCACAGCGAGTGGGTCCTGTCATAAGGTGGTGGTATTGTATGGCGCCCCATGCCTGTCCTTCCAGCACTCAGGAGAATTGCTTTGTATTCCTGGCCTGGGCTACAAAGCAAGACCCTGTCCAAAAAAAAAAAAAAAAAATAGTGTTACTTATAAAGAAGTGCTTTGTGCTTTTCTTTCTCCTGGGGCAAAAAGACCTCACACAACATAAAAACAAGTTCTCTCTGATGGATAATACAAAACAACAGGCTGGGAGCTGGCGGTGCTCCAACCTGACAGGCTCTGCTCAGGTGGCTGAAAGCACCCGCCCCGCCCTGTTGGCATTGTGGGAGGGGCAAGGCCTGCAGAAGCCCGGGGCTTTACAAGTCTTTGCACTGCTTCCCTGAGTCAACTCCAGTCACCAGCCACAACTCACTTCAATTAATAAACCGGGCCCAAAGCAAACAGGCCCCCAGGGGTGCTCTGAGGTGAACACATGGCTGTCTATTTCTCACTGCCCGGTCCCCCATCACCCAGGGAGACCCAGCCTCTCTGGTCCTCCTGCCTCCTCTCCTTCCTTTCCCTCTGTGGACAGTCTCTGTTGACCTCCTGCTCTCCCCAGTTCAGCCTCTCCCTGGGCCAGCTCTTTCCCCATCTGACCACGCTTGTGGAAGGTGGCCTAAAACCTAAGCCACCCAAACCCTGCCTTACTCTGTTTCTTTCCTTCCGTGTCCCCTTCCACCAAGGAAAGGTCTACAGAGCCATCATGCCACGTCCTGGCTCACTTCCTGGTCACCTCTCAGCTAACTCAGGGAGCACGCCAGTGTCAGACTCATCTCTAGGAATGATTGACCGGAGATGTGATGAATTTGACACGGATTTATTTATTTATGAGATCCTGCTAACCCCACCGCCATTTATATTTCACAGAAGAGGGAAGGGAGGCAGCAGGTAGCTGAGTATTTGCCCTGGACGTGGAGTCTGGCTGCAGAGGTTGCACCTCTCTTACTCCTTCACCCTTTATTGCCTCTCTTACACCTGGTACCCAGCACAGAGTACCTTGAAAGAAAATTGTTCAAGACTATGATGTGGCCCCACCTCTTACGTGTTTGCTCATCAGCTCACATTATTTCAGGTTCTACCATGGGCAAGGCAGGGAAGGTCATGCATCTGCCTTTACAATGCTGCCAGCGGATACATAGTGGAGGCTGAAAAGGAGTGAAGGAGCCCAGAGAAAGCAGTTGACTTGGCTTATAGCAGGAGTTCTCGAATTCTACTGCGCACTAGAATCTCCTATAATGGCCATTCCTGGAATCCTAGGACTTGGGAGGGACAATCCGGAGTCCAAGGTCATCCTTGACTACAGGAGTTCAAAGCTAGCCTGAGTCACATGAGACCCTGTTTCAAAAATTACAATTTTTTTATTTGCGGATGCTTGGCCCATTCCCAGA
The DNA here is from genome assembly GCF_949786415.1 of Peromyscus eremicus. Taxonomy (NCBI): domain Eukaryota; kingdom Metazoa; phylum Chordata; class Mammalia; order Rodentia; family Cricetidae; genus Peromyscus; species Peromyscus eremicus. The sequence goes on along the minus strand of NC_081416.1, from coordinate 90,027,861 downwards.
TGTTATGGACGAATTGACATTCGGGTGTTTTAAATCTCCAAGTGACACGAATGCTCAGAAAACTGAGGAACTATGGGTTTCAATGCTGTGAATAACTAGAAAGTTGGGCTTGCAAGTGGTGCAAAGCCAGACAAGCCTGGTTGTGCATACCTATAATCCTAGCAACTGGAAGCCTGAGGCAGGAGGATCGCTACAAGTCTGAGGCCAGCCTGGACTATTTAGCTAGACACTGTCTCACCCCCTCAAAGGAATTACACAGTCCAATTTAGATTATCTTAGGTATAAAAGAAATCAGGAAAGGGGTGCTATATATCGAATCACATTTGAACAACAGAGGAGGTGTATGTAGCTCTGAGTGGAAGGATCTTGAGAGGCTCTAGAGAGATGGCTCAGTGGTTAACAGCACCGGCTGCTCTTCCAGAGGACCCAGGTTCAAGTCCCAGCACCCACATGGCAGCTCACAACTATATGTAACTCCAGTTCTGGAGGATCCAGCATCCTCTTCTGGCCGCTCTAGGCACTGCATACATATGGTAGATATACACACTTTCAGGCAAAACCTCCATAACAACTAATCTTTGTAAAGGGGTCTGTGAGGGTGTAGGGGGGCTGTAGTCCTGGCTCATTGGGTTTGCAAAAAGCCACAGTCTTGCCTCTGTGTGTCTTCCTTCTTTACACCCCGTACAAAGAGGCCTGGTGTCCTTGGCGCTCAAATGGAAGCTCTGACTTGGACTGAGCCGATTCTTGGGCTGAGTGGAAATGGCTGACAGGCTTATTCCTGGACCATGACTGTTTTCCAGGGTGTAGACCCATTTAAATGCAGCCACCATCAGCTCTGCTCTTACTTTTTTTTTCTTTCTATTTTCTATGCATTGGTGTTGCACATAAAAGAAATGTGTATTGCCTGCATGTATGTGTGTGTGTGAGGGTGTCGGATCCCCTGGAACTGGGGTTACAGACAGTTATGAACTGCCATGTAGGTTCTGGGAATTGAACCGGCGCCCTCTGGAAGAGCAGCCAGTGCTCTTAACTGCTGTGTCATCTCTTAAGCCCCTACATTTTCTTTTTATAAAGACAGGGTCTCATGTAGGTCAGTCTGGCCTCCAATTTATTATAGCACAGGTAGTCCCTGAACTCGACCTTCTTGCCCCTTACTGCTGATATTAAGGGGGTGTGCCATCACACCCAATTACTTTTGCATTTTAATTCCTTAAAAACGTAAAATTACATTTATTTGTTTGTTGTTTGTTTGTTTTTATGAGGGGGTGAGGTGTTGGCCCCTGGATGTGTGTGTAGAGGTCAGAGGACAACTTTTAGAGTGGGTTCTCTCCTTCCACCATGTTGGTCTTGGGGTTCTAACTCAGACCATCAGGCAAGAGCCTTTACCCACTGAGTCATCCCCCCAGCCCTTAAGATGTAATTCTTGGGGCTGCAGAGATGGCAGAGCAAGCAAGAGCACCAGATGCTCTTACAGAGAAGCCGGGTTCGATTTCCATCACCCACATGGCTGCTCAGAATTGTTTGTAACTCCAGTTCTAGAGGATTCACGCCCTCTTCTGGCCTCTTCAGGCACTGCATGCATGTGGTGTGCAGACACTCATGCAGGCAAAATACCTGGTGGACACATAAACTTTAAAAAGTTAAAAAAGACATAATTCTTGACAGTTATAGGAAGGACATTGAGAATAAAAAGAATAGGTGACTGAGGTCATTCAGGGAAGAGATTCTTGGGAACTGAGACCATGGAAACCCAGGTAGATAAGCGGGAAGAGGCGTTTTGTGAATTATAGTTGATAGGGTTGGTTATCCTAATAGAAAGAAAAGTTAGAAGCGAGGGGAGTCTGGAGAGATGGCTCAGACGTTAAGAGTACTGGCTGCTCTTCCAGAGGTCCTGAGTTCAATTCCCAGCAACTACATGGTGGTTCATAACCATCTGTAATGAGATCTGGTGCCCTCTTCTGGTGTGCAGGCATACATGCAGGCAGAACACTGAGGTACTGGTCAATCCAATTTGGATATGTCAACTTTGAAATCTTGTCTCAGTGTATCTGTATTGCTACAGCAGGATATCCCAAGCTGGGTTCTTAGTAAAGACAAGAAATTTATTCTCGCCTTCTGGAGGCTGAGGAGTTCAAGATCTAGGAGCCAGCATCAGGCAAGGACCTTCTTACCTCTGTCCTGAGGCAGAAGGTGGAAGGGTTAGAGCGAGCAGAAGGGGCTGAACTTGTGTAACATCCCAGCCTTGAGGCAACATACTCACTTCTGTGACAGTGACATCAGCCCATTCATAATTTAGTCGCCTTCAACAGTTCCACCCTCAAATAATCTCACTGGGGCTTAGACTTGCCACACACTAGTTTGGGAAGACATTTAAAACACCTAGACGTCTTGAAGACTAGCAGAGGGTGGTGTGCAATCCAGAGAATCCAGGGAAGCACTGAAAGTCAGGTATCCAGACTTCTGAGGCAGCAGGGGCCATGGGCGTGGTCCCTGGAGGAGAGATGGAAGAGAGGATTAGGAAGTCAGGAGCCTGTGTGGACAAGGAGAGGGTAGAGGGTGGCAGGTACTATCCACAGTGCAAAGAAATCAAGGGGGTAGAAGCTGGGACTAGAACATGGATTTAGCTACTAGGAAGGGGTTCTCACTCTAGCAAGACCTAGGCTATAGGATTTCCAGTAAGCAAGACGGAGAATGCAGAGAAAATATGGAAGATGTTTGAGTCAGATGTGGTGATGCACTCCTGTGATCCCAGTACTCGGTAGAGGCAAGAATACTAGGAGTTCAAGGCCATCCTTGGCTATGTACCAAGTTCAAGGTCAGTCTGACAGGAGACCTGTCAGAAAACAAAAAAGTTTGATGGTGAGAGGCAGTGCAGTCTCAGAAGGGGATAGGTGAAATGATTTGTGCATGTTTGGTTTTTAATTTTGTTGTTATTTTTCTGTTTTGTTTGTTTATTTGTCTTTTAAAGCTTGATTTTGTTTGCTCGATGAGAGAAATTTGACCATGATTAAAGCTACCAGGAAAAACAAAGACAGTGAGAAAGAATGGGAGAAAAGTATAGTGATTTTCCAGAGACCTGGAAAGCAGACTGTCAGATGTTAGAGACTGGGAGGAAGCGGGCAGGGGAGCAACTGCTCCACCGGGTGGAGTTTCCTCCTGGGGTGATAAAAATGTTCTGGAACTAGATAAGAGTTTTTAACGCAACCTCATGGGTTTATGACATGCTCCTGGGTTTTACATTTTGAAATGCAGGTGGATTTTTAAAAACGTACATCTTACCATGTTCCCAAAAATAGTGGTCTCACACATGCCATGCTTGGTGGATTTTACATGTTTCTTCTAAGCTGATTCCCCACACCATTAAACAGGGTGCCTTAACCACTCTACATGACTAGATCACACAGCTGGATTTAAGATTTCAACTCAAGCTTATTTAACTACAGAACCCAAACTTTGAGCCACTTTCTCACGCTGTCTCCATAGCTACATTTCACAGACACCTGTATTGATAATGAGAATGGATTCTTATCTACGGGTGCATTTGTCAGCTCGGTTACTGTAACAAAATCCCTGACCTTTATTTTGGTTCACGGTTTTGGAAGTTTTTTGTTTGTTTGTTTGTTTGTTTGTTTGTTTTTTTGGTTTTTTCGAGACAGGCTTTCTCTGTGTAGCTTTGCGCCTTTCCTGGAACTCGTTTTGGAGACCAGGCTGGCCTTGAACTCACAGAGATCTGCCTGCCTCTGCCTCCCAAGTGCTGGGATTAAAGGCGTGTGCCACCACCGCCCGGCTGGTTTTGGAAGTTTTAATCTGTGGTTAGTTGGTCCTGTTGATTTTGGTCATGTGGTTTGGGTAGCATTTGGTGGAGGAAGCTGTTTACCTCATAGAAGTCAGGAGAGGGAAGGAGGGAGGGAGGGAGGGAGGGAGGGAGGGAGGAGAGAGCACAGGCGGGCGCTGGTTTCCCACTGTCACATCAAGGGCATGCCTCCACTGATCTGAGCCCCTTCATTGGTTCTACTCTTAAAGGTTCTGCCGCCTCCTAGCAGCACTTTTAACATCAAGACCTCTGAGGAGCAAACTATAGACCTAAACTATAGCAACCAAGATATTATGGTCCAAATATCTGGGTAATAAATACATCCACTTTTTGTTTTTCCTTTGAGATAAGGTCTCAAGTAGACCAGGCTGGCATTAAACTTAACTGTGTAGCTGAGGATGACTTTGAACTTCTGAACTTTCACGTTCTGGGGTTACAGGCATCACCATTAGGCCTGGTTTATGTGGTGTTGGGAATTGAACCCAGGGCTTCATGCATGTTAAGCAAGCACTCTACCAACTGATCTATATCCCCAGCTCAGCATCTACATGGTTTTTCATCGTTGTTGTTGGTTGTTGGTTTGCTTTTTGAGATAGGGTCTCACTATGTAGTTTGAGGTGACCAGGGACTTATAGTATAGACCAGGCTGGCCCCAAACACAGAGAGATCTGCCTGCCTCCACCTCCTATGTGGTAGGATTGAAGACATTACATGCATGCGCGCGCGCGCGCGCGCGCGCGCACGCACACACACACACACACACACACACAATTTCTACACGTTAAACATTATCCTTTTTCATTGGTCTGTTTGATTGGGGACAGTTGTGATTTTAGAAGTTATTATAAAGCTCAGATTTAACATAAGGAGGAAAAAGAAAGGCTGGCTCCTGGTGAAGGAGGTACTACAGGTGTTGGGGACACACACTGGGCTGTGCATGGGTCTGGTAGACTGGAAGAACACAAACAAGGTGACAAGGGAGTTCTCCAGGTGGTGACCTACAGCACAGTCTGAAAGAGAATGACAGTCATCACTGGGTAGGAAGGAGGAAGAAAGGCTATGCGGGGGAGGGGTGTGTGTGTGTGTGACACCAGGCAGGGAATCTTAGATCTGGCAGGGATGAGAGGCAATGGGCACCAGGCTGGACTCTAGCGGTCTGCTCCAAGCCAACTCTTTCCTGATTCCCACTGTTTGGCTTCCAGACCCTATTTCTCTCTGTCTGAACAGAGAGAACCCCTGTGGCATGAACTTGCCTTGCTCCAAAGGACAGCTACAGCCTTGTTCCAAGACAGCACCCCCAACTCCACCCTGTCCCACATCCTTGGAGAAATAGCAACATGGCCTCTCACGCTCCTTGACTGCTGCAGGAAATGCCTTCTGCTCTGTTCCTGGATCCTGTGACTTGGGGACGCACCTGGAGAGGTCCTTACTCGATTGCTTCTTTGATTTCTTCCCAGTTGTCGGCTGAGGAGAATGCTGAATGACACGCAGAGAATGACTTTTTATCTCATTTTGTCCAAAGTAAGGAACTGCCTGTGCATGAGAAGTCAGCCCTTGGAAGCTTTACCCAACCCTTTGACCCAGCGTGTTCCTGCCCTAGGGCCAGCCAATCAGTCATTCTCCTTCTCTACTTGGGGGGGGGGCATTTGGAAGCATAGCCTTCCAGCTTACTTTCTGCTTCTGGAGTGTGGATACAATGTGACCACCTAGGCACCCACACTCTTGCTGCTTCCAGACTGTGGGTACAATGTGACCACTTGTGCACCCATGATGAATTGTACCCCTTCTTAAGCCATGACCCAAAATAAAGTGTTTCTTTTTTAAGTTGCTTTTGTAGTTTTTTGGTTTTTTTTTGTTACAGAAAGGAAAAAAGCAACTAATGTTCCCGCTCCCGTCTCTGTCTATCTCTCCCTACTCTGAGATGCAGAAATAGGGCGGGGCTCAAGCATGCCCAGCAACCACTCTGCCACTGAGCTACAGCCCTGGCAAAGGCTTGGGCTTTTCTAGTTGAAGATCCAGCTCTGTGAAGAACCGCTTGCAAGGGACACCTCCTGTGGGTCACACTGGTCCAATAAAGATGGGGCAGCCCCTTCTGAAACCCCCCAGGGTCTGGGCTGCCCAGGGAGTCCTTTGCCATCTCAGCTGCACCAGGAGAAAGATTAGGAGGGAAGCAGTCAGGAAGGAACTTACTTCAGTATCAAAATATTTATCCATTACAAACTTCACCAAAGGCTTATCTGGGATGCTGGTGTGTGGGTGGAGCAGGAATGTAGAACGGATCACAGAGGAGGCTGATAGGGTGACCTGACTTTTTGAGACATCAGAAGATACATTTATTGTGAGAGACCACACAGGTCAGAGCTGTGGGTAGAATCTAGGCCATAGAGAATCAGCATATGGGGGCTACAAACACCTCACTTAGTGGTGTACTTACTTCTGGTTCTGGGGCTCTATGCATTCCAGACAAACACTACTGTTGAGCTACATCCTTAGCCCTCTTACTTATTTATTATTTTATTTACCTTTCAGAAAACAGCTTTTTAGGGCAGTGATTGGGTCACACAACCATGGAGGCCATGGGAAAATGTTGTTTCCTTATTTAGTCCCTCAGCAAACATTTATGGTCGCCCACCACATGCTGGTTACTGTTTAAGCAATGTGCACTTACTTCTGGTGACTGGGACGACCATGGTGAATGCTATACTATGACTTGTTTCAGGAGGTTTGATTGTGGGGGCTCAGAGGAGCTGTGTGATAGACAGCTGTCTGTGGCTGTGAGAAAATACCCGAGACACATTTACAAGGGAGAATGGTTTGTTAGGATTCATAGTTTTGGTCTGACCTGCTTGGCCTTGCTTCTTTGTGTCTGTGGCTGTACACTACTACATCATGGTGGGAGCATGTAGCACTGAGGCCTCTTCACTGCATGGCAGCTGGGAAGCAAAAAGAAAATCAGAAATGATATGGGCACTGTGGCTCATGCCTGTAACCCTAGCACCGGGAAAGGTGAGCCAGAAAGACTGCCACAAGTTTGGATCCAATCTGTAATACATAATCCTAGCCAGTGTGGGTGCAGAGTGAGACTGTCTCAAACAAACAAACAAAAAACCAACACACACACACACACACACACACACACACACACACACACACACGAACATGCGTACATATACTAATCCCAATAGAGATGCCTCAATTGACAAAGGGCTTACCTTTCAAGGCATGGGCACTTGAGTTAGATCCTTAATATCCATGTAAAATTGTGCATTGAGGGAGGTGGTTCAGTGTTGCCAGGCAAGTATAAAGACCTGAGTTCAGACCTCCCCCCCCCCCCCCACAGCTGGCCACGGGAGTGCATCTCTGTGACCTAGCATTACTATAGTGAGATAGGAAGCAGACAGGAGGCCTGAGGCTCCCAGGTCAGCTGGTCCAGCATACACAGACACCATCAAACAAGAGACCTTGTCTCAAACAAGGTGGAAGGCTGGAAGGGGCATCTGAGATTGTCCCCGACTTCCACAGTGCCGTGGCACCTGCAGCAGCATTCACATGTACGTTCTCATGCTCATAAAGATTTAGCAAACAATGCTGGAGCACAGGCTTGGGGTCCAACAGTCAGGTGCCCCTCTGCTGTGTGCTAGCCCTAATGAAACATCAGGCCAGGGACTCCACTTCTCCAAGATGCTATTCTCTCAAGTGTGGGTGATAATAGTACCTACCTCAAAATATACTGAGAACTATCACACATGCTCAGGTATGATGCTGGCAACTGGCCAGATCTTTGACCTAGAATTGCTTACCAACAAATCTGTGCTTCTTAGAGACAATTGATTAACTCAAAAGAGCTGTATCCATCACTTACCAGGTGCCTCCCTCTGTTCTATGCACAGATCTCCCTGGTACTGTTGCCCTTTTGTAGGGGAGGTGCCTGTTACCTAGAGAAGTTACACTTCTTGTTTGGGGCACACGGTTGGTCGAACTGGGATTCAGTCCAGTCACCTTGACTTGGAACCTGTGTGACTTTGTGTGACTACTTGCTTGGCCACAGCTCTTCTTAGGAGAAGCAGGACATACATGCTTGTGGGATGGATGTGGGATGGGTAGACAGACAGGTGAATGTGAGTCTCCTCTGTGGACCAGAATAGAGAAGAGGATTCTCCTCCTTGGTCCATTTAGCTGCTGTGTGGAGGGTTGGGAAGCACTGTTGAGCACTGTGTGAGCCTGTCTCCAGGTTCCATTTAGTTACAACAGTGTACTCTGGAATGGGCTTCGGATGTGTTCAGTAACCACAATCCAGCCCACCATGAGAGTCCCAGGGTTTGGTTTCTTGTGTCTCTCAGGACCATAATGATGCCCTTGGATTCAGTTGTCTTTGAAGATCTGTGTTGAAGCCGGCCATGACAGTGCGAGCGTGTATTCACAGCTCTTGAGAGGGGGAGGCAGGAGGATCCAGTGTTTAAGCTCATCCTTAGCTACATAGTCAGTTTGGGGCCATGTCTCAATAAGCAAACAAACAAACTGAAACAAAACAAAACACTCACAAAAAAAACCCAAATAAACAAACTAATTAAAAAAAACAAAACAAAAAAACGAAGTACAGGTTGATCTCCAGCCTATTTGGTGTTGAGGCCAAACTATCTGTGAGGCCCTGTGACCTCCCAGCTCTTCCACACAGCCATGCTGCCGCTGTCGGCTGTGGTTGGCACCCCTAGCTGAAGTTCCACTTTCTGCCTAGAGCAGCATCTCTCAGCCACCCCAGCGCTGACTTTCTTACATTGCCAGCAACATGCACACATCCCCCAAAGAGCTGTGGGGCTCCAGGGGGATCCTGACTGGAAGTCCCCAGACAGGTGCCATTTCTTCCCCCAAATTGTCAGAAAAATCTGCTTGAAGGTGTGGTGTGCCTGATTGGTTCCTGATGACCTTGAATGCTTGTGTATACAGGAACAGTGGGATGATAAGAGGCTGGAACAAGCTGCCACGATCTTGTTTCTCACACACTGGTGGGTATGCCCAAGGGAGGCTCCATGGCTCCCACTTCCTGGCTTAGAAAGTCCTCCAAAGATAGCTAGCCGTCAAAGTGGTCTGGGGCCCATCAGCCTCTTTTCATCACTTGACAAGGTCGCTGGGCTCTGGAGAGACCAGCCTTCCTCTTCCCCTGAAACACCAAGGCACTTTGATGTCAGCTCTAGAGAAAGCCTGGGAACCACACGCTCACACTGTCACCCCTGCGGGGAATAGTGAAAGTGGGGGTGGGACAGAGCATCCTTCCTGGAAAATGCACTAACCTTGTTTCTAGCACACTGGGAGGCTGCAAATGTGAGAACCAGGCCTGCTGCCTTTGCAGCCCCCTTGGAAGGTGGTCAGGTGGATGCTGATAATGACAGGACCACCAGCTGGGGCTGCTTTGGAGCTGCAGAGGCCACCGCTTCCGTTGGAAATGAGGATATTTTTAGGGCTGAATCTGGGTCTTCCTTCTCTCCCTCCCTCTGATGCTAAGTAGCCATCTGTATCTCCCAGGCAACGTCCTCAAGCTGCATCCTAGAAAAGCAGGATGGGGAAGTGATTGCTGTTAAATACAGAGTGTGGGGATGCTGCATCATTCATTCATTCATTCATTCATTCATTATCTGTTAAGAAACAAAGCTAGATACTGTTTTCCCCTAATGATTTCTTTGAATTACATATACTCCCAATCCAGCAGGCCTCTCTATGGTGACTGCTCTGTGTTCTGAGTTTTGACGCCCCTATCCCCAGTCTTCTCATTCCTCATCTCACCCCCAGGGAGCTGTTTAGCAATGGAAATCTGAAAGATAATAAGAGTCTCTGGCCCAAGAAACCACAAGACTTATCCAATTCCTCTACACCAGTAGTTCTCAACCTTCCTAAGGCTGCAACCCTATAATGCAATTCCTCATGTTGCAGTGGACCCCCAACCATAAAATTATTTTCACTGCTACTTCTATAACTGTAATTTTGCTACTGAGCGGTGTCTTAGTTCCGAAGACCATCAGAAATATGCATTTTCCGGTGGCCATGACCCACAGGTTGGGAAACACTGCTCTACGGGCAACCCCATCAACGCCCAGCTTGCCATGTTTCTGAGCTAAAACTCAGTCCACCACAGCTACCAAGCAAGAGTCTTTCTCAGCAGAGCCCTGTGAGATGAAAGGCTTGTCTACAGAAGAGAGGAAGTATGGGTAAATTCTTATTTTTGAGCAGCCAGGACTTCTGCGCTAGCCCAGCAATATGGGACATGCATGCAATCCTGGCATTTGGGAGGCTGAGACGAGATAGCTGTGAGTTTGAGATCAGCCCGTCGCTCTCAGAGTCAGCAATGAGTGAGTTGTGCAGACTGAGTGGGGTCCATGCTGGGGATAAAACTCACAAAAGTGGATTGAACTCTGAAGATGCTTAAGAGACAAACCTTCAGAAACCTCAAGGGCTGGAAGGAGGAACACACAGCAAAGACTATAGAAAAACGGGGCCCAGGTTTGGGGGTGAGGGGATTGCTGCCCGCACTTGCCTGGCCAAGGGGCATGCCTCTCCAGAGGGCATTCCAGCAGCCTGGAGTCATGGTACCGTTTGCTTTCGCCTCCTAAGCCTTGGGTCAGTTCAGTTCTAAGAACATTTATGGACGCTGTATTGGGCCAAGGGCCCCAGGGGAGAGTCAGCCCTAGTACTTGCCATTTGAATCCTATTTTCCTGGTCTCTGCTGTCACAGCGACTGCACGAATTTCACAAGACTCCCAGCCCCCAATCACTCATTCATAATTTTCTCTGAAATGATGAGGGGCACGGCCACTCAGGAAAGTGGGCAGGGCAGAGGACTGCCATTCTACATCCAAGAAAGAGAAGATGCAGTGGACCCAGATAACGCGGATGGTCTGTGTCACCACCCCCTTTCCCACAGCTTTAGCCAAAGCAAGGCCAGTTCAAGGCAGGACCTAAGCAAGGAAGACTGCACTCAGCAAAGCAAGGAATGAGGGCCCACGAGTGCCAGGCAGTTCTAGAAGCCCTTCGCTGCTCCCTCCAGTCCAAAAGAGGACAATGAGGTTGGCTTTGCAGCTGCCTAGGCCAAGTATCGTGAGGCCCAGTCCTCGCCTCTCCCTCGACATCAGAACACCAAGGCCAGATGTTCACCTCGCAGCAGCCCAGGGTTCAGTCTCCGACCTGTGACCAGGGTGGGAACGGCCAGCCGCTCCCGGGACTGGGGCAGGGCTTCAGCCCACGTGCGCTGCAGCGGTAGTAGTCGTCCTCAGCCTAGGATTGACTAGGAGGGCGCTGGGGTGGGTTCCGCGCTGCATGACCATTGGCCGTGCGTCTCAGTCCTAGGGCGGAGCTTCGCCCTCAGAGGCCCTGTCATTGGACAAGCCCCCGAAGTGGGCGTGCCCCAACCGGGTCCTCCGCGGCTCGCAGAACCGCAGGCACCCGGCCGGCTCAGCCTGCGCCGGGCCGCCTCGCTCGCTCGGGGCTCGGCAGGCGGCCCGCGGGGTCCCGGATCGCTGCGCCCGCAGCCGGAGACCAAGGCAGGCGCTGACTCGAGACCCGGAGGCCCGCCAGACCTTCGGTAAGACCGAGCGGGAGTGGGCTCCGTGGCGCGCGGGAGCGGGTGGGGACTGTGCCAGTCCTGGCTGGACTCTGCGCCCTATCGGGCGCTCCGGAGGGTCAGGTGCGGCAGCTGCGTCCGCGACCTCAGACCCACCTGCCAGGCGCGCCGTGGGCTCTCCACCAATCAAAACTGCCATTCTAACCTCAGAAAACACAACACACCAGCGCAGAGTGGGCGCCCTTTGGCAGCAGGGTCGCCTGTCATCGTTCAGGGGACCGTCCCCAAACTTTGCTCCATACGATTTAGGCTCCCGTGCCTTTCCCATCCTCTCACTGAGCGCCTTGCTTATTTTTATTTTATTGTCTTTTTCTGCCTCCCTTCTTCTCCTCCCGCCTTGATAACAGGAAGTTAAGTTGGGCCAAATGTCAGTGGCCTGGCCGGCAGTGGGCTGGGACCCGGGCTGGTTACTTGGCCAGTGGCGGCGCTTCCAGGGACCGCGCTGCTGTCTCCTCTATATCCTGGGACCCCTGGCAGCCTGTGCTCGTCCCCGGACTAGGAACTCCCCATTCTTGCGTCCCGCCCTAACGCTGGCTGACCAGCCCTGGGCTGGGGTCCCCCTTGCAGCCTCTGCCCCGCAGCAGCTGTCTGGAGAGGGCGGGGTTAACTTATCCCAGGCCAGCCTCAGTCTCAACCGCACCCTCACCGGCACAGCTGGGAAGGGCCTTTACCGGACCGGGAAGAGGCGTGTTGAAACCAGAGTACTCTCGTGTCTCCTTCCACATTGTTTATTCTGGGCCTGGGTTTCTAAAGTGGAAAGAGCTCTCTTTTGCAAGGCCACTAGCTGCCCACTATGTCTTAGGTGGTTTAGGGGGAGGATAAAGTCAGTAGCCAGTTCCTTTGTGGACAGACCCAGAGGGAAAAAAGCCAGAGGCTAATTGGCCTTCCGCATTCGTGTCCCCCGAGTTCCCTGGCACCTGTGTCCTCTGTGTGTCAGTCACCTCCGCGGGGGCAGTGGACCTAACAGGTGGGCCACCAGGACAGTCCATGCCCCTTGTTCATGCCCCAGAGATTTCAAAGGCAGTCAGTGTTGCCTTCGTCAGACGCAGGGAAGTGGGCACAGGTTGGGTCCTGGTGGTTACTTTCCAAAAAGCCTGAGTTGCGTCCTCTCCTGGCTCTGTGCTTGCTTCCTACCAGCTTGCCCGGTGGCGGTGGGAATATGCTCTGTGTGCCTGGAGCCCCCTGGCCTTTGAGAGATTCTGGGGATTGCAGGAGTAGTTTGCAAATCACTTGACCGGACAGCCAGCGGGGCGCACTGCAAACTGCCCCTCACTGTGTCCTACAATGGAGGGGCTGACAGTGTTAGCTGTGATAGGGAAGGATTGACTGCTTTAGAGGAAAGGCATCTCTGTGGGGCTGGCGTTTCCAGTAGTCTAGAATTGTATTCACTGAAATAACTTGGACTCTTAGAAGGAACTCAGGCTTGTTCTTTCTGCAGTGGGTGTGGGGCAGGTTTTGGAATATGCTTTTAAACCCAGTTTGAACAGCGTCCTTCCTAGGAGCTGCAGAGAACAGCCCCAATTCTTCCCTCCTGTGATGGGGGGTGATGTCTCTCTGTTCTCTCCACCACGTCTACATCTCTACCTGGGTTTGCCTTCCAGTCTAGGCCTGACTCTGCTCACTCTCTGCTGCTGAATGGTAGAGGATCTGCCTTCCTGTTGGAGGACTTGGCTGGGTTGGAAGGGGCTGAACATGGCTAACCCAAGAAGTCTGCAGAGTGCTAACAGTCCCTGTCCTTTGAAAAGCCTGGAAGAGGATGCTGCATTCTGGGATTGCTCATGCTTTACCTCAGGAGCATCTCATGATGCTCTGTAGTAGTTGGGGCTATCTATGCCCATTTTACAGATTAGAAAACTGAGATGCAGAGAGATTGCTACTGGCCCCATCAGACTGCTAGAGTCTCACAATGATTCTAGCTTCCAGCTGTTTGGGAAGGGGATTAAACACCACAGAAAGCAGGGAAATCTTGGACACCCTCTGGACTTGAGGGGCTTGGTACAGATAGCCCCTGTCGGTACTGACCAGTTTCCTAATGACAGGTGAGTGGGTCTTCCCACCCCACTATGAAATGGCACATAAACCCCAGCTGGTTATCACAGTCCTCCTGGCTCTTTGCTGTGTGTTCCTCGTCACTAGTCTCACTGGGGCATCTACTACCATACAGAGCAGTCTCCTGTCAAAAAATACTACAAGGCAAGCCACAGCAGAGAATCCAGGGTTCAAGGCCAGTCTGGGCTATATAGTGAATTTGAGGATAGTTTTAGCTACACAGCAAGACTTTGTCTCAACAACAACAAAGAGCAGTGGGTAGGTATCATAGGTCCATAATCCCAGCCCTGAGGAGGCAGAAGCAGGAGGATTGCTGTAAGTTTGACACCAAGCTAGTAAACATAAGTTCTAAGTCAGTCATGGCTATCTCAAAAAAAAAAAACAAAAAACAAAAAAACAAACCAAACCAAACAAACCAAAACCAACCAACCAACCAATCAAACACATATATATGTATGTACACACACACACACACACACACACACACACACACACACACACTTATATAATTTTTTCCAGAAAAATAGGTTGGTGTAATGAGCCCTGCCTATACCTTCCCCAGCTCCCCAGCCATTAAAATGATGCTGCATTATGCTAACTCCATGGCTTTTTTTTACTTTTCTCTCAGTTCCGTTTTAAACTTCCCTTTACTTATTTGTTTGTATATATATACTATATGTGTGTACATGTATGGGCATGTGTACCATAGTTCTTGTGCAGAGGTCAGAGGACAGTTTGGGGAAGTCGGTTTTCTCCTTCAACTGTGTGCGTCCCTGAGATTGAACTCAAGTTGCCGGACTTGGCAGCAAGCACCTTGACCTGCTGAGCCATCTTGCCACCCCCTCCCTGGATTTTTTCCTTCTGGAATATTTTGAAGCTGATTTCTGATGTCGTTGTTTATGTCACTTTTCTTCTATACAATCTTTTGATTGTACAGAATCTTTTGAACCACACCTCGCTTCAAAAGAGCATCCCCTTGCAAATCGTCATTGTTGCACAGGACAGAGACAACAGTAATCTTACGGCGTCACCTGTCCACATCCAGATAGGCATACAGGCCTGCTTGTCAGTGATGACCTCTCCAGCTGTCTGCTAGAGTGAGGCTCTGTGCACGCGCTGTATTTGGTCACTGGTGCCTCGCTGCCTGCTGTGAACAGGAGAGGGTCCCCTCCTCTCCATGAGCAATTAACCTCCATCTCAAGAGCTCATCCCCCCAGGGATCACAGCCTCTGGAGACTGTCCCTCTCTGGATCCTCAGGAACAAAGCCTACACACAGGGGACACACAGCAGAGGCTTGGCGAGCATCTGCTCAGTGGCGTAGCAGCCACTCGGGGGGCGTGCTGTGAATGAGGGGACTGTCAGGGGCTCCCGTGACTGTGGTGCATGTTTGGAATGATGACTTGCTCACGCTCGTGTGGCAGTCACAGCAGTGAGCGTCAGCCCATAAGCATCCTGAAATAATAGGAGAACTATTTACAACACTCACCCTCGCCCCTTTGGTCTGTGGTGTGGAGCCCAGATGGCCACGTGTGTGCCCTCAGCAGCAGCTGGCCCTGCCCATCACACATGGCTGACAGCAGCTGAGGTCATTCTGTTCAAGCTTTAAGTTCAGTTCCACCGAGGCCGAGTTGTGACTGACACAGGACTAGGTAGAGAGCAGGGTGTGTCTCCTCCCCCTCCCTCCTCTGAGCAGACCGTCTCCTCCCAGTCAAGGCCCTCCCCACCACAGCCCTCCCCCTGAGGGAAGACTTAGAGTTTTGCTTTTGTTATCTTAGTTTCTTTTAGCTTTTTTGAGAAAGAGTCTTATGTTGCCCAGGCTGGACTTGAACTCAATATGTAGTTGATAATGACCTCGAACTCCTGATCTCCACTGCCTCTTCTTCCCAAATGCTGGGATTACACATGTGTACCACTACCTACAGTTCATCTTTTTTATTTTTTTTTCAGCAAATGTAACAACATTTTAATGCTTCTGTTATGTCAGCATTTGAGTTGATATTTTCCTTTCTTATTTACTTTTTAGGGTCTTTGGTTGGTTGGTTTTTATACTGGAGACCAAAGTCTGAGCCTTCTCATGCATGTTAGTCAAGCATTCGACCACTGAGCCCCGCCCTCTGCCCTCTTTAAAGGTTTTAATCTTGAGAGGTGGTCTTACTAAGTTGCCCAGGCAGGCTTTGAAGCCTAGGAAGGCTTTGAACTTAAGCTCCCCATGGCTCAGCCTCCCAGAGACCTGGGATTGCAGGCATGGACCACTAGGCATGACGTCACCCTTTACTTTCTTTTTCTCCCTCAAATATATATAGTAAAAAATGTTTTCATGACAGGAGAGCCATATTGTAATCTTTCTAAAACCAGGCCCTCAACTGCTTGGGTGCCTGTAGACAAGCTTGGACTCACCTCATGCATTGGCTACAGCTGTGTGTATGGACAGTACCTCAGTTACTAGGATTTTGAAATTTGCTCAGATCATAAATATTGTTTGTATATTAGGTTCATCTTGTTATTCTGGAGGCTGAGCCACCAGAGATGGCAGAAAAGCAGCCAGGCCCCAGCTCCAGCCTCCACTGCCCTCCTGGGAAAATCCTGAAGGACAAATACCTGTGCACATCACTCTAGGGTCCCCCGACCCCCCCCACGCTAGCATCTCCTTTCTTCTGGGCCCCTGCCCCAGGTGTAGAACACATGGCTGGAACCTGATGAGAAGGTGCACCTTCTAAAGCATTGATCCTCCTGATGCCAGTGGCTGATAGTAAAGCTGACGAGAGAGATGGTGCCAGAGCCCCTCTGGTCATAAACTGCCACTGTAGGGTTGCATCTGCTGTGAGTCTGATTTGGGGATGCTCTCTTCTCTGTCAGATCTTGAAGAATCATCATCATCCCTGTGCCCCAAGTACACAGCACCCTGCCTTTTGTGGTACCGGGTGCCAGATGTGGTCGGATTTCTTCCAGTCTCTTGCTCCGTCCCTGTGTGCCCATCTGAGCATTGCTGTAGTCATCATGGGGAGAGATTCCCAGGCTCAGTGAGTGTGCGGGGCACTGTGTCCACATAGTTAATACTGCGTTTGCCATGTTGGAGACTTTAGGGGTTTTTGTTTGTTTTTACAGGTCTCATTGTGTAGCCCTGTCTGACCTAAAACTGTATAGACCAGGATGGACTCACTCACTGGCAACTGCCTGCCTCTGACAGGTGCTGAGATTAAAGGCCTTTGCTACCAGTCCAAACTTATTTTTATTTTAAAGACAAGCGCTCATGTAGCCCAGGCTGACCTCAAATTTATTATGTATGTGAGAATGACCTTGAGTTTGTGGTTTCCCTGCCTCCACGTAGTCCCTGAGTGCTGGGGTATAGGTATGCACCATGGCCATTTTATATAGTGCTGAGGTTCATACTCAGGGAGTTTTCTGTGTAGGAAAAGCACATTCCCAACTGAGCTACAGCCTTCAGGCTTAGTGTGCTCTAGATGTGAATTAATGCTTCTCCAGGGGCCTGTGTTCCTTCCTCCCCTGAATCTCCATCTCTGTGGCTTCCTGGATGTCTCGTGGCTCAAGCGTTCCTCCTCTAGCTTGCCTACATCTCTTTCAGGTATAAAAATGTTACAGCGGGCCCTTTCCTAGGCCACAAGGTATGTCCAGAGCTCATGTCCTTTAGGCTACCTTCAGGAGCACGGCAGCAAGGAGCTAGACAGTTGATGCTGGCCCCTGCACTGTTAGAGCCACAGGTTAGTGGAACATTCTCAGGCCCAAGTTTCAGACACACCCAGCCCAGAAGGTCAGCGCATGTCAGAAACAGGGGTGAGTGTCTAGAACACGCTGTCCCGCCCGGCCTTGCCCCCTTCATATCAGTGTGCTGAGCTGCAGAGACGCCTCTTTGCTCGCAGACTGAATGCTGGCCTTGGCCACTCAGCTCAGCCCTGGCTGGATCTAAGCCTCAGGGTTCTGGGAGCCAGGAGCATGAGGAGCAGGGAAGGATGATGACATACATCAGAAGAGTCACTCAGACCCTTTAGTCACTGAAGAGAGCTGCTTCCTGGAGTAGATAGACCCAAGTCTCGGGGGGATCTGGCTGCTGACTCCTGTGTTAGGTGCCTACCCATCCTAAGGCGCCATGTGCAGTATTCATGAAGTTGATAGCTCCATGTGTGGGGACAACTGGCTCTTTAACACGTGGATACAAAGGTGGTAATGGACAAGAGTTTCTTCCTGAAGGAAGTGGGTATCTGACAGGCAAGTGAAAGGGTAAACAGAGGGGAGGGAGGACACACATGTATGTCCTCACTCTAAAACATGCACATGGATGCATGGTGCTCACTGGTACACATAGGGATACACTGTATTTACCCGTTCACACACATGGATACACAGTACTCTCCCTATGCATGCGTGCGCGCGCGCGCACACACACACACACACACACACACACACACACACACACTCGTGGTACTTGCCCCAGCACACATGTATAGATGCATGGTTTTCACCTCCACACACAAGGATGTGTGGAATTCACCATCACAAACACACAGATGCATAGAACCACCCCACATGCACACAAGAATGGATGGTAAAACACTCCATACAAAAGGAGCGAGTGAAAACCCAAGCCTCATCCTTCCTTCCCTCAGCCTCCTTCCTTCCCTCAGCCTCCGTCCTTCCTTCCCTCAGCCTCCGTCCTTCCCTCAGCCTCCGTCCTTCCCTCCATCCATGGGCTCTTCTCACAATGGTGGTTGCTGTTCCAAGCCTCCTGTAGACACGCTGTGGGCACATTCTTCAGCCCATTCCATGCTCTGTTTTTCCTTCTGTCTGCTGGGCAGTGACCAGAATGGGAAGACACAGGACCCACAGGGCCCCAGAGACTCAACAATGAGTTAGCCCAAACTTAACGACTGCCTCCTCCGTGAGATTCAGCACTTCTCCATCAGGATCCCTTTGTGTTAGATCTGGGGGACTCAGAGCATCTAGGCACCGAAGATAAACATCAGGAGCAAGTTCTCCAGGCAGGTGATAGAGGCAAAAACAAGCAAGCAGACCAAAGAAGCATGCTAAGACAGACATGGGTTCGAATCTTAGCCATGAGGCCTTGGAAAGTTTTGTGAACCTTATCATTTAACCTACAAAGAAGAGGTAGTCACATTTATCTTGAGAGACTGATGTGGAGATGAAATTAAAATATTTACAAAGTGCCCTGCTGCTAGGTGGTGGTGGCGGCGGCGGCGGCGGCGGCGGCGGCGGCGGCGGCGGCGGCGGTGGCGCATGCCTTTAATCCCAGCACTTGGGAGGCAGAGGCAGGTGGATCTTTGTGAGTTTGAGGCCAGCCTGGTCTACAGAGCAAGATCCAGGAAAAGCGCAAAGCTACACAGAGAAACCCTGTCTCGAAAAAACAAAAAAAAAACCAAAGTGCCCTACATAGGTGTGCATTCTAATACCTCTCTTTTTTCTACCTAAAAAGAGTGGCCAATTTCCATAATGAACAGCATGTATGGCCTCCTGCAGAAGTCCCACTTTGGGTCTCAAGATTTGGTTCCTTGCAGAAGTCAGCCAGTTCTCCATTTTCCCCCCAAGCTGAGCTTTTTCTGTCTGCCTGTCCACTGCCCCCCACTCCACTCCACCTCCATCCCACCCAGCCTGTCAGCACCCCATCCTTCTCTGCCCTTCCCCACAGCCTCCTCCTCACTTCCGTCCCTTCTTCCCTGGCGGGCAGTAGCTTCCTGGAGAGGGCTCCCTGTTTATGGTTGCTCCCTGGGGTGTTTATGCTGCCTCTCTTCACAAGCTCCTAGCAGATGTCTGTTTATTGCTGAGACTTCATCTTCAGCCAGAGAGAGGAGAGGCCTTTTTTTTTTAAAGATCTCTAATTGTGGTGGCTGCACAATACGGCTTAGATTGCCTCCAAGTCTAATTTGTCATGCTCTCCAGCTCTACCCATTATGAAACCCTTCAGATGCTGGCAGAGAGACCTTATATGTCCTGATTTCAGAGCAGCTTTTAAATTTAGCATCCAGTTGTAACCACTTAGAAAGGTAGGCCAGGGGAGTGTGGGCAACCAACAGTTTGTCTTCTATCCTGGCTCAGACAGATGGTGTGAATGAGAGGAGCATTTTTGTAGCCATAGCAACGGCAACCCTCCTTCCCGCCCCCTCTTTCCACCTGCAGGCTTGAGTAGGCATTCAGAGGCTGCCATGAGATTAGCTGGCAGCTTGGGAGTTTTATCTTCCCGTTTGGACTGGGGTGGGGCTTGAGGTGCTCGGGATAGGGACACTGGGGTGGCTTTAGGTGATTCTGACCTCTGTGTCAGAGGAGGAAGAGAGAGTATGAGTCACAGAGCCGTGGGATGTCAAGTTGGAAGGGCCCTCTGATGTCATGGTCATAAAGTTCTCAACCCTGCCTTGAGTTTATGTGTGTGGGATAAGGGGCTCAGACAATGTGTTTTTATTTTTATTTATTTATTTATTTTTTTGAGGCAGGGTCTTACCATGTAGCACAGTTGGCCTTAGCTTGCAATCCTCCTGCCTACGCCTCCTGACTACTGGGATTTCAGGTATTTACCCAGCTCCAGCCTTCTGTAAGGAAGGACAGTGTAGTGTAGGGTGGGCTAGCCTTGGCCTCGAGATCTTTCCCTATCAGAATACATCCCCAGAGCCTTGGGGATTAAATTCCTACCTTTGTTTTCTTGGCCTCTGATACAAACGCAGATTTTTTTTTTTCCAAGACAGGGTCTTACCTATGTTGTCCTGGCTGTCCTGGAACTCTATATAGACCAGGATGATCTCAGAATTACAGAGATCCACCTGCCTGTGCCTCCCAGGTGCTGGGATTAAAGGCATGTGCCACTACACCCAGCTCACAAACCCAGATTTTAACTGGGAAGGGCAACTGTCTGTAGAGATTTGTTTGCCTCAAATTGGCTTTCTGCTGAACCTTGAGAAAATGCACCAACACGGGCCATTTGGGCGTCGTGGGAAAGGGCTGCAGAAAAGGCTATAAATAGGTGCTGGGATGGCTACCAACAGCTGTGGGCTCAGGCTCGTTAGTGCCCGGCAGTGTGCAGCTGTTGTGCTGGGGCCCAGATCCAATCGCTCTTCTATTGCCCAGAGTGAGGTATGTAGGAGCAGCTTCTTGCTGCTGCCTGCACACTAGGACTGGGTATGGAATGCACACAGTGGGTGCCAGCCAGAGGACTTCTTGGAGGAGGAAGGGGTAGGGCCAGCTTGTTGGTCACAAACTGCCTTGGAAGATGAGTAGGGTGCCCTCAATAGAAATGAGCAGAGGCCAAATGACATGTGCAGGATGTGAGTAAACCCAAGAGGCAGGAGGAAGCCACCAGAAAGGACTCCAGCCCCTAATCCTCAGGCCAGGTAAGTTTAGGAGGCCTGCACCGCTCTCCCAACACTGAATGCTAACTAAATACTAAACTGTTGTCTACACTGAGAGGTACCCTAGGAAGTGGAGTGGAGCAGTTAAGGTAAGGCTCTAAGGCTTCCTCTGTGCCCTGGCTTTTGTCTTGTAACCTCCTTTGTGGTTACAGGGTCTGTGTACGCAACCCTGTCTTTCCACTTCTAAGTACAGTGACCCATTATGCAACTCTCCAGCTAGGGTTGTAGAATACAGTCCATCCATCCTTTCCTGAAGGTTGTATTCTGCAGAGAAAAAAGCAACTGCCCCCTTACACCATTTCTTCCCTTCTTCCAGGTCATTTTTAGGGGAGGAAATGCAGACATAGAGGTACTGACCCTAGAAACGGATCGGGAGGTTCCTGCTTGCCTGTGGTAAGTCAAAGCAGCAAGGTGGGGGTGGGGACTGGAGCCCAGGGATGCCCTCCTCCAAAGGAGCAGCCTGTGGGAGAATCATTTCTGTAGGGGTCAGAAGCTTGCAGAGCCCAGCATCCCATCTGAAATGCTGCTGACTTTCTCCCTTCCCTCCGTGTCCTGGCCAGGAATGGGAGGGGAAGGCTGTGCTCAACATCCACCTGCTGCTGGTGTTAACCTGGTGGGTGGGTGGCATGGCAACCTGCTGTGTTTACAGTTTTGACATTTGAGCAGAGCTGCAGGCACCTGTCTCTCATGTTCGTCTTGGGGACACCCTGGGTTTATGTCATGGAATAAATTGCTCTTGCAAGCCACAAGTGGAAAGAATTGAGTACTCAGGGGATCTGGGGCTGGGGTATGGTAGGGAATCCTCTCTGCTCTTCTTCCCTCCCTCCCTTTCTCCCTCCCTCCATCCCTGTATTCCTCCCTTCCTCCTCTCCTTCCTCTCTATTTCTCTCTCCTTCTCCCTCCCAACCTCCCTTTCTTTCCTTGCGTCTGTTGCCCCTATGGGAGCCCAGGTTGGCTCCTCCATGACCAACTGATCTCTCGGCACATTTGCTCTTCAGTTCAAGACCTCTGATGTTCTGTCTATTGGAGGTGGATTGTCACAGGCACAACTGGGTTTTGGGTCAGGTTTGGTGACATTATTTACCCCACAGGATGCATGTGAAGATTCAATAGGGCAGTGAGCTCAGCACGGTCACCAGTACCCGAGGCACCAGTGGGTTTTTGTTTTTGTTTTTATTTTTTTTTCTGGGTCAGAGTTCCTCTTTCCTTCAAGTCTCCCATTTGTATTGTATTGTTCCATAAGTGACGTTTGCCCTGAAGCAGTGGCTTTTTAAAGAGTGCCTCAGTTGGGACACTGTCACAGGCAATGAAGAGCTTGCCTCCTTGGTGAGGCCAGCGCCCCACTGGACTCAGAACTGTAGGGTGAGGAGAGTCCTGATCCCACTGGGTACTTCGTTAATTCCATTCATTGTCATTTAAATATTACTCTACTATAAGCTGGGCGGTGGTGGCGCACACCTTTAATCCCAGCACTCGGGAGGCAGAGCCAGGCAGATCTCTGTGAGTTCGAGGCCAGCCTGGGCTACCAAGTGAGTTCCAGGAAAGGCACAAAGCTACACAGAGAAACCCTGTCTCGAAAAACCAAAAAATAAATAAATAAATAAATAAATAAATAAATAAATAAATAAATAAATAAATAAATATTACTCTACTAGGCATTAGACAAATGTTTTTATATTATTCCCGAGTTTTGCTTGTTTAGTTTTTTGAGAGTACGGATCTCATCTGGTAGTCCAGGCTGGACTGGAACTCACACTCTCTGTAGTATAAACTCCTCAAACTCATTCGCCATGTAGGCTAGACTGACCCTGACCCTCCCACCTCAGCCTCCTGCATACTGAGGCATGCATCACCATACTTCGCTTATTTCGTATTCCTCTTGTGTGCATCTAAAAAGAGAATAAAATTTGTTACAGCATTTCTGGACCTTCTTCACACTCAGGGTCCAGCTCTTCAACATCTCATTTGGATCTGCCCTAGTTATCATTGACTGTCAACTTGACACAGCCTAGAGTCACCTGGAAAAAACTCTCAGTTGAGTAATTGTCTTTATCAGGTTGGTCTGTGGGCATGTCTGTAAAAGATTATTTTGACTGCAAATTGAACAAGCATGCTGGTTGATTTTTTTAAATTACATTTTTTTTATCCGTTTATACGTATGGATGGGGATGAGAGTGCCTACCACAGACCCCATGTTGAGGTCAGAGAACAACCTGCAAGAGTTGGTCCCCTCTCTCTACCATGTGGGACCCAGGAATCGGATTCCAGTTGTCAGGCATGGTAGCAGGCGCCTTTACCTTATGAGGGTGCCTGGTCACTGTTTTCCTATTCTGATTCAATTCGGACTTTGTCTTGTTTTTCTTGAGACAGGGTCCCAATATGTGGTTCAGGCTGTTTTGAACTCGCAGTCCTGAGTGCTGGGATGCAGGCATGCATCACCATCCTGAGTGCTGGGATACAGTCATGCATCACCTTAAATGCTGACTTGTTAAATTCCAAGCAGCCTTGCTCTGAGGACCATTTCAGCTTTGCATGTAGTGACTGCAGCACCCAGGTCACCACCACACAGGGTTCTCATAGAGCCTTCTGGTGCAATGCCAGAGAGCACTCTTTAGGGGACCTCAGACTTTAGCCAGCTTGCTTTGAGAGCACAGATTCCAGTAGGCCTTTTCCATCCCTTTCCCTCTCTAACCTAACAAGATTCCTACTGGCAACCAGATGAGATCTGACTGTTGCCGCTATCCACCTGCTTTGACGTTATATGCCCCAACTTCCCACAGGGCTCCAGGACCACGTTCAGCTCTGGGGCTGCCTCTCAGATACAAAAGTCACTAAGCCATTAAGTATCTCCTCTCCAGATGTGGACAGCACTCTAGGCTCAAACTATTTTGGCCTGGAGGACTTGGAACTCATTAAAACTTTTTAGACATCCTTTAAAAACAAAACAGTGCTGGGGATATGGATCAGTGGTAGAGTATTTCCCTAGCATGCTCAAGGCTCCAACAGTGAAAAACTAAAAACAATAACCAACAATAAGAAAAAACATATAAAGCTAAACCAAGCTCCTATCTCATCTGAGTGCCCCATGTCACCCCAGGGTAAGTTCTTGTGTCTGCCTCTGTCTCTTGTCTCAGTCTGGAGGATGGAATCACGCTTCTGAGTCTCAGTCTTCTCAGTCCTAGCCAAATCTAGGAGCCCTTTTCTCTCCCCAGCTGTTAGGAAGGTCTGTTATCCTCAGATCCCGTGTACCAACTTCACCTTCTGTGGGCTCACAAACTTCATAGGAAATGGTTGTTTTTCCTCCACATTTCCTGTGTCCTGGTCACTAGCTGGCTCTGCCGTTGCTGTGGGAACTAGGGAATTAGGCTAGTCTTGTTGCCATGGAAGCTGCCTCCCTCTTCTGGAAGATGAAGGTCTCAGAGAGGCCAGGCAGCCCTGGTCAGTAGCCACTGGGGTCCACCCGCCCCTCACGACTAGCAGCTTTCTCTGGCCAGCTGCATTCGTGCTGGCAGTTGGCTTGAGGCTTCCACCCTGAGCAGCCTCTTGCCTCAGTCACTCAGTCCTGTCACTTGAGGGCTCTATGTCTCACAGGCTTTCCATGTGAAGATTATTTCTCCCCCTGCCCTAATGC
The DNA here is from genome assembly GCF_949786415.1 of Peromyscus eremicus. Classification (NCBI taxonomy): domain Eukaryota; kingdom Metazoa; phylum Chordata; class Mammalia; order Rodentia; family Cricetidae; genus Peromyscus; species Peromyscus eremicus. The sequence goes on along the minus strand of NC_081416.1, from coordinate 90,003,390 downwards.
AAGTCCATCTCGTACAAGGCTAAATTGGCCACAGAAGTGTGTGGAGTCAGCTGTCAGTTAAATAAAGGAGTGGACTTGGACTTCGGCTTGCAGATGCATGAAGAGCATCGTCAGGAGGCAGCTCAAAACAGCTTATCTGTTTGATTGGCACCCTAGCTAGGGAACAAGAGAAGAGAAAATGGTTGTTGTTTGTTTGTTTGTTTGGAGAGGGAGAGTGGAGAGCTTCCAGATTTGTGGATTTGAGAATTCACTGAGTATATTTCCTGTCCCCCTGCCAAAAGTCTCAGGTAATCAGGATGTATAATTAGCTAATTGGAGTTGGTGAGGCCGTGTGGAAAGAGTGTGGCTCCCAAGTCTGAGTCAGGTCTCTGTTGATTCCTGCTCACCTGGCTCTCAGTTGCTCAGGTGTACAGCTCCAGCCTTCTGCCCTTGGCAGAGGCAGGTGGGAAGACCATTCTGTCCTCCGGTGTCCAGCCCAGGCTCCACACAGAGCGTCTTTGAGACATGGCCCCTTCCATCCCACCTGGCTCATCTCCCTGCAGAGCAGAAGTAACAGGAAAGCAGGTTTTAGTGGCTCACACTTGTAACCCCAGCACTCTGGGGACCGAGTAGAAAGAACCCTGAGAGTTCAAGGCTAGCTTGTGCTACAGAGAGACCTGTCTGAAAAAGAAAAGAAAAAAGTCACGGTCATGTCTGCTGTTCTTGTAACATGGGTTTGCTGAGAGCTGGCACTGAGCAAGCCGAGGTTCCAGCGCAGGTTTCTGCGGTGAGTCACCTCCACCTCCACCCTGGTGATTCCTCAGTTAGGCTCCTGCGTCTGAAGGAATCGTACTCTGAACCCCTGGTCTGCCAGAAAGAACCAGACACTTCACTTTTCCAGACCTGTGGTGCTTTTCAAACCATCTGGTGGGCCCTATCCAGGGCCCTCACCTTTGAAGACACAGGTCTACAGCTGCCTGTGCAGATAAGCAAGCAGCAGCCAGGCTGGGGGAGAGATGGAGGGTGTGGGAGAGGCTGTTGAGAAGGTGGCTTGTTTATACCGGGAAGTGAACTGAGAAACAACTGTAGAGTACCTACTGTGTGCCTGTTCCCTGTGCTTTGGGGACATTGGAATTCACCAGGCTTGGCCGCTCTTCCTAGAAAGTTTACAGTGCCAGAGAAGCAAGACCCACGTGTGTGCACACAAGTGCGGCAGCAGCGGCGGTCACCAGGAAGTTCATGACTAATGGCAGAGGGGAAGGAGGAAGGCCTTGGTGTGAGGAGTGTTCTCTATGGGCTGGGGAGACCTGGAAAGTTTCCTAGGAGGGGAGAAGGCGGCGGTGGTGGTGTTTGATGTGGATCTTGAGGGGTAGGCGAAGTGCAGATGGCAAGTGGGAGGAAGCAGAGAGCGTCTCTCCCTCTGTGCATGCTGGAGGGAAGGGAGAGAGCTGGTAGGAAAGTGGGAAAAAGCCCAGACTCTGAGTCAGTGACATTGGACATATGTGGAAGGTCTTCTGTGTAAGACAGGGCAGGGTATGCAGCCACCCCTAGGCCAGTAAGGCCAGACAATCAGGGTTTGGTTTCCGTCAATTCCAGTCTAGGCAGCTCCAGAGTACTGAGGAGCAGGAGGGCAGGAGGTATGCTACTCACATGCTTACCATCTCTGCCCAGGATGGTTTCTCCCCTGACATTTTCATTTTGTTTTGTTTTAGACAGGTTGCATGTGCTCAGGCTGGTCTTGAACTTTGCTGTGTAGCCAAGGATAGCCTTGAGCTCTTGATCTTCCTGCCTCTGCCTTGAGTGCTGGGCTTGCAGGCACACCATGTACCTGACTTTATAGAGTTCAGGATCTGCTTCATGCAGGCTAGGCAAGCATTCTACCAACTGAGTGAGCGACTTGCCCAGCTCTCCCTCGACATTCTAAGGCCTGTCCAGTCATCTTATGGGTATTCACAAGATCTTGCTCTAGTCCTCTGTCCTAATGCTACAACCCTTTAATACAGTTCCTCAACCACAAAATTATTTTGTTGCTACTTCATGACTGTAATTTTGCTACTGTTATGAATCCTAATGTAAATATCTGATATGTGACCCCATGAAAGGGTTGTTCAACCCTAGAGGTCACAACCCACAGGTTGAGAAGCCTGCCACTGCTCTGAGCTCTGGGTTCACAACCTGGGGGAGGGACGGTTAATAACAAGACAAACCAGCACCCCATCTCCCAGCTCCTGAAGCTCTTATCTGAGGAAAGAGGGACAATAAAAGGTCAGTGTTGAAGGATGAGGGGGCCCTGGAGGCAGTTACAGCAGGGAAGGAAAGGGGTGTGCTGAGTGAGGGAGGCTGCCTATTATAAACTGGCCACCTGCAGTTGGCAACTGAAAGGATGGAGCCATGGGGAGGGCCAGGCTGGATCCCACAGGGATCTGGAGTCCCCAGCAGATGCTCCTTAACCCACTGGGGTCTTTGACTCTAGACTGTGTGGAGCTATGAGTGTTCACAAGCAGAGGAGTGTGAAGAAACCAGGTGTGGTGTGCACACCTGTAATATACCAGCATCTGGGAGGCTGAGGGAGTATTGTTGTGTGTTCAAAGCCTGCATGAGCTACAGAGTGAATTCTAGGTCAGCCTTGGTTACAGAGTGAGACACTGTCTCAAAAAAATAAAAAAATAATAAAAATAGTAACAGCTGTTATCAAAGCACATGAACCATCCAGACCAGTTAGCCATCTGCCTTTGGCTCTCTAGCCTTGTCACTCTCAAACCAAGACCACACTGGCAGCCTAGGTCTAAGCTGATCATTGGCCACCCACATTTCCCTTTTGTGGTCAGAGGTCAGGGCTGGATCTGGGCCTGTAGGGCCCAGTGAGGAGTAGAGATAGTAGGGCCTGGAGATAACTTTGGGGAACCTTACAGTTGAAGGGGGAGGGGGCAGGAAGGGGCCCAGGCTTCCCCGAGGAGGAGAGACAGGGTGATTGTGAGGCCCAGAGTCTCTCCTGAGCCAGAGGATATTGGAGGCTGAAGCAGAGACAATGGGAATACTTCCTTCCTGGAGGAGAAACAAGTAATGATGCTGTTAGCTAATGTGGCGAAACCAGCCCTTAACATGGGCTTGTAAGATGCTATGGCAAGGACCCTCAGCAGGGAAGTCCTGAAGAAGTCCCTTCTGTGAGGAGAGACCACCATGCTGGAGGGCTCCAAGCCTCCAGCCTTGCTTGGAACAGCACTCCCTTCTTCTCCCAGACAGCCTTGAATGTTGGGGCTTGGAGGCTCCTTGCATGCATGTAGCAGCCTTTTAGATTCTCTGCTTGGGCTAGAATCCATGCCTGGCAGGTCAGCAGAGCAGTGCAGACTGCTCAGACATACCTGCTATGGAACTGAGTTTCCATCCTGCCGTGGGAAGAGAAGGCACTGGGCTTTGAAGTGCACTTGCCTCTGAACACCCTTCATAATTCACTGAAGGAGCAGGTGCTGGAGGGCCTCCAGGCTCTAGGGGACAGAGATCCCAGTAGAATTGTCCCCAACAGAAAGGTTCGGATCCCTTTCGCCTCCATCCCAGGTGGGTCCTTCTATCCCTTAGCTTCCACGCTGGCCTACCTCGCTAGCATTCACAGCTCCGCCACCAGCAGTGCCCGTTACAGCTTTTTGCTTTGGCTCTGGACCACTTCCCTTACCCATCCTCCACCCAGGCTTGGCTCCAGCCCTGCCTACTTCAGAAAGGCTCTTTCTGCGTCTTTCCACCCATTCTCCATCTGCCTCCCTGCTGAGAGCCAGCAGCCCCCGGTTCAGAACTTAGCAGCTTCCAGAGTGGGGCACTCTTTCCTGGGGACATGTTTTGAGCATCCACCATAGCCCAGGCTGCCGAGCAGAAGCTGGGACACTAGTGGAGTGTGCCTGGCCAGGACACATGTCCTACCTCTGCTCCTTCTAAGGTATGTGACTTGGTATAGATGCTCCAGTTTCCTTGGTCTTCATGTCCTCATGTGAAGGGAGCATGTGGCGCCTGCTCATGTTGGAAGCATTGGATGGAATGCTCTGAGCACAGTGCTCTGTGCCCAGTTCCAGCCTCACTGGAAAGGGATGACATATGGTAGTTTTTATCCTAGCATCTTAGTTGCTATGCTTGCATATGATATGTCTCCCACAGAGCTGGCGTGTTTGAACACTTGGCACCCAGAGGGTGGTGCTGTTCTGAGAGGTTGAACAACCTTTTGAACAAGAGGTCTAATCAGCAGACCTCCTAGGCAGTAGAACCTGGGACTTAGGATTTGAGGCCAAACCCACTTCTGGCCATAGATCCCTGTTTCTTGATCTGCCAAGTTGTCATAAGCCATGTGTCAACCTCCTGCTGCCATGGATGGAGTCCTAGCTGCCATGCCTTCTCCAACACAATGGACTGTTTCCTTTAAACTGTGAGCCAAAAATAAACCTTCCCCCTCCTCCTGTCGCTTCTGTCAGGAGTCTGGTCACAGTGGGGAGAAGAACAGCCAAGAGTTAGCTCTCACTCCAGCAAAGGGCAGCACTTGACTCAGAGCTGATGTGACTTACGGTCTCTCTGTTTGCACCCTTCCTCCTGCTCCCTCTGCTTCCTGAGCCCCAGCTCCCACTCCCCACTTCCTCCTCCCACACCAGGCAATGCCACACTCCATCACCAGATCTCACTGGCCAGAAGGAGTGAACCAGATCAGGCCGTGAGGAAAGACGAGCCAGTTTCTTTGATTGTTTGAGTCCAAAGAATGGGAATACTTTATCTGGGGGATCCCTGTGGTGGGGGCAGCTACTGCTCCCTCTGGATGTCAGGCAGGCTGTGGGCTGTGCATGTCCCCTGGGGGTTGGCAGGTAATGACCCCCAGGCTTGACTTATTGCCCTTAGCTCTAAACACAGGTGCAGTGCAGACCCTGCCCAGTGCTTACCTCCTACCGTTGCTGTGGCCAGAAGGATTTTTACATCATTCCTGACTGTGACTTCCAATTGCATTCTCCAGCAAATGTTGGAAGCTCCCACTTCTGCCTGTGGACATGTCCCCTTCTGTGCCAGGAGATGTTTGTGTCTGGACAGGCCTTTCCCACTGGTTGTCAGGGTTACCCCTGTGCACTGGGGGTGCTAGACTTCCTGGGAAGTGGGAGGCAGGCGACTGGGCATACTTACTCATGAGGCTAATTCTGCAGGAGAGGTGGAGGCTAGTATGCTTTGGTTCTTCTTTTTGGCTGTCAGGCCACAGATTTTATTATTTTTGGCAACTTTAAAAAGCTTTAAAATCTAAATTGGGTGGTGGCAGCGTAGGCCTTTAATCCCAGCACTCAGGAGGCAGAGGCAGATGGATCTCTGAGTTTGAGGCCAGCTTGGTCTCCAGAGCAAGTTCCAGGACAGCCAGAGCTACACAGAGAAACACTGTCTAAAAACAAAACAAAAGAACAAACAAACAAAACAGTAAAACCCTTTAAAAACTCATATAATGGTAGAACTTCCTTTCCTGGGGAGAATTAGAGACTCTACTTGAAGGCTTGGGTCAATCTACCTAAAAATAGAGAAATAGAGTATCTTTGGGTGCCAGCCTGGAAGGTAATGAGACAGTGAAACCAAGCAAAGATAACTTTGTTGAGCTCAGTACCACGTGCTGGGCATTGCAGTCTCTACCTGTTAAGACAGACTCTCCCGGGACAGATAACGAAGACAAAAACAAACCCTAACTCCCCATGGGATTCTGACAGGTGCATCTGGTTAAAACACACAGCTCATGTGGTCTCCTGAGACTCACATAGAGCTCTTGGAGATTAAAAACCATTCTGTGTATATGCAGGAATATGTACATGTGTGTATATATATATATATATATATATATATATATATATATATATATATATATATATATATGTGCATGTGTTCGTGAGTGCTTGTGTATGCCTGTGTGTAGAGGCCAGAAGTCTTGGGGGTAATTCCTCAGGAGCCATCCACCTTGTGTTTGGAGACATGGTCTCTCACTGGCCTAGTAAGTGAGGCTGGCTGGCCAGTGAGCCCCAAGGATCTGCCTGTCCCTGCTTCCACAATGCTGGAATTACCCATTCATGCCACTATGTCTGGTTTTGTATGTGGGTGCTGGGGATCAAACTCTGGTCTTCGTGCTTTGGTGGCCAACACTGATTAAAAACTCTTAGGTGGAGAGAAGGCGTCTTGCCCTGAAACACACTTGGGGTAGCTGAAGCTACCTCTCCTGTTTGTCATCCAGCAGCCCCTTCCTCTGTAAGGGTACCACTTCCTGTGACATATGGTTGGCGAGGGTGGGGGGTGGGGGGAAGAGAACAGTAGGACAACACCATTGTCCTTTGGCCATTCTGAGCTTAGGGATTAATGACAGCAGAAATGATCCATGTGAGGAGGAGACCCCAGGCTGAATGAAGACAAGACCTAGGGAAGCAGAGGCCTGAGCCATGTGATGGGTGAGTTTGGTTGCTCATCTCTGTGAGCCTCTGTCTCTTCATCTGGAAAGGGGACCAAATGATCACCTGGCTCTCAGGATGATGGCATAGGCTGGGGTAAGGTCCTAAAAATGGTTCATGGGCTCCAACAGGGCAAGTTCCCTTCCCTTCCTCCCTTCCTTTGTCCTTTACTTCCTCCTCCAAAGAGCTATATTAAATAGCTCTCTTAATTTTGAGGGGTGGGATACCACTTTGAAGTTAATGAAAATCAACTCTAGCTTCCTTCTATCTTTCTCTCCTTCTACTTTCCAAATACATATGGCAATGTCTGAGGCCAGGTTGTTGCCAAGGGCTGCAGGACCAGGCTGCTTAGCCTTGGTTCCGGCAGCTTCTTGTGCCCTAAGAGGACAGATCCCGAGCTTGCAGTGGCCACCCCTCCCTGCTGCTTTACAGACACCTTGCTGCACTCGTTTGCTTCGCCCCGGCTGTCTGGGTCCCGACGAGGGTGGACAGCTAGCTCTTCTTCCTGGGCAGATTTGGTGGTGACAGAGCAGCCATCTGTTCGGGGCTGTTGTTCGCCAGGCTTCTCCATTTAAGGAACAGGAGCCAAACCCAAATGAGCTTACGTCAAAAGGGAGTATATATAGCGGAAGGTGCCAGGGAGGCTCTGAAGAACCCTGGAAGGAGAAGAGCTGACTGCCAGCCTCCCTCGGCCAGAGTCCCCTTCCTAGTGGTCCTCAGTGGCAAGCAGCTCTCAGCTTACCCCACCCAGCCGAAGGGCTGACTTGACCGAGGGGGACCAGGCCTTCCGGGGACTTTTCAGAGCAGACTGTATGCCTACTCGGCCTTGAGTCCTGTGCCTCCATCTTGGGCTGAGGAATGGGAGATGGGGTGGGTGGGGTCTTATGAGAAGATAGAACACTGAGTCTTACCTTGCGCTTACTTAGTGACACCTGATTTTCGAAGGTTCTTGCTTGCATGACTCTATTATTCTATAAAGTTGGCCCTGTTTTATGTGCCATGGGACTGGAGCATGAAAGTTAGACAGTTTGCTCAAGGACGCTTCCCCCTCCCTCTTCTGGAAGGATTAGATCAGGCAGAGGGCTCCAGACATTTTCCTACCACTCGCTCTAATGTGGATAGGAATATCTGTGCCACTTCCAAGCACATGCTGAGAGCTAGTGCTGGACCAAGTCCTTTACCATATTATCTCATTTAACCCTCACGTGTCCTTATTGTGTGGGTACCAAAATTAGGTCCATTTTAAATTAAAAAAAATTTTTTTTTGAGACAGGGACTCATGGATCCCAGGCTGGCCTCAAACTTACTATGTAGCCAAAGATGACCTTGAACTTTTGAGCCTCTTGCCTCTACCTCCTAAGTGCTAGGATTACAGGCATGCACCACCATGTCTGATTTTATGTGGTACTGGGGATGGAACCCAGAATTTAGTGTGGATCAGGGAAGCATGCCAACTGAGATCCATCCTCAGTCCCTAGCATCAGCTTGTGACTTTTCCAAGGCCACTAACTACGTTAGAGCAGATGAACCAGACTGGAAAGCCTGAGATGTTGACTGGGGAACTTTAGACAAAGACATTTCTCTTGCTCAGTCAGAGGCTCCTGGGTGCCTGAGGTAAATCCCAGACTTGGCTCAAAATCTCAGCCTTTGTCCTCTGTCCAGCAGGCTGCGGTGTGGAGACCTCTCTTATTGCATGCTGCTTTGAAGTTTGAACCTGCCTTGATGTGTCTAACTAAACTCATATCAAGTGGCTCCTGAGCCAGCCCGTGTCATGCGGTAGATCCAGGTTCTGTTTTCACTCATTCCCCACCCCATTTCTCTTGATGGTACTGGGGATTGGACCAAGACCTTGCATACACCAAGCAAACAACTCTCCCACTGAGCCACACCCCCAGCCTTTATTCAACAAGTATTTCCTGAGTACCTGGAACATTCCAGGCCCAGTCTAAGTGTAGAGAGTCCTCAGGAAGACTGACTCTATGCAGCTAGATGTGGAGGACATCAGAGAGGAAGACCCCCAGAGTTCTTCTCCTTTGAGCTCCACAGGGACACATGTACCACTAAATCAAGTCCACAGGGGACCAGAAGCCTCCTGCTTCTTTAGCTTTTGCCTGGCATGATGTCAAGTTCCCAGGAGATGACGTTTCTTCATCCGACTGATCACAAAGGGAGTCTTTGTGTGTCAAGGAACAAGTGTAGACCTGGACTTAGGCTGCTCCACCATGGATCCTAGGACTGCTGTGGTTAGTGCTAGTTGGGACTTTGGTTCAAGCACATGACATAGTTCTAGCTCTTTCCAGGGCAGGTGGGAGGATTCACCAATGCAGAACATAGTAACTAGCCAGAGCAAAGCCTGTTCCACAGGTAATTCCATGCCTAATCTATTAATCAGTCACCTGTGTTTCCAAAGCCAGGGTCTGTGGGCAGCTGAAAAGGCACAATGGGGAGGGAATCACCAGTTATGTCAAGCCCTTTATTGTGAAAATGAAGACACAGAGGCTCCTGGTGGCAATGGACTCTGGAACCTTCTGGTCAGGTGTGATATGTAGGGCACGTTTAACTGTTGGTCAGAATGTAGGCATTGGTTGGTCTTTCGAGTGGCTGGATCATAGTGTTCCCAGGCCTCTGGGAATCTGACTAATGTCTCCCTGACCCAGCCATGTTCATTTTCTCACCACTGTGAAAGCAACCCAAGTAGATCCCCAAAGAGCCCCTCATCTCCCTGATGTTCTTCATAGACTTCATGAGTTCTAGAGAGCAGGATGCGATACCAAGCTTCTTAAACTCTGGTTAGACTGACACTAAAGATGTCTAGCTCTGTTATCCATTGCTCCTGGAAGCTTCCCTTGAGAAGCAGGCCAGATGTGTTGAGGCCCCTGGCTGCTGTGACTTCTTTCATGAGGCATCAGTACCAAGCCTACAGCTCAGGCTGATAGAATGTAGCCAAGGCAGGCTAGCCTGTTCATCAGTTGGCACAGGCCCTGAGGGCTGTGGGCATGGTAATCAGGTTGATGATGGACAGGGTGTTAGCTCCTGAACCGGTGACTTCTCTCAGAACTTGCCAACCTCACAGGCTGTGCAAGCCGCCGTAGCTGCACCAGGCCTTCATATTCAGGGCACCTCAGTTTGGGTGAAATGGCCCTGAGTGTTGAGCATATCAGTGTGGGCTTGAGCCCTGCTATGTTGTAGGGTCAAGGCAAGTGCCACCCAAGCTTCCAAACCTCAGCTTCTAGTCTGTGTAGAGCTGCTGGGATGAAAGCCTGTCTGATCCTGGCAGTGCCAACTCCTGTGTGGCCAGCACTCAATAAATAGTGAGTTTCCTCTCGTGAGTGATGTGAGCACCTGGGCAGGGGATCCTTTCTCCAGCATTCTAAACATGCCTCTTTATGTGCTAGAGAGAACACCCATGTATGAGTGTGTGTGTGTGTGTGTGTGTGTGTGTGTGTGTGTGTGTGTGTGTAAAAGCAGGACCTTTGCTTCTCCAAAGCATGGATATTGTCTCTACATATCTCAGATTTCACATCTGTGTCGGCTTTCATCGTCTCAAAGTCTCTGAGACATTTGCATTTTCTTTGAATGTGAAAATAAATCACCAGAAATATTTTATAACTCTGAACTCTTTCTTCCAAGCAGGTGTGGAAGCATTTTCTACAGCAACAGTTAGGATGTAACCAAATACTGTGGGTGGTCACCGGAAGCCGACATAATAATTTGGTTAGGAAACAGCCATGCTCAGCTGGCTCACTTCTGCAGCGTTTTAGCTGATTTATCCTCTGAGGACCTTCCCACCTCAGGCAATGGGACAGATTATACATCAGTAACTCAAGTTTTACACCAGTTGGACTTGCTTTCATTCTGTCTTGAGCTTAGAAGTTCTGGCACTTTCTCAGTAGACCAGAGTAAACTTAGTGTGAAGATAGTGTGAAGCCCAGGGTGACCGTCCATGGAGACACAGCTGACTGTCTTGAGGGCCTTCAAGCCCCCCTCCCCGCCACACACACACCTCTCACTGTCCTGCCTCGCTTTCTGCCTCTCCTCCACTCTGGCTCCATTCCCACGGTCCTGAAGTAGTTCACCATGTCCAGGACATGCTGTTCTCCCAAGAAGCTTTCTTTGCCCAGGAGAGGCTGATGAAACTCCTGCCTTCCCATGGTGCTTCGTGGGTTCCTCAGACCCACCAGTATGGTATCTGCACTTGGCTCTTACCTACAGGCCAAGGGAGCCTTAGGGGCAAGGAGCTACCATTCAGCCTCCCTGTCTGAGCTGGACATAGCTTCAGCACAGTGATGGTGGTTAGTAGATATTTGTTCAAGGATGTGAGCCCCTTATGAGTCCTGAAACTCAGTCGCACAGTACTCCACATGAAAGACAGTTGTTTTATATTCCCTTGTTTGTGGCCATGTCAGATGTGACAGATCACAGGCTGTCAGGGACTCGCCCCAGGTCATATACACCTAAGGACCAGGCTCGTACCTTCTGTGTCCTGGGCTTGTCTGGCTGCTGTAGTAGCAACTGGTGTAGAGTGGAGTATTAGACCATAGGTGATGGACAAACACTTTCCATTCCCTGCTTCCTCCTCTCTTGGCCTCTCTTCTGTGAACTGCACCCTGAGAACATTTTGAGACCCTGTGTCTGCCTTTGTTGGAACTTAAAGAGAGCCCTGAGCTGTGGGGACACAGGGGAAGTGGCCTGGTCCCTCCCAAAGGAACACTCAGGACTTACAAGAGCTCAGCTTTGTTGGTGGAAGGAGGGTAAAAGTTACAGGAAAACAGCAGGGTCCAGTCCAGGAGTCCAGGGCTAGGGTGACAGCTGGTGGCATATTGGTGGATGCATTCAGAAGCTGGCTTGGTGGCACTGAGGACCCACAGGGGGACAAGATGAGAGATTGAGCAGACTCCATGGAAGGCTGCTGTAGAGTTCTGACTCCTCGTATTGGGTGCAGACTCAGGCAGAGAGGGCAAGATTGACCAGTATGTGCCAGCCTGAGATGCCACCCCTACTTTCCCTGAAGACATATAACACCTAGAGTGTGTCCATGGAGGAAGGTCAGCAGCAAGCCGTGAATTCCAGCATTGTCTGAAGCAAACGTGGGGTGAGGTATTTTTGCCTTTCTGGCCAGCTCACTCCTCTCATGAGCACATGAATTGTCTTGTTTTGTTTCTGAGTGACTATGTATTCTCCTCCCGCATTGCATTGTGGGTCTTTTCTGGCTCATTCATTCAGTCCAGGCTTGACACGGGGCCAGGCAGGCTCTGATGTGAACTCCACCCGCCAGCTCTGTCTCCGATGCCAAGTAGAAACATACAATTTGCCCAAATTACAGAGAATGTGATGTCAGTCAAATAGGTACCTAGGATGGTTTTCCAAAACATACCCAGATTACACGTTTCTCCAGGGCAGAGAAAGTGTGTGGTAGTACATGATTATGACTTAAACTCCAAGTTCGCATCGCACTTTGCCATTTACAAAGACCATGCCATCTTCCCCATCAAGCAGGTGAATTCACCCACATTGTCCAGATGAGAAACTGGCTTTAGGCAGGCTGCAACCTGCCCAGGTAGCATCTTCGAAGGGCCGAGCTGGGGCACTGCTCAGAACTCGCTGATCTCTCCTCTCTGTTGAACTCCAGCTGTATCTAAACCCTGGAGGGTCCGGGAAGGCCATTTAGCCATAAGTGGATCTTCCTGGGCAGTCAACGGGTCATTCCCCATGAAGTGTGGATTTCTTGCTGCTGTGGAGTAACTAGTGAGCTTCCTTCTCACCCAGCCTCACCCCCAGGAACTGGGTCATGCTTCTGAATAATTAACTCTGTGACTTCCCTGGCGCGTCCTCCTTCTGTTAGCAGGTTTTTAAAGGCATACTCTTCTGTTTATTGTCCTAAACCTTGAGATGACCTTGAAATTGCCTGCCTGTGGTGTTCTTGATCTAAACAGGATGGATCTTCCATGGGAGTAATTTGCTATCATGTCACCCTTCCCCCACCAAACTTTCTCTAGACTTCAAGACCAGGAAAGAGCGATAGTGTGTGTGTCTTATCTATTTGGGCTCTGGAGGGACAGAGGGCCCAACTCTCTCCTCTCACTGGCCTCTGATGTCCCCATGATTTTGTCACAAGTGCTGGAGAATGAACAAAGAAAACCAGGTCGAGGGGCTGGTGAGACGGCTTAGTAGGTAAAGGTGCTTGCCACCAAGCCTGATGATCTGAGTTCAATCCCCAAGAGCCACATGGTAGAGGGAGAGAGCAGACTTCCACAGATTTCCTTTGACCTCCACAAGTGTGCTATGGTGTATGTATATGTCCATACACACAGAGAGAAATAAGTAAATACATGTGTGCACACATGTATATACATATGTGTGCAACAGTGTCTCACCACATAGCCCTGGCTGGCCCGTAACTTGCTGTATCATTCGGGCTGGCATCAAACTTTCAGAGAACCACCTGCCTCTGCCTGCTGAGTTCTGGGATTCAATACATGTGTCAAAAGCCTGTCATGTAATTTTCCAATAGAAAGGAGAAACACACTGAGTCAGGAAGGAACCCAGGAAATGAGGAGGCATTTATCGTAACATCTCCCTGGCCACGTATTCCCTGAGTGGCTCTAGGGTTGAATTTCACAGCATCTGCAGCAGATCTGCTGGCCTCATTAGACTCTTGAGGTCAGCAGAGTTGAATGGAAAAAACAGTGAGCTGAGACCCAGAGATCCCTGTGTGATCCTCTGGTCCCGGCTTAGTTGCATGACTTTGGGAAAATCAGGGTGCTGCTTCTGCCTTGACTTCTTAGTAAGGAAATGAAGGAGATGTGGGGGTGGGGAGTGTCTTACGGGAGCCTCCCAGGCTTCAGTGGCCCTCAGTGCCCACCCTCACACTGCCTTCTTGCCCTGTCACTTCCTCCTGTGAGGAGAGCTTGCTTCTGTAAGCCCTTCCATCTTGGCCTATGTAGCTCTGCCACATCTCCCAGCCCCACCCAGGGATATGCCTGAGCTCAGCTAAGAGCAGCCTGTTGCTGCCCTGGTCTCTGCCAGGCTGCAGGAGGGCCACTCTGGCTTGGCAGAGGTGTTGGAGCTATAGAGAGAGACTGATTGGTAGTCAGGCACGGGACTGGGAAGAGATGTTGAATATCCAAGTTCTCAGTGTCCCGGGTTCCCAGACTTTGCCATTATTGGCCCAAAGGTAATAAATATGTTCTCAATAATATGGTCCCACTGGACCTGGTGGCTCAGGCCTGTGATCTCAGCTGCTCAGGAGCCTGAGGTAGAGGGATTGCAGCTTCAGGGCCAATGAGACTAGAGTTAATTTAAAGCCAGACTGGGCAATTTAGTGAGACCGTGTCTCAGTGAAAAAGTGAGAAGAGGACTGGGCTAGCTCAGTGGTGCTTTCCTAGCCTGGGCAAACCCTGTGACGAGCACCACTCAATAAAGAAATAAATGTATGTTCTAAGAGTGGCCAGACTCTGTGGCCAGGGCTTCGGGGTGACATTTTGCAGCAATAAAAGTAGAGACATTTAGTAAAAGAGGACAGAGCTTAGCCAGACAGCTAACACCGGATGGGAAAGACTCTGGAAGGGACATGGCACTAGGATTTGCAGTTATATAGAGTATTTAAACTAGAAGGAACTTACGGATGGTCTAACCCAGTCTTCACTTACAGATGGTCTAACCCAGTCATCTTCACTTTTGTGACTAGGGAACCTGAGGCCCAGGGGCAAGACTGAAACAGTCCCAGGAAGCAAGCCTCCATGTTTCTCCAAATGGCTTTTCTCCAGTGCCATACTCCTTTCTCACATGAGCTCAAACTCCATGCCTTCCACTTTCCTCTTTGACCCTGAACTTGGCTGTCTAAGGTGTTAGCCAGGCCCCACCTTGTTTATTGAGGTCTAATAAAACCCAGGCACAGCAGTGTGGAGAGGCTGAACTGCCTTGGGTCTATTTGACCAGTACTTTGTACCTAACAATTCGGAGTCAGCAGGATTCTGTTTTATGATGTGTCTTGGGGTGGAGGGTCAGTTTTGAAGACAAGAGGTAAAGGGAATGATGCCCAGCTTCAGCTCTGGTGGCCTCTTGTGGGTTTGTCACTTGGATAACAACTGCATGGCTTGGGTGTGAGGCAGCCTTGTTCTGGGGCAGGACTGAGTACAGCCTGTGCTTGGCTCACAGAGAAACTGTTGGGGTGAGAAGCCAATGACTGCCCCATTGCTGTGATGGTCTCTGTGAATCAGGCAGGGGTGTCTCATTCTTCTGAGGCCTCCTCTTGATTGCTGCCTGAGTGAGGGTGGAGGGCGGGAAGGGGAGGGTCTATGTTGGCTCCTTTGTTGGATAGGCCCTAGGTATGCACACACCTCCTGGCTTGTCCTCCCTCCCATGAGGACTGAAGGATGAACAGGAGACTGTGGAGCAGAGAAGGCAGAAGGTTGTCCAAGGAAAGGGTAGGGTGGGAAGGAGCTCAGTCTGTATTTGGAACTGAAGAGGCTGTAAGCATGTTTTCTCCTTACCTGAGAACACAAGGAGTGGAATATCTGGCGAGCCGTCCATTGGGGTCTGAACTAGACTGTCAAGGCATTTCAAAACACTTGCTGCTATAGGAGACCCCAGAGACCAGCGTCAACTCCATGCATCCAGAGGCCCATGTGTTTGGAATATGGAGTGGGGCCTCAGCAGTTGGTGTCTCTTTTCTACTTCTTGGCCTCTTGCAGAAGTGAGGGTGACTAATGGTAGGTAAAGACGGTGAGGTGAGGCGTCGCATACTGGAGGTTTGTATTTCAAATGTCTTGGATTCCTCGTGCGAAGTAAGCTGAGATCAGACATCCTTGTGAGTTCATGACAGACTGTCCCTCCCAGGACTGCTACAGTCTAGACAAGGCCACACCATAATTCTGCAGAGCTGGGGCATGGGTGAGAAAACTGTATTTTTTTAACAAAAAAAAAAAAATGAATAAAAATATGTGATAATTTACAAGGCAACATTACCCAGGAAGCAGATTATTTGCCACGAGGGCAAGCTAGAAGTTAAAGAAAAATCCAGATCCTTTGAGTGGAGAGGGGAATAGGGACAAAGAATTCCCCCAAGAATTCATCCCCCTGGCATGGACGTCCCCTCAATATCTTGCTGAGGTCTGCCTCCTGGAAGCCAGTTTTAGAGGGTGACATTTAAGCCCCTGCAGAGTGATCTGGAGTCTGCGGCTTTTGTGGCTTCCTCTAAGAGATGCATTGTCGTCTCTGGTTTTACTTTCTTCACAGTTCTGGGGATTGGACTTCAGAACCCAGGGCCTTGAGTATGCTGTGTAAATTCTCTGAGCTATACCCCACCCCCCAGCCTTTGGTGGTTTTGAGGCAGAGTCTCCCTATATAGCTCAAGCTGGCCTTGGACTTGCCTTTCTCCTGCCTGGGAGCTTGGGCATGTACCGCTGTGCCTCGCTCAGTAGCCCTGAGTTTTGCATCCTGATGAGGAAAGAGCGTTGTCTCTGAGACATTGCTGCTTATTTCAGTGCACGTGTCTTTCAGAGCATGAAGCCACATGCCAAAGAGAGAGGCTAGCCTCTTCTCTGAGCAAATGTATCCCATCTCCCTTCTACCATGGAACATGGGTCCTTGGTTCCACCTCTGTGGCCCCTTTTCCTGGGGCTGTGGATGTTGGAGTTTGGAGTCACTGAGAGATACTGCAGTCAAGTCAGTGTCAAGATACTTGCTGAGTTTGGTTCGTTTGTCCTAGCGTCTCCAAGCTCAGAAGATGTGGCCTCCGAATGCCCCCAAGAGAGTCAGTCAGCATCCTGAGACCGTTGCCCTCCCTCAGTCTGTGCTGCTTTTAGCAACCAGCCTTGTAACTACTTGACTTTCAAACCCCAGTGCTCGGGCACTGGAAGATGAATAAGCCTGTCCAGGTAGCAACTCCTCCAGACTCAGGTCACAGTGAGTGGGTTCCAGGCAGGCATTCCATCCCATCTGATGAGAAAGCCTCTCTACTTTAGTTTAATACAATTGATTTTATAAGTCTTTATGGAAAACATTGACTTCCACTCCTCTGCTCAGTAAGGGAGAGGGCCACTGTTGCCTTTGTCTGTCTGTGTGTCTGTCTCTCTGTCTCTGTTTTTCCCTGTCTCTTTCTCTCTCCATCTTTCTCTTTTTTGCTCAGACTTTTTCAATGCCTTGTAACAATAGCGTAACGCATTTCCCACAGGCAGGGAGCTCCTTGGCCCTGGTGAAGGGAAAGAGGACTTTATTGGAGCTGAACTGCCTCACTTGTCTGTGTAGGATCTGCTTGCTCTCCTGGGGTTGTGTCTGGGAACTGTTAGCACAGTATCTGGCACATCCTCATCAGTGTTTGTAGGATGAATGGATGAGCATATGAATGAATGTATAAATTAATGAATGGGTAGAGAGAAGGATGAATGAATGAGTGTGGTTGGGTGAATGGATGGGTGTGTGGATGAATGGATGGTTAGATGATGAATATGAATGAATGAATGAATGAATGAATGAATGAATGAATGAGTGTGTGGATGAATGAGCAGCAAGGAAAGCTCTCTTCCTTCCAGTAGAAGCATAAAGGAAGTGAACAGGTCTAGACCGAGTTGCCCACCTGCTATCTAGGGTCCAGCATATACTTCAGAAGAAATCCATTTGGTCCTTGGAACAAAAGGAGTTGTATGGTAAAGCTGTTTCCTAGGAAGTGCCAGCAGGGCAGCTAAGCTTTGAGCCACAACACCTCGGACCTTAATTCCTGTTTTCAGGGTTTAAAACAAACACCAATAGCAATTACATGGCTCTGAGAGAGCTGGCCATGGCAGAAGCAGGGTAGAGTTCATTCTGGCACAGGACTAGATTCCCTACTGCTAGACACATGTCATAGACACCTCCCTATGGGGATGCTCGCTCTGCCCATTGGCTTCTCTGAAGCCTAGAGGAATTCACACTGATACCTTAGATCCTGCCTTTCCAATATACTGACATGCTAGTAGGCTTTAAGTCACCCAAGAGTCCCTTCTGACTCAGAAAGGGGCTATCCATCTGTGCAGATGGCCTCATCTGCTCATAAAGGCTGGGTGATGTGTATGGACCTTATATAATGACAAGAAGGAAGGTGTGGTCAGCTGCATGGCTTGCTAGGTGAACATTAATAGAAGGAACAGACATGTACTGCCCATTCCCCTGGCCTCAGCATGTTCACAGAGGCCAGCTGCCTGCTAAGATCCAGGAAGGTGCTATTTATATCATTAGTTATACCATCAATGACGGCGTCAGCAGCAAAGGCATGGACTCACACATCAGGAAATTGTACTGAAAGTAGAAATCCACAACCCAAATTTCAAAATTTAGAGGTAGAAAGAGTACTATCCTTCCTGAGATAAATTTTTACTGGGGAACATTAAATGAATGTATCAACTACTTACTGGGAGTAAGAATGACCTTAACACTGAGATTTCAAAGATAAAAAGTTGGGACAACTTATCAGAGGATGAATTAGTCAAAAAAGAGAGAACACAGCATGTGGAACTCAATCGCTGGAGTTCTAAACGTTGATTGAGTACCAAAAGGGCACTCAAGTGAAGTGGTCACTCGGGGAATAGACAAGACATGAAGGGCATCTACCTTTTCCTTAAGATGTCCCCACGTTAGTTACCCAGGCAAGACGATGAGCACACAGAAGTCTCGACGAATTCAAGGCTGAAGGAAGTGCCAGCAGCTTGGTCTGTGTCCTGTGTGATACTCCCCTGCCCAATGGAGTCTTTGGAAGAGAGAGTAGGGTGTGTGCTTTGTTCGCCTGGTACCGATAGCCTACCATGGTGCCGGCATTGTAGAGGTTCTCAGTGAAGAGATGGGTGGAACTCAGTGTGGCTGCTGGCCTTCAACCTTGGCTGGTCAGCAGAATTCTCTGGAGAGTTAAAAGCATTTCACCTCTGGGCCCTCAGCCTCTGAGATTCTGTTTGGGAGTGGCCTAGGATGCTAATTTTGGGTCACTCCATGGGGAATCTACTATGCCATTACCCAGCCTTGGTGACTCTGGCATAGTGTTGAGGAATTAGAAGAATGCAGAGGGAAGAAAGGTGGGTAAAGTATCAAGGAGCTTTTGCCTCTAAACACTCCAGCTCTCCCCTCACAGCCAGCCAGGGCTCGGGGCCCTTCGTCTTGCATCTCTGTGGTCATGCATCATAGTGCCCAGCTTTGCTGCAGTTCTTACGTATGGAGCTTCCACAGGGCATGGTGTCTAGTAGGTCTCTAACCAGTGCTGTGGGTCGATTCTTAGAGCAGGAAAAGAGACCCAAGCAGAGGCCTGCTGGGAATTCCGAATAGGCTGCTGCAGAGTGAGACAGAGGGACTTCTGGAAGCAAGCCTGAGAAGGAGGAAGGTGCTGTGTGGTGATAGTCGTGCCAGGAAGAACCTGGGGAGCCACTGAAAGTGTGGGGACGCCCAGCTCCTTTCCAACCAGTCCTGCTCTAAGCCTCCATGTACCCTGAAAGTCATGTGATGCTTTTGATTTGATTTGATCCTTACACAGCTTTTATCAAGCATCTGGCACTGCCAGAGGCACAGATGCCAGACACTGAAACAGGCAGTCGTCGGCCTTAGTAGTTCAATGCAATCATGTGTGGGAAACATCCACAGGGTACAGTGTGGGGAAGGGAGGGCAAGGTAGTCTTCAAAGAACAATGCTGTGAAGAATACCAGCTGGCCAGGAATCTTTGTACTTTATCCTCAAGGAGCCCAGCAAGGAAGGACTGTTATTATCCCCATTTTATGGATGAGAAAACTGAGGTTCAAAGAGGTTAGGCAACTCATCCTGGTTCACACACCTAGTAAATGGCAACTTGGGATTTGCCACCCGTCTGCCTGACTCCAAAGACCACACTGAATACTGAAACCCCATGATGCTCTGTTGCCTCCTCAGGTGAGTTAGTTACTTTTCTCATTGCTGTGACCAAATGCCTGGCAGGGAGCTAGTTGAAGGAAGAGCTGTCTACTTTGGCTGATGGTGTGAGGGAATGCAGTCTATCACTGAAGGAAAGGCATGGTGCTGCTTATTCATATTGGTGGACCAGAAAACAGAGAGATGGAAGAGAAAGTGGAGCCAGCTATAAACCTGAAGTTCCTCCCACCCCATGTGACTCAGTTTCTCCAGCTAGGCCCAACTCCTAAAGGTTCCACAGCCTACCTAAACAGTGCTACACCATGAGGCTCAGTGTTCAAACTCCTAAGCCCTTGGGGGAACTCTACATCTAGCTGTAACAACTGGGATTTAACCAGTGACCAGAGTTGGGGTGCACAGTGTGGACAGAGGGGGCTGCACTAGTGGGACCTGGGGATGGGAGCAAAGAGGACTCCCCTATGTTAGGGACCTGAGGCTGGGGAGTGGCGAAGGCTGAAACTGGAGGAACAGGCAGGAGCTTGACCATTCTGGTGGGCTCTATTCAGCTCTACTAGATGTTGGCCTTCACCCTGTCTGTACAGCTGAAGCTTCTAAGGCAGCAAAGCATCACGGGTTGCAATATGCAACAAGCAATAACAGGGCTGAGTTCTGTGCATTTCTGATAGAGAGATAGATCTCTCCAGCAACAGTTTGAGGTCTGGGCTGGGAGCTTGGTGGGAGGTGAATCTGGAAACAGAAAAGGTGTTGATGAGGGGACTTTGCGGGTTCCAGTGAGTGGAAGGGAAGCTGAGCCCTGGGTGAGGACAGGAGCTGTGAACAGGGCTACTAAAGAGGCAGGACTCATCTGGCCACAAGGCATTGGCTCCAAGGATGCGGCACCAGGGTCTGGTGTATTGCAAGACAGATTCAGGTGAACTTGAAGCGAACAGATCACATTGGAAGTTTCTGTAGGGGCAAGAGAGAGATACATGTGGTAGCTCTCACCAATGAGTCACCGGGAGGCAGCCATTGGTGGGACTATAGAATGGCTAAGGTCCTGGAGGGCAAGGGTCAGAACTTTCTCTTTCAAGGGCAGTTGAGAGAGAAGACTTTGCCAAAGATGGAAATCACACACGGACCAGCAAGATAAGGCCGGATAAGTGGCTGTGGAATTTAGAAACAGCGAGTGGGTGATGACATGAAGCATGGGGTGTGAACAGAAACCAGAATGTGGTGGGGGAAGGGTGGGTGGGACCTAAGGAAGTGGCCTTGAAAGGGAACATTGGCTGTGAAGTGTAAAGGGGAGGGTATAATTTGTTCTCTCCAGTAAGGGAAAATTTAATTCTGACTGGATTGAGTTTGGGCATATTTGCAGAAGTGTCTTCATAATGATAAATTCAGAAATCAGAAGACAACCAAAATGTGTGTAGTGAATCTTTGAAGGAGAAGGTAGAAAATTCAGTGAAGAGTCACATTCTTCTAAATGAAGGAAGTGTTGTAGGATAGACCATCAGATGCCAAGAAGCAGCGAATGGACAGAGTAAGCATGACTCTGCAGTCATCCTAGACTTGTAGATGTGGTGCTGCACACACTGTAAACAGGTGTGGATATCCAACCTCTTCTCCAGCATCCACACACCCCCCCAACCCCCCCCCCCAAACCCAGATCTTCAGACTGAGGGTGGGTGGAGATTTTCATTCCCAAGGCTTAACTTCAGCAAGCCAAGAGAAGCACCTGGGAGGTAACTTTGCAGGGGGCCAGGCAGAAGCTGAATAGAAAGTGTACATCAGCCATCCTATTTCAACAGGTGGTTGGTCCCATCCCCTTGAAAAAATGCCTTGTCTCTTGAGGGAAGAATCACTCCCAGACCTGATGTCCACATTGACACTGACCAGGCTTGCCTGGTAAGAACTCTCTTCATTTAATTTTCATAGAATTCTATGTTGTTTGTGACTTGCTCAAGGGAGAGTCAAATGACTCAGATACCCACATTTCTTTTGATCTCTTCACACAGGTATGTAGGGCCTTGGGAGTTCAACAGTTGGGTTATCATTGAAACCAAGGGAATGAACTAGCTGTCTGTCTCAGCACTCTGCTGTATGCCGTTTCCAAATGGGGAAAGGACTTGGGTTTTCAAGAGAGCAGGTAGACTTATTTCTGGAGTTCAAACAACTATTTCAAGACATCAAGGTCCTGATATAAGGTTACATATAAAATGGCAGAATAGATTGTTATTGCAAGTTGGCCTATGTCTTAGCTATTTTCTTTAAAACATTTTTTAATTATATACATTTATTTTTATTTTTTAATTAAAATATAATCACATCATTTTCTGCCTTCCCTTTCCTCTCTTCAACTCTTCTCATGCCCTTCCTACCAACCCCTCCCATGCCCCTCACTCCCTCTCAAACTGATGGTCTCTTTGATTTTTATTTATTTTCTTTGATTATTATTGTTGCAGGCATATATGCATAAATATAGAAATACAACCCACAGAGTCCACTTAATATTGCTTGTGTCTCTATGATTTCAGGGCTGACCACTTGTTATTGGAGAACCAGTTATGACCTCTCCCTCTCTCAGCAGTCAGTCATTGCCTGTAGTTCTGTGTCTACAGGTGACCCTGTGAAATTTCCTCCTTTCGAGTTAGCACGTCTATTGGTATTGCCATTGTTCAGGTCTTGTTTAGGCAGCCATATTGTTGTGGTGTCATGAGTGTGGTTTCTCTGTCATTTCTAGGAGACACAATATCACAGCAGACTTCTTGGTCCTCTGGCTCTTACAGTCTTTCTGCCCCTATTCCAAGATGCCCCCTGTACCTTAGGTATAAGAGTTGTGTTGTAGATTGTGGCTGGGCACTCCACAATCAGTTGATCACTGCATTTTGACTCACTGTGGTTTTCTGTGATGGTCTCTGTCTGCTGCAAAGGGACATTTCTTTGATGAAGGGTGAGACCTACCCTCATCTGTGGGTATAAGGATAAGTTTTAGAATCTATCTAGGGATTATCCTGGTTTTGTGAAGTGGTGGTTCTTTCTAAGACACTTGTTCTCACTAGTCCCAGATAGTTGGCTAGACTTCTAGTACCAGGCATAATTTCCCTCATGTTGAGCTGGCCTTATGTCCGATTAAAGAGCTGTTGGTTACTGCCAAGATATGAGTGTCATTATTGCACTTTTAGGAATAATTTGCCATGCTGATTATAATTGTGGTTCATGGGCAAATTAGCTATTTTAATATCACTGTGACAAAAGATACCTAGCAGACACAGTTCATGAGAGGAAAGATTTATTTTGGCTCACAGTCTCAAGAGGTTTCATCATAGCTTCTACTTGAAAAGCCGAGTGACAGAGTGTGGATGGAATGACTTAGTCTGTGGCGATGAAAACAAGTGGCAATGGCTGTTCACACCAAAGTGGACCAGGAGGCAGTGAGAGCAAGTCTGGGTACTGTTCACACCAAAGTGGACCAGGAGGCAGTGAGAGCAAGTCTGGGTACTGTTCACACCAAAGTGGACCAGGAGGCAGTGAGAGCAAGTCTGGGCATAACTTTCAAAGACTCACTCCTAGTGGCTGACTTCTATCAACCAAGCCCCAGCTCTTAAAGATTCTACAGAAGAAGAGCAAACAGGATCTTGGGATGAGGTGGGGTGCTTATGGGTCAGTCTAGGGATGAGGTAGGGCACTTATGGGCCAGTCTGTCAGGATGAGGTAGGGCGCTTATGGGTCAGTCTAGGGATGAGGTAGGGCACTTATGGGCCAGTCTGTCAGGATGAGATAGGGCACTTATGGGTCAGTCTGTCAGGAACAAGTAGGGCACTTATGGGTCAGTCTTGGTATGAGGTGGAGTGCTTATGGGTCAGTCCCCAAAGTGTTGTAACTTCCTCCTGCTCACACTCCATAAGAGTATTCCTAGTCACCAGTGCTCCCACAGCTTCAAAGAACAGCCCAGGAGGAAGGAGTCACCAAGCTGGAGGTCAGCTAGCTTATCTCTGCCATGCCCACCATAACTAAAATGTCACCTCTCAACTGAGTGTTTACAGATGTGTTAGTCACTATTCTCTTTTGGCGCTTCACTGAGCTCTTATGACCTCAGATCCTGCCATATCAGAGCTGATGAAGAAAGGATGTGAGGGAGCATCATGCATCCTAGCTCTAAAGGAAAGCTGGTCTTTGACTTGGTGAGCAAGGTAGTCTGGGTACCTGTGGCTCTATGCACTTTGTACAGGAGCATTATGGGGATGGCACCTAAGAATATGCTTTTGAACTTGGCTGTGGGGCCTCCAATGGAAGCTTCCCTACTAAGGCCCTATGACCTTCAGTAAGCTGCTGACTTCCAATCCTTTGAAAAATGAGCATGAGTTATCTAACAACGCCATGGTTTGTTACAATAGTTAACCACTTCAATACACAGTGAAGCCGTTAATACATTGCCTGAGACTTCACTGATGCTCATTAAATGCCAACAATTATGTTCTCAGAGAGTGAACACTCACTCTTTCATTCCTGTGCTACAAACTGTGTAGAGAAGGCCTTATGTTGGGTCCTAGAAGCAGGGAGTAAAACATGTCAATATGGGAACTGACTGCAGTCAAGGTGGGTACAGTGTGCTGTGGAAACTCTGTCGGGGGGCCCAACCCTTTGGGGAAGACACTAGGGTAGAGGGATGTGTGTTGGGAGGAGAGGTTAGGAGAATAAGAGTTACCAGATGAAGATGTGGTCAGGTCTGGTGCCCACCCAAGAGTGGCAAGCCTGGAATAGAGTGATAGAGCCCACACTGCCTTATAAATGAGAAGCGTCTTTGCATGACCGTAGGATTCTGATGAATCAAGAGGACTCAGAGGTCTTATCTTTAAAGTAGTTGTTAGTCAATGAAACACATGCTGAACCTTGGTTGAGGGACAGAGCTGTGGTGACATAACCGGTGTCTGTACACACTGAGGTCTGTGTACAGTTCTGGGCTGATCCGGGTGTATCTCCAAGTTGCTTTCAGGGTTCTGCTCACACAGGCATGAATGTTCCCAGATCCAGAGGAGCAGTCCCCGATGGGACTATACAGGAATCACAGGGACTAGGGGATTGGAATGTTCTCCCAGGTGAGGGTGATGTGTGCTGGCTTTGGAAACTAGCACTAAGGATCCTGTACCCCGTTTTCTCATGGGGTATTGCAATGGATTTCATAGGTGCCAAGAGGGAGGAAGCATGTTAGCATGAGATCCTGGGGAAGAGAAGCAAAAGACAACAGGGGCCTTGGTAGAGCTGAGCTTCCAGACACTTCTTGGGCTCAAATGAGATGTGAAGGGAAGAAGGAGAGAAACCCAGAGAACTTTGAAAAAAAGTTTAAAACCATGACATTTCACCAAATAAGAACCAATGAGTTTCTTCCATTAGTGCAATGATTTGTTTGCTATGGTTTAAAAAATAGGCTTCACTGTAAATGAAGCTACCCATTCCCTATCCTGGCCTTGGGCACCTCCACTCTCGGGTGGTGGTCTTTGTGGTTTTGTTTTGTATGGATTTGATTATTTGTTGTTTCTGCGGTGAAATAGGCATAACATCAAATTTACCATTTTAACCATGTTCAAGTGTACAGTTCAGTGGCACAAAGGCCATTCACATTGTGGCTAGCCGTCACCACCATCCATCCACAGAACATTTTCATCAGCCTGCACTGGAACTCTGTTTTGTTAAGGGCTTCCTCTCTCTTTTCCCTCAGACCCTGGCAACCTCCATTCTCTTTTGGTTTTGCTTTATTGTCTAGGTAGGCCTTGAAGCGTGATCCTCCTGCCTCAGCCTCTCAAGTGCTGGGATTATGGATTATAGGCATGCCCCATTATGCCCAGCTCCATTCTACATTCTGTCTCTGAATTTGATTACTTACTACATGTAGCACCCACTGTCTAACTAAGAACACAGGTTTCCATAGTGAATTCACTACTGGGGTCCTGTAAGCACAGACCAGATGTGATGTGAATAGATGGTCCTATCATGCCCATGGGAAGGACATGACTTCTTTTGTCGTGGTTTTTAAGGTTTTCTTAAGGACCTTGTCAAGCAGCCTAGCCTGGTCTCCACACGATTCTCTTTTCTCAGCCTCCCAACTCCTGGGATTAAAGGCATGCCTGCCATGCCCAGCTCCATTCTCTTTCCATCGCTGAACCTGTTTGCTGTGGTATCTCCCATTGTCCACTTCGAGACAAGCAAGCCAGCCTTCAGGAAGCTAGAAATTTGGGATCACAGTTTTCCTGGATGCTCCCAGTGTGTGGTCACCAGCCACTGTCCTGCAGAACAGCCTGCTGAGTGCTGGTAGCAAAGATGGACTCTGTGTGTGGGGAGATGTATGCTATTTTTTTTTAATTTTAAATATCTACGTTTATTAGGGAACATAGTAAGAGGTTTATCATCTCAGGTCCATTTTGACATAAAATGTTTCTTTCTACTTGTTTACTCAATTCCTAGAACCCATTACTTTTAGAGAACAGGCTACAAAAGTATAATATGAGCAAATTAACTTTTTTTTTAATTTTTATTTTGCAATACAATTCAGTTCTACATATCAGCCACGGATTCCCTTGTTCTCCCCCCTCCTGCCCCCCTCAGCTTTCCCCTGGCCCGCCCCCCATTCCCATCTCCTCCAGGGCAAAGCCTTCCCCGAAGACTGAGATCAACCTGGTAGACTCAGTCCAGGTAGGTCCAGTCCCCTCCTCCCAGGCCGAGCCAAGCGACTCTGTATAGGCCCCAGGTTTCAAACAGCCAACTCATGCAATGAGCACAGGACCCGGTCCCACTGCCTGGATGCCTCCCAAACAGATCAGGCCAATCAACTGGCTCACCCACTCAGAGGGCCTGATCCAGTTGGTGACCCCTCAGCCATTGGCTCATATTTCATGTGTTTCCGTTCGTTTGGCTATTTGTCCCTGTGCTTTATCCAACCTTGGTCTCAACAATTCTCGCTCATATAAACCCTCCTCATTCTCGCTAATTGGACTCCCAGAAATCCACCCGGGGCCTAGTCATGGATCTCTGCATCCAGATCCCTCAGTAGTTGGATGAGGTTTCTAGCATGACAATTAGGGTGTTTGGCCATCCCATCACCGGAGTAGGTCAGTTCGGGCTGTCTCTCGACCATTGCCAGCAGTCTGTTGTGGGGGTATCTTTGTGGATTTCTGTGGGCCTCTCTAGCACTTTGCTTCTTCCTATTCTCATGTGGTCTTCATTTACCATGGTCTCCTATTCCTTGTTCTCCCTCTCTGTTGTTGATCCAGCTGGGATCTCCCGCTCCCCCAAGCTCTCTTTCCCTCGACCCTCGCCCTTCACTACCCCCACTCATGTCCAGGCTGTTCATGTAGATCTCATTCCATTTCCCTGTCATTGGGCGATCCCTGTGGATGTATGCTATTTTGATGACCAAATATAGAGGTTTCCACCAGGGAGATCACACCAGATGTGTGAAGTCACAGCCAAGACATGGGTGGGCAGCACATCGTTGTCCTTCTACACTGCCGGGGAAGGACATGATGCTTGGGTTTTTATTGTTGTTAATGCTATTGTTACTTTTTAGATTATTTGAGAAAGTGTCCCCTTATATAGCTCAGTCTGGTCTAGAACTCACTATTAGCTGAGGCTGGCTTTGAACTTCTGGGAACCCCCTCCCTTAGCCTTTGGAGCGCAGGCATTGCAGGTGTGAACTACCATGCCTGGCTAAGGACACGTCTCTTTGGAAGGGGCCCTGCCGCACTGCCCTTAGGGCCCTGTGGTCCAGGAAGTGGAGATGCTGGATGGGAATTTACCTTGTTGAGATTTGAAGCTCACTAGTCATCTCGCTGGCAGGGCTTCATGCAGGACTGCTCTTTCTTTTCTGGAGGAAACAGCCAGTGTTGTGATCCAGGTGGGCACTGGTGACTGAGCCCTGAATGCCCAGCACTGAGCATAGCTGGGGAAAGCATGGGGCCACATCTTAGCTAAATAAGACAAGCTGGGGAAAGATATTCCTGGATGTGGGGCATGTCAACAGGAGGGAGTTACTTGAGTTGTGTGTGTGTCATGTAAAACATCTGAGAACTAGATAAAGATGCACTAATCCTTCCTTGTTTGGGATGCTCTGAGGAAGCCATGCCCAAGAATGTCACAGGCTACATAATTTAACTGGTGTAACTGGGGACATGAGCAAGTACACATGCTATTTCTGTTATATAGCACCCACCCATGGAGGCTGAAAGTGTGGGTCTCACTGTGAGAGCAGGCTTGGCTCCCCTCTCAGCCTGTTCTGTATCTGCCCACGTTCTGTATCGAGCCTCTGATGAGGCTACTTATCCTGGAACCTCCACTTTCCCTGTCAATCACAGGCAGTTGAATGAGAGTGTGGATGTGTGAAGGGGTTTGTATAGCATTAAGCACCCCAGCAGGGCTGAGGGAAGGGGTAGGCAGCAACTGAAACTGAAACTTAGCCTTCCTCACATGGGGATTCTCATAGGAGGCTCTGAAGAGAGGTTCAGCAGTACTAGTTGGAGATGGGGGATGTGGCCAGAAATTCTTGTGGAAGAAAATTTTAAATATACATATATACATGATACACACACACACACACACACACACACACACACACACACATACACACACACACGTATGCCCATAGATATGCACACTCTTACAGATAAACAAACACATGTAAAATAGCTACCTCAAATAGCAAAGTTATAGTTACTTTATACAGTCAAGAAAGAGACAGACAAGTTTTGAGATAACCTCTTCTTTTTTTATGATCAGAGAGAGACAGAGACAGAGACAGAGACAGAGAGACAGAGAAACAGAGAACAATATACAGGCTTGTTGTTGGAACTCCTGGGTGAAGGTACCTGGTGGGCAATGACTTTGGATAATGCTGGCTAGCTGTTGTTCCCTCTTCTCGCTACCTCCTGGCATATACAGGACATGGGTAGTAAGACCCCTGGAGGGTGGGGACTGGGAACTGACTCTCTGGGTCATCCTGGTGCCTAGCATTGTGTGTGGCTCAAGACCGTAGTGCGTGGAGGCCAGGAAGTGGTAAAGTGTGAGACTACTTCAAACCAGGCCACGGGCGCCGCTGGAGAGGGAGGAAAGGGCCTGGGAGGCCAGGAACAAGTAAGTGGACAGGATTGTGGGGTAAGAGCAGGAGTGGAAAGCCAGGACCCACCGTGGACTGGAAGGTCCTCCAGTGCGCCCTACCGAGGTGTGGGGGAGGGGCAGGGGCAGGTTTTTCCAGCCCCGTTGCAGCTGGGGGTCAGGTTAGTATTGTTACAGCACATCTCTGGGTGTCTTCTCCTTCCCAGAGAGGTTCCAGGCAGGGAGAGTAGAAAGACTTCTACCTCCTGTGGGTGAGCACTAGGTGGAGATCAGGCAGCAAAGACACTGTGGCTAGACAATGCCTCTCTGCAGGGCTGACAGATCTCTGAGGCCAGGGCACAGGTCGGAGGCCTAGGAGCCGATGCACACCCCACTATGGAAGTGATTAAGACAGGCAATGCTTGGTGGACACAGAACACAGAACACGGAAACAGGGCTGGCCCTTCAGTCCCTTTCTACCTCAGAGTTCCCTTTTATTTCTAGAACTGGGGTTGAACCCAGGGCCTCACACATGTCTTCTATTGAGCTGCTCCTCAGGCCTCTTTTCAGTTTTTATTTTGAAACAGGGTCTTACTAAACTGCCCAGGCTGACCTTGAACTAACTATAGCCCAGAGGGACTTCAAAATTGCCATCCTCCTGCCTTAGCTTCTTGAGTAGCTAGGCCTGTGCTACCAGGCTTGGAGTTGCTCCCAGTTTATGTTGGCTGCCTAGCACCCAGAGAAATGGAGGGCCAGATGGGAAGTTGGGGTTTCAGGCCACCTGTGGGGACCAAGGCTTCCTGTCCTTGCTGGGCTCCACAGAGACCTAGCCGGAAGGGAAGTGTTTCCTACCACACCCCTAGCTGGCTTTTGCCTCAGCTTAGGGATTAGGTGGCTGTGACTGATTTTCTGCAGTATAGGAGGCTAACGGGCTGCTGGTGTTTCCTATTCTTGCGGAGGACAGGGAGACACCCATGTCATTGCTGAGACTCCCCCAGAGACCCCTTGCTGCAGCAGACCCAAGAGATGAGGAGCACAGGTTGGCATGAAAAGGACACGAGGATGTATTCTTAGGTTGCAGTGACCTTGAAACAGATCTTGTCTTTGGGGCCCGAGGGTGGGGTAGAGGGTTGAGTGTCTCTCCTGGACATGGCTACCCACGTCCCTCCCCAGGCCTCCATAGGTTTTCAGGAACTCCACCTTTTCCCCCTAGACATTGTCATACTGACCATCAGGTAGGTGGTGGGGCTCAGAGGATACATCGGAAGTTCTAAATATGAATACACAGGCCAACCTGGGCTCAGGAGTCCCATCACTTATATTGAGAGGGGGAACAAGGTCTCTGCGCAACTTTTGACCTTGTCTCCCAGATGCTGTGGGCTGAGGCCATCACTATGCTGTCACCTGCAGAACAGGGCTCTGAGTGTTCATTTTTGATGGTCAGAGGCAGGAGAAGGGAATGTCTCTGTGACTCATGAAGTCACATAGGCAGGAAAGCTGAAAAACCACAAATAAGGGACTCAGTCAACAAAGCCCAAACTACTTCAGGCTATTCTTAGAAACGACACATCACATCTCGTTTCTTCCCAGAAAATGCAAAACCCTGCATATTTCTAGCTGGTTGGTTCTATTTCTATTACATCTCAAACTCCAGAGAGGCAACATCTGGGCAGTGGTTAAAAAGGCAGACTACCAAGAACCAGCCACCAGGAGCCTCTGATTGAAGTATTCTTGTTTCTGAGACTCTGTGGTCTCGTGTAGCTCAGGATGGTCTTGAACTCACTTTGTAGCCAAGGATGACCTTGAACTTCTGCCTAATCTCTCTGCTTATACCTTGAAAGCACTGTGATTATAGGTTTGGATCACCAGGCCCAACTCTGCTTTAACAATTTTTGAGCTTTGTCATTTGGGACCGGTGAGAGTGTTCCCCAGAGGTCACGAACCCACAAACCTCTAAGAAATGGAAGCTCACAGTACTAGGCAGGCCCCTGACCAACACTGCATGTGTGCACTCTGTGTTTTCAGTTCATTATCAAAACTCCCTGGGTGAGATCCCCCCTTGACATACGGGGAAATGAAAACTGGCAAATTCAGTGATTTGTCCAAGACTAATGGCTAAGGAGGGAGCTCAGACCTAGATCTTCCGAACTGATGCTCTTGGCTTCTAGAGTTTTTGATCGTTTTATTTTATTTAAGACAGGGTCTTCCTATGTACCCTAGGCTGGCCAAACATGCTTCTGCCTCCCAAGAGCTGAGACTACTGAGATGTGCCTTGTCCTGCAGTTTTAAGGTTTATGTAATGTCTTGACATAGGAAGCTAGTCTAGCAGGGTTTGGGGGTTTTGCTTGTGTTTTGTTTTGTCAGTTCTGGGGCTCAAATTCAGAGTCTGTGCATGCTTGGCAAATGCTTTGGGAAGCCAGTCTAAACCATGAATTATGCTGCTTTTTAAGTTGCTGTTTGAGCCCTTGAAAGACATCCCAAAGCTGATTGCATCTCTCTCTTGTGATTCTGTGTTGTGAGAAGTATCGTCTCCATCTTACAGACAAGAACACTGAGGCTGCCGACTGAGATGACTTGCCTCATGTCCCACAGCTGGCAAGTGCTTGAGACCAGACTCAGACACAGGTTTCCTTGACTAAATAAATGCTCTGATGTTCCCACAGCGATGGCCACCTTCATGTGACAGTGCCATCTTAAAGCGGTATGACTTGGCAATCCAGTCTTTAAAAATGTGGAGACTGTTTAGATCCAGAGAGGCATGTTCAAGCCTGGTACAGTGGGGCTCGTGTCCAAAGCCAAACTTAACTCCTCCCATGGGCCCTCTACCTCCCCTTCTCTTATCGCACCCCAGATAAGAGCCAGTTCGGGAGCTCTCACACCCCCAGACCCTTGTACCGCCTTAGCCTCATCCTCTCTTGGAGTCCAAGATTTAAGTGGTTTCAGGAGAGAGAGAGAAGACACGTTCTTCAGGTTTGTAAATTGTCTCCCGGGAGCCAGATCTGGCTTGATACTTACCAATGGTGTGCAATTGTAGACAGATTTTAGACGGGAAACTGGGAGTGGAGAACGGGTTTGGCTATAACGTGTTACATGCATTACATATGTTAACACTTCCTGGGCCCGCGGTTATTATCCATCTCTTAGAAAAAACCAAGTCTTGGTATTTAAGTGGCTTGTGTGAGGTCATGTAGCAGTGAAGGGGCTCTGCACACCTGCTCCCATATCTCCAAGGTCACCCCACTCCAAGGTCAGTCCATCCTTAGCAGGGATTGTGGGGTTGCCCTAGAATCCTAGGCGCCTTGTTTTGTCTCCCAGCTACCCTCCACACCCTCATTCAATGCCACGCTGTTGTGCTTCCAAAGATAGATAAGTCTGGGAATGTGAACACTCTCAGAGAAGCAGATGAGTCCCGCTTTCTGTGGGTGCTTTCTGGGTGGCAAGTATGGCATGCAGAGAAAGATGAGACATGGGAGGTCACAGCGTTGATGTGAGATGCCAAGCAAGTGCCGGGGATGTTAGAGGAGCTAAGGGAGCACAAGGGAAGGAGTTCGTGTCTCCTCCAAGATAGGGCACTGGCATTGCCGGTCCTCTCCACCTGTGTAACTTGTTGGGTGGCATGGATCGGGGTAGCCAGGTAGGCCCTCCTAAAGGATGGGCCTGGCCAACATATGCAAGTTAAGACCTTGCACAGGGGTGGGGGTTAATCTCCATATGAGCCCGGTGCCAGGCACAGGGATGCTCTCAGGGGAGCAGAAGGTGAGGATAGGCTCCCACATGAGCCATGTACATCCCTTGGCCTGGAGGAGATACTCCATGGCGGATCTCAGAACCCCTAATCTACCACTTTTGCAGCAATCTTGAGCTGCTCACACCTTGAATTGGCTGTTGCTGTAACTCTACCAGCTCTTTCCAGACTTATGCCTCTAAACGGTGTCTCACTGGCCCATAATGTCCACTCTTCCATCTTGTACTGAAACCCTCCTCCTTCCTACAACAGAAGCAATTTGGCATTTCCTGGGGACTTCTCCTGCTTCTCTGAGCAACCCCAGGCTCTTTGTTTGGACAAAGTGCCCTTTTGCCCATTGTTCTGTCTTCTTCCCCAGATGGGGTCTCTCTCTGCATGATCCATCTCTGTATTCCCGGCACCCAGTGCGATGCTGACGTTTGCCAAGGCACCAGAAACTGTTGTGGATGAATCAGAAATTAGGGAAAAAGATACACAGCCTCCTGACTGCTTTGGGTATTTTGAAACCAAGCTCCGATCCAGATGTGCCCTTCATAGATGATCCTGTCTGGGGAGTGTGAAGCTGCCTGGGGGCCTCTCTGTGTTGTCCAGTCTCCTATTGCCAGGCTCCTCAGTACCCCAACAGCTGGCCAGCCCAAAGCCCTCACACTGGCCTTCTTGCACTAACTATACATTTTGAGAGAGAAAAATAGCTTTGCTTTGGAGAAGTGGCTTTCCTTCATTTTCATTTCTTTGAAGCTGAAATGACTTCCCTAAGAAATGCTTGAGGTTAGAATAGCACAGAGAGAGGGAGGCAGGAGCACGTCCCAAACCCAAACAATTTCAGCGATGTGAATGAACGCCCGCCCCATTGCGTGTCTCCTCCGTCGGTCCAAGCACTTGTTCAAACAGCTCCCTGCTTGGTCTTGCACAGAACAGACTCCTTTCACTATTGGCAAAGAAAAGGCCATGTGACTCTGTCTTCTAGTTGTCTGACTGAGGTAGATGGTGTGCTTCCAGCAGATTCCAGAAACAGAAGTTCTAAGGGGAAAAAAACCTCACCCCAGGGTAAAGCAGTGAAAAGGATCGGGGAGCCTGAGGGAAGATGGTCTATGGGGTTTTTGCCTGTGCACTGACATAATTATAACTAAGTTGAATTCCTGTTAATCAATTTGTAGCACCAAGAATGATAGGTTTTCCACAGGGGCTAAACCAACTGTTCCATTCTGGCCTTTTCCTTTTCCTACTCGCTGTTTTTAGAGCCATCTGACTTGCGGCATATTGCCTGGGCCCTGTTGACATTCTCTGGAGTATATTTATATAGCTTTATGCAATCTGCAGTTCTCCAGCCAGGGAAAGGACTGGGGGCTGGGGAGAGAGGTTGCCAGCAAGGCATCATGCCAGGCTAGAAGGTACATTGGACCTTCTCCAAATAAGGTCCAGGTGGAGCGGTGAGCACGCGGAATCAAGATCAGCCCTTCAATCCCTTTAAAGGATATGAGACTCACCTGTCAACGCCTTCCTTTGCAGGTGTGACACTTTCCCAGCACTTTATGGTAACCCTCTCTGACCCCTCCATACCACTGTTCCACACAGCTCCTGAACCATGGGAGAAAATGAGGATGAGAAGCAGGCCCAGGCCGGCCAGGTCTTCGAGAACTTTGTGCAAGCTACCACATGCAAAGGCACGCTCCAGGCCTTCAACATCCTCACCTGCCTCCTGGACCTAGATCCGCTGGACCATAGAAACTTCTACTCTCAGCTCAAGTCCAAGGTGAACACCTGGAAGGCCAAGGCTCTATGGCACAAACTGGATAAGCGTGGCTCCCACAAGGAATACAAGCGAGGGAAAGCCTGCATGAACACCAAGGTAAGGGGGACCCCACAGACATTCCCCATGGGGAGGGGAGCTGGAGAACTAGTGTCACCTTGCCATTTGGAGGTTCTTTATAGATGTGCCTGTGGGTGCTATCTCGTGTTCTCAGGGGAAGGCTTCCTTTGTCTGGAAGGGGTGCCATTAAGTTGATCCCATTGTGGTGGCCACAGCTCCCCCTTTGTACCTTCCCCAAGGGAGGGAACCCAAAGCAAAATGGGGACATGAAGCAAACGCCACCATTGTATCTCCTGCTTCTCCTGTCTCTACAACCCTGCTGCCTGTGGGCCCTGTTCTTTATTGAGCAACTTCTGTATACAAGGTACCTTTTGTCCCATTTGAGCCCACTGAACACCTGCCGTCGGTCTTTGAACGGCTTTACAGGTGTGTAGACTAAGAAAGCAATTGTTTTACCTGGGTTCATACTTCTAGAAGGCACGGTGGCTCTGTCTGATTCTATGGCTTATGCACCGTGTTACCTAAGATGTGTCCTTTAAGTGCTTGTCTACTGGTAGCAAACATTTTAGAGAGACTCCTGTTTGTTTTTGTTGTATGGGGTGTGGGTGTGAGTGGGTACACTTGCCTGTACATGTGCATGTGAGGCCAAGGGTCAACTTTGGGCATCTTCTTCTATTGCTCTCTACATTAGTCTTTTGAGACAGGCTCTTTCACTGAGCTGAGAGCTCGGTATTTCAGCTAGACTGGCTGGCCAGTGAGCCCCTGCGATCCGCCTGTTTCTGTCCCCTCAATGCTGGGCTTACAGGTGTTTGTCTCCGTGCCTAGATTTTACATGGCATCTGGGGATTGGAACTCGGATCCTCATGCTTGCGCAGCAAGCTTTCTACTCACTGAGCATCTCCCCATCCTGATTCCCTGATTTTCATTAATAGCTATAGGGTAGTCTCTGGTCTTTTCTTCTTAACATCTCCTTGCCCCTTCCCCAGGATCTGTGTCGCATCTGCAGATAGTCCCCATAAACTGGTTGTGTCCCCTGTGGCCTGTGATTGGCAGCATCAGTGAACCTAGGGCCCAGAGCATCACACCTCTGACATCTCCGCCATGTCACCACCGGACAAGCTGCTAAAACTGAGATTCATTGCCGGCCCCAGAGGACTGTAACTGGTACAGATCCAGGCTGTGTGTTTAGGTTAACGTTGAATGCACGGTATTTAGACCTCTCGGGAGGTAGCTCAGCAGAGCCCATGGAATTCTCCTCTGTGCCAATCCCAGGACAAGAGGATTGAACTCTCCATAGCAATGGAGCCTGTTGTGTCTTTGTTTTGGTGATGGGGAGTGGCTGAGGCCACCGTGGGATAAGGCTGCTTTCCATTGCCCCAGGGGGACAGCTGCCAAGCTTCTGAGTCCCAAAGCACCAATGTGCAGAGTACAGGAAAGCGGCCCAACTGTACTAAAACCATGTGCACTTCAACTCTGAGGAGGAGAGCACCCCTCTGCCCACTCCCCCCATGCTGGTCCAAACCTTGCCATGCTCTAGCCTCAAGCAGAAGACACCAGGGTGGCAAAGGAAGAGGGAGAAGACAGATGCCTTGGGTGCCACTCCACTTCCACCAATGCCTCCCTTCAAAGTTGTTGTAATTTCCTGGTTCATGGCTCCCTGGGGATTGGGGAAGGGTGGGGTGCAGGAGGCTTCAGAGTTACCTTTTCAATCATTTTATATGGTGGCTTTCTTTTTAAAAGGACCCTATATATGGTCCTTGCAAACCTCAAGAAAGTCATAAGGAAGGTACCATAGAAAGAAATTGTGTGGTCACTATTTGACACACTCTCTCTTATGGAGGATTTCTTTGGAACTGTTAGCCCAGGCTGGCTTTGAACTCATGGCAATCCTCTTGTCTCAGTGCTAGGGTTAGAGGTGTGAGTCACCTTGCCTAGCAGAACTGTTTTATTAGGAAGTGGCATCGCCCAGGTGGCTGATCCAAAGGTGAACCTTCTGAGGAAGTCAGCCAGCAGGGCATGAGAGGAAGGCTGCCTGACATGATGTCTTTTGTTTTGAGACAGGGTCTCATGTAGTGCAGGCTGGCCACAAACTCACTATGTACTGGTGGCTGGCCTTGAACTCCTGATCTTTCGCATCCACATCCTGATTGCTAAGCTTACTAGTGTGCACTTCCATGTCTAGCTCTGAGGGTGTGCCTTGAAAAATCATCAGCCAGAGGGTGGCTTGTCTTGTCTGGCCAGTCCTATTTTACAAGCTCTAGTGGCTTGAAGCAGCTGAGTCCTCACACCTTGTGGCTGACAGACACTATGTGTACCTGAGATACAAAGAAAACGAGAACATCTTTGGTTAGCTGGGCTTTAGTAAGTAGTAGTACCCCTGAGCTTGAGTTATGCCTTGGTGAGGAGGAATGAAGGCTTTTCGAATGTGCGAGAGTCTGTCTTATTAAAACTGCCTGGCTGGGGAGTGGAAGGGTCTGAACAGGCACTGGCAGTCTAAACTGAGACTCTGGGAGGTCACCTATGCTGGCCTTTTCAACACCCCAACTCACACCAGTCAAACCGGGAGGAAAACCATTCAGTAATGGAGGCAGGATGGCTCATCACGCAGTCTTTCCCATCCTTTCTCCTTCCATCCGTGTTGGATCTGTTGCTGTATTCCGCTGTAATGTGGGCAGGTTTCTCTCCTCCTGGAATGTCTGGGTCCCATCTTGACAGGTCTGTGACCCAAAAGGTACATCTTTCTCGTGCAGCTCAGTAGTGGATTTTTGATTACCCTGCCTCTGGATTCATAATGATCAAACCCAGGAAACCTGGCTACTGTAATGGTTAGCCCTTCCAAGCATCACATGATTGACACGAGGGTGGAGCAGCTTCCCCAGCCTGGGAGCGCAGACAAACACAGGTGTTTCCCACATCTACTAGTTACTTTTCTCTGGTCAGGCCCTCCCATAACCGATTCATGCATGGGTGATGGGTAGTCAGCTCTAAGAAGCCATGCTGCTGTTCTCGTGAGTCAAGCCAAACCACAGAAGATGGGTCCCACCTGTCCTCCCACGTGACAGACACTGACTTGTTCACACAGCATGTTTATATTTTCTTTGACATAATAGTTTATGCTTAGCATCAGCCAGATAAGAAATACTAGACCTTAGCAAACATGTGGTTGATCATAAATGCTATTCCAGATAATGCAGGTGCATTGAATGCCTGGCTTCATTAAAGCGCCCAGTTAGCCACAGGCATGAGTAGGAACAAATGCAATTTGTCCTGACCCCTTCTTTGTATTGAGGGGAACATGATCCAATACCATCTGGAGTTGATTTGGGCTTATCAGCCCCCCACCCACACATGCTAAGTTCTGTGGTTGCTTCCAAATCCCTAACCACACATGCCTGCATGTGCTGGTGGCAATGGCCGGAGGGCCAGGACCTATGAGGAGAAGAGCTACAGTGGAGGTACCTAGAAGTGAAAATGACCTAGCAGATCTCCAAAGCACTGGCCCAAGTGTGCATTGCCTAATTTAGCCTGAGATAGTTGTTTATGACCTATTAATATTTATGAGGGTTTCATTAGGCACTTCATAATTCATTCCCTGGGTGTGGCTCTGGATAAGAATGGGGTGAACCAAGGATCAAATCATATGAACTCTCTTGAGATTGATGCCACCTTTGCACTAGGGCCACACCTGGCTCAGCTGTGACATCCAAGTGGGTAGGTCTTACGCCAGGCCCAGATGAGCCTGTAATATGTAATTTGGTATGGAGCTGTCACACCCCCAAATCCATGCACTTATGTAATTCTAGAAGCAGTGCGAGAGAATAGTGTTCTCTTCATCTGGCAGGTGCGGGGGTTGGGGCAGGCAGGGAGCCACAGCTGTTTCGAGGGAGCCAGTGAGTAGCACTGCTAGGGTTCAGGCTATCATGGTTTGCCCCAGCAGCAGGTGTTTGTAGATCCCTGCACCTGAGCTAGGCGTCCAACAGTAAAGATGGTTTGAAAGATGCTTAAGAAGGTATTAATCAGCCAGGCGGTGGTGGCGCACGCCTTTAATCCCAGCAAGCAGGAGACAGAGGCAGGCAGATCTCTGTGAGTTTGAGGCCAGCCTGGTCTACAGAGTGAGTTCAGGACTATACAGAGAAACCCTGTCCCAAAAATCAACAACAGAAAAGAAGGCATTAATCTACCTTTTACACAGTGTTTGAAGCCAGCCTGAGCTACGCTGTCAAACACTGCCAGTGAGATGCTGAGGTGGTTCAGTGGATAAAGGCACTTGTCATGCAAGCCTGGTGACCTGAGTTCGATTCCTGGAGCCCACGTAAAGGTAGATGAAGAGAACCAGCTGCACCAAGATAACTTCTGACCTCCACACACATCCCACGGAACACATCCCCCAACACACAATAATAATAGTAAATTTAAATTATATTAAAAAAAAAGAAGTAGTTTTCAAATTATATGTGGCTGCCCATGTCTGTAATCCTTACACAAGGGAGGTAGCGGCAGGAGGACCAGTTCAGGGTGAGTCTGGGCTACATGAGGCTTTGTCTTTAAAAAAAAAAAAAAGTTCTCACCTGAGGTTTTTATAATGGAGACAGGAATGTAATTACTTCCTTACTCAACTACATATTTGATCATTCACAAGATGAGTGTTACAGAGCTAGTACTATGACCAAACGCTTATCTAGGTACCTGTAAATCCTTCCGTAGTTCTTCGGGCCTCTTTGCTATCTCTCTGCTTTTCTCTGTCAAATAAGAATAACAGTGTGTCTGTTTCATAGTGACTGTTAGGGTTAAATACAGTCACCCTTGTGGAGTCCTGCAGTGTTGCCTACCACTAGTTAATGATCAGCAAACATTGAGCCATCCCAATCATTACCATCCAAGTGCTGTGAGAGGGGTGTGTACTCCAGTATGCCGGGAGACAGGAAAACAAATGACTAACTGGCTGGGGTAGTCTGGAAATGGTTCCTGGAAGAGGGTGGATGGTGTGGGAGTTTGCCAGGTAAGCAGGGCTCTGTCTTGTAGAGCTAAGGACAGAAAGAAGAAAGACAATCTAGAAAGAGGCATGGCCTGTGCAATGGGAAGGAAAGGGGAGAGGGGATGGGAAGAGCCTGAGGAACTAGGATGGATGGATGAATGAGAGGGAGAGATGGGGAAAAGACCTCCTGCTTCAGGGCCAGGCTACAAGGAAGGAGGATCGTGAGCGAAGAACCTTCACCTCAACCTCCCTAATGGACACCCCACCACCCAGCCCGGAACTCCTTCTAGCACCTTCCTGGGCTTGCTCTGTAATACCAGGTGATCATTGCAGGCCAGCGGGCATTGTCTACCTTGCAGAAAATGACTCAAGGACTCCTGTCCCAATCAGAGATTGGGGACCGCTGACATAATGAAAACAAAGCCCTCTTACACTGTCACTGTGGAGGGATGAGTGTGCATTTGGGGAGCATCCAGCTGTGTTGGCACACACCATTTCCTCCCTGATATGATCCTGGCTCATGGCTGCCTCAGCTCTCCATGTAGATTCCCATGCCCTGGTTCTCACACGTGACCCAGCTTGCCATGTGGCTCCTGCACTGCCTAAGTGAAGTCCCTGGGGAGGCCTGCAGCTGAGAGGAGGAGAGGGAGTTAGGAGCGAAAGGGGTAAAGCTGGGAGCTCCCAGCTGCTATCTCCTGCTTGGATAAGCCTATCAGACATTCCTGATGTCTGAAGTCACACACACACACAGGGGCTGATGCAGGTCAAGTGCCTCTTTGCCTAATATGGACAGGTACAGGCAGCCTCACAGGACTGGTAAGGCCAAGGTGGTTCTGTCTCTGGGCTGTGAAATTCTGTACTCTGCAAAAGAACTAGTTGAGGAAATTCTGGATCTGCCCACTCACCTGGCCAGAGACGGCTGACCCTGCTACTGGATGGACCATCTTGGAGATGGAAGGTTATGCTCACTGCCACACCGTTACCTATCTTAAGGAAGTACACAAGTCTACCCAAGGCCTCTTCCTGAGAACATTTTACTGAGGAGAAAACTCTCTCTCTTTGTACTAGCTTCATATAAAATCTAATGTCTGGATCCACTGTGATTTGCTTTGTGGAGATACAGTCAGCCCTATGAAATTCCGAGTTCTGTATCTATGGATTCAACCAATTACAGATCAAAAAAATAATAACAATTTTGTCTGTCCTGAATAAACATGGATTTTTTCCTTGTTATTCCCTAGATGATACAATAAAATAACTATTTACATAGCATTTGCATATGTGATCTAGAGATGACTTAAAGTGCATGGGAAGATATGCACAGGTTATGTGCAAACATGATACACCATATTATTCAAGAGACTTGAACATCACAGATTTTAGTATCTGTAGGGAAGCAATAAAGGCATCCTAGAACCCTGGATACTGAATAATAACTACATTTAAATACACTTTCTTTTTAAAGGAAAAGCTAATTGAGCTGGGAGTGTAGGTAGAGTGCTTGCCCAGCATGCATGAAGCTAAGGGTTCCATCCTTAACATACCATAAATGAGGCCTGCTGTAACAGGACTGTAATCCCAGCACTCAGGACACAGGGGGCAGGAGGATCAGAAGTTCAAGGTCATGCTCAGCTACATAGCCAATTTGAAGCCAGCCTAGGCTACAAGAGACCCTGTGTCAAAGAAAAGAAAAAGGGAAGCTAGTTTTCATTCATTAAAAAGCTGGGCTTGGCAGTGGCACATGCCTTTAATCCCAGCACTTGGGAAGTAGGCAGATCTCTGAGTTCAAAGTCTAGGCCAATCAGGGCTACACAGTGAAACACTGTCTCAAAAAAAAAAAAAAAAAAAAAAAAGAAAAGCATGTTGAAGTTGGTAAGTAGCTTTTTTCTGAAGCTATCCCAGATGAGCTGAGGAGATTTTAGACTTGGCCCCAGCTAATCCCTTTGCTTGTTTATTGCAGCACCTGCCCACGTTTGCCTCTGAGCATCTCTCCACTGTGAGGCAGGGACAGTGATTGCAGCCACTTCTGGGCCTTGGCTAGCCTCTGTGACTCAAGGAGCTCCCAAGGGGTGTGGGGAATCAGCCCATCAGTAGGTCTGCAAGGCAGGAGAGAAGCCTTCCTTTTTCTGGGAGAAAAACTCTTCTTGCAGTCCCTGGCCCACCCAGGCTTGCACTCTAGATGAGTCTCTGGCCAGATTATCCAAATAACTGGATGTCTGGGTAGGGCAGGAGGCGAGAATGGAGGGTTGAAAGCTGTGCCTCCCACATGGCAAGAGCTGCCTGGCTGTGGTCTTTCTTGCTTCTTGAGACTCCTGCTTCTCCTTGTTGTTTTCCACTGAAAAAAGAAAGAAGGAGAAGAAGAAGTAGTAGTAATAGGAGGGGGAGGGGAAGGGAGAGGGGGAGGAGGAAAGCCTTGGGGATGGGTATTTTCCATAGCAAGGCGTTCTCCTGTGGGGCAGCTACCCGGAAGTACATCAGGCTCAACCTTTAAGTTGTTCTCTTGCTGAGTCAGTGAGGATTGTGTTCAGCTACAAGTAACTGTGAAATAGCCACAAATAGCCGTGGGGACTGAAGGAAAGGCGTGGTTTTTAAAGCAGGTATTCAGGGCGGAGGTGGCCACCTGAGGAGCAGTAGCTGGGCCAGCTCTGCCTGAGAGCACTGTGATGTGAGCCACACTGAAAAAGTACAAGGAAGTGGTGGAATGATTTATGAAATTTATTTTTACTTTATGTGTATGTGTTTTGCCTGCATATGTGTATGTGTGCCACATGTGTGCAGTGCCCAAGGAGTCCAGAAGAGGGCATCAGATCCCCTAAAATTGGAGTTACAGATGTTTGTGGTTGCCATGAGCATGCTGGAAACTGAACTTGAGTCCTTAGAAGAGCAGAAAGTGCTCTTAACCTCTGAACCATCTCTCCAGACTGGTGACATAACTTTAAACACACACACACAAGGGCTGGCCTTGAACTCCTGATGCTCCTGCCTGCACTTCAGAGTTCTGAGGTTACAGGCATGCAGCACCTCACCCAGCATCAGTTTCTTATTTCTAAAATGTTTCCACACTCTAACTAGAAGTTCTGAACCCGCTGATAGTAACTCCGGTTCGCCCACCCTGCCCTTTTGCTGTAATTTTTCCTTTTTGGGGTATTTCATAGAAGGGAATCAGGCATTTGCCATTTTGTATTTGGCCATTTCAGTCACCATAATGATTTCAAGAGTGGTTCATGGGACAGCATGCATTCAGACTCCGTTCTTTTGTGTCTTCCATTCTAGTCAGACCTTTCATTTAACTCAAGCATATCTGGAATATTATTGTTTTGATAAACAATAGCTATAACATTTATTTACAATGTATCTTACATTTTTTAGTACCAAGTCTTCAAATATCTAATACTTTTACCCTTACAGGACTTCTCAGTTTGGATACCAAATATTGGTTAGATATCCTTGTTATAGGGAGGTGAGGAGTATCTGGGAGGAGACGGCAGAGGGAAAGCTATGATCAGAATATATTTTATGGAAATAACTATTTTCAATAGAAAAAGAAAGAAATCCTTGCAAGAGATGGGCCAGAGAGTG
The DNA here is from genome assembly GCF_949786415.1 of Peromyscus eremicus. Lineage (NCBI taxonomy): Eukaryota > Metazoa > Chordata > Mammalia > Rodentia > Cricetidae > Peromyscus > Peromyscus eremicus. Next base: position 89,960,946 of record NC_081416.1, on the reverse strand, counting down.
TGGATACCATGTGGAACTGGCCTTTTTACCCTGTGAGATGCAAAGTCACAGGGGACTTTTGGGTACCAGGTCACCTGATTTACTTCCTCCTGGAAGAACTTGTGATATCCCAGGGGTACTAAAGATAGACTAGCAGTTGTCCCTGAGTGACACCTTGGCGGGCCTGAGGATTTCATAGTGACCTGTGTTCTTCGGTCCAGGTAGTGGCTTGCTTCACAGCATGCCTGCAGGTCATGGAAGTGAGGGACGGCAGCCCTGCCTCCGCCGAGGTCAGGATGGGTCTGGGTGCTGCTGGGGAGTCTTATCCTACAGTGTCGAGCTGGGGAGGACCTTGACTACGCTTCATTCATCCACTGCTCATCTCTTGTCACTGCCCAAGCACCAAGTGTCCTCTGTCTGGACTAGAAGGAAGGATGTCCACGACTTTCTTCTGTCGCATCTGATAGGCGTTGAGATAACAGGCACACACCACCACACACGGTTTACATAGATCACCAGGAGAACTCTATCAGTAGTTCTATCCCCCACCCCACCCCCAGTTTTCTTGTAAAACCGTAAAGTTTAGATCTTTGAGCCACTTTGAGTCCAATTTTATGTGTGGAGTTAGGTGGGCCATGGTTAAACTTTTTTCCAGCCTCTTTTATTTCTAAAGTTGTCATTGTCCTTCTTCTCCCTAGTGAATACTCTGTCCTCTGAGGATGTGTCGCTGCATCTTTTAGCCCCTGGATGTGACTTCTCAAGGAACATCTTAGCCACAGTCACCTGTGTGCTACTTATGGATGGCCTTTCATTGCACAAAGGTCACCCTGCCAGCCTGTCGCTAGGCAAGGCCTCCATGGACAGCCAGCTTCCTTTTTCTACAGCAGCAGTGAGAATAGCCTGCCCTGACCCTGTGACTCCCCACTGTAGTAAACTTCCCTGCCCACTCCTGCCAGAGCTCAGGGCTTGGGAATGTGTACGTTGGAAGAGGGTCTTTAAGGCAGTGAATTCTAAGACCAGCCCTTCTGGTCAGCATCTGGACCACCAGATAGCAGGCCTGGGAAAGCCATTAATCATTGTCCTCAGGGACTGTGCCGAGCCACATCCACACTCACAGACTCTCCATCTGTGGTTTCAAGCCAACAATTCTTAGGTGGAAAAATGTAGCCTATTGTCTTGGGGAAAGGTGCTAAAATGACGGAATGCTTTCTTTGTACAGGATGCTGAGAGTCCACGGGCGGGGCAGGGGCTCCATGCTGTTAGGAAACTGTATCCTGACTGTTTTTTTTATTTTTCTTAATTAATCCCCTAATCAAAAAAGGCGTTGTGGTCACTGGCTCAGATGACACATATGCTGGTTTTTATTTTTCATTTCTGGAACTGTCCTGGCCTTTGGAGCACACTCTATTTCAACTTGACTTCCAGAATCTGTGAGCACGCATGCTCCGGTTGGCTGGTGGCTGTGCTGTCCCTTAAAGTGATACCTAGAGTCTTAGCATTCTGGGTGTGTCTGCCTGTGGTCTGCTTGTCCTCTTCCTGACCCAGCCCAATCTCTTACTTCCCATGTGGTCCTCTGAAGCTTGCAAAAGATTGCAATGTGAAGAACCCAGTGTTTCTAAGATGGAGCCATGACAAGAAGGGTTGATGATGTGCTTGGTGTCTTTAATGCCATGGGCAGGATGCTGGCTGTGGACTGCTGAGGTGAGAGGAACCATCCTGCACCAGGACACAGAGAGCAAGGCATACTCAGAGCTCCATCAAATAGACTGCCTTTGAGGCTCCCACATCTACAGTGAGGTATCACAGTGACTGTGGAGCCATGGCTCAAAGCAGAGTCTAGGGTCAAAGCAGCCTGGGTTCATAGCCTGCTATGGTCCTGTGACCTAAGGCATATTATTAACACATATCCTTTGTGTCTTATTATAAAATGAGGTTGATAATAACACCCACCTTAAAGGGAATTAGGAAGCCTGGGTAAGTTAATATATTTAAGTGTCTAGGAACAGTGCCCAGTGTGCGATACAATTATGACCTTTGTCCCTGTTGCTGTGCAGTGAGGTTCTTTGTTGTGGCTCTACCACAGCCTGAGGGCTGTTTTGTGATTACTCCTCCACTAGGGGCTAAAGGTAGGTGTGTGTCTTTGGTCAGGATGTCACTGCAGCCCCTGAACAGGTCATCCCTGCAGAGCTGGCAGCCATTTATTTCTATTTAAGTGGCAGTTCAGGAGGACACCCGAAGAAGCCAAGCTCCCAATCTTTAGCATGCTGGCCCCTGAGTACCCCATGGTGTCATATCTCCAAGAGATGTCTAACACTGGCATTTGTGAAGGAATTGTCTAGGCTTTGCTGGGAGGCTTCATAGATTCCCAACATTGTATTTACCCAAACTTTACACTCGGCTTTTCTGTGTTTCCACTGACATAATAGTGAGTCGGGGTCCATTGCTCAGCCTGCTAGGTGAGGAACATTGGATAAGCTTTCTTAGTGGTGAATATGGCAGAGGCAACTCACCTATTCTGGGCTCTAAGTTTGAATTCCTTTTCAAGTCTTGGAGAATGTTATATGCTTACATCCTTTGGAGTACTGGGTCTCTATGTCTAGGGGAGTGTGTATCTCAGGAGAGGAAGAAGCGAAGATTTCATGTTCTGAAAGGTCTGACTGGCAGGGGAAGGCTCCCCACCCACTCCACCTAAACTCTGACTCTCCACAGGTTTTTGGATTTTTTTTTAAGGCTTAAAGTAACCATTAACTTTTATTCAGCAAGGACAATAAATGCTTGGATGATAGATGGATGGATGGATGGATTGATGGATGGATGGACGGATGGATGGATGGATGGATGGGTAAATGATGAATGGCTGTGTAGATGGATAGAGAAATGGATTAGCAGGTGGGTAGTTGGATAGGTGGATAGATTGGTGGATGGAAAAAAGGATGGATGAATAAACACTCATATGGGAAGATGGTGAGTGGGTAGATAGATGGATTGATTTATGACAGATAGCTGGCTGGGTGGATGGATGGATGGATGCAGAGCACACTGATGCAGATGTTAGCAACAAGTAGTTACTGTTGGGATAAAACTTATTCCTGTCATTTAATACTAGAGGGACCAGTAAAGAAATGTCTTCCCTGTTGGCTGATCTGGAGTTACCCTCCTTCATGATTTGAGCATCTTAGTTTGTTTCGTCCCTAGTCCAAGCAGCTGAGGCTGTTGTGTGCTGTTCTGGTTGGGACTGAACATGAGGCTCCCAGCCGGTCTGTCATGAGTTATACAAGCATTTCATAGGTGGGATGGCGGAAGCCACAGTGTCTGAAGGGGAGGAGCACGCTAGCTCTCGGTTCTTAGCTGGATGTCTGGTTCTAGTTCTTGGGGGTCTCTGTCCTGTGCTGTGACTCTTCCACACCCCAACAATGTCCCAGCCCACAAATAAGGAACAAAAGAGAAGAATCTCAGGGTTCTGGAGGAGGCCCAGACAGCACCCTGTCTAGTACTATTGTGTTTCTCATAAATGGCTTCAAAGTGAGCCCCAACTCCAAACCCAGCCTGTGGCTTTGACTTTGCTTTCAAAATACTGCAGAACCTTTGAGATCTTATACCTTCTTCACACACCAGCTACCTCCTGGGCACACAGTAGGTGCTCAGCAGTGGAGCCCTGGGACTAGTTAGTTGGTTCAACTGTCCTTGTTGGGCTCCCTGGCCCCTGGTGCTATGAGAGCTCCCCACTTCCCACGCAGGGAGGTGGAAGCCGTCCATACAGCCCAATGGAGTGGCTTTGGTTTATGAGATTAACTGAGGCCTACTCCATTGCTGCAAACCTCGGAAATGGCCAAGGGTTCCCTCGGTGTTTTTAAGAAGTGGGATTCAAAAAGCAAACAAAACAATCCAGAGCAGCCTACGCAGGCCAGGAGAGGAGGGCAGATGTGGCTCGGAGCCTTTTTGTTTTTCTGTTGGCTTAGCTGAAAACAGACTAGACTCTTAAGTGAGCCTTCAACCCTTTGAAAGTAGGTCTGTAGCTTTTTTAGAAAACAGTTCTGTGTGTTACAAGTAAATATAATAACACTCATTTGTAAGAAGCAGGGTGTGGGCAAGCGAGGCAGTTTGGTGGATAAAGGCACTTGCTGCCGAGCCTGATGACCTGAGTTCGGTTCCTGGGACCCACGTGGTGGAAGGAGAGAACCGACTCCTGCAAGTTGTCCTGTGACCTCATTGTACATGCTATGACATGCTCTTGTGTTACCATATGTCACTCTCTCACACACAGACACTAAATATAACAAAACATTTTTTAAGAAGCAGGAGGGGAGGGTAATCTGGCTGTGACATCTGTCACTTTATTGATTGCCAGGGTTGACTCACTCATAGAAAGCCCTTCAACATACATTGGATTTATAAGTGTAGCAAGTATTATCTGTAAACTTTCCATTTTAATGTTATTATATTAAAACACCTCACAGACTCGTCATTCCACCGGTACTATAGTAGAAAGAACACAGACAGACTTTCTATCTTGGGCTTAGTTTTCCCATCTGCAAGTGAAATCAATAACACGGGGGTGGCCGGGACCATGGGTCTGAATAAAGTATTTGCTGTGTAAGTATGAGGGCTGGGGTTCAGTTCCCCAGAACCCAGGTAAAGCTGGGCATGCGTGCCTGCCTGCCTGCCTATGATCCCAGTACTTGGGAGGCAGAGACAAGGTCCCCAGGCCAACTGGCTAGTTAGAGTAGCTAAATTGGAAAGTTCCATGTTCAGTGAAGGACCCTGCCTCAGCACATAAAGTTGAGAAGGATTAAAGAAGACACCTTACTTCAACTTCGGGCCCTTGTATGTACTCACACGCATGCATGTGCAACCACACACACAGGTACTCACCTATATATAACCATATAAACGCATGCATGCATTCTACACACATATACACATACAAAAAACAAAACCAGGAGACAGTGCTAAGGAAATGGCCTCTCACTGCACAATTGTGGTGAGCAGAGCTGAGCTACCTCCTCCAACAGTAACAGCAGGTCAGCTGTGCAGTTGATGGGGGCTGTTCCCTTCACCCCAATTTAGGGGTGAGAGTTGCAGCTCCTTGGAACTGAGTAGGCAGAAGCCCCTGGGTGTGAGATCAGAGCGACTCTGAGCCCAGCCCACCCTCCTGAATCTGCTCCCCAAGATGCTGAGGCTGGACTTTTAGGGGTACCAGCAGGCCAGTTTTCACTGGGCGTCTGAGTGGTCTGATGAACGGTCACAGGTCCCTTCCTCTGCTCTGCCTGCTGATGGACGATCTTTCCTCCTCTTTGCCTATGGCTCAATCAAGAGAGGCCCTGTTTCTGGTGGGAGGGGAGACTCATCTCTTGCCCTGCTCTCTCCTCCTCCCCGGCACTGGGGGTGAAGCCCGGGGTCTCACACCTTACCTCCCAGTGACACCTCCAGCCCCTTCGCCTCCTCATATTCCCACTTCGCTCTGTTCCCATGGAGCTGTTGGTTGTTAAATATCAAAGGTATTTTTTGTTCTGTTTGTAAAACTTGGACTCATGAAACAATTGCATAATCAAGGGGGGAGCCTCTCCAAGATTTTTCTTTCCGAATTATTTGCTTCGGTGATCACATCCTGGCATCCTTTCTAGGGTGTGGTCTAGTCTTCTCCGTACTAAACGAGAGTACACCTTTCCTCCTTGGGATAGAAGCAAAATAAACGAGTGCAAACTAGAGGCCTGGCAGCGGCAGCCTCCACCCTTCCCCTAAAGCTGTGCTGAGAATGGCAAGGGGTCCCACTGGACTTAACTCAAATGAGCTGGGGGTTGACTCCGCAGCCTGTGGTGCTCGTGGAGGCATGGTGGCACATGGTTTTGAAAGTTGGCTTTCTGCACTTCCATAGGCCAGAATCAGCCCTGCTTTGCAGCTGTTGGTAAAGGGGACTGGGTCTCCCCGGCATGGTTGCATCATCTGTATGCGTAGTTCCTCCACTCTTACCAGAGGCCAGGGACTGATGCTCTGTGGGGGCCTCCATTGTCCCTGTGGGTGGGCTTCCGAGGACTCCCAGGCTAGGCCCTATCTAGTTTCTCCACCTTCCTTCACTTCTCCCATGAGACCATATCTAACTGCATCCCATATGGTAGGTGTGCTTGAGACAAGATCTCAATATATAGATCAGGCCCTCCTCAAACTCACGATCCTCCTGCTCTGTTTTCTTCAATGTTGAGATTACAGGTGCTGTGCCATCATGCCTCCATGGGCACCTTGGCACTTGCCAAACCGAGTAGGCACTGCTCCCTGCTTCCTTCTGCTCTCCCACTTCCTCGGATGTGTCCTTCCTCTAGACTTGCAGTCTTAGCCCCACCACACCCACTCCGAGACTGTGTGGTCTGACTTCGTCCTCCTTCCCTTTGGCCCGCATTTGTGCCCTCAGCCTCTTTAGATCGTGTCTCCTCCCCCTCCTCCACTCCTTCCCACTCAGTGGAGACCTCTCTTTTCCAGGCCTTGGTGTGTGTGAGGCAGGTAAGCTCTGTCTTTCGTAGGTACCCGTCCATATCCATTTGCTGAATTGTGAAGAAATGTAGACAGGAAACATGACTTGTACATTTCTGTTTCCCTCACACCCAACAGGATGCCTTGAAGAAAGCTGATCTGAGTGTTTTTGGACTGAATAGGCAAATGAATGGTGGATGTGCTTCTCCTCTTGCCTAATGGGTGGAATGAGGTGTGTGGGTGGGTGCATCCAACTGTCTTACTTTCTGTTCATAGTTCGGGAGAACTTAAGCTATGCCCTCCCTGACTTGTCAACCCAATACCTCCACTCTGAGTTTGAGGTGGAGAAGTTGGTCTATCTGTGCCAGATATGTACAACAATGTGCTAATAAACCTGGGACCCAGAAGTCCTACATTCGCCATGAGGACATCCTCAACACAATTGAGGGGACACCCAGGCCCTCTCCAGAGAACAGGTGCTCTGATTGCTCAGGCAGGGCATAGGGGAAAGAAGACAATCCCAGACCATTGCCAGTAGGCTGTGAGATGCCTTCCAGATACGTGCCCTTCAGGATGTTCTCAGAAAGAAAATATAACATGTGTTGTGGCAGGCCAGAGGCAAGTGTCACATGACAGTCGTGGGCGGTAAGGACGATGTAAGATTGGAGCCGCCTGATGTCTAGACACTATGGTCTACTTACTGTTTCAAAAGCATTTTAATTACAAAGCACTTTACAGTGTAAGTTGACCCACTTGGAATTATCGAGAACTTCTGAGTAAATGTCTTCACTTCTTGTGTAGCAGCTGCAACTTGGGTCAAGATTACATTCCTCTAAGGAAGCCGAGTTCCCTGCCTGGGAAATGTGTGTAAAAAGCTCACAGTACCTCTCCTTCGCCTCTTTTCTCGGGGATTAGCCTGCTCAAGCATCTGGATGATGGATGTTCCCAAACAGCTGCTTTCTGTGGTTTGGGTACCAGATTTGTGCATCCCACTCCCAGACAACAGATCCAGGTGCAGTGAGTGGGCATGGCTTTGTCCTTAGAAAGCCTGAGGATTTGCTGACACCTCTCACTAGCTTTGAAACATCTTAGCTTGTTTTCCCTAGCTGAGCCTAGGTATTACATTTATTAAATGTGAGACACAAACACACACATTTTATTGCATCTTTGATTCTTTCTACTCTCTAATCCCAGGTTATGCCTTGAAACCAATTGTTTAGTAATCCTACATTTATTGGGTCATAACGTCTCCCACCTTGTTTATTTGTTTTGCGAAGTTCAGAGACCCATCTCTGCCCCTCAGCCCTTCCAGGGGCCAATAATCTGTGTTCAGACTAAACTCACAAAATTATGCAATAGAGCTGGTTGGTAGCTTTGCCCAGAGTGGAACAGATCTGGGTTGAAACTTCGTCCTACTGTTTCTCAGATAAACATCTTGAAGTGGTTTGCCCTTACCTGTGGTGACCTCACTGAAACAAGGAGAGGAGAGAGTTCCCACCTCCCGAGTTAGCTTCTCCCTCATCTAATAGGATAGGTAGGTATCTTTATCTAATGAGATGGTATCCCTGAATCTTTGTAAATACTGGTCCTTGTACTTCAGTTAGCCTCTGCATCCATCAAAGATCTGATTTGATTTGACTCATTTATTCAATAGGCAAATATATATGGGTCTGTGCCCTGGCTCAAAGAGATTCTCAGTCTTTGGGGATACACTCATGAATTGAATAGAGAGACAAGACGCTGGTGTTTGTGAAGCTTATATTCTCTCAGAAGAGACATGGAGAGAATTGGTTAACAAAACCAAACATAAATAGATTTAGGATTGTGATAAACACTAAGAAGAACAGGGAGGGAGAGAGGAAGGGAGGGAGGGAGGGAGGGAAGGAAGAAGGAAGGAAAAGAAAGAAACAAAGACAGAAATAAAGAGGCAAGCCACAGGGACATGAGGTGGGGATGGGGTGGGAAGGTATCTTGAAGGATTGTGATGCTTGGGATAAGAATGAAGAATGGCTGATGCAGGAGGACCAGCAGGGAAGTCCTTGCAACTTCAGGTATTACAAATGGCCTCTGAGCTCACTTAAATATTTCTTAAACCCCTAAGGGCAAGGGATTATGTGGAGGGACTGACTGAATAATGGAAGCCAGAAACTGGGGTTAAGAAAAAGGTATAAAGTATTTCCTAACTGGCCTTTACAAAAAGAATAAAATTCACTGGACCTGATCTGAGGCCCCTTACAGCTCAGACAGTACACACACTTGAAAGTTCAGGGGACCAGGCAACTCACTGCAACAAGAGGAACTCACCCAGTGACCTCCTGTGTGCACAGGCTCCAGGTGGGACCCATTCCCCGTCCTGATGATGCTGTAGTGAAGTGTCTGCCCTAAACAATGAAGACTGCTTCTAGCCTGCTGGAACCACCATGTCCATGTCCCCAAATGAGATGGCCTGGGCCCTCCTGCCACCCCCTTAAGAGGTCATATTGCTGATTTCACAGGAAGCAAGAACTGAGGAGAGGGCCCTCCTTTTTAATATCTTTAAGGGTGGGCGCCATGCACCATCAAGGTGTCTTAAGGAACAGTTCTATAGAACATTCCCTCCATGCCCACAGTAACTCTGGTTAATAGGAGACACCCTTATCCAGAGACTGGCAGCCTATGTAATGAGCTGTGTGCAGAAAGCCACAGAGTGGCCAATGGCCTGACTGCCTCACTTCTCTACCTTGCCTGCTGTTTCTGGAATATTCAGTTCTACAGATGTGCCTGAATGAAGTCAAGTGTGAAGCCCTGAGCAGAGCAACCTTATCACCTCCAGCTTGGGAGGAGGAGGTGATGAAGAAGAGAGGCATGTTCTAGCAGAGACTCCTGCTCCTTTTCTGAGCCACCTGCTAGGGCTCTGGGTAGGAGGGTAGCTGTGGACTAGCTGCATTCTGACAGAGCTGACCCTGTTTTCCTTGGTTCCACCTCTGCACTGGCTACAGGGACAGCTGCTGGGCATAGTAGTCTGTCCTTTGCTGACATCTGAGTTGTTGACAGAGGAATGCCTGGCCTTGTCTCATACACATCCATTACCTTTGTGGCCTTTCTGTGATGCCAGACTGGGACAAAACTGTCTATGGACAGAATTATTCTTGTCTGTGTTCATGGTGGTCATAGGTTGAGATGGTACCAGTAGAGAATTCATGTCCCCACAAGGAAGACTAAAGGTGCTGGACAGGAAAATCAAGGCCTACATCTTTGAGACAGGTAACAGCAAGAAACGAGTCAGATACGGGCAACAGAAAGACGGGGTAGTAACTCCCTGACCTGTCCACCATTAGCTGTGTAGCTGTTATCTGTTTTGTTTTGTTTCATTTTGTTGAGACAGGGTTTCTTTGTGTAGCCCTAGTTGTCTGGAACTCTCTCTCTCTGTAGACCAGGCTGGCCTCAAACTCAGAGATCCACCTGCCTCTGCCTCCCAAGGCCTGGGATTAAAGGCGTGCGCCACCACCACTCAACCTAGCTGTGTCATCTTGGGTGAGTGTGTGCTTCAGTGCGCCCATATTCAAATGGCAGTTCCTTCACTTCCTGTGTGCTCTGACCTCCAGCGCGTGTGAAGCCATCCTAAGTTCCGGTGGTTGTGAGGTCTGTATGCGTGATGCACTCAAAATCATGCTGGCCACCAACCAGGTTCTGGTAGGACTAGAGGACCTTGTTCATCCTGGTTCCATAGTGGCTCCTGCGAAGCCTGAGTGAATATACTTCAGGCAGGCTGGGCAGCAGGCACGTCAGGAGCTCTCTTGACCTCAACTGGTCCCCGGCTGTGGCACCTGTTGAGTGGAAACACTTGTCATTAGGTAGATTGACAGCTGCTGTTTGAAGCCTTGGCTGGAGTTCTGCCCACTGGGCAAGTACTGAGTGGCACTGCTCAGCCTGTGTTCAGCCTTTAACACTGGATTAGTGGCCTCTGCTGTTGGCTCCTTCGAGAAACCACCACGTTGGGCAGGCCAAGAAGCAATCTGCTGTTGCTGTTATTTTTCCGGCTGGAACTTGAGGGCGTCCACTGTTCTCCCAGCCACCAAGCCAGGCTGGCCCCAGGGGGTGCTGTCTCCCCTAAGGCCCATTGAGTATTCTCCCTCTATCAACATTCTGGCACTGTTTGATGCTTGTCAACCGTATCACCTCATAATTCCATTTCAAAAATGCGTCTGGTAGAAACGCACTAAGTGTGAAATCAGTGTCAACGAGCACATTCATGGCAGGACTGCGGTGGAAGCCGGGAGTTGCGATTAAGCCATAAAGAATCCTGAGGATGCCAGGGCCTGGTCCCAGCTGACTGAGTGCCAGCCCTCTCCTGACTGTTGAAAACTTTCCAGGATCCTGCCTTGCTTCTTGTGTGTTTTAGTTTGTTTTGTTTCTTGTCTAAGTTACTTTAGGCTAGACTCCTGTGACTCACAGGAGAAAGTTGTTCTTTCAGGGAGGAGGGAGGAGGTGAAGCGTTCCCCTTCATTGGCCAATGAAGAAAAAGAAAAAGAGACAAACTGGGTATATTCATCATGGTTCTCCAGAAACAGAACTAGGGACATATGCAATACGACCTGAGGGTAATGTCCCCTCCTCCTCTCTAATGACTTCTGAACACCTTCCAGTGCCAGAGGCATGAGGGATGCATCTCCCGAGAAGTTCACAGGAGGATGGCAGAGCTGGGCTTGAAAAATCACTCACATGTACTGCATCATAGTATGATAGAGATTGTGTGGAATCCCAGTCTGCCACCTGCCTCACTAGGGCAGTACAGCCTACACCAAGGCTAACTGCATGCTCCGGGACCAGGTGCAAGGGTTAAGTGTATGTTCTATGTGTTGTGACCTTGAAGCCTGATGACTAAGTTAAATACACGATCTTTGCACAGTTAGATGCATGGTCTAGGCACCATGGTTAAAGGTGTGATCTGTGCACCATAGTCTGGCTTCACATTCAGCTCTACCACTCAGTAGTTACAGCTGCAAAAATTGTCACCTTTGGGCTGTGTGTTGTTGTGGACATGAACTTGGAAGGTCTTGGCATATAGTTAAAATTTTAGCTATTATTATGCTATGGGAACCCCTTACTAAGCTACTAAAAAAGAAAGAACATGATAAAAATTAGCTAATAATTCTGGATGCTATACCATGTATATGTTTTAGTTCTACTTTTTCTCTACATGTGGATTCTAACTGGCTCTAGGTGTCTTAGCTTTGGCTGTGCTTTATACCATCCTGGAAACATCTTTCTCCCATTCCTCCTCAATAAATGTGATATTCTTGTGACACCCCATTTTGGATCTTGGAAGAACCTATGGCTTCTCTTCTGAACAGAGGAAAGGCATCCAGCCAGGGCCCTGTCGTTGGTTAGGTGACCCTGAACACTGAGCTGCTAACCAGAAGGCTGAAGGTTCACAGAGCTACATAGAAGAAAGACCATTGGCAGGAGAAAATAATTAAGTAAAGCAAAGGATGTTGTAATTTGTCATATCAAGTGACATATATACATGTATGGGCTTAGAAAGGTCTCAGATCAATCCCATCCCCCAAGTTAAACAAAAACCAAAGCAAACAGGAGTGGTAGTGTACGTTTGTAATCCCTGCACTGGAGAAGTGGAAAGAGGAGGATCCTTGGGGTCCACTGGCTATCTAAGCTAGCCTAACCTGAGAGCCCCAAGTCCTATGAAAAGACCTTGTCTCAAAAAAAAAAGAAAAGAAAAAGAAAAAGAAAAGAAAAAAAAGTAGCCAGCTCCTGAAGAGCAAGTTGACCTCTGGCCTCCACATGCACAGAAGAGTCATAGATCTAGTCAAGATGAAGTTTGAGTCATAGCTACGTGGGTGTGCGCGCACGCACGCATGCACGTGCACACACACACACACACACGTAAAAGATGTGGATTTCAGTCTGTGTAAAAAACACCTTGAAAATATCTGATCAAGAGAAATAAGTGGTTTAGAATTTTTTTTTAAAAGGGGGATGCTGGAGAGATGGCTCAGTGATTAAGATCACTGGATATTCTTCCAGAGGACCCAGGTTCAATTCCCGGTACCTACATGGTGGCTCACAACCATCTGTAACTCCAGTTCCAGGGACACAGTGCCCTCTTTGGACCTCCACAGTCACCAGGAACACATGTGTGTACAAACATATGTACAGGCAAAACACCCAAACACATAAAAATAAAGTAAAATTGAAATATTTAAAGGTTGACTAAATATTGACCTCTGAACTCTTGCCAATGATATCTACCCTGAAGTAACTGAGAGCAAAGGTACTGGTTCTGCAATTGAGTTGAGGTGCACAAAGAAGTAAGACAGATAGCTGAATGGATGGATAGATGGGTGGATAGATGGATGGAGAGATGAATGCATGGATGGAGGAATGGATGGATAGATAGATTTATAGATGGAGGAATAGATATATAATAAAGCAAGGAAAGCAAAATCTAATTAAAGAATCTATGTGATGAGTACTTTGATGTTATCTAAGATTGTTGACAATTTTCTATTTGAAAAATGTTCACGTATTACCAAAAGTAATAGAAAGCTGTTAGAACAAAAAAGTAAGACAAAAAAAAAACAAAAACAGATTCTGAGACGGGCAAGATGGCTCAGTGGGGAAAGATGTTTGATGCCAAGCCAGGCTACCTGAGTTCAATCACCAGGACCCACAGGGTGGAAGGAGAGAACTGACTCCCACAAGTTGTTCTCTGACCTCCACATGTATGCTATGGTGTGTGCACTCTCTCCACTTCCCTCACAAACGCAACATTAATAAAGTATAAGAAAACCTTTTTTCAAAAAAAAAAAAAAAGCAAATGCTTGGAATATTTACAAACATTTAAAATACTGTAAGAAATATAACTAGACATGTTGATGTCCTATAATAGATGCCCCTTTTAAGTTAAAAAAAATGAAAAATGGCAAAGGAGAAGCAGGTGAGAAGGTGCCATGTGCGCATCCAGGCCATCACCACAGAAGAGCCGGGAGGGAGGGTGTGGTAGACACTGAAATCGAGAGAAACTGGAACACAAGGTCACAAGGGGTCTGAAGGCCACAATGAGTTCTTCTGATTTTGAGTTCTGAGAGCCACAGGAGTGGGTAGATGGTGGCAAGCCCGGAGAGGCAGGGTCTCCCGTTAGAAGGGCTGTGGCTGATGTGTGGGGGAGAGGCTAGAAAGAGATACAGGAAGGAGCAGGGAGACCAGGTAGGACCCCGATGTCAGGGCAGGTAGGACTTGGAGAAGGTGGTAACACAGAAGAGACAAAAACTGGTTAGACTTGGATGTGTTTGAAAGGAGTCAACTGGTTTGCTGCCATGGAGGTGGGAGATGGGAGAGTGGGGGGGATGAGGGGGTGAGGGGGGTTGGTGAGAAAGGAGCAGAATAGGTGTAGAGTCTAGCACTAAAAAGCTGGAAGAGTCCCATAAGCATTTCCCAAGACAGTGATGGTCAAGGGAGGAACAGGTCCGGGGCAGGCTGTGAATCTGTGAGACGCTTATTAGAACAGCTGGAAATAATCAGCAGGCAGGAGTGCCACTACTGCGTTCTGAAACCTAGGGGAGTTACCGGTCATGGTTTTGCATATCATCAACATGTGAGTTGATGGTGAAGCCTACCAAGATCAAGCCTGAGGATCCACTCCATTGCAGCACGAGGAAGATGAGGGGAGCAGCCTGGGCATCTGAGCACCTGTGGGGTGGGTGGAAGACTCCATTTAAACAGCACAGGGATGCCATTCTCCCTCTCATCTGGCATTGTTCTAGAACCAGTTCTCCTAAAGCAGGGTTTCATTCTATTCTGTCCCAAACAGGCAAAAGGAAGAATGGAGACCCCACCTGCTCCAGGACCCTCCAGGTCTAGCTCCTTCTCCCATGCCTACTTGGTTTCACCTTCTCTGCCTCGCTGAACCCCCAGCTCTAGCCCCATCCAGGCTCCCCACTGTTCCACAGCCATCTCCCTCTTTCTCATTCTTGCTATTTCTTCTGCCTCTCTAATTCCCCCAGCTCAGTTCTCCCATCATGTTCCATCTCCTGCATGGTCCTTCCTTGATCCAGTCACCCAATCCATGCCTTCTCCAACTTCCTTAACAGTGGTGGCTAGTACTCAACGACCTAGCACTCACTACATCTGCCTCTCTTCTCTATTTCCAACTGGGTTATTAGTTTTCTGGGGCAAAGGACACAGTCCACAACCCTCAGAGCCATCTCACAAGTCCCTACACATCTCAGGTGTCAGGACAGTACTGGTGAGCTCTCTCCTGGTTAACACTGTCTTTGACTTGGAAGAAGTAGTAGTAGCATGGTGACCTTGAGCCTGACTGCTAAGACCAGAGGTCACATTTTCACCCTGTTTTACAGCTAGGATCCAGCACTCACTATTCCAAGTGACCATAGGCCCACATCAGCAGGCAGTGTGAGCAGTGCAGGCAGTGTGAGCAGTGTGAGCAGTGCAGGCAGTGTGGGCAGTGTGAGCAGTGCAGGCAGTGTGGGCAGTATAGGCAGTGTGGGCAGTGTAGGCAGTGTGAGCAGTGCAGGCAGTGAGAGCAGTACAGGCAGTGTGAGCAGTGTAGGCAATGCAGGCAGTGTAAGCAGTGCAGGCAGTGCAGGCAGTGCGGGCAGTGCAGTCGGTGCGGGCAGTGCCTGCAGTGCAGGCAGTGCAGGAATTGCATGCAGTGTGAGCAGTGCAGGCAGTGCATGCAGTGAAGGTAGTGCGAGCAGTGCGGGCAGTGCATGCAGTGCGGGCAGTGCATGCAGTGTGGGCAGTGTGAGCTGTGTAGGCAGTGTGGGCAGTGCAGGCAGTGCAGGCAGTGTGAGCAGTGTAGGCAGTGTGAACAGTGCAGGCAGTGCATGCAGTGCAAGCAGTGTGAGCTGTGTAGGCAGTGCAGGCAGTGTGAGCAGTGTAGGCAGTGCAGGTAGTGTGAGCAGTGCAGGCAGTGTGAGCTGTGTAGGCAGTGCAGGCAGTGTAGGCAGTGCAGGCAGTGCAGGCAGTGTGAGCTGTGTAGGCAGTCCAGGCATTGTGAGCTGTGCAGGTAGTGTGAGCAGTCCAGGCAGTGCAGGTAGTGCGAGCAGTGCAGCCAGTGTGAGCAGTGTAGGCAGTGCAGGCAGTGTGAGCTGTGTAGTCAGTGCGGGCAGTGCGACCAGTGTAGGCAGTGCAGGTAGTGTGGGCAGTGTGAGCAGTGTAGGCAGTGCAGGCAGTGCGACCAGTGCAGGCAGTGCGGGCAGTGTGAGCAGTGCAGGCAGTGTGAGCAGTGTAGGCAGTATGAGCAGTGTAGGCAGTGCAGGCAGTGAGCAGTGCGGGCAGTGTGGGCAGTGCAGGTAGTGTCAGCAGTGCGAGCAGTGTGGGCAGTGCAGGCAGTGAGCAGTGCAGGCAGTGCGGGCAGTGCGACCAGTGCAGGCAGTGAGGGCAGTGTGAGCAGTGCAGGCAGTGTGAGCAGTGTAGGCAGTATGAGCAGTGTAGGCAGTGCAGGCAGTGAGCAGTGTGGGCAGTGCAGGCAGTGTGAGCAGTGTAGGCAGTGTGGGCAGTGCAGGCAGTGCAGGCTGTGTGAGCAGTGTAGGCAGTGTGGGCAGTGCAGGCAGTGTGGGCAGTGCAGGGAATGTGAGCAATTTGGGCAGCTCCAGATCTTATTCTAGTCTTAATGCTACTGTTACCATTGCTCCTCTCAGCAGAGATGCACATGAGCCATAGTGACTCTCTGCTAGCAGGGGCTGGGCTAAGGTGGCACTTTTGTCCTGGCTTCAGGATCTTATACTTTAGGTGGGGAGGTGCCATGAGGCCCAAATACCACTCCCCCAAAGACAGCCATAGGGGCAAGGAGTGTACTTTCAACCCCTAGACCAGTGCTAGCTTGAGCATACTCATGAGGCTAAGGGAAGAATGTTTGCAAGTGGAGCTTCCCTGGCCCAGAACCTGGGCTCCCTGCTTACACTGTTGTGAGAGGAGGAGAGTACTGGGACACTCCAGCCAGGGGAGGGAGAGAGGGAATGGAATGTTTCTCTTGGAGGAAGTATTTCTTGAGGGGAAGCATGATGATGGGAGAAAGCTAATGTGCCTGTGGATCTCTGTAGTTATTAAGTGGAGTGTGGTAGTCAGGATAGCTGGGTGGGAGAGCAATACAAGAGAGAGTTGGGGCTGAGGATGCCATTCTGTCGGTAGACTGTCTAGTGGACGTGAAGTCCTGGGTCCAGTCTGTTGCACTGCATAATCTGGGTGTGGTGGCACATGTCTCTGATTCCAGCACTTGGTGTAGGTGGAGGCAGGAGAATCTGAGGTTCAAGGTCATCCTTGGTTATATATCAAATTCAACACCAGATTGGGCTACATGAAACTGGACTTGGGGAGTGGGGTGTGTGGAAGTAGTCAGGACATTGGATGGGGCAGGGTCCCACCAACAAAATGAGATTTAGCATCCTGCCAAAAATGGAGTGTGAAGTGTTTGTGAAGAGCCTTCCCTGGCCAGCCCTTTCAAGGACTTCTTCATGGCTGCGATCTTGGTGGCCATATCTCCCGTGAGGCTCCCTCCTTGTCGCTGTGCAAACTGATGCTATAAAGTCCCCCAGCTCCCACCATGAGCCCCCTCCCTGCAGGCACGAGGCAGGTGCCTTGGCTTCAAACACTTTTCTTCCTATGATTATGAACAGGCTGGTTTTGCTTGCAGTCATCGGCTAACAGCCACGGACTTCCTGCCTGGGTTCAGATAAGTTGCTTGTCCCAACAGCCAGAGGCTGTGAAGCCACCCTAGGAAGTACGCTGGCATGTCTCTGGCACCAGAGTGCTGCCCCAAAGAGCCAGCATGTCTGGAGGGCTATCATTACCAAGGAGACCCAGCTCGCCGTAGAATCCTTGTGCTAGCTGATTGAAAACACTGCACTGCGGCACCTGTCCCCATGGCTTCCTGGGAGCTGCACTGGCTGAAGCTCCATCTGGCCTGGGAACTTCCGCCCTGGGGAAGCACAGTTGGGCACAGCCCTGTCCTCCTGTGCAGAAATTCCCTGTGAACCCAGGTTGAACTCTGGCTGCATTCATGTGGCCTCGGTGCAGGGAGAGGGGGAAGTGACCTCTGTCCATTCTCACCACTAAGTTCCTGTTAGTCAGGTTTTCCACTCAGGCAAGCCATTGAGAGCATAGGCCTGAGGTTAAATCCAAACTTGACCATTTACCTGTTACATGGTCTAGGGAGGGATTTCTTGCCTTCTTTGTCTCCATTTTTTTTTTTTTTTTACTCCCTCAAAATTGAGGACTGTGCTCATGACTTCTAAACTGAAGGGCAGAATATTCACAAATGAAACTGTCCTTAGACCCCCACCTTTAGCCCCTGGGCACGCTACTCACACAAGGAGGCACTCTGTGTGTGTGTGTGTGTGTGTGTGTGTGTGTGTGTGTGTGTAGGTATGTGTGTGGGTGTGTATCCCCATGTGCTTTAGGAGGCCAGACAAGGTGTCTTACTCAATCACTTTCTGCCTTACTCTTTTGGGTCTCTCACTGAGCCTGGAACTAGACTTGCAGTCAGCAGGCTCCAGTGACTTCATGTCTCTGCTCCCAACAGTGCTGGGGTCACAGGTGTGTGCATAGCTACACCCAGCCTTTTGTTTTGTTTTGTAACATGGCTGCTAAGGATTTGAACTCAGATCCTCATGTGTGCACAGCAGGTGCTCTTACCTGCTAAGCCACCTCTCAGGCACTGGTTTAACCTTTCCACGCCTCTGTCTCTCCATTTCTAAGGTGGGTGTGATGCTGACCCTTTCAAGGGGCAGTTAGAAAGACGAGGTCCAGGAAGTGGTTAGGGCGGCGGCCCACAGTAGAGAGTGCTGGCAGAGTGCATGTGAGCCATTCTACACTTGGTTTCAGCTAAGGGCCTGGGCGGGCCAGCAGCCATGCAGAGCAGACCCCTGTCTGCTGGCCGTTGCTGTGCTCACAGCACCTCACCATAGCCCTGGCCCACACTGCACCCAGGGAGAAGGGAGGGCGGAAGCAGGGCAGAAACAAAGACTGCAGACTACCGGGCCCTGCACTAGCCCTGGGTGCACTCGGTGATCCTTGCGCATTCTGTGCTGGGTCGCAGTGTTCCCGTTTACTCATGGACTAGGAGGAGATGTGGTTGGAAGATGCACTGTGCCATCAAGAAATGAGTGAGCGGGTTGGGGGGATGGCTCGGTGTATGAAGTTCTTGCCGTGTAAGCGGGAGAACTGGAGTTCAGCTCTCCAGAACCCACCTGAGTGCTGGCTAGGTGTGGCAGCCCACCTGTAAGCTGGGCTCAGAGGCAGGGGGTCTCCAGACCAGGAGCAGGCTAGCTAGCTAGACTAGACTAGCCTGTGTCTGTGAGCTCGGTGCCCACTTGAATAAGATGGAAAGTGACTGAGGAAAACTTCAGTCACACACACACACACACACACACACACACACACACACACACACACGTGCCTACACCTACATAGGCGAACACACATACACACCCATATATACAACACAAACACATGCAAAAAAAAAAAGAGTTGGCAAGATGGCTCAGTGGGTAAGAACACTGGCTGCTCTCACAGGGGATCTGGGTTCAGTTCCCAGCATCCACATGGTAAGTCACAGCTGCACGGAACTCCAATTCCCAAAGAACCAACACCTTACGGCCTTCACAGGCACTTGCAGGCAAAACACTCATATACATAAAAATAAATAAAAGTTTACAAGAGTCATGCTTTCAGGGCCCCATCTGAAGTGCAGCAAGAGTTCTGTGTGAGATTCCTGGCCGGAATCTACTGGCCGTACACTAGCTGTTGTCCCGACTCTGGCTCCTTGATAAATAGTCTGTTTTTTCCATGCAGTGTTTGTCTCTTGTTGAGAATGTGCAGGCCTGAACTCTACCAAGCTTATCTTTACAGTGGATTTCCTGCTGCTGGTGGATCTGCCTGCTCCCCAATGAACAATAATTCACATCACCCAAGTGCAAAGATAATACTGATGTCCGTGATGTAGGTGGCCTTGGCAGACCCCTGCTCCTTCTGTCTGGGTGGGAATCTGCAAACATTAACCCTGGCTGGCATGCACCCAACATCCCTCTCGTGGTCAGAAAGCCAGGACTGAGTTGGCGGGGAGTGGGTGGGTGGGAAGTTCATTCATCCATCAGCTATGTGTTGGGCCTCCTGTGCGTACCAGGCAGTGGATGAGCTCAGGCACACAGATAACACAGAGAGGATGGGGCAGTTCTTGGGGCCCAGCCAATGATAACATAAGAGCTCGTTCTGGGGCAACAGTAAGGACTGAGCCAGCAGGAGCATAGGAGGAGTGTGCGGCCTAATCTAGGGACTCAAGGAAGGCCTTTGGGCTGGCTCTCTCTCTCTCTCTCTCTCTCTCTCTCTCTCTCTCTCTCTCTCTCTCTCTCTCTGTGTATATGTGTGTGCACAATCCTGTGTGTGTGCTCATGTGTGTGTGTCTGTGTTCATTATGTGTGTGTGCACGTTCGTGTGTATGTGTGCTCTTTGTGTGTGTGTGTGTGTGTGTGTGTGTGCATTCATTGTGTGTGTTCATGGATGTGTGGTAGGTGCACATGTTTGCTCATGTGTGTGTATGGAGGGCAGAGGGCAGCCTTGAGAGTCACTCTTCAGGAGATATTTACCTTGTCTTTTGAGATAGGGTCTCTCATTGGCCTGAGACTCACCATTTTAATTAGGCTGACTAGTCAGTGAGCCCAGAGATCCACCTGTCTCAACCTTGCTGCCTCCTCACAGCTGTGTGACATCAAACACAACTCTGTCTCTGTCTCTCCGCCCCTCCCCCCACTCTTTTTTTTTTTTTTTTTTTTTTTTTGCTCTTTCTCTTTAAAATGGGCTCTAGGCCTGAACATGGTTCTCATGCTTGTACAGTGAGCAATCACTGACTGAGGCTGGGTTTTAACCAGAAGCTCTGTTTATTGAAAGTCAGACATAAGTGGCAATTGCTGGGTGGGTCTGTGGAAAGAGGAGGGTCCTTTGCCTCTGTGTTCAGTCTACTGGGCCACCCTTGTCATCCAGAGCATCCACTGACCATGGGCATCCCAGGAAGCCAGTGCTGCTCCTCTGCCCAGACACGTGGCTGCACGGTGTTTGGCCGCTTGTCAGGATACCAAGTCTCCATTCTAATCATAACTAGCACATTCCGAGGGGAACCGTCCTGCCCCCACTGCCCCAGCCAACAGGCCCTTGTGCCAGCCGAGATTTTTCTCCCTTGATATAACTAAGCCCATTGGCATTTGCTTTGATTAAAATCATGGTATGACTGGCATCTCTGAGATTCCAGGCCCAAAATATGCAACAAAGCCTAGGATGATAGGAAGGCCAAACAAACATTCGCTGACGGGACCCAGGTGCTGCCGAGAAGACTGGACATGAGTCCTGGCTAGTGTTTGTACACTCGAGGTACAACGGTCCCTGGCTGAAGAAGAGGTTTCCTGCCTTGTCTGGGTACCAGAGATGGATTAGGCATGGTGAACGAAAACTGCAGAAGGCCTCTGTCCTCCTCACCCTCCATCCTCCAGCTGGCCCAGCTCTGGCCGTGGAGTGACAGAACTCACCAACGGGAAAAATGTGGTAACTGCAAAGACATGTAATGGGTCCAGACTTCGCCCAAAGCAAACCCCACAAGCCTGGGGTTTGGAGCCGGTTCTGAAATGACCGTCATTGTCTGGCTATGTGGAGCAAGAAGCTACGTGGAGGGTGAGATAACGTGCGGATCTGGGCTGAGGAAGCTGGTTTTCTCCAGGCACCTCTGTCCAGAGAGGAAGCCAGCCCCCCTCCCCCTCCCCCCCCCCTCCCCGCACTCCCCAAAGTCTCTGGGGGTGAGTCAAATCTCAGCAGTGACTTCATTTCCTCTAATTGGGTATCTACAAACTCTCTGGAAGGTTCCAGCCAGTAAACTACACTGATTGCAGTGTGGGAGCCTCTGATACACTTGATCGCCCTTTCCCTCCGGGACCCTGGCGGCCTAGGGAGTGACATGAGAGGATGGAGTATTTGCTCAGGAAGAGGGAAGTGTTTCTAAGATAACATTTAATCCCAAGTAGAGGGAAGTTTCCAGATGTCTCTGCAACGTCCGTCAGTGAGCGAGAAGTGGGTGAAGGCCTTGCTTATTGACTTGCTGAACAGCTTCAGCTATTCGCACATACCCCACACCCCCATGTCCACCCCACCCACCCCGCACACACACTCACCTGTGAACTCCTGCCGCTGCTGGGCTACCACCATGCTTTCGGGTCTTACACAGCACTGAAGAAAATTAGATGTCAGTGTGACTATCTACATCACCATGTGCCCCCTCTTCTGTCCTAACAGACTGTGTCCTCTCTGGAGAAGGACATGGTCTTCTTCAACATGCATGACTTGATATATGGACCTTGTCTCTTCTTCACCCACAGCCCGGTGCCAAGAAAACCAATGTGTTTAAGACCTTCAGCATCTGGGTGCAGACTACTCTCCTCTTTTCTCACCCCTCACCCCTTTTTCTCCAAATGGGCTCCAGCGGCTGAGATGTTTGGTTTTCTTGTTATTTCCATCAAACCAGAAGCAGGAGTGCATGGTAGACTTGGGAGCAAGACCATCTGGGTTTCGATCCTGGCTCTGCCCCTTTCAGTCTGACACCGTGGACCAGTTAGTGACCTTACAGTTCTGTGCCCTGCTTTTCCCATTTGGGAAATGGTCAGAATGAAAGTTCTCTTCTATGAGCAATAACAGTTCCTGAATTTGAGAAGTCAAACACACGACTGTAAGTGAGTGCACCACAGATGTGGGCTACCGTGACGATGAGGATGACACAGAAAGTCCCTCCTCTGAAGTCCCTGGCATTCTACCAGACAGACTTAGCTTTTCCCTTTCTGAGCATGAAATAGATTAACCACAAGACATTGTAGTTCTTTATTTCAAAGTCCAGATTTACCCCATGGCCTGGAAGTCTCTAGAAACAGGTGTTAGTTTTCAGTAATAAGACTCCACCATTCAGGGCTGGAGAGATGGCTCAGTGGTTAGGAGCGCTGGCTACTCTTTTGGAGGATCCAGGTTCAATTCCCAGCATCCATATGGTGCCTTGAAACCACCTGTAACTCCAGTTTCAAGGGCTCTGGTACCGTCTTCTGGCCTCCATAGGCACTTAGGCATACACCTGATGCACAAACATATCCACAGGCAAAATACCCATATGAATAATAAAATTTAAAACGTTGTAAAAAAAATAATAATCCAACATTCATACCAGTGTGTGTCATGCCTTTCTCTAATTACCACAATTTTTGTTTGTCTAACATTACCTAGAATTGGGTCCTGGGATTCTACCACTGGGCCTGAAGTTTTTATTTTTTTAATACTTATTTTATGTGTATGTTTGAGTATCTGTGTGTATGTGTGTGTGTGTACCACGTGCAAACAGTGCCCACGGGGACTAGAAGAAGGCCCTGGAACTAGTTACAGGTGGTTGTGAGCCATCGTGTGGGTGCTGGAAATTGAACTTGGGTCCTCTGGAAGAGCAGCCAATGCTCTTAACTGCTGAGTTATCGCCAGTCGATTTTTCTTTTAGATAGGGTCCCACTGTTTTATTGTATGTAATATAACCAACATACTATAAGATTTATCCTACTAAAGGATGTAACTATCACCGCTGCCTAATTCCAGAACATTCTAAAAGGAAGCCACATACCCAGTAGCATTCACGTCCCAATCTTTCCTTTGCTTTAACCTTATCACACCAATCTTTCTGTCTATACAGATTGCCTATTCTGCAGTTCAGATCCTCAAACCCAAATCAGCACCAGCTGGGTGTGGCAGCCCATCTGTAATTCCAGTGTTCAGAAGGCAGATATCAGGGATCCCCAGAGCAAAAGCAAGATGGCTGACTAAACTATCCTGTATCAGCAAGTCCTAGGGTCACTTGAATAAGGGGGAACAATTGAGGAAGACTCCTGATGTCAACCTTGGGCCCCTACACACATGTACCTGCACCCACACATGCAAATACATATAGGCACCCCGATATTACACCTGTATCTTGCTTATCCATTAATTCATAGGCTCACAAGTTGTTTGCAATTTGGGGCTGATAGGTATAATCCTTCCCTTGATGTTCATGGAGATGTTTTTGATTCTCTTGAGTCTGTGTACCTAGGAGTGGGATGGCTGGCTAATATGGTACCCCTGGGTTTAACTGATAGAGGAATTGCTATACCAGACTGTTTGAAATCATTTGCACTAGCAAGATGTGAGTTTGAATATTTGCAGCTCCTGATTCTTGTGCCTCCATCAAATTAGAACCTTTACTAGCGACGAGAGAGTGACCACTCACCTTGGCTTACTTTTGCATTTCTCTGATGACTAACAGTGTTGAGGTCTTTTTATCTACTTACTGACTCTTTGTGTATCTTTACTGGGGAAAAAATGCTATCTAAGTTCTTTCTCGGGCTTACTCAGGTATTTTAATTTATTTTTCATTTTAAGCTGTCAATTTTTTATGCATATTAATACAAGTACGTTATCAAGACTTATCAGTTATGTGGTTTGCAAATATTTTCTCCCATCAGTGGGACAGTCTTCTCTTGTTTCTTTTCCTTTGCCAGGCTGGGGAGGGGGTGGGGAGAGACAGGCTGGCCTGGGCTCACAGGCGTATGCCGCCATAACTGTCTTCTCTTCACTTCCTGGGCAAAAATAGCTTTTGAAACATTAGTTTTATTTTAAGATTTATTTTTATTTGTGTATGGGGGGGGGCTGTCAGATCTGTGTGCTGGTGCATGATGGGTGAGAGGAAGGTGTCAGATCCTCTGAGCTGGAATTACAGGTGGTTGTAAGCCACCTGACATGGGTGCTGGGAATGGAACTCTGGCTTCTAGAAGAACAGAGAATGCTCTTAGCCACTGACCCATCTCTCCAGCCCCAGCACCGAAGTTTTTAACCTTGCTGAAATCCAGATGATCAATATTTTCTCTTGTTGTTTGGCTCTTGGTCCTAAGGAAGTATTGGCTAGCCTTCGGTCACAAGAATGATAGAATGATGTTCCACACACTTTCGCGACTCGGAAGCACTTCCTTCTTTTACTGTGTATTTATTTAGTGCTACTGGAGACACGTAGCTCAAGGCCTTGCACATGCTAGGCTAGCACCCTACAGCTGAACCACTTCCCCAGCCCAATATACTTCCCAAAGGTGATCCCATTGACAACAGCCCTCTGAAGAAAAGCAGCACTTCATAGATCCAGTTCACAGGAGAGGAAACTAAGAGGTGGTGTACCAAGGCTGGGATCAGATCTAGTCCCGCCTTACTCAGAACCTCCTATGTTTCTTATGGTACCTTCTCCAAAAATCCCCTTCTGTGTCCTCCCAGGACTTGAACAGTGTCCAGTCTGTGATGGACCCACAGGGAACATACACTGGGTGGAGGAATGACAGACCCTAGCAGATGCCCAGGATGACGTGGCTGGTGAGGTCGTACCTCAGTGATGGCACTGCCTGGACGCTCAAGGTTGCTAAGTGTCTCCTTCTCCTCCACAGTGTCTCATCGTCGGAGGAGGACCGTGTGGCTTGCGCACTGCCATTGAACTTGCCTACCTGGGAGCCAAAGTGGTTGTAGTGGAGAAGAGGGACACCTTCTCCCGGAACAATGTGCTGCACCTCTGGCCCTTTACCATCCACGACCTGCGGGGCCTAGGAGCCAAGAAGTTCTATGGGAAATTCTGTGCTGGTTCCATCGACCACATCAGTGAGTGGGGGAAGGTCCAGGTCTCACTGTGGGTGGACCCATCTTGTCATATCTAGGAGCCCCCGCTGGTCCTTGAGGATCCATACATCCAACTTACAGATGTTACCTGAAGGACTATGCGTTAGTTACTTTGCTCTGCCTGTGGTCAAATACTTCGCAGGAATCAACTTGAGGAGAGGTTTGTTCAGGCTCATGGTTTGAAGGGACACAGCCTATCATGTCAGGGAAGTCAAAAAGGCAAGCAGCTGCATGGCTGATAGCTCATACCTGGGCAGATCTGGAAATGATGAGCAGCCCAGCAGAATGGCCAGGCTATAAACATCAAGCTCTCCTCCTCCCCCAGTGACTCACTTCTTCCAGCTAGGCCATATCTCCTAAAGGTCCTACAGTCTCCTAGAACAGTACCACTGGATGGGGATCAAATGTCAAAACACATGAGACTGTGAGGACATTTCACATTCAGACCATGAAGGCTACTTTGTGGGTTATTCTGGGCTCTGTGCTATATCCCATTGGTCACAGACTCTGGCACATACTGCTTGCCAAAAGACCTGTCTCCAGGGCCTAAGTGCTTGACACATAATAGATGAACAATAAACATCTGTTGAGTGGATGAATGAAATACAAAGCCCTGAGGTAAGCAGCGGAGTCTGTACGCTCTGGGAGCACACTAAGATTTTTGTCAGTAATAAAATGTGCTCTAATAGAGTGAGTCACATTCCCAGGAGGAATTTAAAGAGAGAACTCACAAAAGCTCTAACAGGGCCAGTTGGTTGAGACCTCCTTGTGCAGAGGCATTTGGACATTGTGCTGCTAGTCCTGGGGAGCAGGGCAGGTGGCAGATGAGAGGAGGGACGTAATTGGATGTGTAATCTCTGATGGACTGCTTACCAGTGCTCCTGAGATCTTTGACGAGAGAAGGCTACGTGGTGTGCCTTGGTGGAGGCTGGGAAGGGAAGTTGAGGATGTAGACCTGATGCTGGGCAGTCTCTGAATGCCCCTGTGGAGTATGGCTCCTGTTCTGCCATTGGTCACTCCTGGCATCTTGAGGCAAGATCTGTGCATACCAGTTTTGGAGAGATAACCTCCCTCCTCCTCTGAGCTTCGCAGGGAAGAGGTCTCTAGCCATCATCTCTATTACAGTGGAACTTATGGAAGTCAGGCAGGTCACATGGGAATCAAGTGAATTAAACACAAAGTATGTCTCTTTTATTTCTTCCTTACTTGGTTAAAATTCCTTACCTTCCTCAGACCTCGATTTTATCTCCTATAAAACAGGATTAATCTTGTCCCTTGAATTGCTAAGGGTACCTAGGGTCAAGTTTGTAATATGGTAGCACTACGTCTGCTATGTAGTAAGTACTAAAGTGCTTTGTGGCATATAGTAAGCAGGGTGCCATGTTTGGTCCTCAAACCTAAGAACCTTGTACGTTTCCATGGGGATGGGTGAGAAGGGAGCCCAAAGAGCCATGTCCATATGAGACCAGAATTGATGGGAAAAGTGAGTGGGGTGTGGGTGGGACTGGAGAGAATTATCAGCTGCTAAGGGTGTAATTTATTCAGACACAGAAGAATTTACCAGCAGCAGCCCCAGAGTTTATTCCCACTTTGGGATGAGAAAATTCCAGGAGTCCAATGGAAAGAAATTTGTATTTGCCCAGAAAGCCACAGCATGAGCTGGCGGGATGCTCTGACCCACCCAGAGAAGAAGGTCTGTTGGTTAGAATGTGGAGCACGGCTTTGAGCACAGTGCTAAGAGGATGTGGCATCATCAAGGGAAGTCCTGTTAGAATGGAGGTGGGGATTTATAGAGCACCTACTGTGTACTGGAAGCCAGGGACCTCGACAATGTGAGGAAGGTGTGGCCAAGCCTCCCCTGGAAGGACTGTCTCCTTAGCAGGTTGTGGCCTGGGCTCTCTAAACCCAGCTGTCTGGCTTCTGCTCAGACTGTGGGCGGTCTCCAGCCGCAGCTGCGCCCTCAGGTTCAGCATTGCTCAGCACTTCTCTTTAGTACTGTGTTAGAATGCTCCACTCCCCACCCCTGTTCTTCCAGCCCTAGGATCTTAGCAGTGGTCTGTGTCCTATGCCTGATGAAGAGAGGCCATTGGCCTGCCCTTTACACACTTATCTTCCTTTCTTAGCACCCCCAGGACAGAAACAGAGCTAGCCCTCCTTCCAACTCTAGTCCCTCTTGGATTTCTCTTCTTCTTCCCCCTTCCCCATCACCAGTCTTCCTGCTCCTCACCCTGGACCCCGCCTTCTGTGGGGACCCCATTATTGTTCCTTAGCTCAAAGGGTTTGTTCTAAAAGAAGAAGTGTGGACTGTCTGTCTGTCTGTCCACTCATACTCCTCCCATGGTTGTCTCCTTCCTTTCTGCTGCCACACTAAAGAGATTTTTACCCAGCAGCTTCCTGGCTCCGGGGTGCCCTGGCCTCATGTGGCCCTCATTGTTCTCAGTCTGTCCAGCGAATCTGATGATCCCAGTTGCTCCTCTCTTGCAGCCCCAGCCCAAGCCCCGGCATTCTGTCCATCTGCTTTCTCCATTAGACAGCATGTGCCCATCTTCCTGTGACTAAGATGGCACCTGGCACATTGTGGGTGCTCAGTGAATATTAAATGAGCTACACCCACTCAATACAGAGACGCCCACAGCAAGTTTACAACTTCTCACTGTGCAGAAAAATAGTTGGAGGCATGCCCTTTTGTGCTGAGCGGTGGGGGACAAACAAGGTTGCGCTCACTGAAGGCATTTGACATGGTAAAAAGTGGAGAGCATTCAGCGCAGTTGGTAGGGAGAATTCCCTGCCTTGCCCCTTCCCGTTGGAGATGGAGGAGCTTTGAGCATGGGCTGCATCCAATGAGCCATTTGATCTCTGACTTCCCTTATGGCCCTTGACTCTCACTGTCTCCTCCTCTCTCCATCTTTATCTTATCAGATCAGAGCCCGGCTCAGCAAAGGTGAAGGAAGGACAGTCAGCTCTTCCTAGTTAGAACAGCCTGGTACAGCTAGAGCCAAGCTGTCGGGTCAGACTGAACTGGCTCCACTCTGCTTTTTGCTTCTGTGTGGCCCTGAGCAGTCACTTGACTTTATCAAGTCTCAAAATCTCCTCTATTAAATGAAAATAAGAAGGTTCCCCAAAGGCCACTGTGTGGGATGAATGAAAAGGTCTGAGTGCTTGGTTCAAACTCAGCTGATACGGTGAGCCACACCTGCATGGTACTCACATACAGGTGGTGCTCAAGCATTGCTCCTAACAGTCCTCTCTCTCCCTTCCCTTCCTTCCTGACAGGTATCCGTCAACTACAGCTCATCCTGTTCAAGGTGGCCCTGATGCTGGGAGTGGAAATCCATGTGAATGTGGAATTCGTGAGGGTTCTGGAGCCTCCTGAAGACCAAGAAAATCAAAGTACAGTATAATTCTCCTTCCCTGCCCTGAAGGCAGATATTCCAAGCGGGCAGCAGCGCTGGTAGCTTTCAGAGGCTATCTCTGCAAGTTATTTTTGCTGGGAGCTGTTTGGCATACTTCCACTAACAAATACTTTACCTTTTTTGACCATTTTTGTGGCTTTGGGCTTATTCTTCAGCTCCCGACAAGGGCGGGGGTGATGGTGGAAATACTATGTGCGCCATGAAGCCTATAATTTGGTTACTCAGTCCCTAGGAAGATGCAGCTTTGACAAACGACATCCAGCCAGTGGCAGGAAAGAAGACAGATCTGGTAGTGTAATAAAGTTCACACAAGCTTCAGCATCTGTATGTCAGTCCGCACACAGATGGGTGGATGTACCTGCTGTACCCACAAAATATTGTAAAATACAGTAAAGAAATTGAGACTTCTAGAACAGCTGTAAAACAAAGGCTGTAGATATTTCTTGGAATACATATGTCTTAGAGTATTGTTGCTGTGAAGAATCACCCTGGCCACAGCAACTCTTATAAAGGAAAACATTTCACTGGGGCTTGCTTGCAGTTAGAGGTTTAGTCCATTATCATCACGGCGGGAAGCAAGGCAGCCTGCAGGCAGACATGGCGCTGGAGAGGTAGCTGAGAGTTCTACATCTCCATCAGCAGAGAGCAGGAAGAGAAAGTCACTGGGACTGGCTTGAGTTTCCAAAACCTCAAAGCCCACTCCAGTGACACACTTCCTCCAACAAGGCCACACCTCCCAATAGTGCCACTCCCTAAGGGCCTGTGGGGGTTATTTTCATTCAAACCACCACAACATATATATTATTCCTGAGATAGTCTTATGTAGTCCATACTGGCCTCAAACTCGCTGTGTTGCCAAAGATGACCTTGAACTTCTTTCTGAATGCTAGGGTTACAGGTATTGTAGGTATGCCATCATACCGAGCAGTATTTTCAATTTTATTGAGTTTTAATTTATAGATTAAAGTCTCCATCTAGGCGGGTTCTTGATAATATTCTTCTTTCTTATTATGCATACTTAAATTCTGATATTTTAGCTGAACATGGTGGTACATACCTATAATCCCAGCACTGAGGCAAGATGGTTGTGGGTTCAAGGCCAACCTGGGCTACATACTGAGAACCTACCTTAAAAAAAAAAAAAACTAGAAAAAAAGGAAATCAAATTCTGATCTCTTTTACACACCATAGTCATGGAATTTGTCTATCAAGGTTTCATATCTTACTGTCGTTATTGCCTCTTGCCTTGGAAATGCTGAGTTTTGAGGCAGTGTGTATTGGAGGCTTTGCTTTTTCCCATGGAAGGTACACCCCTGATTTCTCCTGGTCTCAGCCCAGTATATTTGACAACTTGGGGAGGATTTCCTTGCTTTTCTAACAAGACACTATCATTTGGGACACTCAGAGACTGTGTGCTCTTGTTGAAACGTCTCTGCTGGATAGTCGGTCCTAATTCTGAGGACCCAGCCAGGCTTGCCCTGACAGCAAGAAGCAGAAATGCGAAGTGGCTTCCCGACATCTCCTACACCCCGGGGACCTGCTTGACAATGAGAAGCCATTGAAGATGGGCTGAATACGGGTGAATCTGGTGTGATGTAGCAGGGACAAGGGAGACTGGTTTGAGATAGCTGAAGGTTAGCATCCTAGCACAGGTCAGTGAGACCGGGCGTGGAGCTGACCAGGCGTGGAGCTGACCAGGCGTGGACCTGGCAGTTCCTCTCAGCTTTGTGCTGGATTGCACTGATACAAACCCAGAGAGAACCTAGATATGGACTGTCCAGGGGTGCCTAGCCTGCAGCCTGGGAACCGCATGCTTCCCAGGATAGCTATGAATATGGCCAAAGAGGAAATAGTAAACTTATTAAAATATTATGGGAGCTTTTTGACATTAAAAAAAACCTCAATTGCACAGTTCTCAACCATGAACTTTGTAGATGACAGCATTGTGTCACAGTGTCAAGAGGCTGGATATACCTGATGCCTGGGCCTTTCTTAGGGAGACTCCGTTGGGTCATTATCCATTGCTCATGGCCAGCAGGGAGGGGTGGCATCACTCTCTCAGCCTGCCTCTGTCAGCTCATCTAATAGTCTCTCTGCCCCGGTAGAAGTCGGCTGGCGGGCAGAATTCCTCCCTGCAGACCACGCCCTGTCTGACTTTGAGTTTGACGTCATCGTTGGTGCTGACGGCCATAGGAACACTCTGGAAGGTGAGGATTCTTCTTCGGGGCTAGAGCTGAGAGATAACGAGGGGAACCAGAGAAGGGTAATCAAGATGGCAGATGCTTTGGCTAAGAGTAGAGGTCAGGCTGTTCTGTCCTGCCTGAGGCTGAGCGTGGGAGGATGGCCATTCCACTTTCCCTCTCGCTGGACCTAAGCATCCCCAAATGAGAATATGGGTAGCAGAACCTCTCAGAGCACAGAGGCAAGGAGTGGGGGAGGGCTTTTCTGTGAAAATGCTTCTTAAAGGGAGGACACTGTGGGAAAAGTCAACACAAACTCAAACTCACTGAGCACCTGCTGCTGTGTTAGCCAAGGTGCTCTCCTCTCACCTCATCTAAAACAAACATCTCAAGATTTTAATGGTATCCGCTCATGTTCAAGTACTCTCCCAATCAACAGCGGGGCCCTCTTCATAACTCTTAAGCATACCTACTGGCAGGCAGCTAGGAAAACTGTCAGGATTCAAAGCCATGCTTCTTTGAGTACAGCAGACAGGCTTCATGTACTCATTTATACTGAAAGTGTTGTCTGAGACTATGGTTGAAAAACAGCATGGTACCAGTGGCATCTCTTAGAGCAGGGGGAGTTGTGGTTTCTGAATTTGCCCCGGTCAAGGGTCCCAAGCTGAAAATGCATGGCTGGGAAAACTCATTCTCTAAGGATAGAATAAGGATGAAATAAGTCTGATCTCAGAAAATTCTGAATGTGTGGCCCTCCAGCTCAGGCCTCTCCTGTCTGCCCCCTACTCTGTCCAGTCTCAACTTGCCTTGCTCCCACTCCCGTACCCATCTTCTCACAGCAATATCTGTCAGGGCACTTAAATCTGCCAGTGTGGATACATGTATGATTTGTGGGATTGCTCTGGTGGTTTGGGAAAAATACGGGTCGGAATACTTGAAAGCCTCGGGTCTATGCTCAGCCTGCTATAGGTTGAACCTTCCTATATCAATCACTAATCAAGAAAATGCCACCACAGATGTACCCCTAGGCCAGTCTAATGGGGGCTATTCATCCGTTGAGATTCCTTCTTCCCAGGTATGTCTAGGTTTGTCAAGACGTAAACCAGCCAGCATACATCCTAGGCACCAGCCCCTGGGAACTAGTGTACTGGTTTCCTTTGCTAGGCCTTGATGTTGCCTTCAGAAGCACCATCCCGGCTCTGCCTTCATCTATATGGAGCATCTCCCGCAGTGTGTATGTGTGTCCAGCTTTCCCTGTGAATAAAGACGTCAGCCATGTTACAGCAGAGGACCCATTCTACTCCAGTAGACCTCATCTTAACTAAGCACATCTGTAATGACCCCATCTCCATTGCCACATACAGAGACACCAAGGGTTAGGACTTCACCACACATATGTGGTGGGGAAATGACAATGCAATACGACCCATAACAATGAAGATATAAAGAAAATGTTTTAGCATCCCTGTCCTATGGGAGTTCAGTCTAACCCTATTTTTCAAAAGGTTTTCTTCTCCATTTAAAATGCTAACAAAATCATTTGACTCATGGAAGGTTACAATGCCAAAGCGCCTTAAGAGTGTTCAGTGACATACTCAGAGTGTCTACAGAGGGCTGACCTCTACGGTAGCCTGCTGCACAGATCATTTTGGCCACTGGCCTGTGGATATGTAAGCGGCCCCTATGGTCCAACAGTACAGAAAAGAACAGAGCCACACTGACTTCAAAATGCCTCTTGCGGGAACAAGCCTGGTGCCTCTGCCTGCTCCAGAGCCCCTGTCCCCCTTGTCTGTGGGGCACTGAGAAGTGTCCTCAGCAATGTTGTCTGAGTTCCCACCCGACCTAGAGGACTGACCCATCTATCCTTTCCTTTCTGCAGGGTTCAGGAGGAAGGAGTTCCGAGGGAAGCTGGCCATTGCCATCACTGCCAACTTCATAAACAGGAACAGCACGGCCGAGGCCAAGGTGGAGGAGATCAGTGGCGTGGCCTTCATCTTCAACCAGAAGTTCTTTCAGGACCTTAAAGAAGAAACAGGTAGGCTGGAGAGATGGCTCAGAGGTTAAGAGCACCAGCAGCTCTTTCAGAGGTCCTGAGTTCAAATCCCAGAACCCACATGATGGCTCACAACCATCTATAATGAGATCTGGTGCCCTTTTCTGGGATGTAGGAATATATGCAGACAGAATATTGTATACATAATAAATAAATAAATCTTAAAAAAAAAAAGGAAAAACAGTTAAGACTTCACATCTCTAAACCAGACCCTATTCACAGTTGCTGTGAGTGTGTGTGTGTGTGTATGTGTGCGTGCATATGTATGAATGTGTGAACACATGTGTGGGGGTCAGATGACAACCTCTAGCATCATTCTTCAGATGCTGTCCACATTTTTTTTTCCTGAGAAAAAGCCTCACTGACCTAATGCTTGACAAGTAGGCTAGGTTGAATGGCCAATGAGCACCAGGTGTCTGTTTCTGTGAAACATTGGGATTACAATACCATGGCGGCCTTCCCCCAACTCATGGATTCTGGGAATCAAATTCCATCCTGCAGTATTTGCCCAGCATACGTTTTTCTGACTAAGCTATCTCCCCAGTCCCTTGTCCAAGATTTCCAAACTGTTCATGGGGCCCACTGGCTTCCAGGGGTCACTGGGACTGGAGTCTGGGAGCAAAGATTTCTCTCAGTACAGTGAATGTCCAGAGGCCCTTCAAGGAAAAGAGGGAATCTTGAGAGAATGTTCTGGATGTTGTGTGTGGAAATAGATTATAGAATTTACTGATGGGCATTTACTGAGTGTCTGTTGTTCACTGGTGCTCATCATTGTGGAATACAAAGTCAGTGTTAGCCCCACCCCTCCCTATCCAAAGAGGGTACCCACATAAAGTGCTATAACAAGAGGTAGTTAGGAAGGCTGTGCCTAAGTCAGCATGAGATGCTGGGGGCCTTCTGAGGAGAGAGCCTATAGTCTGAGGGGAGAACCTGAAGATTCCCAGGTGCTTTGTACAGCACATCAGCTGCCCTTCCCTATGAGACAAGATAAGGACCCCACACATGCTATGTATAATTGATTGATAAATAAAGTGCTGATTGGCCAGTAGCCAGGCAGGAAGTATAGGTGGGACAAGGAGAGAGGAGAATTCTGGGAAATGGAAGACTGAGGAGGCAGGGAGATGCTGCCAGCCGCTGCCACCATGAGAAACAGATGTAAAGTACCGGTAAACCATGAGCCACGTGGCAAGGTATAGATTTATAGAAATGGGTCAATTTAAGATATAAAAACTAAATAGCAAGAAGCCTGCCACGGCCATACAGTTTATAAGTAATATAAGTCTCTGTGTGTGTGCTTGGGTCCGAGTGGCTGCGGGACTGGTGGGTGAGAGAGATTTGTCCTGACCGTGGGCCAGGCAGGACCAGGAAAACTTCAGCTACAAATGGCACCCAACATGGGGCCGACCAGATCAGCAATCCAAGACTTACATTCTTTGTGGACAGATAGCCAGTAAATGAGCAACAGGTGCTCATAAGGGTAGAGGAGAAGCAAAGAGAAATTGGCTTTCTTTATAACCTGACCAAAAATGCACACTGTTCCTTGAAAAAGCAGTGCAATGATAATGTTAAATTAAGGCCTCTATTCTTACCAGGCATGGGGGCATATGCCTGTAACCTCAACATTTGGAAGGTAAAGACAGGAAAACTAGATGTTCAAGGCTAGCACCAGCTACATAATAGTTTTGAGGCCAGCCTCAACTCTAGGAGTCCCTGTCTATAAAAGAAGTAAAGTATGAATACTCTCCTACGGCCCAGTCTGCACTGGTCTATTGATACTTCCTGTCAGAGACACCTGCACACTCATTTCACATGGCTCCAGTTCCTATTAATGTGTCCATACTTTTTCTTCTCTCTTTCTTAGCACATTGTAAATATTGCCTACATGTCTCATTTTCTAATTCAACATCACATCTTAAATATAGTCCTGATGGTAGGTTTGGGGGACTGTGGCATCTCTTGGCATCCAAGCCTGAGGACTGTGAATGACCCGTGGCTTTGGTATTATCTCTGAGATGGGAATGGTTTTCTGTGTTCAAGGGGTCAAAGGGAGAAAAAACTCAAAAGGATCATGTTTCATGGTACACTGAGATGACAGGACATTCAGGTTTCAATATCCTTTAGCAAGGGCTGTGATTTAACAATGCAGCCATGGACATGCATTGTCTATGGCTGGTCCCACTGTATTTGTAACAAAGACCCTATGACCTACAAAGACACACATGTTCACTTAAACTTTAACTCCATCTCCCATGAGTTTCCTATTGTGATACCACTTTCCATGGAATCATTTTCTATAAGGTTCATCCTCTAGGAGTGGGCTGAGTTGCTGAGCCAGGCTCTGCCTCTTGCTGGTCACAATAGTATTTGCCATCTTATGTCCCTCTGAGCCTCCACAATTTATTATTACAAGTTTTAATATTTCCTTTCCAGAGTATTATATCCTTTGAATGATTTAATACTTAATTTTCCAGCCCTTCCTTCCCCTTAGAAACAAAGAAAATAAATACCCAAACCACCAAATAGGGACTATGATAGGACATTGTGTGTGTTTCTCCAAAGCTTTCATGAGCTTCCTTTAAACTTGGCTGTTGTTATACCGTAAGTCATTGTCTCACATCAGTGACAGCAATGAATTTCCTTTGATTCTCTTGGGGGCCTTCTGCATGCATGGCTGTTTCCTATTTTACTGTAATAATAAGGGTGTTGCTATGGTTACCCAGCACACCTTATGTGGGTGTTTTGAGGTCACTGTGTGCCTTTTGCTTCCCTTCACATAAACTAAGCCGGAGGGTCTCATGTTCTAGTGATCGTTAAAGTCAACCAGGGAGCTTAAGATGTAAGGTGTTGGCCCTACCCCCAGTTTCTAATTTAGCAGCCCTGACAATTTGACTTTCTATTAAGTTCTCAGGTGAAGCCAGTGGCTCTGGCTGAGCCTCCCGGCATCCCTTTGAGAACACAGAGCCAAGTGATCATCTCACAACATGATCTTAAGTACAGAATCCTATTATGTACATACGTTGCTGTCCATGGAAAGGACAAAAGATGAGGTCTAGGGCTGAGGAGATGGCTCCACTGAGGATCTGAATTCAATTCCCAGGACCCACACAAAAATGTTGGGTGTGGTAGTGTATGTTTTTCATTCCAGCTCTAGGGCGTGGAGACAGGAACATCCCTGAGGCTTACTGGCTGGCCAGTCTAGTCTAGTTGCTGAGCTTTGGGTCAATGGTAGACCCTGTCTCAAGAAGGCAGGTACCTGAAAAATGATACCTGACGTTGTCTTCTGGCCTACACACAGGCACATGCACACACCCACATACCAGGATGCAATCTAGGCCTTTAACCTAGAGCTATTGTTCTGTTGACCTGGGTTTTCTCATGCAAGCGAGGACATGATAGACATACTTTGTGGAGTAGACAGTGGACGTGGCCTAAGCATCCATGGTCCTGTCCAGCACTTCCTATAACACTTTCTGTCTAGCTTTAACTTAGGAATACTGGACACCTGTGGTCGTTTCTGTTGTTTGGTTGCTTTGTTTTTGAACATGTCTTTGTGCAATCAGAAAAGCTAGCTGCTTTGGTCTGGGTGACTTCTGGTCCTCTCGTCTACCTTCTCCAGCCTGCTATGTCTTTCCTATTTCTCTTATATGCATCTTCTGCACATACATAATGAGAGCTGGAATGAAGCAAGGTGCAGGATGGTAAACTGAGTCTGAATGTTTCTCCTTCCAGGGATTGATCTCGAGAACATTGTTTACTACAAGGACTGTACCCACTACTTTGTCATGACGGCCAAGAAGCAGAGCCTGCTGGACAAAGGTGTCATCATTAATGTACGTACCTGTAGACAGTGATTTCTCTCCTGTCTTCCCCCGGGCAGCATGGACTGGCAGTATCAGCAGATGTGAGAGAAGATACTGTCCTGCTAGAACCCATGCGAGCGGGGAAGGGAAAGAGAAACCATGGGGCACCTTCTTTGTCTTTGACGTTGTGTGACTACCCATCCACACAGATATGTTTCAAACATGATGGGGTGAGAAACCTTTGCCCAGAATATGATCAGCTGAATCTTTTCCTTCCTCAAATGTCATCCTTCATTTGGCCCGACTCCTTCCCTAGGAGGTCAGTTACCAGAGATGGGGACTCCTTGTCCTTGTGGAACATAGAGATGCCATCACTTGGGAGTCTCACACTGTGCCCTTTGTCAGAGGGGCACACTCACTGTTTGTGCCATCAGAGATGAGCAGAGACCCAGTTCTCCCATGAGCTAATTCAGGATGGTGGTCAAGATTTTGATTTTTTTTTTCATCTCAGTCTTACATCTATAAAGTAGAATAACCCCTGTAAATCTTCTGAAAAGGGTTCTTGAGACGTGACTGTGTGTGGGCGGGGGATGCCTGAGGAATGCACACACACGTATGTATATATGTATGCACACACATCATGCTTAGCACAGTACCTGGTAGACTGGTTTTCAGGGTTCTTCACCCCCAGCCTTGTTTGGACACTTGTTCTGTCCTGTTGGCTCTTTGATTTCTCTCCATGGCTTTGCTTCTTGCTTTATTTATTTATTCTTGTTCTGAAATATTGTCTTGCTGTATAACCCAGGCTGCCCTCAAACTCTCCATCCTCTTGGCTCAGCCTCCCAAGAGCTGAGATTGCAGGCATGCACACCAGGTCTAGCCTGCAACATCAAGTATAAAGAAAGAACGGGGTGGGTGCCCTCTTCTGACCCCTATGGGTACTTGCATGCATGTGGCGTATACTTCTGTAGACACACACATATGGATGAATAAAAATGAGAAGGGGAGGTGGGGAGGATGAGGTGGTCAGGCCTCACCTTCTAGAGCTCCTGTGTTCACTGCTTCAAGACAAGGATCTCACAGCCCCAGGTCAGCTGCTTCCAGGTCCTGTCCCAGGCTGGAAACTACCGTGTGCCTATCTTCTCACCAGCTTGTACTGGCATCTGGCCTGGAAGCACGAGTAACCCAGGCCTCCCCTGGGCCTCCTCCACCTTGGCTGGGGCCTCTGCTGAGAGCATGGGTTGTGGGCAGAGGCTGTGGGTAGGACAGATGAAGCTAGCCCCCCCACACCCCCACATACACACAACAGCTGCATGAGCACTGGGCTTCCACATCTGCCAGCTCACAGCTAGGTGGTCAGTCTGGAGATATGATATCCTCTTCTTCCCTCAGGTGTGCTGGTGTGGCTTCTTCAGTCCTCTCTTGGGCAAATACTGGGTACATTCTCTGAGGAAATATTAGAATTTTCAAAATAGAATATTAGAAATCACAGCTTCCCAAGAAATAGAAACAGAAGGTCACTCTGGATATAGGGGAGGCTGTATATCTTGGGACCTATAGATGTGCCCATGCTGGCATCTTAGATGGGTCCAGTTGGCATCTCATCCTATGGCACCATTCATGACATTATAAATCAGTAGAGACAGGCAGTATCATCTGCTGAGTACTTCCTATGTGCCAGGCACAGCATGGGATATTTCCTGTGTACACTCAAACTTCATCTTCATATGGCTTCAAGGAGGAATCTTGCAATCATGGTTTTGCAAATGAGAAAATGGAGGCTCAGAATAAAGCTAAACAGCATGACCATATTCCAGCTGTATGCCAGACTGGCCTTGAACTCATTTTGTAGCTGAGGATGACCTTGAACTCCTGATCACTTTGCCTCTGTCTCCCACATACTGAAATTACAGGCGAGCACCACCGCTCCCAGTTTTAATCAGTGCTGGAGACTGAACTCAGTCTTAACTCAGGTTTTTCATACACACTAGGGAGCATCCTATCAATGGAAACTCGCCCTTTCACATCATCTTTAGGAAAGATGGCCTTTGCCAAAGATGAGCAGAACAGACTTTGGAAATCTTCTAAACTTCTCATTCTGTAGCACTCTGTCTCTGGGATGAATTTCCTCATTGTCCGAGTACAGGCATCTCCACCCCAGCAGAGAAATAGGACAATTGCCCACTTTCAGAACCAAGTCATGAGCATCCCCAGCATCACAGAAAAGTGGGCAACTGAGTCTGGAAAGAAATTCAGAGAGTGGCATGGCATACCCATTTTTTTTTTCTGATATTGTTTGACTAACCACATCATATCTGGACCTCCGTAGCCTAACTCCATCCGTTATTAAGTCACATTTACTGGCTTTTCCTTTGTCTCTCAATTGTACTGAAAGTTATCGCCAGGACCAGCCATGTGCAATGTGCTCGTTTGTTTGCCAAGAGGCCGTTATCAAGCCCACTGTTCATTACGGTTCCCAGTGTCCTCTGTCTAAATTCCTACGAGAGATAGATCTTTCAGCACTCCATCCCAGAAGAAACTCGCCTCCCATGAGGAATTGCTATGCTTCATTTTCTGATAAGGAAAGCCCATATCACATTTCCACTTGGCCTTGGATGCCAGGAAGCCAAAAGGCAAACTGGGTGTTTAATCACAACCATGCTAACCACCGTGGCTGGACCATGTGTTTATTTCCTTGGCTCTGGTTTTCTAGTTTTGGCTCATGTATGTGCGCACAAACACACACTTCCTGCAGACATACATGCACATGTGTGCATCTCTGTGGAGGGCAGAGCTTGGCTTCAGGGGGAACTTCTCTGGAGCTATCATCTTGTCCTTTGAGACAGGTCTCTCACTGGCCCCGAGTTCACCCATTAGGCTAGGCAGGCTAGCAAAGGACTCCCGGGGATCCTTTCGTCTCTACCTCCCCCGCACTGAGATTATAATCACACACTGTTCTGCCTGCCTTTTTTATGTGGGTTCTGGGGATGGAACTCAGGTCTTCATGTTGGCACAGCAAATCCTTTACAGCCTGATTCATTTCCCAGCCCCTCTGTTTCTGTTTTGACTAGCTCCCTGGTAAAGACCCATCCCATGGTCTCTTGCCTAAGGGGGTCTGAATCTGGCCCTTTGGAGAGGAGGGAGGTTTTAATGTATGTTTTGATCTTCCCCAGGACTACATTGACACAGAGATGCTACTGTGTACGGAGAACGTGAACCAGGATAATCTGCTCTCCTATGCCCGTGAGGCTGCGGATTTTGCCACCAATTACCAGCTGCCATCCTTAGACTTTGCCATAAATCACAATGGGCAGCCTGATGTGGCCATGTTCGACTTCACCTCCATGTACGCCTCAGAGAACGCAGCCCTGATGCGAGAGCGCCAGGCACACCAGCTGCTCGTGGCCCTTGTGGGCGACAGCTTGCTTGAGGTACTCCCTGCCCTTAGAACCCTTCATTCCTGCCACAGTTCAGAGCTACACATCTGCACTCAGGCTCGTAGGCTCTGCTGCCAACATCCCAGGAAGGGCAGGTTCTCAGACAATGGGCAGGCCTCTGCCAAGGCCATGCTGGCCTGGGAGCCAGCCCTTTTGGCTGAATACTGAGATATGTCAGCTTGCCTGTAGCAGAAGCCTTTCCTCCCATTTCCAGCTTCTTATGGGCTGCTTCTAGATTGAGGAACACTGGCCAGCCCTGATCTAGAACCCAGGACTGTCCTCCTCACAACATGTAGACCCTAACCAAGTATTACTGGGACCTGTTACCCATGTGGGTGGCCCTGGGTGGCCTTTCAGTATAGAAATCTTCCAGAGTGTGAGGGAGGCTTGAGGACAAGGGGTTTTCAAAGTACAGTGCTGAAATCGTGACTTTCCCTGTCAACCCCGTAAGTGCAAGGATCCTTACTTAGATAAGCAACCATTTGAGGGTCAGCTTCCGATCTTAATGTGAGCATTGACAGTGTTTGCAAAGTCATCCAGGGCTGAGAGTCAGATTGCAAACCCTGCTTTGGTTACACTACGGAGCAAGCTGTTTACCCTTGGCTTGACCAGACCAGTCCTTGCTCACCCTTATTGTGACCTGTCGCTTCTATCCCTGTCTCCCTCCCAACCCCCGCTTCCTCGCTCTCCTCCTGTGCTGCATGCTCTGGCAGGCTCCATTTCCCAACCACAAAGCCTTTGCCCCTGATCCTCCCAAACGGAAGGAGATCAGAACCCCATCCATGCTTTACAACAAGCATAAAGGCCACACTTTTCAAAAGTGTTCTCTGGTTCCATTCTCTCTCTTCCAGAGCCCCCAGGTAGCTTTGCTACACATGGGGCTATTACACCTTCATATCTGTGCTACAACTACCCATGATTCTGGTAAGCTATGGGCAGCAGGGTCCAGCCCTGCTCTGGCTCAGAGCTGGCAACCAGAGAGTTCCAGATAGAATGGGAAAGGGATTGGGAGTCATTAGAGTCAATGAGAATTTTACATATGTTTTTTTACAGCCATTTTGGCCCATGGGCACAGGCTGTGCCCGGGGCTTCCTGGCAGCCTTTGACACAGCGTGGATGGTGAAGAGCTGGGACCAGGGCACCCCTCCCCTGGAGGTGCTGGCTGAAAGGTGAGCCTCAAAAGCAGAGCTCCTAACTGGAGGGTTCTGGGTAGGAGCAGAGCCAGGCTGGCTGTCCTGCAGCCTCTGCATTGAGCTTAATCTGCCATCCCACTGGTGGCCTGATGTGACCTCCGGGTCTTCAAGGACACTCTGTGTCATGATTCCTTCTTGTCAGTGAGTTTCTCTGGTGTCGAGGATAGTAGAGACAAATCTTGACATAGGCTAGTCCTAAGTCAGGGTTCTCTTTGATTTTTCTCATCCATGCAAGACCCAAGAGGTTTGTTTAAGGAAGTCTTCAAGGATGATTCACAGTGTCCTGCCCTGAGTAAGGATTCTGTGACCTGCCAGACCTCTCCTACAGTTGAAGTCCTGGCTTCCTCCCAGGCCCTTGCTGCTGGCCACAGCTGACCAGGAGAGTTGGTGCTGATGTAGGAGATAGTCTTCTGATGGCCTTGGGTGTGGACCGCTGTGGCCACAAAGGCAGGCCACAGGAGCGTTGTGGCTGGGTGGTGGCTTTAGCTGAAGCAGAGGCTACTGAGACGTTGGGCCCGCATTGCAGCCTCCTGCCTAGGGAAGGAGACCATGTCCCTAACACCTGGGCACTCTTTCCTCTCTCCTCCTCTGTCCCTCCCCTACATTTTACAGCTCTTGGGGGTGTGTCAGATTACAGGGGAGGATTATACAAACACACCAGAAGCAATCCCTGGAACCTGGGAGGCTGGGGGAGAAGGGAGTGTAGGAACAAGGGCCTGATATAGCAAGAGCAACCCCTGACCTCTGGGCTATGACTCTCTGCAGAGAAAGTCTTTACCGGCTGTTACCTCAGACAACCCCAGAGAACATCAACAAAAATTTTGAACAGTATACATTGGACCCAGCAACACGGTACCCAAACCTCAACTTGCACTGTGTCAGGCCTCACCAGGTAAGCCCACTCCCAAGTCTGTCTTAAGCCCCTGCAGTGATCTGAGGAAAAGTAATGGTCTCATAAATTGTCACAGCCCTGAAACTGAGGCCACCAAAGCTTGCTAGCAGAAGGGTGGAGCAGTTCTTTTCCCCACAAGATGCAAAGGTACAGCCAAGGCCTATTAGGCCTCTTTATAGTCTGTAGGAAACTAGAGCAGAAATGGAGCTGTGCATATGTGTGTGCTTATTTACATGTTTTCATGTGTTAATTTGTCACTGTGCAAATGTGACATCAATCATATCTCTCTCTCAAAAATAATCCACTTACCTAGATACCCCCTTTCTTCCTTACCATGCATAGGCCTGGACATCATTTTTCCTGGGGATTTTATCCACCCAACCTCTGTCATCTTCTATTAATAGGACAGAGAATAGTATGGGTTCCTATTAGCCAATTAGATAGTCACTGCCAGTTGCCACATTTGGGAAGCCAGTTTTTGTCTATGACTCAGTTGTCTGGATGCCATCCGAAAGTCAGACCAGCCAATGCCTGAAGAAAGCAGTAGCGGGTAGGGAATCTTATGTGGGGCACAGAGAGGCCTCCAGCCCAGGATCTGGGAACTGGTGGGCAGATGTGTGGTCTTCTCTGCTCGTAGGTGAAGCATTTGTACATCACTAAGGAGCTGGACAGCTTCTCTCAAGAGAGATGGGGCTCAGTGAGGAGATCCGTTAGCCTCTCCAGGCGGGGTGAGTTGCCCTTCTGGAACCCTGGGACAAGCTGTGCAGGGGATGAGGCTGCAGATCCACAGCCAGCCTGGCTCTGCCCCCTTATCTGTGTGACCTTGACAAGTGCCTCTTCTCTTGGTCCTTCAATTTCCTCATCTATAAGAGCAAAAGTAAGACAGGATTATCGGAATTAAGACATGCAGTTACTTGCTGAGCACTTAGCAAGGAAAGCCCACTGTAGGGAGTTCCACAGGGCTGATCTTTCTTTGCCTCTTATTTCTGGGATGAGTGTCCTGTCTCCCTAGCAACTAAACAACAGATTCCTGGGGCTTCCCCCCCCCACCTCCTTATCTTCCTATTCCTGACACAACACTGCCACAGAGTGGGCTCAGAGGCAGGGGAGGTATTAACTCCCCAACAACCCCCTCTCTCAGGCCCCTCTCCTCTGCTACCCAGAGACACTCCAGCTACCTCTGTGTGCCTCTCTCTCCCTTCCCTGCACACAGCCCATGCGCAGCTGCTGGGAAACACTGTTGACAGTAGTAAACTTTTATTGTCACACAAACATGGCAGGCTCTCCACATTCTCTGCTCTCACCCCATCCTCTTTTCCTGGAACGCCTCTGTCTGATGAATTCCTAGACACTCTTCAGTAGCCAGCTCAAATATACATCCCCAGACACTTTCTCTACAGAGTTCTTCTCCCTGGGACAGCTTGCAGCAAACCTGGT
The DNA here is from genome assembly GCF_949786415.1 of Peromyscus eremicus. NCBI lineage: Eukaryota > Metazoa > Chordata > Mammalia > Rodentia > Cricetidae > Peromyscus > Peromyscus eremicus. The sequence goes on along the minus strand of NC_081416.1, from coordinate 89,917,383 downwards.
CATAAGCACCTCTATCCACGACAGCCCCATGTCATTAGTGTCACCTAATAGATGCAGGGTCTGTGTTCCCAGCCTCCAAACCTGGACCCTAGCCATAGTGGACCACAGGGACAGTACTATTAGACAGCGTGCTTCCTGCTGACCCAGACCCTGTGCGGTGGCCATCAGGGCTACTTCTATGCCACCCACTCTTCCTGGCTCCCAGCCCTGTTGGCAGTGGGAGTGATGCTCAGGCTGAACTCTCTGAAATTCCTGCAGAGCCTCACCACCTACCTCTTCCCTACAGAGTCAGACATCCGGCCTAACAAGCTCTTAACCTGGTGCCAGCAGCAGACCGAGGGTTACCAGCACGTCCATGTCACCGACCTGACCACATCCTGGCGCAGTGGTCTGGCTCTGTGTGCCATCATCCACCGCTTCCGGCCAGAGCTGATGTGAGTGTGGACCCTGGACACAAGGGACCCCAGACTTTTCTGGGTGGAGACCCCCAACCTGGCTTAGTATTTCTCTCTGCACGTTCTGGTTGGGTTGTTTTCTAAAACTTGCTTTTCCCTTGTTTGGACAGCAACATGTTTGCCCTGTGTCCCTGGTACCTGACGGTCAGCACAGGGGCAGTGGCTGCATCTCAACACTTGGCCCCCAACCCTAATAGCCACATTTTGGAAACTGAGCATAGGCCTCAAAGCCCCACCCCCCAGGAGAGGAAGTAGAAGAGAGACCTACTCAGCCAAAGAAGTATTTTTTGACACTCTGATTCATCAGATCATTTCTAGAATCTTCTAAAGCTTCTTTGTATGTGGGCAAAATGGCAGGGTCAACTGGAAAGTGAGGTGACATTCTAGAAACTCTTTGTGATGATAAAAGAAAAATACCTATTGACATGGGGAGCAGCACAGACTCCCATCCATGTACAAACCCTTCCTAAAAGGCTGATGGAAACCTACCAACATCATCTAGCCATGAGGAGATGGGAGTCTCATCTCCACATGATACATATCATTTGATTGGTTTGAGAAAAGATCCTGTTTTTCTCAAAGAAAAGATAATTACTATAGCAATTAAAATGAAAAATGAGGGAGAGAAGTAATTAAAGTAACTCCTACATTTTCCAAAGGGAGTAAATCATTTTCTGACGGTTTCAGGCTAGGTCAGTGGTGTCATCATGATTCATTCCCTTCATGAGCAAGGCATGTTCCAGGGCTAGAGGTTGGGGCTCAATGGGGCTGGAGCGTCATCAGCCCACAGTGCTCCTTATGGGCTCAGTGCATCCTGGCTCACCCTGAACTTCCCCTGGTGTTGGTCCTCCAGCAACTTTGACTCACTGAATGAAGACGACGCTGTGGAGAACAATCAGCTGGCATTTGATGTGGCCAAGCGTGAGTTTGGGATCCTGCCTGTGACTACAGGCAAAGAGATGGCGTCTACTCAGGAGCCCGACAAACTCAGCATGGTCATGTACCTCTCCAAGTTCTATGAGCTCTTCCGGGGCACCCCGCTGAGACCCATGGGTAAGCATGGAGGCCGTGTCTAGTCTCTAGTGCCTTCCCTGTCCTCCAGTCTGATCCGGCTGGTATGTCTACCCTGCATCTTCAAGACATCTTTGACTCAAGGCCAAACCCTTGAAGAGATGCAGTGGCCTCCCCACACCCTCAGCCATTTAAGATTTATAAAGGTTGGGGTGAGGGAATTATTCTAGAAGAGCCCTGATACAAGGACACCCATAGGTTACAACATCACCACCTGGGCCCTAGATCCCAATTTCAATGTTGCTTTTACTTCTTAACAGATTCCTGGCGTAAAAACTATGGAGAATATGCTGACTTCAGCTTGGGCAAATCATTCATTCCTAATAACTATCTCAACCTCACATTTCCCAGGAAGAGGACCCCACGGGTAAGTTTCAGGCTGGCCTTTTGTTTCTTCCTCACTGCAGGTGATGGGGGAAGAGGAAGGAGAATTTCATGTCAGGGCCCTCCTACATCAAAGATCAGTGAAGAAAATGCGCCCCCCCCAGACTTGTCTACATTAGGCCAGTCTCATGGAGGCATTTCCTCAGCTGAAGTTTCCTCTTCCTGGTGACTCTAGTTTGTTCCACATTAACAAGCACTAACTAGCACAAGTCCAGGGCAAAATGAGCGTCTAGAACTTTCACGATTTACAGAACCCTTAGTGCCTATGACTTTTTCACAGTACTCCCAGATCAGGAAAAAAAAAATGCCTATTGTTCTGTTCCCTAAGCAATTAAGTCCAAATAATCAGTATTTTTCAAGATGTCTGACAGATGACACTGAGTGTCCTGCCATTCCTCTGGGTTCACTCTGGTGTCATGGGATGCTTAGCTACACAGTTTGGGAACCACAGGACTGAAGAATAATTACCATAATTACCATTTTATTCATGATGTCCAACTTGTAGCCTTAAGGTAGAAGTGTACCCCCAGAATAGCTGTGAATATAGCCTAACACAAAATTGTGAGCTTGATTCAAACATGATAAAGACATTGTTTTTTAGATCAGGTCTCCCTATGTAGACCAGGCTGACCTCACACTTAACAGAGATCTGCCTACTTCTGCCCCCTTCCACTGGGATTAAAAGTCTACTCTATCCTGAATGATACTTTTTATGGCAATTTTTTTGTAACTCCATTATGCATTTCTTGAGTGTGAACTTTGTAAATGACAGCGTTGTCTCACAGTTGCACAAAATAAGTAAGCATACGTTCTCACAGCCTACAAGCCGTGGGCTGGACACCTCTGAACTTAATGTGTGGTCTAAGACAATTCACTCCATCCAGTGTGGCCCAGAGAAGCTGAAAACTGGATAGCCTTGATTTCAACCATCTTGCATCTCAATGGGAGATGGAATGTCCTTACTTACTATGTTCACAGTTACAGATATAAGCCAGGGCCCAGGGAGGCCACATAGCTTGCCAAGGTCACACACTACTGAGTTATACTTCATTGCTTTGCCCCCCTGCACTACATCTGTTCATCAAAAAGGCCTTTGTTGTATATCCAGTAATGGAGCATGCTGAAGTGAGGTTAGTTGGGAGGCAGTGGGAAGACCGAGAGGGGTCCCACACAAGATGCTGAGAACCACACACGCATTCTTATCTATCTGTGATGGCTCCGCCTCTGTCATGCCACACAGATATTGGTATAGTCAGGCACATGCCCTGCCAGCAGGGGAGCTTGTGCACACTTAGGGAATACAAATTTAGGTTCAATCATGCCTGGACCGTTCTGCCCCATAGCCTACCTGGCCAACAATGCCTGCAACCTTGATACAGGTTGAATGAATACAGTCAGTATTCATCCTCCTCACTATCCCTCCTTGGTGTTTCTCCAGCTTCCAGAGAAATATCCTACCATGCCCACCTGTCCATCCCTCCACAGTGCCCCATCTCTTCGTCCAGAGGCATCACTGTCCCCTGCTGAGGCAGTCCTAACAATCTCTCTCCCTCCAGGTTTGAATCCTAAAGATTCAATTCTTCTTTCTCCTCTCCTCTTATCTTACTGACAACATTCAAATCTCAGTAAGACATACCAACTTCAAGCAAAATGAAGGCATTTTCTCCACTAGGGCCATGCTTTGAGGGAGAGTACTTCACTCAGGATTGCTAAGTAATGAAGACTGGGTGGGTGGCCCATGCGTGAGAAAGGAAGGCTAGGGATTGTGTTTCTCTCTTTAGAGTCTTTGGTGTGCTTCTGCAGTCTGCCTGTGATCCCGGTCAGCACCTAAACACTTCTTAGCATAGGATGAACGTTCTTGGGAGTTCCTAAATTATTTTCACCATGCAAGGAGGTGGCATCTCGGTGCCACGTTTTTCAGCCTCTTGCCTTTCTGTGTTCACACAGATCTACACATACTCTTATCTGTGCTCCTTTGGACTCTCCTAGACCTCCCACTCCTGGGCAATGCCAGTTATTATGGGCACTGTTGTCCATCATTGTTAAATGATTTGCACATGAAGGTACCTGGGATTTGTCTCCTCTTGAGCTCATTCTTGTGAGACAACACATAAATCCGTCAGCTACTGTCGAATGCCCATGCCAAAGGTCAGCTGGCTAGCTCCTGCGCTACCAGCACTGGTTCCTAGAAGAGATGGAGTTTCACAGCATGACTCTTCTGTGTGTGGTCAGAGTGGTCCAGATGCTGCTCTAGAGCCCACTGAACCTTGAGCTTTCTGCACAGATACTTTTTCAGAGAGACAAAGGTGTTTTTAAAAAGTGCCTCTTCTATTTATCTAGCCTGATTGCCACCTATCCATCTACCCTTCTATCTATACAGCAGTCCATTCACCCATCCATCCATCCATCCATCCATCCATCCATCCATCCATCCATCCATCCATATATCTACCCATCATTCCGTTCACCCACCCACCCATCTACCTATCTATCCTTCTATCCACCCATCCATTTACCTATCCATCAGTCCATTCACCCACCCACCCACCTATCTATCCACCCACCACCAATCTATCCATCACCTACCTACCTACCCACCCACCCATACATCTACCCACCCATACATACATCCTTTGGAGGAAGGATGGGAACATAGTGTCCTTGCAATGTAGTGGGTAGGGAAACTTTGACTTGGAGATGTTAAATTTTAATAAGTTATACAGGTATTATCAAAGTAAGAACTAGAATTCAGATGTTTAAAATTCTGTTCCTATAGCATTAACACTTGTACAGCAATGTGCAATTTAAGAAGTGTTTAGCATTCTGTGATTCCAAGCTTATGAGTAGATGGTGTTAGACTCTTTCCTATAGGTGAGGACAATGAAGTCAAAGTAGCTAGGTGATTTTCTGAACGTCACTAGCCACAGCCTAGCACCTGAACCCGTGATTCCTTGAAGAAAGAGCTTGTCTGCCAGTGTCACTGGCCATCTTTTTAAATATCAAAGCTGATAACCAACCCAACCAGATCTAAATTCCTCCAGGGTTAGGCTAGACCAGATAACTAAATATAAATGTTGTTTGCATTGAGCCAAAACAGCTCAGGATGTGTGGGGACATGGCTGTCTTCAGCTAGTCAGATTAATTATCAGACTAGCAATGTGTGGCATTGGTTGTTTTGTAAAGAGGGAAACCATTTAGTTTAATAAATGGCTTTTGGCATATCAACTCTTTCAAATCCTTGGAAAATCATGATAAGAAAATGTTCCTAGGGTGAAAGAGCTGGAAACGTTCATAGGAAGAGAACGTAAGCCATTTGTTTATTCTATGTTCCCTCAGCCTGGCCATGAGAAATATTTGGTTTATCCTTATGCTTCTGGTTCTTTGTCAAGTATAATAAAGTCCAGAGTGATTAGAGCCTTCTTGTGAAATGTATTTTCTTTATGTTTTAACAATCTCATACATGTATGTAATATATTTTTATCACCCCCATTCCCACAGAAGCCCCTCTTCTCCCTACCAGTCCCCTCGGACTTTCATGTGTGTGTGTCTGTGTCCATGTCCCACTGAGTTTTACTAGGCTCACTTGCATGAGCATAGGTGGGGATTATTTAGCGGCGCATAGCAACTTACCAGTTGCTACTCAAGAAAATGGCTGTGGGTTAAGGTCTTGGGTCAATATTTGGCTTCCAATGAGAAAAATAAATAAATAAATCTCTACATTTTCATTTTCTTAGACTTTTGTTTTGACCTGAATCCTAATAGTACTTTTTACTGGGGAAAGTAAACATGGTTTGGATGTGTGTGCGTGGCTAACCTTTCCATGTAAACTCATTTTATTTCCCAGGGTCACTGTGGAGGCATATAAGATGCAGAGGTTGCCCCCTTGTACTGCATTTATTCTCCCAGGACTTAGGATCTTCTTAGGAGCTGCTGACTGGGCCCACCACCCTGGAGTGCATTTTGTGAGCCCTTAAGTCACATGTCAGAGTGGGGTCTAGCCAGGCTCCAATTGTTTGAACGGTCCCACCCTAGGCTGTCAAGTATAAGGGAAAGAGTAGGATGTATTGCTCTTTGTGAGAAAAGCCAAGTCCTCATTGAAAGTGGAAACAAAAGCACAAAGAGAGCCCTCAGATTATGCACGAAGCTTTCTTGTTGATGGGACATTCTGTACTTTCACAGCTCTGGTCCCTGGGCCTAAGTGGCATTCACAGTCAGTGGAACTGGGAGCCCAAACAGTTGGTGCCTCTAAAACCCAACATTGTTGGAAACAAGGTCATCTGTTTCTCTTGGTGTCTGTCCAGCATTTAGACTGGGATTATTTCCATTCAGAAAACAGTGATTTATGAGAAGCTGAAGGAGATGTTGAAGGGAGGCAGGGCCCTTTGATCTGCTCTTTTATGGTGTCTTAGTCAAATTTTCGAACAAGAGGTTGGGGATTTAGCTCAGTGGTAGAGTGCTTGCCTAGCAAGCGCAAGGCCCTGGGTTCGGTCCTTTTTTCAGCTCCAGAAAAAAAAAAAAAAAGATTTGATAAGGGCTGGAGAGATGGCTCAGTGGTAAAGAGCACTAGCTGTTCTTCTAGAGGTCATGAGTTCAATTCCCAGCAACCACATGGTGGCTCACAACCATCTGTAATGATATCTGGCTCCCTCTTCTGCCTGCAGACAGAACACTGTATACATAATAAACCTTTAAAAAAAATACAAATTTTCGAACAAATATCCAGGACTAAACTGTTGTTGGTCTTTCTTTTAATGGGATTGGTGAACATGGCAGCTGTGTGTGTGTGTATGTGTAGTGTATGTGTTGTGTGTATGTGGTGTTTGTAGTGTGAGTGTGTGTATGTATGAGGGTGTTTATTGGACTCAAGTGATGCACAGTAGACTCTGTGCTGTGGTTCCAAGACAGCTGTTTCAGAGTATCCAGGCATGAAAGGACCCTTCTGGGGCGAGGCAGCACTATGCTTGGGCCTGGATGGGTGTTATGCCTGGGTTTGCAGTGAGTCTGTGGCACCTCTTCCTGCATTTATGATGTCTGAAAGGCTAGGATGTGATGTGGACCTGCCATGGAGGAAGTAAGAGTATAGGAGAGTCCATGCAGATGGCATACATGCTCTGTGGAATGTGACTCCAGACTCCAACAGGAGATAACTGTTGAGAAAAGGTCCAAAACACTGGAAGTTGGTAGTTAATATGTCTGTCCCTAGGAAATAGACCTAATCTGGGCTCAAAGATGCATGTGGAGAAGATATAGCACTCCGCCTCCTTCCCCACCCCAGGCCATGGTGACAGCTCAGTCTTTATACCCCTCCTCATCTGCCTAGGCCAGCCTGATAGGCCTTGGTAGATTGTTCAGATTCGGTCAGCGGAGGATGAACTATGGGGGGTTATCAGGATAGCTGGGTAATACACTATGAAAGGGAATGTGTCTATTAAAAGTTATAGTGGGCCGGGCGGTGGTGGCGCACGCCTTTAATCCCAGCACTCGGGAGGCAGAGCCAGGTGGATCTCTGTGAGTTGGAGGCCAGCCTGGGCTACCAAGTGAGTCCCAGGAAAGGCGCAAAGCTACACAGAGAAACCCTGTCTCGAAAAACCAAAATAAATAAATAAATAAATAAATAAATAAATAAATAAATAAATAAATAAATAAATGTTATAGTGAATGAGGGAGTCGGTAAATCTGAACCATCCCTGGCAAGCTGGACATTCAATCTCTAGTCCTCAGGTTGGAGCTAATGTTTATTTGAAATGAGTTAAATCTTATGGTACCTGAATTGCAGGCTTAATTTGACACCAAAGCCCTGAAGGGCTCACTCAAGTCCTGAGAATGCTCTCTGCAGGGTGAACCTGTCCCACCTCTTCATGGGAGGCCCAAGGAACAAAGACAGTCAGGGAGTTCCCTCCCATAAGGCAGCAAACACAGAGGGCACCCCCAGGCCTGGCTCTGACCTCAGGCACATGATTAACCCCCCTGCAAGCCCACAGCCACTGTAATAGAAATGATGCATGCCCTGCTTGTGTGACAGGATTTCTGAGACAGAGTGGAAGCACGCTCCGCTATGCCTGGCTGTAACTCCATGGCAGCACTTACATGCAGGGCCATCTATTCCCATGTCTACCATTCGGCTGACAGTGGTGTCCAGACAAGCATGCATCCTTCTGTGCTTCCAGTTCCAACAGTGTCCGTGGCCCCGAGCTCACCATGTTTCCTTGACCATTGCAGGTAGACACCCAGACTGAAGAGAACGACATGAATAAGAGGAGACGACAGGGCTTCAACAACCTGGAAGAGGTATGTATGCAGCTGGGCAGTGGTGGCGCACGCCTTTAATCCCAGCACTCGGGAGGCAGAGCCAGGCGGATCTCTGTGAGTTCGAGGCCAGCCTGGTCTACAGAGCGAGATCCAGGACAGGCACCAAAACTACACAGAGAAACCCTGTCTCGAAACACCAAAAAAAAAAAAAAAAAAAAAAAAAAAGAATGTATGCCTGGGCTCAGTCGATACAAAGCCCATGTCCTGAGGGCCAGTGGCTTTGGGTGTGCTTAGCTATGTCTCTAGTCCTGGTCCCATTTTGTTTTTTCTCTCATGAACCACTGGAATCCAGGCTCAGTTTGATCACCTTACTACTTCCTAGCTGTATAACCTTGCAGGATGAAACCTCCCTGGGGTGAGGGCTACAGCTCTCAAATGTGCCAATGTATCCAAAACTTTTTTGAGCTTTGACAGGTTCTTAGATCAATAGGATGACGTAGATAGCATAGTTAATTAATATGGAGTTACTAATTATAGTAAGCAGGAAAGAGACACCAGCAGGCCTGCTCTCTACACTTGTTGCTGCTTTTTTTCTTCAGTACTTGGAGTCTTTACGAAAAAACGTTGAGTGCCCGTGAGTGCCACCCTCTGGTAAAGGGAGAAAATTGTAGGAGATAGTGTCCAAGTCTAGAACCTGCCTCTGCAAATGTGAGCAGAAGGAGGGCGTGCAGTCTACTTTAGTGAAACAATTTAAAGAGACATAAGATATGCACCTCATTTCATTTTACTTGTGCATGTGTGTATACATGCTGGAGGGTAATCATGCACCTTGTATGCATGTGAGTGTGTGTACATGCCAGAGGGTAATCATACACCTTGTATACATGTGAGTGTGTGTACATGCTGGAGGGTAATCATGCACCTTGTATGCATGTGAGTGTATGTACATGCTGGAGGGTAATCATGCACCTTGTATGCATGTGAGTGTGTGTACATGCCAGAGGGTAATCATACACCTTGTATGCATGTGAGTGTGTGTACATGCCGGAGGGTAATCATACACCTTGTATGCCTGTAAGTGTGTGTACATGCCAGAGGGTAATCATACACCTTGTATGCCTGTAAGTGTGTGTACATGCTGGAGGGTAATCATGCACCTTGTATCCCTGTGAAGGTCAGAGATTGGTGTCAAGCATCTTTCTTGTTTGCACTCCACCTTATTTTGGGGGGACAGGGTCTCACACTGAAATGATAGCTCATCTATTAGGCTCGACTAGATGGCCAGTGAGCCTCAGGGATCAGCCTACCTCCACTTCCCACTGCCAGGGCTATGGACACGTTCCACTGCACCCAGCTTTTTATTTGGGTTATTGGGGGACCTGAGTTCAGGTCTTCATGTTTTGTATGCCAATCACTTTACCAGCTAAGCCATCTCCCGAGCCCTGTACTTCATTTTTCAAAGCCACCCTAATTCTGCAAAAGGAAGTATGCATATGCTAATGAGGTGTGGATGCCAGTTTTAGCTAGGCTACAGGCTGATGTCAAAGATGACTCAGAGGCACATGGGATAATTTATAAACTATGTTGGTGCTTGTTCCCAGGACTTATAAGAGACTTACTGCATCTTCTGTGTGGTTGAAGAGGTTTTATTGCTGTAGTTTGTAAAACATTATTGTTCATGCCTCAGACTTGTTCCACCTCCCATCAGTGAGCTGTCAATCAAGCCAGGAGCCCACCATGATAGAGTGCAGCTGCCCACCATTTACCATATTTTCTGATAAAAGAAAATCTGGAGTTCACGTCACATCTTACAATGTGAATATGCTCACTATTCTCATCTGAAGCGTTTCCAGAGCTTTGGGGTCGATCCCATCAAGAACTGTGGCTTCAGGGGCTGGAGAAATGGTTGAGCAGTTAAGCAAGCTCATTGCTGTTCCAGAGGACCCGAGTTCAGTTCCCAGCACCTGCCTAAAACTGCAGCTCTGGGGAAATCCAATGCCCTCTTCTGGCCTCCACAGACACCTATGTGCATGTCACACACACAAACACACACGCACACACACATACACACGTTTAAAAAATGAAAATGAAAGAGAAATGCACACCCTGGTGCCCTGACTCAATGAATCAAATCTGGTTTGGAAAAGGGATCAGAGTTTATTGGTGCATTGGTGACGGTGTGGCCCGCTGTTCTCGCCCACTTCGATTTTGTGCAAACAGTGTTCACTCAGTAGATTTCATCCTCCCCTTGAGTGTGTATCCATGTGCAAGCCACACTTCATCTGCTAAAGCAGGGAGTGGCTCTCCATTGTGTGCTTGTCCAGCATTTGACTACACTGTGCATACACAGCCCCCTCCCCGGGGCTGCTTCTCTTTGGGATCTTATTTTAAAAAACAGTCAACTTTAGCTTGTGTCTTCCCACGCATCTCTTCTGAATAAACACATCTTTCCCATGTCAAGGAAGCAGTTCCTGTGGGGAAGACTCACTGTTTCCTTCAGTGGCTTGACCACCCACTTGGCACAGTACCCCTCTGTATGATCTGAGATGTATGGGAGAAGATGCCATGGAACAGGAAAAGACATGTTAGGAAATACTAGAAATTTTCAAATTTTATTAGTCAGTAGATGAGTGAGATGGAACTCAGTTTTATAAACCATCGTAACCAAGCTTCCTATCACCCCTCATAAGTCTTGTTACCATCGTGCATCCCAGTAGGATGGATGTGAAGGGCCCTTCATCCCTGTGCCCTGAATCCCTAGAAACTCCGGTCCCAGGCTAATTGTGAGAGCACATCAGACCAACACAGACTGAGATCTTTTTATAAAACAGCTGCCAAGTGCCCTTCAGAAGAGTCAGAGCCAAGGAAGATAGTGAAATTGCCAGAGATTGGAGGAGACTAAGGAGACGAGATGAATAAATGTGTAGGATCCTGGATGGGAGCCTGGAACAGAAGAGGGTGGAAACGGAAAAACTGATGCAATCCAAACAGAGCCCCTGGTCCAGTTGGCAGTATTATGCCAGCGTCCGTTCCCTGGCTTTGATAACAGTGCTGTGATAATTCCTGAAGCTACATCAAAGTGGCTGGGGGAGGCACACTTGAGAGCAGGCTGTACTTCTTTGTACCTTCTGTGTAAATCTAACACTATTTCTGAATTATTTTTTCTTTAAAGATTGGAGTTGTGGGCGAAGTTGGGAAAGGGAATACAGAGGAGCAAAAAGCCTACAGCCTGTGCTTAGGATAGCCTAACTCTCCTCACACACTTTCTGCTTCTCAGCCAAAATTATGTATTTTGGAAACTATTTTATGTAACCCTTCTCTATTAGAACTGGTTTTTGTTTTGTTTTGTTTTGTTTTGTTTTTTGCAATAACCTCTTAGTAAGACACTCCTCCCATTTTGTAGATGGGGCAAATTCAAAGACATGAATCGCCTAGGTCCAGGGCTGAGAAGGAGAAAGACTTCAGACTTTAACTGCCGGGTTCCCAAGCCATGTGGCCATCCTTTAGACACTGAGGGCCCTGTGTCCTGAGGATCTTGTATTCCAGTGTGCTGATTTAATCTTTGCAGCTGCCGGCCTTCTCCAGCCGTAGCTTGGGCTCCAGTCAAGAGTGCGCTAGAGAAGGCGGCAATCAGAACAAAGTCAAGTCCATGGCCAACCAGCTGCTAGCCAAGTTTGAGGAGAACACACGGAACTCTGCAGCCCTGAAACAGGTAAGGCTATCATATGGTCACTGGACCTACTCTACCAGTGGCAGAACCCTGCTGGGCTAAAGTTCGCCACCTTGGTCTGACAAAAAAAAAACAAAAACAAAAACCTTCAGCCTCCTGGTTATGCAATAGCAGACTTTTCCATGGGGTCAGATAGTAACTCATTTCTCCTTTGGAGTCCTACTGTCCTGTTAGAACATTTAGGCCTCCATACTGGATCCCTCAACAAATAAGGGTGATAGCATTCCAGTAAAAACCTGTTTACAGAAACAGGCCCCTGGATTAGGCCTGTGAGTCACAGTTTGCTGGTGTCCATCTTACAGTAATTAAATCCATTTCCTAATTTGGTTTTGCACTCAAATCATGATTTGTACCCAGTCTGAGATGGGACAACTCAAGTTGAGAGGCTGTGTAGGAGAATCCTGCCCACGTCCATGGTGAGATGATGCGTCCTGACCAGAGGTGCTGACTCAGATAACTGCAAGGTCTTAACCGACTTCCTCAGTGTTCCCTGGTGCCTCTCCTCTCCCCACACCAGCCAGGCCCTGCAGGCTGTGTTTGACCAGGGCAGGCTGGCTGCTGTGGTTCAGGCTGCAGAGTCCTCTGCCTCACTGAGTCTTTGATCTTAGCTTGGTTTCTCTTCACTGCATTTGGACGGATGTTGTCTTGCTACAATACATTGTCATATTACAAAACTCTGGGGTCAGATTCCCTTTGTCTATGGTGGACGCTGGTCTCATGACAAGATTGAGCTCATTTGGCAGAGGGGAGTGGGGGAGGTGGGAGTGGCCAGTCTCTTCCCTGGTTAACTTTAGAGGCAAACATGAATGGCTCCTTGGTCTTGGGGTTAGCCACACCTCTTCTGAATAACTAACCTTCCCTAGGAAGTAGATTTTTTTTTACAAAAGGGCAATTTTCTTGAGTCCTGTCTTTGTCTAAACAATTTCCACAGTCCTTTCTGGACACCTGGCTCTGTTCATTTGGCCTGGATATCTCTGTCCTGGAGTGGGCAAGAAGGTCTCTGTTTCCAGAAGGACTGTGCTGGCCACCCTAGCCTGGTGTAGGCTGGCACTGATGGCCCAGAGCCCTGTATTTGAGCCAAAAGCAAGGCCTGTGGGATTCACACGTTGTCCCAGAGCAGACTTGTCCATCGACATGCTTGTAGAGCCAGGGATCCAGTTTCCAAGCTGGGACAGGCTTGCAGGAACCTAGCCAACACCATCTCTGCTCCTCCACATGGTGGCGTCTCCTAGTCCTTGCTGCGCCTCTGCCCACTCCACATGCCTTTCTTACTGGCCTTTTCTTTCCTGTCTCCTGGGGCTGCTTCTCTGGACTGCCTCTCTCCTCCCAGGACTGCCGCCGGCTCTCAGGCACAGGTAAGCCTGTCTTGTGCTCTGCCTCTCGCCCTCCTGGTACCTCTCGATGCCCCAAGCTGGAGGAGTCAACTCCCAAGCTTCCACCTCCTCTGAAAAGGCAGGTAGGGCTCTTTCCAGTGGATACTATTTGGTAAAGCCAGAGGGAGGGGACTTTGAACCAAAGGGTGGGATCCATGGCTCCCTCCAGCCCCGATATGTGGCTGATTGTAGAGTCCCTGTCCATGCGGACACAGTCCAAGGTCACTATCTTTATGGATAAGAATGACTACATAGACAGCACCTGAAGTCCATGCCACTGGGCCCTCAGCCCATCACAGGTGTTACCCAGCCAACCATGCACACACTTGATGCTGTTGCTTGAGGGAAAAGTAAACAACTCCATGTGGCCACTTTGGAGAATTCCCATGCTATGCTTTATAGAGGGGCTAGTGAATAAGCTGATTTCCAAGTTATTGAAAAAGCAATGGTAGAATGGGCTGGGGCGGGGGGCCTTGTGGCTACACCCACTGAAAGAATGAGGCTGAGGCATGGTAAAGGCCTTTCCAGATATCTGACCAGCCAGAGCCTGCATGGTGAGACTGTGGTTTATCCCATCCCTGGCTTGGAATCTGGACAGAGTCAGGATGAGTGTCCACAAATTCCAGGGTCATCTGGTCAGCAATGGGTGTTGTATGTTGGGTACCAGAGGTGGACAGCAGTAGGTGCAGGTCGGATGCAGCAACTGTGTGTCCATGTGCATACCAGTCTCACGAGGAGGTGTTTAAGGTATACCCGTGTCTCCTGCATACTCAGGTCAATCACATTGCCTAATGGGTCAGACCCTCCTTAAGGTGTCCTAGGCAATCTCAGAATAGAGATATGCATAGGGACCAGGGTTGTAGAGGTTTGACTGGAGGGCTCTTAGGCAAGCCAGGACTGAGTACTCCGGATACCAATACAGGTGCAGAAGTTCCTTCTCCACCCAGCCTAGTCTGTGGCCTTTCTCAAGTGTCATCTGCTGCTGTGCCCTCTGTCTCCGGTCCTCATGGGGGTGGGGCCTGTAAAGGGAAAGAAGCTGACTTCTCCCTCTCTCCCAGTTCTCCTCCGTGGTGGCGACAGGACAGGTACTCAGAGAACTCAATCAAGTACCTGCTAGTGGCGAGTGCCCAAGCAGACCCTGGAGAGCCAGGGCCAAGTCAGACCTGCAACTGGGCGGGGCTGAAAATCTCGCCACCCTGCCTCCCACCTGCCAAGGGGCACTGGCCCTGTCCGGGGTGCTGCAGCGCCTGCAGCAAGTAGAAGAAAAGGTCCTTCAGGTGACCGCCCTCTCTGCCTCCCTGTGTCCATGTCCTGTCCTACCTGCTCCTCATCCACCCAGAGCAGATCCCTTTTCCTCTGGTTCCCTCCCTATCTTCCGTCTGCTGTGTGTGAGGAGACAAACCTGGCTCACTCCTTCCCCTCTCCCTTGAGGTGACCCTCATGGCCACTGTCACCCTCTTTCTCCTCTCTCTCACCTTGACTGCAGAAGAGGGCCCAGAACTTGGCTAACAGGGAATTTCACAAAAAGAACATTAAAGAGAAGGCAGCTCACCTGGCCTCCATGTTTGGACACGGGGATTTACCACAGGTAAACCAGGGGCTTTCTGAGTCTCCAGGAACCAGGGCTGGAGGTCTAGTCAGGTAGCCATGAACCAGCCCCGGAAGCCCAGTTCTCTCTCCTTCCTTTTCTATAGTACAAGAAGCAATTCACGTTTTATGCCACTGATAAGTTTGAGCTTGAGTCTAAGAGACCCAGATGCGTAGTTTGAGAGAGTAGACACATGATGACAGGCGAAATGGAGGCAGGAAAGTAAGCTCAAGTGAAAAGAACCCCCCCCACACACACACACACACTCAGCAAAAACAGGGCCTTGAAGACCCTAGTTGGGCTGAGTGTGGTGGCTCAAGCCTTTAATTCCAGCATAGCAGAGTCAGAGGCAGGTGGATCCTGTGAGCTTGAGGCCAGTCTGGTGTATATAGTGAGTTCCAGGGCAGCCAGGGCTGCACACTGAAACCCTGAGTTCATACAAAATAACATTAAATCAAATGAAACAACCTAGTCAAGGGTGACTTTGGGATGTGATGCTGTCATCCACAAATGTGCTTGGTCACATTTACAGCTATCCCGGAATGCATGTGGCCTGTGGACTGCAGCTTGGATACATGTATGCTTAGTTTCTAAGTAGACTTGGAGCTTCCTGGAAGGAAAAAAAAAAAAAACACTGCTGGTCAACCGCAAGGCTCTGGGTGCCTTAAAGGTGAAAGCAAGCCAATTGCTTGTGCTGTTACAGCCCATTGCCCTCACCACCACCCCCGGTCAAGGAGGTATGCCTCAACTTCAGCTCTGTCTCTCAAAGCAGCCATGCTAAGCTAATGCAAGAAACTTTGCCTTAGCATGGGAAGTAGAGCTTCCTCCAGACCACCTACATACTCACAAACTGGTAGAAAAAGGAGAGTTGGTCTTCGCGGAGCAGGAACTGAGAGTAATAGTGAAGTAATAGTGAGTGACGGCCAGGAGGTGGGGGTGGGGGCATACTTGTGAAATCCTCCTCCTCCAGCAAGCTGTCTCTAGAACACATCTCAGCCACCTTCACTCAGCCTCCTCCTGTGTCTCCAGCTGTCAGTGGAGTCATGCACAGAGGAGGGATATTCTGCATTGAGTTCATTGCCAGAGTTTTAGCAGCCTCCAGGAGGCTAGCGCAAGTGTGTGCCGACAGCTGTGGAAACCCCAGCTGTGGCGGGCTGCCCCCATTGGCTCAGAGTTCTCCGCTCTGAGGCTGCAGCTGCTCCCTCACACCAAACTCTTCTATAAGGGTGTCCTATGAGCACTGCAGTCTGAGGCAGCTCCAGGCAGGAGCAGAATGGGTCTCCTCAGGGTATTTCAGGGAGCTGGAACTGTAGCAGAATGCAGTGCAGCCAGGAGCCACGTAATCGCACTTGGCTCCAAAGATGCACTTCTGTGTCATCCTGAGAGACGGGCCTCAGTGTCTGCTCCTCCATGGGTATATTAAAGGCACGATCACTACACCTGTCACAGCTGTAATCCTGCTTTCTTTCCTGTCTCTGTTCCATGCAGGATAAACTCCTGTCTAAACGTCTGCCTCACACTCATCCTCCATCTCCTCCCTCTTGCCTTCCGTCTCCTGATCCAGCTGCTCCTTCCTCTCCACCAGCTGCCGACTCTGTTTCTCCTGCCAGAAAGGTAGTCGTTCCTGAATCATTGCCTCCTCCACCCCCTGCATGTTCTGGGATGTTCTCAGGCTCCATTTGGCCGGCACAGCCAAACATCTGGAGCCAGGCTTGGCTGGGATGAAAGTCTGTTAGATATTGTACAACAGTCCTAGATCCGGTTTGGGGTTTGTGTTAGTGCACGCGTCTAGCAGAACAGCTCCAGCCTGTGCTCCGGCATCACACAGAAAGCATTCATCCGGGACCCGGATGCTGAGCCCTGCCCAGATACTGAGAAAATAAATAATTGTAATAAGCTTTGGACCCCTTATTACAATGTGGATGGAAACACCACCCCATCATAAGAATAGTCACACATTTAATATGTGGAGTTGCTGAAATTTGGCGTGCCTGGCCTAAGCAAATGGCAATTTCACACAGTACATTTAATACAGTACTATTCGTGAATTTTGTGAGATGTATAATGGGCAAGATTATAAGAACAGAAAGAAGCCTGGAGAGGGTTCAGAGGCAGTGATAGGAGACCTGTGTGGAAGATTCCACAGGAACAGTTTTCTAGATAGAGAGCTAGGGTGAGGTAGGAAGTGATCAACGTGTGTAAAGGTAGGCAGACAGGACTGACATGAGAGGACAGAATGGCTGGTGTCACCTGGCTTTGGGATGACGGTGTGTAAGGATGTACAGAGAGTGAGAACAACACACAGCATGGTCGGCATGTTAAGGAGTTTTATCCCCTCACTGGGCTGCCCTATGTTCTTGAAGGATGATTTGGGTGGCAGTACAGAAGTTAGCTTGGAGGAAGAGAGCAAGGAATGAGCTGTGATTCAGTGGGTAGTGAAGGGTTCTGTGAACAAGAATTAGTTTGGCTCTGCGGCACATTTTTAACCTCCAGGATGAGTGAGTCCCCAGGCAGACTGTGCTCTGCTGAACAATCTGTTGGCCAGGCTCCTGCAGAGGTCAGCATGGAGGGCTGAATGTCCCGTCTGAAGGACTCCTGTTTTGCTTCTGTGTTATTGAGCTGGTGCACACCCAGCTTCATGCTGTTGTCTTAGCAAAAAGTTCCAAGTTGCCCCCTGCTTTGTAACTGGGAGTTCTATTCCCATTATACATACATACATACATACATACATACATACATACATACATACGTACATACATACGTAATATACGATAATCACTATGGAAGATTTGAAGCATTAGTAGAAGCCTGGGGTGCTAATAGCAAGGAGCACTATAAAGTGGGATGAGCAAGAAGGGCCATCCTGTGACTGTGAGAACTGAGCAGGGGCAGAGTCAATAAGAAGACAAAGGTTCAAGAAGAATCTTGGGGTCCATAGCTCTCAATCTGAGGTTCAGTGGTCTCTCTGAACCAGATAGATGGAGCCCTGGCAGAGGCACCAGCCTCCAAGTTGTGTGCATGGGAAGCCCCATACCTGGGGACAGGCTGAATGGGATCGGCTTGGAGATGGCCCTACTTCTTTAGCTTTGTTCCTTGTTTCTGTGGGCTTGATACTCTGTGGGCAGAGCCTTTCCATCTCCCAGGCCAACTTCGGTCACAAGATGGCTGTATAATTGGGACATTTTAACAGCTTCCAGCTTGTTAGTTATGGGCCAATGTGTCTTTCAAATGTGGCTGGGATAATCTGGAAGCTCTTAGCAGCCACCATGGCATGGTGGGTAAGTCTGTGAATCTCTCTATTCTTCAGTTTTTCCTCAGTGCCCACACTCAAAGACCCCTGCCACTCTCATTATGGGTTCATGGCAGGCAGCTGGGGATGGAGTTGTGAGAGTTCAGGTGCAAGCCTCTTGGACAGTCTTCCCAGCCTTGCACCTACCCAACCTTTCCCTCCCTCCCAACTCCTCATCCTTAAGTCAGCACCAGGCTTTGCATGTACAAAGTCTACCATCATCCTTACCTCCCCAAGGATGGACCTGGCTGCCCCTTACAGCAGATGCCGACCTGTTGATAGAGTTTTATTCCCTCCTGATGGAGCTCAGGCCATCTCTTCCAAGAAGAAAACCTGGAGCTGGATGCTTCTTCCCATCAGATGAGGAAGTGCTCTGATTGCCCAGTATGAGGCTGCTACAATTCACAGAAGCACAAGGAAGAAAAACATCTGGCAGTTAGCCTTAGCTTCCTATCAGGTAGCATGCGCTGATCCTGCCTTGGGGTCTTGGACCCCAACTCTGAGAGTCCAGGATTGGTTACTTTGTGAGGGGAGCAGATTTGGCCAAACTTATTCTGAGGGTCACATAATTACCCACAGGGAAGCAAACATGAGTCACCAACCCCAAGAGATGTGCCCAGGGCTCTGCTTTCCGTCCATGTCTACCTTCTCAAATGATGCTTTGAAGTTCAGATAGGTCTTATGGGGTTTTGTCTGAATAATCAGTCCTGAGGCCCTCTTTTGTACACCCAGCATCAAAACCTTGGACTATGGGTTCCATGCCCAATCTTATGACTAGCTCTATTTTCTCATTTGTCTCATCAAATCCCTATCACCCATTCTTTTTTTTTTCCTTTGAAAAGGGGAAGCCATGTCAATTTGGTCCACAGTTTGGCTGCTGACATTTACCAAGGTTGTTGAGCTCTTACCAGAACAAGATGGTGGTGAATGATTGCACAGCTGGGCCAAGGATTGCTTTGCTCTGGCTTAGCTAGCTGACAGAGCCTGAAGAGCAAGGAGTCCCGCAAGAGGAGCTTCCTCTACCCCTCGGGGTGTTTGTGTTAAGACCAGACTTGCAGGATTTACTCTGGGATTTATGTATTAGAAGGAGATACCATCAGTGGGCATGTTTTGGCTGGGCAACCTGTCTTGAATTATCCCTTGCTAGGATAGACCTCAAGGCCCCCTCCATCCTTAGCATCTTTCTTCTGTCCCAGGATAGGGCTAGGCAGCATGTGAAGGTCTCCAGTGCACATCCCAGTCAAGGGGTATTTGAATACACCAGTGCTGGTATGTATTAGAGAAGTAGGATGTTGTTAAGTAGAAGAAGAATCTGAGCTTAGAACCAGACTTGAATTTAAAGCACCACTCACTCACTGTGTGACTTTGGACAATGCAGTGGGCCTCTCTGAGCCTTAGTTTCCTAGCCTATAAGCAGGAGGTATATCAGCTACTCCTTGGGGTGATTAGAACATTGCAGTGATCCAACATATGCAAAATGCCTGAAATATTGAGTAAATGTTCCTTTTCCCAATAGAAGAAACATCTAGAAGAAAGCTCATTTACCTAAAACACATATCTCTAAAATAGCAATCCTTTTAAGGAAATTCTTTAAAGGGTTTCCATTTTCTACCATAGTCACTTAAGAACAAACACTATCCTGGCTAATTTAGAGTCCAAAGGGATTTCAGACCCAGCAGGTTAAATGCATATGATCAACTTTGCGTGCCTGTCACCACAGGTAAAGTTGGGCAGATGAAGACTCCCCCACGGGAGCTCATAGCCCTCAAGGCTTGCCTCATCTCAGCTTGAGCATGTCATTTCCAATATCCTTAAAGAACACAGTGTTTGTCCCTTGTTCTCCCCTTGCCTTGGGCAGAGACGAGGAACCAGGTCCAAAGGCCTGTTCTCTGTGGTTTTCTTATCTAGGGGCTCCTCAGTGGAAGATGTCCTTGACCCCCAAGATCCAAAAGACTACTCTGGTTCTCCTGATTGAATCTTCCCCTTCCCACAAACCCTCAGTTTCAAATCCTTGGAAGCTTGATTCTTGCTCCCTGACTGTCTTGTGTGGGCTGGCTTGATGCTCAGAACATGCTAGCTGGCCACAGATGACTCAACTCTGCAGAATAGCACTGCCTGGATACTTGCTATGTGAACTGAGTTCTGGACCCAAGGTGGAGAAGTCCCACTGTTTTGAGTCAAGGGGCCTAGCAGCCTGCATCCTCCTCCATTGAGAGCACCATATCTGCTCTGCCAGAGGTAGAGAGATGGCTAACTGTCAGGACCACTGGCATCAGGGATGCAGACTTGAGGAGTAGCTGAACCAGGCCAGTCCAGTGTGAGAAAGACTCCTACATCTGGAGACCTGAGCTGGAGGGGGTCACAAGGCTGTGTGAGGACTGTCTCTTGGCAGAAGGCTAGCCACCCCTGCAGCCTTTGGCATTGATGCTTGTGACAATATCTGGGTTACTATGTTTGAATCAAGAGTGTCTCAGGGAAGACAAAGCCATACCACTGTTTGTGCAGAAAAGAGAGAGTCTAAAAACCAGAACTTAAAACTATATGTATGATAGTGCCCTAGTCTCACAGGCTACCTTCTGAGGACCTCTGGGTGCCCAGCACTATGTTAGGCTACACCCAAGGTCTTTTGTTCTTATTATGTTAGTTGTCTGTGTATGTCTACATGAACATATGCTGTGTGGGGGCGCCTGCAGAAAGAGGCATGGACCTTCTGGAGCTGAAGTCACAGGTGGTTGTGAGTCACCTGATGTGGGTGCTGGGAACTGAACTCGGGTCCTCTGAAAGACTAAGATGCACTTAACCTCGAAGTCACCTCTCCAGCCCCTACCCAGGGTCTTCTAGGGTGCTTCTACAACCCTGCAAACTCAGCAGTAGAGAAACCAAGGTTCACAGCAGAGAAATAATATATGTGAGGTTAGTCAAATGTCGTGTGAGATGCTGGCCTGCCCCAAATAACCAACCATTCTGTAACTCATTCTAAGGAAGTCACTGAAAAATAGTTTGAATTCAAAAGGAACAGCAAATAGTGAAAAAACATCCAAATGTAGTTCTTGAAAATATATAATATATAACTTATATAAAAATATATAAGTTATGTAAAAAACTGCAAAACCAGTCCCAGGGGATTCTAAAATTGCTAATTCTTAATGTTTTTTTTTTTGGTTAACTCATCAGATTGTCCAGTTTCACATTTAAATAAATTCTTCCCAGGCAGATCGCCAGTGTTCCCCTCATCCAGCCCCACCCCCACAAACACATGTGGCTTGCCATTCAGTGTATGTGAATCTTCTTGCTGAGAATGTGTAGCTCGTATGCTGTAGTCACCGCAGGATGAACTTTCTCCAGGTCTCTTCGTGAGCTATGCCTTTCATCGTTTCTCAGAAGACAGGCCACCTGGTAACTCTCCAGCTGGTGAAAACATGGTCCCCAGGCAGAGACTGGGTTATAGCCTCCCTTTCACAGAGCCAAGAGAGTCGTCCTCCTGTCAAGAAGTAGAATGAGCTGGATAGATGGCTCAGTTAAGAGCACTTATTGTTCTTGCAGAGGACCTGGGTTCAGTTCTCAACACCCTCGTGGCTCACAACATCTGTAACTCCAATTCCAGGGGATCTGATGCCCTCTTCTGGCCTCTGAGGGTGCCAGACACGTACATGGTACATGTACATCCATGCAGGCAAACCCTCACATACATATAATACAATAAATAAATCTGAAATAATTTTTTACAAGGAAGATAACTCCCAGTCCTCTGAGGGATGCTCACTTTCACCCTGGTCTTGAGTAGCCTCAAGAGCCCTCTCATCCCTTGGGGCAAGTCTCCATCCTTATGAACCTCTGTAAATCCCATTTATGGCTCAGTGACCTGGGATGGTTCCCAGCAGGTGGGAAGAGCAGCTAAGAGACCCACTGCCGACTTAGTTGGCTCATAATGAAAAACTGGGTATGGTCTTCATTTTGGACATTGCTGTCTCCCAACTCCCCACTCAGCTGCCGGGTGACTTACACAGCTGATTAAAACAGCTGAACAGGCTGTAACTATCCCAGTGTGTTTTGGGGACACCCCAACACCCTCACAGCCCTCTGCAAGCTTCAGCGATTTCTCCCTAAGACAGGATTGCTCAGAAGTTCGGTGGCATAAAGTGCTTATTAGCTAAGTAGTTAATAAGGTCTCATTAGACACTGGGGTGTCTCGTCTCAGACAGTACAGGCTGAATCTCGGCTCCATCAGGAGGCAGGTACTGCCCGTGGGTGTTATGGCACCCCTCATCTCCTTTCTGGGAGAGTGATGTGGAGCCAGTTCACATCATAGGAGGCTGGGAAGGCAGTATCTGGGGGAAGCTAGCCTCCTTCCCCTCTTTATTTTCAAGCAAACCTTGTGTTCTACAGCCTCTATATGAGAGGCAGAGTTGGGGCCCCACCAGGGGATGGAACATCAGACAAGCAATGGCTTATTGTCCTGAACCAGTACACCTGAACCTTCCTAGAAGGAGGAGCCAGGTTCCTAAAAGTAGAAGAGGTTGTGTCAAAGCAGAATTCTAATCTTTCCCAGCTAGACCAGGCAGGGGCAGGGCTAGGGGGTGCCTGGCCTGACACCTCCTGCTCACAAGTCAAGACACAGAGGCTTTGCACAGGCTGAGGCAGCCCCAACATACACTAGAGAGATCAGAACTCCTTACCCCAGCAGCCTCGAGAACCCGCCTCATATGGAGTGATTACCAAACTTTGCTCCATGGTACAGCTTCTGGACTAGCCAAAGGTGTGAGGGTCTCTGTGGCCTTCTCTGCTGCCTGCTCAGCTTCCTTTCTGTTCACCCCCATGATATCTGCTTTGTCTGGGATCTGAAGAGTTAGCCTGGGATGCTGGGGTGACTCTGCTCCAGAAGCTGGGGTCCATGCTTGGTTGCAGTTCCCTAGATCTGCTTTGTTCTCAAGCCTCGCTCTTAACCACATTGGACGTGGCTCCCAGGAGCAGTCTTGGATTTGGATGGAAGGCATTGTTTTATCACATAAGACTCAGTGTTACTTGAGGCAACTTGTATCAGGGTCCTGGCAGTCTGAATGGCTTGCTAGTTCTGTCTGGCCATGCCTCTCAGAGGTTGAATTTGGAAGGCAGCAAGGCCTTGGAGCCTCCCTCAAGAGTCTGGGGATCACAAACAGTACTTTTGGCCTCTTGGGCTATGCATTATTCACCTCCTGTCGGAGCAGACAAAGGCTTCCCAGTGTGATCTGTCAGAGCTGCCGGAGAGGAAGGGGCTCAGAGGAGCTTGGCTGGACCTGGATGTGTGATTATTCCATCCCCTATTTGAGCTGTTCTTCAGTGATGCTGCTCTGTAGCCATCCCTCCAGGGCTGTCTTCTGGCTGCTGTGCTGAGCAGGTCATGGGGCGGGACTAAGACCTAGCTTCTCTCTGGATGGGTTCCAAGGCATGCAACAAACTCCTAGACTTAGTTCACTCATTTAGGAAAATGCAGATCTTTGTATCTTAGAAAACAAACCGTAGACACATTATGTACAAACTTCCTTCCCCACCCCCTGGCTGTAATTCCACTGTCTGTGATTTTGTTGTTGGTTTTGGGGTTTGTTTGTTTGTTTTTCTGAGTTGGGGGCAGGATCTCATTCTATAGTTCAGGCTGATCTAGATCTCACTATGTCACTCAAGCTGGACTCAAATCCACAAATATCCTCCTGCTTCAGATTGCTGAGTTTTGGAATTCCAGGCATGTGTCACTGGCTCTATCTCTGTGATTGAACAATGCCGTACAGCTCATAGGAGTAGAAATGTGCACTTTTTCCTCTTGCTACTACCAGTTTGGGGTTCTTGCCTTCTGTCCAATTTTGTAACTCTGGGGTCCACTCCTGGTGGTCTGGTTTACCTCTGGAGACTCTGGGGTTCTGCTTTCCTGTGGGCTGGAACTCTCTTCCCTTGCCCTGTGCTCCTGCTGGGTGCTAACTGCCTTTCCTTTGTCTGTTTCCTTACCTCTGCTCTGTTTCCTTACCTCTGCTAGCTCACAGTAGGGAAAGTGTCCAGCGGAATAGGGGCTGCAGCTGAAGTTCTGGTCAATCTGTACTTGAATGATCACAGACCTAAGACACAGGCCACCTCTCCAGACCTGGTAAGGAAATGCACTGTCAGCCTCCACCTGAAGATATTTGCCCAGCCTCACTGGACAAGAGAATGGGAGGATCCAAAGGAACTCCTTTCTCAGGGAACAAGGGGGTGCTGAAAGTAGACCGGATCCAGCAGAGGCTGAGGGAAGCTACATTTCCTCAAAGACTGACTTCACTTGGGTCCTTGTGGTTCATTTTCCAGGCAAGACATGTTCCTTGCTATCTGTGGCTTTCAGGATCTATTCAGTATCAGGCCTGCAGGGCTGTTGGACAAGTTCCCCACCTTCAGCATTTAGTGTCCAGCCTAAGTAGACCTGGGAACTGAGACTTGCCGACAGGGCAAGCACATCTCCCCTCTGGCTCTCTCCCTCCTTGCTCTAAGTGGCATGTTGCCACCAGCAACACTGCCCTGACTGTTGATCTGGTCTCCTTTGGGCTCACTGATCTGGAATTGCCCAGCACCAGCCTGCTCCAGCCCTTCCCCTCCCCATTGCAAGTGTGGAGGGAACTGTAAGGCACAGGCCCCCCTTTTCTGCACTCTCTTGAATAGATCGGAGGTCACACTCAGTCTTCACTTGATCCCTATACTGCAGGGGGCAAAGGCATATATCACGCCCTCTCTTGGTTTCTTTTCCTGTTACTGTGATGAACTACCCTGACAAACATAACCTCAGGGGAGAGAGTTTATTTAGCTCACAGTTCAAGGCACGGTCCATCATGGCAGGAAGTCAAGCAGGAACTTGAAGCAGGTGGACACATTGCAACCACAGTCACAAAGCAGAGAGGGATAACTGGTGGCTTACTGCTGCTATCTATGCAGTTCAAGCTCCTAGCTAGAGAATGGTACCACTCACAGTGCGTGGATCTTCCCACCTCTGTTAACTAATCAAGGTAACCCACCACAGGTATACCCAGAGCCTCACCTCCCAGGTGAGACTAGATTCCATCAAGTTGACAAGTAGCGCTGATCATCACTCGTCACCCAGTGACATTTATCCTCTAGGACGGACCACAGGAAACCAACACTAGGTAGACATATTCAAGCGAGATGTCCACTCATTTAGATCAGCCTGGAGGAGAGCCCCTGCAAGGGTGAAGGCTGTGTGGGGAGTGTGTCTTCCTGCCCCGTGCTCTTGTCTGCAGTGACATAAGCAGCAGCCAGGAGCCCTGAAGATGCTGTGGTTTGATTAAGAACTTCAACATCCATAGGCCTGGCCTTTAAAGATTTATTCACCTAGCTCTTTTCTCCTGGCCCTAGGAATCCGTGAAAAAGACATTTCCCCTGAGCCTGGGCGGCAGCGACACCTGCTACTTTTGTAAGAAGCGTGTGTACGTGATGGAGCGGCTGAGTGCTGAGGGTCACTTTTTCCACCGGGAGTGCTTCCGCTGCAGTGTCTGCACCACCACCCTGCGCCTGGCCGCCTATGCCTTTGACTGTGATGAAGGTAACCCTGGCGGGCAAGAGAACACTGGCCTCTGGCCTCTGTCTCAGATGTGACCTTGCTCTGGCATTCCAACCCTCTGGAGGCTGGAGGGCCCCCAATACTTACCACCAAGGGAGTATGATATCGTCAGGAATGCTACTTAGGGAAACTGAAAGGTCCCGCTGTAGAGAGCAGAAGCCGTTGGCACTAACAGTGCACCAAACACAATGACACCTGCTGTCTGCTCAGGGCCTTCACTTATCTTACCCAGCCCACCGTTTCCCATGGTACCCGTGAGGCCAAGATAACCAAACCCGATGAACTGTGTGACATGCCCAGAACTGTTCCAGTTATACCTGGAGTGTAGTAAGAGCTTAATGAGTGATGGCGTACTAATACAGTATGTGGGGCTGGGGAGACTGCTCAGGAAGTTAAGTGCCTGTCTGGCAACCACGAGGACCTGAGTCCTGAACCTGTGTTTTGTTTTGTTTAAATGGGACCAGATGTCGTGGTGCATATCTGTAGTTCCAGCACTGGAAAGGCAAAGTCAGGTTGGTCTCTGGAGTTTGAGGCCAGCCTGAGATACATAGTGAATTCCAGGCCAGCCTTAGATACATAGTGAGATTCTGTCTCAAAATAAATAAGTAGAAAAAAGGAAAAAGAGAAGCAGTGTGTGCTGATGTATGTTCTTAACCCCAGCACTGGAGAGACCACACAGGTGGATCCTTTGGGCTCTCTGGCTGGCTAGCCTAGGCTACTTGGTATGTTCCAGGCCAGTGAGCGACCCTGTCTCAAAACAAAAGCAGAAAGCCAAGGTGAAAGTGCCTGAAGAACTATAGCTGAGCTTATGCTCTGACCCCCACACACAACTACCCCCCATACACATACCTGTATAAACATACACAAAGTATGAATTATAAAACTGGCCTCAATATTAGCGCCTCTTTGGGTAAGTGGCCTACCAGAGCTCATCAGCCAAGAATTACATTCACTATATGAAGAGATCACTTTCAATTCGTCAACCTTTGATATTACAGTGTCATACTGAATGTAGGACAGAATGACACAGTGCTTATGATTATGTGCCTTCAAGCTGTCCTACCTGGGGTGAACCCAGGCAATAGCACCTACTTACTGCATAACTTTGGGGCTGTTACTTAAATTCTTGGTTCCTCAGTTTCCTCATCTGCAAAATGAAATGATAGGACCTGTATGGATGCTGCACACCAATGATCCCAGTACTCTAGAGGCAGAGTCAGTAAGATTCTGAGTTCTAGACCAGCCTGGGCTGCGTATAGTGTAGCAAGAATCTTAAAAGTTCTTATTAATAAAATCAAACCCAGGAGCCAGGTATTGGGGTGAATGCTGGAAGATCAGAGTAGCAGAACACAAACCACAGCTGACCTCACCTCGGCAACTTCTCAGCTGATCCTGTTTCCTCAGACTGGATGTCTCTCAGCTGAACTCTGCTGCTCAAAAGCCTAAAAGCTTAACCAGCCTAGTTCCTGGTTTTCACGCCTTATATACCTTTCTGCTTTCTGCCATTACTTCCTGGGATTAAAGGCTCATTTCCTGGAATTCAAGGCATGAGACACCATGCCTGGCTGTTTCCAGTGTGGCTTTAAACTCACGGAGATCCAGATGGATCTCTGCCTTAGGAATGCTAGGATTAAAGGTGTGTGTGCCACCATTTCCTGGCCTCTGTATCTAGTGGCTGTTCTGTTCTCTGACCCCAGATAAGTTTATTAGGGTGTACAATATTTTGGGGAAC
Source organism: Peromyscus eremicus (assembly GCF_949786415.1). Classification (NCBI taxonomy): domain Eukaryota; kingdom Metazoa; phylum Chordata; class Mammalia; order Rodentia; family Cricetidae; genus Peromyscus; species Peromyscus eremicus. The sequence goes on along the minus strand of NC_081416.1, from coordinate 89,889,942 downwards.
ACAATATCACCACAGTATAGAGACTCTGCCTCAAAAGAACAAAACAAAGAAATAATAGGTCTTAGTTCATGAGGATGTGGGCGTTGATGAGCTAAGTTCTATGAAGTATTTATTAGGTTTTCCCATCATCATCATCATCATCATCATCATCACTATTATCACCATCATTATTGTTGTTATCATAGAAGCAGACAGCAATGCTGTCCTAGATGGTACCCAGTGGTCCCGGGCAGTGGCTGTTTTACCCAGCAGGTACCCTGCCAAGTCTTTTCTCTCATCACTGGCCAGCTGCACTGACCCTCAAGATTCCAGAAAGGACTGAGGGGCTGGTACATGGAGCTACCTATTTTTCTCCCTGACAACTGGCCCTGTGAAGAAATCTAACTTCTGTTTGGGTTAGGAGTCACCTGAGGGTTTTTAGCCCCACTCAGGGAGTCCCCCATTGCCAGCACCTTCTCTGGGGGAGGCAGCAGAGTGTAGCTGCCTTTTCTTGGTGCCATGTTAGGGTAGGTGTATAAGCCCCTGCTTATGTCTGGGCTGGGCTTATTTCCATGATTGTTGTGTTCTGCTTGGACAGGGATGAGCATTTGTTCCCATGGTTCTGTCTACAGAGAAAAACTGTATGTGCATGTCTCTTCTCACAGGCAAATTTTACTGCAAGCCCCATTTCATTCATTGTAAAACCAACAGCAAACAACGGAAGAGACGGGCAGAGCTGAAGCAGCAAAGAGAGGTATGTTGGTCTCAACATGCTGGGAGAGCAGGGGCGGTCCCTCCCCCTTGATGAGGTTTCTAAAGGCAACCTCAAAGTGAGACTGACTTCTCTAGCCCTGAAGGGGCAGAGACTGCTCCCAAATAAATAAGAGTCCCTTCTAGAGTGTTCTTTTGTCTTTGTCTGTTCAGCAGCCTCTGGGGTTGGCCCTGCTTCAGACACCAGCTCCCTGATACGTGGCTAGCTTCCTCTGAGACATCACGAAGTGTTTGCACATGTGTCCAGACTGAGCTGTATGCGGAACTGTGCAAAAGCCATGTGGTCCCTCTGTGCCCAGGAGCCACGGGGCACTGCTTGCAGGAGGAAGGCCAGGTTTCCAGGTCTCTTCCTAGGCTTTCAAAGCAGCCACTGAATGTATCCCTGGTTTGTAGTAGCGCCCCCCTCTGGCAGCTCTCAGAAAATACCTTCTCTGCAGTTTGATGAATCACTTAGCACCAATTGAAAGTGACAACTTGAACTTTCCTAATGGTATAGTCATAGGCTCACTGTAGGAAAATGAGACAGTAAATAGAAGTAGAGACCAAAATCACCGATGACCACGTACCTTGGAAAAGCTCTGGTTGACATTATGGCAATCGTTCGAGACTACTGACACTTGGAAGAGTTGACATTGTATTCCATCACCTCTCCTTCCAGATGTGTCCCTGTGTGAGTAGGTCACACCTCCATGGCTTTCTCAGCTTTATCTCCGCTGACAGTATATCAAGAACAGTTTTCTGTGATACTGAAAATTCTTTTTAAAATTTTTCCTCATTTTATTCTATGTGTATGGGGTTTTTTTTTTTCCTACATATATGTCTGTATACCACATTTGTGCCCTGTGCCCATGGAGGCCCAGGGACTGGAGTTACAGATGGTTGTGAACCACCATGTGGGTGTTGGGAATCAAACCCAGGTCTTCTAGAAGAGCAGCCAATGCTTTTAAACCATGGAGCCATTTCTCCAGCCCCTATATAATCTAAGCACTTGAGAGGTTGAGGCAGGAAGGTTTGAATTGGAGGCCAGTCCAGTCTACGTATGAAGTTCAAGGCCTGTCTGAGCAGCTTAGCCACACTCTAACTCAACAAAAGTGGGGAGGGAGGGGAGAAGGGGGGAGGCCTTGCAGAGGCTGACAGTTAAAAGTAAAACGTTTTTGTTTTTGTTTTTGTTTTTAAATGGGATAGGATCTCATTGTGTAAACTTGACTGGCCTGGAACTCAATAGCTAGCCCAGGCTGGCCTCAAAGTCATAGAGATCTACCTGGCTCTGCCTCCTGAGTGCTGTGATTTAAAGTGTGCACTGCCACACCTTGCTTTAGGAGTATAATCTCTAATGCTATTAAAAGATTGTATTTTATGCATGGTCAGTAATCTGCTCCAGCAGTTCCATCCTGTTGGACTTTTACACCATTTAATACTTTTATCTTGCAAAGATTTTTTACAATGAATATATTTGCATACAAATCTTAATCCTTATTTCTAATTATTCCTGTACTATATAACAATACAAATAGGTATGCAAGGCCGAAGGGCATGCATATTTTGAAGGCTACTGAATGGTATGGTAAATTTGCCCCTTTAAACAAGTTGTGTCCACATTCCACACCAGTACGGGAGCCCACTCCAGTTAGAGTTGTCCTGCTCAGTCTGCTCTCTTGGAGGCAGCCTCTGAGACTCTTGGACTAAGTGCTCTTGCTTTGCTGTCTTTCTCAGGAGGAAGGCACTTGGCAGGAACGGGAAGCACCTCGGAGAGACACTCCCACGGAAAGCTCTTGCGCAGTGGCGGCCATCAGCACGCCAGAAGGCAGCCCCCCAGGTATCTCCACCTCCTTCTTTAGGAAGGCACTGAGCTGGCCTTTCAGGCTGACAAGAGGCCTGCTCGACCTGCCCCGGAGCCTGCTTAGGTGGATGCAGGGACTCCTGAATGCTGCTGGCCACCATGTCAGGGACAATGCTTACAACTACTGCTTCACGTTTGAGCTCCTGTGCCTGGGGCTGCTGCTTCTCTGGGCCTTCTCCGAGGTCTTGGGCGCCATGTACAGGGAGTCTGAGGAATCCCTGGGGAGCATCCGCAGCTGGTTGCTCAGGTTCATCCCAGTGAAGCTGCAGTGAGGCACACAGTGCAGTGCCCCACAGTGCCTTAACATTTCCAAGTGTAGACTGCGACATTTGTAGTTGGCGCAGGCTCCGGCCAGCATCTGTAACCGATTAGCTCCAAGCCAAAGAGTCCCACGTTGGCCACCTCCACCTGGCTTTGACAGGGTCGAGCATCTAATCATGGTGCTAAGGCCAGGGACAACATGAAGGATTATTATTTTTTTTAACAGCTTTGTATTGTTTTGTCTTTTCATACCAAAGCGAGCCATATTTCTGGGTTTACATTTCAATTTTTAACTTTTCATAAGCCAAAAAGAAAGCATTATTTTTCTACAAGTATCAATACTTCTAACCGTTTTAACTTTTACCACCAGTTTTACAAGGCCCTCCAACTTGGCAATGAGTTGAGATTTATTGTTGCGAGCAAAGTTAATGAGCTGAGACTTTAGAGCACAAAACAGAGAGTGCCATCACCAGACCATGCCTTTTGATTTTGCAAAGAGATGTCACCTGTTCACAGTGGGTGCTGCGTGCGTTTGTTTGTTTTTTTTTTCCAAGAACACATATATGTACAGTCAGTGAGGTTAAAAGGAAGAAGTAGAGGGATAGAATAAACCAAAATGAACCGAAGCACACAGCAGTGTGTCAGCGCTCTGTCCTCTGGGTTGGGGAGAGGAATTTTACCCCTATCTTTTGAAGTCAAAAAGCCTGAAGGCTTTCCCTCATGCCCACCAAATCACCAAATCATAGCCCATAGCATAGCACCACGGGGTACTGCACTGCAAACATATATCCCCACCCCACCCCCACTAATGGGTACTACAGTGAAGCCCGTTGGCACTTAGACCTGAATAGCTCTGTCAGGCTGAGGTAATACTGAGGACAAACTATTTCAGATGGTGCCTTTTCACCCCTATCTAGTCCCGAACCCAGGCTGCAGACAGAGCCAAAGCTGCTCAGGTCCATCATGGTCGGGCTGTCTCTCCCTAGTGTCCTTTGAACCTGAGGATACTTGCTGGCCCTGATCAGTGAGCCTTGCTGGTGGTCTCCTGACTGCTCAGTCATATGGCTGCCTTGCATATTTCACCCACACAGTCAGAGAACCTTCTCCTAGTGCCCCAGAAAAAGAAAAGTGTCTGGTCTTTGGGTGGCTTCAAGCCTGTAAGTGTTTTCTACTCTGGGTGTCTGGAAAAGCCTGTAGCTGTCCCCACCCAACTTTGTGATGCTCAGTTTGGGCAGTATGCAGAGCAGCTGGAGGGCTGCTAAGGGCCTTCTAGGTACTCAGGGTATCTACCGTCACTGGGTGCAGTACAGCTATGGAGAGCTGTGACCACTAGAGCACCCTCCAAGATAAAGGTCTGCTTAAAGACGGGCCAGCTTGAAAGCTTTGACATAAGTTTCTGTAAGGGGGAAGAGGGATGCGTTTCTAGAGACTCTGTCCTGAAGCCATGGGAAAGACAGGGCATAGCTGTGTTCCAGTCTGTGTTCAGGTCAGCACCCCTGACCTTGTTGGATCTGTTGCCAGTGTGATGACGTACATTGTATTTGCCCCGCTTGTAGCTAGGGTTTTAATGGTCAAGCATGGTGGGAGAAGCCCTTGAGTCCTATTATGTTTCATTATGCCCCATGAACTCTTGAGGTCAGATTATAGTGATTTTCTCCAGCTCAGGGTGGGCTGAGATGCTCTGTGGAATGCTCTGGGAAGCCAGAGTGAACTCTCTAAAAAATGTCATTTGTAGCCACAAGGAGGCTGGTTTGAATTACTCTGGTAGACAGGGTGTGTCTGTCAGAAGGCCCAGACATCTATATGTTTTGAGACCTTGAACCTTCCTGGTGGGCAACAGCAGGGGCAGGTCCTGGGAGACAGATACTCCAGAAATGAATTTGCCTCAAGGATGAGGATGAAACCCCGGAGTACCATAGAGGGGATGGGGGCTAGCGGGGCCAAAGGTCCTGGGAACATCTGTGGACAAGAGCGGGGTTTTGTGGATGTGCAGACCCCGTGCATCCACTCTTGGAAATGAATGGCTGGCCGCCACCAGGAAGGTCTGTGTCTCCTAAGCAAGCAGGCATTTGTGGGGGACAGTGGTTGCTCTCTTGTCACCTCCAGGGCCTTTTTTTCCTCTTGTGATGTTATTCTGCTCCCTCGCTAAGACCTCCTTTCTGTCTTTCTCTTTCCAACCTCACACTGTGGCCGCCAGTGCGTTTCAGCCTTCCCGTCCTACACCCACTTCTTGGCTGACACTTCTGCTCTAAGGTGACTCATTTTCTTGGCAATTTTCGGAGAGAGGTACTAACCCCTAACCTGCTTTCCGCACCCCATCCTCTGCGTCGATGGTGGACTGGTAGCACTAACTGTGTCTTGCATACTAACGGACTCCCTAAGGCATGAGTGGTTAACAGCATGGGGTGGGGGTCAGCTTGAAAGCTGTGTTCTGCCTTCCCTTCTTTGGAGCCCAGCCAGCAGCCTGGGTCCACAACAAGTGCATGCCCCCCCTCCTCACTGGCCTCTATGCATGCTTTTTCTGTTGCACCTTCAAAGGCTCTTGTCTTCTTGGGAGGGTTCGCCATGATTGTGAGACAATACCGTATAAGGAGGGCTCTGTGGCCTTTGCAAACATTTCTGTTTAGTGACCTTTTGAAAAGAACCTGTCTAGGAATATCTTCTTCAGCCAGTTCTAATACAAAGATTACCAATGCCTTTGATTGGAACCATAAGTGACTCAGTGTGGCGAGGTTTTAAAAGTGGGCTTATTCCCAGACTCTGTGACCAGTTTGACCCATGCTCTCTGCTGTGACTACAATGAGGCTAGCAAGCCCTTCCTCTGTTTCAGCAGAGTTAATCCTAGGGCCTTGCTATGCCTTTCATATGCCTCTGGGCTCTTACGTCCATACTGGTTCAGAAGCTTCCATCAGAGCAGTCACGGTCGCAGGACAAGCGCTGCCTTTCAGAAATAACCCAGGTCAGCCACTGTCAATGGTCCTGTCAATCTATCTAAAGCGCATAGACCCTCTGCTCACCTACCTGGACCAGTGGGATGGTCATGTGCTACTACAAAAAGCGGTCACATGGAGGGCAGAGAGCAGTGTGAGTCTAGCCCCACCCACCTCCTCAGACAGCAGTCAGAGTCCGTCCCGCCTGTAGCTAGAGCTACCCTGCCCTCAGCTTCTGCCAGCCCTGCATGCTGCACGTGCCTGCTGCACTGGCGCAGAGCCCAGCCGTACAAAGCCCTCTCCTCTCCTCTGTTCTCTTCCAGCATTCCCCCCTCTAAAATGTCAACCAAAGAGAGCTCCCCCTTGCTCTCAGCCTCTTTAGCTAGCCTCCTCCCCATCTCATGGCAAGGCATGTCTGTGACCCTAGATAATTCATTTACAGTGCCATATGGAACCCTGTATTTTACACACAGCTAAATGATGTCTAGGTTTATTTATGATATTTGATGCTGTAAATGAAAATAAATATGGTTCTTTATAAAGCTCATCGTTTCCTCTCTTCTTTGCCGTGGAAGCTTCTAAATCTCAAACACAGGCACCGGTTTAGGGGAGCCATCCTCTCCTAAACTGCTGGCGGGGCTTGCACTTGTTGTGGTGGTAACCCGGGACTCTCTGGGGCTGTGCCAGGGCAATCGGAAATATTACCCCAGGGTAATATTTGGAAAAATGTCACCAATACTCCGGTGCCAGGCTTTGGGGTCTCTTCCTTAAAATGTGTGGTACTTTGCTGTTCTAGATGCTGGGCAGAGGAGGACAGGGCCAGTGTGACCTCAACTTTTAGGAACAGGCTGTGTTGACAGCTGTCTGAACCCAGTCCCCTGGCACCTACAGGCCATGGCTCTGTAGGAGGGCTTTACCAAAAGTCCCACCTGTTTGGGTTCTTACAGAGAAAAAAAATGAGTCTTTTCATGGTCTGCACTGGTCCACCCAAGTGATGGGAGAAAGGTAAGGAGGAAGGAGTGGGTGTCAGTCTCTGGAGGCCAGTGAACCAGCAGGCATGCTCATCAGCACCCTGTGCTATGGGGTTCTGCCCACCTGGCCACTCTGAGCACAGTGCCCAGCAGGCTCTGCCCAACTCCACTCTGTGTATGGGAAGAACTTGGAGACTCCCTTGACTATTCTGGACAGTGCCAGATCTCCCCAGGGAGGAATGTCTGCCATTGCCAGACTGGATATGGTTGGGCTTCTAATACTGACCTAAGAAGCCTCCTGAGGACTACGAGGGCCCTGGCATCTCCCAGAGAGGATTTCTGGGATTCCAATCTCCAACTCAGTTGCTGGTGCTTGTATCTGCCTTCAGAGCCACCTCAGGTTGTGACCCGGGGTCCCTGTCTCCTTCACTTCTGTTCAAGGAAGGCTCCTAGGGACCAGAGATCAAGTGGAGGGATGGGCAAATGACCAATTCCTTTACCTATGCAAGTTACTACCCAAGGCATTATTCTAGGTCCAAGAGACAGTTAAGAAGTGCGTGCCTTAGATTGCTGTTTGGATTCTGATTCGGCTTGTCTATGCTCCTGCTCATTTACCCATTTACTTCATTTTACTAAGCACCTACTGTGTGCTAGGGAATACAGCTAATCTTGCCAGTCTCTCTAAGTCTTGAAGGCTCATGTTAAGTCTCTGGTGGAGCCCTCTAGTGAATAAGTTTAAGTGTTTGGGTTAGCTTTCTCATACCTGCTTGCAAAGTGTCTTGATTTGATTTAGTTTGACTATTATTATAACCCTACGTAATTCGTATTTGGTAGAATATTCTTTAATCCAAAAACACTGGAAACTTAACTTTTTATGGTTGGGAGATCAAATCCAAGACTTTGTATAGGTAGGTAAGCACTCTACCAATCCTAAGACTTAACATTTTAAAGTAGTCTAATAGAATTAAATATTGTGTAGAGGGACTGGAGAGATGGCTCAGTGATTAAGAGCACTAGCTACTCTTCCAAAAGTCCTGAGTTCAATTCCCAGCTACCACATGGTGGCTCACAACCATCAATAATGCCATCTGATGCCCTCTTCTGGCATACAGGCGTACATGCAGAAAAGAGCACTCAAATAAAAAAAAAAAAATATATATATATATATATATATATATATATATATATATATATATATATATATTAAATAAAAGTTCCAAACACAAGTCAGACAAGGTGGCTGTGCCCGCAATGCCTGCACTGGGGAGGTGGAGACAGGAGGGTCAATAGTTCAAGGTCACCCTCAGCTACACAGCAAGTTCAAGAAAAACTTGGCTACATGTGACCCTGTCTCAAGAAAATATCCCACCCCACCCCTCCAAAAAAGAAGTTCCTATTGGAAAAAAATTGTGTTATGTGTAATATGCTAATACACACCATATACACAAACATATATATGTATTAAATACAATTAAATATTTGTTAGATCAAAGGGGATAAAACTCTCTGAGTTTTAGAACTACTGACAAAAACTAATTCATGTGGGTATTTGACCATGTACACTTTAAATATTTTTAAATTATGTGTGTGTGTGTGTGTATGTGTGTGTGTGTGTGTGTGTGTTTATGTGTGTGTGTGTGTGTGTTTATGTGTGTGTGTGTGTGTGTGTGTGTGTGTGTGTGTGTGAGAGAGAGAGAGAGAGAGAGAGAATGTGGGTTTGTACACATAAGTACAGTACCCTTGGGTGCCAAAAGAGGGTATTTGATTCCCTGGAGTTGAAACTCAAAGAGGTTGTGAGATGTCAGATGTGGGTGCTGAGAACCATACTCAGGTCCTCTGGAAGAGAAACGGGTGCTATTAACCACTGAGCTATCTCTCCAGCCCCAACTATCTACAGTTTAAAACCAGCATGAAAGCCAGGCATGGTGGCACATGCCCTTAATCCCAGCACTCAGGAGGAAGAGGCACGCAGATGTCTATGAGTCTAGGCCAGTTTGGTCTATACAGTGAGTTCCAGGACAGCAAAGGATATGTAGAGACCCTGTTTCAAAACACCAAAAATAAATAAATAAACAAATCATATAATTGTAAAAGTTAAAATATTAACTATGCAGTCAGACTGGAAAAAAGAAAAAAAATTGAATTAAATATCATAACATGAAAGTTCACGGCCGTGGTATTTAAAGAGTCCACTTAAAGCAGGCGTTCCTGGGCACCTCCCACAGTGACACTCACGAAGTTAATCTTTACTGAGCAATGAATGACCCAAGGATAAGTGAGGAAAGGCTGTGAACAAATAGTTCCCACCTACGCAAATTCAAGAAGTAAACACTGGAAAAGAAAAAGGAAGCATTTGGGGGAAATGTCCTCTCCTGGCTTTCAAAGGAATGTAAGTGAATCCTGTTATCCACCTAGTCAGCAGGAGAGACAGAGAAGTAGTGATGGTAAGGAAATATATGAGTTTAGGATTGGCAGCAGGGACAGTCTGTCTCCTGAAAGGCAATAGAGCAACCAAGATTAAGTCTCAGAAAATGGCCTTGACCTTTGGCCAAGTGAGTGCCGTGTCCAGAGTGGGTGGGCTGTTCCTCGTTCCTCTGGACTGTTCTTTTTGTGATTTAATACCCCACCACCCACCACTACCCCAAAAATCTTTAGTCAAAGAGTGTCTGCCTCCGTCACTGCCCTGGGGCAGCTGCTACCTGCCCAGCACTTTCTCTGTGACCATCTCTGGGCCAAGCTCTCCAGGTCCAGCACCTCATTCGTGCTGTCTCCTTGTAGCTCCGTGAAGTCTGTGCAGATAGGAAAGAGGATCCTAGGAAAGTCCATTGGTGCTAGGCAGGCGAGTTCCAGTGACATCATCCTCCACTGTGAGTGAGCAGAGAGCACTGGGGCGGGCCCACACTAGGTGTTGGGGCTTTGACCCCTGAAACTTTGTTCTCACTGTGTCCTGGGTGAGCCCCCTCTGTACCGGGAGCTAACGGAGCCTCTGGCATTAGGTTTTGGGAAGGTGGAATCAGCAAGCCAACCCAGGACAGTGCCTGGGACTCTGAAGTCGGGGCATTCTACTGAGCTCTGGATGGCACCTCCCTGGAGGGATTGCTTCTGGGAAAGCTTCTTTCTGACATTGTAGATAAGCTGAGGCTCCACCACCACAAGGTAGGTGGACACTGGACAGAGGCCCTAGAGCATGCTGGGAGGCACCATCTTTCCTCTCTTATACTCTTATCCCCAGCCTCTTGAAGGCAACCAGCTACTTCCCCTCAGACACAGGGCTTAGCTCGAGAGTCCCACCTCCTGCCGCCTGTCAAAGGCTTTGTGTGAGGAGTGTTCGAGCCTCAGCTAAGAGGAAACACAGATTCTGGCTGTGTTGCTGCCTCCCCACCCCATCCCATCCCATCCCCACATCGACCTGGACATCTTTTAGGCAACTCCAGCTCAGATCCTTCTCCAACACCAATTTTTTTTCACCAAACAGTCTCCACTGTTAACCATCTCCCTTACAGCAAAGAACAGTCCCTGCTTGTTTATCTCGAAAGCCGTGGAGCCATGCTTGAGTCTGCTTTATCCTGGACCCACACCTCGCTCATCTAGAGTCCGTCCTGAGGGCTGGAAGAGTATATTTAGGCTGGGAAGGTCTTGCTGGTGTCCAGCCGCCGTTCATGACAGAGCCCCTAAAGGAGCAGAAGGCACACATTGTGCATCATGCCACCCTACACAATGCCTCACTCTGTCCCCTCCTTGCCTTCCAAGGGCTGTCATCCTCACATGCATCCTGTGACAAAGCGGATTTGAGTGCCCCCTCCCCCATCCCCAAAGGGATGCACCTGAGGTGATAGCCGTTCCTATGGTAACTTTGACACCAAAGTCTTGTTTAGTAATGTGTCACAAGTCCACCAGGCCATGTACATCCTCTCTCCTGTCCTCACTGTCTCTAACACAGGAATCCAGGTGACATGGAGACAATAAGTGGAGTGGAAAATGTTCCACTCTTAGAATCTGGGCTCTGGGTGGGCCAAAGGCACTGATTGCTGTCTTTGATCCATTGAGCCCACGTGTGGCTATAGCAAGGGGCCCACCTAGGTAGAGTGACCAGTCTCTCAACTATGTGGGAGCCCGGAAATGCTGTCAGATCTGTATCATTAACCAACACCAGGCCTAGCCAGGTGTAGACCCCCATCTGGCCTTATGGCAAAGCCTACCACACCCTCTATCCCAAGGGTGCTAGAAGTCGTTGCCTAGCACTAGCCTAAGAAGGACGATAAGACACACGCCCCAAGGCTGCCTCCCTTCCTGCCTTCCTAGATTGCTGCAGGAGGTGGCGAACAACCTTCCAGAAATTCCAGGTCTTCCCCTTCCCATCTTGTTACTAGAGTTATTAGGGACAGAGCCCAGACCCTAGGAGTCCTAACAAACCAGGCTCAGCCACTTAACCTGAATAGGCCAATTAAGCAGACTGGTAACAGAGAACAATGTATTCAATGTGACTACATTAGGAAGAAAAACAAAGACATCTAGTGAACCACTACACCCACCTCACCTTCCCCCGCCCCTCACTTCCATACCCCCACCCCACTCATGCTCTGGGAGCTGCTATCTGTTCTTGGGATCCATGTGAGGTTGGCATTTCCCTAGTGTCTGGCTCAAGATTTAGGATGAAGGGTCAGGAATGGGTAAACTCCACCGAGGCCTACAGCATCAGGTTGGGCCTGGTTCCCTTTCTCTCTAGGCAGAAGTGTGGCTTCCATCTGGGAGGGTATAGCTTCCCTCCCATGTCCGTTTAGCTGAGTGTATCTATCTCTTTGCTTAGGCTTTTGCTGGGGCCAGAAAGGGCCCTCTAAGTAATGCTATCTATCCTGGTTTCATTCAGCAGAGGTGGAGCTGTGTGTCCATATACTGCCACACACACACTACACACACACACACACACACACACACACACACACACACACACACACACACACACAGGGTCTTTGACACCTGGGGAAAACACAGCAAGGCAGGTTGACCAGGCTTCTGGGTGGAGGGTAGACCCAGAGACCCCATCGCTACCTATCCATGTATTCATCTCTGAACATCCCAGGGTACTCCACTTCCTCTAGAAAATGTGATGAGTCACTCTTACTTCCTTTAGAAAATGTGATGAGTCACTCTCAGAAGCCCCTGGGATAGCAGCAGTGTCTTTGAGCACATGTCCTGCTGAGGACCTCAACAATGCCAAGGACAAATCTTCCTCCCAAAGCAGTGATAACAGCCCTGGTAATGTGTGGAAGGGCTGCCCGCTCAAGCTCTCTGCCATCTGCTGATAGCATCGTAGATATCTGCCTGTCTGTGCTGCCCGGGTGGTCTGCCATCCTGCTACAGGGATGGAAACCCTGCAAACTGTTCTCCAGGGTGCCTTGAACTAGCTTCCTGTTAGGTTTGCGAGCAGGATGCACTGGTGGAAAGGTGGGTTGCAGTCAAGAGAGGAGCCAAGGTGTTAATCCTGACACCCCCACCCTTAGTATCATAGCAGTGACCTTGGCGTCTGGGGTCTGGTAAGGCTGGCTCTTCACTTTGTCCAGCACCACCATGTTCCTTGCCTGCCGTGACCTCACTCTGCTGAGCTCTTTGGCTGGGGTTCAGTATTCCAGTTGTATCCTGATGCCTGGATTTCCCTCCACACATTTCATTCTCAGCTCTTGTCCATGGGAAGGGGGCAGGGGTGGCAGGAGGAATTTCTTCAAGCCCCACACCAGAACTGACTCTAGTAGTTAGGACCTTGAACAAATCTCTCAACTCTCAGTGGGATGTGTGGCCTCTTCTGCTTCCTATTCCTGAGTCTAAGGGTTGCCGGGTGACTCCACAGGCCGGATGTCTAAGGATGGGCTCCAGGTCTGTCCCTCCATGTACCCTCAACCAAGGATCCAGGCTAACAGAGCAGCAGTCATCAGAAACAAGCTTTCTCAACAGCAACATGAGTGACAATCCAACCCAGCAAGGCCACTCAAAGCCCCAGCTCAAATGAGTCACAAATATCCAATGATTGTGGTGGACAAGTGTTACATTGCTGGGGCAGGGGTGTGTTCTGCCTACTCTCGAAAGGACTACAACATCAAGGACAGGGTGTGACTCTGTCCAACCAGACAGACATACAGAAGGGCAACATGTGACCATCTGTGGGTGTCTTAACCAATGTTTCCATTATCTAAGCAAGGAAAAGGGAGTCACAAAATGCTTTGCTTGAAGGAGCACACGAGTGTTACACACTTAGTACAAGTCAGTGCTCAAAGTATCCCTGGCATATACTGGGGGCCCAATAAAGGTAAACTGCCACTGCTATTATTACTACCATCACTACAAACACTAGCAAAACCAAAACCACCACCATCATCACCGTACCTAACACCATCACCATAACCATCGCAACCACCACCACCCAAACCAAAACTACTATTACCACCACAGTTACCATCACTGCTACCAAACCCACAACCACTGTTATCACCACCATCGCCACAACCATCGCTACCATCAGCAGCAGCAGCAGAGCAGCCAGTTACAGCCCCCAAATACCTCCCTTCCCAGTTGCACTAACGTAAAAGCATAGGCACGTATGCACACGCATGAGTTTGCACACACACTGGGGTTAGACGAGATAGCCCAGTGCTTGGGTCTGCCAGGACTCACATTTAATTTGACCTTATAGTATTTTAAAACTTCAGGAATTTCACAGAAAGCTCAGACTTCTTGAATTGTCTTTACAGGTGGGGAACGCAGCTAAGCAGATGCCTCTTCCAGAGACTGTAGCGTGAAGAGACCTGGGTAGATGCATGAAGATACAACACTTAAGGGTGGAGACAGAGAGATGGGGGAGAAAATCTGTCAGAGTAGAGAAGGGTTGGAGTCAAGAGCCAGAGGAGAACCTGGGGGTGGGGGGAATCCTGTGAATTGGATCCAGCAACAAGTAGGCTCCAGGGAATTTTCCAGAAGTAAGAGGGTAGAGAGGCAAAGGTCTCATAATTGTAGGGGTTGATCAAGGGAAAGCTTGCCCAACTCTTCCAAGATTGGCCAGAATGAGGAGAGTGAATGGGCTGGAGGCGGGGCCTCCTGTATATTAAGCACAGATGGAACCAATCCAGTAGGTGAAGTCAAGAACACAGGAAAGAGAGAAGACAGTGAGCCACATTGGGGGTGAGAAGTGAGAGGGAGCCAAGGCCAGCAGAGGGCTAATTCGAGAAGGAACGTGGGCAGCTGCTTCCCTGTGACAGGAGAAGGCTCACCACCTAGCTAGTGGCCAGGCTGGAGTTGAGCTCATGCATTTAGCCACTCAACAGGCATCTCACAGGCACCTGCTTTCCAAGGCATGATTCTGACAACAACCAAAACAGACAAAGCACTGCCCACATCCTGGTCATGAAAAGAGAAAAACAAAAATGGGAATTATACAGCTTATTGGAAGGCAAGACTCACTATGAGTAATAATAAAGGGGAGCAGAGTGTATGGCCATCCTCAGCAGGACACTTCAACACTGAGATGACATTTGACCGATGCTTGCAGGCAATGACAGGAGCATCCAGCCCAGATTCAGGGACAACATGAGGGGTCTGAGACGATGCCGGCCTGAGTCCTGAGGGGACAGCACAGCGGTGAGAGAGCAGGAGCAGAGCAAGCCAAGGGACAATGTGAAGAGATAAGGCCACAGAGGCCACAGAGCCGAATTAGATGGGACTCTTCCACTTCTCCTCAGAGTGAAACGAGGAACTTCTCGGGGATCCTGAGCAGACATGCGATTCTCCAACTTGTATTTTCATGGGTTGATTCTGGCTGCTGTTGAAAGACTGGGGGGTGGGGCGTGGCAGGAAAGGGCTGGGGGCCTAGGTAGAGATGTTTCTTAACATCTGGACAAGATGTAATGGGGCCAGGCCTAGAGATGCGGCAGGGAAGAGACCCCATTCCTGGCACATTTGAGGGAAGAGCCATCCGCACTTGTAGAGGACTTTGTGAAGGATGAGGGTGGTATCAAGTATGCCGTTATGGTACCAACCTAAACCACCTTAGCTTCAGGAGGCTCAGGTTGCCACTGACTGAACTGGGCGTGGTGATGGGCGGAGCAGGCGTTGGGGAAAGTGAAGATGGAGGACTCTCTTTGGATTTATTGCATGTGGTGTATCTGCTAGACACCCACGTGGAGATGTCAAGTAAGAACAGGACACACTCATCCAGATGCAGGGGAAGCATCCAGGCTGCGGGTGTAAATCTGGGACCCCTCACTGTCCAGGGTCACTGAGAATCGTGAGAGCAGGTGAGGCTGGAGACTTGAGTACAGACAAGACTGGCGCAGAGGAGGAAGAAGTTGGGAAGAGCTGTCCGGGAGCTGAGAGGAGCCTTTTGTGGATGACCTTGACAGGCTAGGCCACAAGGTCAATAGGCTGAGAACTGAAGGGCTGTGGAGATGACTCGAGGGTTAAAGGGCTTGCCGTGCAATCACGAGGACATGAGTTCGGATCCCCAGAAATCCACAGAAATGCCAGGTAGCTGTGGTGACCTCTGTAGTTACAGCCTCAGGAGATGGTGAGAGGGGACTTCCAGAGTAGACTGGGTGGCAAAACTAGCCATATCTCTGAGCTCCGGGTTTGGTTGTGAGGTCCTGTCTTAATGAATAAGGTGGAAGAGCAATCGAGGATGATTCTAGATATCCATCTCAGGCCTCCATTTACACATGAGTACACACACACACACACACACACACACACACACACACACACACACACGTACATATGCACATACACACACATATGCTTCCATATACACGGGAAGCTATGCATACATACATGTGTATACAACATACATGCACACGTGCGCACACACACACACACACACATATGCTTCCATACACACAGGAAGCTATGAAAATAGAAACTTTTTTTTTTTTTTTTTTGGTTTTTTGAGACAGGGTTTCTCTGTGGAACAGCCCTGGCTGTCCTGGAACTTGCTTTGTAGACCAGGCTGGCCTCGAACGCACAGAGATCCACCTGCCTCCCGAGTGCTGGGATTAAAGGTGTACGCCGCGGCTTCCCAGCTTAGAAAAATTTTTAATGGGGTTTGTTTTATTTTTTTGAAACAGGGTCTCATTGTGTAGCTCTAGCTGGCCTGGAACTCACTATGTAGACCAGGCTGGCCTCAAACTCACAGAGATCCTCCTGACTCTGCCTCCCAAGTGCTGGGGTTAAAGGGGTGTACCACCACACCTGGTGGAAAGAATTTTTAAAGATGAGATCTAAGATGTCACCTCTGAGTTTAACAGCATGCTGGCAGAGGCACTTTGAACAAAGCCATCCAGAGGCTAGTGAGCCTGTGATGGACCCTGAGAACATCTCAGCACCTCCCTCCAGGTTAAATGGGATGATATATGTAGTCATGCTTTACACACATCAGGAGTGCCCTAAGCATTGGGGTATCTACTGGGCTGAGAGATGGCCCTGGACAATGGCACAGAGGATGGGAAGGCCTGTCCTTGAACATCTGAGTGGACCAGAGGCTTCCTTTCCAGCATCCTATCCAGACACCTGGAGCAGTCAGTGCCCTGAAAGGGACCATTTCTTCCGCTATCTCTAGAGGCCCTATTCTCTCAGCAGATGAGCCCACCTCCCCCAAGAAGCCAAAGAGTGTTCCTGAGCCCACCCCCAGAGACATGGAAGTTGACGTCACCTCTCCCCAACCCTCCGAATGGACTTCAGTGAGGATTGGCCCTGGGGAAGATGCAGTCGGGCAGGATGTGCTGGCCGTACGTGTCCTGGTCACCAGTGAGGACAGCAGGTATGCCCAGACCGCTGAAGGATGGAGGCAGCAGCAAGGTGATGGTGGGGGCCCGCTGCATCTGGGATCTGCTCTGCTTTCCACTGGGAACTCCCAGCAAAAGGGACTCTCTGGGCCTGTGTCCTCGCCTGTTAATGGGAACTCTTATAGGGGCTTGCCTCTGAAGGAGCTGTGAGACTCACAGAATTGACATGTGCCCGGTATTTCTTGCTGCATAGTAAATCCTCCAAGGCTGTGTTGCCATTTTCTCAGAGAAGGAAAAGGCCCTGTTTTCCTCCAGGAGTCCATTGTCATGCTGGCACACTGAGGGCTGCAAATGAGTGACACTGTCACAGGGAGAGGCTCCTGGGGCCCTCCAATGCTGATTCATGGTGAGGGAGAGGCCAAGATGGGCAGAGGGGAGAATATAGTTCTTATGCACCCAGCATCTGATCCACACCAACTGTGGTGATGAGAAGCTCAGCCTTCTGGCCTCTTCCAGCCCCCACATACGCTGAGTGCATCCAGGAAAGCATCAGTATCAACTGCTTATGAATGCCTAGACTCTGAGTGTGTAACTGTGACTCACACACCAGGTGAGGTCCTTGCTACCAGATATCTTCATCACCTGGGTAGACAGCCAGGGAAACAAGGAAACATTAAACGAGAAAAATACCACGGATGTGTCAGGCAGAGAAAGAAAGTGGAGTTGTGTTATAAACAGGGTCGGGATGGTAACCTTAGACTGATGGCCAGGAAAGGTTTCCCTGTCAGTCACTGAGTAAGTACCACAGTGACAGGTGCCAAAGTAGCCCCGGAGCAAGTGGGTCGCTCCCTTTCCTCACATGTGGGCCAGTAGCTAAGGGGCCTCTGTGAGACTGTGCTGGCCAGGCTGGGCTCGCCCAGATGGGTTCTGGATCTAGCTGGCTGTCAGCTAGAGCAGCAGGAATGGTGTAGGAAGAGAATGGAAGATCCACGTAGCCAGCAGCCAATAATGGGTGAAGTGGGGGCAGGGTTATCCTGGGAAGCTTGGGTGTGGTTCAATGGTAGAGCACTTAACTAGCATGTGCAAGGCCTGAGTTTGATCCTCAGCACCAGGGAGGAAGAAGGGAAGGAGGGAGGAAGAGGGAGGAGGAAGAGGAGGGAGGGAGGGAGAAAGATTGGTTGATTGGTTTTGAAGGAATTTATATTTTATTCTGGGAACAATTGAAAGAGAGTTAAATTCTACATGGCACACCATGAAGAGTGTTGAGATATCTACAGGCTTCGGTGTGGAGAGCAGAGGAGACAGGATGGGTGAGACTGAAGCCAGGGGGAGACTTGGTAGGAACCTGGGGCTCCTGGGAGTTGGGGAACAAGGGTCAGAGCCATGGTGATGGATTTGCTGATAGACTAAACACGAGAATAAGAGAGAGCTCAAGGACTTCTCCCCAGTCTTGACTCGATTACTGAAGGGATGGTAGGAATATGAGGAATATTCTCGAGGCATCCGAGGGTGAGGAAGATTTGGGTTGAGGGAAAGCAGAGTGCTCTGTAGAGCCCGTTGGGTTTGACAGGGCTGTGTCTCTGTGCCGACACTGTGTCTGCAGTTGAGCATTAAGTTCATAGTTTCTGAAAAGCTCCCCCACACACACACACACACACCGCTTGAATCCCTGTAGTTTTCCTTCTGCCTGCCCAGCCACGCAGCTGATGGAGGAAAGCCACATGTCCATTCTGTGGTTTAGGAACTAGGTCTCTAGAGATGAGCTTCTTTGGCCTGAAGAGCTTTAGCAGCCACACTCTTGTTGGCCTTTGTTTCCATTTGTGGGTTGGGTTGGGTTGGGTTGGGTTGGGTTGGGTAGGGTTGGGTTGGGTTTGGTTTGGTTTGGTTTGGTTTGGTTTGGGGCAGTCTCATGTAGCCCAGAGTGGCCTTAAATTCACTATGCAGCTGAAGCTGGTCCTAAAATCTTATCTCCCTGCCTCTACCTCCAAAGTGCTGGAATTGCAGGTGTGTGCTACCACACTCAGTTTATGAGGTGCTAGGGACTGAACCCCAGACTTTGTGCATGCTGGGCATGCACTCTACCGACTTACCCACATCCCCAGCCCTAGAGCCACGGCTTGGGAGGAAGGAGAGTGAGAATAGCCTGAAGTGAAGTGGTTCAGGAGACCTGGGAGGGAACTTCTTCCTGTTCTGTCCAAGGCTGTAGCAGCAGCCTCTGGTTCTGTCAGAACAGCGCCCCAGCCTGGGAGCCTCATGAAAATGTCTTCTCACTTTCTGGAGGCTGGAGTATGATATATGACCAAACTTTTTCTGGGGAGACGAAACACACACAGCTGCTTACCCTAGAGAGGGAACCCATAACAGACCAAAGCACAGATGCCACCGAAGTCCAACTGGGTGAACCATGAGCTTTATTGGGGTTGCCTACAGGAATATAGGTGAGGGGTTACTTGTAAGGAGCAGAAATGACTCAAAGACAGCTGAGTCAACAAAGTCCACCCCAGCATAGGTGACAGCTCACAAAGCTGGGAACCTGGAGCACACTGCACAGCCTGAAGGCAGCTCAATAGGTCAGAGAGTGTCCTTTCCAGGTGATGCAGTCGGTCTAAACCTCTTCTGGGCAGCTCGGCTGGTTTCTGCTCCTTCCAAGCAGTCTGCTCTCAGAGCCTTCTTGTACCTCAGCTTGTCTGAGTCTTCTTGTCTGTTCAGCTCTCTCTCTCTCATCTGAGGACACTTGACTTTTATTGTTTACTCTGGCGGGGCGGGGCTTGGTGGATCTAGTCAGATTCAGGGACTTCCTGAAGCTATTTTGAGTTGTTTACTTTCCTGCTTGTGGAGCTTCCCTGCAGAATGGACTATGTCAGTACCAGAGGAAACTGTCATATGACAAGTATGAGATGAAAGGGCGGCAGAGGAGAATTCTCCTGGGGCCTCTGTGGGAAAAGGGGTCTATCTCAAGCCTCTCCCTGGCCTGTAGATGGCATCTTCCTGTTTGCAATGACAGCCACTTCCTATATGTGCATTTGTGTCCCTGTTTCTTCCTATAAGGGCACCAATCATAGGATTAGAGCCCACCATAATGACCTCATTTTAACTCAGTCACCTCTTTAATGGTCCTCTCTCTAAATGCAGTCACATGCTGAGGTATTGGGAGCCACCCCCTTAGCATGGGAATCTAAAGAGACATAATCCAGGACACGACAGAGCTAAGTCTGGGCCCGGGCACAGAGGTAGCTGAGCTGACACCCTTGCTCCAGGCCCCTGAGGACTGTCCGAGGTGATGAGTAGGACATGGAGTGTGGGGGTGGGGTGGGGTTCTAGAGCTTCTGGCTCAGCCTCCTCTTCCTCCTTCAGCTCTGATGCAGAATCTGACTGTGGCAGCATCGGAGCCCCCTGTGCAAAGGCCTGCAAAGAGAGGCCCCAGCTTCCAGAATCCACGCCTCTATCAAAGCCCCCAACCCGGCACAGCTCCCTGAGGGAGCCCCTGACTAGACCAGTCTCTCTCCTGCACCACGAGGACCCACGAGCTATCCATGGTGAGTAAAGGGTCCACCAGGCTTCATCCGGGAACACAGAGAGGGAGCAGGGACCAGGTACAGACAGGGGGGTCAGGATCA
The DNA here is from genome assembly GCF_949786415.1 of Peromyscus eremicus. Lineage (NCBI taxonomy): Eukaryota > Metazoa > Chordata > Mammalia > Rodentia > Cricetidae > Peromyscus > Peromyscus eremicus. Next base: position 89,869,812 of record NC_081416.1, on the reverse strand, counting down.
GACCTAGACTCCTCCAGAAGCTTTGGAGTCACAAGTAGGATGACATCCAGTAGTTCTAGGCAGCTGTCGTGTGTCATTGGCTGTCACTGATAAGGAAATCTAGGTCTTTGCCTGGAACAGCCTCCTTGTGTCTCAGGGGCCCCTCCAGCATCCCGTAGTGTTTCAGAGAAGGAACATGAGTCTGGTTGCTATGTAGCCCTAGTTAACTCAGTCTCCTAGGACCCCCTGAGCATACCTCTCGGGGTACCACAGGAGGTATTACTGGAGTGTGAGGGGGTAGATGAGATATACCCAAACTTGACCTACACAGTAATGAGGATACTTTTTCTACTGGAGCTTTCTTCACACATGACCCCTTTTCATCTCTAGGTTGACTTATGAGGTGAGTAGCATCCAGCTCATTCTGTGGGGCATGCTATGGTCTCCAGCCAGTGAGCCATGTGGCCAGGGCTGGTGACTCCATTCTCTAAGCTCAAACCAGCTAAGAATTTGCCTTTAGTAGCCCAGCTCTTGACTCAGTCAACAGCCACATAGGAGCAAATCAGGACATCCTCTGACTTCCTGGGGACCCCTGCAGGGCCATAGAAATCTGCTACCTGAAGGACCAACAGCTTTAAATGGCCTGTGAGAGCTTGTGGTCAACTTGTCCTGCATTGCCCTCTGGTGGCCAAGAGCAGAATCGCCAGCTTATCCTCACCAGAGTGGGGGTTTCCCAGAAGACCAGGCCTGGGAAGAGCTGGGCCAAAACAAACACAGACACTTGTATAGCCATTTCCAAGCCTTGGAAACTCTGAATTTAACCTTCAACGTGGGCTTTTAAAGACTAGGAAGCGGACAGGCACGGTATATGGCTAATGCCTGTAATCCCAGAACTCAGCGCATTAGGCAGGAAGATTGCCACAAATTTGAAGTTAGACCCAACCTGGGTTACAGGGTAAAACCCTATCTCAAAAACAAAAACAAAACAAAAACTTAATCCTAACCCTAACCCTGACAGAGGGAAGCCTGCCTACCGTTCACCCTTTTCTCTGCGTCTCCTCTCCTCCATGGGACTTGAAGCAATTTGCCCGGAAGCTGTAAATCAGAATTATGAGTCTGTCTGTATGAAAAATAAAGCTTCTGGATCAAGAATAACAAAGCCAGTTTAGGAGGCAAAGACTCCCGAGAGGCAGGCCGTAATTCTAAACAGCCAGTTTAGAACTGTTCAGAAGGAAACAGTTTCACCAGTTTAGAGGGAAACCCAGAGATGATTGTTCTCACTGTCAAAGAGGAAAAACACGTTGGTTTGTAGGTGTGCGCTGACACAACTTTTCTCAATGCTTGTCCGAGTCTGTGACTCTGCTGCTGTGATAAAACACTGAAAACCAGCGTGGGGAGAAAAGGGTTTATTTGGCTTATGGGTTATAGTCCATAATGATGAAAGCAAGGGGAAGACTCAAGGCAGGAACCTGGAGGCAGGACCTGGAGGCAGGAACCTGGAGGCAGGACCTGGAGGCAGGAACCTGGAGCCAGGACCTGGAGGCAGGAACCTGGAGGCAGGACCTGGAGGCAGGACCTGGAGGCAGGAATCTGGAGGCAGGAACTGGAGTAGCAGCTGTGGAGGAGTGCTGCTTACTCTACTACCTTTCTTATACAGTCCAGCCACCTGCCTAAGGGTAGCACTGCCCTCAGTGGGCTGGGCCTTCCTATATCATTAGCAGTTAAGGAAATACCTCCACAGACATGCCTGCAGGAGGAGGGATTCCCTCTTCCCAGATATGTCTAGGTTCCTGTCAAGTTTGCAAAAACCTAACCAGCACAATGCTTAACTCTACAGAAAGCTTCTGGCTTCTGTCAAATAAATGATGTCGAGAGATGTCCTAGGTCATGTCCTTAACAATGGCTGCCTATGTCTGTTTTTTAGGTACCCTGTGCTGGCAGGGAAGGGCATACCAAGACCTGAAGCATGGGTTGGCCCTCAGAAACTAGAGAACTTGATTCTACAGTAAAATATTCTGTAATATACTTTACAATAAAGCCCGACTTTACAGTGAATCACTGAGCAGATAGAAAAACGGGTAGACCATAGGACTTCCAATCCTTTCTTGACTCAGTCTTCAGCAGTCATGATGATGACTGACAGACAAGCCCCGGTGCAAGTGCAACATTTCTTACATAGATGCTGCAGCTTAGATATGACATATCTCTCCCCTATCTGCCCTCCAACCCCTGCCAAATGCTCATGTGTTGAAGGCTTGGTCCCAGCTATTGACAGTTAATTAGATCATGAATGGTGCTAACTTCAGTGGATTAACTTATCAATGAGGCCACAAGAGAGTGTGGGGCCTAGTTGGAAGAAGTAAGTCACTGTGGGTGTGCCTTTCAAAGGCACATCCTATCCCCAGACTCTTCCTCCCACTCTCTCTGCTTCCCAGTGGGACAGTTCGCTCCACTATATGATGCTCTGCCTCCCCAGAGGCCCATAGCAATGGACCCAGCTGACTGTGGAGTGACCCCTCTAAAACCTCGATGCCTAATCTCTCCCCCTTTAGACAGTTTGCACTGCCGTGCATCCTGGTGATGAAGTAAGCCCATCACTTTCCCAAACAGCACAGGACAAACCCCGCTAGTGGATCTCATGGGGGTTCACCAGCCACAGTGCTCACCTGCATCACTGCCTCCTGGTGGTTTCAGAGGAGGCGGATACTGTTTTCAAGACTCCTGGTCTGTACAGCCACGACCACAGCAGTGCTATCCACAACAGCTCCAGGGGAGACAAAACCCTCTCTCTCTCTCTCTCTCTCTCTCTCTCTCTCTCTCTCTCTCTCTCTCTCTCTCTCGACATCATTTCTATTTGGTTGTCTCTGGTTTTATCCTCTTACAACAAAAGAGTAAATGTAAAAGGGCAGTGGCTCTAATGGTCCTTTCTTCTGTTAGTGCATTTTCCCACCACTTAGCAAGAGATTGCCAGGACTGCCTTAGCATGCCAAGCAACCTTGCAGACCCTCCAAGTTCTTCAACATAGACCCTTCCCAAGATGAGGGTGTGAAGCAACATAAACCCTTGTGTTATGAAAATTCTAGAAAACACTCATTTAAACTATCTGTGTCTTACTCAACTTTCCACTGCAGTGAGAAAATGCCTGAGATAGACTCTGGCTTGCTGTGGCTCCTGCTCTCTTGGCCCGGCTGCCTTTGGGCCTTTGGTGGGGCAGCATATTCCAAAGAAGAAAACTGCTCGCCTAGTAGAATCTCAGAAGTGAAAAACCAGGCAGGAGCAAGGGTCCTTGTGTTCCTTCAAGGCTACAAGCCCAGTGACCTAATTTCCTTCCACTAGACCCAACTCCTAAAGCTTCCACCACCTTCCCCAGCACCACAGGCTAAGGACCAAGCTTTCAACACAGTAGCCCTTTGGGGACACTTAAAATCCAAAGCTTAAGAACCCCATTCAGTGGTTTGTATAAATCCTGAGTAAAAGGCATAGTCCCAGATCCCCAACACCCGAGAGCCAGGCTCAGTGGGCCTAAAGCCAAATCGAGTGTCTGCATTTGGTAAAAGAATCCCAAAGGCCTGGATGCAGGTCAGCTGTGCTTTAGACATCACAGCAGGGCAGCTTCCCGGCATGCCTCAATGAAGTAGCTGTGGTGCATGCCCAAAGCAACTAAGTGGAGCTATCTAATTCATCAGGTTCATGGGCAGAAACTAATATGGTTTAAGAGGACAACCTGTCCCCAAGTTGTTCCAGCCTAAACAAGTTGGTATTCTCCATCTGTCAGCAGTCATTTGAGGCAGCTGTAGGACAGGAGAACACTGGCTAGTGTGTAACAATAAAACCAGATCAAAAGCATCTGGCTAACTGCTTGCCCTCTACTCCTTTTCCCAGACAGGCTGTGTACTGTGAGCTCCAAAAGCACTCCTTGAAAATTAATACAAAGTGGGGCTGGAGAGGTGACTCAGAAGAGCCCTTGTTACCCTTGCAGAGGACCCAAGTTCGGTTCCCAGTACCCGCATACTGGCTCATGACAGCCTGTAACTCCAGCTCCAGGGAATCTGACATACTCTTCTGGCCTCTGAGGGCACCAGGCATGCACATGGTACACAGACATACATGCAGGCAAACAGTCATACACATTTAAAAAGAAAATAACCAACTTTATACAAAGTTGATAGGTACACATAGAGCACAAGCTGTGTTGGACACTGCTAGGTAAATCATGGCTGTACAAGCTGCTTAGACATTTATTTATTTATTTATTTATTTATTTATTTATTTATTTATTTATTTTTGTTTTTTGTTTTTTGTTTGTTTGTTTTTCGAGACAGGGTTTCTCTGTGTAGCTTTGCGCCTTTCCTGGATCTTGCTCTGTAGACCAGGCTGGCCTTGAACTCACAAAGATCCGCCTGCCTCTGCCTCCTGAGCACTGGGATTAAAGGCATGCGCCACCACCGCCTGGCTAGAAATTTCTTTTCCAGATTCAAGTGTGCACATTTGTAATCCCAGCACTTGGGAAAGATGAGTGTGCACACTCGTAATCCCAGCACTTGGGAAAGATGTGAGTGTGCACACCCATAATCCCAGCACTCGGGAAAGATGTGAGTGTGCACACCCGTAATCCCAGCACTCGGAAAACAGAGGGAGGAGAGTCGTTGCTAACCTGAGCTCAGCCTGGTAAGCACAGCAAGATCCAGGCCGGTCAGTGCTGCACAGTGAGACCACTTCAAAACAGAAAGGAAGGGAACGAAAAGAGAGAGGGGAGTAGAGGGAGAGCGAGTTTCTTTTGCTAAAAGTGATAGCTCCAGAGGGGGGCAAAAAGACTGAAAGAGCCAGAGGACCTGGAAGTTTGCTGTGAGATTGTCTCCTGGTCATGGCAGATGCTACACCCGTAAAGTCTCACCACCGTGACTGACTAAACATGAGCTGAACAAGGACAACACCAGATGTGCCAGAGTGGACAGGAGCAAGCCTATGTGACCTCAGCCTTACACAAAGAACTGTAGTCAACTAAGGAATGCCGAGAGTGGGAGGGGCAGCCCCCCCCCCCCCAGGGAAGAACACATGAACTGGTGGTCCAATACCGAATGGTCAGCCCTGAAAACACACATCCGGGTAACAATACACAGACAGAGCCGGTTATAGTTAGGAGTATATGCACATACACATACATATATGCATGCAACAATAATGAAGGAAAAGGCCATGAATTAGAAAGCAAGGAAGGAGAGGTATATGGGAGGGCCCAGAGGGAAAGGAAAAATGATGTAATTATAATCTCAACAGTAAAAGAAAAAAAACACTGCTCCTCACTTGGGCCCATGGGGTAATACAGAGCAAGGTAAGCATCTGGCTTTTCTATTCGAGTTTGCATCTGTCTTTGTCCAAACTTTGGGCCAGACCACTGCATGTTAATCACTCCAGGAGTGGCTGTGTCACACCAAGTGACACCTGCCCTACCTTACCCCACCCCCCATGGCTTCATGAAGGCACACAGATCAGAGCAATGCTGGATTTACTTTTAGCCATTATAACATCCTGTTCCAGGTCCCAAAAGTTTTCAGTCATTGCCCTAAACCTACCGTCACCTCTTAGAGAACAGACCAGCAGAGCCTGGCAAGCGGGTCATCCCATGATGAGATTACACAAGCCCCCCGCCCCCACCCCCAAGCCGAGCTCATCAAAAGGACTGCTTCTCCTCACTGTGCACAGCCAGAATAAAGCACTGATTAACCAGACCACACCTCAGCTTTGACCTCTTGCCTCCTGACCCAGTTCTTGGCCTATAAGCCCAGAGCTCATGCCAGTGCCCCACAGATGGGCTCAAACGCTCACTTTCTACTCCCTTTAAAACCCTTCCCTGCATTTCCACCATGATTTCTGCTCATTTTCTCTGGGACAAGCTTGACATGTGGGAACCTGTGTGAGGTAAACCACCATGGCCAGGACAACTTAGAGAAGGAAGGGTTTATTTGGGCCTTCGGTTCTGGAGGGATGAGAGTCCAGCACGGCAGGGAGGCGTGGCAGCATGAGGCAGGCACGGTGGCCGGAGCGAGACGCTGAGAGCTCATGTCTTCAATGGCAAACAGGAAGCAGAAAGTACACCAAAAGTAGAGTGAGGTTATGTATTCCCAAAGCCCACCCCTCTCAACGACACACCTCCTCCAGGGTCACTAACCGGGGAGCAGGTGTTCACGAACCTGAGCCTGTGGGGACATTTCTCACTCCAACCATCAGCTGGGGAGTCAGGCCTCTGACCTAGGACTCCAGTTATATTGTGACCTCACTATTGTTCCTGCCGTGGTAAAATTGTGCCTGAGTGCCCTATTTCTACCAGTGGTACCTCTGGGCCATCAGTTCCACCATCCCACAGTGTAACGCAGAGACTCTAAGGAGCTGAAGGATCTTGTCCTGAGAAAGGAAACCCAAGGTAGTGGCTGGCATGGCAGTGCTGAGGGTCTGCTCATAAGGGCAGGGGTGAAATGTCTGGGTGAGATGAGAGAGCACTCACTGGTCAGGTCTTGGATTCAGAGAGCTCTGTGTTCAAACCTTCTCCACCCCTTCTCCCACACCCAGACCCCTCCCATGGGTGTCTTTTTTTTTCCCCTCCTAGTTCCATCTTCTGCCCCTCAGATGTGCACGCACGCCCCTCCTTTCTCTCTGAAGGAAACACAGGGGCCTGAGCATTAGAGTTCAGTGTGGGAACAGGAAGCATTTGGATCCCACGCCTGTTCTCAGATTCAGAACGGCCAATGCCTGTGCTCCAGGCCCCGCCAGGCAGAGGAGAAACACACAGGGTCCTGCAAACATGCTTCCATTGGGAACCCAACTTTCAGGAATTCTCACCTGCTACTCTATTGAGACAGGGTTTCTCGTATTGTTTCCATACAGTATACTGCAGACCAGCTGGGCTGTGAGCATTCCACCGAGTCTCTGTCTGCCACCATCTCACTGTGGGGCGCTACAATAGATGCACGTCTCTACGGCAGATTGGGGTTTTGGGGTTTTTTTTTTTTTGAGATTGTAATTTAATTACATTTCTCCCTTCCCTTTCCTCCCTCCAAACCCTTCTATATACCCTTCCCCGCCCTCCTTCAAATTCATGGCCTCTTCTTCCATTAATTGTTTTAGCATGCATAGAAGTATTTGTACGTACACATATATTCATAAATATAACCTACTGAGTTTATATAATATATATATTATATAATGTCACTTGTATGTATGTTTTCAGGGCTGACCATTTAGCAATGGACAACCAATTGATGTGCTCTTCCCTGTGGAGGACCATCTCTCCTGCTCCCAGATTTTTATTTGGGTTTCAGGGATCAAACTCAGGTTATCTCCTGAACCATCTGCCCAGCTTCCTGTATAATTATCTGATGAAGAATGAAGGAGGGAGGGAGGGAGGGAGGGGGGAGGGAGGGAAAGTAGGATGGGGTCAGAGAAGTACAGTGTGTTAAGAGGAAGTGTCTGTCCGTCCTAAGTGTTTGCCTGCTAACTTTTGGTGAGAACGCCACAGGAAACAAATTCTTCTGCACACTAACAGACTCTACTCCATCTTCCCTGCCCCTTTCTGTTTTCCACCACAGCTCTGCAAAGGACCCACAGCCTCCAGTCTCCAGCTCCAAGCAAATACCAGAACTGGAGAAGAAAATTCCCGTCCAGTGAGTCATGCAGGGGGCGGTGGGGGAAGGGGGGTCCAGGGATGGGGAGGCGCTGCTCTCATTCCTTACATGGTATCTTCTCTGGCATAGCCTGGGATATGAGGGCTAGAAAAACCATTAGCTTGACTGCTAACTAGAAGCATTTGCCAAGGGATCTGGGACCTCCCCAGGCCCCTCTCTCCACTCTGAAATCCCAGTGTCTATACTTTCACCAGAACAGAGCCCTCTCAGCCATGAGCTCCAAGTTTGAAATGAGAAAGAGGAGGAGAGACTGAGAGCCAGGCGCTTGGTTCTGTCCCAGGAACTAGACTAGATCCCCTTTTGGCTCCGTGTCATTGTGGCCAAGGCATGAAGGTAGCAGCTTGCACTAGAACATGAGTATAAACACTCGGAAATTTGCACACACACACACACACACACACACACACACACACACACATACACACACAGAGTTTGTTTCTTCTAAGCAGGTCTTGGCCCCTGGTGAGTTCCAGGGCTCCCACAAGAGGTATACTGACCATGCACACATAGTCACACAGCACCAGAATTCTCTCCCAGAACCCTTGAGTGAGAAGCTGGGGCTCCATCCTGATGTGAGCCCATCACCCCCTCCTGGCTCCCTTTGTATCCGTGTTCCCTCTCCAGCCTCACTCTGCCCAAGGCTGACCCCAGGGAGGCCTTGGGCAGAAGTCCTAACTCTCCCTCTTTCTGAGTCAGCCTGATTCCCGGCCAGTGAGTCATTTCCCATCAACCCCCAGACTCATCGCCTCTCATTATGTCTCCCTAGGACAGGGGCCACCTTTGGAGCTAGACCAGATCTGCATACCTGGGGATAAGCTGAAATGACAGCTGACTCATCTGAGCTCCCCCGGGTGGCGAACGTGAGAGCACACAGGAGTCTTCTCACCCTGTGCCTAGAGGTTCAGAAGCACTCAGGCCGATCCTCCTGGGTGCTGAGGCTATCCCAACATTTCTGAGTATCACCAGTGTCAGGGAGCTCAGTCTGTCCTCAGCAAGCTCCCAGCATGGAGTGAGATAGGAGACTGGCAAACAGCAGGGCCAGGGATTCTAGAAAACAAGACAATTGTTGCTCAGAGGTGGGGTTTGGGGACCGACCCGGAGACTTCAGTGTTCAGTTATTAATGAATATAGGGTGTGGGTCTTAAGTACACAGTGACGCTGGGTGTGAGCAGGGCTTGACCCTGTTGTTTCTGTGGCCTAGCAATGTCTGGTCCATAGGAGTTCTTGTTTATGAGTAGGAGAGAGGGAGGAAGGAAGGAAGGAAGGAAGGAAGGAAGGAAGGAAGGAAGGAAGGAAGGAAGGAAGGAAGAAGGGAAGGAAGGAAGGAAGGAAGGAAGGGAGCTGCAAAGTTGGTTGGATTAGGCACAATGAAACAGCGTATGGGTTCAGACTTGCAAGCTTCTGCCCCTAGAGGGCACTCCAAGACTTTGAGAAGACTGAATCCTTCATAGCCTCCAAATTCTGGAAAGCAGGGGCACCAGGAATCCCAATCCTCATGACAATCCCCAAAATCAAGAACCCCTATGCCCCCAAAGAAGGTTTGTCAGTTAATAGGAGATAGGACACAGGCATCCTTTCCAAGCTGAACATGCTTAGTGTGACCTCCACCATCAGGGGAAAGGCCACCATTGCCAGCAAAGCCAAGAGGAGGTAGCACAAGGAATTTCACCAATGGGTACAGAGGCTGTAATGATGGCCCAGGTCTGCTTATCAACCCCTTTGATCCAAAAGAACCTGAGAACCAGCAGCACTCAGATCCTGTGCCCTACAGAGGACAAAGTAGCCTGGCTGGGCCATCCGAGAGTGCCTGGGCACGCACTGGAGAGGAGGATCTAAGTAGACAAAGAATGAATTCCTAGGCCAAGAGTTAGAGAAAGCCTGCCTGGTCTGGGTGTCTCATTCCCTCTGAAACAGACGGCAGGTCTCTCGGTGTCTCTGTGATGGCTTGTGTGCAAGAGGAGGGAGGTGAGCGTGATTTGTACTAAGCTAGCATTTGTCCGCATGGTAACGTGTACTTTTTGCATGAGGACTCTGGAGGTAAGCAACTTGCTCACATCAGTTGTAAATGTGAACAGTTTTAAATGTCCTGAGGTCCCCAGTTTATCATCTTTCAGAGGAGCTAGAAGACGTTACTCGTCTCACAGGAGAGATTTCCCATCTCTCAGCCCCTCGCTGGCCTTTCTTTCCCTTCCTGGAGTCAGGCCTGGCCCTTGGGCAAGGACTTGGCCCAAGGACAAAGGAGAGACTGGGCCTCCATGTCTCCATTTCTCAAGCCTTCCACAAGTTCTGTCTTTAAGATAATACAGAAGGACCTTGTAGCCAGAGACTCCACCATAAGGATGGGGCCTGGGATCAGAGAAAGAAGGAGACAACTTTTGGGTCACAACCTTGTAGATCCCAAGACTTTTCTGTCTAGCTTGTATCACAAGGTATCCCTGGTCCCGTGTCACAAGGTCCCCTGTGACTCCTCAGAGGAACAAAGGGACAGTCTGTGGAGCTGAGGGGACTTTTGAGGCTACTTAAGGAGGCTGATTCAGAGGATGGCAGGGAGAAGAGAGTGAGGGGGCGAAGAAGAGGGGGAGAAGGAATTTGGCAGGAATTTAGCAGCTGGGGGCAGGAAGCAAGACAGCAACTGACTCATAAGTTTTGCCTTTTTAGGCTCGAACCATCATGTTGTGGGCTGAGCTGGGGTGCAGGGGATGGGATGGAGGCCAGCGCTCCCCTGCTCAGCTCCTGGCAGCTGATAGTCTTTCTTCCAGGATCTCCTCCTTGCCCACCTTCACAGCAGCTGTTTCCTGCAGTTACCTTTTCCCTCAGAAACACTGTGAGGCAGGGGTGGGGTACCCTGTAGAAGCTCATGGACCACACGTGCACAGAGCCATCTTTTCAGAGCCTATGCCTGGCATGGCCTGTACTGCCTAACACGTTTGCCTTTGTGTGAGGAGAGCAAAAAGCATACTAAAAGTCCACCAGTGTCCCCCTGGAAGATGTGTGGAACTCTTCTTGAGTGGAGGGAACTTAGGCATGGCTTTTCTTCCAGACTTGTGTCCCCAGAGCTCCCTGACTCGGTGTCATTAAGTTCCTTGAATTTGCTCAGGGTAACAAAAGCATAGTTTGAGTACCTGAGCAGGTGCCTATCACCTAGAGCTTTGGGGGAACTGAGGCCTGAGAATTGGGTTGAACTAAGAAATGTAGATGTATAGAACCTGTAGATTGGACACACCAAAGGGAAATCTGAATGGCCCACCTGAGCCACAGGAAGCAGGGAGTTGAGGTACTGGATGAGAGAACCAGGTAGTGAGATCCACAGTCCCAGGATGTGCCTAGGGAAGACTGCTGTGGGCTGCAGTGCTTTGTGGTGGCCTGGGGATGAAGCACAGAACATGCCCGTGAAAGACTGTGTACAAGTTATCTGAAATGTTCCCGTCTGGAGATAAAATACTTGACATTGCAGATTGAAGGTTACCAAGTTGGAGGGGAAGAAGAAGTGACGAGGGACAGGAAGTGTCAGCAAAACATGGGTCTGAATGACTTCCCAGGCTGCACTGTTAGAATCCTGCTCTTGCGGGACCAGATGATTTCAGCTGCCCACAGTTCAGAACTGGGCTCCTCCCCAGAGGCCAGCCTCACTCCTTTCTCATGCATCTCTGAACAGACACACTGCTTCCTGTCTGTTCCCTGAGCCACAGAAGTTTGGCAAGGACCCATTAATTCTGTGTGATTCGAACCATTGATATGGGTGTAACCTCCCTCCCTTGGGTTCCCAGAAGATCTCAAGCTAACCACCTTGTCTGAGAGCCCCTCAGCGGCACACACAGGCGAGGGAGAACCCATTTCATTAGGACTAAGCATCTATCCTGTCCATGCCCACAACTAATGGTCTGACATCTTGTGGAAAGAAACCTCAGATGGTTTATTGACAGACAGATTTAGTGCAATCCCAGCTCCTGACCACCATGACTTCAGGGAAACGTTTGCAGTAAATGTCCGTCTCCAAAAAGCACTCTGTGGCTTGGGCTCACATCTCCCAGGAGCAGTCTTATGGAAGTCGGAAACACTGACTCCCATGACTTCTCCTCCAGAACCCTGCTGCCAAGTCCCAAGCTGTGGGCACTAGGGCCCTACCTCTGAGTCCATCCCCAGCATCTTCCTTCCTAAACTGAAGATCCACCCACGGTCTTCTCTTTTTTGTGCTAAAAACAAGGCAACTATGGAGTGTGTTGTTTCCTTCGTAGATTCAACATCCATGAACAAAAGAGCACCATCGCCTCCAAAGGAGCCTCCTCCTCCTCCTCCATCTTTATCTTCTTCATCTTCTCTGCCATCTTCCTTTTCCTCAGCCAGTGTACCTGGGCACACTTCAGAGAATTTCTCCTCTCCTCGGGTAAGTGCTCTCAAGGGCTCTGCACAAGCCATGGGAATGCCGACTTTCCATGCTCCTCACTACCACCATACTTAATTCTGGATTCTAAGTGCTCACAGGTCCCTTTCACGTGCAAAGCTAGGGCAGAGACAGGCTCTGCTGTGGGCCTCTGGATACTCTTTACATGTGTCTTTCATAAAAAACTCATTTTGCCCCTCCTGGGCCACTCTCATGAACAAAGTCACCCCCTTCAGCATTGTGTGGGAGATGGGCATAGTGCATATGCCCCTGAGGAAGTTCACCCAGGGAAGAACAGCCAAAGGATGATAGGCCCAGAAATAAGGGTGGTCTCAGTAGCATCCAAGGACCATGAGAGCAGTATCTGTCTAGAATAGAAAGCATCACCACGGCAATGGATGGCAGGATTCTTTCTTTTCACGTGCATCCTTCGGTCTCTGTAACCTGCTAGGACTGTGCTAGACTCGGTGGAGTCTTCAAGACAGAAAAAAATGTGTGTACTCTTTTGAGGCCCTGTGACCTGTGGCCTGCCCCTCAGGCACCAGGAGTCTTGGCAGGACATTGCCACTCTTTGTAGAGTCCACTCATGTTCTTCCAAGTTCCCACATGCTTGAAACATTGATTCTACAATGGCGCGAAGTGAACATTTAGAAAGGCTCTCAGAAAGTCCCAAAGGCTTCACTACCAATACTTCAGCTAAGAAGAAGAACTGTAACTCCTTACCTAGACAGCCCACGAACCATGGGTTGGAGAAACTGACTTCTTGGATGTCAGCAAAGTATACCTATGGGAAGAAGGTCCCCTTTAGTAAAGGCAGTATTTGAACAAACCATGAGGAACCCACCCCACCCTACCTATGTTTAGTGCTCAGGAGCTTGTCAAGAGCAGCAGCCATGCCTAGGCTTTCCCATCTGGCTTTTTCTCCACTTATTCTAGAGCCTTTAATGGTCTTTGATTAGAACATATTTGGGGACTGTAGGTAGATGCCAGCAAATTCCTAACGGCCGCTTGGAACAAAGAAGGAGCTTTCTGAAACCTCCTCTGACTTTGAGTATCTAAGAGCAGGAGAAAGGGAGAAAGTGATACATGCATGGACACTCACCTTCCCCATAGAAATAAACACTGGGAGCTTTAATAACTGGTATTTCTGCCCATCCCCTGTAGGTGCCAGCTTACAGCCTCCACTCCCTGCCAGTCTCCAGAGGTGATTTTAGCCCTATTCCACTCTACCTGAGACGTGCCAGGGCTCAAGGGATCTTAAAGGAAGTGCCTCTCTATCTGCCTCATGGCCCCATGCTGGAGAGCACAGGCCTGGGGAGCCCCAGTGGAGAAGACCTCAGCAGCCCTGTGGAAATGGCTTCAGAGGACTGCAAGGAGCACTGGCTCCTCTTGGGAGCACCAAAAGCATGTACAAAGCTTCAACCCGACTCTGGGCCCCCTGATGCTGGGAGCACCATGCCCATAGTGCTACCATCCCAGCACGCTGCAAAACCTAGCTCTTGGGGCTGCAGGGAACCCAAGAGAACTGAAGGAGAGACCCAGGAGGGGACAGACAGGTGGCCCAGAGCTGTCTGAAGAAAGGAAGTTGGGTTTGAAGAAATTAGTCCTCACACAGGAGCAGAAAACCATGTTGCTAGACTGGAGTGATTCTACCCCTGAGCACAAGGCTGGGGAGCGACTCTCCCAGGAAAGAGCTGAGAATGGCAGAGGCCGGACCCTGAAATCCTCTACCCTCCCTCAGGCAGTGAAAGAGAAACTACTATCCCAGACAGGCACCCCAGAGGAGATGCGTCCCCCAACTGTCAAGGCGCCCCGGGAACGAGAAGTGCCTCCACCCAAGTCTCCTCTGAGGTTCATAAGAAATGCCATCCTAAAGTCTCTGCTCCCCAATACAGAAGGTGGAAAGAAGACCTGCCCTAAACCGGAGTCAAAAACATTGCCTCGGGGCCAGCCACATGCCTTCACACGCTCCTTTAGTTTTCGGAAATCCAGTTCCAATAAAGATGGGGACCAGCAGTCTCCAGGGAGACACATGGCCAAGAAGGCTTCAGCCTTCTTCTCTCTGGCTTCTCCAACTTCTAAGACTGCCCAGGCCTCAGACCTTAGCTTTTCTGACCCTATCCTCCGCACCCGGAGTCTGCCCAGTCGTTCATCCAAGTTCTCTGCAGCCACATCCCCACCACCCTGCAGCAAGATTGAAGACGTCCCTACCCTCCTGGAGAAAGTGAGTTTACAGGATGCCACTCAAGTTCCAAAGAAAAGAGCCTTGTGTGTTCCCTCCCTTGGCCTCAAAGATAAATCCTTTGAGAGTTTTCTCCAGGAATGCAAACAGAGAAAGGATATTGGGGACTTCTTTAACAGCCCCAAGGAGAAGGGGCCACCCAGGAACAGAGTCCCATCCTCGGAGAAGCCAGCACAACCCTTTGGCAGCACCTCCTGGGGGCAGGTGGCACATCTTTCTTCTACAGGGCGAGACACACGTAAGTGGCTTTCTTAGTAGTCTAGTGTAGAGTTCATGCTGAGCAGTTAGCGGCCTCCGTGGATTCACAAACAGGCGCTGTGCATTTTGATTTACTTCTCCAGCTCATTCTGACGAAAGTGGGAAAAGTCGGGACTGATGTGATGGCTCAGCTGGTCTTAAAGGCTCTCTCTGCCAGGCCTGATGACCTGAGTTCCATCCCCAGGCCCCACTCTCCCAAGTTGTCTTGTGGCCTCCTCATGGGTACCTCCCTCCCTCTCTCAATACACAAAGAAATGAATGTAATTGGGGGAAAAAAATGAAAGAAACTTGAAAATTTTGTAAGAGAAATCCTAAAAAAAAAAAACAACCTTGAAATTATGTTATAAAATAAGTTAAATTAACAATAATCCTACCACTTTTCTTTTCTCTGTGACTATGTGAACATTTTTACTTTGATGTACATATAATTGCATATTTTAAAAATCAACTTTATATTCTAGGTATTATACAAATGACCACAGAATCTATATAAATGTGATTTAAAAGAATGTTCTTTCTTGTGGCAATATTGTCAATTAATGAGCCATTATTTGATTATTTAACTTATAAGTATATATGTAATATATTTATATACACACACATATTTGTAGGTGAATGTATTTATAATGTATGGATGGTGCTGGTTGGACGTTTTTACAAATGTACCTTTTTGTTTCCCTTGAATTACTAACCACTTTTCTGTATGTTTGATTACCAATGAAAATAGAGACTTTTTATATTTAAATCTGGTTGTTGTTCATTATTTAATTAATATATCAAAGAGAGTAATCAAACAGTACGGAAATACATAGGAAAAAGCAGAACACGTTGTTTTTGCACCTTGCCAAACATTTAGTGTATTTCTTTAAGGATGATTTAAACACATGTCTGATGTCTTTTTTTTTTTAGGTGGGTATGTGAGTGTGTGGTATGTATGCAAATGTGTGCATGTGTACATGCATGTGTGTGCACTCTAGGCTAGAAGAGGTTGCTAGGTGTCCTGGTCAATTACTCCCTGATTTCTTATTCCTTTAAGACAGTGTCTTTCACAGAGCCTGGAATTCTGCTGGTAGCATGAAAGCCCCCATGACCCCCGTGTCCATTCCCCTACAATGCCGGGTTGCAGGAGTGGGTGCAGCCACACACAGCTTTTTACGGTAGAATCTGAACTCAAGTCCTCCTCACATTTGCACAGCAAGCAGCGTTCTTACCACTGAACTGTCTCCCCAGACAAGGATTTCTTTCGTTGCTGAATGTTCGTTTGACCTCATTAAACAAATCGTTACCCTAATACTTCCAGTTTTCAAAAATTCTGTTTTTCTTTACATTTTTATCTTTTAATTTTTTTTAATTTTTAAGGGAAATCAGTTTTCAAGAAATTAATTATTTATCTTCTTTGCACCCTAATCAAATATCTGTATAGATTAACAAGAGAACTTCTTAGCAGCCAAGTTTGGAATAAGCATAGGTAAGTTGAGATATAAGGATTCTTTTAAAATCACACACCATAAAATTTCATTTATTATATATATATTTAATTTTTTAGATTTATTCACTTTTTATGTATATGCAGGTTTTGCCTACATGTAGATCTGTATACCATGTGCGTGCCTGGTGCCAGTGGAGGCCAGAAGAGGGTATTTGGTCTCCTGGGACTGGAATTACAGATGGTTGTGAGCTGTTGTGTCGGTGCTTGCAGTCAAACCTGGATCCTCTGCAAGAGCAACAAATGTTCCTACCTGGGCTATCTCTCCTGACCCATGAAGTAGATGTTTAATAGATAGTACATTTATCTGCTTTAAATCTAAAAAGCACGTAGCTGGGTGTGATAGTGCATGCCTGTAATCCCAATACTCGTAAGTCTAAAGCCAAAAGAGTATGAGTTTGAGGCCAGCCTGGGCTACACAGTAAGACTTAATCTAAAAAAGATAACAAAGAAAAAATAGCTGGAAACTTAATCCATTGGCATAAATATAAATTTATTCATCTGATTAGAAAGCTTCTGCATAGCAAAAAAGCACTGTTAACAGAGTGAAAAGGCATTCTAAAGAGCTGGAGAAAATCTTTGCCAACCACTCATCTGATTAGAGATTCATATGCAGACTCATTAAGAACTCAAAAAATTAAACACTCAAACAACAAATAATCTAACCAATAAATGAGCAAATAAACTGGATAGTAGAAGGATGAATGTCCAATAAATGCATAAAAACGTTCAACATATTTAGCCATCAGGGAAATGCAAATCAAAACTGCTCTAATAGTCCATCTCACCGTAGTCAGAAGGGTTGTCATCAAGGTCACCAAGGAAACTACAAATGCTAGCCAATGAGGATGGAGTTGGGACAAGCTTGAGAGACCCTTCTGTACTGTTTACAGGAATATAAATTAGTTCAGCTACTGTAAAACTTGATATGAAGGTCCCTTGAACACTGGAACTGGAGCTGCCATAACATCCAGGTGTACCACACCTACTTATACACCTGAAAAAAATCAAAGTTAGCACACCCATGCACACTGCATACTATTCAGAACAGCCAAGTTATAGAGTCAGCCTAAGTGCCCAACTGCAGAAGGAGAGATCCTGGTGTGGTGACATAATCTTCGCACTAGGGCAGGAGAACTGAAAGGTTGAGGCCAACTTGGGCTACACTGAGACCCTGTCTCAAAACTAAACCAATGGGTGGGGGTGTGTGTGCGCATATTATGTATACACAGACACATATATGTGGGTGTGGATATGTGTACATACATACACACACACATATATATACAGTGTGTTTATATATATATATATATATATATATATATATATATATATATATATATATACAGATACACACAAAACTCAACAACAGAAAACAGATGAATAAACAAAGAAAATGTAGTATCTATACACAATGGAGTGGATGGGGAAGTTGTTTTTCTTCTATGGGATTTTGTTGTCGAGTAAAGTGTCCATAATGTGAAGTGTGTTTCAGTTATTCAGTGATGCTCATAGTAAGAACTCTTACATTGGTTTGGTTATTTTACCAATTACTAAAAGAGGACAGAAATATATATACATATATATATATATATATATATACACACATATATATATTTCTTCACTTTTAATTTATTTATCTGTGTGTGTGTGTGTCTGTGTGTGTGTGTGTGTGTGTGTGTGTGTGTGCTGTATGTATGAGTATGTGTGTGAATACAGACCTGTGAGTGCCCACATTCTACCTTGTTTAAGACAGGGTCACTTTTTTGAGACTTTAATTTTATTTGATATGTGTGAGTGCTTTGCTTGCATGTAAATGTCTGTGGACCAAGCGCATACAGTGCCCAAAGAGGGTGTCAGATTCTCTGGAACTGGAGTTATAGACAGTTACGTGCTGCTATTGTGGGTGCTGGGAATGAAACCCAAGTCCTTTGCAATATCAGCTTGTGCTCTTAACTGCCGAGTCATCCCTCCAGCCCCAGGATCTCTGTTTTGCAGTTGTTCGGGTGTGTGTACTCCAGACTAGCTGGCCTTCAAGCCTCCCAGGATTCCCTTGTTTCTGCCTCCCGTCTCACAATGGGAGCACTGGCATTGCAGATGTGTACATCTGGCTTTATGTGAGTTCTGGGGACACAAACTGCGGTCCTCATGTCTGCTTTACTCACTGAGCGGTCTCATGGCAGGGAACACGTGGTTGTCAGACCAGCTTTTATCCAGGTAGTGGGGGCAGAGGCTGACGTTTTCATCATATCAACAGTCAAGAAGCAGAGAAACTGAGCCAGAAACAGCGCACAGTAGCATTCAAAGCCTATCCCCCACTGGCTTTCTTCATCCAAGTAGGCTCCACCTCCTAGAGGTTCTGAAGCACCTTCGGATCAACTGTTCAAACACAGGGGCCTATGGCCGACATTTTACATTCCAACACTAGCCGTCACCATGCTATAGAATAGATCTCTTAATCTTGGTCCTATTGAACTGAAATTTCATATCCTTTGAACATCTCCCCAGGCCCCACCTTCACCTGTTAGTTCTAGTGACCAGCATTTTATTAGACTCTCCACTTGTGTGGGTTTCTGTGATTTCATTTTATATAGTTGCATCTAAGTAGATAGAAATGCTGCTGGCTGGAGCTGAGGGTGTGACTTTGCCGTAGATCTCAAACTTAGCATGTAGAATTCCCTGGGTTTAAATCTCAGCACCAAGCCAAAAGGAAGGAAGGAGGGAGGGAGGTGAGGAGGAAGAGAATAGGAGGGGAGAGAAGGGAATAGGAAGAGGGAGGAAAAGAGCTAACCGTAGTAATGTTAATTTTATATATCACTACTTTACTAAATTTATCAGTTCTCAAGGTTATTTTGGTAACATACTTTTAAACTTCTTGAGCACATTTATGATAATTTTAAATACTTGCCTGTTAATTTTACTGTACCTGTCATTTCTGGGTCTGTTTTTATTGATGGATTTTTCTCTTGCTTATTAAATGTGTGTGTTTGTGCGTGTGTGTGTGTGTGTGTGTGTGTGTGTACACCTAGTCATTGTTTACCAACTGATAGAGTTTAGGAATATTATGCTGAGAAGTGATTGGACTTTATTTTTTTAGTGATTGGATTTTATTTTTTTAATGTTAAGTGGGGAATAAAGAATGTTTAATAAGCAGTAGTCTAACTCTATTCCTTCCAAGGCTTGTCTTTACCCTTGTTAGGTGTGTCTATGATAAGCATTACTCTTCACTAATCTATACCTGTTCATAAAGTATAAGTTTCCTGTGATCTCAATAATGCCCCAGGTGTCTGTGCTACTCAGACTAGGGACAAGCATCTCACACCTAGGAAAGCTTTAGAGCAGTGGTTCTCAACCTGTGGGTCATGACCCCTTTGACAAACTTCTAGCTCCCAAAATATTACATTACGATTAATAACAGTAGTAAAATTACAGTTATGAAGTAGCAATGAAAATAATTTTATGGTTGGGGTCACTACAACATGAGGAACTGTATTGAAGTGTCACAGCATCAGGAAGGTTGAGAACCACTGCTGTAGAGACTGTTAACCCTGCGACTTCTCCGCAGTTATATGCCCAACCAGGTAGTTTCTTTTGATGTAGCTTTGGATTCCTGTTCAGCAGTGGATGCACATGGACTTCTACGCTGGTTTCTAACATTCTTTTTTCCCAGCATTCCCTCCTCTCCAGGGCTCCATCCTACACATTACTGCTGCCTCTGCCTGGCCAAACTCTGAAATGCCTTTCAACTCAGTGAACCCATTTTGCCCTGTTTGAGTTTTTCCTGCCTGCACTGTGGTCGGCGAAGGACCTCAGGGCAGAAGCATCTATGGCCATAGGACTTTCCGTATGGGCTCTTGTCTTTTATATTTTTCTGTACTGCCTGTTGGCTAATATCTGGAAAAAGATGCTTCATATACTGTGTCCTGAATTCTACTGCTTCCTGGTGGAAAGCCAGGTCCAAAGTCAGTCAGTCTAACGAAGTGTAGTCGGGCAATGCTGCAAGGTTCTTAAAAATTGCAAATGAAAAGTGACCTTCAGGATTGTTGGTACTCCACTGAAGAGCAGAGAGACTCAGTGGCATTAAACTGCTAATCGCCCTTCTTACCTAAGGAGGTGCATATGCTTAGAAGCCATTTCATTCCTGTTTCCAAATGAAATGCTACAAAAAATAGTGACTTTTTGAAATTAGAAAAGTTTCAGCTTTATAGCTATACTTCTCCCATAAATAAAGGTCCACTAGGCAGTTTTAGTAATGTGAAAAACCTTGTTAATTGGGTCAATGATAACAAGGGAGACAGTGAAGATAGTTGTGATGTTAATGTTCGTTGTCAACTTGACTGGATGTGGAACCACCCAGGAGACGCCCCTTTGGGTCCTCTGCCAGGATGTTTTTAGAGAGGGGTAACAGGAGTGAAGACCTATCCTAAGTGTGGAGAGCACTAGTCATGGGCTGGACTAGCAGACTGATTACAAAGGGAATAAAGAGGGATGCATGGCAGCATTCATCTCTCTGCTCCCCACTACTCAGAGGTGAGTGAGCAGTCTTCCCCCACCACACCTTCTTTCCATGATGGACTATGTCCTCAAATTGTGAGCCAAAATAAACCCCCCTTCTCTCAACTCACCTCTTTTTGAGACAGTCTCTAGCTCAGACTGGCTTCAAACTCCCTATGTAGCCAAAGATGGCCTTGAACTTCTGGTCCTCCTGCCTCCATCTCCCAAGTGCAGTGCTGGGAATCTAACCCAGAGCCTCCTGCATGCTAAACAAGTGATGTATCAGCTGAGCTGCATCCCCAGCCCTCAGGCTGCTCCATGTCACATGTTTGGTCACAGCAATGAGAAAAGTAGTGAATAAAACAAGTCAAAACGTTCCCAATAGCTACTCCTCGTATACCAGATACTGCCAGGGACTTTGTTTGCTCATCCCAGCGATTCTGCACGTAGGAATCATGACAGTAGAACTCAAGGGTATAAAGTCGGTCCCTCCAGCTTCTATCCTCAGCACTCAGTGGCTCGATCCCTCGGTGGTAATTTAGTGGCTGAGGCAGGATGCAGTCTCTGCCCAAAGAGAACACAGCCTCCTCCTACGACGACGATGCCACTCTCTGATTCTATCTTTACCTGAGCTTTTCCATCTGGCAAATTAAAGTGGAAAACAGCAAACTCCCTCCCCAGAGAGGCTGGCTTGTTATATGCATGTTTTGTATTATTTTGCTCTGAATAAGAGTGTATGTAAATGTGTTGCTGGAGGTTAAAATTACCCTTATTTTGTAACACTTGGCTGCTCCCACTGGGGTGAATAGTTGAAAATTATAGGGAGGCTGGAGAGGATGTTAGCTGACTTGGAATTGCTTCCCTCCTTTCTCTCCACCCACTCCATCGTTCTCTGCAGACACAAGCTGCCACTGTAGAGTCCGTTTGCCATGACTAAATTCTAGTAGGTTCTGCAGTGCAGTGACCAGCATGGGTTAATCCTGGTATTGGCATAGACTTTATCAGGTGTACGTGCAAAGGCAGATGTTTTAGCTGGGAAAAATGAAAGTCTCCTGTAGCACCTGGGAGCCCGGTCACACCTGGTCCCCAGCCAAATCACAAAAAGGTGTTTGGTCAACATGGGCACATTACAGTCCTCAGCCATCCAGTTCATGTTTGGAGTCTGGCATGGCCCCTCAGCTTTAGCTTCCCCGTGGGTCCTGCTTTGTTGGGCCATCCCTATCTTAAACTGCTTTTTTCCTGGCATTTGAATCATCCCTTCCATGATGTGATAATATCTGCAAGTTGGGAAAATAAAAGTGGCATTTGTTTAGCCATAATTAATGAAATATTTATGTTGCATGAGGCTATGTGATAAAATCCTTAGGCTTAGAGTCCTTTTGCTTCTGATTACATTTGGGATTTTTTTTTTTCTATGACCAGACATTCTGACGCCAGCTCTTTTACACTGAGCAGATGTCGTGTAGTAAAAATGGGTGCCAGATGCTGCGAGCCGCAGAAGGGCGATTTGTTTAAGAGCTGGCTCTGACTTTTTTTTTTTTTTTCTTTGCATTCAATTACTCTGTAGAATGAACCTTACCCAAGCGTTTAGGTAACTCAGCTAACTTCAGATATGCATTTTCATAATAGATTTTTGATCCAAAAGCATTGTAAGCAAGGATCCTGCCCTGTAAAGGGTGTTTAAGGACTTCCTTGATTTCTGCATAATACCTTGTTTTGTTTGGTTTTGTTTTGAATGTGAGAAGAGAGCGGCAGAGCTCTTGGCAGGGATCCAGAAATGTAATTAACGTGGAGGGCCAACTTTTCAGTGGCCCTGAGGTACTGCTTTCCCAAGCTCCTGGCAGGTGCAGTGAGGGGTGGGCAGGAGGAAGCAAACGGGGTGAGGGGGGAGGGAGGCAGCTGTGAGGCACGGAGCAGGAAAAGAAGCCCGCGGTTTGGTGAGTTCTCTGGTTCTTGTTTCAGGCCTTGGAGCGCCAGTGACAGAGGCCACCTCTTCTCCCTCTTCAGCCACCTCCTCCTCTGCAGATGAAGACTTTGACTCCCGGCTTTCCTCCAGGTCAAAGGTAACATCACTTAGAACAGCATACAATGCCTTGGCTGACTGGGGCTCATTTCCCATCCAGGTTTCAGAGCCAATGTGGGCTCCAGCTGCAAGGATGCTCATGAGGGTCAGGCTACATTGCAACGGAAAACCACCCTTCTTTTTATCTGGAACACCCCAATCTGTCTTCTTTTAAAAAAAAAAGGAAAGAAAAAAGAAAACCTCAGCGTCTCAAATGGAGGAAGGAGAAGAGAAGACATACTGACTTGAAACCATTTGGCGAGTGCGGTTCTTAAAGTGGGTTTAATATGTGGTCCAATAAGCAAACCATTGAAAAATTTCAACAAGCAGATGTGTATTTCCCCAAGGGAAGCACAACTTCATTTAAGAAGCACTAGAGGCAGATTGCACAGAAAATGTTATGTTTATTCTAATCAGAACTATGAAACGAACCCTGCAGGTGCGCAGAGACGCAGATGCACCCAGACACTTACTGTCAGAGGAACAACCTTCATGCCACTGGGAAGGCAACCAGCCCCCTTCTTAGTGGATGTTAATGTCCAGAGAGCCCTTTCCAGATCTCTCCTACGAATGCAGAGAAAACACAGTGTGGCATGTCTGCAGTTGTGTCTATAGATCACATACACGGAGACAAATGTTGGCCACCCAACCTCACTGCTGTTTTCTCCAAGCTTGGGACTGAAGCCTGTCCCCTAGGACTCAAGGGGGTGGAATGCTGAATGGCTGGTCCTCACATGCCTCTGGGGTAGGCAGAGGATCGATGCACTGCTCTGGTACTGTTTATATTTTTGCAGCTGAGAAGATCTAGTGGAGGGAAGAAGAGAATCAAATTTATTCACTCACACTTGACTTTTCCATATCTAGCAAGGGAAGCTTTGGCTTCAGTTCAAGTCACAAGGGGGGATTCCAACTCCCTAGGGCAAGTGAGTGCTCACACACTCAGGCCCGTGCAAGCACACATACACAGTGGGGGGGGGGGTGCACACACAGTGGGGGTGGGGTAGGAAATTTTCTTTTTTAAATTGTGAGCTTCTCAAGTTAACTTCAATCCTCACCAGAAGTTAATTGTATGTGAATTATGTTACATTGATTTCTGGGGGTCCCTTATTGCCCCTCATCCCCTCAAATGACCCTAAGTTAACTCTCCACTCGAATGAG
This sequence comes from Peromyscus eremicus, assembly GCF_949786415.1. Taxonomy (NCBI): domain Eukaryota; kingdom Metazoa; phylum Chordata; class Mammalia; order Rodentia; family Cricetidae; genus Peromyscus; species Peromyscus eremicus. Next base: position 89,846,073 of record NC_081416.1, on the reverse strand, counting down.
ACAGATCCCAAACTCCATCTTCTTAACACTCATGGAGCAAGAATAGGTTAGCACTGGCATGTGGAAGTAGCAAGACCATAATATCCCAGATAAACCTCACAACCAGCTCCTTGTCATCTTGCTGGCCTAGCACATGGCTAGTGTCACTTCAGAGAGCTAGGTGGTAAAGTGTACCCATGTGACTCCTTCTAGTGGGCCCCACTCCTCCAGGAGGCCTTCTAGTGGGAAGGAGGCGGTATGGCCTCTGGGTTCTCTGTTTCTTTGGTTACATTCAGGTATGTCCCCACTAGGTCACAACAGAACCTGCTCAGATGAACCTCTGCCCAGGAAGCTGAAGGCAGGATGTCTGAGGCAGGGGACTTGTGGCAGCTGAACCTTGTTTCTTCCCTCCTCCTGCACTGGCTCTTTTCTTGGCCACCTTTAGCTCCTCTCCTTGACTCTCTACAACATCACCATTGCTGTAAAAAGAATAAAGAGCCCATGTGTAAGAGTGCCTGAGCATTGCTAGAATATGTTTTAAATAGAAGATACCAAATTGCTTTTTTCTATCCCCAACCTTGTGCTCTGTTCTACTGACTCCTGAAAGAACAGATTGCGTGTGTGTGTGTGTGTGTGTGTGTGTGTGTGTGTGTGTGTGTGTGTGTGTATTGAGAATCAAACCCAGGACCTCACACATGCTCAGCAAGCACTCTGCCACTGAGCTGCATTCTGAACCCTTTGGGGAGAGCTATGCTTTGGGAAGACTGTGTGGCGGTGTTGTGGTCTACCCTTCTCCAGATGTTCTCGTTTGCTTTCTGCTGCTGTGATGAACACCGTGACCAAAAACAACTTGGGGAGGAAAAGGTTTATTTTAGCGTAGAGCTTACAGCCCCTCACGAAGGGAAGTCAGGACAAGGGCTAAAGGCAGCACATGTAAATAGGAACTGATGCAGAGGCCATGGAGGAATGCTGCTTATTGACTTGCTCTCCATGGCTTCATTAGGCTGGACCAACTGCCCAGGAGTGGCACTGCTCACAATGATCTGGGCCCATATCAGTCATCAATCAAGAAAATGCTCTACAGACTTATGTACAGGGCATCTGAGGGAGGCATTTGCTCAGTTGAGATCTCTTCTTCCCAGATGACCCAGCTTGTGTCAAGTTGACAAAAAAAAACAAAAAAAAACAAAAACAAAAAAAACAAAAAAAAAAACCAAAACCTAACCAGAACACAGAATCTGAGAATCTGGACTCACTTGTCTCCATTTAGAGGAAAATGGCACTGCTATAGGTCCTACCCCAGAGCAGGGGTCCTTGATCACCTAGTGCCTGGCAAAAGGAAAGGCAGTATTGCCTATGGGAAACGAAGCGTACTGAAGACGTTCACCTGTGTGCCGTTATTAATTGTGTCAATTTGGGCAGGTTGTCTTTCTGAATTATGTTATCCATGTTTGTGGAGACATACAACCTGGGAAACAGAGGAGACACCAGGAAGTAATTAGTTCATTGTCTGGCACACACACAACACTCTAAAGATACCAGGATTTACAACGTGGGTTCATGTGATGGGTGCTCCTGAGATGCTTATGAAATAAACAAACCAGGTCTCCGTGTGAACTGAGTGAGATCATCTCCAGGCAGGAGGCACCTCTCACTGATTATCAGAGGGTCCTCATGCTAAATTCAGAACCGGAGCAGTCTACCTGGGGGTTATCTCCAGGAACAATGATGGGTCTGGGCTGAGATGTAAAAGTCAAGATTTCCTCCAAAAGATCTTTAGGATTCTACAAATTCTAGAAGAAGAAATTCCATCCCTGAGATGGAGCACTTGGAAGGCAAAGGCAGATGGATCTCTGTGAGTTCAAAGACATCCTGGTCCATGTAGCAAGTTCTAGGCCAGTCAGAGCTATACCGTGAGACCCTATCTCAAAATAATAAGGATAATACTGTTGCTGATGATGATGATGATGATGATGATGATGATGATGAAGTTAAATGAAATTTTAACTTCAATTTTTTTATTCACAGCTCAATTCCCGTGCCACGTGTGGATAGTGGCATTCATATTTCACATAGTACAAATAGAGGTCATTGTCATCATTGTAGAAAGTTCTGTTGGATATCATAATGCTGGAAGCCCAGCAGTGGCTTGGAGCCACGCGTGGAGAAGGCAGAAGGCGATGGTGAGGTTTTGTAAACTTTAACCCCTTTTCTTAGTCTTGGCTTTTCTTCTCCATGGGTTTGTATAGGAGAAGATACCCAGAAGAAGAAGGAAGCTGGAGAAGCAGTTGGTTAAGCAAGAAGAATTGAAAAGACTCCATAAGGCTCAGGTCAGGAAGCAAACATGTGAAGGGTGTGCCCAGGGCATGGGTGGGAAATCCTTCAGAAGTCAATCTGTACTTGGGGAGATGGACCAGGGAAAGGCCTGCCTCCCTCCACTGAGAACCAGGCCATTCTGAAAGTCTTGGCCCAATCCCAAGTAGGACTCTGGAGTGAGGAGCTCGGGAGGTTGAACTATTCCCAACCCAGTCACCTTTCCAGGCTCAGGTTTGTGTCCTGCAAAATGAGGCTGGCTTGTGGCCTTGGCCATTATAAGCCCTTACTCCCACAAAGCAGTGACCTTGGCTATGTCCTCAGTAAGGGCAGAAGTCATCCAGCAACTCCTTGACTGAATCTCTACTACACTGGTAGCTACTGGGGTCTGACTCCATGTTAGGATTAGTTGAAAGTATAAGTACCTCACACTTCCTAACTGATGATTTACTCCAAGCATTGGTGCCCAAGCTGATCTGTCTCTGTCACAGATGAACAAAATGAAGCAGGTAGCATAAACATTGTCCCTCTCCAAGCCTAGTCTTGAAGAACAGTTGGACTTTAGTGTATAAGAACTTAGAACAATCATGCCCGTTAATGCACATATCATTCTATTACTTTCACCACTGAATCCTTTATATGGCCATGTAGTCTTGTGCACTAGTCAGCTCTCTGCTACTGTAACAAAATGCCCAAGACAATTAACTTTAGAAAAGGAAAGGTTTGTTTGGATTTATAGAGTCAGTCATGCTAATCCATGGTCAGTTGGCCCCATTGCTTTGGGCCTGTGGGGAAGTAGCATATCATGGCAGGGAGTGTAGAGAAAGTGAAGGCAACTGTTTACTTCATGGCTCCAGAAGCAGAGACAGTGAGAGAGAGAAGAGTTCCTCACACGCCCTTCAAGGGCACACTCACGGTGACATAGCTTCTTTCTGTGAGGCCCACCTTCTAAAGGTTTCACTGCCTATGGTAGCACCCTTGGCTGGGAAGTGGCCCTTTGGTGAATGAGCACGTTGTTTACCTGCTCGGGCTTCCACAGCCACAGACCACAGCCTGGGTGGCTCAAACAACAGATATTTCTTTTCTGGAGATCAAGGCGCGTCAGACTGAAAGTCCACCAAGACTCTGTTCCTGGCTGAGAGACAGCACCTTCCCACTGCATCCTCACAGGGTCTTTTTGAAGTGTGAGGAGAGGGGAGGGGGAGGCGGGGGAGGAAGAGCGTCCTCTACTCATACAGGTAGGAGGCCCGTTAGATCAGGGCTGCATCTAAAACAGTGGTCTCCTAAAACACCTTGTCTCTAATACAGTCACCCTGGGAGTTAGGGTCTCAACTTACGAATTTAGGGACAATTCATTTTATTCCAGAACAACTTCAGAGCTGTAACCACACAACCATCAGTTATAAAGTCACCTAACTGCCCCCCTTCCTTAGCAGTCCTGGGCCTTACCTGCAAGAAGAAATAGATGGCTTTATCAAGGACACAACCCTCTTTCAAAAGCAGCAGAGCAGAGGGCATGAAATTGCAAGCAGTTAGCAGCAGAATTCCCATCTAATTTATGTTGTTGGCTTGAATACTCAAGAAGAGCCAGGTGACTGCTCATGCCCCTGTTTGGGTCTCTTGGTGCTGGGGATGCCTTGCCCATTGCACCTGTGATTCCAGGGGAGATTTAGAAGGATGGGCGTGATGGGAAGAGGGGAGCAGACAGATGCGCCACCTGCCCAGATGGTTCATGGTTCTTTACTGTTCCTGTTCAGCAGTGTGTAAGGACTGTCCTGCCTCCCGGTTCCCCAGTGCTTGACATCAGGGAAAGTTGATGGAGATGAACAAAGCTTAGAAAAAAAAAAATGACCTTGCTCAACTTTCCATCCTAAGACACTCCAGGAGAGCAACAGCTTGCAGGGAAAGTAAACGTGCCCACTCAAACCCAACTGTTCTTCAAGACTAGGCTTGGAGAGGGACAATGTTTATGCTACCTGCTTCATTTTGTTCATCTGTGACAGAGACAGATCAGCTTGGGCACCAATGCTTGGAGTAAATCATCAGTTAGGAAGTATGAGGTACTCCAAACTGAGCAAGTGCTTAGGGGGTCCATGGAGTGTGAGTGGTGAACCTTACGGGTTCAGCACCTGGTATTCCCCTTCATAACTGGATAACAACAGATCCACAGGCTCTTCTGCCACGGCAGCACCTTGGGCCTGAAGCAGCGGTGCAGGACTGGAGCCATTTGTCACTAAGGTGGGATTCAGGATGACTCAAAAAGGAACACCGGTCCCCATGGGCAGGTCTCCCTCTCAGGAGGTGCCAGCTGCTCATTCCTGCAAAACAGAATCTAAACACCCCTAGCCTGTGCTGAGAGACAGCCCTGGTCATTGAGCCCATGGTCATAGTCCAGGACTCATGAGGATCCCCTGGCCAGCCCAGGAGCCTCTCTCCCAGGACTCCAGTGTGATGGGCCTTGTCAGAGGCCGGTTTTGACTCTTATGTGGATGTCAACTACACATGTACAGATGCTGTGCTCTGTGGCTCATCCTAAGGACTAGAGTACCAAGGTCCAGAACTGGGGAACTTCACCATCTCTGCTGAGTGAATTGGGGCAATGAAATGGTGACAGCTAGTAGTAGGCTCAGCCCCCTCTTGTGCATCCACATATACAGAGCCCTCCAATGGCATGCCCTCTTGGTCTTGCAGGCCATCCAGAGACAGCTAGAGGAGGTGGAAGAGCAGCAGAGGACCTCAGAGATCCGGGGCGTGAAGCTGGAGAAGGTTCTGAGAGGAGAAGCAGGTACAGAGGGCAGGTCAGCAGCTGAGGGTGGAGGTCTGGGTCTAGAGTCTGAGAGTGGCATTGGCCTTGCAGGGTGGGGAGGACAAAGAGCACTCATCACCTCAAGGCACAGGTCAACACAGACTAAGTCCACTGCCTTATGCTTTTTTAAAAAATTTATTTACTTTTATTTTATGTGCGTTTTACCTATGTACTTGTCTGTGCACCATGGAGTGCAATGTCCACAGAGGCCAGAAGAGGGCCTCAGAGGCCTGAAACTGGAACTACAGATAGCTCTTAGCCGCCCTGTGGATGCTGGGAATCGCACCCTTGTCCTCTGGAGGAGCAGCAAGTGCTCTTAACTGATGAGTCAGCTCTCCAGCCTCATGCCCACACTTTAAACATGAAGCTGCTGGTTTGATCTGAAATCCCTGTGGACATCCTCTGTAGCTTTCTCTCTGTGTGAGTAATCTTTGAAATTCAGAAGTTAAGAAGAATCCAGGAGGAATATTCGAATGTTCAAGCAATATTGATTAAGAGGGAAAGCCCCAAGTTCAAATCCTGGTTTCTAGGGGTGGCCTAATGGGTAAAGTGCATGCTGTGCAAGTGTGAGGACCTGAGTTCAAATCCCCAGAACCCATATGAAAATCTGGGCATAGCAGCACATATCTATAATCCTAATTCTGGAGAGGCTGAGACAGGATGATGCCAGGAACTGGCTAGCCAACCAGTCTAGCTTTAAAAAAAAAAAAAAAAAAAAAGCTCTAAGGTTCAGTGAGAGATCTTGTCTCAAAAAATAAAGTGGAAAATGACTGAGGAAAAGACACACCATCAACTTCTGACCTCCACATGCGTGAGCACACAGGTACACAGCACACACACACACAACACACATGCATACACACACATGCACACATGCACGCACACATGTGCACACACGCACACACACACACACACACACACACACACACACACACACCTTTATCCCCTCACATATACTCTGTATTTAAATTTGTTTCTCATCATGCAGAGTGAGCAGTGACAGGATATGACTCAGCTGGTTGTAGCACTTGCCTAGTATACTTTATGAGGTCATGGGTTTGAGACCCAGCACTGCAAACAAACAAAAACATATCACCTATTTTGGAGAGACATAGTCCTAGGAAAATCACTCAGATTCCTTAGCTGAAAAGTGAGCTAACCCCACAGTACTAGGCCATTTTGAGAATTCAAGTGCCATCTACCCAAGTCTCTTCTACACAGAGACAGTCAACAAACACTACCCATATCTACAAAACACTCCAATCTACATGAGATGCTTTAAAGGAAATACCTACCTCTGCAAGCTTTCCTGCTAGAAACTTCAATTATAGACCCCAAATGTTTAAAGCTTGTTCTGAACATCTCCCCCAGTCTCCAACGGGAAGGAGAAGGAAGCCATTTTGAGCCATACCTAAAGAAATATGGCCAGCTATCGGTATTATCAAAGGTGAGTCAGGCCAGCCAAAAGATGGATTCTGTTCATTCCCTTTCTATTCTCAGTAAACTAATTACCCTGTTAGGTTCCTAGGCCTTTTCTTCTTTGATATTCTTGTGAGGGTGACAGATGGAAATCAGTGAGGGGCTAGGGACAAAAAAAGAGTCAAGTCACAGAGAGCGGTCTCAGAGGAAACCAAGTGGATTCGCAAGCCAGGCCATCAAAGGGAAGACATGCGCATTGGTGCAATGGTCATATTTCCCTGTGGTTCGATAGTCTATGGAGTCCCTTGAAGAGATTGCCTGCCGCTCAGCGAATGACCAATGCTTATTGGGTTAAGTTGTATTTGAGCTGGCCTCTGCTGCTCCCATTCAAGTGATTTAATGAGAATTATTTAATAGGTATTATTAGGATAATTAGACAATGATCACAGTTAGGCAATAATATTGAGCTATCAAGGTTGTGAATAACCAAATTTAGAGGCAAGCCTGCAAACAAGGAGTGGGCTGAGACAGTTAGGCGAGGCTCCTCTATAATGACTGGGGACAGCCTGAAAGGGTCTTTTGTGCCTCGGAGTTATTCATTAGGCCCATTGAATTAGAGGACTGTGCAGGGGTGCAGGGTGGAGGGTGCAGGCCGAGAGCCCTGATGTCTGAGTGAAATGAGCTCTTCATTGTCCCAACAACAATTCCGGCTTTCTTTTAATTTTTTTTTTCCAACAGTCAGAAATGAGTTCCCCCACCACACCCCAGCATGGGGTCCCCCCCAATTTGTTCAGAAAAAGGAAACAAAGTAAAGCAGAGAGCTAACCGTCAACCCCAAATGACAAACCAAGACACACAGGATGTCTGTGCATGTGGTGGGTATCTTTGGCAAAGGCAGCAGAGAATCCCTGTGGTCCCCTGTGCCTAAGTCACCAATGGAGCAGGATACTCAGTGATTTGGACCCCCTGAATCCTACCACCCTCCATGAATAGCCAGACCTGGCTCTGTCAGCTGCTTGGACTTGTCTAGTTGAGACACTAGGCAATGCTAGGATTGCATCATGTTAAATGCTAGGATCACAGTATGCCCCGGCAAGAGACTACCACGCAGATGAAGTAGTCTGGTGGAGTCCTGAGCTTTCTTTCCGTCTCTGGAAACAGAAGAAATCAAAGGCAAAAGAAGAAAATCTTCAAAGGATGAAAGGTTTATTCTCAGGGAAGGTAGACAAGCAAGGTCCTTCCCTTATAGCCTTGCTCACTTCAGCTGACTGCCCAGAAGCCCACCTTGTGCTTCCTCCTTTCCATGGAGCCCAGCGGTTTGGACAGCGAAGACCATGCAGATGCTGGAGGCTGCCAGCAGAGGGCAGCAGCACATACATTAAGAATGACTTAATGGCCAGCCCAGCCAGGAGGAAAGGAAGTAGTTTGGCTGCTACCCTGTGGTTTTCATCTTGTCTGTTGCTGAGGAACCCAGGGGAATGCTAATTTCCTGTCTCATGAGACAGTGAGGGATTCTGGACAGAGCACAGGAATGAGTCAGGTGTTCTTGAATGAATCTTACATCACCAACATTCTGCAGTTCCTGCTCTGTCAAATTTTCCCATCTGTAAAATGGGACTGATAAACCTTCCTCCTAGGGATGGTAGAGAGAGACGAAAGAGTAAATGATAAAACAGGGAGTTAGGGGGATGTCTCAGTCGGGAAAGTGCTCGCCACGCAAACCCGAGGACCAGAGTTCAATCCCCACACCTTTGGTAAAAAGCTTGGTATGTGTGGCAGCCCCATCCCAGTGCTGGGGAGGTGGAGGCAACGTCAGTTCAGCCGTGTCAGTGTGCCTCACATCCCAGTGAAAGACCCTGTCTTAAAAAGAAGGTGGGAAAGGTGAGAAGACGCTTTGTGTTGACCTCTGACCGTCACACATGCACACACATACACCCTCTGACCGTCACACATGCACACACACACACACACACACACACACACACACACAATAAATGAGATCATTTTAGTGACACACTTGATAAATGGGTCTGTCACGTCTTAGAATGTCAGTGGGATGAATTCTTCTCTTTCCTTTTGAGTCCCTCTCCTCCTGAAACCCAGCGAGGGCCGATCTTTCCTTAGCGCCGTTCATTGGCTCATCCATTCGTTCATTGGCTCATCCATTCGTTCATACTCATCTATAACTCTCTTCTCCACAGACATGTACAGTCCATGAATTTCACATGTTTGCCCATATAAGAATCTTGAGGGAAGTCGAACTTAGTGGCTCATGCCTATAATCTTCTCAGGAGGCTGGGCAAAAGGATAAGAAGTTCAAGGCCAGCCTGGGTTACATGGTGAGCCTGTCTCACAAAGAAGGAAAAAGAGGAGGAAAATAATTTCAATGTAGATTTTGAAACTTTGGATTACATTGATGTATAAATATCATGTGTGTGCATGGGCACACATGTCATGGCACACAGAGGGCAATTTGCAGAAGCCGGTTCTCTCCTACCATATGGATTCTTAGGATCAAAGGCTCAGGCTGTCAGGCTTGGGGCATGTGCCACCTCACCAGCTGGCCAGGTTTGTTTGTTTGTTTGTTTGTTTTTTTAAGGTGTGTGTGTGTGTGTGTGTGTGTGTGTGTGTGTGTGTGTGTGGTTAGTTTTTTGAGACAAAAATCTCATGTACCCCGGACTGGCCTTGAACTTCTGATCGTCTTGCTCCCACCTCCCAAGTGCTTGGGTGCCACCATGCCCAGACACTGAGTGTTGATTTCACCGTGGCAAGTGGAATCCTTCCACTGTGTCTAAGAAGAGCCGTAAGAGTTCAGGAGCAAAGAACCTTGACAGTAGACCCAAGCAGAGAGGCTAGGAGGAAGGGTTAGATAACTACACTGTCCAGATCGTGGCCAGAAGACACCTTGCCTTCTGGACACAACCCTCTAGCTGAAGCCTGGCCCTAGGTGAGGAGTCACAGCCCTGTGGAGGAAGGGCTTTGACTGTAACAGCAGCACTGGAACAATGGGAGAGGAGAGGAAGCCAAGAGCCTGGGTAGGCACGACGCACTCACATTTGTGTAGATGATCCACTCCACCGCTGGCATTTCCATTGTATGAGTGGAGGGCCAGTATTCGTGACGTGTGGTGGTGGTTTCTAGTTATTAGAAGACAATGGGTTTTTGTTGTTGTTGTTGTTTGTTTTGTTTTTTACCACCTAGCTGAGTTTTAAAGATGACTAGAAACTAACCCTTCCGAGACTAGGCATGGGAAGAATGATTGAGGGCTCTTACAAGGGGACAGTTCGCAGGAGGGTTACTGTGCACAGAGCACTGTGTTGAGCATTTCCCGTGTAGCCTTTCATTTAACATCTCTAACTTAAGGTAGCACTGTCCGCAGCATCCTCATTTCTAAACCCGGGGAAGACCAAGGCAGAGACAGATGAGGTGACACGAATGTCACAGGCCTGAGTGACCCAGAAGCCCACGCTCTGTCCATTCTGCTATACCTGCAGGGAGAGGCAATGCTTTCCAAACTCACAGGAGCCACGAGGGCAGAATGTGATAGGGGCCAATCAGTAAGTGGAAATTGTAGACAAATACCTCAGTGCACTGTTGTAAGTAAGGAAGCAAGATCCACCTGGATCTGATACTTTGAGAGGGCAGGCTCCCTGGTATCTCAGTTACTGCTCTGTTGCTGTGATAAAGTATCTTGACACAATAAACTTAGGGTTCGTATTTTCAGAGGGACTGAGTGCCTCATGATGGGGAAAGCATGTTGGGAAAGGGGCAATGGTAGGGCAGGAAAGGCTTGGAGGCAGGAGCAAGCCTGACTGGTCACATTGCATCTGCATTCAGGAAGCAGAGAGTGAACAGGAAGTGGAGCCAGGCTATAAAGCCTCAAGGCCTGCCCCCCAGTGACCCACTTCCTCCAGTGAGGCTTGACTTCCTAAAGGTTCTGCAACCTCTCAAAACAGTTAAAGATCACATGTTCAACTACGTGAGCCTATGAGGGACATTTTATGTTCAAACTATAACACCTGTAAACCTTTATATAAAGAAAGCTGTATCTACAGATTCCCCCCAAAGGGACTTTGTCTACTAAAGAACAGAAGACTTTAAAAAACTGAGCCAAAGCCAATCAAATCACCAATTACTCTACTGATAAAGGAGAATTAAGTGGCTCAGTTCACCTTGTGTTTGTTCCACGTGTGTCAGGGGAAGTCACTGTGACACATAGGGAAGTCCATCATGAGCAAGGTTTTCAGAAGGACACATAAGATAGAAGCAAGGATAGATCATACAGGATACAAACCTAACTAGACTGTGCAGATCCGTGTAGCAGAGTGACTGAATTTGAAAAACAAAAGCAAAAGCTTCTCTACAGACAGCAAAATAGTGCCTTAAAGCTGTTTCTTTTGGACTGGGGACAAGGCAGGGGAAGCCCAGAGCTGATAGCAGATGGTGTCGTTAGACGATAAGGAAAGACAGCATTTCCAACTCGCAGCTTTTCTGTTTTCTCTATCGTGGAAAACGGTTCTTAATATAGAAACATTAAACAAACATCTAGAAGAAGTTGACTCTGGATAGATGATAAAACGGAAGAGATTTGAATTTAGATTTGTTTTTTAAGAATTTACTATTTTTAAATTGTGTGGGTATATGTGTGTCTGTGTTGTGTGTTGTGTGTGTATGTGTATTGTATGTGGTGTATGGTGTGTTGTGTAATGTGTGTGTTGTGTGGGTGTGTGTTGTGTGTTGTGTAATGTGTGTGTTATGTGGGTGTGTGTTGTATGTGTGTGTGTATGTGTTGTGTGGGTGTGTGTTGTATGTGTGTATCTGTGTGTGTTGTGTGTGTGTGTGTTGTGTGTGTGTTGTGTAATGTGTGTGTTATGTGGGTGTGTGTTGTGTGGGTGTGTGTTGTATGTGTGTTGTGTGTGTTGTATGTGTGTGGTGTGTGTGTGTGTAGTGTGTGTGTTGTGTGTGTCTGTGTGTGGGAGGGTGGGTGCCCCACAGAAGGGTTAATAGTACCTACTGGGCTTGCAGAAGACAGGCACTTAGTTCTCAACACCCACATCAGGCAGTTCACAACTACTTATAACTCCTCTTTTGGACACCAAGGACACCCGCACTCACATGTACTCACCCACACAGAGACATTTTTTAAAAAGAAAAAAGAAATGTGTCAGTTGGGTAAAATAGTCAAGAGATTTCCCTATAACAGAAAAAACAAACAAGTTGGTATTTAATTCATTTATAGTTAATTGGTTAGTTGTTAGTTTTTTGAGACAGGGTCTTGCTACATAGTTTAGACTGGCCTGGAACTTACTATGTAGTCCAGGTTGGCTTTGAATTCATGGCAATCTTCCTGCCTCGGCCTCCCAAGTGCTGGGATATCAGGTGTGCCCCTCCACACTCAGCTTAACAAGATGGTATTGAATGAGATACGCGCAAAGTCTTGAACTTACCACCTAAAAGAAACATGGAGCACCGTTGCACCACCACCACGGTGGAAAGCCAGAGTTCCTTGTGAGTGAATATGAAGGCCAGTGGCAGGGCTGGTACCTATGTCTGTAACCCCGGATCACAGGGCAAAGGTGCCAGAGTCCCGTCGCTCCCCCTCCCCCTCCCCACCCCTGTCTCCTCTGCATTTCCAGATGGTTACTTTGTTACTTTGTTGTGATTTGAGGCAATCTGATCACAAAGATTATCAGACACTAGAGTTTAATAGATACACTGAACTCTCCAAATTTCTTGAGATAGATTACAACATATCACTTTATCCCTGACTTTGGTATAAACCAAATGAACAAAATGCCTTTTGCAATCTTGAATTAGGGGTTGGAGAGAGGGCTCAAAGGTTAAGAGCACTGGCTACTCTTCCAGAGGACCCAGGTTTGATCCCCAGCACGCATGGCAACTCACAACTGTCTGTAACACCAGTTGCTGGGGAAACTGCTGTCTTCTTCTGACCTCCGTGGGCACCAGGCATGCACATGGTGCACGAATATGCCTCTGTTTAATAGAGGGGAGTACCTATGCTGTAGTAATATAGGAATACAAATTTATCTCCCGTGAGACTCAATTCCAATTGTATTTTTTTTCATCATTTGGCTTTTCTTCAGGAAAAAAAAAAATCAAAATCCCAATCACCTGCCTGTGATCAAATGTGGTATGAGCATCCCTGCCCTGGGAAGGGACCACACGCCACCTGGGCACTCTGTCTGAGAGTTTGATTTACAGATGGGTGATGGGATGAGAAAAGGTCACTGGCAGGCAGCTAGGGCTTCTTGGATGCAGAAACGTACAACAGTTTTATGGACACACAAGTAGGCAGGAGATGAGTCCTTTGTAGTAGGACATTAGTCATCACAGGCATGTGACCTTGGAACTGAAGTAGTCATGTCCTCCATGCCCAGGAGGACTCCCCCAGAGCAGGCACAGGTGGGTTTCATTTGTGATGCCCATGACCTTGAGGTATCCACAGGGTGCCAGGAGCTGCTTCCTGCCGAGCCCTGCTTGCCGCAAACATGGCCCGCTAAAGTGGCTCGGAAGCAGTTTGATCATGGGGCGAGAAATGCCAATCTAACCCATTTGCCACTGATTTCTTAAGCAGATTCAGGGACACAGGACGAAGCCCAGCTTTTGCAGGAATGGTTTAAGCTGGTTCTGGAGAAGAATAAATTAATGCGATATGAGTCGGAGCTACTGATCATGTAAGTAAGGCAACACAGATAACAGTGAGTGCTAACAGCCTGGTGGCAGGAGCGGGTGGTTCACCGTCCTTGGCAGGAGTCCCAGAGCTTTGCTTCTTTGTGCATACGGAACAGTGATTGAGGCAAATTGGTATTTTGTGTCTTGCATATCATGCTGGCATTAGTGGAAAGACTCTTTAGTGGTCTGCTCTTTCTTCGGAGTTCAGTGGTTAAAATAGATTTCAGTAGCAGGTCAGGAGCTAGAAGGCAGCCGGCCCATTCCTGGCCCCAGTCTCACACCATCCGTGGGGAGGCCATGCTTGGCCTGTGTGTGAATCATGGGAAATCTGCCTGGCCACTTCCTGGTGGCTTTAACGAAAGAAGGGCTGGACACTGGCTGTCTGGGATCTGTCCATGTGTCTTCTTGGAGAAAGGGCTGGTGACCTGGTCAGACAGCCAAAATGAAGACTTCTGGTTCATCACACGATTCTGAAACAAAGGACGCTGTACCCGCCAGCACTCTGGAGAGAGAGAAAATAGCATTGAGAGTAAACCACTAAGCTCTAGAGTTATGCTGAAGGTTTTCCGTACGCTGTTGGTTTAATTTTCACTCCAACTCTGAGTGGTCATCTGGGGAGCTTCAGAGGGGGTCCACTCTTCCCTGCCCAGGTTCTAAACCAGGTGAGAAATAGGTCAACCATCCAAATATTACCTTTATTATTGATAGTGACTAATGGCTGAGGATGAGAACCCAGGCCGGCTTACTAACTAGTTTAGGGCTCCCGACAAATTAGTAACGAGTAGATGACTCATAACAAAAGGAACATTTCCCTCAGTCTGGAAGCCAGAAGTCCACATGAAGGTGTCGAGCGAGCCTCGTTCTCCCAGACACTCTTCACGGGGACTCCTTCCTTGCCTCTTCTACTTCCTGTGGCTCCGGGCATTTGGTGGTGGTGGCTTTGTCATACGGCCTTCTCTGTGTGTCTGTGTCTCCTCCTTGTCTGACTCTTTGAAAGTCTTCTCGCTAGGCTGAGGGCTCGCTGATATAATCTAGAATGTAACCATCTTAAGGTCCCTAACCATGTCTGCAAAGACCCCTTTTAAAGTATCATCACATTCACTATTTCCGGAGCTTAGGATGTGGACACATCTTTCTTACTCAGCCCACTACACTAGCCAAATCTCAGAATTTGATATTTCTACCTCATGAAAAAAGAAAGTGAACCTACTTGATCCTTAGGGGAAAGGCTTCATCCTAGACCTTGTGTCTCAAGGGTGGAGAGGGGGTGATGTACCCAGACGTTATTTAGAAAAGGCCAGGAAGATGTGTTTGGTTGTCACACATGGGGTTGTGACCAAAGGCTAGTGACTACAGACCAAGGATGCTAAGCTTTCTTCCTATGATACACAGGGCAGCCCCTCCTTCCACCGACAAGAAGCCAGCTGCACTGTGACGTCTTACCAAGGTCCATAGCAAGGCCTAGGGTACTTGAGAACACATACTTGCTGAAGATAGATGAGCCTGGGAGAGAAGAACAGTGAGATGAGTGTGCCTCATCTATTTTTCCAAACTCTACCTGAGAGTGGGGATAGGAGGGGTTGGAGAAGGCGGCCAGGAGTTACACTCACTGCTCTCCATCCACACGGACGGGAATGTCAGGCATAGGGGGAAGGGGCCTCCTCTCTTGCAATCATTGCTTCTGGACTTTTTTTTTTTAGTTGATGAGTATAATGAGCCTCAGAGGAATTAAGTAATGTGCATCATATCTGCCTTATATGCAGCCATCCGGTCTGCAGTGGAGTTAGCTCTAAATTATAAAGTCCTTTCAACAGAAATGTATCAAGAACATCTTCTTTGTGTCAGGAACTCAGTTGGTTTCTGTAGACATAGGCCATAGCCAGGCACGATGGTGCAAGCCTAGAATCCCAGCACTTTGGAGGTTGGGGGTGGGGTGGGCACAGGGCAGAGAAGTGAACACATGTCAATAAGAAAGCCCGTCAAGAGTTTCATGAAGGATGCAAGAGTCTGTCTTGGGGAGGAGGGAGGCCAGCTGTGGCTGCAGGCCAGAGCCAGCAGCTTCACTAGAGAGAGCACTGGCCAAGGACTTTCTCCTCCATAGAGGTCGAATAGGACAACCGGGGTGTGTGCACTGGGCAGAGGCATGTTGGAGGGCAGGTTCTGGTTGGAGGAAGACCTGTATGAACAAGGAGTGATGTCTTAGATTGGCATGTCAGGTCAGACCCTTTGGAAAGCAAAGTTAAGACAGAGTGAGTGGTGCGTAAGATTCCTTGAGGAAGACATCTGTGAAGGATAAAGAGAAAGGAGACGGGGCAGGGGGAGAGTCGTGGGCCCTACTGCGGTTCTGATTCCTTGTAAAAAAAAAACAGAGGAAGGAAGGAAGGAAGGAAGGAAGGAAGGAAGGAAGGAAGGAAGGAAGGAAGGAAGGAGACCTGGGCAAGAGGAGTTCCGGGTGTGAATAGCTCTGAGTCTCAGCCAAGGCAGAGAAACATCCAAGTGGAGACGGCCCATCAGAGGTCTCCATGTTGGGAAGGACTTGCCAGTTCTCACACCTCTATGCTGTTCAGCCATTGGCTGGGAGTCCCCCAGGAACAACAGGGCTTCCACATGACATTGAAGGTGATCCTAGAGCAGCCTCCTTGTCACTGAGCTTCTCCCAGCCACTTCTCTCTGAGATCTGAGCTGCCCCCACCTCCTAGCCCCTGCAGAGGGTCCAGTTGTCAGTAATAAGGCAGGACTTGAGCTCAAACAACTTCAGAAGTAAAAGTAGAAGCAGGGCTGGGGATGTAGCTTGGCTAGTAGAGTGCTTGCCCAGCATGCAGGAAGCCCTGGGTTTGATCCCCAGCACCACTGGTGTAGGGGCACACATCTGTAATACCAGCGTTGTGTGTAGGGGTAGAGGGGTGGCAGGAAGCATGGGAGTTCAAGGGGACACAGCACGTCTGAGGCCAGCCTGCTCTACATGAAACCCCATCTCCAAAACAAGCAAAATAAATACAAAAACTAATGGTCCCACACTGTCACAAGTACACAAGCAACTACAGGTCGGGTCTAGAAGAGGAAGTCCCAACAGGAGGAACAGAGGGGCCCATTCCCAACCCCTGGACTCTTTGTGGCCCAGGAGCAGTGGCCCTAAGCCCCTGTCCTGCGGTTTCTGTGGGGGTGCACGTCCTGCTGTGTCCTTCAACCCTGGGGGGCCATTCAGCGCTTCTCCCCTTACCCTTTATTTCTCTGCAGTCTTTCTTAAGGATCGCATCTCCTCTTGACATCACCACATCTGTCTGGGTCCTCATTTCTCTGATGAACTCCAGAGTGGCATTTGAAAGTCCCCCCAAAAATGCAAGCATCTGGGGAGCCACACAGCAAGGAATGCCTGGGACATCACCAGGCTCTGCAAAATCAAGTCCCCAGGACTCAGCTCCACTCCCTGCTCTGCTGGTCCCTACAGAGGCAAACCCTCAGGAACAACTTGGTGGCCTTCATCATCATCCCCTCCGCTGTCTCCTCATCTCTCAAATCCAGTAATCTCAGTCTCTTTCTAGGCACCTCTAGTGGTCCCGGCAGTAGCAATGCCTCCTATTTAGAGATATTAGAAGATGCCATCTCTAATGGGGAAAAAGACTGTGCCGGCCACCGTCTATAGGTGTCTCCATTCATGTTTCCACATATTCCCCTAGTAATGGCTGTAACATTTTCCTGTACTCAGGGCCCAAGAGTTAGAACTAGAAGATCACCAGAGCAGACTGGAGCAGAAACTACGGGAGAAAATGCTCAAGGATGGTGAGTATGGCACACATCTGGGACCCCTGCTGAAGACCCCCCCCCAGGACATTTGAGCAAGGCATGCTACAGATATGAGTGGAGAGCCCATCCCACCTGCGCACCACCAGCCTGAGAGAGAAACAGCACAAAGCCAGACTATTCCTCGACCTCCCCAGAAGCCCAGAAGGCCTCCAGTTGGTACCACTCAGTTGTGAGGGCCACATTTACTTCATCCCATGTGTTGATAGAACTAAAGCAACTTATTTAATTTTTTAATGTATTTTTATTAAGGTGGAGTCTTGTTATGTAGCCCAAGCTAGCCTTGAACATCTAGTCTTCCTGCCTCTGTATAGTCACTACTTTTCTCGTGGCTGTGACCAAATCCCGGAAGAGGTTTGTTTTGTCTCACAGTTTGAGGGGGCACAGCCGCCATGGCTGGGAGGCATGGTGTCTGGCAGGTCTGTGGTGGCATTGCTTTGGAAGGTTTTCTGATCTTTCGGGAAGTGGGGCCTCATGGGAGGAACCGGGTCACTGTCAAGAGAGGGGTGAGGTTTATAGTCTTGCTCTGCTTCCTGGCCTATCTCTGCTTCCTGCCACCAGGTAGGGACCAAGTGTTGAAACTCATGAGCCTGTAGGGGAGATTTTCCTATTAAAACTATGCCGCTCACCCTCTCACGTGCTAGGGTTCCAGGCACGTACACCACCATGCCCGGCAAGCGCCATGGTATCCATGTATTTACTTAGTTATCCATTCACTTAGCAAACATTTATTGAAGAGGTAGAACAGGTTTGGCACATGGCAAAGACCAGCCCCTCCCCACTGGGAGTTTGTGATCTCAATGGGGAGACCGATAACCAGATCAGTCATCACAATACATGAGGACTGTAAAAGTTATTGGGGGCCACAGAGAAGCCAGGCCTGGCTCTGCTGGGCACTAGAAATGGTAATAAGAATATTCCCTGCCCAAGTCACAGTGAACAGAAATAGTGAGCTCAAGGTGAGAGCTGGGCTCCAATTTAGCAGGAGATCACAAACTCATCTCCCACCCATGGAAGCAATTTACAAGCTTTCTTCTTCTTCTTCTTCTTCTTCTTCTTCTTCTTCTTCTTCTTCTTCTTCTTCTTCTTCTTCTTCTTCTTCTTCCTTCTTCGTCTTCGTCTTCGTCTCTCCTCCTCCTCCTCCTCCTCCTCCTCCTCCTCCTCCTCCCTTCCCCTCTCCCCCCCTCTCTTTCTGTGTCAAATTCAAGGTATTCCTCTGTAGCTGAGGCTGGCCTTAAATTGCAGCCTTCCCCAGCCTGCCAAGTACTGGGATGACAGGCAAGCCCCACCATACCTGGCTCAGACTATGTATTTCTTTTTTTAAACAAAACTACACTTTTATTTATCTATGTGGGGGGGAACACACATGCCAGAACACATATGTGGAGGTCAGAGGACAGTTTGTGGGGGCTGGTCCTCTCCTTCCACTATGTACGTCCTAGGAATTGAGTTAAGGTCATTGGACTTGATAGTAAGTACCTTTATCTGCTGAGCCATTTCTGTGTCTATGAAACCCTATAGGGCTGCATTATATGACATTGTTAAGAAGGGTATACAAGGCAGCCATAGTGGTGCATGCCTGTAATCCCAGCAGCAAAGAACAAGAGGGACCTTGCCTAGAACAAGGTGGAACCCAAGAGACAGCTCCTGAAAGTTGTCCTCAGACCTCCACGCACATGCCATGGTGGTGCATGCCTATAATCCCAGGACTTTGGACATAGAGGCAGGAGAATCAGGAGGGGAAGGAGGGTTGAGGCTTGACAGGGTGTGGCTGCATTAACTTCTCTCTCAAGTGCCCTTCCCCACTACACACTCATATACACACACATGCAAAAACACACACATACACATGTGCACACATGTGTGAACACACATATGCACAAACACACGCACACATGCACCTGTGCACACACAGGCACACACACGAATGCACACATGTGAAATCCAAGCTGACTCCTGCACAAAGCACTCACCTCTCTCCTCTGTGGCTTTAAGGGCAGTTCCTGGTGTTAAGTTCACTTCCTTGTAATCATAGGACATAACGAGCCCAGAACAACTATGAACTCCCACGCTAAGAATTCCCCTGGCCCCAATCTTACCCGAGCACTGATTTTCCTTTCTTCTTCTTTTCTTTAGAGGGCCAGAAAGATGAGAGTGATCTAAAGGAGGAGCAAGAAATATTCGAGGAGATGATGCAGGTGATCGAGCAAAGAAACAAGCTTGTGGACTCCCTGGAGGAACAGCGGGTCAAAGAAAGGACCCAAGACCAACACTTTGAAAACTTCGTTCTCTCCAGAGGCTGTCAGCTCAGCAGGACTTGAGGTGCCTTTCCCTCACTGGAGCCAGAGAGCCAAGAACACCACACTTTCTCACCCAGGCCCTGAATTTAGGCCTTACTGCTTAAAAAAGAAAGAAAGAACAGAAGAAAAGAAAGAAAGGAAAGAAAGAAGAAAAAAATTAAATGCCTCTCATATGAGCTCCACATTGTAGTTCATGTCTGTAATCCCTGCTGAGGAAAGCTGAGGCAGGAGAATTGCTGTGAGTTCCAGGCCAGTCTGCGTTATACAAGGAGACCCTGTCTCAAAAACCAAACATCTCTGATAGGTCTTATATCTGTTATGGCTTCCCAAGATTTTTTTCCTAAGTCTGTAATGAAAAAATGACCAAGTCCCTTGAACTTGGCAGTGCACACGAGCCCATCGTCCTGAGAGTGGAGGTGATCTTGGCAGACGCCCAGCATTGTTTGCTCCCTGGAAAGTCACACAGGCTTGACCTGCCTGCCGCCTTTGTCATTTTTCTTTATAATTCATTGAGTTACATGTTTTAAGACTTTTAAGAAATGCCTTTTCATTAATACGCCCATATTTGTCTTTTTTGCACGGCTGACCAGTTTCCAAATGTCAGGACGCAGCAGCGGCAGTTTAAAGATTAGCTTAATATTTAAATTGTGTTTCCAGAGAAAGCAGAGAAACCCTGAGATTACTGATTAAATAAAGCCAATAACTCATATAGCAGGTGTTAATTCAATCCAGGGTGAATTTAATTTACCAGGTATATTTATAAGCCTTAATATAATATACATAAGCAATGAGAGTTGAACAAAACATTTGAGCCTTAATTTAATTTTTTTTTTTTGAAAAAGAAAAAAGGAAATAAAACTTTAAGTTCATGCCAGCAGGGTTCTTGGTTTTCACCAAATCCGCTACCTTAAGAAGCCTGTTGTTCCCACAATACTCGGCTTCTAGCCCTGGACCATAATAAGTGCTTTTAGAATGAAGGGTTTTAAAGTACTTTTTGAGGAAGCTTTGGTGACGGCAGACAGGGAAGCTTTCATTTGTTGATAAAACACTGGTGAGCTGATACTGCTACTAAAAAACACACTGTGGTACCAGGGGAGGCGGCTTCTCCATGGTCACCAGTGGTCATCTTAAGTGCCACGACCTCTTTGGGACAAAGACAAAACCACTTCTGACTTCCAGGGAGAATTGAAGGCAGCGTTCCCATTTATCTAACTCCAAATTGAATCGTGTGTGTGTGTGTGTGTGTGTGTGTGTGTGTGTGTGTGTGTGTGACATTTTCTGTGGATGGAGTGGCCATGCCAACAGTTGGCCTTCCTTGAGTATTTGGACAGTGCATACAAGGATGGAAGAAGACTTAGAGTGGTGATGTGTTTGTCATAAAATATTGGATTGCTTCCTTTCATGGAATTCTTAAAAGCTTTAACCACTAGTCATGAGAGAGACTACAGGACTCTTCAGTGTGTATCTGGCCACTCATATCCATGAGTGTTTAAATGTTTCATTAGACAAAGGTGCTTGGTAGCTGTTGGTTGTAACTGGGGACTGGATTTTTCTCAATCTAAGTTGACTCATTAATTACTTCCATCTGAGAGGTTGTCTGTATGATCCAAGCTGGCTGGGGATAAGCCAGATCGAGATGCATGTAGATGGCCCCTGTCTGCCAGTGTTTTGGGGAGTAGTTAAGCACAACCCTCTACGGCACACTGAAGTACAGCAGTTGTCTTTACTCCCTTCTCTTTCCTTTTTGTTTTTGTTTTTATTTTTTAGAATCAAGTCCTCTAGTATATTCAGTTCTAATACTAGGAAACAGTGGAGGCATTTTCCTATCTACCTACTAACCAACAAATGCTGCATCTTCTGGCTATTTATTTTTGTGTATTTGCATATGTAGTGGACATGGGTAATGTGATTTCCCATCATTCAGATTCTCCTAGGTTATCATTTGAAGAGGACCTTTCAAAACAAAGATATTACCATATAAATAGCATAATGCCAAGATGTTTGAGGCAGTGATTTGCATAGTAATAAAGATATATAGAGGTCACCAAAGTAATATTTTCAGCCAGGCATGGTGGTACACATCTTTTATCCCAGCACTCAGGAAGCAGAGGCAGGTGGATGTCTTTGAGTTCAAAGACAGCCTGATTTACATAATGAGTTCCATACCAGCCAAGATTACATAGACAGACCTTGTCTCAAAAAATATTTTTCCACCCCCCCTCCAGGCATTGAGAATATTGGATACACAAGAATGAGCTCATTTTGAGAAAGAGATGTGTAACCCCAGTTTTCATTTTCCCAGTTAGATGAAAGCACGCTGTCTGATGTCTGTGTGTATCTATCAGAGGATGTGAGTTGATGGTACCTAGGGTGTCACTGTGAGGAAGAATTGGCACTTAACTTTACTAGTTAGAGCAATAGCTATTCTCTCAAAATGGCCAGGAAAGAGGGTGATTCTTGGTCTTACTGCTGGGTTATTATACTGTGGCTGCTGGGCTACCTAAAAGGGTTTGATTCCTTACAACAGAGAATGTTCTAGACCTTCAAAATGCACAAAGCACATCTTGAAGACAATTCCTTTGTGCAATGGAGCAGGATTATGAAAGGATTCTGTGCTGCTCTACAGAAGAGCCCCAGGGTAGAAAGTCAAGAAGAAACTGACGTCAAGCTCCAGCCTTGGGTCATATTTCACCGTCAGTCTCCCATGGCGTCGAAATCAAGCCAGACAGGTTTTGATAATCACAAGCTCAGAATTTTACCCACACTGGATCAAGAATTGTTCTTAAGTGTGGTCTCTTCAACCGCCCATCTATTGATCTACTTATTCAACATTCTCTGAGTGCTGGTAGAGTGCTGGGTGCTAGTCTACAGAAAAGAACTTTGCCCTCTTCTCCACCTCCAAAGCCAAAGAGATACACAGGTTGGGAAACTCACTGCCATCCCCCAAGAAAAGCATAAAGAGCTTAAAAAAAAAAAAAAAAAAAAAAAAAAAAAAAAAAAAAAAGCTTCTCTCCCAGACTATTGTAGTCTGGCAATAAAAATAAGTTCGTGTTGCTAAAACTGTGAAAAATCCTATCAGGTTGTAGCATTTCATCTAGACCTCCTTGTTGGCAGCGTCAGGCTGCTTGGAATCAATCAATGGTGAGCTACAGCATGTTAATTACCGCTGAGAAAGGAAGTGGCAGGTGGTGCCAACTCTGATGAACTGCGATGCAATTGATGTTTCCTGCGTTCGGAGGGCAAATGACAATCCGGTGATGTCTCTCTTCCCAGGCAGCAGATTGATAGGCTTCTCCTTCCAAACTGAAAATGGCAGCCTGCCCCACCCAGGTGGCTGATCAGAGAAACCACCTTGGCTGGGCAGAGGTGGCAGCGGGCAGCTGGCGCCACCGCATGAATGGAGAAAGTGGCAGTCGATGAATGTGGGAACCGATGGTCCTCAGAAGGTTCACGTGGGGGCAAAGTCTCCTGTTTCCCCTCACCTTGCTGCTGACACGCTTGTAAGAGATTGATCTGCTGCAACAATTGGTAGCTATTCATGTCGCTGGAAACGTGTTCTATGTGCATGGCTCTAAATACCGAAATGAACCCTCAAATAAATGGTTTTGTGTCTCAGGAATCAAAACATATTCATGTGGGCTTGCCTGGCCCCTCTGAGGGTAGCGTTCATTTCATCTCTTTCTTCTCAGTGAAAGGACTTGGACAAAGCCTTGATTTTGTACGGGCGTCTGGAAATTAGCACTTGGCCTCTCATTACACTAGGCACCTGGAAGGATTGACCTGCCCGGCCTCTCCTTGGATTCCAGGGGGAGAGGTGGAGAGAGCTTGGCTCAGGTGTGTTCTCTCAACAAAGAAAGGTATTTTCAATGCCATCGTGGGGGAGGGATGAGGCTGTCCTTACCCCAGCCTGCCTGGTCCTCTCATTCTCTTGCCTGGGGAAGACTGGTTTTGAATTCCACTTATTCACCAGGGGCACGCCCTTCTGCACAGAGCTGGCTGCTTTCTTCCACTCACAGTCTTTGAGGATCAAGTTTGTTTTGCTTTCATTCTTAACCTCAGCACATGTCCATGTATAGAATGTAAGTCGTAATGCACCTGGATGGCCGCATCGGAACATTTACCGGTCAGTCCCGGGAACACTCCCCACTCCACTCAGTCCCCCTGTATCGTGAGAAAGCTCTGGTCCACTGTTTGAAAGGATTTGCTTTTCTCATTGGCTGTCAATGGGAAATGCTTTGTAGACACTGACCTATAAGGCGAAGAGACAGAGCTGGCCACCTCTGATGCTTGACTGGTGTTTTTGGGGATCTGTTGGGACTCAGCTACTTTCTCAGTGGTCCTGAGGCAGACAGACTCCACCTTTCTATACCTGTTACAGATCACCATCCCGAGCCTTCAGGAGTAGGCTGAGTAATTATGCCTGCTTCTCTCAGCTCATTTCTACAGACTAGGGAGGAAGAGGAGGAGGAGAGGAAGAAATAAAGGAAGAAAGGGGGAAGGGAAAGAAAATAAAAGGTTCTAGGTTTGACCCTCAGCACCACAAAAAAGGAAAGAAAGAAAAAAGAATGCAAAACCCATGACAACATTGCTGACCAGGGCAGCCCCTGGACCCCATTAACACTACAAATTCAGCTGGCCCCACCTGTTGGGCTCTGTAAACCCTGCCTAGCAATCAGTCTCCTCCTGAAAATGCAGTCCTGGGTAAGCATTGTCTGAATTTTCAGAGGATGAGCCTGAGACACAAAGAGGCTCAGGTACTCAACTAATGACCACTGTCGTCGTCCTTCACGTCTGTAGGGACCCAACCCAGCTGTGGCTTCAGGAGTCTGGGGCCTAGCTCTCCAGGCTGCACAGCCCTACTCTGCACCCCCTCCAGTCTCCTGCCCCGTGTACCTGCACTTTCCCTTCCTGCTTCAGGTGGGTTTCTACCACCAATCCTCACAAACAACGTGCTAGCAACCACTCTGTCAAGGTAAACCTGGGGACACAGCCCAGGCTGCCACTTGATCCAGTATTTTGTGCTGCGTGTGTGTGTGTGTGTGTGTGTGTGTGTGTGTGTGTGTCCCAACATGCAACTAGTGATCCAGAACTGTCAAGTTACCTAGCTCTGCTGCACCTCTCCAAAGTCAAACCTGCTGCATGCTCCCTGGGATAGCTAGAGATGTAGCCTGACATAAATCATGAACTCACTTAAAATGCAATGCCGTATTTTATTTTGCCCCCACCCCTACCCACCAACTGTGCTGTTCTCTAGCAGGAACTTTGTCGAGGACAATGTCATGTTACTACATCCCTCGCTAGGCTAGGGAGATGCCTCTTCTTTATCTCACATGCTGATGGAGTTGTGAACCTGGGTTTGAATGTGAGTGTCATGGGAATCATGCACCAGTCCTAACCTGGTGTGGTGGTATATACCTGTTGTCCCAATACCTGGGAGCTGAAAGCAGGAGGATCAGGAGGTCAGGGACAGCCTCAGCCATACGGTGAGTTCCAGGCCAGCCTAGATACATAAGACCCTGTCTCAAAAAAAAAAAAAAAGACGTGTGGTGTGAGATGGGTGTTGGAGAGATGGCTCAGTGGGTATGAATGTTTGCTGCACGAGCATGGGGGCCTGGGTTATATTCCCAGCACCTGTGTGAAAGCCAGGCCTGGCTGCACTTGTCGGGTAGAGACAAACTCACTGCCCAGCTGGTCGAGCTTTTAGGGCAAATTTTGTGTTCAGTGACCAATCCTGTTTCAAGGGAATAAGGCTGAAAGAAAGCATTAGAGAGACGCGGTGGCATGCCAGAGTGACCGCATGGCTGTGTGCACCCACCTACACACAAGCACACACAATAATAAATAAACACGTTTTAAAGAAAGGATTACATCTGGTGCTGAAGAACAAAGGGGCATGTGAAAGGAAAGGAACTGACAGAGGGTTTGGGGTGAGTGTGAGGAGAGGTGTCTCTTGCCAGCTTTCAGGGGGACTACGTAGAAGCTCAAGGCATTGTGATACCAGAGCCAACAGCCTGATGCTGAGCAGTGGTGTGGTGGCATGTGACTTCAGTTCCCCCCTCATTCTAGAATAATAGAAGATACGTCCACAGTAATTTGATGTGTGCACAGATAGGTGTGTGAGCAGTACTCACATACATGCATGTGTAAACAAGACCTTAAGAGAATAACTGAAATAGTCCAGCAGTTCAATAAGTATATTCCTTCTAAGCACAGCCCTTGAGGGATAGGTAGCTCGGTTAGGATTCTAGTTCCTGCTCAGTACTGCTCCCTGGATGCCCCAGAAACTCAGTGTGCCTTGATGTCTCCATCTGTGGCACAGGACTGGTCCCCCCCACCTGCCTCCCTCAAGGTTCCTGCTGTGTATAGTTTTTAAATGGAAAAGCCAGGGCTGGAGAGATAGCTCAGAGGTTAAGGACACTTGCTGCTTTGACAGAGCATCTGGGTTTGATTCCCAGCACCCATGTGGTGGCTCACAACCATCTGCAATTGCAGTTCCAGGGGATCCGATGTCTTCTTCTGGCCTCCATAGGCACCTGACATGCACATGGTGTGCAAACATACATGCAGGAAAACACTCATATACATAGTATAAAAATCAGTAAATCTTAAAAGAAAAAAGACAAACACTTTAAAATGGGAACAGTTAGCATTTGACTTTTTTGTTTTGTTTTGTTTTGTTTTGTTTTGTTTTTCGAGACAGGGTTTCTCTGTAGCATTTAACTTTGTAATTGGAGTCAGTGGCTCAGTCCCAACAGCAGAGCCTGAGAAGGACCCACAGAATCTCAGATCAGAAGGGGCAGTTTCCTGCATGGGAGACATAGACTGATGCCAGGTCAGGTGGTACACTCCTTCCAGGACTGCCTCCTGGATAATGGTTTGTGTACGAACTGCTCTGGGTCATCTCTCTGGCCTGGCCTCTGATGACAAGTTGTCCAGCCCCTTCCTTGCCCGCTAGCCAGCTGTGCTTTGAGCCCACCATTCAGGGTTTCCCGAAGAAGCCGCCTGCAGATTTTGTTCCATTTCACACACCCCTGGCCTTCCTCCAGGAAACGCCTCAGTTCTCAACAGCTTTAGTATCTCCCCAGCAAACACTGGTGCAAGTACTCTTTTTCCTGCTGGCCACACAAGTCTGGAGATGGTGTGTGGAAGGAAGCCGATACTATCATAGCAGAGAAATCTTGGTTCCAAGTCACAGTGATATGGGAAGGGGCAGAGGAGAGGGGACAACAGATTGGGGATGATAGTCCAAGCCACAGTGTGAGACCCAGTTGTAAAGTGACTCACACCTGCTTTCTTTTGTCCTTAAAAAGCTAAGTGCTTGGTGCTTAAATCCCAGCACTAGGGAAATCGAGACATCTAAGTCCCTGGGACTCACTGGCCACCAGCCTAGCCAAATAGACAACTCCAGACCAATGAGAGCCACTGTCTCAAAAACAACAACAAAATATCGAAATTTCCTTGACGGCCTGCCCTGAGGAGATTTCTCCCAAAGTCCTGGGAAAGACATACAAATGGCAGGGATAATCTGAGGGAATGACTCTAAGTACACCGAGCTCTACAGTCCATTTACTTTATTCCTCTGAGACAAGATTCCATCTACACCACTTCAGTTCTGTACTCATACTTACCTCCTCTCTGGTCCCTTTTTTCCTGTCATCATAACTCTAAGTTCTTTTCCATCTCCATCCTCATCTTCATCTTTGCTCTTCTCCATCATCATTCCTTCCTGTTCCTTTTCCCATGACCCGTCTACTACCTTGCAAGCCTTAACTAACTTACAATACCATGCAAGGCTTCCAAGTCAGCTTCATGTGCAACCCAAAAGGAGTGAATAAAAGAGGTGGGGTCTTATAAGGCCTGGAATAAGTCAGAAAGTGAATTTATGTGCTCAAAATATATTCTTATAAGTGGTTAGGTGAAACGTTATGAGTTTATCGTAAATGTGCTCAAACTACAATCTTACAGGTTGTTAGGTAAAAGAGTCTGTAAGTCACTAAAATGTAACTGCCTCTCTATTTCTATGTCTCCATATACTGGCAGGGTGGGGTAACTCTGCTCAGAGCTAGGAAACCTGCCTCATAGCTGCACTACACCTGATGTGCAAAAAACCCTTTTGTTCTGCATCAATTGCTCTGGAATACCATTTGGGCTGTGAGAGAAAGGAGGGTCTGAGTTTCATTTGCACAAGAAACAAAGCTATGCACCTATGTTAGCCTGTCTCCTAGGCCTAGGAGACAGGTGGTGTCTCTGGTGTCTCTGTAAGAGTGTTTGTCTTAATTCAGGAGACTCAGTGATTGGTGTGAAATGCTTTTTCCTGTCTGCCTTTTGGCTTTGGATGCTAGAGAAGTATATCAGATAAAATACACTGTTAGAAGTTCTTGGGGAAGGTATGAGAGCACACAAGAAGTTCATAGCAGGAAACAGCCGATATATTAAAAGCCGAATAACACTAAATACTCCCTGAGATTTGGAATAACACTAAATACTCCCTGAGATTTGGATTCCTCTGGAAGAATTCCTTGATTCTTCCTGCTAGCTTTGTCATAATCAGCTGAATTTCTACTTCATATTTCTGCCGTGGCTTGTAGCAACAAAACAAGTGGATTATGTTGTCCTCCTCTGGACTCTGCATACTCAAATGTACAGGAGCTTGTGAACTGTAGTGACATTTTTCTTCCAGGGGAGATGTAAACATCTGCCTACTCTATAAGGTCAAGGACAAACCAAAGTTCACCCTGGGAAACCAATGAGTTCATCGGACTCCCTTACAGAGCAGGAGTGTAGAGGGCTCAAAGCAGCCACCCTGTAAAGTCTGCACCTAGGATGGACGATGGCTACCCTTAGCTGCATAGATAAAGTCCCTTTCTATTAACCTTTCCTGGACTATATACTCTATCACTTCCCCAGACCCAGAAGGCATGTGCCATTAGGCAAAACTGCAAACAAATGGCTGGGAAGGGTGGCTGGACTATTAGATGAGAGTCCAGTGACCTTCCCCTCCCCCTCCTATGGAAGAGTGTCAACAGTTCACAGGCCCAATTGTGATGGGTTCTTAAAAGGCTGATCTGATGAAGATGACATCTGCTTTGCTTGGAGGACCATGTTCTATAGCACGTACTCACAAACACATGTGCACTTATACATCTATAAATATGTATTCATATACGCACATAAGCTTAACTGCTGCTACTGTTCTTAGCCATGTTCTCAAGTCATCCATTGGCTGACTTACATCTCAGCTACTGATATTAGAGATTTGCTTCTGTAGCTGGTAGTCAGCTATTATACTCAGGGAGAGAAATCCCTCTGTATGTCTACAGTTCACGTGAGACTCCTAGCTAAGTGCATCATCTGTTTCAAGAACCTGGAGCTCTTCCCCACCCAAAGTCCATTTGTGTAACCCTCAAAGACATCCCACCTCTGGCTGGGTGGGATGCTGTACACACTTAATCCCAGCACTTGAAAAGCAGAGGCAGATGGATCTCTGTGAGTTGGAGGCTGGCCTGGTCTATAGGGTGAGTTCTAGACTATTTGGGGCTACACAGTGAGACCCTGTCTCAGAAAACAAAACAAAATTCATCCCACCCTCTGTCTACTATGTTCCCAAACATGCTTGAGGCCTCCCATCTTCTTCTTCCCATGCCCATTGGCAGGCTGGCCTTCCAAGGCCACCACTACAACCCAGAGCCCTTAGTATGCACAGCAAGGCTTTTTATAACCACACCAACAACTCTAGAACACACCTGTATTCAGATGTTTTTTTTCTCAAAAGGACATTGATCTTCCTAGACTAGTACCCATTATTCTTCAGAGTACATGCCAGAAGACTGGCTTTCAAAGGCCTCTGCTAAGACCCCAGAGTCCCTAAGGAGGATACGTAGATGACCCCTCATATTAGAACTATGCCCCTCCTCCCACTTTCCAGAGTCTTTCATACCACACACATGGCCTTACTTCTGAAAGCACACTTCCATATCCGTGATCAGAGAGACTCTGGCAGGCTCTTCTGGTCCCTCCCCATGTATGTCACTGTGGTCAACAAGTTCTGGTTACAGATCGGGACCCAGATCTCTGGGTAAAATGCTCATTCCAGGTTACAGTCACATGACTCTTAGATGTGTGTTAGCTTCCTGGGCCTGCCTGAGTCGCTCAGAGCAGTAGAGACCGACTGCCCTTGGGTGTAGACACTGGGAGTACAAAACCCTGGTGTCTGTTGAGCCAGAGTGCCTCAAGATTCTAAGTGAGGATCCTTCTATGCCTCTGCCAAGCCCTCCTTGGCTTGTGACCATCGGCTTCCTATCATGCCCTCTCTGTTCTTGCCTGTGTCCAGATGTTCCTCATCTCATAAAGACATCAGCCTTCTTGGATGGGCTGGCCACCATACTTCAGGGGCATGCTCACTGGCAGAATGACCTTCAAAGACCACCCCTAGTACTTTAGGGTCCATAAAGGGTCTGAGGTCCTTCTAACTGTGTCTTCAATAATCCGATTTCCAAGTATGGTCTGACTCTGAGGGGACACTTGTAGGGAAACCTTCCCCTGGCATGAATCTTGTGAGTTTTGCCGTAACCTGTTCTGAGACGGCTAGCTAGCCTTCATGCTTAGCTTGGAAGAAATATGATCTTTTTAAAAGGAACATGGAAAAATACAAGGAAAACGCTGTGAAAGTAAAGTTGACAGCTGTGTGACAAGTAAAAGATTACACACACAATTTATGAACTCTGTCTGAACCGAGCTCTGAATGCCAATCTTCACTCATTATCTCAACATCTTAGTTACTTTTCCAGTGTTCTCCCAATGGCTGTGCTGTGCGATCCTCCATTTGCTGAACTCTAATGTCAAGTGCGTTCTTTTATTTCTCCCCAAGGAGTGGCTGGACCTGAAGACATTCAATACTGTTCACTCACTCACCTCCCAGTAGAAAGGCTTCATTTTTTGTGCATTTTAATTTGATTTATACATTTTAAACCCCACAAAGACTTGTTTGTTATTTTGGATAGGTATTATGATTTTGGACCTGTGTGTAGCTTACTCTTGTATTTTTATTTACTTACTACATTTTAAATTTTAATTAATGTGGGAGTTGGTTGGGTACAAGCCTCATGGTGTGTATGAGGAGAGCAAAGGACCAGCTACTTTGTGGAGCCCAGGGATCGAACTTAGGTCGTCAGCCTTGGCAGCAAGTGCCTTTACCCTTTGAGCCATCTTACTCCCCCCACCTTTGTTTTTTGGAGGCAAGGTCTTGCTATATATCTCTGGTGAGGCCTCAAGCCTGTGGTGATCTCAAGCTCTGCCTCCTAAGTGCTGAAACTACAGGTAAGTGTCGCCATATGGGGCTTGCTAGTGTGTGTGTGTGTGTGTGTGTGTGTGTGTGTGTGTGTGTGTGTGTGATGCACGCATGTGAGAGTTTGGATACCTGTGCATCTATCTCTCTATCATTCTCCATGTAACTGCCTTTAGATAGGGTCTCCCAATGAACTGGAAACTTGCTGCCTTGGCTAGGCTAGCTGGTCAGCAAGTTCTCCAAATCTTCCTATCTCTGCTCCTTTAGCCTCAATGAACAGCCTTTCCCTGCCTTTTATGTGGGTGCTAGGGATCTGAACTCAGGTGTAGCTGGAGTTTTCCTGCCTGGCCCACAGTCAGGATAAATCTCTCTCACCTGCCAGTTCCACAGCCTCAGACCCGACCAAGTAAACACAGAGACTTATATTGGTTACAAACTGTATGGCTGTGGCAGGCTTCTTGCTAACTGTTCTTACAGCTTAAATTAATCCATTTCCATAAATCTATGCCTTGCCACATGGCTCGTGGCTTACCAGTATCTTCCCATGCTGTTTGTAATCGTGGTGGCTGGCAGTGTCTCTCTGACTCAGCCTTCTACTTCCCAGCTTTATTCTCCTACTTGTCCTGCCTAAACTTCCTGCCTAGCCAATGGCCAATCAGTGTTTTATTTATTGACTAATTAGCAACACATTTGCCATACAGAACATCCCACAGTACTCAGGTCCTCATACTTGCATAGCAAGCACCCTTACTCACTGAGCCATTTCCCTAGCTCCTCTTTACAAAAATTTAGTTTTAAATTTCTTCTTTGAGACTTTCATGTAAGGATACAATGTATTTTGATCACGTCTACTCAGCAACTTCCAGACAACTCCTTAAAAGTTCATTTCCTCTCTTGGTAACCCACTGAGTCAAGTTAGTTCTGCCTGTATGCGCATGGGTTCTGCCTGTATGCGCATGGGTTCTGCCTGTATGTGCATGGGTTCTGCCTGTATGCACATGGGTTCTGCCTGTATGTGCATGAGTTCTGCCTGTGTGTGCATTGGTTAGGGGATGTCCAATGGGGCCTGGGCAATACATGAACCACCTTGTGAAACACACAGGTGGGTGTTGGGCTCTTGAGGGAAGAGGACCAGACTGACAGAAGCATGCCTGGGAAGAGCACAGGACTAGAAAGAAATATGATCCCCCAAGGAAAGTCTGGTGACGGTTTAGGACCTGTGGATCTTTGAGTGGTGTGGGCCACTCAGAGGCTAGAGAAGAGGCCTCCAGAAAAAGTATCATACAGAGCACAGAGTACCATGACTTTGTTTAAAAAGTTAGTCAGGCTAAGGAGATGGCCTGTGGGTGAGAGTACTTGTGCTTAAGTATGGGGACCTGAGTTCAAATTCTCAGCACCCACATAAAAATCTGGGTATGTGGGGCAAGAAAGATGGTTCAGCAGTTAAGAGCATTGGCTACTCCTCCAGAGGACATGCGTTTGACTCCCAGCACCCACATGGCAGCTCACAACAGTCTGTAACTCTAGTTCCAGGGGATCCAATGCCCTCTTCTGGACTCCAAGGTATGCACCTAGTGTACATTCACACATTCAGGGAAAACACCCAGACACGGTGTCTTTTTTAAAGCTGGGTGTGGCTATGTGATCCCCAGCACTGTGAAGGACAGAAGTGGGAGGACTGTGGGGTTTCCTAGCCACCAACAAAGTTCAGTTTCAGTCGGAGACCATCTTCAAGAGAAGAGAGTGGAGCGACAAAGCAGGGGAGCTCTGCTGGTAGGGGTGGAAACGGACTGTTTACCGTCCAAACTGCCAAAAGCCTCAGCATGCATTCACCAATCCTAGATATTCGAGCACGATCCTTAGCCAAATTCACACACACACACACACACACACACACACACACACACACACACACACACTGAGAGAGGTCTGTCTCTGTCCAGATTCGGAAACCCTATCAGCATCCATGTCTTATCTTCCCACTCCAATACCCTGTCAAGACTGTGCCAAGGAAGAGCCCCTCGTCAGTGTACAAGCTCAGTTCTGCTGTCTGCACAGCTAGTTGATGGCATGTTCTAGGAGGCAGTGTTCAACCATCAAGACTGACTTCCTTTCAGCTGTGCTCAGTGGCTTCCGAAGTATATAGAAGACTATAACATTTTCCGAGAGGGTTGTGTATAGATAAGTCCATACATGGGCAACTTAAAGATCTCCATGAATAGCTTGATGCTGCTGTGTTTCGGACATCTTCAGTGCACACAGAAAGTTAGCAGCAATTTGTGACAGACCCACAGAATGTTAGAGCCAGAAGCAGCCTGCAACACTAACACGTGGACCACTTACATTAACATCACCTGATGATATTTTAACAATCCCTACCCTTTGGTTTCATCTCGAATTATTTGAGTCAGAATCTCTGGAAACAATACTGGTTAATACTCAAACAAACTCATAGGAGATGGCAGTGCCCCATCAGACTCAAGAATCACTATTCTATTCCAACCACCTCCTTTAGTAGAGGAAGAAACAGAGACTCAGAGAAGGCTTTTGAGCTGTGTGGATTAGACACCGCAACCAGAGCTTATACTGTGCAAGTATAGAAAATGTCTTCTTGTGTCTGAGATTCTGGGCAAGAAGGGTTAGTGATATAATTGAAGCACAACTTCACTGTGGCCTGCCTCAGTGTTTCCTGAGTGTGTGTGTGTGTGTGTGTGTGTGTGTGTGTGTGTGTGTAGAAATTGTCCCAGGCTAGTAGATACCTCAACTCCTCTTCTGCTTGGTAAGAGGCACCAGGAAAATTATTATGTTCCAGAAAGGTCAAATGCAAGTCTTGAGTGGACATAAGTGAATCCACACTCTGCTGGGACCCCATGGTTCTCAGGAACCTGTGCTAGTCAGTGTGCGAGTTAGAACACACAATGGTGAATGGTTCCAAGAAGGCTTTAGTAGCAGTGTCTTCTCAAATGGAAGCACAGCTGGCCTTGCCGGAACTTCATGTGGGGATGGGAAGAGATGCAAGATCCCAAGAGTTTTCATGCCTAGACTATCACATGGTCTTTGAGACCGTCTCGCTAGCCATGGAACTGACTATGACATTAAACCCCTTCTCCTGTCTTCACTTCCTAGGGGGCTGGGATTATGGGTGTGTACTATCATGTGTAGCCCAGGTGACCTCTTGAGGACACTTCTTTATTCACTCTGGATACTTGGAGTCTCTCTGTCTCTTTCTGTCTCTGTCTCTCTCTGTCTCTGTCTTTCTCTGTCTCTCTCTCTCACATACACACACACACATACACACACACACACACATACACACACACACACACACACACACATGACAGATCATGCCCTCTGTCCCTCTGTCTCTCTGAGTGCATGTTGTGCTGCTTAGTTTTGGGTGAACTTGACACAATTGAGAAAATGCCCCCATCACGTTGGCCTGGAAGCAAGCCTGTGAGGCATCTTCTTGGTTGATATGGAATAGCCCATCCCATTACATGTGGTGCCACCCTTGGGCAGGTGTTCCTGGGTTGTATAATAAAGCAAACTGAGCAAGCCAGTAGAAGCCAGCCAGTAAGTAAGCAGTGTTCCTCCATGGTCTCTGCGTCAGCTCCTGCCTTGACTTCCCTCCATGTTGGACTACAACCCAGGAGGTGAAATAACACCCTCCCCCCAGTTGCTTCTGGTTCTAGTCCTTACCCGAGCAATAGGAAGTAAGTTAAGACACATGTAGCCCTCATCAACATGTGTGTCACTCATCAGCATGCCTGGGGCTGAAAACAGACACCCCTGCCAGGATGTGGCATGACCAGCAAGCCTAGTGCCCAGGCACTGGACCATGGTTTCTCCAGCTCAGTCCAAACTCTTGCTCCCTTTGAGTCAGGTGTTTAGTCAGATTCTATCAGTGTGGCTAGAGGACAGGTGTGTGTGTGTGTGTGTGTGTGTGTGTGTGTGTGTGTGTGTGTGTTGTAGAGCGCCCTCCTCAAAGCATAATAGCCATCCTCCTCTTCTAGGCAGCTGTGAGTACTTGCAAAGTAACCGCTCCCACACACAGACACCTAGAGATGGGGCCTGTTTCCTTATAGATGTTTCCTTATAGAAGGAGGGAGCTGGGAGAGTCATTGGGGTCCCTTCTCAATTCTGGCCACTCCCTCCTGCAACCCCCATACATAATTCTGCCCTAATTGCCCAGGGTCTCTGCAGGTGCTAGAGTAGTAGGCTGTACAAGGGTAGCTGAAGGGGGCTCCATTTACACAGTCAGGAGAACTCATCCATGCTGCGGTAGGACTTTCCAATAGTGCGGCTGCTTTGGGGTCACCCACAATCCTGTAGGTAACCCCCTCACCCAGGCTCAGTAACTAAGTCTGATAAACTCATTGCCCCGCCCCCAAATTTGACTTTAGTGGAATTGTAGTTTGTTAGCAGTTCTCTGTAAGGAGGGGTAATTTGTTTCTGTTTCATCAGGGAAAGAGCTGTGGAAACAGTATTTAACTCTTGGCTGGTGAGTTACCAAGGTGCCCTGCAAGCATGGGAAAGAGATAGGCAAACACAAAAGCCAAGCCAGAACTTAGGACGAAGAAGCACACTAGCCAGCATGAGTCTTTGAAACTGCCCTGTGTGACTCCAATGTCAGGCCAAAAGAGTCTGGAACTAACTCTATTGCTTTTGGCTAGATAGAGGTTAGGATGAGTGTCTCGCAGGAGTCCATGGTTGTGCCTGCCTCACCTGTATTTCTATATCTGCTCTTTTCATACAAGCAATTACGATGCCAGACCCATGGATGCTTTGCAAGAATAAGCTGGGTCTCTGTCTTGGACTTCCAGCTTTAGTTGAGTGTGGAGAGAGGGTCGAAGCCCGCAGATTCCTGCAGAAGTCTGTTGGGACCAGAGCCCATTTTGGTTCGTTGACTTCTTCAAGATACGAGAATGCTATCAATACAGGGACCTATGCAAGGGGTAGAGCAAGCGAACCCCAGCAGCAAGGTTGATTCCCTGCGGATCCTGACTTGTGCCAAGCCGTGTGTATGTGTGTGTATGTGTGTGTGTGTGTGTGTGTGTGTGTGTGTGTGTGTGTGTGCAGGGCAGGGGAAAAATGAAGGCTTCCAGGCTCCAGATAAGGCTTCATGTCCCCCTTGCACGCACGTGTCCCTGCATGCATCGACCCCAGCAAGCGGCAGGCCTGGGCATCCTCGCAGCCGGGACAGCCCGGGGCGCGGGGCCCCAGGCGCAGCAGCTCCTTGCAGGGCGGAGGGCGGCGCGAGGGAGGGAGCGAGGGACGGGAAAGGCGAGCGAGCTGCCTCAAATGCCTGGAATAATTCCGCTTCCGTTTGGAAAGCCGCAGCCTCAGTCCCGCCGCCGCCCGCCGCGGCCGCCCAGCTCCAACTCCGCGTCCCGCCGCCATGGCCACCTCTCCGCAGAAGTCTCCCTCGGTCCCCAAATCTCCTACCCCCAAGTCGCCTCCGTCCCGCAAGAAGGATGACTCGTTCTTGGGGAAACTCGGAGGGACGCTGGCCCGGAGGAAGAAAGCCAAGGAAGGTAGGAACGGCCGAGGCCGCGAGCATTGCGGGGACCCGGGAGCCTGGGGGTGGGGGACCCCCTGGCAGTGCCGGGGCGCGCCTCGCACTGTCCCCGCGTCGCCTTCCGGGCCTCGGATGGGACAGTGTCCTCGCTGGGCCACACACGGAGCCCAGGCTTCGGACGACTGTGGTCCCAGAGCCCAGGCCCAGCCGGTCCCCTGCGCCCTCCGCTAGGCCGCTGTCCCCGCCCTCTGCGTGCCCGAGGGCTGGCATTTGCCAAGTTGCTGCTGGAAAGTTTTCTCCTGCTCCGTCACTCCCCGCTCTCAGCCTTCATTGGTCTCCGCAGCGCCTTCGTTTCCCGGGAGCCTTCGGGTCCTTTACTGCAGCGGCGCTGGCCTCCTTGGATCTCTCGCAGGTCCCCTGGGCTTGTGTGGACAGTGATGATTTATATCAAATGCTTGTTGACTGAAAGAGTGAGGAACGCGCCGAGGTGGAGGGAAGGATAAACTGACTACACCTAAGGGCCATGACCCTGCTGTGAACCCGGGCATTCCTTTCCGAGCTTTTATTTAAAAAACAAACAAAACAGCAATAACAAAACCCCCAAACACTTTCCTTTTCCCACCATGGTGTTTCGGAGCAATCTTGTTTTTTTGTTTTGTTTTGTTTTGTTTTGTTTTGTTTTGTTTCCAAAATAGTTTCTGTGTAAAATACTTTGTTCTGTAGGCAGAGTTAGCAACTTGCTTTTGGGTGTGTAAAAGGAAGTGATGGTTCTCAAAAATCAACATGGTGATAGTTGTATGAATAAGAGCTGTAGGATTAGAATGCTTTCTTTTTTTGGCAGCACTGGTATTGAACCTAGAGGGCCTTGGAGCTACTGCGGGAGTACCACCCTCTTGTGCTTTTCTTTTGAGACACCAAGTCGCCTGGCCAACCTTGAGCTTACTCTGTAGCCCAGGCAGGACCTTGTGGTCCTCCTGCCTCAGCTCCAAAGCAGTTGAGATTACAGGCCTGCCCTACCAGACCTGGTTTGCTGTTGATGGATTGTTCTTGTCTGTGGTACTGGAGGTTGGTTTTAGAGCCTCAGTGATGTTAGGCGAGTACTCCACCACTCTGTGGTATCCCAAGCCCCCAGATCATTTCAAGAGACTGATTAGTAGTGGGTCTGAGGTGATGAACTAAGAAATGTCTCATGTTCTTAGTCTCCTGAAGTATGGAAGCCACTTTGCTGTTTAATTAGCAAACTCAATGCAAGAGCTAGGTGTTGTTTAGATTGCAGGAAGAGTCTACAACTATACCCCCCAGCCCCTGCAGTTAATGTTACAGCTAGCTCCCCCTTATCAGTGGGGCAATTGCTCCAAGCTGCCCAGCGGATGGCCAATACTATGAGCTGTACTGAACCTGATAGATAGTATGCTTCTTCCTATACATGTCTATGGTGAAGTTTAACCTGTATGTTAGGTACAGTCAAGGATGTTAACATGGCTGGGTTGGGATGGCTCAGTGGGTAAAGGCACTTGCCACACCAGACTTGTGATTTGAATCCTACAATAAAGGTGGAAGGAAAGAACTGACTCTTCAAAGTTGTCCTCTGACCCGTGCCAGAATGCCCACATACGTGCATCATGCACACACACAATAATGATAATAATAACAGATAGTACTTACTATTGCAGACATTGCAATGCTAGGACAGTCAGGCTGATAATTGAGCCAATAACAAAGATGGCTACTAAGTTACCAATGCCTAGTAGCATATACAATGTGAAGCCACAGGACTTCTACCCCAGGCAGGAAGGTGTAGAATGATGCAAATTATCATCAGGCTAATCAGAATGGTGTGCGATGTAAAACTTAGGAGTTATTTCTGGAATGTTCCATTTAGTATTTTGCAACCACAGTTGACCACAGATCTCTGATACCACAGAAGTGGAAATTGTGGACAAGTGTTTTGGTAAACCCTGATTAATGTATAGTGGGTGACTGATTATGAGATCCTAGCTTAGGAAGTCCTTTTTCTATATTGTATTCCTGGTATGAGTGGTCCACCCACCTGCTGATTGACAACTCAGAATTACTGAGGCTCCTAACTAACTAGAAGTGTTCATCCCACTGTTACCAGCTATGAGAAAGGTTTGAATTAGCCCAAAGATGATCAGATTGTCCCTGATACTATCTTGGAGTCTGATGTGGCATTGGCCATTTTAAAATAGATTGTAGTACTTTCTGGAGTCTAATCTTCAGTATCCGCTCTCCCTTCAGCTGGTCCTCAGGGACATGATCTTAAGGCTCTTTGGCATCCTGTCTTTTCCGTTCATCAGAGCCCTGAGGAAACAGAAGGTCAACTTGGATGGGATTTTGAAAATAATTGATGAAGGAGTGTGGGGAGAGAGTGAGTCTGGAGGGAGTGAAGCTCTGTGGGAATGTGTGTTGTTTGACATGAGCCAGCCATGTCAAGGACTAAGGCCTTGGACCCTTGGGAAGCTGGCAAAGCTTTTCCCCTAGATCAGGCTCAGAACAACGGCCAAGCCTTCTTCTGGTCTGAGTGCAAACGTTGACAATGTGCACAAGTATGAGTATTATGAACGATTGACCAGTGTGTTCAAACACATCCGCAGCTTCCTCCTCCTGGATGTTTAATCCAGAGACTGCTCATCTGCAGATACCTCCTACCAAGCCTGGCTAACCCCTCCTCCTGTGCTGTCCATAATAAACTTGCTGAAGTTCTGATTTCCTGCTTAGTTGGTGCCACTTTACCAGAGAGTGCATGGCCCACCTGATCCCAGCTTTTCTGTACGTGTGTCTGTTCTTTCCTCATTCCCTCAACACCTCAGTCAGCTTTCTGTGACCCAAGCAGCATGTGCTGCAGTGAAAGAGTTATTTACAGAGCCATAGGCAAGACAGGATGTTGCAATAGCAGGCATGTCCAACCTTTCTGTGTTGTGACATGATGTCACCTGTAACATTGATGATTGAAAGCCACCCAATTGAGTTATCCCCTCCCCCAAGAATTGTCATAGAGGT
Organism: Peromyscus eremicus; assembly: GCF_949786415.1. Classification (NCBI taxonomy): domain Eukaryota; kingdom Metazoa; phylum Chordata; class Mammalia; order Rodentia; family Cricetidae; genus Peromyscus; species Peromyscus eremicus. The sequence goes on along the minus strand of NC_081416.1, from coordinate 89,806,939 downwards.
CTTCATAATGTTTTAAGTGGGCTTATGGTTTTGCATTAGGCTACATTGATAGCCTTCCTTGGTTGTGGGTAGCCTATGACCCACAAGCTCTCAGCTGTAGTGACTTCAGGCTGGGTCTTGCTCTGTGTCATGTGTGATTCACAACTCTGTGCTGTGAGGAATCTGCCCTCTGTTTTCGCTCTCAGTCTTCATGACTCCTCAGAATCCTGTGCATTGATGTGCTTAGAAACCATCCTAAGGCTTCAGCATGGGTTTCCCATGGGACCAAGAACCACTCTTCATCATCTGATAACCTACTTGCTCTGTCCCACTGTAGGACACAAAGATTGGAAAGATATGATGTGTGTTAGAGTATTTAGGTCAATGATTTCTATAAAAAAAAAAAAAGTCTTCCTTGGGATACTTACTACATACATCATAGAATAAGTCTCATATAGAAGGTATCAAGTAAATTTCCACATTTGTGTTTCATTGTTTTGTTTTGCCAGGACTGGAGATCAAACCTCAGGTCTCCTGCATTCAAGGCAAGCATTCTATCACCAAGCTACAACCCCAGCCTTATATGTTTGGTTTTTTTGAGACATGTTCTAATGTAGCTTGGGCTGGCCTTGTACTCTCTATAGCTGAGGATGATGACTTTGAACTGCTGATCCTCCTGCCTCTACCTCCCAAGTTCTGGGATTTTAGGCATGTACCACAATACTCAGCCACTCTTGTATTTTTTTTTTTTTTTTCATAAGAAAAAACGAAACAAACAAGGGGCTGGAGAGATGGTTCGGTGATTAAGAAGAGCACTGGCTGCTCTTTCAGAGGACCAGGGTTCGATTCCTAACATCTATAGCAGGTCATCTGTATTACAACCATCTGTAACTCTAGTCCCAGGGGATCTAAACGCCCTCTTTCTGGCTTCTGCAAGTACCAGGCACACATGTGGTACACAGACATACATGTGGGGGGAAAATACCCATACACATTTAAAAAGATTTAAAAACACACAAAACCCACTGTTAGATGAACAAGGGAGAATAGGAGTTAACAATGTTTTAGCTTACAGTTTTATGTTTGACTTCTGTCCTATCCTGTTTTAATGTCTGTGACATAGGACAAGTTCCTTAAACTATCTAAGTCTCTCTTTCGTCATCTTTAACGTGAGACTAAAATTCCTTTTGTTTAGTTAGTTAGTTTTGCAGTGCTGTGACCAACCCCAGGGCCTTGTATGTGTGAGGCCAGGGCTTTACCATGGTCTCCCAGCCCCCCACTTCCTCCTGGAAGTTGTGAAGTTTAGAGAGGCCATATCATATGCATCACAAGGCACAAATAGTGGCTATTGAAATTGACAACTTACTTTTAAAGAGTCCTTGAAACTTGAAATGGTCTTTATTCTGGGCTATAGAACCTTCTATGGCTGCTGTAGGTGGCTAGTGACCATCTGAAGCCCATATGGCACTAATTTGGACCTTGTAGGAAAGGCTAAGTGGCCTTTCTTGGCAAGTCCGATCCTGTTCCCAAGATGTTACATGTGAGCTTTCGACTCGGGCCTGTGCTCAGGAATTGTAACTCAGCTAGCGTCTGTTTTGCTATGGGGATCTAATGAGTTTCCAGTCCTGCACCATTGTGAGACTAGGGCCTCTGCTCAGAGGGAGAGACAGGAAGGCTTGGGAAGGTTCACACAGAAGAGCTTGGCTTCCCTTCTGTCTCCATAGCTGTCATTCGTAATAGTAAGCGACTGAGGAACAAATTTGGAAGCAGGGAGATGAGTCAGAAGGCCCCTAGAGTGATCCAGGTGACAGACAGTGGGGTCTGACACAGAGTAGCCGCAATGGGGGTATGTGTTGAGAGTTGAATTCTGAGTGTTGTCTAAAGATACAGCGAGAGGGAATTATTGAAAGGCTGGATGGAACATCAAGGCACCAGGGCTCATCTGTCTGAACAGCTGCAAAATGGAGTTGATTTGAAGGCGATGGAGAATCCTGCAGATCCACCTGCTTTGGAAAGGAGGAGAAGGTCCTGGGTTTTGGTCTTGTCTAGGTAATGGTTCCTGTTGTACTTCCTTGGAGAGATGTTGGGTTTGGGTTTGTTCTGAGTCAAGGGGAGGGTCTAGGTGGAGATGCAGCCATGTGTATTTCAATCCATGAGGTCGAATGAGGTCATCAAGTGTGGTTATAAAATAGAGGACATCCAAGGACTGAGAGGCCTACGGGTTACCCAAACTCCGAAGCTGGGAGATGAGGAACCAGAGAAAGACGGAAGAGGCCAGGAGCATTAAGAGGGAAACTGGGCTAATACGGAATCCCGAGACCAAACAGAGAGCCAGTTTTATTATTTAGGTGACTTCCCGGGCCAAGGGCTCCTGGAGACGGTCAACATTGTTCAGCTTGAGTCCTTAAATCATCTCCCGTACCTTGTTCTCGCTGAATTTGGTCCTGGTGTCTCTCCACTTTTCAGATCCCTTCTCTAGCTGCTCTTCTGCTCAGTAGTTCTTCCTGCCTCCCTGGATCCTACCCACCCCCCCATCCCCCACCCCAGCCCACAACACACATGTACACCATTATCTTACTTGCTCCCTCACCTATCATCTGCCCATGATGATTCTCACATATCTCAAATCTTGATCTTTCACCCGTGTTCCCAATACATCTTCCCACTGCCTTTTGGATCGTTCATGGAATCCCAGCTTTACATGCCATCAGTGGAATTATTTGTTCTACTTGTCACCGATTCATGTCCCTTCTTTCATCATCTATCAGATATATAGATGATGAAAGAAGGGACACCGATTCATGTCCCTTCTTTCATCGTCTATCAGCCACCTAAGCAGCAGTGTGTCAGGCCCTTCCTTAAATTTTTTTTAATTATTATTTATTTTATGTGCATTGGTGTGAGGGTGTCAGATCCCCTAGAACAGGAGTTACAAACAGTTGTGAGCTGCCATGTGGGTGCTGGGAATTGAACCCAGGTCCTCTGGAAGAGCAGCCAGTGCTCTTAACCACTGAGCCATCTCTCCAGCCCCCATGTCAGGCACTTTCTATTTTAGAAGTCAGTGACTTTTTTAAAGGGTCAGACAGTAAATATTTGACACTGAACCTGAAGTTTACAAAGTTTTCACCTTTTTTTTTTAGCCATTTAAAAAACATCAAGTGCTTTCTCAACACTAAGGCTGTGTAGAATAGGTAGCAAGCTGTGTGGGGGCATGGGCAGTGGGTAGCCCAGGTCCAGCCATCTAGTCCCACTGACTCCACTTTTTAAACACGACTTTCACTCAGGCTAAGTCCTGTCTTCTTTTAGGCTAGTTGTTTATTTTTAAAAATCCCCCCCCCACACTTTTTTTTTTTAAGTATTGCAGTAATTACCCAACTAGTCTATCTCTGGTCCATTTTTCTTCTTTCTTTATCTTTTGGCCAATATATTGTTTTGTTTTCGTTTGGTTTTAGATTTTTGAAACAGAGTCTCACTGTATAACCCTGGCTGGCTCATAACTTTAGGTGATCCTCCTGTCTCTGCCTGCCAAATGCAGCGATTGTAGGTGTGGGCCTCCATGCCTGAAAATATGTTGTCTAATTAGTTTCCCCAAGAGTTATTCATTTTTATTTGTGTGTGTGTGAGTGTTTTGTCTGCATGGATGTGTGTGCACCATGTACATGTACATGCCTGCAGCCCAGAAGAGGGTATTGGATCCCCTTGACTAACAGGTGCTTATGAGCACTCCATGTGAGTGCTGGGAACCAAACCTGGGTACTCTGGAAGTGGAGCCAGGCTCCTAATCACTGAGCCATCTCACTAGCACTGAAGTTTGGGGTTTATTTATTTATTGTTAGTTTACCTTTTTTTTTTTTTTTTAAACTACCTCTGTAGACCAGACTGTCCTCGAACTCACAGAGATCTGCCTGCCTCTGCCTCCCAAGAACTGGGATTAAAAGTGTGTGCCACCACCGCCTGGAGGAGTGAAGTTTTCTAATGGCTAATTTTCTTTGAAGCAATAACCATTGCCTGGCTTTGTTGTTTTACTTTTAAATGTAAAGGGAACTTCTCCCCAGGACAGATTTCTCTGCATTCCAAGCTTCTTTTGTTTCCCTTTTAAGAAATCTCCATTTTCATCACAGGAAAGACCCTTTATTCCCTAAACACATCCTGGGCTTGCTTGTGTTCTTGCCTTTGGGTTGGAGGGATGGCTCAGCCATAAAGACTAGGCTCACAACGTAGATGCTGCAGTTCTTCTATCCTGTTCATGTACTGTTTGACTTTGTTGTTGTTGTTGTTTTTCAACACAGGGTTTCTCTGTGTAGTTTTGGTGCCTGTCCTGGAACTAGCTCTGTAGACCAGGCTGGCCTCTGACTCACAGAGATCCGCCTGGCTCTGGCTCCTGAGTGCTGGGATTGAAGGCATGCACCACCACTGCCCAGCTTATTTGACATTTCTAAAAAGACCTTCTCTATTCAATAAACTCTGTTTATTCATATGACCCAGCACCCTGTAGACCAGCATGGTGGTGCAGGCTTGTAATCCTAGCATTTGCGGGGTGGGGCAAGAGGACCAGAAATTCAAGGTCATCTTCTGCTAACTTAGCAAATTCAAGACCATCTTGGGCTGTATGAAAACAAACAAACCACACAAACTCAGATGATCTCCTTCTGCATGTCTGAAGACAGTGGAAGGCTTCTGTGTGCATCAGAGCCTCTCAGACCGCCACTCCACTATGACACTAGGGACATTGCATTCGGCCCTCAATGTCTGTGCGTGGAACCCACTTTGGGGAGGCTTCTCTCTGTAGCCCTGAGTAATATTTAGCACACATCAGTAGTGGGGTTTTTGTGGGATGGATTTCCCCGTATTTACCCTGGTGTAAATTGCCCTCACTGACTGGTTATATAATTACAGTCGAGTTGCTTCTTTCTGGTGGCGTTTGCCCATTTCTAAAATTAGGGGATTAGGCTGAGTAACCTCTGGGGGCCTCGCAGTCCTTCTATGATTTCTGAGCTCTGATTTCACCAGGCTTCTCTCAGACTCCATTTTATTGTCTGCACGGGGTGGTCTGGGAATTACATCACCTCAAAGACTCTTTCTTTCCTTTGCTAATGAAGGCACCTCTATGTCAGGAGGAGGAGATGGAGACCTGGATAAGTGGGCTCCAGCCCAAGGACACCTCCATATTAGGGATTGTTCTTGTCTCCTGGAATATCTTTATTTGGCTAACAAGCGCAGTTCATAATTACGTTGCAGCCATTTGTACTGGCGAAGAGACAGGAGTCCTCCCATGGACATCCGGTGAACATCTAAAACCTCCACTCACTGTTGTGGATAAATGGGCAAAATTTGACGAGAGCCGCACAGCAAATTCAATATTAAATTACTTTAAACGTAACAGTAAAGTACTTTTAAAAACCAGGTGTAAACTTGTGAGCAGTTTCAGTATGTCGTGGAGCCTGAATCCAGTGAGAAATCCAGGTGAGGACTTCACCTGAGGGCCAGAACCCTGGATATGGACCCTCCTCAGCCTGGGCCTTGGGCCTCACCTGTCCTCTGTTTCCCCTGCAGATACCATGCAGGCAGGAGTTGTGTGTATTCTGGTCATATTTATATCCCAGGTGTCCGTCATAACACAGCGTACTTAACACCCACTCCAGGAAGTCTGTTTTTAACTGTATTGGATCATCAATGAGCATCTTCTTTACATCAAGGAAGTCCTCAGCTTACCTCAAATTTTCTTGGGTGACTTTTCTGGTCCCTGGATTCCACCTAGACCTCAACTTTTGGGCTGCATGTGTATGTGTTTAGGTTGTGAAAATGCCTCCTCTCTCTCTTCCTAGGAATATATCTTCTTTGTGAGAAGACATTCTCAGTAAGTCCTATTATTTGGCGGACCTCTGAGAGCAGAAATCAAGTCCTAGAATATGTGGGTTCTGACTGCACAGTGTGAAGGAGTTGGGTGGGTGAGGTGGTGTGGGGCAGCTGGGACTGCTTCCTCTGCTCAAGCGGCTCTGTACACGTTCATGGCCACGTGCTTCAGGGAAGGACTGAGGTGAGGTTGCTCGCTGGCCAAGGCTAGAGGGTTGGGAGCAGTAAGACGTAGGCAGACCAGACCTCTCTGAGATTCAGAATTATTTCACTCCGGTCTGTTCTTCCTCTCACCTCCTGTATCCTTTCTTACCTGTCTCAACATCTCCCACCCCACCCCAAAGTGCAGAGCTTAAGGAACTATGAATGAACCAGAAGCAGGGCCCCCTCAGCAAGAGTCCTGCCCATCAATCAATCATGATAGCTAATTAGGTGATGTGGCACCAGCCTGTAACCCCAGCTACCTGGGAGGTGAGTCGTGAAAGTCTCAAGTTCAAGTACTGTCTATGGTGCTTTGAGAAACCAGTCTCAAAATGAAACAATAAGACCAGATGTGGTGGCTTGTTCAAGGCTAGCCTGGTCTGCAGAGCCAGTTCCAGGACAGTCAGGGCTACACAGAGAAACCCTGTCTCAACAAACAAAAAACAACAAGGAGCTGACTAAAAGGCCCAGACAAACAACAACAAAACCCACAGGTGTCTGGAGACCATGGGACAGCTTGGAGTGTTGTTACCCAGGCACCAATCACTGCCTTTTGAGATAGTGTCTCTCATTGGCCTAGAACTTGCCAAGTAGACTAGCCTAGCTGGCCAGTGAGCTCTAGGGACCCATCTGTCTCCATCTCCCTTCTAAGGCTAGGATGATGAGCACACACTATCACATCATTTTGGCTTTTATTGATGTATGTGGGTTCTGGGGATTGAACTCAGGTCTTTGTGCTTGCAAGAAAGTATTTTACTGACTGAGCCTTCTCAGCTTCCTTCCTTTGACAAGTGAATTGTTGCACGTGTTCTTTACCTGTGACAGAGTCAGTCATCAGATGTCTCACATTTGCTATGGACCTGAGCTCATTGGAACACATGTCCATCACACCCCATACCTCAGGGAGTGTTTCTGGGAGTTACTTGGTAGCAGATGTGACCAGAGCATTGATTTCATCTATGATTCACACGCTGTTCCCTTCAGGCATCCCTGTGCCTCTGTTAACACCCACTCTTCTCTACTGTGCTGTGGTGAGCACAGGCCAGCTCTCAGCAGTCAGGAACAAAGCTCTGCACAAATGAGCTCCTGGGGGTGACTGTGTTGGGCGAGCAGGGGCTGCTTCTCCCATGGTGTGAACCCGGGTTGTGGGTACCCCGTGACTGAGGTGGCTCAGCACAGTGCTCTATGACCCTCTCTCTTCACGACACCTTTATTGGTAGAATCTAAAATCTGCTGATTCCATTGATTCCTTGATTCAGACAGCGATCCTGCAGGCAGCTTTTGCCTTGGCTAGCATGCCAGTGGGGGCTGCAGGCCGCTCTGATGAGGAAGTGGAAAGCCAGGGGAAACCAGGAAGGCTCTGTAGTCCCATGCTCAAATTTAGGGGTCATGGCGCACGCACACCAAGATAATTGAGGCATGCACAAGGCAGCAGGTGTGGGCACTCTGTACAGAGAATTCTTCATGTCTATCAAGTGCTTTAGTTCTTCTGTTATTATCTTTCTTGTTGATGTAACAAAATGCCTGGTGACAGCAACTGAACGAAGGGAGAGAGGGAAGGAAGGAAGGAAGGGAGGGAGGGAGAGGGAGGGAAGGAAGGAAGGAAGAAAGGGAGGAGGGGGTGGGCTAATTTTGGCTCACAGTTTGAGGGTGCGTTCATGGGGGAGAGGGCACAGCAGCAGGAGTGTGAGGCAGCTGTCAATATCACAGAGTCAGTCAGGAAGCAGAGAGACAGGTCTGGTACCTGCTGCCTCCTTTGTATTCGATTTTGGCCCCCTCCCCTCACCCCCCTCACCCCACCCCCTCCTCCCACCCACCCACCCCCGAGATGGTGCCACCCACAGCCAGGATGGGTCTTTCCTGCTCTGCAGAACCTTCCTTGACATATCTTCATAGATACACTCAGAGGTGTGTTTCCATGGTGATCCTAAATCCAGTTAAGTTGACAATCAAGATTAACCATCACAGTCTTGAATCAGAGAGAGTTATGGGAATTTAGGGCACAGTCTCAGATGCGTGGTCCTGGGGACAAAGGCCAGCAGGCTTCTGCAGGCCGGATTAGGCTCCTCACCAGGTAAATAATGGGCCTGAGCTGTTGACACTACTGTAGAATCACACCTTTACTGGCTCCAGGAAGCCAAGAGGGTGCTCACGGAGGAACCCTGCTTCTTGCCCGGTTCACCCCACACCCCCATACCTCACTCAGGCTTGGAAATAAACACTCCTCTCTGCTGGAAGGAATCTTCCTATTTACCATAAGGCGCACACACACACACACACACACACACACACACACACACACACACCCTTCCTGGCTCTCAGCCCTGGTGGAGTAGACCTGCAGATGACAGGTAGTTAATAGTGACAGGCGGGAGAAGCCTGGGCAGCAGCAGGAGCTGACAGTTTCGAGGCTGTTGGCAAACACAGGGGGAGGGTAACCCAGTTCTAATGTAAAGCAAGTCTGAGGGTGCAGCCCTTTGCTGGGAGCTGCAGCTGTCTCCTCTCGTCTCAGATGAAGGTTGCAAGGCTTCCTGGTGGGCTCGGTTGCGGTTGCCCCTTCCAGCGCTTGTCCGGTCTCCCGGAGGAAGAACAATGCTTCACCTGCCTTTCCTCCCTGCCTGTCATTATGGTAAATTGCAAGGCTCCCTGATGACTCTGGAGAGGAAGATTGATTTGTTCCTTCTGATTGTCACTGTGCTAATGTGACAGGGTGATGGGCACCCAGATTCACGCCTAGTAATGGCTCTGCCAGAGGTGGATGTTAACACAATTGGGACCTGACACTTCAATAAATCGGGGACATTCTACCACAGGGATCAAAGTTCAGGATTGCTTAAATTGGTGTTGAAGCAGGTGGGGAAGAGGAGTCTAGGGGCCATGAATTTCATGCTTGGCAATTGACTTTCAGTTAGGAAGGCCTGACTGTCAGCTTTTCCAATGCTATGACATCAATTGAAGTCATTTGGGCTCCTGGCTACCTAGCCCTTTCAGGATTCTGGTTCTGGGAATTGTGATTCATAGTGTTCTTGTATGAAAAAAAACAAAATCTAACAGCCCTGCCTGTACCTCTGGGGTTGGAAGATTGTGTTTGCTGGGGATGAGGGAGGGAGTGTGAATGACAGATTCATCTGCCTGGTGTGCTGGTACCTCGCAAGCTACCCTTCTTGCCCAGACCTCTTAGCCTTGGACCTCTTGTCTTAACTTGCAGGCTCATTAGCATGTGTGTCATGATGCTGTCACACAGTAGTAACTTGTCTTCACACAGCTTCTCATGAGGTGGGAATGCATGTTTCAGGTTTCTGATGGAAGTTCAGAGGCAGAGGAAAGACCATCTGGTCCCTAGGGAGGGGTAGTAATTCTTTTGAATCTATGCCGCGATATAGAACCCATCTTTAAATGGCATCATTCTGCAGTGTATCCACTGTTGTACAATCATTGCTGAAAGTTGCAAATGATCTCTATCACCTTTAAAAAAATTCCTATACCTACTTCCCAATCTACTATTTATTTCCATGGATTAGCGTATTGCCCTGGATAGCTTTAAGATCAACTTGACATAGCCTCCATTGAGGAATTGCCTAGATCAGATTGGCCTATGGGCATGATTGTGGAGGACTGTCTTGATGGTTGATTGATGTAGGAAGGCCCAGCCCACCATGGGCAGCATCATCCCCTAGATGGGCAGCCCCTGACTATGTAAGAAAGCAGCAAGCCAAGTATAACAGCCTGCAAGCCAGCTAGCAAGCACCATCTCCATAGTTACTGTATACTTCAGTTGTGAAGCGAGTTCCTTTGGTCAAGGCGCTGTGTGGAATAGCAAGAAGGCTTAACTTCAGGTTTCTGCCTTGACTTATCTCGGTGATGTACTGGGACCTGGAAGTGTAAGCCAAAATAAACCCTTTCCTCCCCTAAATTTTGGTCAGAGCATTTGATCACAGCAACAGCAAGAAACTAGAACTACTGTTCTAGACATTGCTTCTAAGTGGAATTGTACAATGTGATTTTCTGTGTCTGATCTCTTAGTAGAATATTGTCAAGGTACCCATAATACCCAAGGTATTGTCAGCATGTATCAGGATTTCGTTTCTTTTTATAGCTGGAAAATATTCTTTTGGGTAGATGTACTTACTCATCAGCTGATGGACACGGGTTATTTTCTTTTTTTTTTTTTTTTTGGTTTTTCGAGACAGGGTTTCTCTGTGTAGCTTTGCGCCTTTCCTGGGACTCACTTGGTAGCCCAGGCTGGCCTCGAACTCACAGAGATCCGCCTGGCTCTGCCTCCCGAGTGCTGGGATTAAAGGCGTGCGCCACCACCGCCCGGCTGGACACGGGTTATTTTCATTTTTTGCCTATTACAAATTAGCACTGTGAATTTTCACGTGTAAGCATTTATGTGACTGTGTGTTTTCATTCCCCTTGGAGAGACATGGCTAGGTTATATAGTAATTGCCATGTTTGATATTTGGAGGAATTGCCAAACTTTTCAAAGGTTTCAGAGTTAGGGAGGTTGCTCAGTGGTTAAAGTGCTTGCCATACAGTCAAGGGAACTAGTGTTTGGACCCCTACAACCTCCATAAATGCCAGGTGGGCATGGCAGTTCACCTGTAAGTTCAGCCTTAGAAGGGGAAGATGGAATCCCTGAGTAAGATGGCTGGTAAGACTAGCCAAAACAGCGAGTCCCAGGTTTGCTGGAGAGACTCTGCCTCAAAGAATATGGTGGAACAGTGACAGAGGTCCCAGCATCCCCCTCCAGTCTCCTCACATTGACACACACATGAATGTGCACATGCACACAGGCACAGCAGACACACACATATGCAGAAAGAAGGGGAGAAAAGGCAGCTCTACCAAGTGCGTTCTCACCAGCAGTGGTGAGAAGGCCAGTCCCCTCTTGGCCTCGCCAACATGTGTTAGTGTCTGTCTTTCCCGTGATACCATCTTAGCATGGGTGAAATGTTTCTCACTTTGCTTCCTACTTGTATTTCCTTGGTGGCTAATATTGAGTAACTTTTCACATGCTTCCTGGTCACTTGGATGTCTTGGGCACCAGTTCTTTAAATTCCATAGGATTCATGAGCATCTCCTGAATGCTAGTCAGAAAGCTGCCTGTCTCTTCTTCTTCATTTTTGACATTGACTGGGGGCAGTAGAGACACTTTTTGCCTTCAACTAGGCATATTTCATCTTACATAGTCCCAAAATACCCCCTGTTAAGGAAATTGTCATAATCTTGTTATGCTTCTGGCTTTTATCATTAAACTACAAGTAGCTTGCCTAGAATATAGCTTCAGCCCAAAACTATAAAAAACAAAGTCATTGGGCTGGAGAGATGGCTCAGTGGTTAAGGGCACTGACTGCTCTTCCACAGGACCCAGGTGCAATTCCCAGCACCCACATGGCAGCTTACAACTATCTTTAACTCCAGTTCTAGGGGACCCAACACCCTAACACAAACATATAAGCAGGCAAAACACCAATGCACTTAAAAAAATCATGCCAGGAAGCGAGTAAAGATTAAGAATGTATATATTTAAATGACATATAGAAAAATTTGATAACATGTTGTGTCAGTCAGCTTCCTATAACTATAATGAAATACCTGAGATAATTAACTTATAAAAGGTTTAGTTTGGCTTACGGTTTTGAATGTTTCAGTTCAAGATTGGGCAGACCTACTATGTGGTGCTGCTGGATGTGACAGGTGGTGATGATGGGGAGCACATGGTCCAGCAAACTGGTCACCTTTTGGCTAAGAAGCAAAAAGGAAAGGAGTGGGTTGGGGTCCTACACTCTAGGGACATGAGCATCTCTCAATAGAGAGGTCCTACCTCCTAGAGGTCCCACCACCTCCCAGTAAGCCCCCTCTAGGGTCTGTATCTTTAGCACTGGGGCCTTGAGGGACATTAGCTAAGCCATAGTCTATACTATTACTCTTTAGACAATAATACTGACAGTGGGGACCATAATACAGTCCTACTGTGGGACCAGGCACTGTGGTTGGTGTCCTCTATATATTGACTTATTAGATCTTTGTAGCTAACCTATGAAAGGAGTTAGTTAACCCCGTTTTTTTCAGCTGAGGACACCGAGCCACAGAGAGGCCAGGGAAGATTTCCAAAGTCAAAGCACTGTGCTTGTTAAGGTACCACTCGCTGCTGTAACAGGCCCTCAACTCTCTGAAGTTTAACACAACGAAAATGAGTATAAAGAAGCATCTTAGGCCCCAGCAGAACCCACTGGCATTGTTCCTCGATTGGGTTGTTTCCACATGATCATCCAAGGTCTCTCTCAGGCTTTTTGTGAGACAGGAGAGCAATTGTAGCCTGCATCTGCCTCCCTCGTGCTAGGATTAAAGGTGTGCACCACCATACCCAGCATGTTTTTGCTGTTTGTTTGTTTGTTTTTTATTTTGTTTTGTTTGAGGACAAATATGAGCTGGACATGATGGTGTGCGCCTGTATTCTTAGTACCTGTGAAGTGGAGACAGGAGAATCAGGAGTTCATCTTAGATACATAGCATGATTCTCCTCAGACAGATAGCAAGTTTGAGGCCATTGTGGGCAAAATGAGAGCCTGTCTCAAAAATTACACATATCATCTATTTATTTAAGACTTATTTTAAGGCTTGACACATTTGGATTGATTACAATGGTATTGTGATTTCTTATAAGATATAAATACTGTAAAATTTTTGAAATCTAGATAATTAACTGCCCTCTTTACAGTACACCATATGACTCTAAAAGCAATGGCTATTTAGCAAGATGTCAGGTGACTTTAGCAGTGAACTTTCACACACTTCTTGATGAGACTAATTAGCAGCATCTATTCAGACTAAACAAACATAGATCTGTCTTTAGATTTTCTGTGTTTCTAACTTTGCTTCCTAAAGTCACTGATAATTGATGCTTCTTTTGCATATGGGATTCTAACATGCAACATGTTAGAGTCGGGGCTGCAGCTTAGTCATCTTCATTTACATAGCAAGTATGAGGCCAGCCTGGGCTACATGAGACTCTGTCTCAAAACAAAAAGTTTTTCTGAGCTGGAGATAGCCCAGTGCTAAGTGTGTGCCTAGCGCTCACAAGCAGAACTCTTTGCAGCCTTCCTATCCTTTAGGTCCTTGCTGCCCACCAGAAAGAGGTGGAAGATACAGGGGAAGGTTTGGCTAGCCTGTCCTAACACGTTGCCAGCTACCACCCACAGGAGCTCAGTGGTATGGCCACCATCAAGCAAAAAAGAGGCTGAGAAGCACTAACCTCATTGCTTTCGAGGAGGAATGGAGTAGATTCCATGGTATCTTAGCAAGTGAAAAGAAGGCGTGAGATTTGAACCCAGGAGGTCTGGCTCAGCAGCTTGCTTTTTTTTTTTTTTTTTTTTTTTTTTTTTTTTTTTTCTTTTTGGTTTTTTGAGACAGGGTTTCTCTGTGGTGTTTTGGTGCCTGTCCTGGATCTTGCTTTGTAGACCAGGCTGGCCTCGAACTCACAGAGATCCGCCTGGCTCTGCCTCCCGGGTGCTGGGATTAAAGACGTGTGCCATCACCACCCAGCATAGCAGCTTGCTTTTCAAGTCTTTACTTCCATATCATGAGCCATGGAGTATGGTGACCCTCCAACCCTGGTATTGCTTTCTTTAAAATATTCTTTAAATTTTTTCTTTGTGTGTGTTAACACATGATTGTGGTAGGAATTGCAGTTGAAGGAATGGGTAAAGAGGGTGATTGTTGCCATTGCTACTTTAGGGTATAGTTGAAATTTTCCACTTTGATTTTGAGAAAAATAGAAGCCTTCTGTGAGTCCTGAAGGTAGACATTCAAGGAGTGAAATGCCCCAAGCACCGAATGCACTCATTGAAGGGGGCGTTTGTTTTGCGGGACAGGTCTTCAAAGGGTTCCTGTGTGAGCCATTGGCAGGTTTTTGTTTGTTCATTCTGTTTTGTTTTGAGACAGGGTCTTACTATGTGGCCCTGGCTTTCCTGTAACTCACTGTGTGTAGAGACCCACAGAGGTTTCCTAATGAGAACTTACTCAAGGTCCGAGAATCTGAGCTTGCTTTACCCAACAGGGCTGCATCCTAAGGAGATGATTGGACCACAGGAATGGTTACCAGGTGTTGGGAAGGGTCTACACTTGGCTGTGTGGTGTGCTTTGATCTAGCAAGGGGAAGGTCTTTTTGCCCCGCCCCTTGGCATTGTTATAAAAAGCCCTTTGAAGAGACAGAAGGGGCTGTTGGGTTTTGTTCCAGGTTCTCCCGAAGCTATCCTGTGTTTCTGTCTGTCTCCTCTCTGCTGTCTTTCTATATAAAAGTTTCTTATTCCTCTCTCCTCCTCATAGGAACCCTTTTAAAGGTGAGAGCTGGCCTCCCACAACTGTGTAGAACAAGCTAGCCTCAGACTCACAGAGATCCACCCACCTCTGCCTCCCAGGTGCTGGGGATTACGTGTGTACCACCATACCAAGCCATTGGCTATTTGAAAAATTCGAATTCTAAAATGCTCCCAGATAAAACCTGCTGCACTTAAAAGAGGTCATGAGGGTGAGCCCTGGAGCTACCCAAAGGTTGATACATCAGCTTTCTGGGCAGAAAGAGCAGCCAAAGTCTGGGCAGTGCCCTGCCAAGTGGCCTAGGCATGACCTAGTTGCACAGACCATGACAAATGTCTTGCCAAAGGGTACAGCCCAGGTCCGAACTGCACAAGCTAAACAGTAAAAATCCATCACTCTCCTGAGTACCAAGTAAAGCCAGCTAGGCCTGGCCAGGGGCCAGGAGGAAGGTGGACTTCAGGGCTAGGGTGTTGCTGAAGTCCTTGCCTAAAATCAACAGAGGCAATCAGCAGGCTGGCTTTTGACCCAATGCAAATGAAACCTGGCATTTGGAGATAGTATTAGATGCCCTGAGTCAATATGTGAGAGGCAGGATCAGAACAGTTAAAAGCCAGCTTTCTCGGTCAGAACACTGGGAGATGTGTATCCATTTTCCAGCTCGCTTTTAAGATTGAAAGAGATGGGGTGTGTCTGGTGATGCCCCAAATATGATTTATTCCATCCCAGCTCTTCCTTTTATTTGTGGATGTAGCCAACATATGTGATGCATCTGGATGAATTAAATCCCTATGGGAATCCTGGGAGGTCTTGTCACTCGCATTTTATAGACAAGGAAAGGAGGCTCAGAGAAGTGAAGTGACTTGCCCAAAGTTGCTCCCCTATTAAGAGGTATAACGGGGTGGGGTGGGGCGGCGGGGGGCTGGAGATTGCTCAAGATGGCTCAGATTGCTGCTCCCCTAGAGAACCAGGTTTGGTTCCTAGCACCCACTTCAGGAAGCTCACAACCACCTATAACTCTAGCTACAGAGTGTCGGACGCTTTCTTCAGACCTTCATGGGTACCTGTACTCACGTGCATACACGAGTGCACATGCATGATAAAAATAAATCTTTTTAAGTAACGACAACCACAAAAGAGGTAAAGCAGAGATTTCAGTCTCTTGTGGAAGCAAATACAACTCTGCCCAACCCAAGGGCTTTTTTTTCTGAATAGTGTGTGTTCATTCATCCATAATAACAAACAGTGGCACGTCTTTAGTTTCCATAGCAACCACTTAATAAGTTAGAGTTTCCCTAGCCTTTCAAGATGTTAGCACTTTTCTAGTTGGTTTATTTGTTCAACAAACTAGTGCTGAGCTGGGCGGTGGGGGCTCACACCTTTAATCCCAGTACTCGAGAGGCAGAGGCAGGGGCATCTCTGTGAGTTCAAGGCCAGCCTGGTCTACAGAGTGAGTTCCAGGACAGCCGGGGCTGTTACACAGAGAAACCTTGTCTTGAAAAAACAAAAACAAAAAAACACAAACATACACACACACACAAAACCAAACTGGTGCTGAGTGGCCAGCGCCACTCAGGAGCCAGCCTGCCAGGTCTCATGTTGGTTGTGCAACCTGAGACAAGTTTATTGTTCTCTCTGAGCTCTGGCCTTGGTATCTGCACCTCATAGAATTGTCCAGAAATGGCCCTGTACTGGAAAGCATGGAAAACAAGGTTGGGCCCTTTGAGCAGTCCATTGATGTGAGCTGTCAAGCTCTAGGCTGTTGCTCTGGGGAACTTTCTTCTTGTTCACAGGATGTCAAGCCAGCTCATAGTATTACTGATATTCTTATTAAACTGAATTTTGTACATACTTAAAAACTAATTTAGAACTATTATGTATTTGTGTGTGGATATGTGCATCTGAGTGCAGATGTCCTTGAAGGCCAGAAGAGGGCATCACATCCCCCAGAGCTGGAATTAGAAAGGGTGTGAGCCACCTGATGTAGGTTCTGGGAACTGAACTCAAGTCTTCTGCAAGAGTAGTACATGCTCTTGACCAATGAGCCATCTCTCCAGCTCCTGGGGTCAGAAGTATTGACTGGAAAGTTGGGACCCATCTTTATTCCTCACTTCAGGACTTAGAGACAGTGGTAGTGTACATGTTAGCAAGGCTGTGAGCCAAGTTGGGGAGTAATTACTGTAATCCCAGTGCTTGAGAGGTTGAGCTGGGAGGATAGATGCGAGTTTGAGGCTCTACCTGGGTTACAGCAACAGCAAACAACACCAAAGACAGACAGACCGACAAAAAATCTGAGTGCTTCAACCATGTGTTAAAAGTGTGTAGCAGGCTGGGGAGACAGTTCGGTGGGTAAAGGAGCTTGCAAGTCTGAAGACCTGAGTTTGACCCCCCACAATACACACTGATAATAATAATAAATACAGTGTTTAGATGTCCAGCTACTCTCTTCTGGTTATTCCCGGTCTTGGTGCCTTTCAGGTGTGATCTTGTTTTTTAGCCACTGTATGAAGGAGTCACACCCTGCTAGAAGGTGTTCAAATAGTTTCCTATTACAGGGCATTGAAGCTTTTTGTGACAATTTACTCCTCCTAACAATGGTGCATTAAGCCTGCTTGCAAACAAATAAAAATATCCTATTTCCGTTTACCAGCACCATGAATTCCTTTTTAGAACATAATGTGCCTTATCCCAGTGTTTTCAGACATATATTGCTAACCTTTGCTCATATTCACTCCTGCCCATTGCTCTCGCCCATCTGCCCACCTTCCTTTTCCTGCTTCCAGCCCCCAACTGTGAATTCTTGGAAGTGGAATCACTGATGCAAACTTCTTGGGTTTGATTTTTACCAGGTATGTCCAGCTTGGTCTCCAAGACAGAGATGCCAGAGGGGGCCGGCAGCAGGGCTATAAACAGATAGAGCTGTTGGGCCTATTCAAACTGAAACTCTTCATTTCTTCTCTGAATTCAGTCCTGCTCCTGGCCCTCAGGAGGCTGAGGCAGAAAGACTGGAGTTTGCCACAAACTACATATCAGGTTTTTGTTGTTGATTTGGATTTTCTGAGAGAGGGTGTCACACAGTCCAGGCTGGTCATGAATTTGTCATCCTCCTGCCTTTGGCCTCTGAAGTATTGTGATTATCGGCATGTGGCACCCATACCTGATTGTATGTAGCAAAGTTTGAGGCCCACGTGGGCTATATAGTGAGATCCTGTCTCAAAAAATTAAAATTAAATACAAAATTAGAACTTTTCTTGTAAAGAGCTCTGATTTTGTTGGGAATGTGCCCATAGATTTCTAGGCAGTGAATTCCCAAGGTCCTGCCTCTAGCATTTGGCATTCACAGAGGTTTCTGGAGTTCAAGGCAAAATCCTACATGTTCCTAGCTCTCCCCTCTCTCCTACACCAACGGCGTCTGGTTTCTCGGCCTTTGCTGTCTCGGTTCTTTCTTGACTTTTGGGGTAAATATTTAGAGAGTTGGTGCTTTTCTGGCACTCTTGCCTTTGATGCGGAGGGCACAGGGTTCTGATTGGAGGAGGCCTCTGAAAGTCAGCCCCAGTGAAGGTCCAAAGCCAGGCAGTTAGTGTCTGCGGGCCCAGCAGAGCTGCCCTCTCCCCCGCCCCCACCTCTCCAGCCCTTCCAGGACAGTTGCTGGGTCTTCTTTCTGGCTCAAGTGCACTTGGCTATGGACATGAAACTTAAGGCTGATTTCCTTTTAGGGATAATTGTGCAGCCAACCAGCAGCAGAAAACCCAGTGACAAAGATAATGAATGACATCCAGGGCCTTGGGAAGGAGTGGGAAGGAGCAGGACAGAGTGACTCATGAGCCCCTGCATCCTCCCAGAACATTCCGAGAACTGCCTTCCCGCTGAGCTCACACCCTGAGAACATCCTACCAAGGGGAGGCAGGCAAGCTGCTGAGTATTAGCTTCTCGGAGGGGGCCAGAGATATGCCCTGGATGAAACAGCCCTGGGTTTGAATTTTGGTCTGATCTCTCGAATAGGTTAGCAACCCTGGCTGCTCTGGGAAGGATACACACCATGCTTCAGCTCTTAAGAAACTTGCAGCCTAGCCTCTAGGGACTGGTCCTCTGTGCCCAAGGCACTGGAGAGACACAGATCTAATAGCTGGCTGGCCCTGGCCATGTCACTTGTTTCTTTGAATGTCAGTTTTCCCATCTACCAAATGGGGATAAAGAGACTTTGGAGCAATGTCAGGAGTGACTGAAGAAGTACTAAGTGTATCGTTTGACATGAGCACAGCCATGTCAAGGACCCCAATGTCTCAGACCCATGGGAGTGGCAGAGCCTTCCCTGGGTGATGCTCTGAGAGATGGCAGAGCCTTCCCTGGGTGATGCTCTGAGGGATGGCAGAGCCTTCCCTGGGTGATGCTCTGAGAGATGGCAGAGCTTTCCCTGGGTGATGCTCTGAGAGATGGCAGAGCCTTCCCTGGGTGATGCTCTGAGGGATGACAGAGCCTTCCCTGGGTGATGCTCTGAGGGATGGCAGAGCCTTCTCCTGGCCGATGTGTGGGTATTGATAGTAGCTACAGAAAATGCCCACGGTAGCTTGTCCCTGCTCCCAGGGTTATGGCCTGAAGACTGCTCCCCTACACAGAGCGCTTCTGCAGAGACTAGCTAAACCTGCCTCCCTGTTCAGCTGTATATAATAAACATGCTGCGCTTCCAGGATGCTGAGCTTCTCCATCAGAGAGCCCAGTCCACCTGATTCCAGCTTTTCTCTGTATGCGTGTGTCATTCTTCATTACCTCACCACCCCTAGCCTGGGTTCGAGGACCTAAGCCATGCAAGGGTGGAGCAGAGTGACCTCTAACACAGCTAATAATGAATTCATGTCTGGGGCTTGGCACAACATCTGATGCACAAAAGGATGCTTGCCGTTACCTTGCTATTATTTCTGCCTTTCCTTTTGACCCATTGGTGACTGTGGCTTCACCCTGCCCCACAGTTTGAAATATTATTATAGACAGCTTGCAGAATTCACAGTCACATATAATATGTATTACATAGAGAGATAGACTCATTTAATCCCATTAAATCCAATGACTAGTCTGAGGTAAGTTTTGCTATTTTTATTACGTTTATTTATTCTATGTGTATGCATGCGTAAGGAGGACAGCTTACAGGAGTCAGTTCTCACCTTCTACCAGCTAGGTCCAGGGGACCAAACTCAGGTCATCAGGCTCGGTGGCAAGCTCCTTTACCGGATGTGCCACTTTGCTGGCCTCAAGGCTTTGTTTTAATCTCCTTTCGTGTACTGGGTTACAGAGCTCACTGTAAATGCTGGGGCCAGCGTAGCATTCAAAACAAGGTCATCAACTCTATAACCTACTTTCCCCTAACCATTTTGTTATCCTGCCTCTCAGCATATCTATACATGTCCATAGGAAAGTTTCCAAATACGAACCAGTAAAGGATATTTTTTCTTGTTTTCTTACATTAAAAAAGCCAACTGTTATTTTTCTCATGGGAGCAGGATAACATGAAAACACAGAACTGTATGGAGGAGGAGTCTGTGCAGATTGACTTAGGGCAGGTTTGCAGTCCCGCTCTTTGTGGACCAGATGTCCTGAGTATGTGCTTGTTCCACAGCTTGGTTTCCTGGGACAACAGTCAACCTGGTTTGTACCCAACTCAATCAGATGAGTCCCAAGTGTGAGTGTGTGGATGCCACAGCAAAGCCAGGTTGCCAAAGTTCCTACTTACTCACTATACAATTCTTTTCTTATCTGTCAAGGCTTCCTAACAGACAGCTCACAGGCAAGGTCTGTGCACAGCCTGAGTCACTGTGACAGAAACAATCACAGTTGGCACTTAGCATATTCAGCTCCAGTATTTTCCCATGGGTTTTGCTACTGTAGGTTTTTTCTTTTTTTTTTTTTCATTTAAATACACATTTCTATGATTTTTCCTCTTGTCATTTTCTGTTACCATGCTCTTGTGAATAGGAGTATAACTTTTTATGACTAATGGAATAATATTCTGCCTGGAAGACATACTGTAGCTTGCCAACTGCCCCTTCAGTAGCTGAGTTTCCAGGTTATTTGCCATTACAGAAATATTATGGTATATTTTTGCTTGTAGAAATACTTTTCCCATATGTAGTATTGCTTCTGTAGAGTAGATTTCATGTGATGGAATTACTGAGTTAAACATTGTGAAATTAGAAAATCCCCCCTTCTCTGGTGGTGTTTTTGTTGTTGTTGTTTTTAAACAATCTTACTATAAAGCCCAAACTGACTTCGAATCAAGATCCCTCTGTCCTAGACTCCCAACTACTTCAATTGTCATCATGCCTAGTTTAGTTTTTGGAACCTAGGCTAGTTTAAAATTGTTTTGTAGCTGAAGCTGACCTTGAACTTCTGCCTCTACCTCCTGAGTATGGGTGTTACAGGCATGCACCACCATGCCTGGCTCATAACTTTTCTTGAGCTAAATTTCTGGGCTGCTGGTGTGTCTCCATCAGAGTGCATGATTCATCTGATCCCAGCTTTTCTGTGTGTGTATCTGTCATTTCTTCATTCCCTGTCACCCTAGTCAGCTCAGTCCCTAAACTGTACAGGTTGTGGCACTTCACCCTCTGGGCCATTTCCCCCAGCCTCTGGCTCATACATTCCTCACAGATATCAACAAATAATTTTCTGAAATATATGTGGCACACTTGCTTCTGCAGCTCTCTACCAGAGTGTGTCCTTTCTGCCTTTGTTCCTAAAGTTTATTTCTTTGATGACCAGTAAGGTGAACATTTTCTATTCTTATAACCATTTCTGTTTCCTTTTTACTCAGCTGGGCACTAGAATTAAAAAAAACTTATGACTTTGGCTGGGCAGTGATAGCACATGCCTTTAATCCCAGCACTCAGGAGGCAGAGGCAGGTGGATCTCTGTGAGTTCCAGGACAATCTGGTCTACACAGTGAGTTCCAGGCCAGCCAGGACTACACAGAGAAACCATCTCAAAAACCAAACAAAAAAACTTATGACTTTGAACAAACTTCAGAGTACCTCAAAACCAAGTAATGCTAGACACAAAGTCTCTGCACAGTGATGTCCGTTACTACCAGAGTCTGTGTCCTCTCCATGTCCCTTGCTGCATGTCCTTCCCAGTGTCTCTAAGGCCATCGGTGGGGCCTCTTTTTCTGACCTTTATAGTTGTTTGTTGTATGATATTTTGTTTGTGTTCTGACAAATAAAGCTTGCCTGGAGATCAGTGATCAGAGCTAACCATAGAGGCCAGGCAGTGGTGGCATACACTTTTAATCCCAGCACTTGGGAGGAGGAAGCAGGAAGATCAGGAGTTTAAGACCACCCTAGGCTACACGAGATTGAACCAGTCTAAAAGAGAAATAGAGCCCAGCAGTAGTGGTGCACGCCTTTGATGGCAGCACTTGGGATCCCATGCCTTTGATCCTAGCAGCACTTGGGATCTCATGCCTTTGATCCTAGCACTTGGGAGGTGCACGCCTTTAATCCCAGGGAGATGGAGACAGGAATATAAGGCAGGTGGAGACAGAATCTCAGCCCATTAGGTTTGAGGATTCTTAGAGACAGGATCCCTCTTTTGGTCTGAGGATTCGTAAAAGTAAGAATCTCTGGTGGCTGGCTGTTCTGCTTCTCTGGTCTTTCGACTTTTACCCTCGGTATCTAACTCTGGATTTTTATGGTTAAGACTAATTAGGACAATGCTTCAGTTGTTGTGTTTAGAGACCCCTCCCTCTAGCCCTCTCTCCCTTCCTCCGTCTGTCCCTCCCTCCCTGGCATTGGTGGAACCCAGGCCTTCACTTGTGCTGAGCAAGTGCTCTACC
The DNA here is from genome assembly GCF_949786415.1 of Peromyscus eremicus. NCBI lineage: Eukaryota > Metazoa > Chordata > Mammalia > Rodentia > Cricetidae > Peromyscus > Peromyscus eremicus. The sequence goes on along the minus strand of NC_081416.1, from coordinate 89,784,765 downwards.
CATGAGCTATAGCCTTAGCACTGCTCCTTGTACTCCTCATCTGTAAGGCAACAAGCTCCAGGGACTTCAGCTGAGTATTCCAGTGATTTCCTCAGCCATCCCCCTCCCCCTCTCACTTAGGGGATTTGGCCTTTTTTTTTTTTTTTATAAACATTAATTACCAGCTCTAATGAGTCCGTTTTTGTGCCTACTTCTCAGTTGACATTTCTGATGTCATGTACGAAGAGCATTTGAAAACTGGGTGGTTTGGGAAATTCTAAGTGACTTCTGTGTGTTCTGCTTGTGGGGAGGGCAGAGGGAGGCTTGGGGAGGCTCTTGAGCTGTGGTGGAATCCAGCTGTATAAGTTGACCTCAATGTTGACTATATGTTGCCATAAGAATTTTTGTGGAAGATTCACTCGCTCTTTAATAATTCAAAAAACTATTTGTTAATAAAACATGATTTCTCAATGTGCCCAAAGGACAACTATTGAGTGAATGTGCAGGCCAGTGGCTGGGTGTAGCTGGGACTGGGGACTCAGCATACCAGTGCACCCAGGCCCACCGTGGAAAGCCTCCTATCCCACTCCCTGGACTGGTAGACATTTTTATTTAATATTATTTTTATTATTTTAATTGCTTGTATTTATGTGTGTGTGTGTGTGTGTGTGTGTGTGTGTGTGTGTGTGTGTGTAGCCAGAGGACACCGTGAGTGTCATCCCTTGGGTGCCATCCCCTTTTTTGTTAGCTGTCTCTTGATGTTCAGAAGAAGAGGTTTATTTATCTATCTATCTATCTATCTATCTATCTATCTATCTATCTATCTATCTATCTATTTATTGTGTATATAGCATGTATGCCTGCAGGCCAGAAGAGGGCACCAGATCTCATTACAGATGGTTGTGAGCCACCATGTGGTTGCTGGGAATTGAACTCAGGACCTCTGGAAGAGCAGTCAGTGTTCTTAACCTCTGAGCTATCTCTCCAGCCCCAAGAAGAGGTTTTTATATGCACATTTCATGTGGTTTATACACTAAGCAACATCTTAGAAAATAGGGTATAGGTGTCCAGGCTTATTTCCACAGATACACACATTCCTTACTCTCACTAAACAACTTCTCCTGCTGAGGGTCTGTTTGGGTTTATGATGCCAGCTGTCCCAGAGCTGGTTTCAGGGTTGGTGGCATGGTCTCTAATGACACCTTGCAACTGGACATCATAAACATGTTCATCTGAAATGGACACAGAGTGGTCTGTGTCTTTCCCCTTCCTTCATAAATGCACTGTTTGATTTGACAGAAATGGCCTCAACGGACAGTGTGTACAAACCTAGCACCATACATAGTTCCCGTCCGTTCCTGGGCCATTGCAGTATAATCATCTGTTCAAGCAGCAGGCCCACTAGCCCACCATGTGATATGGTCCTGGGTCTTGGAGAAGAAGGTTGCCAGCACTTCAATAGTGTGGCCTTTGTTATTCCGACCATTCATTTCTTGGGCAAACACCAGATGTTCTTGAAGGCTGCATTGCCATGGGTTCTTAGGTGGGCAGGTGACAGCAGCAACTCCAGGTTGCTGGGGCAGAGGGCTCATGAGCTGGGGAGGCCAGCCCATCTGTTCCAGGGGCACTGGTACAGGGACTCCACTCGCTGAGGATGACTGAGAGCATCAGCCCCAGGGTTTTATCCTAAAGGGACCTGAGAACCCAGTAGGTCTGGGTGGACTGGAGGAAGGTGTACACAGAGACAGGACTCCCAAGTGGGAAGCAGTGGGTGCTTCCGAGTGTCCTGCAGTTGGGCCATCCTTCTGGGCATGAGGTTGGCAGCTGGCCACGGTCTTGTGCCAGTAATTAGATGGGGACTAGAGAGGCTGTTGCGAGTGGAAAGCGGGCTCTGAATTTGGCACACTTGGGCCGTGTGGGTGGCCCTGCTCACTTGCAGCTGTGAGGCTTGAGTCACCAGGGCCATCCCAGGATGCTTGGGACACACTGCAGAGCCCAGAATGCCTTTGGTCCTGGCACGTGACCTTGACCATCGTCCTCATCCTTTCTAGAGCCTGATGAGCCATTGTGTACAGTCATTGGAGAAGGCTATGAAAGGCAAGGAGCAGGCCCTGTAATGTAACGACATGGTTCTCCCACTGACCATATGGGAACAGTCATAAAAATCACTCACATGTGTCTCATTTTACAGTTTACAGAGGGAGGCATTGGGGTTGTATCAACTACCAGCTGGGCAGCCTGGTGCTGCTTCTAGCCTTGGTGGCCTCAGTCTCCTCATTTGGAAAACAGAAGTCACTTTGTTGTACCTGTCCATGGGCTTTTCTTCTGGGCAAGAAAGAAGGGGCAGGAGACAGAATGGGATAAAAAGGAGGAAAATGGAGCTTGGCAGATAGGGAGAAAAGACAGAGGAAGACTGCTGGATGGGTAGCAGGTGAGATATGAGGAAGGGCCTTTACTTCTCCACGTTGTCTGAAACCTTGAGAAGAACCTTTTAGTGGACACTGAAATTGCCGCATTGCATACAGGCCATGTTGTGATGATATTACTATTATTATTATCATTATCATTATTATTATTATTATTATTATTATTATTATTATTATTATTTTGGTTTTTCAAGACAGGATTTCTCTATGTAACTTTGCGCCTTTCCTAGAACTCACTCTGTAGCCCAGGCTGGCCTCGAACTCACAGAGATCCGCCTGCCTCTGCCTCCCGAATGCTGGGATTAAAGGCGTGCACCACTGCCTCTCGGTGTGTGATGATATTTCTTTCTACCTGCAAAAGTAGCATATTTCTAGGAAGAAGTTTAGAAAAAATTAAATATAAAGAAAGATAATAATAAATAATAATACATAATACATATACATAATAATAAAATATACCTCAGTCCTTTTTACACTGTTAATTTAGGATGTTTTCTTCTCTTGTTGCTTATGCATCTACTTTAAATATTTGAATAGTATAATTTAAATTACAGAGTTAGAGTCCCCCTGCATGTTCAGTCCTGGGACACAGGTTATTTATGTATTCATTCATGTGCCTTTAGCTTTGTGGGCTCAAACTGCAGGCCAGCCAAGACTCTCCAGAGAAACAGATCATCAGGATACATGTATGAAGAGATTTTCTTCTCAGAAGCTGGTTTGGGTTAACATAAGATTGACAGGTTAAAATGTCTGGAGGGTGGTCACCCCACTGGGCCAGAAGCACTGAAAAGTTCCAGCAGTATTGAGGTGCAGATCCCTCTTCTCTGAGGGGTCTAATTCTACTCTGTGGGACTTGAAGAGATTGACTGGATCAAGTCCAGCCTCGTTGTGGAAGCAGCCTCTGCTGTTTAACTCAACTAATCTAGATGTTGCTCACATCACAGCAATGCCTAGGTCCCATCTGATTAAATACCTGGGGGCTAGAGCCTAGCCAAGTTGGCACGTGAAATATCACAGTACTGCACACCCCAAATGTGTGTGGGAGTGGGGTGTGTGCATGCATGTTTGCTGTGTGTGTGTGTGTGTGTGTGTGTGTGTGTGTGTGATATCAGGTATCTTCCCCAGTCACTTTCCACTTTAAATGTTGAGGCAGGGTCTCTCCCTGAACCCACAGCTGTCTTTAGACTTATCTGACTAGCCAGCTTATTCCTGGGCTTCCTGTCTTCTCCTTGTGCACAGTGATTACAGTTTCGACTACCGTGTCCACCTAGCTTTTCCGTGGGCTTTAGGGATCCAGGCTCGGGTCCTCATGCCTGCATCACAAACACTTTACCCACTGAGCCACCATCTCCCCAGGACAACCTCCAGTTCGTATCTCAATTTGTTCCCTTGCACATCGTGAACATTTCCCTCAGGACACTATTAATTCTAAATGAATTTGACGTTGACTGACACTTTCGTAATGTCTCGGTGCCTGAAGGCTTTATGTGACAGATTTGCAAAGTTCCATGTTGTTACCTGTTGAAGTTGTGTCTGTTTTTCATGATAAATGCAACGTTGGTGTAAATGCCTTTGAATGCTCCTTTTTCATTCATTCATTATGGTTCCTAGAATACAGTTATTAACATAGAATTACTGAAGTTTTGAGGATTTTTAAGCTCTTCATCTGCTTGCCGAATTCTCTCCGGGTTATTGTTTCTCTTGGTGAGTATACAGACCAACCCCATCCCTGTCACATCCAACTGATGTCTTGGAACTCACTCTGAAATCAGTCTGCGTTTTAGCAAGATCCACGGTGATGTGCATGTGCACTCAAGTTTTTTAATGTGTTTTTTAATTAACATGCAATTATATCATTTCTACCCTCTCTCCCTCCAACCCCCTTTCTTGTTCCCCTTCAAATTCATGGCTCTTTTTCTTTGATTATTAGTGCCAACATGTACATTAAAGTTTAAGAGGAAAATTCTTCCCAATTTTCAGCCCAGCCAGAAGTACATATAGAGGCTTGTTAGCCGCATCCTCGTTAAAACTGGATGCTCTTGGTTTTCCTTTTCTCTCTGTCTTTGTTGTCGCTGCTCTTGGTGTTGTTAATGTTGTTGTTATTGAGATGTGGTCTCACTCTGTAGCCCAGGCTGGCCGCGAACTCATGATCCTCCTGCCTCAGCCTCCTCAGTGCTGGGATTACAGGTGTGTGCTGCCGTACCTGGTTCATTATTACCTTTATTAATTCACTAACCAAAAGACTTCTTTCTATTCTTTTGATTTTAATTCTACCAGAGAAGTTCAGTGAGGAAAAGCAAAGCAAAGTTTGTTTTGTGTTTTCTTTACCCATAGCCACGTTGTAAATCATTTCTGATGTATTATGTGATTGGTCCCGCAGAGCACATAGCTTTCCAGTCTTGTCCAGCCAAAGAAGATCTTATTTAGTTGATGATAACTTGCTTGCTGCTGAGAAGGTCTCGTCCTATCTGAAATCAAATTTTACTCTCCCACTCTGTCCTGTTTGCCTGCTTCCCCCCAGCTCAGCCTGCCTATGGCTCAGGTGTCTACACCTGCGGGAGTCACTTTTCCTCAGCTTCCTCCTCCTCTATCTTAGGCCATTTGGGCTATCTTAACAAAATGCCCTAGACTAAGTGGCTTAGATATGGAAATTAATTTCTTTTACAGTTTTAGAGGTTGGGTGGTCCACCATCAATATGCCTGTTGGCTTGGTATCTGCTCTTCCTCACAGATAGTGCCAGCTCCAGGTGTCCACATATGGGGGGGGGGCGTGATAGGGCTCATGGGGCTCATTAAAAAGGGCACTCATCCCTCTTGTGGGGGCTCCAACCTCGTGACTCATTCCCTTCTTTATCACATCACCCTGGGCAAGGTTTTAAGGCACAAACATTCACCCAGAACTTCCTGTGGTCCATATTTACAGCCTGGCATGGGAAGGGGTGGAGAGAAGGGACAGAAGTCCTCTTGAGTTGGTGTCACCGTCACACTCTTTGGCCACTGTGGGCTTGCAGGATCACGGCAGGGAATCTTTGAAGAGTTCTTCCCTGCAGGTAGCTCTTAGCTCGCTAGGCTGGGCTCTAGTCAGACATTGAAACTGCAGCCTCCGTGGCTGTGTGCAGCATAGTAGAGCAGCGTCGTTTTAACTTTCACACGGCCCCAACGTTCTGACATTTAAAATGTGCAAGACTGGAATATGGTGAAGGGTGACTGCTTAGAGGTTCCAGAAGCTTCAGGTCCCCATCAGATGTCTTGGAAAAGGAAGAGTGTGTGAGATACAGCTTTCTACTGCAGACGTCCTGGGTGAGCCCGAGGCTGAGGAGAGGGCAGGGGCTGTGGGTTGTTGTTCTTTGGAATCGAAGCGTTGAGGAGATAAACCATGGAAGGATATTTTAACATGTTTCCTTTAAAACACGCTCAATAAATAAAGAATTCCTCCCAGCCAGCTCTCCGGGATGCTTTCTGAGGTCAGGAAACTGTAAACACTCCCCTTAGGGCTGTGGGAGAGGCTGGGAGACTCAGCTCGGTTTCAGTTCTCTTCTTACACCGCCCAGGTGTCCCCAGCTGCTCAGCCTCCAAGTGTTAGAGTCACCCCTGTGTCACCCTCAGGGCCTTAGACAGAGCTCCTGTGGGACTTCGAGGTGCAGAGGCATTTGATGGCCGGAGGTCTTTTGTCACACTCTGCTAGATAAGGAATAGATTTGACTGACTTTCAATCCATGCTGCCTTCTGCCGACAGAGGAGAAAAATGTGTCACTAAAATTACTGGCCTTTCTGCTGCTCAAGAACCTGCCATCACACACACACACACACACACACACACACACACACACACACACACACACACTTTTTTAAAGACAGGGTCTCAGTATGTAGCCCAGGCTGGTTCAGACTTAGTCCTCCTGCCCTCACTTCCTGTGTGCTGGATCCCTGGAATGCACTGCCATGCCCAACCTACCCCATCCTTTTGTGTGTCTATGAATGTGTGTGTGGGGGGGGGGGTCATGTGTCTATGGACGTAAGTACACATGTGTGTATGGAGGTCAGAGGTCAACCTCGAGTGATGTACTTTAGGGGTCATTCATCTTGTTCTTTTGAGACAAGGACTCTAATGGGGTCTGGGGGCTTCCCAGTAGGCTAGGCTGGTTGTCTAGTGAGCCTCAGGGATCTGCCTGTCTCTGCCTCACAGGGTGCTGGCATTACAAGCACACTACCACACCCATAGCCCCAGATTGAACTCTGGTCCCCCAGCTTGCTCTACCCACTGAGCCATCTCATCTCCCCAACTCTCCATCCTTTAAAGATGATTTAAGATGAAGCGTGCATTTTTCCCTGGACACCCACACCCCAGCCCACAACTTGTTTTGCTTCTTCTGCTAATTGTCCCTTCAACTTGTGTCTCACCCCTTCTAGAGTCTACATAGCCTTTGCTTAGGCTCAGTACACCCCCTCCCACACTCCGTTATGCTCCCCTGAGCACACCTGGTCCTGAGCTCCCCCTGCCACAGCAGTGAACCCTGCATCTCTGGCCTCCCGCTGCCTCTGATTGGCTCATGTTTTGGATCGGTTTCCCAAACTTGATTGAGAATTCCTGGTTTGCAGTGACCACGTCCTTTCCTCAGCCTTCTGGCTGAGCACAGAGACCACAGTGATTCTGACGATGAGCGGGGGTCTGCTCTCTCACTCTCCCATCATACTTCCAGAGCAGAGGACCACTCAAAGCCAGACCCATCCTCCCTTCTCTGCACCTCTCAGCCACATTCTCGGATCCAGAAGTCAGAGCGTGGGGCCAATGAGGTGTCGGATCAAGGGTAAAGGTGCTCGTCTCCAAGCCTGGTGACCTGAGTTTGATCCCCGGGATCCACGTGATGGAAGGAGAACACTGACTCCAGCAGATTGTCCTCTGACCTGCCCATGAGTGCTGTAGCAAGTCTGTGCCCCTACACATGCACACAAAGAAGTACTGATGTGATTTTAAAAGTCCAGAAGTCAAGCATGCTTCCTATGTCTTAAGTGAGAGGCTCTGGAAAGCAGGCCACCTCTCTCCTCACTTACATGTTTCATATTTGTTCTATTCACAAGCGTTTAGAGAGCAACAGCTATATACCAGGCGTCATTTTTAGAAGTTAGACATCCAGCTTTGAATAGGACAGGCCAGGTCTCTGGTCCTCATAGATGAGGTAGGCATGATTAGACTTGTCAACAGTGGTGGCTCGGTGGGGAGAGTGCTGGGGACCAGCTAAGATGGCTGAGGAAGGCCTCTCTAAGGATGCAACATGTGACCTGAGACCTAGGTAAAGATTGGGACTGTTTTGTGAGAATCTTGGGGATGAATGTTCCAAACATTCCAGGCACAGACACAAGATTTCCAGGAACCAAAAGGTGACAACATGGAGGTGCCAGGGAGACAAGTGAGAGGTGAGCTGGGGCTGAAATCCCTGGAGAGGAGACGGGAAAGCCATTGTAGGGTCTGAGCAGGGAAGTGTTGTGCTCTGAATATTAGCTATGGGCGGTGTCTACTTCATTGACCTTGACTACAGTTAAATACAGTTACTGTATGTGAGCTGTGGAGCCAGGTTTGATGAGTTGATGACTTCAGAAGACAGGATGGTTATTCCTGTAATTTGACCTTAAATGGTCAGATGTAGGGTCAGAAAGTTGACTCAGGTAAAGGTGCCTGCCACCAAGCCTAACAGTCTCACTTCCACCCTTGGAGCCCACATGGTGGAAGAGAAAGAACTGACGCTTGAAAGTTGTCCTCTGATCTCCACATGAGCACCATGGCAAACACATGCTCACACACACACACACACACACACACACACACACACACACACTAAATGAATTAATAAACAAATAAATAATGTGATTTTTTTAATTTAAAAAGATGAGAATGTGGTAGGTGGCATACAGGGTCGACACTCTTAAGAGCTTGTGGGTTGAAGGCCTGACCTCCAGCTGGCCGTGCTGCTGAGGTGTGATTGAACTCCCAGGGCCCCGTCTTCATCAATGGAGAATCCGCTTTTGAGTTCATAGCAGTGGACTGTTGGGAAGTGGGCCTAGGTGGAGGAAGTATCCCTGATGTGCCCCTGAAGGGACTCTTATCTCCAGCACATCCTCCCTGACATGTAGTCCACAGTGCCAGGATGCTCTGTCTTCACACAGGTCCCAAAGTGATCGAGTTCCTGTCCTGGGCCGAAAACTGTGACACCAAAAATCAGATCCATCTTTTCTTCCTGTTTTTTATAGACAGGGTCTCTCAACAGAGTCCTGGCTGTCCTGGAACTCTCTGTGTAGACCAGGCTGACCTTGAACTCACAGAGACCCACCTGCCTCTGCTTCCCAAGTGCTGGAATTAAAGGCATGCACCATCAGACCCAGCCTCAATCTTCCATTTTTTTTTCTTTTTTTTTTTTTTTTTTTTCGAGACAGGGTTTCTCTATGTAGCTTTGCGCCTTTCCTGGAACTCACTTGGTAGCCCAGGCTGGCCTCGAACTCACAGAGATCCACCTGGCTCTGCCTCCCAAGTGCTGGGATTAAAGGCGTGCGCCACCACCGCCCGGCCTCCATTTTTTTTTCAACTGTTTCTCACGGGTGATGAGAAGCTAGGGCAGTATGTTAAACGTGGGACCTCCAAATTCCACATCTTCATCCCTAGGGCCTGCAAATATGTTACCTTCCATGATGAAGGGAAATTAACAGTAAAAGTAGATTTATCATTAAGGTAATCAATCAGCTGACCATAAAATGAAGAAGTGACCCTGAATCATCCAGGTGGGCCTGCATACTGGCAAAGGACCTTGAAAGTGGAAGAGAGGGGCCAGGAAAGAGCTAGAGGAGGTGTGACCAGGGACAAGAGGTCAGAGAAGTGTGACGTGACAGGTTGTGGACACCAGGTGAGGGGCCTTGAGCTAAGCAGTGTTGGAGGTCATTAGCTCCTGGAAAAGGGAAGAGCAGGGATTCTCCTCAGAGCCTCCAGAAGGGAACATGGCCCAGGGAGACCCATTGTGACTTCTGCCCTCCACTGTTGTGAAATAATAAATGTGCCTTGTTTTAAGCCACTAAATATGTGTTAATTGGTTGCAGCAGCAAGGAGAATAACAAACAACATTTTTGTACCGAATATCCTTAACTGTAGTACATTCCAGTGTGACTTCTGACCTAGAAATTTTGAGTCTCTCTTTTGCCAGGTGTAGTGGGAGGTGTTTGAAATCCTAGTACTTGGGAAGCAGAAGCAGATAGATCTCTGTGAGTTTGGGGCCAGCCTGATCTACATAGTGAGTTCAAGGCTAGCTAGGACTACATAGTGAGAACCTATCTGAGAGAGAGAGAGAGAGAGAGAGAGAGAGAGAGAGAGAGAGAGAGAGAGAGAGAGAGAGAGAGAGAGAAGAAGAAGAAGAAGAAGAAGAAGAAGAAGAAGAAGAAGAAGAAGAAGAAGAAGAAGAAGAAGAAGAAGAAGAAAATGAAGTCTCTCTAGAGAGACTGCTTGCCTGGCTGTGTGAAACGACATCATGCCTTTGGAGAAGTGATTGGAGGGGACTTGTTGATTTGTCTCTAGCCTCCAGGGACACAGATAGCAAAAAAGTTTCCAGGTGACACATTGTAGCCTATTTATTGAGTCCTGATTTTAACTGACCATGGAGGGCAGAGGAAGCTACAGAGTTCAGGGAGAAAGACTGGATTTCCAGCCCCAGACCCTCTGGTGGTTATGATCCAGGGACTGTGGATCAGGGGTGGGATGGCCCTGAGACTGATGTGGGTTCTGTGTGAAGTCTCTCTTCTCTGTCCTGGTTCAAGGTACAGCTTCCAGGCCTCCTATGTGACACCCCAGCTTGTCCCAGCTCACAGGAAACTCCCCCAAGCCCATCCCTTCTCTTGGTCAGGACTGCAGCCAGCCTCTTCACCTCCTGAGCTGCGGTTATTTCCCCTTTCCTAGCTGTCAGGCCCATCTGCAGAGGGCCAGCTCAGCCTGTTGCAGGCATACATTTGGGGCTCAGCAGCGGATCCAGTTTGATTGGCTGTGGCTGGATCCAAGGGGTCCTACCCAAGGCATGTTGTTTTTTCCTTTTAGGGAAGTCGGTTCTCTCTGCTTGTTCCTCCTCCTCTTTCTGGATGTCTCACCAGCAAATCTCCACAGGGCCCCCGCACCCACGACCAGTCTGTGATTCACACTGAGCCTGCCAGATTGCTCACTCCAAAACCCAGTGCTGGCCATGCCCCTTCTTCCCTAGACACAGTCTAGGACTCTCCCCCCACTACAACCATCTTAGCTTCAAATGTGAAAATAAAACAGTAAAATAAAATCAGCATAGAGCCTTCTTTTTGAGTGAACCGTCACATGGAACCTCGGTGTGTAGAACTGAAAGGCTGGGTCTAGTTCAGTTCAGTAGAGAGCTCACCTAGCGTACACAGAGCCTTGGGTGCTAACCCGGCCTCTACATGAGACGGAGCATCGGGGCACAAGCCTGTGATCCCAGCACTCAGGAAGACAAGGCAATGGAAAGTGGAGGTGACAGGATCAGAAGTTGAAGATTGGGTCAACAAGATGGCTGACTTACTGTGAAAGCCTGTGGCACCTGAGTTCCAGCCCCAGAACCCACGGTAGAAGGAGAGAACTGCCTCGAGAAAGTTGTCCTATTATGTCCACATGTGTGGGCACTTGTGTATCTGCATCTACAGCACGTCAGTAGGACTTACTGGATGCCAGTGTAGCTTGAAAACCCAGCTCGGGGTTCAGGGAGAGACCATCTCAAGGGGTTGTCTTTGTTCATTTTTTAAATATCCCTTTATTTCTTTTCCTTTGGGTATTTGATAAACAATAATTTTAAAATAGACTTTAATATTTTTTGGAACAGACTTGAATGTATAGAAAAAAAAAGAGTAGGGCTGATACAGAGTTGCCATACACCTGGCATGCACTTTCCCCAACCATAGATTCATGCCAGTATCGATGCGCACCTGTCCACTACAGGCCACACCCCACACTTTGTTCAGATTTGCTTAGCCATTACCTAAGAACCCTCTTTCTCTGTTCCAGGACCCCGTCCAGGGTACCATATTCCCTCAGTGGTTCCAGCCTCCTAGTCTCCATGGGCCAGGGCTAGGCTTCAGGCTTTTCTTTGTTCTGATGGATCTTATACTTTCTTTCTAAAATGTTTTGCCTTTATTTTTTATTTTATGTGATAGGGTTTTGTTTGTTCGTTTGTTTTTTGTTTTGTTTTGTTTTGTTGTTTTTTGCCTGCATGTATGTCTGTGCACTGTGTACATACAGTGTTCACAGAGGCCAGACGAGGGCATCGGATCCTCTGGGCCTAGGGTTATAGATGGTTGTGAGCCACCATGTGGTTGCTGGGAATCGAATGCAGGTCCTCTGGAAGAGCAGCCAGTGCTCCTAACCACTGAGCCAGCCCCCTAAAGTGTATATTTCCCAGGAAGTTGGGTCAGGTGTTGTTGTAGGATGCTTCTGTCCTGGGATTGGTCTCCTGATCTTCTCATAGTCAGGCTGCCATTGAGCCCAGAAACTTGAAGGTGGTTGGTCATGGACAGCCTACATAAACTTTCTCTTAACCTAAGCATCTAATGAATGTATGAAGCCTATAGGGTGGTTAGAAAGCTAATGATGATAGATGGTGACCAAGTCTCCTGGCTTTCAAGAGCCTTTTCTGTCGTCCCTACACATGTCACCGACCTCATCTCCCTCCTATATATACTATGAGCATCCAGCTCCCTGGCAGTCTCCCCCACGAGCCCTGGCTTGGAGCGTGATGATTCCCCTCTATGGAATGCTGTTCATTCTCTCTGCCTGGCTCACTTCTGATCTCTAGGGAAAGATGCCAAGGTCTGCTTGACTCTTCACTTCTTCCCGGCTTCGCTTCCATCCCACTCTCCCTGAGGTGACTGGTGCCATCCCTGGGGCTCCCTCGGGCATGTATGTCTGATCGTTTTGCCCTATGCTGGAAAAGCTCTTCAAGAGCTTCCTGCTCTTCCTTATTCCAACACAGCAGAAACCAGAAGCGGGAGTGTAGCCAAGACATTAGAGAAAGCTGTCATTTTCCAGGGCAGCCCCAACAAAGCACCCCACCTTTGTTCAAAGAAATGAGGTGCCGTGGTGGGTGATGCATACCAGTGATTCACCCTTTAATCTTTTAAGGGCATTTTCTCCCAGTCCCATAGTGAGAATGGAGTGTGAATATGGGACTGGCCACCAGGGGGCTCCAGGAGGCAGTTCAGCCGCCAGCAGGGGAGGAAGGCCGGGGTGGCTTCTGCAGCATGCCCTGGTCCAGCGACTCCTGAAAGAAAGTGTGTCAAAAGAGAAGTCTGTTTTGCCACTGATGTGCCAGGCTCTGTAGCAAGGACAGGATGTACCAGCCTGTTCTGCAAACATGTGTGGGCCCCAAATGTCCTTTACCCCAGAGGTCTACAGAGAGGACAAAAGCTACAGAGAACCGTGCAATGACGCTGGTAGAGACAAATGATCTTATTATGTGTGTGAGCAGACCTTCGTGCGGACTTCCTGATTTCTCCTGCTGCTCCAGTGTTAAGGGCTCACCTTAGAAACTCTTAATAGATGTTCCCAAAGCCAAGGGCACCACTGAGAAGGTGGAGCACCGACTGTCCTGAGTTCTAGGGAGAAGGGGAGAATATAGCTGTGTTGGTTTGTGGTAATGGAGGTGGAATTAGACGTTGCTCTGTGAAGTCTATTCTTTTGTTTTCATCCTTGCTATTATTAATGGTAATATCATAATATCATAACCGTGGCTTTTGTGTATTTGGTGCCTACTGCATGTTTGCTTGCCTTTGGACATAAGGAGAATTAGACCAGTGTAATCCTTAGCTGTTCAGAGAGAGAGGACGCTAAGGCCAGAAACATGAAGTGATTTGTCCAGGCCACAGTCAGATCCTGCCTGCCTTGGAGACCTGAACTCTTGGCACTCCCCTAAAGGATCTAGTCAATTTGCCAGTGGTAAGGCCTCCCTATGCCCCAGGGAAGCAAAGGATTGCCATAGGAGGTTGTGATGTATAATCATGACAGGTGAGCCCATCATTAATAATAGTAATAGTAATAATAATAATAATAACAATAATAAAAAGAACAATTGTATATCTTCCCTTTCTGGGGCCATGAGCTTCCCAGCATCCACAAGATACAAAAATACAAAGGGATGTCTGTCTGCTTAAACTGAATACTTTGTTCAAAGCTTTCATAGTTTGCTTTATGTGCAAGCCACAGTGGACCCTGTATACACTTAAGAGTCAGAATCTTCCTTCTAAGGGTGCCCCTAGTCCCAGGTGTTGGAGCTCAAACTTGGGGCTACATACTAGGCAAAAGCTGTACCATTGAGCTATACCCTCAGCCTGTGTGTGTATGTGTGTACTGGATATGTATGTTTATGTACATGTGTATAGGTGTGTGTGCACATGTATATACATGGCACTCAGAAGTGGATGCCACATGTCTTCCTATTCTCCACTATTTTTTAATGATAGGGTCTCTCACTGAACCTGTTAGTTAGACTGTCTGGCCAGTGATGGCAGGAATGGGCTTACCTCCACTCCCCTAGCCCTAAGCTGGAGATATAGACATGCTCCACACTTGGCTTCTATGTGGGTATGGGGGGTCTGAGCCCAGATCCTCATGCTTGTGTGGCAGCCACCATATTCCCATCCCTCAGTGTCTTCCTCTTCCGGGTGTGACCTGGCTACATGTGATTTTGCCTGCACAAGACCCTGCCATCTTGCCAGTCCAAACCCTTAGGGATGGGGTGGTTACATGAGATGCCACCCAGGCTCCAGAACATTGGCCCCTTCAGTTCCTTGTCCCAGAGGCTGCCTTTCCACTGTTTTTCAGGATGGGATTCTCAACAGGAGAGTCCAGCAACAAGCTGGGAGGCCACTTGCCCCAGCTGGAAGGCATTGGTCCCCGCTGGGCCGCTCTGGAAAACAGAAAGGTTATAATCACAGCACACAGCAAGTCTGCACAGGAGGGTGACCTAAAACCTCCTGGCCTTTTGCCCCACACAACAGTCCAAAACCTCTGTAAAGCCCAGACTCAGGCACACTCTCTGCCCTGGGCCCGGGATCTGAGAGCCGAGTAGTGGCTGTGCCTGGCACGCCCACTTAGCGGAACCTCAGCTCTGTGCCAGCGTGGAGCTATTAATTATTTTTCTTTGTCAAACCTTTGTCAGCAACTTCATCCCAAAAGGAATGGTTTGTTTTCCCTTTGGCGGTGTTTGTGACTGTAGTAAATAAGAGATAATTACATTCCGGTTCCTAAATTAAAGCAAAAATAGCTAGAGGTGCCAGGCAGGAGTTACTTACATTTTCCGATAGCCCACCTCCCTGGTCAAAGATTCAGCATGATTAGTTTGTTGCTTTTCGTGCAAATCTGGAGCTGCTCAAGTGGTTTAATGTAAACTTTTTATTTGTAGTGGCCCCCAAGTCTTCCTCTTTGCTCCAAGTTAATATTAAATAATGCTTCCAATTTTTTTCTTCTAGCATCGCCAGAGACATTTAAAGCCATGGGACTACAATTAAAATATGAACATTAACGTTTTCTAAACAAAGGAATTGTAGCTCAGTGGTAGAGAGCTTGCCACTAATGCATGGTGTCCTGGGTTCAATCCCCAGTGCTGTCAAAACAAATAAACCAAAAACATGAAGAAGAAAAAGAAGTGAGCATTAAGGAAGAGTAAGGTTAAGCAAGAGAGTGTATCAGAAAGCATGTGGAGATTTCTGATTTTAGTTTTTACGTCCTGTTGTTTATCTGGGTATCAGCCTCTGGTTTGGCACAGGGAGAAAGGCATTCTTGTGGGGGCTGAGAATTCCTTTCTTGATTCCATAAGTTTGTATTTGGAAAGTGAAAACACAGTCCAACGAATCCTTACAAACATTTGGTCTTATTTTCCTAAGAGGTAAAGGGAATTATGAAAGGTAATATTAGAAATGGAATTTAGAGACCTAGCGATGTGGCTCAATGGTAATGCACTTGCCTAGCATGCAAAAGACCCTGGGTTCGATCCCCAGCATCACTTAAAAGTTGGGGAGAGGGGGAATTGGATCCTTCGTCAGTTTGTTATGTAGCGCCTGGATGATGAGGAATCTGTGGACGCTGAGGAAGGAATCTGTGGATCGTGGCTGACCCTGTGCAGATGATGTTAATGATGTCTGTTGATTGGGCCTAGAGGGATTTGTCAGAACTTAATGACATGAAGGCTTCTGGGTGGAGATGTGCTCTCTCCAGAACAAGAAGTCACACCACAGAGAGAGGGGCCAGTGTCCTTTGGGAATGGAAGGCTAGATGTACAGTGTCCCATACTGTAGGCTGGCGGGCACGACTGGTCCCACACAGGCTGGCTTAACTGTTTGCTCTCTCCTCCCTGGGCAACACCCTGGTGATGTAACTTGCTGAGGACAGCCAGTCAGCATCCAGAACTTCATCCTTCGAAGGCAGGACCATGAACACCCCGAAGACATTGTGTGTCTAAGAGCAAAGATGGCATAAGAAGCTGGGAGCCTGGCAGAGGGGAAGAGGGAGAGCTTCAGCTGCCATATGCCAACCTTCTCAAGAGGCTTTCGTGTCTCCAAGTCGTGGGAGAAGGCTGCGTTTTGACAGCTCTCCATTTCAGCCACAGCAGCCTCCTGAGCATTCAGCAGCATGGCCGTGCCCTGTCGGTGCCCATCCCCAGTTGTGCTCTGATAACCAGCCAGCCAGCCCTCTCTGATGTCATTGCTGCTTAGATTTATTTAGAGGGGACAGGGAGAGCATTAGCCAGTGTTTATCCTCAGAGGGGGACTGACCTTTGCATCATCTGAACCTAAGACATTCTATGGACTACGATATATATTATCCCAGATCTTAATTTGAAGCATAAATGTTAGAATAATTTCATTTTGAAATATGATAGTAGTAAAACTCAGCATTAACATGAACAGTCAATAATTCAACTTTTATTTCAGATATCAAAGAAATATCTTTCTGTTTCCAACCAGAAGGAGAAAGAAAAAAGAGAGAGAAAGAGAGAGAGAGAGATTTAGCATTTTGCTGATAACAGCCCTTCCTCGACTTAATTTTTTCCTTAAAGAAGCAGCCTTGTAACGATTGATTTGGTCTCAGAAACCCACAGGAGCCATGCCTAGCTCTCAGGATCCCCGTGGAAAGGCACAGCGCCTGCTCCACTTAGCCCCTGGCACTGATCTCCGCCTGCCTTATTAGGAACAGAAAGTTTGAAAAGTCGGGTGAACTGCTCCTCCTCTGTTTCCCCGTTTCAGCGGCATGATGCCATGCTGAACTGACTGCTTTGGCAGAGAGGTCTTAAGTGGGATGATGGAGAACAATCTTCCTGTTTGGTGGAGGTGATTGAACAGCCCAGGTTTTCATCTGTAGAATGATTGTGACCGTGCTGAACACGAATGGCTTTGTCACCATTAGCAGGCAGATGGAGCATGTGTTTCGTATTATTAATTCGAGGCGGCCGTTAGGGCTGTTCCAGCAACTCTTAAGAGTGCAGAGCCAGCCAGTCAGCATCTTGCTCTAGTTCATGTGTGTAAGGGGCCCTGTTCAGATGATCCCTGGCCCAGACAGCCACTCTGAAGGAGATGCTGTATGACAACATCCCTGCCCAAAAAAATGAGTGCCTCATTTACAGGAAATAAGTTAAAGAGAAGGATGAGTCAGGGAACCTCAAATCAATCCCATTTCCACAGAACTGAAATCACAAATACCCCAAAACTCAAGAGTTTATGGGCACTTTTGTGCAGCTGAAATCTTTGCCCAACCCCACGAGGTCATCCTGTGCAGGACCCCTACTCTTCCGGGAGGGAAGAGGCCTGACAGGAAGAAGGAACAAGGGGGAGAAGGAGAAAGGGGAAACAGGCTTAGGGTTGGGGCTGAGCTCAGTGAGCAGAGTGCTTGTCTCCCCTGCAGGAAACCCTGAGTTTGATCCTCAGCACAAACCTTACGTGTGGTAGTACACTGTAATCAGCACTTAGGAGGTGGAGGAGGAAGATCAGTTCAAAGTCATCCTTAGCCACATAGCAAGTTCAAGGCCAGCATGGGATATGTGAGACCATGTTGAAAGAGAGAGAGAGACTGTATGCCCACCTACTCTAGAGGCAGAGGCTGGAGGATTGCTTGATCACGGGTCTCTCAGGCCAGTGCATGAAAGTGTTTGCTGAGTAAAGCCGAGGAGCTGAGGTCCCTCCCTGGAATCCATGGTAGAAGGAGAGAACAAATTGCCAAAACTCGTTCTCTAACTTTCACATGTGTGCCTGCATTTACACTCATGCACTCAAGTGTTATTACACACTCATACTCAGACAAGCATAATCAACGAGAAAGGGAAGGGAAGGATGAAAGAAGGCAGGAGACAGTGAGGGCAGAAAGCTGGAAGGTTAGAAGATGGATGACTGTCAGAAGGTGGGTAGGTATCCAGTCTCGGGAAAAACATGGTATGTCAAGTGTCCTTCCCAGTACATCTGCCACGTGGGCTTCTGGTTAGCAGACTACCAAAGTCAAAACAAAACTGTATGTTTTAAAAATGTCACTAGTTATTGGTGAGCTCACAGAAGAGAGGCTTAAGGGGGTTTTATTTTGAAACTAGCTTTATGGAGATCTGTGTCTGATTCATGTTCAGCAGGGCCACAAGCACTGTGTTCAGCATGGCCACAAGCACTGCGCTACTTTTTGAGCACGGTTCCAGGTCTGCCGTCTTGAGGGAACATGTGTCCATTGATCAAAATAATTGATCTGAGAGATGTATGGATATTGTAAAAACATTTCTGATGCAAGCATTGCAAATTTAGGGTTTAAGAATGTATTCTTTTGATGTTTTGAGACAGGGTCTCATGTAGCCCAGGTTAGCTTTGAGCTTGCTCTATAGCTGGGAGTGACCTTGAACTTCTGATCCTCCTGTCTGTGCTTCCCAAGTGCTAGGATCACACAGATGTTCACCACCACACTCAGCTTAAGGAATTTATTCTGAAGAAATAAATGGATCAGGTGTGATTATGTTAAGAATCTTGTTCACCTCCCTCACGCCATCTAAGTAGACTTACACCGAAAAGCCCACAGTGGGGTTTTTGTTGGTGTTGTTATTATTCCTTGTTTGAATTATTTGTTTGTTTGTTTGTTTACTTATTTTTATTTATTTATTTATTTATTTATTTGAGACAGGGTCTCGATGGGGCTGGAAAGATGACTTAGCAATTAAGAGTACTTGCTGTCTAACAGAGGACCAAGGGATCTGATGCCCTCTTCTGGCCTCCATGGACACTGCATTCACATTCACAGATACACACACAGAATTTAAACATTAAATCTTAAAAGAAGGATGAGACTAGTTAAATAAATGATGGCATATCATAATAAGATTTATAACATACTTAAAAATATAGCTCTGTATTCTCATGGAGACTGATTTCTGTAGTATATTATCTATAATGTTTTTCATAGGATGTATGTAATTGCATGTAATCCATATAAAAACACATGCTTGTACTTGCATTTAACAAAGTCTGGAAACATGGTCCTAAGGTATTAGCAGTGATTAAATCTGGAAGGTAGGATTTGGAGTGCTTAATTTTTCTGTTGTATTTTCCTAATTCATTCTCTATCATGAATATGTATGACTTACCTAATATATAAAAAAAAAAAAAAAAAACAAAAAAAAAACGGTAGGAGGGGGACTTTTTCACCCAGAGGGCATTTACTTAAGCTTTTTTTCTACAGAGAAGAGTCTGAGTTCAGTGCGAGTTTATAGAGCCTTGCTCAATATTAAAGTAAAAAAAAACAAAAACAAAAACAAAAAACATTCCAAATGTCAGAGCTAAGGCTGGAGCCCAGTTGGTAGACTGCTTGGCTGGCATGCACAGAGCCCTGGGTTCCGTCAGCACTGCATAAACACAGTGAGATATGCACACCTGTAATCTCAGCACATGGGAGGCAGAGGCAGGAAGATCAAGGAGTTCAAAGTTATCCTTGGCTACAGAGAGTTGGAGACCAGCCTGGGCTACATGAGAGACCTACCCTATCTCAAAAACGAAAACAAGAAAAATATCAAAACAAAAACACTAAATATCAAATACAATCCCTCCCACCCCCCAGGTGTCTGGTGTGAGACCTTCCTTTTCACTTAGGGCTGACCTGAGTGGTCTAGAGATGGCAGATGATCTGTTAGAGGCCATTCTTGGTGTGGGCAGCTCCCATGAGGCCCCTCTTTCCTCTATACTAGACCCACGACTGCCCGGTTCTGACAGGAGGCATTCATGACCTCCTCAGCCAGGTATTTTGAAGACCTTGGAGTGAGATGGGGAGGCCAAATCGCTGATTTCAAAGACAAAAAGAAAAGTCTGCCCTATTCTCAGACATCCTCCGAGGAAGTCAGTGCGGGCCAAGGTAGGGATGGTGGCTGGGGCACAGGCTGCCTGGCCGGTTTCTGGCAGGGCGATGGGAGTTCTGTTATCCTGCCTCTCCCCAGTCTCCACCTTCCATCTGCTTGGAGGCTGTGGTGACCTCTAGATGAAGCTCTGGGCCTGGGCTTGCAGCTCCTGTTTTCCTTGTTGCTTCCAGCTGGTCCTATCCCTGGGGCAGGATGGGTGTGGGAGGGAGACAGGACAGTGGGATTCTTCAGTGGGTGGGTTCTTGGCCTGAAGCCCTTAAGAGCTTCTCTGCTTCACCAGCACAGGCAGCTCCATCCCCACCCACAGAGCTCTGGGTTGGGACGTAAGATCCAGTTCTGACCAGATCTGGGGCCAGTATGAGGATCCCTGGTAACTGCCTATCACCGTTACCTCGACTCTGCCAGCCAGGGGCTCCCTAACTCCAGCATCTGCAATTCCAGCCTTACAGAGAGTGGAGATAGAGGCAGGAGTAGCTACCGGAACACAAGGAAGTGCTCCAAATGGGGCCTGCACACTGGAGCAGTGGTGACCAAGCACCAAGCACTCTTGAAGAAGTCAAAATGTGCAGCAGGAATTCTTAAAAAAAAAAAAAAAGTTGCACTGTCAAGATGGCTCAGTAGGCAAAGGGCTTGTTTCATGCAAGTCTCCAGAAGCTGCCCACGTAAAGCAGGAGGTAGCGCACGGCTGTGACCCCAGTGCTCCGAGGGTGAGGCAGGAGGGAGAGACAGAGAAATCCCCAAAGCTTGCAGGGTAGCTTGCCTGGCATACACATTGGAAAACAATAAGAGATCCTGCCTCAAACTGTGTGGAAGACGAGGACTGACGCCCAAGGTTGTTTTGTGGCCTCCACATGTGTGTGCCGTGTGGCATATGTATTCTCTCTCTCTCTCTCTCTCTCTCTCTCTCTCTCTCTCTCTCTCTCTCTCTCTCTCTCACTCTCTCTCTCTCTCTCTCTCTCTCTCTCTCTCTCTCTCTCTCACTCTCTCTCTCTCTCTCTCTCACACACACACACACACACACACACACTTACACACATGTCATATACACCCGTAAGATATATGAGATAAACCAACCATTGTCATGGAATACTTAGGAATAACATACAGTCCTCCCTCTCAGCCATTTAAAGTGTACAGTTCAGTAGTTCCAAGTCATTCACGTTGTTATGGAGCTAGCCACACCTAACCCTTCTCGTATTGCAAAACCAAAACCTAGCACCCGTGAAACAGCCTCATTCCTCCTCCAGCAGATCCTGGAGACCAGTGCTCTACTTCACATCTTTATAAATCCGAGTTCTCTAGGTACCTCAGAGTGGAACCGTCGTGGCTGGGGGTGTAGCTCAGCGGTAGTGGTAGAATGCTTATATGCACAAGGAAGGTCCTGCGCTTGATTCCCAGTATTGGAAGGGAGTGTGTGTGTGTGTGTGTGTGTGTGTGTGTGTGTGTGTGTGTGTGTTACACATGTGAAGACCAGATGGCAGCCTTCGGTGTTGTTTCTCATGCGCTGTCTGCCTTGTTTTGATACAGGGTCCCACGATGAACGTAGCCCACTGAATAGTCTGGGATGGCTAGCAAGTTTCAGAAATCGGCCTGTCTCCACCTCCCCAGCACTGGGATTATAGGTTGCCCCACACATTATATGAAGTTTACCACTTTTTGCTCCTCTGTAGATGAACACTTGGGTTACTTTCACCTTTTAACTATTGTTAGCATTGTGGCCGCAATCAAGGCATGCCTGTTTGAGCCCCTGCTTTCAATTCAAGTGTGTACCCAGAAGGAAGATGGCAGGTTATATACAGGGTAAATCTAGTTTCAGCCTGTAGAGGAGCTGCCATTCATTCCAGTCTGTAGTGGCCACACCATTTTATGTTCCTATAACAGAGGACAAGTGCTCAGTGTTCTCATGTCTTTGTTAACACTTGGTTTCCTTTATCTGATAGGAGTCATTCTAGCCAGGCCTGGTAGTGTAAGCCTATAATCCCAGCTACTCGGGAGGCTTACACAGGCAGATCACAACTTCAAAGCCAGCCTGGACTATAGAATGAGTTCAAGACCAGCCTTGGCAACTCACTGAGATGGATCAGTGGATAATATGTTGGCTGTGCAAGCATGAGGATCTGAGTTCTGATCCCCAGCAGCCACAGAAAAGCCAGGTATGATTTCAGGGTGTAGGGAGCAGAGACGACATAATCCAGAGGCTTGTGGACCAGCCAGTCTAGCTGAAACTGTGAGATCCAGGTTCATTGAGAGACCCCATATTGAGAAATAAACTGAAGAGTGGCAATCAAGGACAACACCCAACCTCAACTTCTGGCTTCCAAATACACACACACACACACACACACACACACACACACACACACACACACACCCCAGAAGAAGAGGGCTGAAGATGTATAGCTCAGTGATGGAATAGAACAGTGATCATCTTACTGGGAGCAGCACAGTATCTCATTGTGGTCTTCATCCAAGGGTCCCTGAGGAATAGCAACTTGAATGTTTTCATGTGTCCATTTGCATATCTTCTTGGGAAAATGTCTGTTCAGGTTCTCTGCCCTTTTAAAAACCAAGTTGCTTTGGGTCAGTGAGATGATTCGGTGGGTAAAGGCACCATTGCCAAGCCTGATGACCTGAGTTCAGTCCCCAGGACCCACATGATGAAAGGTGAGAACCAACTCCTGCAAGTTGTCCTCTGACTTGTACATGTGTTCTGAGGCATGTATGTGGACCCCCTTGCACCCCCAAGTAAATACATAAACACAATACATTTCTCAGTTAGGTTGCCTTTTTCATTCTTGACTTGTAGGAGTTCCTTATATAGTCTCATATTAACCCTTTAGTCAATAGATGGTCTGCAGTATTCTTCCTGTCTCGGGGGGTCACCACGTCACTCTGCTGACTGTGTCCTTGGAGGCCCAGCTTTTCCTTCTGGTGCTCTTCAGGCTACCTGTCCCATACTCCTGCCTGGCTTGTGCTGGTGTTAACTAGCAGTTTTCCCTGAGGTGATTTAAGCTGAAGGAAAGTGAGGAAGGATGTGAACTTTACCCATTTTGTTTGGAAAGTAAGGTATGAAGCCAGAAGCCACTGATGAGCAGTTTGGAAAGACAATAAAAAAGATAAGAAAGTATAATGGAAGGAATGCAATGTGGGCTTGAATACTAGTCCAAAGTTGAGCAAAGTAGCCTGAGAAGTCTGCATTACCAGACACTTCAGACTTCCAGGGTTGAGAACCAGAGGGTCCAAATGATTTAAACACACACGCACGCGTGCAAGAAGATGGGGGAAGACGGGCCCTTGATGATTTGATGGGGGTACAGCATGCATTAGGGAAGGAGTTATTGGATTGAAATTTGAATCCAGGAGTTGATAATTCCTTCTGATGAGGGAAAGGAGGCCCATGCTGAGGTTTGCTCAGGGAGGAAGCTGAGGCCGCTAATTAGGAGAGAGGGAGGGCTTTTCAGAGCCCTGAGGAAGTGACAGCAAGCTGACTGAATTCCTTTCATCCTTCCACATCAGGGTTCCAGGACAATGAAGGAGGCACAGTCAGAGTAGACAGCGCTTTGGGAGGGAAAGGAGCACAGGGAGCAAGGGAGGAAATGGCCAAAGCCCACACGGCCTTTGGTTTCTGTTAATAACTTGAAGAAGGAAAGGAAGTACAGCACGGCAGGGAAAACCATAGCCGAGGTTGCCTATCCGAGCCCCTGGAAGTCAGGACAGTCAGGTCAGCCGAGGCTGCCAGCAGCATCCCAAGACTCCTTGAGCAGCCAGGAGGCAGGGAAACTGGAAACACACCGTGCTGGGATTCAGAAGTCGGCAGCATGGCCCTGCTGTGCATAACTCTGCTTCCCAGGCTCCGCACAGCTCCTCCACAAACAAAGGCCTCACAGAGGAAGAATGTCAGCCAGAGCTCTTGGAAGGCAGGATGGGCCAGGCCACAGGATGAGCAGCACCAGCTTCCTTACAGGGAAGAATGGAGGCCCATCAGAACCCATCATACTAGACCAGGCCTCTGGGCTGGGAGTTCCTGCATGTGCCAAGTCCGCTGTTCTGCTCTCTTGCTACTGGATGGCTTCTCTACTTCCTCTCAGGTCTTTTCTCCCCACGTCCACTTCTGCTGACCTGTCTGTCACGTCCAGTCTCAGAACAGCACAGGAAGGCCTCTCCCGGTACTCTATCAGCCTCCGGATATCTCAGCAGTAATTTGACTGCCTGCCATTCCTTTGTCTTGGTATTTTCCAGGTTGGACTACTAAGAAAGATGCTGTAATTGCCCAGCTCATCCTTAAGTGCCAAATCTCGTGATAGGCCACAGGCAAGCCTCCTGCTTGGCCATCTGGACCAAACAGCCCAGTCTGGATTGTGTGGTACCAAATATGGCCACCTAAGGTATCTCATCCTTGCTCTGTTGGAACACAGACTGCCTGTGGCGCCTCTGACATTGTAACAATGTTGCAAGTTCTCTTGGATTCTGTTACCTATAATTGAATGGTATTGATGAGCAAACTACAGAGGGAACAAGAACTAAGAATTTAATTGTTTTTAATTCCTAAAACCTACCAGTCTAACTCTCTGAAAATAGACTGAGCATTTCATTGCATTGAGAGAGGGGATATTTGCATGAAGTCCTTTGGGGTCCACAGAATTTACCGATTTTTCTGATCTGACTTGGAAAACCAGCCAAGGATCTTTCTTTACCAAGGCTACATACATGGTTACTGTGGGAACAGAGAACTCAGGGTTTGGCTTACAAAAGACGGAGTTGCCCCCACACACTCTGGAACTAGTGAGATGAGGTGTCCACCCTCTGGGGGAAATGGGAGACAGAGTGGATCCCAGGCCTCATTCTGAGCAAGTTGGGGGACTAGGAGAGAGAGGATACATCTTCTCACAGAAACTTCTAGACTTCTTTAGAATTACTGTTATTCTGCTTTCAGAAGGGGGCAGAGTCCCCAGGAAGGTGATTCTGCCCAGCCCATTATTTTGTGTTCTTGGTATCTGAATTTGACAGAGGCAGAATGGACCAAGACGACACCTGTCTTGGGTCACTTATAAATGAGTCCCACTGTTCCTTGATGTTATTCTGAAGCTTTTGTATGGGAACCTGTGTGGGGATGTGTGATATGTGCATATCCACATTCTGTGTGCCACAGCATGAGTGTAGAGGTCAGGAGACACCTTGGGGGAGTCAGTCCTCACCTTTCATAGGGGGCCTGAGTGACAAAACTCAGGTCTTCAGACTTGGGCTGCAAATGCTTTTAGCTAACCCAGCCATTTCAGTGGCCTGCCAGTCTAAATTCAACTGAATTCTTCTGTCAGAAATACTTCTAAGATTCGTATTTACTGCATGTCTCTCATCACCACAGGGAGAGGTATGTGTGTATATAATATAAATTATATGCTTTATAGCTGTACAAATGTCACTTCAATTCTATGACTGTTATGTGTAATCGTCTGTACCCTTAGGATGCTCCAAATTCATATGTAGGTAGCTTGCAGAATGTATTTCTTCTTTAATATTTTTATTAATTCTTGGAGAATTTCATACCATAGATTGTGGTCATATTCACTCCTCCCCCAATTCCTCCCACATCTACCATCTACATCCTCCCCTCCCAACCCACCCCACTCTGAGTGCTACCCCCATCAAGTCCAGTTTGTGTTGACCAACTGGTCTTGGGTGTGTGGCCTGCCCTGGTATGTGGTTGACCTACCAAGAGTTGCATCATTAGAGAACATTGAGTCTGTCTTCAAGAGCTCCTCAGCTAGTGTAGGGGTTCGCGCCTCCCTTCCTCCCTCCATGCAGGGATTTCTGGCTGCTTGAGCTTGTGCAGGTTTTGCGCATGCTTTTAGAGCCGCTGTGTGTTCTATGTGTAACTGCTGTGTTGTATCTGGAAAACTCTGTTTCCCTGAGGTCAGCCACCGTGTGTGGTTCTTATGATCTCTCTGCCCCCTCTTTCTTGAAGGTCCCCAAGCCTGGCAGGGAGAGGTGTGATATTTATGTCCCATTTGGGGCTGAGCACTCTGGTCTCTTAGAATACATTTCTTAAAGTCTTTCCGATTCCATGAATGATAATAAAAAAAATGTTGTTCGGGGATCTAATAGGGACTTCATCCCTGGGAGCATAGTAGCCAGTTCTTGGAGACTCTTCATGTGGGGGGCCCTTGAGAATAATTGTACACGTCAGTCATCCTCCTTTTGGGGATACTAATTGCAACAGAGAATGTAGATTTGTGATGTTAAAAAAACAAAACAAAACAACCACATCAGATGGCCGTTTTATTGAATTTGAATCTGAATTTCATAAATAAATTACCTTCCAAGTAGAAGCAAAGAAGGTGAGGTGTGAACCCTTCACTTGGTTTAACTTGTTCACTTGTATTCAAATTATTAAAGGTAGAAAAAAAAGATGCCAAGCTGAGGGATGATAAGTGTATTCTAGTTTTGTTTCTGTCACTGTGATAAAATATCCTGACAAAAAGCGACTTAGGCAAAAAGAGATTTATCCTGCTTACAATTCCAGGTCATGGTCCCTCGTGGGGAGAAGTCACGGTGGCAGGAGCCTGAAGCATCACATCCACTAGGAGCAGAGAGAAATACATGCATGCAAGCCTGTTTGCTTGCTTTCTAGCTTTCTCCTCTTTCGCACAGTTCAGGAACCCTTGCCTGGGGAATGGTGCAGCCCACAGTGGTCTGTATCTTCCCATATCAATACCAAGACAACCTGATCTAGGCAATTCTTCAATTTATACTCTTTTCCTTGGTGGTTCTGGCTTGTATTGAGTTGACAATTAAAAACTATCACAATGAGGGTAATGGGTTTTGACATATGGAGCAGAAACACATGGAAAGTGGCAAGATGTTAAAGATAGATGCTTCCATCTGATGACAGAAGACAGCTCCAAAGCTCTTTGGAGTAAGAGTTCTTCTGGGGGCTTAGACCTAGAGCCCAAGACCTGTCCTTAAAGAAGAAAATGGTAGAGCTGGTGATGCTGCTGCTGCTGCTGACGATGATGATGATGATGATGATGATGATGGTGACGACAATGATGGTGATGACTACCATGAAGTTAGGATATCTTGCCAGACTCGGGCTTGGCATTGTGATTGTTTGACATGTGATGGACAGAAGGTGGACAAGCAAGAGGGACCACAAGCGTCTGACATGACACTAGAGCCGCACTGATGGTGCCCAAGAGGGAGTCCTAACGTTTCTGCTCTGAATAGAAATGTTTACATGTATCCCAAAGAAACAAAGCAAAGGGACAGAGAGATGGCTCCGCAGTCAACCGTGCGTGGTGCTCCTGCAGCTGCAGCAAGTCCAGTTCCCAGCAGACCCAAGTTTGGGTGTGGGGTGGCTCACAACCACCTGCGACTCCAGCTTCAGAAGACCCAATACCTCCTTCTGGCCTCCATGGAAATCTGCGCTCACATACATGCACATACCCACACACATACACATGATTAAAACTAAAATACATCTTAAAAATTCAAAATACTGTTTCTACTGACAACATCTGCTAGTAAAAACAAACAGATAACAAAACAAGTTGGGGGCTGTCTACACTTGAGTTTCTTCCCTTGTCAGTGAGATTGCATGCTTCCCCAGGTTAGCTTACTAGGGACGGTTCTCGGTGTGCGGAACGCAGAGAAGTGACACCACGGGGCTAAAGCTGGCCAGATCTGCTCCTGCTTCTCCTTAGCTGATGTCACGTCGCTGATGGCAGGAGGTGTTTATACCCCGATATAAAGCTTATTTTGTTTGGAATTGTAAATCTCCATCCTATTGATCATGATTTAAAGTGATCCTTTCTTTATGTTTACCTTGTTCCTTTTATTAAAAGAGTCTAAGGTACTTTAAAACATTGGAGCCCTCGTATGGCTGTCTGCCTTACGACTCTGTGTCTTCGGCAGCCATGAGTCATCTCTTCACTATATTGGGGGCACATCATCCTTTCTTGTTTATTGCTTGCTGTGTTTAATTAGTTCATTGACCGATTTGGAAAGAATGATTCTATTTGGTGAGTTATGGATATAATATATTTTTCTTCATATTGATATTCATTTGTTCTACCCACATTTATTAAGTGGTAATTCTTTCATCCGTTATTGGGACTCTTAGTTTTATTTTGTTCACTATGTCCTAAGGACTCTTAAGTGCTTAAATCTATCTCTGCAATCATTATTTTATTAGTCTTTGTCCTGGCTTTGATCCAGCAAAATTCAGTTTTGATGAAGATCACTTTATAATATGTCTTAAAATTTGATTAGTGCATCCTCCTCCACTCTTGGGTATTATTGTGTGTGTGTGTGTTTCCTCCTTAATTTTGCCAGTGATTTATCACATTCTGGAGTATTCTAGCAGGAATGTAATTGTTATTATGTTAATCTATTTTTCATCTTACAGACTAATCATTCTGACATTACCATGAGTTTTCTAAATCAGGGCTAATGAATCTAACTTTGTTTAGTTAGAATTCTTTTGTTTTTCCCCATTACACCTTTTATTTTGTTAGATAGCTCATCTATCTAGATAGGTAAGTTTTTAAATACTTAATTTTTTTCTAATTTTATGTCAGGGGTATGGGTTTGGCCAGTTTTCTATTTAACTAATTGTATATCTGCAAAAGAAAAAAGTACTATTTCTATTTCTGTCTTTTCCATATTTAGTTTCTATTTCCTTTTCCTCTTAAGCCTGTGGGGCTTTCCCCTTCCTATAGAAGTGCTGAGAGGGTTGCCTGCGGCTTCTACCTGAACTTGCAGAGTAAAGTCCTTTCTGGCCATCATGGTCGCTGATAGCCACTCATGATTATTTACACTTAAATGGAGTGTAAAAGAAATAAAAATTTAGCTCCCCAGTCCGTGAGTCATGCTTATGTGCTCCACGGGTGCCTGTGACTAGTCACTACCAGCTAGCACCCCCGTTGCACGTCACAGCATACAAATGAGTACGCCCATGACCCCAGTGGGTCACCTGTTGGAGGGCTTCTCATAGAATGTTTGCTATGGTGGCTGTGTGTCTCTGAAATAAACGAGTTTATTAGGCTGTTACAGATGCTAGCCACAGGTTTCTACAACCCCCGCCGTGTTGATGGGAGTTGGAGCAGTATGTCAGAACTGGAGTTCAGAGTATTTTTGTGATGAAAATTTGGAGAAGGAAAGTAACTCTGCACTGGCTGTGGAGGAGCCAATGAGCCAGCAGTGGTGGCCCACGCCTTTAATCCCAGCATTCAGGCGGTGGAAGCAAGCAGATCTCTGTGAGTTCAAGGCCAGCCTGGTCTACCTAGCGGGTTCCAGGCCAGTCAGGGCTACACAGTGAAACCCTGTAGAGAGTAGATGAGACAAAGCTGAGAAGCTTTGGGATATGAGGGTGACTCTAAGGGGAACTGTAGCTGCTTCTAGGGTGGCTAGGGTGAGCAGTCTGGGACCTGGTGTAAAGAGAGGGGACAGGTGCCTTGCCTGGTGATCAACTGTGATGATTTTTTTTTAAAGGCTTTTTGAAAATTTTTTAATTCTATGCATGGGAGTGGGGTGGGTATGTGTATATGAGTGCAAATGCCCTAAGTGGTCAGAGGCATCTGATCCCCTAGAACTGTTTGTGAGCTGTCCAGTTGGGTGCTGGGAGCCAAACTCAGGTCCTCCACTAG
Organism: Peromyscus eremicus; assembly: GCF_949786415.1. NCBI lineage: Eukaryota > Metazoa > Chordata > Mammalia > Rodentia > Cricetidae > Peromyscus > Peromyscus eremicus. Next base: position 89,755,323 of record NC_081416.1, on the reverse strand, counting down.
AGCAGTTTGGGCTTCTAAGCACTGAGCCATCTCTCTAGCCCCTGTGGTGTGATTTAAATCCAAATTTCAACCTGTATTCTGGAGCATGAATCCATTCTTTGTAGTTTTGGTTGGGGTTTTGTTGGTTTTGCCTAAGCTGTTCACCACCCAGCTCCCCTCACCTCTCCTTCCCTCCATCTCTGGCCCTTGTGATTACATTTAGTTGTCAGAAACTTTTTATAGTGAACACTCTGTCCCATCGGGGATGTTGATCCTAGGGAGGGTGGGGCCTGGAAGGTGATCAGAATTAGAAGTCCTGAGGGTGGGACGTCCAGGAGGTGAATGGTGGGATTTATGAGAAGAGGAGAAAGACCTGGTATTCATGTTGCTGCTCTCTGCTGTGTGTGTGATCTGGCACAAGGGCCTTCACCAGATGCCAGTACCAGAACCCTGAAAGAGAAATTTCTCTATAAAATACCTAGTTTGTGGTATTCTGTGGTAGCAATAGAAAATGGACCAAGGTATATATTAAGACTACTATTAAAGCTCATCTTTCAATCTATAATTGTTTAAAACACTAAAATGTTTTTTGTTTGACTTGGTGTTGGGGATGGAGCACACAGGAGCCATGTCTGAAGACAAGAGCCTGATCTCTCTTACTACACTACCGCCATGTGGGTCCCAGCTATCCAACACAGGCCATCAGGCTTGGCAGCAAGTGCCTTTAAGCCACTTAAAGTCATTTTAGCAGCCCATCTTTTCTAATTTTAGAGGAAAAAATCCTATCTTTTGATTTTAAAGAATTCTTATAAAAATTAATGTTGAAAGTAATATATGTCTATAATCCCAACTACTAAGGAGACTGAGGCAGGAGGATTGCAAGTTCGGGACCAGCCTGGGCAATTTAACAAGTTCCTATTTGAAATTCAAGTTTCCTTTTAAAGGGGGCTAAGAAGGTAGCTTTATGGTAGAATGCTTGTTTAGTGTGTAGAAGGCTGAAATTTCCTCCCCAGGTTGAGGGAAGGAGGGAAGGAGTGAGTGAGTGACTGAGAGGGGTAAGTTAGCTGAATATTATTTATCGTCTGCCAGCACTTTTTAAAGATTTATTTTAATTTTATGTGTATGAGTATTTGCCTGTATGTATGTATGTATACTATGCATGCAGTGCTTCTAGGGGCCAGAAGAGGGAATCGGATCCCTTGGAACTGGTGTTGGAGCTGGTTGTGAGCTGCCATGTGGGTGTTAGGAACTAACCCAGGTCCTCTGCAAGAGCAGCTGGTGCTCTTAACTGCTGAGCCATCTCTCCAGCCCCTCAGAATAATCTTATATTTCAAAAATGTTTTTATGTCCAAGTGTTGAACTATCTCCTTAGTAGTCCTAATTCTCTGCCCTTGTGAGGTGGCTCATAAGTGATTCTGAGACATTTCCCTTTTCTTTTTGGAGGATATTAATTAGGATTTCTTAAACTATTAAGACAAACCTACCATTTGTTGTTGTTATTGTTGTTGTTGTTGTTGTTGTTGTTCTTCTTCTTCTTCTTCTTCTTCTTCTTCTTCTTCTTCTTCTTCTTCTTCTTCTTCTCTCTCTCTCTCTCTCTCTCTCTCTCTCTCTCTCTCTCTCTCTGTGTTTGTGTGTTTGTGTGTGTGTGTGTGTGTGTGTGTGTGTGTGTGTGTGTGTGTATTGTCAGCAGGTACAGGTGAATATATACCACCTAGACTAGAAAACACTAGGCTAAGTGCTAGATGGCAGAATACCCCAAACCCATCCAACATAAACAATCAGAAACCCTAAGAGTTGTCACCACCCCTCTTCCTGGAGTCTTCTGGGCTCCCCTTTGAGTTTTATTGTCTCCTCCACTCTACCCCCCCACTAGTCTTTCTAGGGCAGGCTCCTCAGTGACACACCCTCTTTGGGGAAGCTGACCTTGTGGCCTCTTCCCAGCGCTTTGCAGAGAGTGGCTTTGCTGTGTACCCGTCCTGGTCCTGAGGACACCCTCTTCCAAGTGCCCTGAAGTGATAGCTCTCTGCTCATGTCTCCATGTTTTCCTTAAGTGTGTCACTCACCATGGCAAATAATTATCCTAGCTTTGTCCTATTATCTAATTGCCTCCTGTGTCATTACGTGTGTCTCCCGGGTCTGGCATCCCTTTAGGGACAGGGTGGAAGGAGGCTTCAGGTCTGTTTATTTATTTAACACAAGCTGCTCTACAGTGCTAAGTTTGTGGCAAACATTCAGAAATTCTCTCTGAGTGAGCAGGTAGGAAATCAGTGATTTTTACCTTATTCTCCGGCAAAACCTAAACTCTGGCCAGGGGTGCGTTTGATTTGTTTTAGTGAACTGTTGTAACTCATTAGGAGAAAGAAACAAAAGGGTTCCCACAAGGGGCCAGGCTTACCTTCCAGGCTGTCTAATTCAGCCATCCATCCTCTCCTGTTCAATGCTTAGGTAACCGCTGAGTGGCTCCCAGGCGCTGATATGGAGGCTTCAGGGATGGACAGGGTAAGTGCCTACCCTGGTTTCCTGGTGTTCCCAGTCCAGCATTATTAAGCAAATAAACCAACAAATAGCCGTATAATTACAAATTGTGCTAAGAACCATAAAGGAGAGAGAATGGTGTAGATGATTACAGTTAGCTTAGGAGTTGAGCAGGCCTCTTCAGATGAGGAGGTGACTGTGTAAGCTGAGAATCTAACAGCAGGCCATCAGTCAAGCAGAGAAGGCAGTTAGAGGAAGCAGTGTGTGCAAAGGTCCTGAGGCACGGGGTTGTTTTGTTCCCTTGAAAAGCAACCAAAAGCCAGTGTGTGCCTGGAGCATGGTGAGTCAGGGTGGAGGGCTATGGGGGGAGCCACGTCCTAATGGGAAAGGCTTGGGCAGTTGGGTGCAGGAGACCAGGGTCTCATGTAGCCCAGCTAGAATTCACTGTGTAGCAAACTTGGCCTTGATTTTTTGATCCTTCATGTCACTATATCCCAAGTGCTGAGATTCAAGGCATGTATCACCACACCCAGCTATATAGATATTATTAATATTCTCACTTCCCAGTTGAGTGGTCAAGGCCCAGTGGTGACAGGCAAGGACACAGGTGTCACTGGAATGTTCACGGAGGGACTAGGAAATACTCAGATCTTGAGCCTGCAGAGTCCACAGGCTGGCCACCACGGGGCCATATAACTATGTCTTTGGGGCCTTAAGCAGCTGGTGGAGTTGGTCAGTATGGGAGCAGACAAACTGAGAGCATCTTTCCATAGTGCAGGTGAAAAGTCACAGCTCTGCACCTGGGGTGCTATGTCATTGCAGAGAAACGGACATTCTAGGGTGACAGAGGGATGTGGAAATATTTGTATGAATAGATTTGTTGTATTTAGTATGAAATAAAAGGCCTTGAAGGTACTTTTGTTTGTTTGTTTGTTTGTTTGTTTGTTTGTTTGTTGAGACAGGGTTTCTCTGTATAGCTCTAGCTGCCCCAGAACTTGCTTTGTAGACCAGGCTGGCCTCAAGAAGGTACATTTTTTTTTTAACTGTAGATTTTAAAAAAGAAACAAAAAGTCCCGAGCTGTATCACAGCACAAAGAGAGACATAAAGACAGGATGAGACACAAAATCACAAGGTAAGCTTTTTCATTTTAAGTAACACGGAAGAAATGGCAAACAAGAAAGGAAATATTATTTAAAAGTTTGTCACTTCTCTAGGCCATTACCCATGACTCCTTGCAGCATTAGCTAACCAAGCTAAAACAGAGACAGTGACAGCATGAGATAATGGAACCAGTCAGCAATTTATTGCCATTAAGGCTGACAGGAGATCTTCTGCCCTCTGTGTGGCCTCCCCTTCCCTGCCTGCTGAAGTTTGATCAGTCTTCATGACCCTGCTCAAACCCCTGCCTAGGGTGGAAAAATAAAACCGTCAATATGAATATGTGGTAGGTTTGGTGCAAACTGGCAGTTGACAGCAGCCAGGGCCAGCCCTGGTGTCTGGGTTTCTGCTCAGCCTTCTGAACAATGGGCTTCAGAAATGATTCCCACCACAGAAGACCCAGTTTTGAAAAGCAAATTTTGGTGCTTGAAGATATTTTTAAAAAAGTGTTGGTGGTGTTAGCATACACCTTTAATCCCAGCACTCAGGAGGCAGAGACAGGAGAAGCTCTTTGAGTTCAAGACCAGCCTGGTCCACAGAGTTCCAAGACAGCCAGGGCTATACAGAGAAACCCTGTCTCAAAAAAACAAAAACAACAACAAAGTGTCTAGAAACTTCTGCCATGGTGGTTTATCAACAAGGCAGTATAAAATGGAAAGGCAGCATCTATTAACAGTATGAAATGTTACCTTTTAGACAAAAACTTCAAATGTAGCTGTTCTGTGACTACCTTAGAGTCTCCTGAGCAGGTGAATGGTCGTGGCTAGAAGTACATTGCCTTTAGGTTCTCAAACTGTAATATAAAGTGATCCATTGAGGGTATCTGAGGAATGCCTGGGCCTGGGCTAAGCGCATCCCTGAGAAGCTATGGACTGGTCATTTCAGGGACTTCCTGAGGTTTCTGAGTTGTTTATATCCTGGATCTTAACAAAGCCTCTCAGAAATTTATTGAGTCTTTAGAACTTTCTAAGTCTTAACAAGTGTCTAAGGAAATAACTGCACAATACAAGGGAGTCTCTGGCCCAGGAGCCACGCATGCATGGACAGTAGTGTGTTTGAGTATTGCACACACAGCATCTGGCATGTATTCAGTACGCAGCAAAGTCCATCCATTCCCACATCACCATCACCCTCATTGCTGGGAGATGCCCAAGGATCTTGGTTGGAACCATGTCTGGTACCCAGGTACTCTTAGACTTTGTCAATGCAAGGGGAGCAACTGACTAAGGGAATAAACACATTTTGAGCACATGCCCATGCAGGCACCTTTAAAAGGTTCAGTGGAAGCACTGGTGACTGACCCTTGTCCAAATCAAGATGGGTCATCAGTATGAAATGGTACTGGTTGAAAAGTCAACCCAAGGGTTTCATTTTTCTAAATGCTACGTGAATGAAAGCAGAAGGAGCTGCAGAAATTGGAGGGAGAGGTCAGTTCTGTGGATTGGCAGGGAGAACACATTTTGTGTTCACCTAGTCTACGATGGGGTTGAGAGCTTTAAAGTGCATCAGCCCTTTGTCCTCTTCGCAATGAAAATGGGAGAGCAGCCCTCTCCCCAAGGCCCAGGATCTCTAGACACCACCATTCAGCTGCATGTTAGTAAATGTTCCACCAGCTTTCCAGGGGGGGAAAAAAAAAGTTATGTGTAGGAACAAGTCTATAAACTTATTATAACTTTCCTAACTTAAAAGCTATGTAGCATACATTTCACAAGCAATAATAAAATCTCCACTCCTCCACCTAGTAAATTCTGTGCAGACAGTTGACTCGGAGTGGGCGCTTTTACTTATTTCTCTTGAGTTCTTTTAGCTATGGCTAGCTTATGCTGCAGTTTAGCCACGATTGCACTGTTAGAATTTTCCCCCAAGTCCAGTAACCCTTCCCCAGTAAATGTATTGCCATATCCTGGTGTGCAGCATAAGACTGTAATCCCAGCACTTGGAAGGCTGAGGCAGGAAGATCTTGTTTGTGACTAGCCTGGAATGCAGTAAGACCCTGTCTCAAAAAAAAAAAAAAAACAGTCCCGTGTAGGGACTGGGCAGATGGGCTCAGGCAGTAAAGCGTCATAAAGCGTCATAAGGACATAAGTTCTAGACTCAGAAACCAGGTAACAAGTTGAATGTAGTGGTGTTTTTTGTTTGTAATCCCAGTGGTGGAGAGGTAGAAAGACTGGTCACTGTTCAGCCTAGGGCTCACTAGCCAGCCAGCCTAGCCTACTAGGTGAGTTCCAGGCCAATGAAAGACTCTATCCCCAAAACAAAAACAAAAGTTCCAAGTTGTTACCAGGATGTCCTCTGACCTCAGCATGTGTGCACGCGTCCGTGAGTGCACACACAAACACCTGTGACTGGAGATGTAGCTCTGTAATGAAGCACTGGCCTAGCAAGTTCGCTCCCCTGTGCTGTACACAAAGAAGTACAATAGCTAACCCCCTTGTTTCTCACCTTTACTTCTGACACTCCTTGAACTGCCGCGCTGGCGTCTTTCAGCTTCAGCACCAAGTGTGACTGAGCTTAATTCATTCACCCGTGCTGCACCTGACGGCAGCTTTCAAGTACTGAGAGAGAGTGCTTCTCTTCTTAAGATATCATTCACAGTATAGTGACTGCAGACACTTTCTAGTTTAATCTGTCCTGGTGTTTCCTCCTCACTTCCTTGGGTCTAGATTAACAAACCAAGAAATCAATCACAGATGAAGACTCCCCCCCGACGCACAGAGTTTTCTAATCTAAGGTGTCAGGACCCCTGGATGTATAATTGGGAGGAGATCTACCTCAGTTGTATTGTTTTGAAAATGTAAATAAATCTCAAGTATAATAATAATAACAAAATGTTACATTGTGAGCACGTGTTAACTTTCTTTCAAAGTATACAATCATCTCTTATCAGAAATTCTGCCTTCTTTCTCCAGTTTCAGGTTCTCATGGCCAACCACAATTTGAATATGTTAAATGGAAAATTACAGAGATGAGCAATTTATAAATTTTAAACTACATGTTCTAAACGGCATGGTGAGATCACATTGTCATCCTACCCAACTACTCCCTAGACACTCAGCTTTCTGGGCAATCAGATTGACTGCTGGGGTCTTCCTGTGCTTTTGAACACAGTGTGATTCTGGGCACTCACTAGAAGTCTTGGAATGTAAACCTTATGCACGCGCGCACGCACACACGTACAGGAAACACGGTAACTTACTTTTTTTCAACTTCATATTTTAGCTGGTTTTACTGACTTCCTAAGCATTTAGTGTTTGAGAGGTGGTACAAGCTAGCTTCAACGCCATGCCTTCATTCCCAGGGAAAGTAAAAATCTTAGGTTAGCTGCCCACTTTTTCTCACCGCGCCCTCCTAAACACACAGGCTTAATTAACAGAGGGGAAGGGGTGCTGATGGGGGGGAGGGTGTTGATGCGATTATAATGTGGTCTCTTTGCTCACCCTAATTGTGATATTCAATGAATTCTGTAGTAACTGTATATTTCACATTTATTTCCCTTATACCAAGAAGAAAGAGAGACAGACAGACAGATTTTGGTTGTGTATAGCTCTAGCAGAGAATATTAAGGAGAGATCCCTGGGGCAACCATCAAATGAGTTGCCCTAACGTAACTCCCTCCTGACCCCTGACCTCACCTCCTCAGAGACACCCAAACCTGCCTGGCAGGTTTAGATGAACTGTCTACCTCCCCCCTCCGTCTTCCCCTCCCCCCTTGCCACTAACACAAAGGAGCACAATTCCTCACTGCAAATGGGCCAAACTTATCAGCAAAACAAATGTTTATTGAGAAATTTGACCAGTACAAGCTCCTCCTGGCTCCAACCTCCTCCGCCTTAGTTTCTTTCATTTAAGCAATATCCCTTTCACACAGATGTGGAGGGGAGCAGTCTGTCTGCCCTGCTCCAGGGATGACTCACAGTCGACTGTGCTTATACTAGCTGATAAGTAGTCGACTGCCCAAATGCCCAGCCAGTAGCCCCACCCCACCCCCAGCCTGTACAGAGCCCTTCCCCAGCAGGCAAAGGCCCTGGCATTTGACAGGCTGGTCGCTATTGTTACCCAGGTTTAATGTTCACACCTGCCCCTTGCTCTCATCTTCAGGGTCATGGGCTTCAGCCACCGACTACCCTTCGTGCTCAGCCCCCATCTGCAGTCCCTGCCAGAAGTCTCCAGCCCTCTTCATGGCTGTGAGATCCGTGTTGTCGCCAGGGGAGAAGAACTCAATGGCTTAGAATCAGCCCAAGGTCTCTAAAGTCCCAAGCTCTTCTCTGGCATGTCTACCCCCTCGTTTCCAGTCCTCCCATGCCTGGGTGGGTTCCCTCCTGTCTCCCCATATCCCAGTTCCCTTAAACAGGTCCCGGGTGCTTTTACCAGCCCTGGCAGGCACACCTGTCCCCTTGTTAAAGTCTTGCCAGGTGTGACAAACTCACCCTCGCCCAGCTGAGACTCGGGCCATTTGGGACTTTTCCTCATCTTCTATTGTTTCCAACTTTAACTGTCATTCCGACTCAGCAGTCATTGGAAATTCCCAGCCTTCCCTGCTCTGGCAGCAGCCCGGGTCCTCAGAGAAGCAGAGGTACTAGCTTATGTCAGGGTCACCTATGCTCACCGAAGTAACAGGGGTGGGACCCCTTTCTCCAAAGGAATAAGCTCTGCAAAGGGGCTGCCTTGTCATGATATCCGTCTGTAGCTTCATAATAAATTCACTTTTTCAGTTATCACGGAATCTTGCCTACTTTGCTTCGGGTTGTGAAATTACTACCGTAGCTGAGTAATGATTAAATCATGTTTTGTTTTTTTTTTTCCCTCATTTGCTCTCTTGCTCACTTCTATAAAATATTGCTTACAGATGTTTGAGAATTTATATTAAAAGTGAATTCCAATAAAAGGCCTGTTAGTTCAGTGATTTAGCCTGATTCCTTAACCCCTTTTAAAAAATACCATGTGTGCTTGGGAGGGGGGTGTTTTTTTTCCTGTTGTCATTTCCTGAGATAAACGTGTTGGGAAATGAAGAGCGTCTGAACAGACGTAAATATCACTTTATGTAACTGGCGGTGAAAGCCGAGTTCGGAGAGCTGTAGTAGAGTACAGTCAGACTCGCATTGAAAGAGATTTATGATCATGGGGTCCCATGCTTTGTCTCCCACGGGTTCTGTTAGTGACTGTTAACCCCTTCGACTCTGAGTGGCCTTGTGCTTTCAGGGGAGGTGGATGGGAGAGAAAAGCAGAATGTTGGGGCTTCTTCTGTCACCCAGAAACTACAAACACAAACTGGTCTCTGGACCTATGGAATTAAAAGCAGGTTAGCCAACAAAGAGCCACATTCCATCAGGTGGATATATGCTTTCTGTTATGTATGTATGTTTGTATGTATGTATGTATTATGTGTATATGTGTATGTCTGTATGTGGGTTTATGCACATGGATATAGTGCCTGCAGAGGCCACAAAAAGGGCATTGGATCCCCTGAAACTGGAGTTACAGGTAATTAGGAGTTCCTTGATCTGAACTTGGGTCTTCTGCAAGAGGAGCAAGCACTCTTCACCACTGAGCCAACTCCCCAGCCCCAGATATATGTATTTTTAAAGATTTATTTATTTATTTATTTTTGTGTGTGTGTGTGCATGTGTGTGTGAGTACACGTGAAGGCTAGAAGAGGTCATCAGTTCTTCTGGAGCTGAAGTTGCAGACAATTGTGAGTTCCCTGGTCTGGGTGCTGGGAACTGAACTCAGGTCCTCTGCAATAGCAGCAAGTGATCTTAAGAGCTGAGCCCTCTCTCTAACCCTAATCATGTGAACATTGTTGGGGGGGAAATAATCTTGGTTTATTTTACAAAGGAACACACAAATAAAACTAAAGTAATTCAGCAAGGCAATTTCTTCTTGTAAAATGGATGTACCAGAACCTCAGGGGGACTAATGAACACACTTGTCAAAATGTGCCAGAACCTCAGCGGGGCTAGTGAACACACTTGTCAAAGTGGCCTTTTATCGCTGCCATAGCTGGTGACTGAATCTCATCCCAGTGATGGGAGTTTGACTGACTTCATAGTGTGGCATGTGGCTGACTAATCAGTACACAGGGGAAAACTCAGGAAATACAGGTCTTGGTTGGGTTGACTCCTTTGATAGAAACAAGTTTCTCACAGTTTTAAGTGTACTGATACCCCAGCAGACTTTTTTTTCCCCTGTGTCTATTATCTAGATTTTCCAGACTGTCTTTTTATTTTATTTGTGTGTGTGTCTTCATGTGTGTGAGAGTATACATATATATGTACAAGTGCACATACACAAGTGAACATGTATGTATGGAAGCCAAAGGACAGCCTCATGTGTCCTTCATTCCTCAGATGCTACCCTCCTTTTTTTGGATACAGGGTCTCTCATAGGCCTAGAATTCACCAAGTGGGCTCGGTGGCTAGCCAGTGAACTTCAGGGACCTGTCCCTGCTTCCCAAGGATGGGGTTACAAGTGCCCACCACTATGCCTAGGGCAACTGCTCTTGGTTTATTTGTTTTAACATAGGTTGTGGGTCCTCATTCAGGTCCTCATGCAAAACAAGCATTTCACTGGCTGAGCTATCTCCCCTGTCCCAGAGTGCCTTTCAAAAGGAGGAGAGTTAGGGGCTCGAGAGATGGTTCAGTGGTCAAGAGCACTCACCACGCTTGCAGAAGATCTGTGTTCAGTTCTCAGCACTGGAATTATGGCTCACAGCTATCTGTGACCCCAGCTCCAAGGGATCTGCACCCTCTTCTAGCCTCCATGGGCACAGACATACATGCAGACAAAACACTCATACACATAAAAATAAACTTTTTCTTTAAAAAGGGGACAGGCAGAATTAAAAGTTCCAGCGGTTTAGACAGCCTTGTTGGGGCCTTTTTATCTGAGTGTACTTTCTGCCTGTACCTCTGAAAACCAATTCCCACAACAGAAATTGCTTAGGCTGGCCCTGTGGTTTCACAGTGAGGAGGGCGTGGTTGCAAATGGTGATTGTTGTGGCTGATTCTGGAAGATGCAACCTGGATGGAAGATAACAAGTATGGTTTTAAAAATCAAAAGGTGTATTAAACTGAACCCTGAACCGTGTTGGTGGTTTTAATACCCTCAAAGGGAAGGGGGGTGCCAGGGGAGGAGCCGCAGTCCTCAAGGACCAAGAGTAAAATACTTTTGGACTTTTAGGTCAAAGGCCAAATTCCTTCTGCAGGTGGGAACCGCTGCACCCCAGAGAAACAGCAAGCTCCGTTTCTTCAGTGACCTTACCCATCTGAAGTTTTCCCGGAATCTCTTATTTTCAGTTCCCCACCCAAAGACTACTACTAATAATAATTTTTAAAATCCCCCACCATCCGAGTTACAAATTTTCCCATCTCTTATTTGAGTTTGCAATTTTCTTGGGTAACAGATGGCCAGAAAAATGTGTAAGCCCAAATAAAAAGAAAGAACAGTCATGCTGCTTCTTCACTGGTGTCGGCTGCCTTTGGAAATTAAAATTATGTAAATGAAGCCTTTGGCTTGAAAGAGAAGAATCAGGAATGAAGGAGAGGGCCCACACTTGAGTGCTTTAGTGTGGACTGTGTGTAAGCTTGCTTTCCTCCTTCCTTCCTTCTTCCTTCCTTCCTTCCTTCCTTCCTTCCTTCCTTCCTTCCTTCCTTCTTTTAAAGCCTTTAATGTTTCCTTTAAAGAGAAAGAAGAGCAAAGGCATTGGGTAAGAAACGTTTTACAAGTTTCTTCACCCATGGCCAGCCCAGAGTCGGAGGGAATCCTGGAGTTGGCAGAGCGCTCAGAGGAGGTCGTTCTAATTGACAGGAAGAGGTATGGAAAGAAGAGAGCCAGACTCGGCCCCCAGCTCCTCTGCTTTGGCATCTTTCTTACCTCAAGGAGTTAAAAGTGTGGGGTTGGGCGTGATTCGCCAGATGGGTTTTAACAGTAACATGGTTCTTATTGTTTAGATTATCCTGCTGCAAGTACCGTGTCTCATTTACCTTTTATGGAATAAAGTGTGGAAAATTGACCACAGCTGTAAGTAACCAAGAATGATGGGGAAGTTGTTGTTACCAAGCTTCTCTCCTCCCCTCTCCAACACGCCCGATCCCGCAGATAAAAATAAAGAGGACAGCATGGGGCAGGCTGGAAACTAGCTTCCTTCCGCCCTAACTCGGGCCCAAGCATCCTTAGACCATGTTCTACAAGTGTGCCCCTCCAGGCTTGACTTGTGTGCAGGTATTGTCAGTCTGGCTTCCAGCCAGGGCTTAAAGCATCGTGCACCTGAGTGGTTTTCCCAGCTGCTTTTGAAAGATGGTGACATGGAACCCATCCTGCAGCCTTGCATTCTCCAACAGAGACTAGGGGTGATGTGATGGGACCTAGACAGCACTGAGAATTTGATGCTGTCGATTGCTGGCACAGCTGCAGGATGGCAGATTAACCAGAGATGGGTCTTGCCTGGTCCCCAGAATGTGTTTCTGAGAGTTACAAAGAGCTGAGTACCTAACGTAGAGCAGCCTGGAATAGGATGTGTTGTGACAGGCCCGAGCTTTGCTTTGCAGGGGCTCTCTAGGATTATGGAGGCATAAATGCTTTTTCAAACCTCTGGGGAAAGTCAGAAAGTAGGCCTTATGTTGGTCTCTTGTTTCCTCGCTCTTCCCTTCCTCCTCTGTCCTCCCTTGACCAGACCAGGCTGGGTTTGACATCCGGCCCTGCTCTGGGGCCTGGGCCACCTCTGCCTGTGCCTGTGCCTACAGTCAGGTGACTGAGTTCTGCTTCTGGTCTTCTGGAGGAAGCAAGGATCAGAATCACCCTCAAAAACAAGTGGACTATGGGCTTGTCTTCCTTCTGTATGGGACCCACTTCAAAATGGAACCCCACTTTGGCCACATGTGGTTTCTGTCTTCTTCACCACCTGCACTCCTACTCCAACACACACACACACACACACACACACACACACACACACACACACACACACACAAAAGCACGCACACTTTAGCTGTATGCCTGTGCGCCTCTTGCCAGGCCCATATGCCTCTCTAACCATTTCCTCTCTTTGGAGTCCTGGCTCTGCTGCCAGGTACCTCCCGACATGCTTAACCCACTCCTTGCATGCTTTTCTGGAAACCTGGGCTGTCTTCCAACACCTCACCTTTCCCGAGCTTTGGGCTGTTCCATATGTCCATCCAGATCACCCTTTCTCTAAAGCTCCCTGCCCCCTCCCCCACACCCCACCCCCGAAGCTGAGGTGCTTGATGTACCCACATCTGACTTTTAGGAACCTTGGCGTTCTTGGCAGTCACCAAAGCCTTGGGTTCTTGGTCTCCATTGAGTGCTCACTCTCGCTGCCTGCTGAACTTGACAGCCTCCTTGCTCACCTGTCTACCCACCACTCAGTTCCTCTACCTTCTCTGCGTCCTTGACTATAAGAGCCACTCAGCCAGTGACTTCATGCCCTTGTCTTAAGTGGATCACCCTATGTCTGAACATCTGCTTTCCTTGGCCACCGCCCTCCATCTTATCCTTTCTTCTTTATCTTTCATGTGCCTTCTTCTCTGGCCCCTAACTAATGATTCTCCATTCTCCAGAGCCTTGGTGTCCTCCCCACCCAACCCAGTTGACTGTTGATTATTTCAGTAGGTGGCCCTGATTTCCCCCACTCCACCACCAATACCTTTAATACCTTTTATGCTCTTACTGCAGGAACTGGGCAGTCCTGTTGTGGAGTATTAACTTGAGATGTGTTACATTTGTTTATGCTGTGGAACATTTGTTTAATGATGCAAAGATGTGTTGCATTTTTTTAATGTTGCATTTGTTTAACTCTGTGTAGCTGTGTTACTGAGCCTGTCTAAAACACCTGATGGTCTAATAAAGAGCTGAATAGCCAATAGCAAGGCAGGAGAAAGGATAGGTGGGGCTGGCAGGCAGAGAGAATAAATAGAAGTCTGGGAGAAGATTGAGGAGGGAAAAAAAGAGAGGAGGATGTCAGAGGCCAACCGCACAGCCAGATATGGAATAAGAAGGAAAGAAAAGATATACAGAAATAGAAAAAGGTAAAAGCCCAGAGGCAAAAGGTAGATGGGATAATTTAAACTAAGAAAATCTGGCGAGAAACAAGCCAAGCTAAGTCTGGACATTCATAAGAAAGAGTAAGACTCCGTGTGATTTTTGGGGGAACTGGATAGCAGGCCCCCAAAGAGTCAAGAGACCCCAAAAAGTAAAAGAGTAAAAAATAACCAACCACCAGTCCCCATGTGGAAGAGCTAGGAGATGCTCTTCCAGCCTGTTCCAGCTCTCCTGGGTATTAAGTCTGCTAACCAGAGCCCCCTCCACTCTCCCTCCTTCCCAGTCAGCAACATGGCCTTCCTTTAAAACGTGGGGAGGTTCCACATGCCTTGAAAACTCATCTACAACCGTCACATCTTTGCTTCTGCTTATACATGGGTTCTGGCTCCACTCCAAGGACTCAACTTCCAGATCTTTCTTCATCTTCCTGAGTCCTCTTCTGTTGCTGTCTTGAAGCTCTTCTCTTCCCTCATTGTGATGAGGTTTAGTCACTCAGGTTCTCCTTTCTCTCTCTCTCTCTCTCTCTCTCTCTCTCTCTCTCTCTCTCTCTCTCTCATTCCACTTCCCTGGTGACTTTCTCTTTTCTTTTTGTTTCTTCACACACGTATTACTATCCCCCAAAGTGCAGCAGGTTGGCCATTCCAAAGGCTGCACCTAAAATCTCACTCCCAACTCAACACTTGGGAAGAGAACCACTGCATGCGCCTGCTGAGCTTAGCAGCCTGTGTCTGAGATCACAGTGGGAGTCCTAGGGTAGATGGTGTTCCTCTGATGCTGGTGGTAAGGGTGAGTATCTGAGTCCATGAAGTTTAGAGCAGGGCTTGAGTGGCCATGTTGGGCATCCATAGTCTCACCTGCCAGGCAGGTGCACTATAGCCTGGGGTGAATCTGCCATTCCCAAGCCGGTTGGGCCATGGAAACTCTGTGGGGTTTGGAATTATTCATGTTACTTTAAGCCCACTCTCTTCCCACCATGGTATGTCCTTAGGGAGCTGGTTTCTCTCAGCTGTGTCTCTGTTGTTATTTGTGACATGGTATCGTTCTTTCTTGAGAACCAGAGATAATGTACTAGTGGGAAGATAGAGACATAATTTAGTAGGTGATCAGGCTGGTATGGTGACATTGTTCTAACTATAAACCTGACACCTGCCAACTCACCAGAAGTTATGTATAACCTCTTTCCTGTAATGTATGCACTGGTATGAGAGTTGAGAGAATTCCTGGAGCTGGCCCCAGATCTCAGGCTGCTGAACCCTGACCCACTCCTTTAGAGGCTCTCCATCAGGGACCTCGCATTGAGGTGGGAAGGCCAGTGGGGCTCAGGCAGATGGGGTGTGGCCTGGGAAGACTGCCTGGCATAAAAATGTCATGGGGTATAAAGTAAGTAACAAGTCATACAGGCTTTGTGATAAGTAGTTAGGGGAGCTGAAATCAATACCAGAGGCACCAGGGAGCCACTGAGTATTTTTTAATGGGAACATGCTGAAACAGGACTGGGAAAAGATAAGTTCTCTGACTGAGAAGATATTTTGGAGAACTAAGGATATAGCCAGTGGGCAGAGTGTTTCCCTAGTATACGAAAAGCCCTGGGTTCAATCCCAGCACCACATAAAACCAGATGAGGTGGTACATGCCTGCTCCCAGCACTATCAAGATAGAGGCAGGACCGATCAGTCCAAGGTTATCCTCAACTACGTATGGGCTACATGAGACTCCGTCTACAAAGAAGTAAATGACAGACAGATGTTTTGATGAGGCTGGGGAGGAGGATGCTCAGCAGGCAGCTGCAGAGATGAGACCCTGATCTGAAACAATACAGGGTTAGATTGGGAAGGAGAGAAGGGGACGTCAGACTATCTCCAAAGGGAAAAGTTACTGAATATATTGGTGACAAATTCAAGATGACAGCAAAAAATGACTTAAAAGTGACTTCTGGTTTCCCGTTGGAGACTCTATGAAAATGAAACTCTTGGTACGACAAAAATCAACGCAGTCTGAGGATTCCCCCTGGGCCTCCATTAGTGCCCAGCCAGTTCCACTGGGTGTGTTCACGCTGCTGCCGTACCGTCATCCCCGGAAGAGAAACCTTTACAACAGCTCGACAGTTGCTGAATCAGCTGAGTGTGTGGTCAGTGCGCCTGCATTGTGCATACTTCATTTTAGTATTTTCTCCCATGAGAGAGGAAGGAGCTTCCTCCTAGGCAGCCAGGTTAGCCGAATCAACCTTGATGGTCAGTGGGATGACTTGTCATAGTCAGAACGCCCTCACATCCTCGCCTTCCACTTGTTTGAGACACTCGTGGTGTTTGCTGAGTACTCCAAGCTAACTGGCCCGTGGCTTCCAGGGATTCTTCTGGCTCCAGCTTTCATCCCGCTGCAGGAGCGCTGGCAGTGCAGATGTGCACTACCGTATCTGGTTTTGTGTGGGTTCTGGGGATCTGAACTTTGATCCACATGCTTGCACCACAAGCACCTCATCCACTGAGCCATCTCCTCAGCCCTGTGTCAGTATTTCTTACTAATTTACTTGACTTTGACAAAGTACTATTCTGTAATGCTTTAGAAATAAGAAAAAGAAGAGACACCGGTTCTTCACTTTGTCTGGCTTGAGAAACAGCAGAGGAAGAAAGACACAGGGTCTCTGAGAAAGGACAGGCAAGGAGTGGAGTGCAGAACGTCCTCTCCCTGCCTCTGCCAGGCAACCTCCTATTCATCCTGCAAAGCCCACTTCCGGGTCCCTCTTTCCCAGAAGCTTCCCTGCGAGGCCTCCGTCACCTGCCACCCTCTGAGTCTCGCAGAGGTTCATCCACCTCCACTGTATTGTTAAATGCAGCTCCACTGTCAGCATCACCAGGGTAGAGGGACTGGCCATCTTGGTGGAAACCCCTACTAGAGAGGAGCAGCACTGTGCGAAGAGCCCAGGGCCACTTCATCTCTGTGGCCACACTGCCTGGCCACACAAGGCAGGCTTGTCCTCAGGAACTGAACTGAGGTGTGCTGAATGGAAGTGAAGCAGCAGGCCCGGAGAGGTCTGGAGATGATGATGTGGGGTAAGATAAAAGTGCTTAGGCTAGGCTGGGCATCCAAGTCTCCTCCGGGCAGGAAGGGGGAGGCATTCTTCCGCTGTGAGTCAGATGGTGTGCAGAGAGACCTGGAGGCTGGAGCTGACTGGTGTGGAGCTGGCTGAGCCGCTAGGGTGGTGAGCTTGCTGGGGAGGCAAGAGATGACACCCTGGGCTCTGCTTCCAGTTCACCTTGACCTTGGCCCTCTGATGAACTATTCATCCTAGTGGGTTTTTTTAAATAAATATTCAGTTATCAAATATATTTCAAACCTTATCATTCATCAGCTTAGCCATCATTCAACACATATCTGCTGAAATTCTGCTCTTTTTCCAACTCCATCTGAAAGACTTTATCCTTCACCCTAAACCCTCCCAACATAACCGTTATTGTCCACATTTCCTAGGTAAGTTCAAGGAGATTGAGTCATTTGCCCAAAATTAAGGCATCTGGTCAGTGGCAGAATTGGGTTTCAAAACCTCCCTCCACCTTCTCACCATGGACAACAGCCTGCAGGTACTGCTCAGTCAGTGTGCGTTGGGTTATTCTAGGGGAAGGTGGATCCAGAATGCAAAGGAAAAAAGAGGAAAGAGGGAGTCTGGGGTTAGGGACTGGCCCAGGCAGTTCTGAAGAGGAATGGACTAAGGGTAGGGGTGGTGGAACCTGGGATGGCTCATCTCCTGGGGCCTCATGGGCCAGGAAAAAGAAGATGTGTAAATTAGAGTGAGTCTAGAACTGGGTGTGGTAGTGCAAACTTTAATCCCAGCACTTGGGAGGCAGGGGCAGGCGGAATTCTGTTGCTGGAGAATTTTCTGCCTGGCCCACGGTCAGGGCAAATCTCTCTCAGGCTGGAGAATTTCTCTCCAGCTCCCGCCACCAAGTCCCGCCAGTCCCAGAGCCCACTTATAAAATAAACACACAGACTCTTACATTATTTAAACTGCTTGGCCATTAGCTCAGGCCTGTTATTGTCTAGCTCTTACTCTTATATTTAGACCATTTCTATTAATCTTTACTTTGCCACGTGGCTTGTGGCTTACCGGTACTTTACATCTTCCTTGTCCTGATGGCGGCTGGCAGTGTCTCTCCCTCAGCCTTCCACTTCCCAGAATTCTTCTCCTTGTCCCGCCTATACTTTCTGCCTAGCCAATGGCCAATCAGTGATTTATTTACTGACCAATCAGCAACACACTTGACATACAGACCATCCCACAGCAGAATTCTGTGAGCACAAGGCCTGCCTGTTCTACATCGTGAGTTCTAGGCCAGCCAGGGGTGCATGGTGAGGCCTTGTCTCTAAACAATAAAAACAGTGGTAGTGAGTCTAGGATGGAGAGTGGTCAGTGGACAGGGATTATGGAGCTGCGGCAGGGGATACCATGTCTTCTGATCCAGAAACCTTGTGAACAGTCACTCAGTTGGAGTCTTTTTAATGGTGTGAGATGATTGTGTCCCAGTGTGTTCAAATGGGAATGGGACCAGACTTTGGGCACTGGTTCTGCAAATTCTTCCCCCCGACTGTGCTAGAGGGCCTATCTGTCTCTCAGAAGAGCCCTTCTGTGCTCCCGTTATGGCCTGGGGACTTCAGCTTCCACTTTGCAAATGACTGGGGCTTTATTGGATTTGCCACAGATGGCCTTGGCTATGGTAGAAGTAGATGTTCAGTCTGACTGACCATGACCCTCTCCTCTGACAATGAGGTGCCCAGAAGTCTTGCTGTGCTTCTGTCTAATCTTTTGACAGTGCACCATAATGTTGTACTGACAATGTTCAGGCTTGAGGGCTGTACAGTTGTGTTTTTAAAAATATGCACACTCCTCAAAATATTTCAAATAAATTTATTATTTTTGTGGTGGGCACATTCATAGCTGTCCTGGGGTACATGAGGCCCATGGTTCACAGGTTAGATCCTAGTAGACAATATTTGACTCTGTGACTGAAGACCAGCCAACACGTCACAAACCTTGATGTCACTTCCTCTTTTTTCTTTGAATAGAATAGCCTCTGTTTATTCTTTGATCAGCTAGAACAAGTAAACAATGAGTCTTGATCATATCCACTCCCAACTCTCTTTTCCATTCCCCCCCGCCTCAGGTACCCCTAGCATGTCCCCTCTTCCCTTCCTGCCATCTCTTTTTTTCTGACACACTAACGCATCCAGTTAGTGCTGCCTGTTGGACTGCTGGCTGGCCTTGTTGACTTGCTCTCGTGAAGGTTTTGTTCAGGTAACAATAGCTGCTCTGAGTCCATGAGTACAATGACCACATTTTGTCCAAAAGATAGCCTTTCATGGTACTCCCTACTCACTCTCCAGCTCTTACGTTCTTTCCGCCCCCTCTTCCTCCATGTTCCCTAAGCCTTGTGGGGGAGGGTTGCTATGGACTTTTCAGGACTGCACACTCAGTAATCACTTATTCTGGCCATTCTCACCAGTTATGAGCCTCTGCATTAACTGCTGTCCACTATAGAAAGAAACTTCTCTGGCCAGGGTTGAGAGCAGCACTAATCTGAGTCTACCCACAAACACTTAGAAGGCAGTCTGATGGCAATATGTCCATTTCTTGCTGTCAACTCTTAAACAGCTTCCCCAGCTCAGCCCAGGGTATTTGGCCACTTGTGTTGGTCCACATCTCCTCTCCCACCACTTGTCCCTCTCTTTCTTCCTCTGCTCGAGACCCTTGCTCTCTCCCTTTCCCTTCCCCACACCTACAAAGTATGTCTCTCCCCTGAAGCCTTTGTACTTTCTGCTTCTCTTCCTGAATGTTCCATCAAGAAAGAATGTGTTTGTAGACCTGGATTCGTCTCTTCTCAAATCTCTATTCAAGCCCCTCTCCCATGGGCCCAGCTCCTCTGCCTTCATAAGCCCATGGTCAGCATGACAGCAGCATTTAGCCCTGGGTTGCCGTTAGCCCTTTGTCCTGTCGGACCTGTTGCTGCTGCTATCACATGTGGTTTTTGTTTTTTGTTTTTGTTTTGCCTTTCCATTGTGCTTCTCCTCCAGTCAAGTGTAAGCTTCCTATAAGAAAGCCTTTCTTGTCCATGGTTTCACCTAGACTAGCATCTAGAACAATGGTCAGCACACTGCCTAAGAGGTTCAATTAGTACTTGGTGGGCAAATGAATTCCAGTGGCCAGCTTCTCTCTTAGTAATCTAGATAAAGACACAGTGACCTCTTTTGATAAATGATAGGTACTGGCCCTGAGGAGTAGCCAGGTGTGGGGCCAGCAGCCTTGTATTGTCATATGGAAGCAAAGGAATCCAGCCACACTTAAGAGACCCAAGAGGGGCCCCTGAGAGAAGAACAGAGTTTTACTTCCTGGGGACTTCTCTCCTTTGGACCCCCAGAGTCCCTAACCATGAACTTGTCTACGTGTCTGTTTAAAACAACACTCGCTTGTTACTGGTCTCCAGTGTCCAGGTGGGCTCAGCTGCACTTTCTGCTTTGGGTTTCATGAGCAGCTGGGGAAGAGCCTTCTACTTAGCTTGTTGGACGTGCTAGCTTAGTTCCCTTCCTAACCGTCTTAGGACGAAGTCACCATGTGATTGCTGGTGTTGGCCAGGTGCTCTTCTTACCCTCCAGAGGTCACTCCCACCCCTGCATCAGCGACAGAGTTTGCTGCCCTGCATGGAGTCTCCCCACTTCCCCCACTGCCTGCAGGAGCGAAGTGCTCCAAAAGGATCCTGTGATTAGGCTGGGCTTACCTAGATAATCTCCTTTGAGTAACTCAAAATCAAAACTAATTACATCTGCAAAATCTCCTTTCCCGGGAACCTACCACCAGCAGGCCACGGGAACCCAGTCTGGTCACAGCCCTGGGATTAGGGCAGGAAATAGTAAGGGGCCATTTTCGGATTCTGCCTAACACAGTATTTTTTGTTTTTAATCTGCTTTAATTACTAGGCTTGAGGAGGGGGGTTCTGTTGCTTATGACCAAATAGTAGTGAGAATAAACCTCAGAGGCCTCCGCTTCGGGGGGAGATGGATTATAAACGTTGCCTTCCTGACCTCCACCGCAATGCCATTCTTTAGTTTCCGTCTACAAAAGAGTTGAGATGTAGAGATGGGGATGATAAGACCATCTGCTGGGCTTCATGTGCCAAAAAATAGTGAGCACAGCCCCTTGCCTCTAAACCTTCCTGCTGAAAACTTAACAGGCAAACAAAACCCATTTTTCTGGGCTATGGATACAGGGATGTAGCTTAGTCGGGAGTGTTTGCCTAGCATGCACGAAGCCCGGCTCCGTAGACCAGATGTTGTGACATACGCCATTCCAGTGCTCAGGAGGTGGTGGCAGAAGGATCACAAGTTCAAGGTCATCATCAGCTATCTAGTGAGTTTGAGCCCATCCTGGACTACATAAAATCCTGTCTTTAAAAAAAAAAAAATTCTTAAAAATCACCATCCAAGTGAGGTCATGGTGATCCTGAGTTTTTCCTCATGACTTAATTGATAAGCCCAGAGTCACCTAGCAAACCTGCACAGAAAACATGGAGTGTAAGTGGCTAGAGCCCTCCAGGTACTGAGCGAAAGGAATGATGTTCGTTAAACATGTCATGAAGCTAAAAGGCTATTACATGTAAGTATGTCTTTGTCCTGAGGTATGATCAGGAAATTCCACATAGAAAGGAAGCAACTGGGTTAAAAAATGTAAAAGAAAAATGCAAGACAGAGTGTGCTGTGTTTCCTGCAGACAGATCAGAGGAGTTCAGAAGCATGTCAATACTCAGAGAGAGGTCACTGACCGAATCTGCTGAGTAGGACCGCATGACACAGGAACAGCAGTTCTATGATTTTCCCTCTGCTGCCTGCCATCCACTCTTCTTTCTACAACACTGTGGGAAATCAGAGATGTGGAATTGCTGAACAGTTCACTGTCTAGCTTCAAAACATGTACGATCATAGCAGAGGGTCAAAAAATAGCATGTGGTAAGTTGGAGAGGATGGGAGGAACGTGCCTTGGGAGAGGTGCTGGCACGTTGAAAGATTGTAATGTTGCCAAATCAGAGAGACTTGGAACTGGGGAGGCCTCCCTGCTGCCGCTACCTCCACCCCCTACTGGTGTGCACACCAGCTCAAGGCATGAGGGACAGGAGGCTGTCACCTCTGCTTAGTCACGTTCCGAGTGTAAGAAGAAAGGCTGATGTCATGATAAAGACCAGAGATGAGGAGCCCTGGGCTGTGGTTGGCCTGGTACATTAGAACCAGACCTAAAATTATTTTTGTAGTTTATGTATTTTTTTGTGTGTGTATGTGTTCGTGTGTATAGGTGTACATGCATGTGTGCTTTACACATGTGTGGAGGTTAGAAGATAACTGCAGCTGTCATCCTCAGGAGCAGTCCACTATTTTTTTCCTGAGATATGGTCATTCACTGGGCCTGGAGCTCACCAAGTAGCCAGCAGGACTTAGGGATCCAACTGCCTCTGTGTCCCCATCCCTGAGATTACATGCATGTGCCATCACATTTTTACGTGTGTTATGAGAATCAGACTCAGGCCCTAGTTCTTGCAAGCACTTTACCAGCTGAGTTATCCCCACTCTCATCCCATCAACTTTGGCATCCAGCAGAACTTGTAACACCTAGTTATCAGAGTTGATAGAGATTCAAGATTGTCCTCACGCCTCGGGTATCACCTGTGTACACACATTGTGTGTGCATGCACACATACACAGGTACACAAACATGTATACTTGTACATGCACAAAGAAAGCCCACGTTGCATAGATGTGTACAGGCTCAGTGTAAACTCACAGCAGCATGGGCTGAAAGGAGAGCTTTTAGGAGCTACGTAACAGGATTACCTGGAAACCAAGGGCCACACTCAAGTTTGTAAACAATGTGGGAAAAAGTCTGCACCTGAAGCTTTGGGAGGGTAGGAAGTGGAAGACTTGTGTGATCCCCTGGTGAAATAAAGGCACCTTACCCAGAGGGCAAAACTACATGGAGGTGGTCAAGATACTCACTGTCTCCTCAAAAACAGCCCTCCCTCACTGTTTCCTGTCTTGGGTGACCCTTCTCCCTGAAGAGATGAGTTAAAGAGAGACAACTGAACGTCTGGCTTTTGCCTTTTTGAAAATGGTTCTGTTGGCTGGAGAGATGGGACAGGGGTTAAGAATACTGACTGCTCTTCCAGAGAGTCTGGGTTTGATTCTCAGCACCCACGTGGTAACTAACAACCATCGTAACACCAGCTCAAATGGATGTGATACCCTCTTCTGGCCTCCAAGGGCACTGAATACATGCGGTACACAGACATACATGCAGACAAAACACCCACACACATAAAAGAAAAACTTTGTTTAAATACTTACTAATTTATGTGGGGAGGTTGCGCATACCATGCACACTATGGCACCCATGTTAAAGTTAGGGGATACCTTCGGGAGTCAGTTCTCTTCTTCTGCCATGTGTGACCCAGGGATTAAATGCAAGTCATCAGGCTTGGCTGCAGACAGCTGTTACCTGCTAAACCATCTCACCACGGGTGCAGGTGTAAAAGTCAAAGCTGGACAACTGAACTTTTGCCTCTTGGTCACCAGAGGATTAATAATATTAATACTTGTTTGTATTTGACAAAGCATTTACTGAGGCTTACTCAACCATGCCCTGGGCATTCATCATTCAGAGATGCACTCTCCTGACAGACAAAGGTACAGAGGTGCTTTGGACAGTTCAGTCGGCAGAGAGACAAAGCACACCGTAAGAACCCACAAGAAGTGGGTAGCCACTGAAGATGGGCGGGGCTGCTAGGAAAAGGCCATTCAGATGATGGTGATGTCTGATTTCTGTGCCTAATGACATTCAGCCCATTGTGTGGCTATTGCCACATAGACGAACTCAAACCTGGCCTGGGGAACAGAAAGCTACAGGGATGGGGTAACGCCAGGCCAGGAAATGCAAGCTGTCAAGACAGTATGAGCATCTGGATTACAGTGTGGGCCAGAGTGTAGCATTTCTGCAGCCAGTGGGTGGAACCTGGGGATCCTACCCTGCAGAAAGGGGGCTGGCAGAACTGTGAAGCAGGCTGTGGTCTGGGGGCAGGTTCTGTTTCTAGAAGGAACTAGACTTTTTAACTACTGCTTGCCCAGAGCCAACTCAGTGATGGTGTCTGGGGAACTCTGCTCTACTGTCCTATGTCAACTCCTCTGAGGCAGCCTGGAGGACACCTGTCAGTCAGGATCCCTGATAGAAATGTTAGTACGTCAGATTTTGGAGTGTGAGTAAAGTTTAATGAAGGTTGGTTGCAAAAGAGGGGGCTAAGCATACTCCATCTTGTGGGTACTACGTGAAGGGTAAGAGTAGGAATGGTACCCAGTTCCAGGGATAGTGCTATGAGCAGGGCCCCAACTACCAGGGCCTCTGGCCTGTAGTTGCAGTGCTCCCAAGACATAAACACCCCAGTGACCTCTCCCTTCCCCCCAAATGTCTTCAGATACTTTCCCTTGGTCCGACTCGGCTCAGGGTGTAAGGATGTGATGTCCTTTGGTGCAGCCATTTCTGCACAGGGAACAGGGACAGGAAGGCAGAGATGAGTCAAGAGGGCAAACATGAGCATCTTGTAACTTAGCCTGTCCTAGGTCCCACCTTCAGGTGGCCTTGGCCCTGCTGACACCCTGCCTGTCCTGTAAAACTGGGCTCAGACTGTGAGAAAGACTGGGCCTCGGGCTAAAAGTCGCTGTTGCTTCATGTAGATGGGAGCTAGGAAGAGCAGGGCCTGGCGCTGTGCCTTTAAAATAACAGCTTGTTTCTTACATATGGGGGCCACATGTCCGCAATTTTCCAGTACTGTCTCGATTTCAAATATTCTGTCCCATTTTACCCATAAGAACATTGGCATTTGTCAGATCACGTGTTCCAATTTTTGACTCAGAAAATATGGTCACTGTATCCCCAATACCACAACAAATGCCAGATGGCTTAAAGAGCTAATTTTTTTAATGGTTCACTTATCCCAATTGTTGAGGAAAGACAATTTTCTGACTATTGAAGCAATTGAAGAAATTATCGGTGACAAGTTTGATGGGTTCAATTATGGTTTTTTTTTTTTAAAAAAAAAAAACACCTTTTGGGGGTTTATGAAGAAAATCAACAAAACAAAAGGGAAAAAGAGAAGCAATAGATCGGGGAGCAGTTGTGATGAATTATGACAACCAAAATCTTAATAGCCACATACTTAGGGGAGAATTTTTAAAAATGGAAAGGATACGAGTAAGTCTTCATTTTGAGGGGCTGGAGAGAGGGCTCCAATCAATAAAATGCCTGCGGTGCAAGCATGAGGACCTGAGTTTGGATCCCCAGCACCCATGTTCAAAGCTGGGGGTGATGGTGTCATCTGGAACCCCAGTGCTGGAGTAAGATGGGAGTCAGGAAGGTTCCTGGAGCTCATCCACTGTCGGTCTAGCTGAATCAGTCAGCTCCCAGTTCAGTGAGAGATCCTGTCGCAGAAAATAAGGTGGAGAGCAATGAGGAAAGACAGCCAGTGTTGATCTCTGGCCTCCACACACAAGTGCATGCGCCCATACACACGTGTGCATATATTTACATGTATACACATATCACACACACAGCTTCATTGGTCAAATATTCAAAGGTTGAGAGCAGGCAATTCACACATGTAAACTGTAAACAAATCTCAGGAAGATAAATATACAATTCACATAAAGAGTCAGCATTTCATACCTACTATATTATCAAAACTAAATAAAAGCCATCAAATCTAACCTGGGCAGAGCTTTGTGGAAACACATCCACCTGGGTTTTGAAGAGGACATTATGAAATACCTTCTAATTTTTCCTCCTCGATATCAGTGTTACAGGAAGCAAAGAGATCACAAGATGTTCCCTTCTGACCCAACAATTGTACTTTTGGAAATAGAGTCAAGAAAATAACACTTGAGACAGACAGGGCAGGTAGGTAGATCAAAGCTGATTTAATTTTGTCTACAATGACACAGCCCAAATGACCAACGAATGCATGATGGCTCAAGTATGTTTTAATAGGCCGGAGTAAGTGAATGTTTCGTCATTATTAACTACCAAACGAGCTTACCTTATAAACATGTGGAAAGACATATTTTGAATGTTAAGTCACAAAAACACAACGAGCATGTCTCAGTTGGACTGAGACCCTGTAGAAGCTCATCTGGTCCAGCTACAAGAATCGGGTAAGAAGCTAGACTTCGTCATCTTTTCATTTCCTGTGATGAAAGTATATCCTGCCTGTTGTGACCTACTGTTTTTTATTGTTGGTCTTAGACATTCTAACCAGAGGCAAGATTTCCAAATGGAGAAAAATAAGAACACAATTATGACCCCAGAGCTCTGAACAGTAGGTCTCAGAAGTGAATGCCAGTTGCTTCTTTAGACAGACCCCCTGGCAAGGACAGCTGCTTCCAGCATGGTGGTGTATGCCCTATCTTTCCTAAATGTGAGCCTGGAATGCTGAAGCACCTTGCTGTAAGAGATGGTGAGGCTCTTTCTATGTGTCATGTGAACCCTGTAACATAACTGTTTACACTTGACTACTAAAGTGATTCAGCTCTGTCTAACATAACAACACTCTTAACTGCAGGTAAAGTCAATAGGCTCTATAATACAGAGCTTTGTGTATTTTTAAAACCTCAAATACTAATCTGCTAAAGTAAAAGTGGAAATGGATGGAGACTATTCATTATGCAAATAGGAATTTTGAACCTAACCTATGACCTCTTTTTTGTGGGGAAGAGTGGTTCTTTTTTGAGGCAATGTCTCAGGTGTCCTAGAATTTGACACTTTGAGGCTGAGAATGGCCTTGAATTTCTGACCCTCCTGCCTCTACCTCCTGAATACTGGGATGACAGGGACCAAGCCCAGGTTTTGAAGCACTAATAATGAGCCACCGTGTAGGTGCTAGAAACAGAACCCAGGTTTTCTGCAAGAGCAGCAAGTTCTCCTAACCGCTGAGCCATCTCCATTTTCTTCCTTTTTAAAATTAATTTTTGACATTATTTGTCTGTGTGTGTACGTATGCGCACAGGCCTTTGGATGCTACAGTACACTTGTGTAGGTCAGGGAACAGTGTGCAGAAGTTGGTTCTCTCATTCTGCCATGTAAGTTCTGAGGATGGAACCCCACCTGTCAGGCTTGGCCACAAGTGCCCACGCCCACTCAGATGCCTAGTGAGCCATCTTACCTCCTCCCTCCCCTCCCCTCCTCTCCCCTCCCCTCCCCTCTCTTCCTCTTCCCTCCCCTTCCCTCCCATCTCCTTCCCTCTTCCCCTCCCTTCTCTTCTTCTCCTCATCCTAGGTATATAAATCAGTGTGAGCTGACATTTGGCCACACAGCTTTATTGGAATTGATGCAGGGGAGAACTGTGTGTAACGGGGGGAAAAAGGTGTCTCGTGTATTACAGCAACTCTAATTTGGGTTTAACTTGTTTTGAGATTTTAAATCTCAATAAATGGATTTTTATGTTTATCAAAAAGGTCACATATTATCGATGGCCAGGAAGCGGCACTGAAGGGCCTATCTGGTAAGCAACATTGTGGAGAGTGCAGACATCTGACTCACTTTCACTCTGACTCTGCAGACTCTAGCTCGCTTTGTCCTCTCTTCCTCTTCAAGCACATTTCCCAGCCACGTCAGAAGTTCTCTCTAGGGACCATCTACATGTCCCTTGGCAGGGGACATTAGGCAATGTCTAGGAACACTTCGGTTTTCATGCCTAGGAGAGTGGGAGGATGTTAATGGCATCAGGGCAGATAGGCCAGGGATGCTATTAAAATCCCTCAGTGTGCAAGATAGTTCCCTACAGCAAA
The DNA here is from genome assembly GCF_949786415.1 of Peromyscus eremicus. Lineage (NCBI taxonomy): Eukaryota > Metazoa > Chordata > Mammalia > Rodentia > Cricetidae > Peromyscus > Peromyscus eremicus. The sequence goes on along the minus strand of NC_081416.1, from coordinate 89,727,794 downwards.
GGTTATCCAGTGCAATGGTCAGGAGTGTGTGTCCTGTGCTTGGAGCTAGACTGCACATGCCCCAGGTGCTGACATGATGCCCTAACAGCAAGGCTACTCTCCAGATATTTTGCAAACTAATAATCTCCACTATCAGCTAATATGCTAGGCATGTCTCTGAGCCATCATTTCTGCATATTCACTTGCTTATTAGAGATCATCGTCATCTTATTTTACTAAAACTGAATAGTATGGAACCCAAGAAAGGCAAGATTTGAGAAAGTAAAGTAACTTGGCCTAAGGCACACAAACCAGTAGCTGGTGAGAATATTCCTCCATAATTAGATTGGTAAAAGGGCAGAATTCGTATTGACTTTTAAAGTATGTATATATGTGTGTGTATGTGCAGTATATGTAAAAATATGGATACCTGTGTGTGCATGTGTGTGTATGTGTAGTGTATGTAAAGATGTGGATACCTGTGTGTGCATGTGTGTGTATGTGCAGTGTATGTAAAGATGTGGATACTTGGGTGTGCATGTGTGTGGAGGCCAGGGGTCAACATTAGGTATCCTCCTCAGTCTCCCTTCACTATATTTTTAAAGATTTATTTTCTTTGACATTACAGGTATCCATGTGCGTCTGTATGTGGATATGTACACATGCAGGTGCCCTTGGAGGTTAGACGTATCAGATCCCCCTGGACCTGGAGTTAGGGTGGTTGTGAGCCACCTGATGTAGGGGCTGGGAACCGAACTCGGGTCTTCTTTGAGAGGACTATGCACCCTTAGCCATGGAGACATCTCCCCAGTCCCTCCCCACTTGTCTTTGAGACAGTCTCTCTCTGAGCCTGAGGCTCGCCCATTTGTCTGGATGGCAGGGCGGTGAGCTCTCAGGATCTACCTGTCTCCACTTACCTCTCCCTGGGATTACAGATGCGTGCCACCATGCCTGGCTTTTTCTGTGCGGGGGCTGGGGATCTGAATTCAGATCCTCATACTTGAGAGGCAAGCACTTTGCCAGCTGAGTCATATCCTCAGCCCTGTAATTTTCGTTCAGTCAAGAGCTTTGAGCATGCTCACCTCTTTTGTCTTTGCTGGAACCTTGTGGAATAGATACACTCTAATATCCATCTAAGACACACAGAAAGTAAGATCTGCTGGAACTCGGCTTATGTTGATGAGCTGGTACCATTGAAAATTATCGTCTGCCTCCCCCACCGCACTCTAATCCCAGGAAGGCACAAGCCTTGCTGCTTCCCCGTGCTGCCAGTGAACCCCCTGCTCGTCTCCAGTCTGGCAGCAGTGTGGGCACACTGTATGATGAGGAGAGCCGAGAAGGAAGTGGTTGGCTATTGGGCATCCTTGGAGAGACCAGTGGAGGCCTGGCAGTGGCTTGGCCAATGTGACATGTTTTCTTTGCTTGGGTGGTTTCCTGTGGTTCCTTCGTTCCATGGGCCCTCAAAGCTGCTTATGAAAGAACTGTCCTAGCCACCCCTAGTCCAGGTTGAGCCTACGGAGGTGTTTGACTCTCCTCTTGGACTTTATCAGAACAAACAAGGCATCTGATCTTGAGTGGTTCCAAACACATGTAAAACCCCTAGGTTTCCAGGCAGGTTCAAGTTTCTACAACACACTCTCCTAGGGAGGTGGATGTCCATGTTCCTGCTTAATGAAATTTGATGACACATGAGACTAGATAGACCCTTTTTCCCCTGTCTGATATCTGGATATTTTCAGAACCTAGATAATTTTATCCTATTTACATCAAACACGTAGGTAACGCTAGACTTTGATATCTGTATTATTTCTGGGGAGGTCTAATAAGATTATGAATGACAGTAATTGACATTACATGCTTTAATTAAATTTCCTTTGCTGCAAATCAGAACCTTTTAGCTCAGTCCTACAGTGCAATCTCTAGGTTCGTCTTTCCCATACAATAATACATTAAGCAGTAGGGATGAATAAACTCACTTTCGGAGATTCTCTGTCCTGTAGATTAAGTAGGATAATGTATGTGAGGGGCACAGTTTAATGCTGGTCATATAATCTTTTAATTAAGGAACATTAGGTAAATTTGCATAGATTATATCTTTTAGCTACTAGCTAGTTTGAATAATATGATTATATTGTATGATATTATGATCATGGATTTGGCAGGTATGACATGTGCCCTTTGTCAACTGACCATGGGTAGTGTAGACACTCTATCCCATAATTGCTCTTTCTAGGGTTTCTAGAGGGTCACTGGGGACTTGGAGTTCTATCTTTTTCCAAAAGGGAGAAATTTCATCCGGAGATAGCCCCATGTCACCCCCCCCCATCCTCTTCCACCCCAGCTCAACAAAACGAAACCCTCATCCATCATCCTGAACAACAAACCCGCCAGAGAGGAGGATGCTAGGAATCAGATCCTTCGGACCTAACCTTTCCCTTTATATGGATGGGAAAAGTACCCAGATCTCAGAAGATACGCTTTCTGTGGTACCACCTTCGAGAACAGTCCATGCCTTGGCCTTCAGGATCAGATGCTACAAGAAAGGAGAGTCCTCTGCTGGCCTCAGGAGACAGCTCCTTCTATCCAGAAGCCATTCTTAGCTCTCACTAGCAAGACCATTTTCATCCCCTTGCTCAGTCTGTCCCCATGCCTAGGGCAGGGAGACCTTTGCAGGGCCCCAAAGGACAGACCTTAGTGGTGGTCATCTCTGCTACACCCTGCTTACATGATCCAGACGACTTGGGAACAAGTCCTGAAACCCCACAGTGTGCCGTTAGAGCTCTGGTGAGCTGGTCTCTGAGTCAGCTGACCTCCGCTGGTGTTAGCTCACACCAGCACCTGTCACCCAGTGAGTGGTCCAGGCCCGCCTCTCCTGGAAGGGCTTTGCTTCAAACCAAGCAACCAGCAAACGCCATGGACCAGTGACAGATGTTTAAAGCCAAGAGGGATTTCTTTTCCTTAACCCAAGTCTGAGCTCACAGATGTTTCTGGGGTTATTCTGTAGCCTTCATTGTCCTCTCCATAAGCTTAGGCTTTTTCTCCTGGTAGGGCAGCACCCACATAACTATTGGGAGAACACTTGGTGTGTGGGGAGGGTGGGCCACATGGCCACCGCATGTCCAGGGCTGGCTGGGGTCATCCAGGTGTACCTCCACCTTGCTTCTGCCTATAATCACAACTTCTAGTCTGTAAGGGGCTCAGAAAGTTCAGAAGATGCTTTTTGAAGTGGCCCCCAGCATTGACCCCTGGAAAAGGGCAACGCTCCTACTGGTGCCTCTACCCATCACTTGAGGAGAAACAAACAGGCAGTCCACATCTCGGTTGCCAAGAGGCAGGAGACAGAATCCTGCTTGCTCTTCAGCAGATCCACAAGTCTCAAGTGGCATCATATTAAATTATATAGGCAGCCACTTGTGCTCAGCCGATGCTGGGCTCTGGGTTGTACCAGGCGAGCAGCAGCATCCTCAGGAAACGGTAGGAAGGATCCTGTCGATAGCTTTGCAGACCTCCACACATCCGAAGACTGTCCTGAAAGCAGGCACAGGGGACCCCCGCAGAGAGAGGGCAGCTGGACAGAAGAGACAATGATTGTGGCTGCAGGCTTAGACCATGGGCTGTGGGGCACTGTGCCCTAAAGGTAGGACCAAACATGGGCAGAGTTGAACATGCGAAAGTGGGGGTAAATCTGTGTCGGGTGTGCGTTGGCCAGCTCCTGGTATTTGGGTTTCTGAGATGAGGACCTTGCTTTTGAAGGTCGTGCATGTATGTACACACAGGGCTGTCCATCTGAGGTGTTTAGACTGACTGTGTTAGACATAATAGGGACGGGAAGGGAAGGACATAAACAGACAAGTAAGAGGGTGTAGGACTTAGGCAAGGAAAGTGGTACCTGATTGGACCTTTGGCTGTTTGTTCTCTGCTCCCAAAATAAGTGTAGACTTTGGCAGTGCACGGAGAAATGTGTGCCGCCCGCCATGAGCTGCCCCCTGCTAACTGCTTTTCCCAGGATCTGTTCACCAGCTCTCCCCCACAGCTGCTGCAGAGAGAGTGTCATGATTGTCTCTGGTGGCACAAGCGTGAAGAACATCAGATCTCATGCTTAGGAGCTCGTGATCAGATTCTCCCACCTGGTTTGGAATGGCTCAGTCCCAACAGGTGCTGTGGGTTTGATTGATGGGTGTGCAGGGTTGTTGGCAGGATTTCCCACTCAGCTTCCATCTGTGGGTAAAACGGACTTGAAAATTCACATGTGGGTCTGTGGCTGGGCTGAGATGCCTCCTAGGATGTTTGATAGGTTGCATCAGTTGGAGCTTCTTGATCGAGTTCTAGAAGAACATGGTGAATGAAAACCCCGTGGGTGTTCCTGGCCCCTTTAAAGATGTATAAGAGAATCCTGGCTCCCTTGGGGGGGGGGTCATTTTGCTTCCATCACTGATGAATTCCACCATTTATGCAGTCACCATTCACCCCTCCAGTAAACCACTTGTTCTGGAAATCCCAACCAGAGAGAGCGACTGCTTAGGGAGAAGGTAGTGGAGTCAGGAGGTGTGGAGTCCACAATTAAGTTTTGGAGGTCCTAAGCAGGACAAGTCACCCTGGGGTTGGGATAGCCCTGGGCCAGACACACAGGGAAGGAGGGTGGTGAGAGGGTACTACTGTTTCCCCAATGTATCCTTAGAGACCAGGAGAAGTAGTTCTGGAATCTTTGCCGGTTATCTGTAATTTCTTTCTTCATAAAGATTGCACTTGGGCTGGTGGGATGGATTGGCTGCCAGACTCGATGACCTGAGTTTCATCCCTGGAACTACATGAATGGGAGGAGAGAACCAGCTCCTACAAGTTGTCCTCTGACATCTACCCACATAACTTGTACATACATTCACACATGCACGCACGTACACATTCACACAAATGAATAAATAAATCCAAGAACTTTAAAACTTTTTAAACTTTAAATTATGTTTGATGTATTTTTTAACTTCCATAAAAGACATTGAGGGGCATGTATTATACATTTGGGAAGTCACTGTATGTGAAGATTACCATTGGTGCTTGCTATATTAGTTGGTTTTCTTTTTGGAGTGGTACGTATGTGCAGGTATGTTGTGGGTGCACAACACACCCAAAGGCATTGAGTGTCTTCTCTGGTTGCTTTCCAACTCACTGTGGAGGCAGTGTCCCTCACTTGAACTCATAGCTCACCAGTTTGTCTAGTGTAGCTAGATTGTTTGCTCCAGGAAGCCCCCTTCTCGGCCTCTCGAGCATTGGGATTCCGTACGGGCTGAGATGCCACCTGGTACTTACATGAGTCCTGGGGCTCCGAACCCTAGTCCTCACGCTGAGCCATCTCCCTAGTTCTCTTTTCCAGCTTGCCATTGTCTTGAGCATGGCAAGAGGCTTTGCTCTCATCTGCCTCCTTAGTTATTAAAATAAGCTTCTGCTCATCATTCCAAAGTACCACTAAAAGAAAAGAAAAAAAAAAAGACCCAGGTATGATGACATATGCCTATAATCCCAGCACTGGGAAAGTTGAGGTGGGAAATGGTGAAGACTTTGAGGCTAGTCTCAGTTATATAATAAGACTTTTTCTCAAAAAAATGAAACTTTTTTTTTAATTTAGAAATTCTAAAAAAACAAAAGCAGCTGACAATGTAAAACTTGTAACTCACATGAAGGTAGAAAGAATAGTGTGATTTCCCCCAAAATAAATCTGTCAATCAATTCACCAGTGATCAATCTTGATCTTGATATTTCTTGTCTGGTCTCCCATCTCCACTGGAAAGTTAGTTTGGATTAAATCCCAGATATATAATAAATGCCCAAAATATATTTCATATATAGCTCTTATGCATAAAGATTTAAATTTTTATCATTTATTTAAGTATAGTTTTTCAGTGTTTAACTTTTATATTTCAGGGTACCATTCAAAGTAATGCATTTCATTATAGAAGGATTTTTTCATTTAAAAATTATATAGGGGAAAAAATCAATTTCTTAACATTTTCAGCTTTTCATTTTCCAAATCTTGATTATTTAGTAATTGCTTTTACAGCATGCTGGAATCCATACTTAAGACAACAACCTAAACCGTGTTGGAATTAGTGAATCCACACTGATGCTCTTTTGAGTCTTTGTGGTGTCTTTTCTGGAGAAACGTACAGAATTTCTGACGGTTTGAACTCTGCTAACGGGATGGTGGCGGTGTGGTTGAACCTATTCCTCTGGCCCCTGCGCCTCCCAATGCTGGCTGGGTGGAGGTCAGGACGGGACAGCTTGTGTCCTGAGGGAGGCTGGGAAGCATTAACTCCCCATTGCCTCTCTTTGCGTGGAGAGCCATTGGTGTTACTACTTAGATAACTGATCTGTCGGGGCATTGAAACATCACTGGTTAGATGAAATGGCTTGTAATCTTTCCAGAGCTGGAGATAGAGCCCCCAACATTGTCCTTTTTTGAGACAGGGTCTCTCTCACTGAGACCTCGGACTTACTGACCTACTGGGGCTGGCTGGCCCGTGAGCCCCACCACCTCTTGTCTCCGCCTCACATTGGGATCCCCAGAGCTAGTTGCCACACCTGGATTTTTACATGAGTGCCGGGGGATTGAACTTGGGTCCACATGGTTGTGCAGCAGGCACTTTCCCAACTAGCTACCTCCCTGGTTCTGGAGTACCGTTATTAATCCATGGACTTACACACAGTTGGTGAGTTTCAGTTCATCGCTGTGTCTGTCTTTGTTGATGTTTAGCTTTCTGCCTCTGGCCAGCTGAAGCCTGACTGGTCCTGTAGCTGGTAGAAGCCCACAGTTGATGGGCTTCTGGAGGTCAGATGACCCAGGCTCAACCCATAGTGCCTCTGTTCTAAATATGTTCAGACCTATATAGTCAACCCCTTCTTTCAGTGACATTGGTCTTGAGATACCACGGCCCAGGTACTGTGGCTTTGGGATATCATTTTCCCCACTTCAGAAAATTCAGCCAAACCAAGGCCACCAGTAGTGGCAGTACCAGCTTCCACGACAGCCACCTCAGCTGTCTCCCCTCTGCCTTCACTATACTGTCTTCTTCTTCTTCTTTGAGCATCCTCCCTCCAGACTCTATGACAGCCGCCCCCTCCATGTCTGGGGACTCCACGGTGCTGCCTGCCCCAGAGCATCCTTTTGCATTGTAGAGCTTTGTGTGTGCCTGCTCTTTCTTTCGTCATCCTGTCGCTCTCCACCCAAGACAAGGGGCTAGGTCATTCCTTAGAGTCTCCTCTCAGTTGGTTTTAGAACTCGGTTAGCTCTCCCAGTCATTCTTAGCCCGTTAGATCATCTCTGGCAAGCCCCTCTGTCTCTCTCCCAGTGGTCACCCATTCCTAGGCACACACTGAGGAGAGGTGGTGAAAGGGCAAATGAGCAGTTACTGAGTGCTCAGGAAGGCAAGTCCTGCTGTGCTGGGCATTTTATGCGCATTATGTCATCAGAGCTTGTTACCGGCCTTTGAGCTAAGCAATATGATTCCCATTTTGGAAAGGAGGAAAAGCAAGAGGCTGTACTGGGATTCATCCAGGGTCTGCCCATCTCCAAAGCTCATGCTAACTCAGGCTACCTTAGCATGTGTCCTAGACTAGGCTTCTGCTTGGCTGGATTCCCTGGGGAGGCTCCCCTCTCCTCCCCCGTGTGTGTGTGTGTGTGTGTGTGTGTGTGTGTGTGTGTGTGTGTGTGTGTGTGTGTCTGTGTGTCTATGTGTGTGTGTCTGTGTGTGTGTGTGTGTGTGTGTCTGTGTGTGTGTCTGTGTGTCTGTGTGTGCAGGTGCAGGTGCATTCAGAGGCCAGGGGTCAATCTTGGCTTGCCCTTCAATCACTCCCCACCTTGCTTTTCTATTTGAGAAGGTTCTTGGCTTGCCTGGAACTCGTGACTCAGCTGGGTTGGCTGGCCAGTCCACAAGCCCCAGGGATCCACCTGTCTACACTCCTCTGGCATTGGAATTACAAGTGCAAGACACCCTGCAAGCTTTTGATGAGAAAGCTGAAGATCAAACACCGATTCTCATCCTTGTGTGGCTAGAAATGTACCAATAGAGCTGTGCCCCTGCCCCTGAAGAACCTTTTCAGAGTTGCCCTACAAACTTAGGAAACTGTTTTTTCTTATCAAGGGGCTGGCTGGCCAGTGTTTTTGGGGTTAAACCCACACGTTGCTTGTTCTGGCTAGTGTGGCCTTGACTTCGCTCTGTCGTGACACCCACAGTTGTACCAGCCTCTAGCCTGCTGTCTTCATGTCTCCCCAGCCCCTACTGAATCCTGAAGCCACCGAAGTGCCTCCTTTGAGATGCTCTCTCTAATTCTCACTTCCGTGTGAGCGAGGGCAGTTTCTCCCTTGTTCTCCTCACTCCAGAACCTAGCATGAGGCTACATGAATTACTTTTTTTTTTTTTTGGTGCTATGACAAAGCATCTTAAGGAAGGAAAGGTTTCCTTTGACTCATGACTTGAGCTACAGTCCTTCATAGCTGGGAAGGCAGAGCATGACAGGAGCATTTCATCTGCATCCCGGAAGCAGTGAGAGAATGTTGATGCTCAACTCAGTCTCTCCTTTTCATTCACTAGGGTGCCCTAATCCATGAGATTGTGCCACCACGTTTAAGGTGGGTCTTCTCAGTTAAGCCTTTCTGGAAATACACTTATAGATACAACCAGAGGACTGTTTCCAGGGTGATTGTAAATCTAGTCAAGTGGACAGTCAAGATTGACCATCACTGTGGCCTGGAAACATTGTTCACCATAGCTGCCAAATGTGTGTTTAAATGGACACATAATGCATGGTACTAGCTATCCCATGCTGGCTCACACAGGTTCAACATAAGTTGCTTTGAAATGGTCTTTGTAATGTAATTAACGTCCTATGGTCTTTGCTGCACTGAACTTCTGTTGTATATGCTCGTTTCTGCCTCTAAGTTAAATCATGCTCTGTGCTTGGGAGATGCTACTGGAATGAAGTTCCCAGTGCATCGCCTTGCTCAGAGTTGAGACCCAATAATTATCCACTGAATGGAGTCAAATGGAAGGTTGTACAGAAGGCAGGCTCAGGGGAGGTGCAGGGCCCGCAATCAGCAGAATGGCAGACAGTTAAAGCAGCTCCACTCACTACAATTTCTTTTAATAGATTTTTCTGTACAGATTTGCTGTCAACATGGGCTGTTGGTTTCGAAAAAGATAAATAACCAGGGAGCTGTGATGGCTCTCGTGGTGCAGAGACTGGCAGCCTGTGCCATTTCTGGTGCCATGCTCCATGAATTTCCAGGTCTGGACAGGACTTTAGCACTGAGGAGGTCTAATGATAAACCTAATTGCCTCACACCAAATTTCCTGAACGTCCATGTTCTGGACAAACACATATTACCAACTCTGCTCCTCCATGGGTGCCTTGATCCTCCATCTTTTCCGGTCCCTTCTGGAAGCCCAGACCTTCCAGGGATTAATGCTGACTCTAATGTAAAAAGTAGAGCTGATTATTTGGCTGTGGGTCTCTGCTGGAAGGGAGGAACAGCCCAGGGGCCCACATTGCCATCCTGTTCACTCATTCAGTAAATGCATGTCGAGTGTTCATTGTATGTCGGATGCTGGCAGAAGCTGATGGGCAATTCTTGGACCTTTTGGAATCACAAGGGATACATGTGTTCTTCAGATATGCACACAGGTGTGTAATTGCACGCTGCTGGGTGAGATGAACAGAAAACAGACCTCTGAGAACAAAAAGATCTGATGCCATCTTTATCATCAGGTCCGTTCTTCTTTCCCATCTGGTCCTTTCTGGACACCCTGGTGTTCTCCTACCACTTGGAGCTCTTCCAAGTCAGCCCTTGGTGCCCTAGACTTGGAGTGTGCGTGGTTGTGAGCTTCCAGGCCAAGGGCTTATTCTCTCCTGGAGAAATGTGCATCACAGTGCACATCCATTGGGGGTGGGAGAAAGGAGTGAGCAGGCGTTCAATACCTCCTGTTCTAGTTTCATTTCTGTCCCTATAATAAAAAATACCCAGACAAAAAGCAACTTAGGAGAGAAAGGGTTTATTTTCTTTTCAGAATTGCAGGTTAAGGTCCATGGTTGTGGAATAATCAAGGCAGCAGGAACTTAAAGCAACTAATCACATCACACTCACAGTCAAGAACAAAGACAAATAAATGCACCCATGATAGCTTGCATGCTTTTGGTCAGTTAGATTTCTCCACTCTTGCACAGTTCAAGAATCCTTGCCTAAGGAATGATGCTGCCCACAGTGGGCTGAGTCTTCCCCCATCAATTAACTTAATTAAGACAGTCTCACACAAACATACCCACAGGTCAACCCAACATACCCAACATACACAGTCTCTCATTGAGACTCTTCTCCCAACTGAATGTCAGTTGGGTCAGGTTTATAATTAAAGGTTACTTTTCTTATGTGTGTGTGTGTGTGTGTGTGTGTGTGTGTGTGTGTGTGTGTGTGTGTAAAACTATCATACACACCATTTATTGTTCCATCAGACAGAGGGTTTGTCCCCTTTCTGTGTCTCTGTGGTTGTGACAATGGTCTGAACTAGCTCCGAACTTCAGCTTTGTTCCCAGAGGGTTGTAAAGGGGAAACTAATATTTGGGAAGTAGCCCACACAGGGCCTGGTCTCTCTCCTCACCCTCAGAAGCTTCCTCAAGAGGCTGTGAGGCTGTAGGACTCTGATGAGAGCAAGCTGCCTGCTCAGTGGGATTTGACATTCTCTCAGATCAGCCTAGGTAAGGTCAGGACACCCTCAGAAGCTCCTGTGTGGTCATGTCATGAAGCTAGGACTAAGAAATGGCATAGGCCTAGTGTCACAATACAAAGACCAGGGTTCTGCTTCAGGTCCAGTCTGTTCTTTATTGCTGTGTCCTTGGAGGAAAAAGAAATGTCCTCAGATTTTTTCCTAATAATATACTCTTTATCTCCTACCAATCTCCTGGGGTTTCTCTCTGGGGTGAGAGATCTTGAGCCTTCCATGGGTACAACAGAAGTTTGTACCTCACAGCTTCCTATAGCCACCTCTGTGTTGGCCCAGCTGTAGGAGACAGTGTATGCCCAGTGTAATTAAACTCCTCCACTTTTCTGGCCAGGATCTAGCTTCTGAAGTCTCATAGCCTGTGCCTAGTATGGCCTGAAAATGTGGAGACAGTTGGGGTGGGGGAACTTACCTGATGGAAAAATCTCTGAGAGGTACTTCCTACAAGGTCTTTGTCTCCCTCTTAATCCCAACAGCTTCCCATGGGATTAATTCCCTGCTGTCCAGCGAGGATAAACTACCACATATGGGGAAGGAGATTATCACCTCTTGTCGTCCTTGGTCCAGCACACACACACCCTTCCACATCAGGGTCTCATGTAGCCTAGGCTGACCTCAAACTCAATATGTAGTCAAGGATGGCAATGTTTGAGTGTTGTGCCTCCACCCCCTGAGTGTTAGGATTACAGATATGTACCCCCAGGCCTGGCTTCTGCGGTGCTGGGGGTCAAACATAGGATCTCATGCATATCAGGTAAGCATTGTGTCAACTGAGCTCACTCATCTCAGTTGACAGACCCTGCTGCTGCTCCCCCAAATCTGGGAACCCCCTAAATGTCCAGCAGCTACACAATGGTTAAGTCATATGTGAGTGAGTCCTGGGAAAGAGTGTAAGAAGTTATAGCATGTCCCAGAAATTTTCACTAGGTGACAGGACTTCATCACCATGCTTTTACTTTTTCTTTCTTTCTTTTCCAGCAAATTTAAATACATTTTAATTGGGTTTTGTTTGCTTGCTTTGGGGTGTGTGTATGTACTGGTGGCATAGTTACCTGTGGGGCAGGGGTCAGAAGATAGCAAGCAGAAGTCCCTTCTTTCCTTCTACCAGATGGGTCTTGAGGATCAAATTCAGGTCATCGGTTTTGATGACAAGCACGTTTATCCACTGAGCTATCTCTGGTTTTTATATTTTCAAAGTTCTCTTAAATGATTATATGTGCAAAATAGGGGCCGAAGAGATGGCTGAGCGGTTAAGAGCACTTGATGCTCTTGGCAGAGGACCCAGGTTCAGTCCCCAGCTTCCCACATGGTGGATCACACCATCCATAACTTCAGTTCAAGGACATCCAATGCTTTTTTCCTGACCTCTGAAGGCATCAGGCATGTAGGTGATACACACACACATACATGCAGATATACCACTCATACACATAAAATAAAAGTGACTAAAGACCCTTAAACACAACATTTGCGGTTATTCCAAATAAAGAACCTTTGGCTTTGCAGGAGAAAGCTGGAGTAATGACATTCCTATGTCTTGCATTTATGTTCCTAACAGATGCAGCCTACAAAATGGCATGGTGTATATTTTCAGGCTTTATTTTTTTTTTAGAGGTACACATTTGTGTTTGGGGAATATTCCATCTACTTCGTCCAATGAACCACACAGTTTCATATAAAAAGGTTGTTTGATGTAGTTGGGCCTGTACAGCATGGTATTGAGGATGTGAACTCTTGAACTAGTTGGCCTGGCATCAAATCCAAGCTTTACTTTCTAGTGACTTTGGTCAGGTAAAATAACCTCTCTAGGTCTTATCTTGCTTGCATGGTGGGTAATTATTATGAATGTTAAATGAGCTGTGTGCGTGAGTGTGTTGCACAGGCACATACAAGCCATGACGTGATTTGTTCGTCATCTTATGGTTCACACAGACTGAGCTTTCACACGTGGTGTTTCCTCCAAATAAACTCTAGCTGATGCTCAGACAAATCCTGTTTTGGCTCATGAGCAAACGGACCCAATCGGAACACAGCATCCATGTCTGCCCACAGCCACACCCAGTTGTCATTTGCTCTGAGTGGTTGAGTAGCCGATGTGCAGCTTCTTAAGCAGAGCCATTGCACTAATAAGTGACATCTGTCAGAATTAATAAACAAGAAGGTTATGGATGTTGAAGGTGAAAGATTCACAGAAAATGAGTTGCAGAAAGGAAACTTAATCCAAGGACTGTGTAGCTAGAGTTTTCCTGCCTGGCCCACAGTCAGGACGAATCTCTGTCACCCGCCAGTCCCACAGCCGCTCAGACCCAACCAAGTAAACACAGAGACTTATATTGCTTACAAACTGTATGGCCGTGGCAGGCTTCTTGCTAACTGTTCTTATATCTTAAATTAATTCATTTCCATAAATCTATACTTTGCCACGTGGCTCGTGGCTTACCAGCATCTTCACATGCTGCTTGTCATGGTAGTGGTTGGCAGTGTCTCCCTCCGCCTTCCTGTTCTCTCCATTCTCCTCTCTCTTAGTCCTGCCTATACTTCCTGCCTGGCCACTGGCCAATCAGTGTTTTATTTATTGACCAATCAGAGCAATTTGAGATACAGACCATCCCACAGCAGGACTGTACAAAGATAAAGCAAGTAGCAGGTCCCCAACACACCCCCATGGTTCCCTATACCCCAGCCATGCCCTGTACCTTCGGGATTGTGTCAGAACTACCTGGGGGATTTAGTGTGTTGCACTGAACACAGCCTCTATGTGTTAGTTTGTTTTAACTGTCTACTTGACACAGCCTAGAATCACCTGGAAAGAGAGTTTAAATGGGGAATTGTCTAGATCTATGACAGGTTGACTTATGGGGATGTTTGTAGAGGACTGGCCTGGTTGCTAATTTATATAAGAAGACAGCCCATTGTGGGTGGCACCATTCCTAGGCAGTTGGTCCTGGATATAAAAGTGAAGCACGCAGACCTCTATGTATTGACCGTCTTTCTGCTCCTGACTGAAGGTATGATATTTAAGTTCCTGTCTTGACTTTTCACATTAATGGACTATAATCTGGAGTTGTGAGCCCTTTCTTCCCTGTGTTGCCTTTTGTCAAGGTATTTAACCACGGCAACAGAAACTAGAACAAACACCCTCCCAGAGAAGCATCCCCCAAGCTAAGTGGGAGGATTGGATCCCTGGTGTTTTGCTAGAATCTGAGAGCCACCATAGGAATTGGCCAGCTCCGGCAATCTGGGGCTTATCTGCCAATGCACTCATGGCTCCTGGTACCAGAGGGGCCCCCTCTATGCCTAGGAGCCAGGGAGATAAGCAGGATCAGTTCTACTGACTAGACAGATCACTGGACATATAGTTAGCCAACTTGCTAGATTAAATTCTGCATTCTTCTCAAAGCTTGGGGTGTGTGAACATACCCAGATTCACACCTATCCACAGTGATGTGATACTTCATCTTAATATGCACCCAGAACATCACCCAACCATCTGCTTGCATAGGATTAGGCTTTAAGAAGTTTTTAAATTGTGTGTGTGTGTGTGTGTGTGTGTGTGTGTAGAAATCAGAGGACAACTTGCTGGAGTTGCTTCTCTCTTTCCACTCTGTGTGTCCTGGGAATTGAACTCGGGTCATCAGGCTTACAACAAGCACTTTTACCTGCTGAGCTATTTCACCAGCCCTGGGTAGACTTTATGGTCAAGGCAGTGGTATGGTTCTCCCTCTAAAAAGGCAACAAGTCATTGCATGAAAGAAACAAAGCCTACTGATGTATTGTTCCACTGAGCCCCCCTTGCCGTGTCCTGTTTAAATTGAACTCTCATGGCTTACTTAAGACCTCAGCAAATGTTTCCATTCACATTTTTGACTGCCTGGAGCCAAACAGTAGTTCTGCCCACTCTCTCCCTGAGCTTGCTAGCAATTGGAGGGCAGCTGTACCACGTGCTGGGCAGAACAATAAAATCATGCCCAGGGTCACTGTTTGGCTACCTTCCAACTCTGCAGCAGCTATAAAGCCTACCAAATTAAAAACTGGTGGAAATTTTAAGATGCAGGACTATGGATCCTTCCATCCCTTCCCATCATAGTGCCAGCCTCTCTCTCAGTCTGCTTTCCCCACCCTCAGGGTGTGTGTGTGCGTGTGTGCATGCGTGCATGCGTGCGTGTATGTGTATGGGAGACTAAATATCTGTAGAGAGTATAAGAACATGTGATTTGACTCTGGCCTTGTGTTGCGGCCACCAAGGATTGGCTCCTGCCTCATCTATGATAGCTGTGGAAACAAGGATCATTTTTTGTTGAAAGGAATAGAGCTTCCCTTGTTTGAGGGACCGGGTGGGCAGCATTGGGGCTTTGCATTTCTTTTGGCAATCTCTCGAGAAGGGAAGTGAACCCATATGTTGGAAGGAAGAGCAAGAGGAAAAGAGAATTCCACAGTCCACGGAAAAAGCCATTGTAGACATTATGATCTTTCCAGAGATACCGAAGCCACAACTCCCAGAAAATCTTCAAACGAGTACTTTATATGACACAAGGGAATAAAGGTTGTGGGTAGGATTTGGGGGGAGTCCATGCTGGATTACCCAGGTCGACCTAGTGTGAGCACAAGGTACTTGAAAGTGGACGAGAGAGACAGAAAAAAGGGGTCGGAGAGATAGAACAGGAAAACTTACCCGCTCCGCCCAGTACTGGCTTTGGAGATGGCTCAAAGGAACCAAGAGACAAGGAATGTGGACAAAGAGATAAGAACACAGAGTTTCTTTAGAAGCCCACGGAAGGATGCAGCCCAGCTGACGTCTCCACTTTAAACCAGTGAGACCCACATTGGGCTTCTAACCTACACCTCTTGCTGTAAGCTGCCATGTTTCTAGCAACGGGCTTTCGCTGCAACTGAAAACCAGCCCAGAAACTCTGGACACAAACACTGTGTGTCAGGGGCTGCGAATATAAAGTAAAACTTTGGGGAGATGGGAGCAAACCCTGAGCCTTCAGTGGTAGATCCACTGGTGAGACCCACCCCTTTCCTGGAAAGTGAAAATAGTCCCTTAAGTATCCTTCAGCAATGAGGAAGCTCTTCGTCTTCCTCGAAGCCTTTGTATTGGTTGCTTCATTCTCTCTTGTTGTGACAGAATACCTGGCAGACACAACTCGAAGAAGGAAGCGCTTTGGCTCATAGTGGAAGTTGCTGTCCATCATGGCAGGGACGCCTCGGCGGCTTGAGCGTGAGGACGCTGGTCGCACTGATTGTGAGGACAGAGAGCTGAGTGCTGGTACTCAGCTCCCCTTTTCCTTCATATTCAGCCCGTGGGATGGTGCTGCCAACAGCCAGGGTGGATGTTCCCTCCTCAGTTAAACCTTTATGGAAACACTCCCATAGAGACATAGTGTGTCTCTATGGTGATTTTAAATCCAGTCAAGTTGACAGTGAAGCCAGACCATCACAGCCCTGGATTTTCTTGCTGGCTTCTTGGACTCTTGGATCATAACGAGTGTAGCCCTTGTTGTGAGACTTTGTGATGAACTTGGTGTTTTGTTTCTGTACAGATGTGTCTAGAAAACTCTGTTCAAGATAAACAAATCACCATCTTCCTGGGAAAAGGAAGAAACCTACATGCTCCATAAAATTGTGGATTTCTTTCTACCCTCCTCCCATGAATGGTGTTTATTTTTCTACAACAGTAGTGTCTTAAGGTTTCTGTTGCTATGATGGAACACCATGACCAAAGCAACTTGTGGAGGAAAGGGTTAATTTGGCTTACACTTTCACATCACTGTTTGTCATCAAAGAAAGTCAGTTCAGGAACTCAAACAGGGCAGAATCCTGGACAGGAGCTGATGCAGAGGCCATGGAGGGGGGCTGCTTACTGGCTTGCTCATCACAGCTTGCTCAGCCTGCTTTCTTATAGAACCCAGGACCACCACCTCAGGGGTGGCACCACCCACAATGGACTGGGCCTTCCCCCATCAATCACTAATTAACAAAATGCCCTACAGTTGAATCTTACAGAGATATTTTCTCAACTGAGGTTCCCTCCTTTCAGATTGCATCAAGCTGACATAAAACCAACCAGGACAAGCAGTAAATTTATATTAACTTTTTAAAATATTCTTTTGGCATAGTTTTAGAGTCACAGAAGAATTGCAGAGATGTAGTTTCCTCATACCCCATCTCTAGATCCCACACTTACTGATATCTTACATTATTAAGTACAGTATGTTTGTTAAAATCGTCGCTCAGCATCATAGTGGTTGGTTTTGGTTGTTTCTTTCTTTCTTTCTTTCTTTCTTTCTTTCTTTCTTTCTTTCTTTCCTTCTTCTTTTACATTTATTTGGTGTGGTGTAGAAGTACACGTCTGCCGTGGCACACATGTAGAGGTCAGAGGACAACTTTCAGGAATGAGTTCTCTCCTTCTACTGTGTAGGTCCTATGGATTGAACTCAGCAAACACCTTGACTTGCTGACCCATCTCACTAGCCCTGGTCTTGGTTTTTTAAAGCAGGACCTCCTATATCCCTAGCTGGCCTCAAAATGAGTTTGAGGCTGGCCTCGAACCCTTGATCCTCTTGCCACCACTCCCAAGCCCTGGGACCACAAGTGTGGGGCACTATGCCCAGTTCCCTCCTCTCTTAAGATCCTCTTGACTGTGAGTTTTGCAGACTTGGGTTTCAGTGACCTTGACAGTTCTGAGGAGAGCTGGCCAAGTGTTTAGGTTTTGCTGTTGTCCGCCTTCCTTCCTTCTTTCTTTCTTTCCTTCCTTCTTTCCTTCCTTCCTTCCTTCCTTCCTTCCTTCCTTCCTTCCTTTTATGTGTATGAGTATTTTGCCGGCATATATGTTTCTGCATCACATCCATGCCTGGTACAGTTGTGAACCACCAAATAGATGATGGGATTCCAACCCATGTCCTCTAGAAGAGCAGCCAGTGTTCTTAACTGGTAAGCCATTTCTCTGGCCCCTGGCCAAATGTTTTTTATGTTATCCTTCTACTGGGATGTGGCTGAAGTCTTTCTCCACATTAAGCTTTGGGATGGGGCTTTAGAGAAGAAAAGGCAAAGTAGCATTTTTACCTCATCCTATCAATAGTACGTGGAATCCACATGCCACATGGCTCTTAATGTTGACTTGTCATGTGGCTGGGGCAGCAGCACGTCAGGATGCTCCAGTGCAAAGCCTTGCCTTGCCTCTCTTTTCCATACAATACTGTAGGGCGAGGTATGTGGCTGTCTCAGGCCACACCTAAGGAGTGGGGAATTGTGACCCAGTTTGAGCAGTAAAGATGGACTACGTTATCTGCAGGGTTTTTTTTAATTAATTAATTTATTTATTTATTTATTTTGGAGGTAGGGGCTCTCTAATACCAGTGGGTATTATCTCAACTTGTGGGTCATGACCCCCTTGTGGGGGAATTTAACAACCCTTTCTTTCATAGGCATCGCCTAAGACTATTGGAAAACACGGATTTTACATTTACATTATGATTCATAACAGAAACAAAACTGCAGTTATGAAGTAGCAACAAAAATAATTTTATGGAGTCAGTACAACACAAGGAACTGTGTACTACAGGGTTTTAGCACTAGGAAGGTTGAGAACCACTGCTCTGTGCAGTCCTGGAACTCATTATGTAGACCAGGCTGGCCTCAAACTCACGGAGATCTGCCTGCCTGTGTTTCCCAAGAACTGGGGTTAAAGGTGGGTGTCACTAAGCCCAGCAATTATTTGAAATTTTACATCAAATTCTCCCTCTAGCCGGGCGGTGGTGGCGCACGCCTTTAATCCCAGCACTCGGGAGGCAGAGCCAGGTGGATCTCTGTGAGTTCGAGGCCAGCCTGGGCTACCAAGTGAGTTCCAGGAAAAGGCGCAAAGCTACACAGAGAAACCCTGTCTCGAAAAACCAAAAAAAAAAAAAATAAAAAAAAAATAAAAAAAAAAAATTCTCCCTCATTTGTTAATTTATTCAGTTGTTTATATCAATATGGATGCCTGGATAGTTATTTTATGCCTTTGCTTATAATCCAACATAATTTTTATTTTGTTGTTGGAATTGTTCCGAGTTTCTCTCTGTCTATGTGTGTATGTGTGTGTGTGTGTGTGTGTGTGTGTGTGTGTGTGTGTGTGACATGAGTTAATATGTGTATATGTGCAGTCACGTGTGTTCGCAGGCATGCACACGCTACTGTGCGCCTGTGTCAGTCAGAGGACAGCCTCCAGGGTCACTTTCTGCCTTGTTTGACAGAGGATCTGCTTGTTTGGTCACTGGGTATGCCAGGCTAGCTGGTCATGAGTGCCGGGGAATTCTGTCTCTACTTCCCATCTCCCCATAGGGGCACTGGGATAGCAGATGAGTGGTACCATGCCCGACTGTGAGTGGGTGCTGAGGTCAGACTCAGGTCCTCCTGCGTACACAACAAGTACTCCATCCACCAAGCCATCTCTCCAGCCCCTTCTCATTCTTTAGCCATGTCCTTCAGAGAGCAGGTGTTTTAATAAGGTTCAACAGATTTCTTTTGTAGATTTTCCTTACTGTTTTATCTTAAAAATGCATTGCCACACCCAAGGTCAGTGCTCCCCCCTTTTTTTGAGGGGGACAGAGAGGCATCTTATAGCGTCATACTTTAGATTTAGGTCTGTGGTTATTTCAAGTTTGGGGAAACGTTGATTTTTCTACATCTGGACATCCAGTCATTACTGCAGGATGCTTTGTTAAAAAGACTGTGTTTTCTGTGTGGAATTGCCTTTGTGTCTTCAGCAGAGAGGAATGAGGTTGCTGGGAAGGAGTTCAGTGGGTAGAGTGCTTGCCTAGCATGCACAAAGCCCTGGGTTCCATCCCCAGCACTACCTAAGCCCAGTGTGATAGAACACACCTCTAATCCCAGCAGTGGGGAGGTGGAGGCCGGAGGATCAGGAGTTCAAGATCACCTTCAACTACATGATAAGTTCAAGGCTAGCCAGGGATCCATGAGACCCTGTCTGGGTCTGTTTCTGAATTCTCTGTTCTATGCCATTAAGCTTTTATCAGTGCCATCCTGTTTTGACTGATAGCTTTCCCAGTGTCTTGAAGTCTGCCGTCAGTACTCTGTGCTGCCTTTGCATGCGAGTCTCAGGGTCAGTTTGTCGATAACAAGGAAATAGCTTCCTATGGTTTTAACTGAGAGGTTTCTATTGCCCACATGTCAATCCTATTCACTTTTAGTTTGGTTTCTCCCTAAGCGTTACATTTTGGGCTACTGCAATACCGCTGCTTTGAGTTTCCCATTCCAGGCGTTCTTTCTCGTACGTGGGAGAGCAGTAACTTGTACAGTGATCCCGGCACCTCCCGCAGCCTCGGGCACTCCCTTGTATTTTGTTCACTGGGGACATTCTGCTCTACCTTCTCCTTATGGTTAAGCCCACGGCTCTAACACTCTGGGCCCATCCACTTCTCTGCCCCTCCCTCGTTCCCCCTTCATTGAATGTGCACGCTCCAAACTAGCGTTCAGACACCATGGCCACTCTCTCAACCCATACCCTGTTTTCCTAAACCTCCCTATCTTTACACATATGTGTTTTGGGGGGTCTACTCGTGCTAGATGAGAATTTAGATGTTCCAAAGGCCTACTCAAATGGCCCATTTTCTAGGAACCCCTCCACCCCCCCCAGACTTCAGCATCAGCCTCATTCCCAGAAGCTCCTGGTTCCCATCTGGTGCCTGGAGTGCAGCACACTGATCCCATTGTTGCCCTGGCCTGTCTCTCCCACTCCTGGGAGCAGAGTGAGGCAGGTCTCCAGACTCCACAGGAGGCACCCAGTGATGCTTATCGGTGGACTGAATATAAGCAGAGAGGCCCAAACGTATGGTCTTGAACTTCTGATCCTCTTGTCTCCACTTGCCCAGGGCTGGGGTTACTGTGTGCTCCACTTCCTGGAGCTGGAACCCAGGGCTTCATGTGGTCCAAGCAAGTACCCCCACTGGCTGAGCTCCACCGCAACGCTCTTTTACTTTTAGAACCTTTCTTCATTCCTTTTTCCAGACTTGTTTCTCTCCTGGGGTTCTTTGGGTTCCCAGGCATAGAAATTTAGGTTTCAGCAAGCCCTGTAGCTATTCTGTTCCTCCTGGAGAGAAAGGGGAGGTAAAATTACCACCAATTACAGACCTATGCTTTCAATGTAATATTGGTTCCTGTGCATTGATTGGGCAGGTTGTGCCCCAAGAAAACATCTACTTTTCCAGTTTAAATAGTAAGGGGTGGTTCCAGGGATATCAACAGAACCCCTTCTTTTCCTTCATTCCTGCCAGCTTCAGCATATTAGCTTCTTGTTTAGGCTAACTCACCTCTTGGCTATGAAATATCCATGCAGACTTCCACATGATAGCCTGATACAGTGATGATGGGAAGGGGGCACTTACCTTCCTTGGGACTCTCTCTTAACTGGAGGGAAATTATTCCTAGAAACTCCTAGAAATACTTCCACTCACAGCTCAGTGACTAGAGTTGTATCTTATGACCCTCCCAATGCTGAGGTGGGAAGCATCGGAATCTCTCCGGGATACAGGAGAGACAGCTAACTCCTAGACCAAAATGGGGATTCCTTCAAAAGAATAACAACACTGGAGGAAACCAGAAGTGTCAGCTCCTCTTTTTTTTCCACAGAGAATCGCTTTGGACCTGACTGCAGGAAGCCACATCAGGTCCTACAGCTAATAAAAACCAGAGAAGGATTTGAATCCAGCTCTTTTAAATCCCCATATCTGCCTTCTGCTGGCCACTTGGACCTCATTTCATATGGCATTTTCTAGAGAATAAAATGAAAGAAAGAAACCCCTTTTCCTGGGGTGAACTAAGGCAATCTCGTAGCTTTCCCAGCCCGCCCTTCAGCTAACCATTTACGCTTTTATTAAGTTATGACTAATGGCCGGTGAGCCGCTGGAGGCTGCACCCTCAGGCCGAGCGCTTCAGACCATTCTAGAGTAAACAACATCTTCAGATTCTGCTCTGAGAAAATTCAATCTCGGCCCTTTGTCTTTCCGAGCTCAGGGATTGGCAAGCGGGCCGCTGCTGGGCCCTGCTCGGGTTGAATAGAAAGGAACCTTCCAAAGCAGGCGGGCTGTTTTTGGGAAAGTGGCCGCTAATGGGGCCTCGTGGGGCGGGGGCCAGGCGCAGGCTGAGCAGTTTGCATATTGGCTTTTACAAACAACTGGCTCTGAGTCAGCGGTTAATGGAACGGGAATGGGGTTCCTGCCCAATGGTTTCTTCCAAACACCCATTTCCAATTGCAAGCATATCTGAGCCTTTCTTCTGGGGCTTGTTATGTCTCTGTGAGTGAATTAAAGAGGCAGGCCAGAGGGCGGAGTTCTGACCATAGCTGTGTTCATCTGAAAACATTCTGAACAACGCTCCACAATGGGAGACTTCATTCAGACCCACCTTTAGGAGTCCTGGCTGGGAATATCATCTTTCTAGTTAGGAGATATTTAGAGATCGCTGTGCTTATACCTTGGCTCCAGCTGCATTTGGGACACATGTGGGTTTTCTTCCTTCACAACATGCAGACTGGTTGCAGAAGGATTGATTTGCAAGTTTGAGGCCAGGATGTGCTACATCTGGGGCAGCCTGGGCTACCTGTAAGACCCTGTCTCGAAAGAACTAAACAACCACAAGCTGCAAATGTTATCTCAGAAATTCACGTGCTTGCACACAGAGAGTCCAGGCTCAAGTTCAGACTAAAATGTAAATGATTTCTGGCTCAACATCCCCCCAACCCCTCCCCTGACAACATGAAGGCCTTTCTTAAACTCCTTAGGCAAATTCTGCCTCTGTATCTAGCCTGTGCCCCGAAGAGTGATCTTTGCAATCTGGGTTACTTATTCAATAAATACTTGTCAGGTGCAGAGAGTATTAGAAATATCATTTTAGGTAGCAGTAGGGGCTTATATTTCTATGGCTCTCCTCAGAGACTAGGAACTCATTTTCTTTTTCCAACAGACCCAGGAAGTTGGCAATATTATTATTACTCCTGTCCTGTAGATGAGGAAACTGAGTCACCTGAAACTAGCGGACTTGTCCAAGGTCACGTAGCTTGGAAGTGGTAGAGCCTGGCTTTGAATCTAAGCAGTCTAGTTCCTAAGCACTCTGCTGTCTGGCCTCCTTGGGAATCTAATGGTAAATAGAAGACAAAGCTTCCCCTGGCTGGAGATGAGTCTAGGCTGGTAGACTACTTCCTAGCATGAACAAAGCCCTGGCTTCAGTCCCTAGTGCCACATAACCAGAGAGCTGATAATACATGCTTGTGGTCCTAGCACAAGAGATAGAGGCCAGAGCTTCAGAAGTTCAAGGTCATCTTTGGCTATTGTGTGACAAACTTTCCCTGGAGAGATTCAATACACACATCTACTCACCCCAGAAAGGGAACCCATGACAAACCAAAGTTGAGATACCACCAAGGAACAATTTGGTGAACCGTGAGTTTTATGGAGTTACTTACAGGAATATGGATGAGGAGTTACCTGCAGAGGCAGAAATGACTCAAAGACAACGGTATCACCAAAGCCCACCCCAGGATGGGTGACAGTTCACAAAGCCGAGCACACTGCACAGCCTGCAGGCAGCTCACCAGGTTGGAGAGCGTCCTTTCCAGGTGCCTCAGTTGGTCTAAAGCTCTTCCAGGCAGCTCAGCTGGTTTCTGCTCCTTCCAGGCAGCTGGTCTGGTCTCAGAGTCTTCTTTGCAGCTCAGCTTTCCTCTGTCTGAGGAGGGTGTCTTAGTCGGTGTTCTAATGCTGTGAAGAGACACCATGACCCTGGCAACTGTTACAAAAGAAAGCATGTTATTGGGGCTTGCTTACAGCGTCAGAGATTTTAGTCCATCATGGCAGGGAGCATGGCAGCACACAGGGAGACATGGTGCTGGAAGTAGCTGAGAGTTCTACATCTCCATCTGCAGGCAGCAGGAAGAGAAAGGGCCACCGGGCCAGGCTTGGGTTCTTGAAATCTAAAGCCCACCCCCAGAGATATACCTCCTCCAACAAGGACACACCGCCTAATTCTTTTAAGAGTGCCTGATGACTCCCTGATATCTAAGCATTCAAATATATGAGCTTATGGGGGGGCCATTCTTATTCCAGCCACCACAGGGGGATTCTCAGCATTTTTTCACTTAATCTGTCAGGGAGGGGCCTAGTAAATCTGGTCAGTTTCAGGGACTTCCTGGAGCTATTTTGAGTTGTTTCTCTTTCTGCTTAAAAAGGCTTTCCATGGGGTAGAATGTTTTGATCTCGGAGGAGACTGTTAGGCAGCAGCAACACAGTAAGTTCAAAGTCAGCCTGAGCCATACCAGACCTTGTCACCAACAACTTCACCCAGCTTGCCTTCCGATTTGGGGACATTGGAAATGCATATCTACAGTGATTTCTTCAAGTGGTGACAGTTCTGTGAAGAAAATCTAAGGGCAGCAGAAGGCTGGGCAGAGGCCTTGAAAGTCACAGCCAGGAGTCCAGAGTGTGATGAGGGACTATGGGAGAGTTGAAGGCAGGAGGATGGATGAATGGACGGCTCCTTTGCATTTCATAGAGCATTCTGGCTGCACAGTGGCAAGTAGGTGGGGGTGGGGAATTCAAGAGAAAGTGGTAAGTTCCGATGGACAGATGGAGGAGAATTGTGGCTTGAGCCAGGATTGGGGGTGGGAAGTATTATGGAGGAGGGGCTAGACTGGGGTCCTGGCTTGGGGTGGGGCCTGGAGAGCTCGCCAGTCTGTATGTTTGATAAAGAGGGTGAGGGAAAAGAGCCCAAGTAGTGTCTCTCCAGATTTCAACTTGAACCATTGGGTAAACCAGGGTGCTTCAAAAGAATATGTATGTTTATTTCATGTGACATTTTAATACAAAGCATTCATCTTCTAAGTTAACGCTCAAGCACCATGCAACCAAGGTACCAACACACATACATACACTTACATACATATATACACATATATACATACGTACAGATACACATACACATCTCATCATGATTTAAGTATGTTTACAATTCTATGTTGGGCCATATCCATAGCTACCGTAGGTCACATGTAGCCTGAGAATACCCATGAGCGCCCGTGAGCAGCAGGTGGGACATCCCTGGTATAAACAGTGGTACCTCCCACCGAGGAAGAGAAGGACAGAGAGAGAGTGGGTTTATTTTTCTATGGTTGTGGTAGGCATGAGGGTGCTGAATCTCAACTTCTGTCTTGGATGTCTAAACTTGAGATCTCAGGAGACTTACAAGTTGTAAATGGAGGCTCATTCATCAGGCCTGGCTAGACTTCTCACGTGAACATCCTCAGTGTATAGACCAACTGGATCTCCTAAGAACACATCAGACAATTAGACTTCATGTGTGGGAAATGTTGCATCATGGTGCCGTGGGGACCGCAGACACCAAGGACTTAAAATGTGTTTGGTACAGCTAAGGATGTGAGTACTTAATTCAGTGAGATTTAAATGATTGTATAAACCCCTACAGACCTAGGAAGAGACAAGCTGAAGAGTCAGAAGAAGTCAGGAGGATCCTCAGCATCCTAGGAAGCAGCCTGGCTGCCTCCAGGTACCTAAGCTGCTCCCACATCTGTATCTAATTAGGCTATTTCCACCACCTGGTAGTCACCTGGAGGGTGTGCTGAGTAATAAAAGTTGTGCTTTGGACAGGTGCAGTAGCACTCAGGAGTCAGAGGCAGGAGGATCTCTGTGAGTTCACGGCTAACATGGTCTACACAGTGAGTTCCAGGCCATTCAGAGAGCTATAGAGAGAGACTCTGTCTCCAAAAAAGAAAAAGAAAGAAAGAGTCCGGAAAAGAGCAAAGTGCATGGAATTCCGAAGAAAGGAGTGCGGTTAGCTGGAAAATCAATGCAGCCCTATGTGTGTTCACTGAAGCTTTCAGGTCATCTGTGTTTTCCTGCTATGTTTTGTGGAGGATTATACAGAAAAGGCAGCTGAACGAATTTGGAGACAGGAGCTGGGTAATGTCCGAGGAATGTTAAAAGCCTGCTGCTCACAGGGCTGAGGAGATGGCTCAGTGGGGAAGAGCACTTATTCCACAAGCATGAGGATCTGAGTTTGAATCCCCAGTACCCACATAAAAGTTGAGCATAGCTGTACCTACCTGTAGCCCCAGTGCTGAGGGCAGAAATTTCAGGCTCAGTAAGAGACCCTGTTTCAAAGGAATAAGGCAGAGAACAATAGAGGAAGCCATCTGATGTCCTCTTCTGGACCCTGTATGCAGGGTCTGCACACCCACATACATGCATAAACTCATACAACATGCATACATAACATACAAGAGTCCACTGGCCAGGGACTTCCTAATGTGAATGTCCCTTTAAGGTGACACCTGTTTCTCTATGTTGGTGCAGCTGACTTATTTCCCTGTACAGCTACAAACGGGTAAGTAGCTGCCTTGTGCTACAATTAGGGAAGCCTGAGTCAATAAACAATAAATGAATGAATGAATGAATGAACGAATGAATGAATGAAATGGAAAGATGGGCTGTTGCTTTCATTAAGGTTGTTTACTGCTCCTGTATTAGCACCTTCAAACCTCCCAGTGACCAACACCTTCAGGGAAAATGACCCTTCCATGCTTAATTGGCGACAAGTGAGAGTGTGTGAGTTCCAGCTTTTAGGAGAGTAAGCCAAGGTCAACCCCCAGTGCGTGGTGCAGAGCTACTTGGGGGCGGGAATCTTTTCCCGCAAGGTTCATGTGGGGTTGTGTGCTTGAAGGAGCAGGGCTCTAGGTCACTAACCTGCTCCAATGGTTCTTTTGCTAAATTGGACTGCAGATTTAAAGTATTTGAAAAATGAAAAGAAATTAGTAGTCAGGTTGGCAAGATGGCTCAGTGGGTAATGATGCATGCTGCCACGTTGGTGACCTGAGTTCAACCCCTGCATGCCATATGATAGGAGAGAACCTACTCCTCCACGTTGTTCTCTGGCCTCCATATTACACACACACACACACACACACACACACACACACACACACACACACACACACGCATGCACTCCAAAATAAATTAAACGTAATAAAAAATATTCAAGTTAGTGGTCCCCACTGGAAGTTCATTTTCAGCTAAGGATACAGGACTGTAAAGTGATAGTGCCTAGACCTGGTACCATAGGTCTTGAGAGCCCAGAGGCTGGGATGTTCCCACACAGCGGCTGGGGTTAGATGCAGGAGGGAGCGGGGAGGTCATCCAAAGAATGTCTCAGAAAGGGTCAACTGCTCGTGGAAAAGGCTCAGGAGATAACAGCCTGAGAGCGACAGCCGCCTTCATCCTGTCCACAGAGAGAAGGCAGGGTCAGTGAGCCCTGGAGTCAGGACAAAGAAAGAGAGTAGATGTGCCCATCCTGCTCCTCTTCGTTCCAGAATATTCCCTGGGAGAAGATGGAGCTCTGCATTTATGACTCCCTTTTTCTCAGGAAAGTGAGAGGAATGACAGGCAGAAAGTTGAGATTAAAGGGACAGTTAGGTCATTTTAGGGAAGAGCAGCTGTGGATTTGTCTCAGGCTGGGGCGCAACTATGAGCTAGCTGTCTGGGGGAGGAGGAACATTCTCTCAACATCAGTATTGATCACGGAGGTTGTAGAGTCCTCTCCTACCCCGTCATCCTTCCCCGACATGTGACCAGGCTCTTCCTTGTCTTTTAGTATCCGAGTTCCAGGAGGAAGGAATGAACGCCATCAACCTGCCCCTGAGCCCCATCTCCTTCGAGCTGGACCCCGAGGACACCATGCTGGGTAAGGGTCCTTGTGTCTAGAATAGCTTGGTGCCCACAGCTTAGACACGCCCACCAAACTCCCTTTCTTTTTCTATAGCTCTCGTTCCAGTTTTAGGATTGTTTTTTATTTTTTAATTTTAAAATTTTAATCTTTGAGAATTCCATACATGGATGTAATGAAATATGATTGTATCCACTTCTGTTTTTTCTCCAACATCCAAATCTCCCAACGCATCCCCCTTCCCATTTCATCTCTCCTCCTCCTCTTCCTCCTCCTCCTCCTTCTCCTCCTCCTCCTCTTCCTCCTCTTCTTTCTAATGACCCACTAAATCCAATGAATGCTGCCTGTATGTGCAGAGCTGGGGAGCCATCCCTAGGAACATAGGCAGCCCCCAAGTGGATACACCACCCAAGAATCATTCATTCTCCCTCAGCAGTCACCAACTGCCTCTAACTCCTCAGCAAGGGGTGGAGCCTCTGGAGCCCCTCCTCCATCCAGGCTGGAGTTCTCTCTGGCTTGATCTTGTACACATCTGGTTCAGGGAGCCACAGCTGCTGTGAGTTCGTGAGTGTGGTGGCCACAAGTGTCCAGAAGACGGCGTGTCACCGCACTCCCCTCCATCCTCCTCTGGCTCTTACGTTATTGCTGTCCCCTCTTCCTCCATGTTCCCTCGGAGCTGAACGCTCACAGTTACCTTCTCCCAGCACTTCAGCTGCTCTCAGCCTTCATCAGAGAAGCTTCTTTTTGCAGTAGGCGGCAGCCCAGTGCAGAAACTGTTTCCTTTTACAGAGGAGAATGAGGTGCGGACGATGGTGGATCCAAACTCACGCAGTGATCCCAAGCTTCAAGAGCTGATGAAGGTAAGAAGAAATGAGGAGAGCTTTGGCAGGTGTCCACAGACCACCTATTCTGTGGAGGCACCATACAGGGGACAACTACAAGGAGGACACAGTCCTCCCTCAAAGGAACTTAGAAAGTCAGAATTAGAAACAGCCCCATTTTCCAGATGAGGGAACTAAGTCTTAGGAAGCCAAGTGAATTGTTTAGGATCTAGCTGGTTTAGAAAGATGGAATTGGGGGCTGGAGTGTGGCTCAGCTGGTAGAGTACCCTCCTAGCATGCGCACAGCTCCGGGTTTGATCCCCAGCAGAGCATAGCCTGGCATTGTGGCACATGACGGTAATCCCAGCATTTAGGAAGTAGAGGCAGAAGGACCAGAAATCCAAGGTTACCCTGAGCAACATAGAGTTTGAGGCTAGCCTGGAGTACTTGAGACTGTGTCTCAGAAAAAGAAAGGAAGGAAAGAGGAAGAAGGGGTAGCACTTTGGCCACCATGCAGGAACTCCTCTGCCATTCACCTGTCCCTTCTTGTCCCCTGACCTGTGCCCCTTCTCTTTGTTCACAAGTCCACTCCTAGTGTCTTCCTGCTCAAAGCCTGTCTGTGGTTTTCTATCAAATGCAGGGTCGGGTGGTATTTGAGTCTTTGCTCTGGCTCTCTTCAGCCTCAGATCATCTACCTAGCAACACGGGGACAGCTGACGGCTGGCTGCAGCACTCCCTGTCCCCAGGCCTCTGTTTAAGCAGCCCCCTCTGCTTAGATTGTCTCTGGCTTCCTGCACACCACTTCCTCCAGGAAGTCCTCTCTGATGACCAATGCTATGACTCAGCCTCTCTGTGTAGCAGTGGCCCCTTGGATTTAGTGTGTCAGTGGAGTCTCCACATGCTCCAGCTCCTGGAGTAGGTGATCACTCTCTTGCACACTCTCTCTCCCTTCCTCCCTCGCTAACCCCCTCTCTTCCCTCTCCCTTTCCCTCCTCTCTCTTCTAGCCTCCCTGCCAGTGGGCTGCTTGGGGTTAGAAACCTCCCTTTCTTTGGAGCCATTCTATCCCCAAAGTCTAGCATAGTATGCCGTGGATAGCAGGTATTTCATATACGTGGGCTGGAAGGGAGTGAGGAAAGGAAGAACCTTTCATAAAAGCCGGCAGATGGGGCCCTGGAAGAGGGCTTAGTGGGTGAAGAGCTTGCTGTGCGAGCATGAGGACCTGACTCTGGATCCTAGAATCCACGGGATGGAAACCAGGTGTGCTGGCAGGCACTTGGAGCCTTTCACTGAGGGAAGAGGGGCGTGGAGAAAGCGAGTCTCAACAAAACGTTCAACTTCAGGTTCATTGAAGAAACCCTGTCTCAGAAAATTAAGGGGAGAATAAGTACCCAAGGGTGAGTGTTGGATGTGCTAAGGTCTGCTTCCATGGAGTATTTGGCCATTGTCGTGGGTAATTCTTTTCTACCACCTACCACGGAGAGTACCTTAGTCTGCACCGTTTGGGATCAGGAGCCAGAGGTTCAACGGAAGTAACAAGCTTACCTCAGACTCACAAATGACAGAGTTGGGCACACACACGCTCAGAGATGACAAGAGTGTGCACGTGCACAGGGCTGTGAATAGATCCCAGAGGGGCAGACCCATGTACATCATGGACACCAGAGAGATGCAGACCCTTGTGTGCACAGCTGTAGATGGCTGTGGTGCACACACAAGTTAGCAGGTGGAGCTGGGGTTCTGACCCATTCACATGACTCCAGAGGCCATACCCTCGCCTGGTATGAAGCCCATCCCATTGGGAGAAGGCCTGACAGAGTCAAGGCAGGTCAGCTGACTCACTGGTACTGCCCACACTAGAGAGGCTAACCGTAGTGTCTTAGTTAGGATTTCACTTGCTGTCATAAAACACTGATGATAAGCAACTAGGGGAGGGAAGGGTTTATTTCAGCTTAGAGTCTGTCGTCCATCACTGAGGGAAGTCAGGACAGGAACTCAAACAAGGCAGGAATCTGGAGGCAGGAACTGATGCCTAGGCCATGGAGGAACACTGCTTACTGGCTTGCTCCTCAAGGCTGCTCAGCCTGCTTTCTTATAGCGCCCAGGACCACCAGCCCAGGGGTGACACCTCCCACAATGAACCGGGCCCTTCCCAGTTCAATCACTCATTAAGAAAATGTCCTACAGGCTTGATGGAGCCGGATCACTGGAGGCATGTTCTCATCTGAGGCTCCCTGTCTCAGATGACTTGAGCTTGTGTCAAGTTGACTGCACACTCTGCAAATGCCCAGGGGTTACTGGGGCTCACACCTACACTTGCACCCTGCTCCCGTGACTGCTCTGTTGCTCTTAATCAAGACTGAAGTTCCTGTAGATTTTCATTGTCCGGCATGAGAAAGCTGATTTCCAAACACACAGGCAGCAACTCTTCTCTGACACTCGCGCTCTCTCTCTAGGTGCTCATCGATTGGATCAATGACGTGTTGGTGGGAGAAAGGATCATTGTGAAGGACCTGGCTGAAGATCTCTATGACGGCCAAGTCCTGCAGAAGCTCTTCGGTAGGAGAGGGGAGACTCGGGGATGAGAGCTGGCTCTTAGCCAAGAGGCAGGTCCAGGCCACACCGGCTCACCCAAGAGGGGTTTTAAGTGGACAGAGTGGAACAATGGAAACACGGGCCCTTTAGCTGCCCTCTGGGGGTACGGCTTTATATGATGGAATTGTGGGAAGGGTCTCGGGGACCCCATAGATCTGCTCCCTGGCCTTCTGGGTCATCAGCTGGGTTGATGAGAAGCCCCCACTGCAGAGATGCAAAGCACATGTCATCACCCCCCCACACCAGGGAACTGATCTCAGGGCCTCACTAGGTAGATTTACACATGTGTGAGTGGCCCCTTGTGGCCTTTAGACTTCTGTGACTGATGGGTGTATGGGTATGTGCGTGTGTATATACTATGATAGCAGGGACCTATGGACATGTGTGTGACCCTTTGTGGTTTATGTACTTGTCTGCACTCCTCTGTGGTCTATGGGAGTGTTCATGTGTGCGTCTCTTGTTGTCTACAGACACATATGAATGTGTATGTTCTTCTGTGACCTACGGACATGTAAATGTATGTGTGCCTTTGTGTGTCTATGGAGCTGTATGTGTTACTGTATGATCTGTAGGCCTGTGTATGTTCCCGTCATCTATAGAAGCCTGTATGTATGTCTGTTGTCTGTGGACATGCACGTGTGCAGTTGTGATATATGTGCCCATGTGTGTTCCTCTGTCCCTCTCTAAGCTGAGTGCTCTTAAGTATAAGTATGTGCTGTCTTACACACACACACACACACACACACACACACACACACACACACACACGCTATTCCTGTGTGCCTTCCCAACTGTTCATATGGAAATCTAAGGCCAAGGGGAAGGAAAGGAGAATTCTGGAGGATCTTAGTAGACAATGGACGGAGTAGGCTTCCCTTTCTCATCCTCCTTGTCTCTTGGGCCCACAGTGGCCTACGATTTTAATCCCAATGTCTGGCTGTCTTTTAGCCACCTCTGCCTGGGGGTACTTTGGACTGAGTAGACCCCTCTAGAGAGGTACCCCTCTCCTTGCCAGCCACCCCATGTGCAGTGTTGCCAAGACCCTCTTCTTGCTCAGAGACCTCTCTGAGTCCGTCTGACTTGCTGTTCTCACTTACCTCCTTTGCACCTGTCTGAGTTATTGAGAAGCTTCCAGGCCCACATCTGCTCCTCCCATCCCGCCTCTTCTGGTCTATCACCTGCTAGCTGCAACACCTGGTCAAGTCACAAGTCCTGTCCACCCTCATTTAGAACTCCCAGGGGCTCTCTCCTGCAGATTCCCATCCAGACCACGTAACACAGCCATCAGGACTTCGGATCCTCTCCCCACCCCCACAACTGTCTGCAGCCCTTCCCCCCAGGCACTTCTCCACACATGGCTCACATGACAGGGCATGAGAGGTGAAGTAAGTGACTGTCCTCACCATTGGTTTTTCTAGTTTTATGTCCGCCACAGAACATTATTTCCTGTGTCATGTGTTCAGCCTGATAACGCATTCCTGCATCTGCCTCTGAGGCCCTTCTTCCTCAGTCATCTACCCAGACACACCATTGTTGCTCATCCTTCTGGACTCAGGTGTCTCCCTTTCACACACTATACATTATGCTCACATGTAGAAGACAGGGCTATGGATTCTTCTGTGCTCATCCCCACCCCGTACATGTCTAAGGGGGAAATGTATGTATGTTCAATTTTATATAGTCTGAAATATTCCAAAATCTGAAAGTTTTTTGGGTGCCAGCACACCTGGAAAATTCCACACGTGGTGTACTTGATGAGTTGCAGTCAAGGCTGGTGCTGTAGAAAACTGCCTTCAGCTTAGGCATGGTGGCGCAGGCCAGTGATCCCAGCACTAAGGATTCTGCTCAGGCAGAAGGATCCTTGTAAAGTTGAGGCCAGCCTCAGCTGCATAATGAGTTTATGTCCAGTCAGGGCTACCTAGCAATACTATCTACAATAACAAGTACCTTTATGCTTTGTATCAATACTGTAAATGTATATGAGCCATTAAAGAATTTTAAGACTTGAGTCTCATTCCTAAGATGTTTTATTTATATACATGGCAGCACCCCAAAATTTGAAGAAGTATATATTCTTTGTCCCAAGAATTTGGGGTAAGGGATATTTAGCTTGTATAAGTATGTATCTGTGTACATACACATACACATATATGTGTTTGTACATGCCTTATCTTATGTGTTGGTTGTAGCTGTGTATGTAAGTACATGTGGCACTCTTAAAATCAAGAAGTAGGGCCGGGCGGTGGCGCACGCCTTTAATCCCAGCACTCGGGAGGCAGAGGCAGGCGAATCTCTGTGAGTTCGAGGCCAGCCTGGTCTCCAAAGTGAGTTCCAGGAAAGGCGCAAAGCTACACAGAGAAACCCTGTCTCGAAAAAAAAAAAAAAAAAAAAATCAAGAAGTAGGTCTTATTTATTTTTTCCAGGTTTCTCCAGCCCTGTCCAGCTGCCTCAAACATCACCTAGCACTTAATCAATGTATATTAGATAAATGAATGAGTGGCTAATATAAAATCTAGTAATTTCTTGGAAGCTAAACTGATTTGGTACTCAAACATCAATATTAATGAGTATTAATATTTAAAGGTTGTAAATGCTAGCTGAATACAGAATGGAAAGGCTTTGGCACATGTCATCATGGAGAAGATGTGCTCCTCACTGAGCATGTCTCCTGTGGTTGCAGCTGTCGGCCCCTCCAGCAAGATTTCTAATCAGGCTTAGAAGCTGAATATCCTGTGCTAGGCTCTCGGAGCAAGGATGGAATGTGACCATGGGGGAGGGTTACTAAAGAACCTGACATCACATCTGTGTAGCTCCAGATCAGGCCTTGTGTATGAATAGGTCAGACGACTTGAGATGTCCTTCTTCATGTCACAAAGGCGAATCACACCAGCAACCATGCTCTTTGTGTGGACTTCAGTTTAGCCCTCTGCACATGTAAGGCTGGGCACACAGATTCCAAACCTATAGGCAGGGTGTCCAAGTCGGGAGAACCAGTGTACCGCATAATGAATGTCATAGGAGCCCCAGGATAGACCAGTGTAGAAACAGGTCTGAGTGACCCCTGTGACCTTAAGTCCCCTCTAGTCTTCTGTCTTCCTTCCCGCCCCTGCAGCTGCTGCCTGTGCAGCCATCCCCTCCCGCCCCATAGTGCAACAGCCATCTCCCCATCTTACCATCAGCTTTTCCCGCCAAGATTATCACTGTGGATTGAGACATCATCCTCTGGCATTTGACTGAACATTGCGCTCCTTCCCCCGACACGTGGCTTCTGTGTCTGTGTGTTCTCCAGGTGGTTCTCTCCGGCCACTGACACCTGCTGCTGTCTTCTCCTAAGGTTCTTGCTGGAATGGTTACTTTTCTGATTGCTGTAACCAAATAGCTGATGAGAAATAGCTTAAAGAGTTCCTCCTGGTTCACAGTTGGAGGGGACACAGCCCATCATGGCAGGGAAGACAGGGAGCAGGAGGCAGCTGATCAATTGTGTGACACAGTCAGGAAGCAGAGAGAGACTCACCGTCCACCTCAGCTCTTCTTTCTTCCCACTTGCTGGGTGCCTCCACCCTTTCCTGCAGGTCCAACCATTGATGCTACCTACCATAATGGCTCTCACGTCACTCCAGAACAGCATTCTCCTCGAAACTGCCAAGCTCATCTTTAACTGTCTTCTTCCAGCCACCTTGTGGCTGTCCCAAACAGGCTGTTTTCCTTGGTCCTCCCCTCCAAAGTCATTCCATTCCCACTCCAGCGGATGGATTGCTCGCGTGCCTCCATCCACACAAGTCTTGGCCGCTGTATTGTCATCTGTTGTACATCAGATCCATCCCATCTACCAACCATCACGCAAGCTCTCATTAAGGAGCTTGGCTTAGTCTGGTGTTGGGTAGGGGTAGCTCTAGCCATTATGCTCCAGCTGCCTTGGCTTAGAACTTCTCATTTCTCCTAGCTTCTTTGGTTCCATCTTTTTCTCCTGTACACCATTTCTTGCCTCAGTAGCTGAGATATTCCAGCTGGAGATATTCCAGATCTTTCTACACTTCACTGATCCACTCAACACTTAACCCATTGGACATTTGTCACTTTCTTCCTAAACATTGTGGCTTTGAACCAATTTTTGACTCCGAGTCACAATGGTTGTACAAGGAGTTTCCACGTGTTGTTCACCTAAGCTCCCGCTACGTTCACAGCTGGCCCAACCATCACTCCAATACCAAAACTAAAAGAATTACCTTTAAAAGCTGGTTAGCCAAATTACAGGCTTCCTTTGGACACACTACTTTCTTGTTTAAAAATCGTTTAGATTTATTTATTTTTCATTTTATGTATGTGAGTGTTTTGCCTATGTGTACCAATGTATACCACATGCATGTCTGGTGCCGGCGATGCCGGGAGAGGGCATTGTATCTCTTTGAGCTGAAGTTAGGGTAGTTGTGAGCCAACATGTAGGTTCTGGGAACTGAACCCAAGTCCTCTGCAACAGCAACAAGAGCCCTTAGCTGCTGAGCATCTCTCGTGCCCCTAAGGGTGTACTGCTTTTTAACATGATGCTCAGTTTCAGCATCGCAGCTCAAACACTGCTTTAGCTGGCGGGTCTCCTTTGCTCTTGAGTCCACAGCGGTTTCCCATCTTTCCTTGTCTGTCACGAGGTTGTGCTTCTGAAGAATACCAATAGGCTGACCCTTAGTGTAAGTGACCCCCAGTGCAGGTCACCCCCAGTGCAGGTGACCCCTAGTGCAGGTGACCCCTAGTGAAGGTGGCCTCTAGTGAAGGTGGCCCCTAGTGAAGGTGGCCCCTAGTGAAGGTGACCCCTAGTGCAGGTGGCCCCTAGTGCAGGTGACCCTAGTGAAGGTCACCCTAGTGCAGGTCACCCCTAGTGCAGGTCACCCCCAGTGCAGGTGACCCTAGTGCAGGCCACCCCTAGTGAAGGTAACCCTAGTGCAGGTCACCCTAGTGCAGGTCACCCCTAGTGCAGGTCACCCCTAGTGCAGGTCACCCCAGTGCAAGTGGCCCCCAGTGCAGGTGACCCTAGTGCAGGTCACCCCCAGTGCAGGTGACCCCTAGTGCAGGTGGCCCCCAGTGCAGTTGATCCCAAGTACACTGCAAACACCGTCCGTGGAAACTGACTTTATCCACTGAAAGGACAAAGTTGATCAGATTTAAAAACAAAACAAATGTTAGAAGCAAACAAAATTCCTGGGCAAAGTGGCACACTGTAATACCTGCATTTGGGGAGCAGAAGAGGAAGATCAAGAGTTGAAGGTCATCTTCAGCTACATAGTGAGTTCAAGGTTATCCTGGGCTCCTAAGACCTTGTCTCAAAATGACCACCTCAACATAAGGAGGTTACTAATTTCTGTCTGCAATAGAATTCAATTTCTAAGTAAATGAAGACACAAAAGTTGAAAAGAAAAAGCATGGAAATGATGCTATATCAGACTCTAATTAAAAGAACATGGAGGGATTTATTTCATGTCATACAAAGTAGCCTTTAACGTAAAAAGCACCACTAAATCACTGCATATTGATGAGCAACTAAAGTGACTAAAAAAATATGAAACTTTTAAAATTATACTTATGCATATTCATCACTAAAAAATTAAAAATGACAGTCATTATTCCAAGGGACACAACTTTAATACTGGCATCCAGAATCTTGAGCAGGAGACTCTTGAGTTCAGTGCCAGCCTGGACTACAGATTGAGACTTTGTCTTCAAAAAGAAGAGGATGCCGGGTATCTTAACTAATTAGGGTTTCTAATTTCATGCTGTGAAGCGACACCATGACCATGGCAACTGTTATAAAGAAAACATTTAATTGGGGCTGACTTACAGTGTCAGAGGTCTAGTCCATTGTCATGATGGTGGGACATGGTGGTATGCAGGCAGACATGGTGCTGGAGAGGTGGCTGAGAGTTCTACATCTTGATCTGCAAGCAGCAGAAGCTACTGAGTCCCATACTGGACATGGCTTGAGCATATGAGACCTCAAAGCCCGCCTCCACAGTGACACACTTCCTCCAACAAGGCCACAACTCCTAATAGTGCCACTCCCTATGGGCCAGGCATTCACACACATGGGTCTATGGGGGCCATAGCTATTCAAACCCACTATACCAGGCATGATGGAACACGCCTTTAATCCCAGCACTCGGGAGGCAGAGGCAGGCGGATCTCTGTGAGTTCGAGGCCAGCCTGGACTACTAAGTGAGTTCCAGGAAAGGCGCAAAGCTACACAGAGAAACCCTGTCTCGAAAAACCAAAAAAAAAAAAAAAAAAAACACCTCTTAATAACATATTCAGAGGGCTGGAGAGATGGCTCAGCAGTTAAGAGCACTTGAGTTCAATTCCCAGTGTATCACCTATATCATCCAACTCACAGCTGCCTGTAACTCCAGTGTCAGGGGATCCAACACTTTCTTATGGCTTCTGCAGGCACATATATGCACGTATGCACGTGCAAATACATACACAGACACACAGACACACACACACACACACATACACACACACAAATAATAAAAACATTCAGAAAAGTTTAAAGGGCTGGGGATATGTAGATCAGTAGAAGAATGCTTGCCTGCATGCACAAGACCCTGGGTTCAATCCACAGTACTGCCAAATACACACACACACACACACACACACACACACACACACACACCAGTAAAATAGGATAGTACAGCTCACCAGCTCTGACCTCTATATAGCGTATGATACAGCCTCTAATTGGAGAACTCTCATTCTTTTTAACAGAATGTGGAACGCCAAAAAATTTGGTTGTGTCCATAAAGCAAGCAATTCTCTCAGATTATTTTTTAAACTTAATGACTGTTTGAAAAGAAAAGTAGTTTTGAGGAGTTGAGTAGCTGGAGAATCAGGAACACTGGAAAAAGGGTTGACGGCTGGCTCCGATTCTCTGAGGGTGTGATGTGTGTTGCTACTCCAGGAGTTGAAGCCCAGGGGTCATTGTTCTGGGAATTGAGTTCATTCTGCCCTGTCTTCACACTTGCTGAGTTTGTTGAATGCCATTCCATTGTTGTGTAAAGCCGATCTCTGCAAGAGCATCTTAGTGTTCCAGCTAAATGCAAGGGAATGGTCACAAAGAAATACACCTGAAAACAAGCTCTAAACCACATCCTATCTATTTCAGAATCATATTAGCACTTCCTAAAAGTTAACCAATTATGGGCAATTTGCAGAAGTATGGAAATGTGTGAGAAATGGCTTCCCGGGGAAATAATGCTTCAGCAACAGATTGGTAAAGACCCAGCTAATATCACCCTAAGAATAGAAAAAAAAAAAAAATAGAAGTCTAGAAAAAGAAAGTATCTTTAATTCCTTGGCATCGTGGAGGAAAATTATTGTGTGATTGTAGAAATCGTTGAATGGGGAGGCGGCTCAGTTGGGAAAGCGCGGGATGCGCAAGCATGAAGAGCTGAGTTCAGATCCCAGCCCCCATGTGAAAAGCCAGCTAGGGCAACACATGTGTGTCCCCAGGCCTGGGGAGTGGAGACAGGAGGGTTCTCTGGGACTCACTGGCAGGCCAGGCAAATCGGTGGGCTCTAGATTTAGCGAGAGACCCTGTTTCAAAAAATATGATGAAGAGCAATTGGGGAAGATACCTCTAGCTTCCGCACGTGTGCACGTGCGCAGATACACACACACACACACACACACACACACACACACACACACACACACACACACACACCATAGGAAGGAAGGAAGGTCTTACTGAGGTGAAGTAAGGAAAGATAACCAGATACAAGAATAAATCGTGTGAGGCTTTTAGTCTTGTCTGCAGCCATCAGTTCCTTGAACACATGGGATGTTTAGGGATGTTTATTGCAACAGAGAAAACGGGCATGGAACCTGGTTAGATGCCTATAGAGGATGGTCAAATGTGCAAGAGGCTCTATGTGCTGCATGGGAATTTTTTTTCAAAAGAACGACTTGAACCTAGGAAGATACTCAGGATATAAATTTGTGCAGAAGAAGGTGTGTTTTTCTGCCATGTGTATATGTGCATGATCAAACACACTCCTGCTGCTGTGTGTATTAGGAGGTCAGGGGACAACATGGAAGAGTCTCTTCTCTCCTAGCATCGCATGGGTCATCGGGCTTGCCTGGTCAGGTGGCAAGTGCCTTTACCCACTGAGCCACCTTGCCAGCCTCCAGCTATATATTTTCTATTTCCCACCTATTGCTTTAAAAACAAGGACAA
Organism: Peromyscus eremicus; assembly: GCF_949786415.1. Lineage (NCBI taxonomy): Eukaryota > Metazoa > Chordata > Mammalia > Rodentia > Cricetidae > Peromyscus > Peromyscus eremicus. Next base: position 89,688,692 of record NC_081416.1, on the reverse strand, counting down.
AGCCAGGTTTGATGGCTACAAATCCAGCACTTGGGAGGCAGAGGCAGGCCAGTTTCTATGATCTCAAGGCAAGCCTGGTCTACATAGTGAGTTTTAGGTCACCCAGAGCTACACAGTGAAACCCTGTCTCAGGAAAAAAGGAAGAAAGAAAAGAGAAGATACTCAGAAATGGAAATGCTTAATGCTGGCCAGCAGAAGGTTGTAAAGTCTGTGGCTCACACACCCTTGTTCTCCCTCCCTGCCCAGCCCTCTGCTGAGACAGTCACCAGTAATCTAGCCCAGCGGCTTTTTCCCCCAGATCAAGATCAGGCTTCGAACCTTATCATCGCAGTGTGCTGTGCGGCCCTCCCCCGTGTTGGCAATGGCGATGTATGAAGAATAGCTTGCTTCTAAGGACAGTTCTAATGTCAGCATGAAACAATGGGGCGTGGCAGTGAGGGGGTGAACTTCCCCTTTCTTTAATAGGAGAAGATCCAAAATGAGAATTCAACTTTGAAATGGAAAAGGTAGATTGAGAGCACTCGTTTGCTAAAAGCGCTTGCAGCCAAGTCTAATGACCTGAGTTTGGTGCCTGAGACCCATGGGGTCAAAGGGGAGAACCAACTTCAGCAAACTGCTCTCTGAGCGCCACACAAACTAACACTCCCCCCCACACACACACACACACACAAGATATGTAAGGTTTGCTATATGCTTGATAAATCCTTGCACTTCAGAGGTGAGAGATGGTTTGAATCCACTGAAAAGAGCAGAGAGATCCATTTGAGGATGCTGCACGTACAAATAGCCCGCAGTCATCCTGCCGTGGTGCTGACAACTCATGAATCTTCAGAAGCCGCACAGACTCTCCCATGGACAGCCTCACACCAAGGAGCACATGACTTGTGTAAGCTAGAGTTACAAAAAAATAAATAAGTGCTGATCAGAGCACTGATGGAAAGCTGAAATATTTATATGGCAGCCCTTGAAAACGCAGAGAAAAGCTATTTGAAACGCACTCTGAGCCGTGCATTCTGTCAGTCCTGAAAGAGCAGGGGAGCGTGGATTTAGATGAATCTAGAAGCAGGCACTGCAATTCCCATCAAGGAGGCTACCATTGTTCCGTCCTTTGTGATAGATTAAAATACGAATTTAGATTAGTAAACTGATCAAGCTGTCTCCTATGTCAAGACACATGAGATGCACTGGTATTAAAGCTCACCACAATGTGAGCGCCGTCCAGAAAGAGAAAAATCCCCACTCACATATTACTGGATGCTTTCTTCTTGCTTCAAGTTTGTATCTGATACTTTGCACAGGTGCTCCTGTGGGCTTATTAGAGCATGGAAGTAATGGTCCCACGAGAGGCTCGTGTGTCTTCCACCTCGCTGGCAAGACTTATAGGAGGCCGTCAGTTTTAAGACATAGTCTGATTTTAGGGATGTAAAAATGTGGGGGGAAAAAATGTGTGCCTTGGAATTGATACAATTGACATTGTCTGTGACGAGCGTGGGGTTGGGGGTGGGGAGATGCTTCCATCAGACTGATGTGGTTGGGTGTGACGCCCTTACAGGAGTAGACAGGATGTTTCTAAGAAGGACAAAGCTGGCTGACAGAAGGCTGGTCAGCTAGGACTCTGGAGTATCCTTGGAAAAAGGGAGGGATGACCTAGAATTCAGGAAGAGCATTCAAAGGTGACCAGTTAAATCCCCCACTTCTGTGGTCCTGGGGGGTCCACGGCACAGTCAAATGCTTCCCCAGGACTGGTGCTACCATTAGACAAGGAGCAGTGTCGCTCATATCTAAAGGTTTCATGTCTGCAGATTCAACATGATACAAGTTAGAATCAACTAGAAAAAGAGTCTCAATGAGGGATTGTCTACACTCTACACTGGGTGGGCCTGTGGGCATGTCTGTGGAGAATTGTCTTAATGAAGTTAATTGATGTGGGAAGCCCAGCCCAGTGTGGGCAGCACCAATCCCTAGGTGGGGAGTTCTGAACTATAAATGGAGAAATGGAGCTGAGCACAAGCAAGCAAGTGAACGTGCTCACATTCATCGCTCTGTGTGATGTCATATGACCAAGTATCTCAGTAGCCGAGTGAGCATGCATACATTCATCTCCATGTATGATGTCATGTGACCTCCCCACAGTGATGGAATGCAGCCTGGATCTATGAGCCAAGATAAATGTTCTCTACTGAGTTGCTTTTTGTTGGGATATTTTATCACAGCAACAAAAATGGCATTATAACAAACTGTAAATTGAAATATTTAAGCAGAAATTATCAGCTGTACTAAAAATACCCATGCTTTTCTTGTCGTGATTCTATAAACAATATAGAATAATAGCATGTAATGATCTTTATGTTATATGGGGCATTTGAATAATCCAGAGGTGATTGAAACATACAAGAGGATTGCGTAGACTCTAGGCAAACACTCCCATTTTCCACAGGACACTCAACATCTCCAGATTTGATTATCTGGGGGATCCCCGAACACTCCTAGGCTTGACTGTAGATATTTGGTGATTGCATGAGGGCTGTCCTAAGTGAATGGATGAAGGAATAGGCATGAGTTAGATTTTCTGTGACTCAAGATAACAGCTGCTCTTTTCCTTGTCACCCCAGAGAAACTGGAGAGTGAGAAGCTCAATGTGGCAGAGGTTACCCAGTCGGAGATCGCCCAGAAGCAGAAGCTGCAGACTGTGCTGGAGAAGATCAATGAGACCCTGAAGCTTCCTCCCAGGAGCATCAAGTGGAATGTAGACTGTGAGTTGTGCAGAGGAGGAGGACTGTGAAATGACACCAGTCCCCACCACTGGGGACACCTAAGCTGTAAGGCCCGGGATGCAAATTCATTTCTCTTTGAGAAGCACCTTCCTGAGAAAGCTAGCGAGCCTGCAGACTCTGGGAGGAAAAATAATAAAATGTCCGTGTCAGCGTCCCTTTATCTGGAAGGCTTTCTGTGGCAGCCTTGTGTGAGGTCAGCTCAGAAAGGAAACGACACATTTCTGGAGCCACTTCTGAGACCCACACAGCCCGCTGAGAGCGCTGCTGTCTCCAGCATGTCGAGACACTGGGAAGCTGCAGCTGCAGGTCCACACAGCTGAGAGGCCAAGAGGGAGGCTTCAGTTCTGTCCCAAACCCCACACCCTGTCACTTTCACTCTGCTTCTCAGAAGGAGCAAAGATACTGCTGAGGTCCAAAGCACTAGCAAAGGGCTTGTTTTAATGTTTTATTTATTAGAGTGTGGGTTGGAGCAGTGGGGAGAGATGTGGGGGAAGGCTCATGCCCTGGTACAGATCTGGAGGTCAGGAGACACCTTTGTGAAGTCAGTTCTTTCCTTTCACCTTCCCATGAACTCATTTGCTTGATTGCATCTGTCTACATACCTTGGTTTCTCCACTTAGTACAGGACCCCTGCCTAGGGAATGACTCCGCCCACACTGGATGGGGTCTTACAGCTATGCAGTCACTACAGTGAGGGGGGATTTTTTTTTTTTTCTAAGTTTGAAAAAACAAAATTTTAACTCTCCTAAGTGGTAGAGCCATTTTAAGTCTTATAAATGGGACGGGTAACCTCTGCCACATTGATTCACCTCAGTTAACAAGTCCACCACAAACACTCACAGGCCAACCCAGTGCAGTCAATCCTGCATCGTGTCAAGTTGACAGAGTCAATCATCAGGCTTTACAACAAGCACCTTTACATACGTAACCATCTTCCTGCCCCTAGAACAGGACTTTTTTAAGGTCTACCTTTCACTGCTACCGTAGCTCAAAAATTTCAGAAAGTATAGACCTCTTTTTTCTTTTAATGTTTTAGCTTGATTCAGACCCCTCTGGGACTGTAGTTACAAATGGCTGTGAGCTGCTGTGTGGGTGCTAGGAGTCAAACCCAGGTCCTCTGGAAGAGCAACTAGTGCTCTTAACCTCTAAGCCATCTCTCCAGTCCCTAGGCTATTCATTCTTTTGCTGCCTCAAGTGTGTGCCTTGGCATCCGATATAAATTCTCACTCAGATTCAGCAGTAAGGCAGTGGGTCACTGATACTAGCAATGACTGTCTATACCCGGTAAGGGAGTTGAATGATTTTTCTCTTTGTAAAGAAACAAATACAGGTTTTAACAGTGCAAATAACATAGTTACACGGTGTGTGGATCTAAGTATCAGAAACTTTATTTTATGCATTCCATTTATAGGACTTAAAATTAATTCATCCCCTAGGAGAGTTTTTAAATATTTTTTTTTCAAACTTAAAAAAGAAAAGGAAATCTCCCCCTCCCCCACTGTAGTGACCCCATAGCTGCCAGGAGCCATCTCCTCCCCTCATTTCTGACATTGGAGCCAAAAAACGCCCAGTACCTCCTTCAGCATAATTATACCGTCGCTGGCATGGAACAGTGGGATAAGCCGGGAACAGGGCATTCTCTGCGTAGCCAGACTCACCTGAGGTAGAGGGCAGGACCTGGCTGCAGGCCCCAGAAGCTACCCTGCTAAGGAGCCCTATTTCTCTGTGCCCCTGGGAAATTAGTGTTCAGAAAAGGACACCTGGGACTGGAGAGATGGCTCGTTGGGTAAAGTGCTTAGCTTACAAGCATGAGGCCTTGGGTTTGAGCCCCAGCACGCACATTTAAAAAAATGTTTAAAAAGCCCACAGTAGTGCCACGGGCCTGTAATTTCAGTACTAGTGAAAAAGAGGCAGGAGAAGCTCTGGGGTCTGCTGGGTAGCCCAGCTAAGTGAGTAAGTAAACTCCAGGTTCTGTGAGAGATCCTGTCTCAAAAAACAAGGTGGAGAAATTGAGGAAGACATTTGACCACCTAATACTAATCTCTGACCTCACACATATACGTACAACATATGCACATATATACACATATATGCATATATACACATAATACACACACACAGACAGGCACACACACACACACACACACACACACACACACACACACACACACACACTCCCCGCTTGCTAATATCAGATGGCTTTAGTTGGATGTCTTCGCTGTCTCTCTGTTTACCTCTTATGAATTACTCTTCCTGGCTAGATCTCCAGAATGGAGATGGATTAGTGGGTCAGAAGGGATAATTATCCTCTTGGCTGCTCCCTGTGATGCCTCCGGGCATCAAGAAGAGCTGTAGCTTGTTTACAAGAAGAAGCAGTGTGTTCTAGAAGGAACAGAGCGGGCACAACTCACAGGGAGAAGTCTCTCCTTTCTCTGTAATCAGCCCTGTCTGCATTTTGGGACACTGTGTCTCCTTTATGCTCAGGACCAGGGTGGCAGGGACAGGCTGCTGAGTTACCAAGGTCTTTGATCTAGAACTTTAGGGATTGCTTTCTTTTCTGTTCACAAACAGAATTTTTTATTATTGAAAATTTAGAAAATGCCAGTGTATATAAACACATTTAAATATTAATGTCTATTTTAATCTTTGCAATGCTCACTCGCCTACCTTAGGCAATCCTTTTCAGCACCCTCATTTCACAGATGGGGAAATCAAGGCACAGAAGAGTTATGGCACTGTGAACGTTGCCATCCCAGGGTCAGGCATTGTAGCTTCTTCACTATCGTTTCCCGAGAATCAGGAAGCATAACTGGTGCACTTCATGCCCCCAATGTTTGCTGAAGGAGCACCATGGTCCTGGTTACAGAGTGATGGATAGCAGAGGTGGGAATCTGCTCCACAGAGCCAGCTGTGGAGCCAGACTCTACTGAGCCTGTCCACACAGCCTCCATAAGCTGCCGACCCACAGATGGGCCCTGAAATGTTTGGAGTTATTACTTCAAGGTGTGCATGCGTGTGTGTGTGTGTGTGTGTGTGTGTGTGTGTGTGTGTGTGTGGTGTAATAAAGAGGGTATAGACTATGCTTTTTATTTATTCATACATGAATACACAACTATGCATTTATAGACTGTAATCTCCCAGTATCTAAAGGGGGTGTCTTTCAACACTCCAGGCAATGCCTGCACCATGGGTAGTTCCAGACATTACATGTGCATAGACACACAAATGGAATAGCGTTTCCATCTTTTTTTTATTTTAAGTTAGCATGCAAAGTACTGGGTTACACTGTGCCATTTCCATACCTATGTGTCACTATACCTGTTCTAATTCATCCTCCTCTCCCACTGCTCTCTCCCACCTTCCTGCACCTCTTTTGCTGATCTAATTCCTCACCCCAAATAGTTCCTTATTCTGTTTTCATGTCACATGTATCCCATTCCCTCTTTTTTTGGGGGGAGGGGTGGTTTTTTTTGAGGCAGGGTTTCTCTGTGTAACAGTCCTGGCTGTCCTAGAATTCGCCCATCCCCTCTTTTTCTTCTGTCCTTCAAGATCTCTTCCTCCTCCTCCTCCTCCCTTCCTCCTTCTCTTCCCCACCTCACACATGGGCACACACACAAAAAAAAAAAAAGAAAAGAAAAGAAAAGAAAAAAGAGCCATGGCTTGTTTCACTTAATGATTTCCAGTTGCATCCATTTGCCTACAAATGTCATAACTTCATTTTTCTTTATAGCTGAATTGAATTGTACTATTGTGTACATATACTGTATCCATCCATCTGCTGATGGAGAGCTAGGCTGGTCCTGTTTCCTGGCTATTGTGTGGAGTGCAGCAGTAAACATGAGTGTGCAAGCATCTCTGTGGCATGTTGACTTAGAGTGTTTTGAGGTACAGCAGGAGCGATCTAGCAGGCACATATGGTAGTTGTATTTTCAGTTTCTCGAGGATCCAGTCTGCTGATTCTTTAGTGGCCCCACCAGTGTGAAAGAAGGCTCCTCACTCCCTGTGTCCCCACCGGAGTCTGTTGGTACTTGTTCCCCTGGTGGTAGTCATTCTGACTGGGATGAGCTGGACTCTCACAGTACTTTCAATTTGCATTGCCCTGAGTCTAAGGATGTTGAACACCATTTCAGATATCTATTGACCATTCCTATCTCTCTTGAGAAATGTCTTTTCAGTAATTTGCCCATTTTTGGTTGGATAATTTAGGGGGTAGAATGATGTTTAAATTGTTTAAGTTCTTTATTGTGGATCTAGCTGGCAGGTTGTCTCTCATTCTGTAGGCTGTTTCCTCACTGGTGGGTGATTTCCTCTGCTGTACAGAAGCTTTTTAATCTCATACGGTCTCATTTTTCAGTTTATGGGGTTATTTCCTGAGCCTTGTGACTCTTGTGGGAAGTCCTTGTCTCTTCTGTATAGAAGTCTTTTACTTAGGTTGTCTTCTAGGAGCTTTAAGTTTTCAGGTCCTGCATTAGGATTTTTGATCCATTTTAAATTGATTGTTACTCAGGGTGAGAGATACAGATCTAGTTTTATCCTTTTACGTATAGATATCTGGTTTTCCCAGCACCATTAGTTAAAGAGGCTATTTTTTTCTCCAGTGTATGTTTTTTACATCCCTCTTGGAAATCAGGTGGCTGTAGCCATGTGGGTTTATTTCCTGGTATCTACTCTCTCCTATTGGTCTACGGGTTCATTTTGTGTTTCTGCCATTAGTGCCTTTTCCATCGGTCTAGCAACACATTTATCATACGCAATGACCATCACTGCTGTGCCTTAAGATGTGACAACAAAACCACCATGGAGGGCTGGAGAGGTGGCTTAGCAGCTAAGAGCACTGGCTGCTCTTTTAGAGGACTAGGTTCAGTTCCCAGCACCCACATGACAGCTCACAGCCATCTATAACTCCAGTAACAGTAGATCTGATACCCTCCGCTGTCCCTGTAGACACCAGGCACACACATGGCACACAGACATGCATACAGGCAAAACACCTATGTACATGAAATCAATAAATCTAATTTTTAAAAAGCTAGCATGAATATTCTTTTTTTCATAATTATGTCGAATATTCATTCTTACTGTAGATCTGGTTTTTCTCTATTATTGAAACCTCTCCCTTTTTTCTTAAAGGCAGCCCTTCATACCTTCACTTCAGCATATCCGCATTGCCAGCCTCACTGCCCTCATGCCCTGGGGCCATCATTAAGTCAAATAACACGGTCACTGTAATACTGAGGCAGCCTGACACCTGATATGAGCACCAGGTGACTGGCAGAGGAATAGCATCCACGGTGTGGATACACTGGACAAGGAATAGTCCAAGTCTTGAGAAGGACAGGGTGACACAGCTCAGGATTTCATCACACAACTCAGAATGGTTTTATATTCCTTTTCAAGTGCTGATCACAAGTCCATGTTTGTACACAGGCATGTGTGTATATACACCTGTATATATGTGCATGAAGATGTACATGGCTCATGTTCTTGACTTGTTTCTGTGAAATTTTCCTTTAGTAATGTTAATATTTCGGTGACATTGTCTTGACATAACAGAACCCTTGCCGTGATTTTCTGTGCGTACAAGGGTTCTGTTATGTGGCTGTACCATAGCTTTGGAAGGCTGTGATTGATGACGTGGTTGATACATACGCCTGGTCCAGCCTCAGGATTACAAGGAGAAACTTAGACACAACTGGAAGAAAAGCAGAAATGGGTGGGTTGCAGTTAAGACTTGAAAACTCTCATCATGGTCTTCCTCTCCTGAGTTCTGCTATTGGCTTTTATAACATAGGGTTTCTCTGCTTAGGAGGGAGAAAGAAGGTAGGGGTAAAAATAAAAAAATAACCTTCAGGGGCCAGCAACATGGCTCAACGGGCAAAGGCATTTGCCACCAAACTTGACAATCTGAGTTAAATCCCCAGAACCCACCACATGGTGGAAGGTCACATTCAGCATCCAAAAGTTGCCCTCTGACCTCCACATACATGTCATGGCACATGTTTGCCCCCCATGCAATTAAGAAAAAATTTTAAAATGGGTTCCAGAAAAACAAACAAACAAACTTCAGGAACCTAAAACAGTAGGGTCATAAGTTCAGGGTCAAGTTGGGCTTCACAGAAAGTTCTGGATCCAGCAGAACTACATGATAAGAACTATATGGTTTTGTTGTCTCTCAACAACACAAACAAGTTTGGAAGCCCCAAATCTAGCCATCCTCTTCCTCCTGGATGTGACTGTTTCCCAGGGTTTTGCTTTTGATGATGATGTGTGACACAGGCTGGCATCTTGGTCCACGTTCTCTGTGTGACTGTATGGGGTTATTTCTTTTGAAAAGAATTCCCTGGAGGACAGAGCATTTGTTGAAAGGGTCTGACATCTGTCTGATGCCTTTGATGTCACTTGCCAAGATGATGTACAGTGACACCAGGAAGGACTTGACTGACCTGAACTTTTCCAACATCAAGTTTGTCATTAAAAGCAGGAGGGCCTAAAGTGTGCTTACAGCCCCCACAGTCCAACCTGGGGGTGACATAACAATCCTGGCTGGGAAAGCAAACCCTGATGTGACTCTGTCCTTCTGGGACAGTGCCATGTCAGTGGTCCAGTCCCAACCAGGAGTTGTTTTGTAGGTTGTCACTGTAGGTCAGAGTCAGTGGATAGTGTTTTCCAGAAATGAATTTTCTGGAAGACGGGCCTGCTGCTTGGTGTCACGTTGAGCCACTGCTGGCCATTAGGAGACATTGCCAGGATAAGGAACAGCCATGATAAGGAACAGTGCTAATGATGTTGAAGGACTGTCTGAATCATTTCCTTTCTTGGTGGCTTCTCCAAGCTTCTAGAGTCGTTTTTTTTTGTTTTGTTTTGTTTTGTGTTTTTTTGTTTTGTTTTGTTTTGTTTTGTTTTGTTTTGTTTTGATCTGGGGAAGACAAATGACACCCTGATAATAAGTCCAATGCAGGTGACATAGACATGTGCTACTCTGGATTCTCCCTTAAATGTCTCTGTAATGAAGAGCCCGAAGCTAGTAGGACAGGACAGGCAGGCAAAGAGCCTGACGGGTCTGCCCTTTATGAGACAGGAAGAGAGAGGGTTGGCATGCCCTGATTGCCTCTGTGCCAGGTACTTTCTCATAAGTTATAATAAAACATACCAGTCATTCCTGGCCACCTGCAGTGTTCCAGGGGCTCTGTCTACCCTTGTTATCTTTGGAAGTCTTCACAGGGTGTATGTCCACCTGGGAACTGCCATCCTTGTTTGAGGAGATGAAGAGCTTAAGGCTCAGTGGCCAGAGCGACCCCTACCCAAAGCCATAGTCAGTAAACAGGTAGCAGGGAAACAAAGTCACATTCGAATTCTAGTCTGCCTGACTCCATGAGCCTTGTATAAGTCAGTCTTTATCCCATCTACTGAGAAAGCTACAACCAGAAGGGCCTAGCCTTCAGCAGCATAAGTGGTTTAGTTTGTGCAAAGGTTAGCACCTATGGAAGACACTTGAGTTTGCCTGGGGATATTGACTCCACCCACCTTATCAGGCACCAGCAGCCAACCTTTCTGAGTGGTTCTCATGCCTTCTTCTAGGGAGGTTGGCCCTAGACAGAGGAAGAGACCCAGGGCTCCTTCCTGACTTGGTGTCTCTTGATTAAAGAAAAGTTTGTGAACAGCACTGGACAGGGGAAGAGGTGGCAATCCGGTATTCCCTGTCAGGTGGGGAGGGAGTGGGTGCAGATGAGAACAGGGCAAGGAGAGCTGATGTGAGCTCCAGGCTCACTCGGTGGTGCCGAAGTCCTCATGGGGAACCTCAAGTGGGAGCAGAGATACCATGTTGGAAATCTACCAATCATAGTGTCCAAGAAGGAACCCATGGGGCGTGGCCATAAATTTAGAGGGTTAGGGTTGGGGAGCAAAGATGGTGACTGGGGGAATTCCCTGATGCTTAGGGTGCAATAAGGAGACACTGAAGGGGGGTACTACTGTAACCTCAGTAGATGTCTATCTTGCCTAGAATCTGGAGAAAGGCTCTTTCTAATCTTGCATTTCAGCTGTACATGCCAAGAGCCTGGTTGCCATCCTCCACCTGCTGGTCGCTCTGTCTCAGTATTTCCGGGCACCAATCCGACTCCCAGACCATGTTTCCATCCAAGTGGTTGTGGTCCAGGTAAGAGGAATGCTCCCCTATATGCATGCACCTTGATTCACAGAGATTTGAGCTCTGCAACAGTCAAAGCATGTTGAATAGATGCTTAGAAGGACAGCCAGTGAGGACTAAGTAGACTTGGTTGTGCTTGTGCTGGGAGGCATCCAGCACCTGCTGCCTTATGCCTGGTAAACATGCAAAGAATAACAATGTGTGCTTGTGTGTAGTGTAGCTTTGTGTGGATTTGTGTCTGGGCTTTTCATAGTGCTGCTGGGAGAGTCTCTGTGCAACATATACCTGAAGGTACATAGTGTATACATTTGTGTAGCTGAAGATGTATAGTATACATGTTTGTGAGCTATGCAGACTTGAACAGGAAGAGAGGTGTTTGTATGTGTCATGCACATTCTCTGAAAGCTTTGGAAAATTATATTTTTGGTTAAGTGTTGTAAATGTATTGTGTGTGAAGGAATGTGTATTCAACAGTGTGTGTGTGTGTGTGTGTGTGTGTATGTGAGAAGAGTGTGTGTTCAAGCATATGTGTATGCATATGAGGAGTGTGTTGAAGCCTGTGTGTATACTCATGAGGAGTGTGTGTTCAAACATGTGTACATGTGAGGAATGTGTGTTCAAATGTATGTGTGTCCATGTGAGAAGTGTGATGTTCAAGCATATGTGTGTGCATGTGAAGAGTGTGTTCAAGCATATGTGTGTGCACATGAAGATTGTGTGTTCAAATGTGTATGTGTGCATATAAGGAGTGTGTGTTCAAGCATATGTGTATTCAAGGGTAAGTAAGAGTATGTGTGTGTGTTCAGTTGTGTGTGCAGGAATATATATATATCTGTATGTGAAAGGAAGTGTGGATGTGTTCAAGCATGGGGGTGGGTGAGAGTATGTTTATGTGTACGTTTGTGTGTAGAGAGGGAGTGTCGTGTATTCAAGGGTGTGTGGGTATGTGCTCATGCACACACAAGCATGCATGTTCATGCCCCTTGCTATTGCTTCTCAGTCCCCAAGCAAAGCCCAGCTGGGACCTCAGGCCGTCTCATCCAGACTGTTGGATGGAGTTTCCATTCACATATGGTCGTGTAATTCCCACAGTGAGGGTGCAATCTCTCTCCCCATAGCTAGCTCACTCTGCTCCTAACCCCATTAAATACTCAAATGCAATTTTATTTTCCAACTTCGTGCCCACTTAACAAAAGGTCATCATTGTGTTTGTTTGTCTCTGGGTTGGTTTTTTTGTTTGGTTTCCAAATAAATATGCAGTGAGAGGGTGTGCTCTGCATGAGGGTGTGCTCTGCATGAGGGTGTGCTCTGCATGCACACAGCCTCCTGAGTATCCAGGGCCATCCAGGGTTCTGCAACAGACACAGGAGACAGCTGTGCCATCGGTCAGTAAGAGAAAGCTTTCGGGCTGGTTAACTATGCCAGATCAGGTCGGACCTGTTCACAGGACAAAAAGGGCTTTGAGCTGAGCTTTTGGGTCAGACAGTAACTGGAGGGGAGCATTTGACAATGGTGCTCCTAAGCAACGATCACTCCTGCCCTAATGAGAAAGTCTTTCTTCCACACCTCCTGGCACTCGACTCTGCAAAGTATCATAAAGATATAATAGGAATAGGGTGCGTTGGTGCTGCCTTCAAGGAGACAAAGACGACACAGAGGGGGCAGAGGGCTGTCCTTGACAGGGCCGAGCTGTGTGGTTCAGACCCTTAAGTGTGGCTGATAGACGGGTACTCAGAATCCTTGTCATTGAGCTCTTTGCCTTTATTGCCTTTGTGGCCAGCCCAGAGCATCCCGGAACAACTGTCCTCCTAAGGAACCCAGACCATCTCCATTTGTTATCCTTACCAGCCAAAAGCACACAAGTTTTGAAATGCTGCCACAGGGAAGGAAGGGATGGATGATGGAGCACAGAGGTTTTGAAGTCTGTTAAACTGCTTTGGGATATGCAACCCAAAGCCATAAAAGGCACAACACCAAGAGTCTGATAATAACTGGCCTTTCAGGGGTGACTGGCAGCTCAGTGCAGTTGGCTCAGTTGTGAATGGTGTACCCCTCTGCCTCAGGGTGCCAACGGTGGATGAGACTGTATCGGGTGCTAGGAAAACTCTTCTCAATTTTCCTCTGAACCTAAAACACTCTAACAAAGGTAAAAACAAACAAACACACAAAACAAAAACCTGACCTCTCTCTACAGTTAATTCTGGAGTGCTTTGGTGACTAGCCAGCAAAGGCACCTCAAAGTCTTTAATTCTTTTACAACTCTACATACAATCATTCAGTTCCCACATGGCTCTGCTGTTGCTAGGAGAGAGAGTTCTAGGTAAGCGGGCCGTTCACATCTTCAGTGGCCACTGTGCCTTCTAGTTCTTTGTCCATTTATTGAATATTTTAGTCATCCTTCTGAACAGGTAAGATGAACAGTTCTCTAAGAAAAACAACAAAACTTACCTGTTGCTTTACTACAGACAAAAAGGAAAACAAAAAAAGATTTGAGCAGCAGAGTCTGTGGGAGACTGGTATTTTGAAACAGTGGTCCCTGCAAACTGACATCTCAGACCTTATTTTGAGCTCAATTATCAGCCATCAAAGGCAGTTGTTGGTTTAATTTCTGCTGCAGAGACTTTTGTTAGGGTGAGGACATGGAAAAAGGGTTATGGAGTGTACGTGTGGGGCGTGTGTGTGTGTGTGTGTGTGTGTGTGTGTGTGTGTGTGTGTGTGTTAGGGTTTACAGGGTGATTAGCTTTATCAAGAGAATAAGCTCAGAAGCAGAACTCAGAACTGGCAAGAAATACCTGGTGTGATAGTACACAACTGTACCAGCACCTGGAAGCCTGAGGCAGGAGGATTGCTGCGAGTTTGAGGCTAGTCTAGACTATGTAATAAATTCCAGGTCAACCTGGGCTACATAGTGAAGCCCTGTTTTAGGGGTTTGGCTTTGTTTTGTTTGTTTTTCGAGACAGTGTTTGGAAAACCTGTGTAGCCCTGGCTGTCCTGGAACTCACTTTGTAGAACAGACTGGCCTTGAACTCATAGAGATCTGCTTGCCTCTGCCTCCCAAATGCTAGGGTTAAAGGCGTGTGCCACCATCACCTGGCTGAGGCCCTGTTTTAAAACAAAAACAATAAGGAAAACAAACCTTGCAGAAAGTGAGCTACAAAGCTGTGTGGCTATCCCTCCAGGGATAATTAGAGATAGGAGCTTCAAGGACTGCCAGCGAGGCTCCATAACATCCACTTCCTTCCCTTAGGTATGAACTGGGAAGTGAGAGTTTCTGTCTAATGGTGGGCTTCCAACACTAGACAAGGATTCCATGAGCCCCATGTGGAAATCAGACATGTTTCACACTAATTTTGGACAACTCCTGATTTCTCCTCTCTGGTCCCTTTCCACACCCATTTCCTGTTACTTCCTCTTCCACCCTGATTGTCCCTTCCTCCTCTAGTCAGAGACTCTTGACTCTATCCAGTTTGCCTTTCCTTCTGAGAAAGGGTTCGCCAGGAAGCTAGTGTCTGTGGCTATTGAAAACATGAGTGGATGTTTCTAGAAGTTTGGGGAGACTCCAGAGGCATGTTAGCTGATCTCCTGAACTCAGAGGTCCCTTCTTTGTTTGATGAGGGAGGAGGGTGGATTGAGACAAGGTTTAACTATATAGCCCAGGCTAGACTCAAACTCTCAGTCCTCTTGCCTTAGCCTCTAGTGTGCTGGGATTAGAGGTGAGCGCCACCACACCCTAGCTCAGAGGCCCCTTCTTAGCATTAATTTGGGCTTTAGGACAGTGACTTTGCTCTGCCAGCCTTTTTTGGTGCCCAGACTGCCCTGCAAGGGTACAGAGGGACCTGGTAGAGTGAGTTTTCTCCTGGAGTCTATCTAAAGGTCATAGGGAACCCTTGTGCTCCTTCAAAGACCCCATGCTCAATTCTCCAGCCACCCTCCAGGAGAGCTGCTCAGGAACCAATGGCAGCCACCTGCCCCTAGAGTGACCGTTTCCCAATGTTCCCTCTTCTTGGAAAGCATGTCTGACCACCTACCTGGAAGTCCACAAAGTACTGGGCTATATGAGTCCTTGTCTTTGAAAAGTGCATAGGGAGAAGAAGAAGAGAAGGAGGAAGAAGTTGGCTGGACGAGGCCCAAAGTGGTTGCTTTGCCCAGAGTGAGCCTAAGTAGTGAGTGTGCTGCTCACTCACAGTCCCCAGGCCAGTGTAAGTGGAGCCTGCTGGAGCTAGAGGAACCTGAGACTGTCACCCTTCAACTCAGCACAACTGTGCCAGTGATTCACTCTGTAGATCAGTGCTGCTCTCAACCTTGGTTCTAGAAGCTTCTCTCTGCGGTGGATAGCAGTCAACGCAGAGATTCATAACTGCTGATCAGAGTGCTGAGAATAGGTGACCGCTGAGTGCTCAGCCCTAAATGAAACACCTATACCAGTCCCCTCAAGGCTCACGGAGTATCACCAAAAAGCAGGCAAAAAGAAAAGGGCCAGAGGATGAGGATGAGTGCTGTGAAATCCTGGCTTCTGGGCTTGACGTGGCCATCGCACTCATGAACCCTTGTGGCAACTCTGTTTGCCTGCACAAGACCAAGCCAGTCAGCAAGCTTGAATAGGACACGGGGGCTTATAAGGCTCCATCCTTCACTAAGGAACCACTGACCACTGGTGACTGCTAAGAGATGGGGAGTCATTTTCTTTTGGGGCCCGTGACCTCTGGTAGGTTTCCCATGTTCCCATGGATGGCCCCACACCCATGTGTGTGCAGGCAATAGTAATGGGCTCAGTGGGATACACATATAAGCATGAAGCTGGGAGTAGGAAGATGAGAGGGTCGGGGGGGGGGGGGTTGGGGGGGGTGGATGTGATCAAGATAGTGTATACAACATGTTGTATATATGTGTAAAACTATCAAAGAATACGTTAAAATACTCCAAAAATTAAAAGAGCTCCATGGTTATTGCATAAAAAGCAAAACAAAGCACACGTCGCCTTTGCCTCTGTCTGAATTCTCCAGGCTGCCCTGCACACCTCCATCCAGCCCCATGGCTCTGCTGTACACGGTGGCCTCCCTGCAGGGCCCCAGCTGGAGGCAGACACACCCAGGCAGCATTTCCACTGGGTTTGCTGTGCCTCGCTCCCCGAGGCAAACAGCTGGCTTCCACCAGAAATCTTCAGTAAAGAGAGGCAGGCTTCACCCTCCAGGAATCAGCCTACTTGTCTGGACTGAGCACCAGTTGCAGTTGGTCATGATGGTGCAGCCAGGTGCCCTCAGATCACTCACTGCATTTCCCCTTCTCGAATCTTCTCATCTCTTGACCCTCTTATAAAAATGCCCATAACTGTCTCCATGTCAGGAATACCAAGCGATGTCTCCGTGTGGCTAAAGCCTGTGTCGTTCTCTTCTCTTCTTCCTTTCAGAAACGAGAAGGGATCCTCCAGTCCCGACAAATCCAAGAGGAAATAACTGGTAACACAGAGTATGTCAACACCATTGTTGCCAGCGAGTCTGTAATGGAACACAGATGTTTCTCTGAAATTCACCCATTTGCTGATATTTAGTTTTCATTTATTGGGATTGCAGGAGGGATTAAGCTGCAGCCGATGATTATAGCTTAGCCTTCAAAACATGCCTCTTGCTGCTTAAGGTACAGCCCTGGGTGGGGAAACGGGGAGAGAGGAATTAGCCATGATTGAAAATTCTAATTTTGTGGCACTCCAGGAAAAGAAAGTATACCCCCCAAAAAGCTAACCAGCATGAAATCGTCATGTGGTAAACACGGGGCCAATCTGAATTGTTAATCTTCAAAAGGATGACTTTTTTTCTTCCTTCTTAAGTCTGATTTATTTGGTCATGTGCCATGACCCAGAAAACCCTCTCTACCTGGCAGATGTCTTGGGTTTGGGTTTGGGTTTGTTATCCTATTTATTTTTAGAAATTTGAAGATGAAGAAATACAAAAGGTTTGCCGTGAGAGTGGGGAGATGGTTCAGCTGGCAAAGTGCTTGCCACGCAAACATGTATGAGGGCCTGAGTTCGGATCCCCAGCACCTGTAAAAAGCCAGACATGGCTGTGTGCACCTGTTATCCCAGCGCTGGGGAAGCAGATACAGAGCTCCGGGACCCACTGGCCGGCCAGCCAAATCAGCAAGCTCCAGGTTCAGTGAGAGACCCTGTCTCAAAACTACGGTGGGATATACTGGATATTGGTCTCTGGTCTCCACTTACGTATTCTCCAACCATGATTGACAGGAGTCCATAATGCAAATGATTTCAAAAAGGCCTGGGAGTGGCCAGAGGTAGAGAGTGGCCCCTCCCCAGGATGCCTGCCATATGACATGTGGAGACCCCATCATGAAACTTCCCCATCACTCCCAGGTCTCAGCCTAGTCGCCAATAGTCACATGGCTTGCAAGATACCAAATGTCTTTGACATGGCTTTGAGGACTAAGAGGCAAAACCATCTCAGGTCCAGCTTCACTATCCCCTCCCATCAGGGCTACTCTGTGCCCGCTGCTTCATCTGCTGGAAAAGAGAACAGACCAAAGAAAGGAGTGGCCTGGGAGACACTGCTGGCTCTATGGGGGTGGGGAGGGGAGGTTTAAGATTCTAAAACATCCTTTGCAGTTGTGTGTTATGCTTCCTATGGTCTCCCTTTCTCTGCCACAAAAAAAGTAAGCATGCATGAAGGCCTCCTAACAGCAGCCCAGTACAGTTTGTGCAGCCCTTTGCTATATACTGCTGCAGCAGAGACTGCCCCCACCCCCACCCCAGGGCGATGAAGGAAATCGCAGGATAGTCTGTCTAGCTGGCATCTCCAGCTTCACCATTCTGTGTAGGCAAACCACACACAGATGGGCATTTAGTGGGGATTAGGTGTGCAAATGAATGACGCACATCCTCAAATTCTTAAGAACCAGACTCGTACTGAGAAAAGCATGGGTACCAACGAGATGGCTCAGCAGATAACGGGGCTTGCTCCCAAGCCTGAGTTCAGTTCCCCAGCACCCACATGGTAGAAGGAAATAACCAGTTCCTGAAAGTTGTGCTCTAACTTACACACACACACACACACACACACACACACACACACACACACAAAGTGCAATAAACTTTTTTTTAATGTTTAGGATATTTACTATGCACTAGAAATTACAGTAAAGTCTTTCTAGATGCTAAATGCTCAGAGCACCCATTATTTTCATTTTAGAAATTAAGAGATCCAGAGACCAGAGAGGTTCGAGGGCCTTCCTGGAGTCACACAGTGTCTAAAAAGGGTGGAAGGAAGGGCCTCAGGAGAACTTAGTCTAAGACCATGTGACCTGTCACCTGTCTCTGGTGCTTATGCTCTTAAAGCATGACTGCTGCTCTGCCTATGAGTGAGGTTTCAGTCCCTATCCTCTCTGAGACACTGTCCTGGAGCAATGGCAGGTGTCACTTGGAGGCATCACAGGATAACCAGGAGCAAGACAAAGCCCACCTCCAGGCAGGCGGCCACAGGACCTAGACAGTGAAACCCCTTCGCTGGTCACTCGGCTCTCCTGGCTGAGCATCTTCAGCCTCTGCTCCTCGTGTAGCCCAAGCTAGCCCCAAACTCAAACCTACTATATAACTGAATTCCTTCTCCTTTTCTTCCAGAGCCCTTTCCGGAAGACATGGTGAGTGTTGTGCGCTTGTCTGGCTCTGGTGGCCTCATTGAAGCCAGTTGATTCTGCCTTCTGATCTGTCTGCCCCCACTTGGGGACACGCTGGCCAATCACGGAGGGACAGCTTAGTGGCATGCAGGACACTTACTCATCAACACAGATCTGGCCCCAGCAGAGCAGATTACCCTGTGCCTGGCATGGAAGTTTAGGAGGAGATTGAACACACTTGGGAGATAGTCCCCTGCCTCGCTCCCTCTTAGTCCCCATCACAGCTCCCATCTCCCAGAACTTCAGGCTTGGGTGTAGAATCTTCAAGAGTCAGAAATCTCACACACACACACACACACACACACACACACACACACACACACACACGTGCATGCGCACACACTTGCTTCCTAGCAGTCTTAGCTTTGCCCGTCAGTGTCAAGTGGAAAAGGCTGGCCTTGGGTCACAGATGCTCCCCAGCCCAGCTTGCTTCTGGAAACTTTCCCCACCCCTACCTCCACACCCTTCCACTAGGTCACCTCTGGTTCTGGGAATCTGGCACCACAGCAAGAAGTATCCCTGCCAGGAGCATGGCTTGGCTATGTGCTGTCTGCCTGATTCTTAATGATCTCATGAAATATTTTGATTATGCTAAAACTGCATTGGGAGAGCATTGTTGTAGTCTATAGAATACATGTCGCTCATACATATCACACACCCTGGGGAAGGCTTATCTTTCATATGATGTTTTATAGAAGGGGAAACTGAGGCACAGAGGGGTTGGCAGACTTGGAACCCCCAGAAAGAGACTCTTGTTCTATCTTGGAAAGCACTGGACCCTTGTGCCCTCACCTCTGCCCCTACCAGGATAATTGTCATGAAAATTAGCCAAAACAATTTGCTATTTGGCTAACAAATGACCAGAGAATGTTAGAAACACTTTAGAACTGTGACTACACTGGAATATGGTGAGATAGAAGTGAAGAGAAAGGACCAAGCCCAGGTCAGCCTGCTTAGAAATATGTGTCACCTGGTGGACACACAGAGACAGGGACCTTGGGATGAGAATCAACCAGAGATTCCCTATGGTAGCCGACCACATGGCTTCCAGCAGCCCTGCTCTGCACTGCATTGTGTGTGTTTCCCTGTTTCAGAACGTGATGCCTTTGACACACTGTTTGACCATGCACCAGACAAGCTCAACGTGGTCAAGAAGGTAGGCCTATGGTATCTGGGGGCAGCAAGGGCTAGGACCCCACAGTGCATGAAGAAATGCCAGCTTTCACCTGGGGTGTCTGGACATCTTTTCCCTCTCGATCACTGGTTGGTCATCCAGGGCCCTTGTGCTCCCAGCAGGATACCTGCCCTGTCTTCCCACCCACACTGACTTCAGCTTTCTCTGCTCCTCATACGGAATTCTTCAACTCCCTGGGCACAGGATATAGTACCAAAGCAGGGATCGACAAGAGGGACCCAGACGGTCATTTTGCCTCCTGCCTGCTTCTTAATTCCATTCTCCCACCCTGACCCCAGATCAGATACTCCACCTGTCATCCTGTCTCCAGGGCTCCCTGTCCTTTTCAGCCATGTGGGCTACCTAACTAAGAGCCTCTTCCCAGGGCCCCAGGGCCCTTTCACACATAAAGACCTCCATGTGAGTGCCTCTGCACTTCTCTTTTAGACGCTCATCACATTCGTGAACAAGCATCTGAATAAACTGAACTTGGAGGTCACAGAACTGGAGACACAGGTGAGTGACAGTTCCAGGGACCCAAAGCTTTCCAGACAGAGGGATGGGATGTGAGATGTGAGCTGCTCAGAGATGTGACTAGGTGGGATTATTTCCCCAGCTCCTTTTAGAGAAGTTGCAGGAAAGAATTCTGTCTGTTCTACATGTGACACACAGCACTTGGCCACGCTCACTCTCCACCTCTGAATGGCTCCCTCGTGTCTCTTCAGAACGAGTCCACTGTCCTGGGTCACCACTGTCCGCTGATTAGATGCAGGCAGTTTTAGCATCGGTCCCCTGTATTCATCTGTTTAGAGGGGAATTATGAAGTGATGTTGGCTGGTTTCGAGCAACTAAGATGGGCCTGTCACATGGTTAAAGGACAGTCACTCTGCTTTCCCCTGCCCATCCCCTCAGCCCCTTTTAACACAGCCTTTAACACTCATCCCTTCTTGGAAGGACATCGGTGGGCTTTTGTCATTGTTTTAGTCTTTGATAATTTCATTTGTTTGTATAATATATTTAGATCATGTCCACCCCTACTCCCTCTTCCCAGCTCCTCCCAGACACCCCCACCCTTCTCCTAACTTTATGTCCTCCTCTTCTATAACCTACTGAGTCCAAGTAGAGCTGTCCATGTGCACATGGGTATAGGGCTGTCCACTGGCTCAGAGGCAGCCTACCCAAGAGCCACACCTCTGAAGAAAACTGACTCTTCTCCCACCAGCCATCAACTGCCAATAGCTCCTCAGCCAGTGCTGGGCATCCTGAACCCTTTCCTCCACCCAGGCTGGGCATCCTGAGCCCCTTCCTCCACCCAGGCTGGCATTGGTGATCTTGCAAAGTACCAAGCAAATGGTTTGTAGGTCATCCAGACCACCCATTGTCCACCCCAGCACTCCCTAGGAGACACTTTCTGGCATTTGTCTTGTTAGCCCCACTATGGTGGTAGAAGAGGCCACCAAGGTAGCATCTACTGGACTCTGGCTAGAACCTGCTACATTGTTTTCTACCTTAGTACTTAATAGCTAATCTGTAGTTTCTGTACCCCAACTCCCCCAGCCTCTCATTCTGAGTGAACTGCTACTGACAGACGTTCAATGAGTGTGAGCACCTCCTATGGTCTATAGAGTCCTCTCCAGTCTTCACGGAGCTCTCTTCTTGTGTGTCTGAACTCTGGGACAATCTGGAACATTATAGAAAAGCAGCTAGAATGCTCTCTGGAAATTCCCCTTGACTCAGGGCCAAGGCTGCTGTGCCAGAGGGTGCTGCTTGGCACTCTGGCATCTGTCCACAGGTTCCACCCAGCAGACAGGGAGCCACCACCCATCTTTCCCTCTGAGCAGAATCATCCTAACCCTCCTGGCTCACAGATTGGTTGCATCCCTCCTTAGCCTACTCCAGCCACAGGCAGACAGACCCAGGCTTGATTGTATTCCTCACTGTAGACAGCTGTGCTCTCCAGGACCCACACAGGTGGCATGGAATGCCGTTCACAGGCTTCACCTGCCTGAGGTGACCCAGGAGACTATGGAGAAGCTATTCCAGTTCCTTCCTGGCCCTGTGTGTCATCTGCATCATTCTAGGAAGCTTAATGAAGATGCTCCAGACCCAGACCCTAGCAGCCCAGTCCGTTTCATTCTCCTAATAGGACCACTGCAGGAGGGGTAGCTTGTGAGCCTAACATCTGTAATCTGTACACGTGTGGTGGCCCAGCATCCTCTGCGGGTGCTGAGATAGCAGATAAGCATCTGACTGCAACATATGTTCACCTTAACACTGAGTCCTTCCACTGCCCTCATCTCCCAGGATACGCAGCTCGCCTCCCTAGAGCAAAGCACTCTGTACTTAGCCCAAGAGTATGGCTCTTTGGCTCAGTTTCCCAACCCCAGTAGCTCTACTTCTCTGGAAGGAACCAGGTCTCAAGAGCCTTTCCATGGTCCTTAATAGAGTTCTGTTTGGTCAGCAAGAATCCCAGTCACTTCGTCATTTTCCAGACAGCAAAGGCAGTAATGCTTAGTAAGTGCTGCCTACATCCCAAGCAGGTCCCAAGTACACGTTATATATAGTCCTCATGCTAGCCCCATGAAACAGACACCACACTGCTGTACCCCCACTTTACAGGTGAGGAAAATGAGGTGCAGAGACAGGCAGGTCCCACAGTTAGCAAGTAGGGCTAGACTCAGAACCTGAGTTTCTACCCGCCGCACTGGTCTGCCTCTGAAACCCCAAGGAAGGGACGCGCAGGCAAGAAGCCAGGTCCAGTTGATGCCACTGTGTTCACTGTTCCAAAAGCAAAGGTACCGAGGACCTTCATGTCACTCATCTATCTATCGCTCATCATCTGTCATTCCCCTGACACTTCGATTCAATGGTGTCCCTTCCGATAGGCAGGGTGGCCTTCCTCTGCACCTCACTTTTCTCACCTATAGAGTGGGGGTACAGCAGTTTGTTGTCTATTCCACAGGATTAGCTAAGGAGTAACCCTGGTAACACACAAGGCAGCTGCCACATTGCCTCCCCAGGGGTGCTCCCCACTCACCAGCAACCTGCCTACTAAGGTGGCCTTGGGTGGGTCGACGCCAGGGTGATGAAGGGGGCTCATGCTGATACCTGCCTCGCCCTGCAGTTTGCAGATGGAGTCTACCTGGTGCTGCTCATGGGGCTCCTGGAGGGCTACTTTGTCCCCCTGCACAGCTTCTTCCTGACCCCAGACAGCTTTGAACAGAAGGTAAGGGGGAGAGGCCTGAGGGAAGCCCATAGCCCATGTCCTGTTTATCTCTACTGAACCTGTCTAGGAAGAGATGGAGGTGGCCTCCTGGCCAGGCCTTCACTGGTTGGCAATGGAGCCTCTCTGGAAACAGTTGGACTTGGCACGAGCCACCTGCAGACTCCATGCATGCTGAACAATACTGTTCCTTGCCTTTTGCCTGTCCCTGCTTCCCTAGCCATGTGCTCTGCAGATAAATAGGCAGCCTCGTCTCTGTCAGAGGTGACAGGGAATGTGGCTACAGAGCCAGTTAGCCCCAAGGCCCATGGCCAGACTGGTTCTTTTTTATAATGTGTATGTGTGTACACGTGTGTTTAAGTGCCATGGAGCCCAGAAAAGGGCTTTGAACCCCATGGAGCTGGCATTAGTGAGCCACATGGGTGCTAAGAACAAAACTCAGGCCCTCTTAACTGCTGAGCCATCTTTCCAGCCCCTGATTCTTTTCTGTTTTGGTGGTGGAAAGGGAAGCATTTGAAACAAAGATCATACTCTAGTCCAGACTAGCCTGGAAATTACATTATAGTGAAGCCTCAGACTTACATCAATACAGTAGTACATGCCTACATGTCAGTGCGTATGCTGCTAAAAATTGAACTGAGCTACCTCTCCAGCCCTTTCGTAAACAACTGGGTGGTTTGGTTTGGTTTTGGCCTGTCCTGGTATTGCATCTCCTCGGGGGCAGCCATTATCCTCCTTGACTAAACAAAAGGCTTTTGGCCCAAGGCAGAGGTCCCCTTGAACATGCCCCGCCATCTGACCCTAGCAAATGGATGCTCTCTTATCCTTGAGTTTGAAGGCCTTGTCAATTGATGCAAGATTGGGATGGGACAGAAAGAGCCCCTATGGTAGTGGCTAAGATCAGCACGGCCACTCTCAGCCATTTCTTTAGCCACAGAGAGGCTCAGCCTCAGGCCCACAGCTATGTTGTTAGGCTCCTAAGCTTCCCAGGGACTGGTCCTAGGGTCCTGGAATCATGGGCTCTCAGGATCCTGGGGTACCGGGGTCCAAGAGGTATACAATGACTTATCGACTGCATCTTTCTTGCCAGGTCCTGAATGTCTCCTTTGCCTTTGAGCTCATGCAAGATGGAGGGCTGGAAAAGCCTAAACCCCGGCCAGAAGGTACTTTGCCCTTCCCTGGGTCTGTGACAGTGGGGTGGAAGTTTCACTTATGGGGTCTAGGCAACCAATATAGTAAGGTCTCAGTATGTATGGCCAGTTGGTTCTAAAGCCCTCCAAGGATACCAGAGTCCAAGGACACTTGAGTCCCTTATGTAAGATAATTCAGTATGTACATAGAATCCAGACACTCTCCCACATGCATTCAGCCACCTGTGCACAGTTGATTACATCTATTACCACATGTTAGGGAAAGAGTTGTTATGTGACCTTGTTGAGGAGATAATGACAAGGGGAAAATTTGACCTGTTCAATACAGATGCGCTCTCTCTCTCTCTCTCTCTCTCTCTCTCTCTCTGTGTGTGTGTGTGTGTGTGTGTGTGTGTGTGTGTGTATACCCATGTACACACAAAGGCCAGAGGACATTGAGGGTCTTCCTCTATCACTTTCCACATTATTCCTTTGAGGCAGGGTCTCTCCCTAAACTGGGAGCCTTTTTTGGGGGCGGGGGGGGGGGGAGGTGTTGTTTAATTTTTCTCAGCTAGGCTGGCAGCCAGCAAGCTACAGCAATCCTCCCACAGTATACAAGACCACTCCCAGATTGCTGGGGATATGAACTCAGGGCCTCATGGTTGTGCAACATACACTCATAACCACTGAGCCATCTCTCCAGCCCTGGAAAAGTCCTAAAAATATTCTCTAACACACTGTTGTCTGAGTCCACACATGCAGAGCCCATGGATACAGAAGGTTGACTATATGAGATCAGGAGGAAACAAAACCAGAAGAAAATGCTCGGGCACACCTGGAGTGTTTATGCGTGGCTGTGTGTGTGTTTGCAAGTGGGAGGCATGTCACTGTTGGTCATTATCCTGGTACACACTCTTCGTGTCACTCGCTGAAGTTTTCCATGTAATCAGTACTGTCAAGTTGACATTGGGCTGCAGATAATGTCTGTCACATTGGAACTCCCAGAAGGCCGGCCACAGAGCCTTGTGCTTGCACCTTCCTGGTCACTGAAAGGCATGGGGACAAGCAGAGGTTGTGGCTCCTACACGTGTTGCTTTCTTGCCTCCAACCCAAGATCTGCCTTCCAGACCCTGCACCCACAGGGCTGGCACTTGTCTAGGCAGCCTGGAACCCTGCACATCATCGTTCACAGAAAAGGCAAGACCACCCCTGCCCTCAAGGCTCCTGCCGCCAAGCAGAGGAAGGGCAGCATCACTAGCTGCACACATAGCAGGAGAGTCATGAGAGAGTGGTCCAGACAGAGTCCAGCAGGAGGCTGCGTGGCTGAAGGAGGGTCCCTTTTCTGTCTGGGTACAGTAAGGAGCAGTGTGATGGACCCAAGGACAGTCAGAATACAACAGAAAGACTGGCAAGAACTGTGATTGACATCAGGATGAAGGAATGAGCCACAGGCCCAGCCAGGGACAGGGACCTTGGTTTGTGACTCCTGCAGGACTGGATACTATCAGCTCCAGTGGACAAAGCTCAATGCTTTACTCCCTTTCATTCCCACCTTGTCTCGTGTCCATGGTTACCTCTAAGGGAGGACCTCTGGAGTGAAGGTGCTCCTGGGAGCACTCTCCTGGCAAGACAAGATTCTCTATCCTGATGCCCTATGGATGAGCTCTAGCGTCCCGCAGCAGCCCTAGCACCTGGCTTGGAGAGCCCCAGCTTCGGGTTCCTGTATTTGGGGTTGTGAGCCTAGCCTTTAAAGGCTGAGCCATCTCTCCAGCCCCAGCTTCATTTTCTGTGGTTGGCTCCTTGAACTGCTTCATGGAAACTTCCAACCTGCAGACTAGAAAGACTTGTCCTGATACGTTGGTGTCTGCACCATTGTTTCCCTTTAGACAGGGAGAACTTTCCCGGTGTCAATCTATAGGACTGTTTGGGTATAGAGAGGTTTCGAATGTGATTATTGACCCACTTAATCTGAAACTTCCCGAGCAATGGCAGTGGAAAAACACATGTATCTTATTTGTTGTTGTCCTGGGCATCGTGCCCATGCAGAAAATTTCCAGTGCGTAAAGGGGGGCTGCTGTGGGGCTCTGTGAAACTGGACTTTGTGAGCAGCAGATCCCAGCGTTCCCTCTGACTTCCGTGCTTCTCCCCGGGAGATGTGACACTGCAGACATTGTGACGAATTCTGTGAGGATGTCTCCAGATCGAAACACCATGATGGGGACATTTCTCCTGGCAAGATTCTGAGGTCAGGGGTCCTCAGAGCTCTATAATGCCCTGTGTTATGTCTCAGGCTTCTGCCACCTGGCCTTCAGAGCCTCTCCGTGCTCTGACAAGCTGAGGGAGAGCATCACATCCATAGCCAATGGAGGGGCTGAAATGCCGGGTGAGGAAACCCATTACACGAGAGGCTGAGGTAGGAGGGTTGCAGGCTCAAGGCCTGTCTGGGATTTAGAGAGTGATTCCAGGCCAGCCTGGGCTACATAGCAAGTTCAAGGTCACCCTGGGCAATTTAGTGAGACCCTGTCTCAAACTAACATGTAAAGTGAAGGCTGGGGATGTACCTCAGTGGTAGATCACTTGTATAGGACCTCGGTTTAATACCCAGTATGGGTGAGAGAGGAAAGGGAGGGAGATAAGGAGAGGAAGGGAGGGGAGAGGAGGAAAATCAAAGAAGAGAAACAAGAAAAGAATCAGTATAAGGCTGGCGGTTTGTTATTGAGGGGCACGTGTCTTCAAATGTGTATGCCTTACTGCTCCCACCATTCAAGTGGATTCATCATCGAATATGGTCAAGATCCCAGTGTGCCAGGCAGGTTGGGACTCAGGAGAAGCCCAGTGCAGTCAGGATCAAACTGTGGACAGCCAGCAGATTGGTGGCATATGCAAACCACAGGGGGTGGGGGGCTGGGGGACTGAGACAGGCTGTGTGGGGAGCATCAGCTGACGGCTGGGCAGTTCCCCTGGTCAGCTCAACATGGGTAGGCTTGGTCTGTAGCCAAAAACATGAAAGTTGCCCCAGCCTCTTCCCCCATAGCCCTGGATCACAGTGTACAGAGCTGACAGCGACAGCTTCCTCCAACTCCAATCATCACAAAGGCATGGAGCCATAGAAACCGCAGGGACAAAGGTGAATGACCACAGCCGTGTTGGAACACTGTCTTCATCTGATGTTGTTGGGGATCTCTAACACCCTGCATGGCAAGCAAAATATCACAAGAGTCTCCATCCTACTCTTTACATAAGCTATACACATTACCTTGGCAAAAGGAATGTAGCAGACATTGAACTGGTGATCTTGGGAGGAGAAGATCCTTCCAGACCATTCCAGGACCCCCCACATCATGACAGCCATCCTGACAAGCTGTAAGAACGTCAGTGTGGTGAGGTGTAAGAAAGGCCAGGAGAGAACTCCAAGATGAACCACGGTAGAGTCCTTACACATTGTTGGCCGCATTGTCGATCAGTACTGCCAATATGGAAAATGGTCAGGGGTAGTCCTCAGAAAATTATAAACGGAGCTTCTATACAGTAGCAGTCCCACTACTGAGTATATATCCAAAGGAGATGAACTGAGTATAGTAGAGACTCACCTCCATTGCCTGTTCACTGAGGTTGGAGTCACAGCAGCCAGAAGATGGAATCAGCCTGTGTCTGTCGGTGGATGGACAGAAAGGAACTATGGACTACTATTCAGCCATAAAAAGGTTTAATTGTTATTGTTTGTGACAACGTGCATAGGCTTGGAGGATGTGATCTTAAGTGAAAAAAGCCAGATGCAAAAGACAGATATCACACCATCTCTGCCATGTGCAAAGATCAAAAGTGGGGTGATGCTCACCAGAAGATTGGGATGCAGGGGAGCAGATCAGTGAGACAATTCTTGAATGTTCTTAACACAAGGAAATAACCAGTGATAGGCATGCTAGTTACATTGATTTAACCATTATGTAAAAGATACACAAAGAGATACTATTTGGTAATTATTTTTATTAAAAAAAAAAAAAAAGAGGGACTAGAGAGATGGCTCAGTGGTTAAGAGCACTGGCTGCTCTTCCAGAGGACCTGGGTTCAATTCCCAGCACCCACATGGCAGCTCACACCTGTCTGTAACACAGAATCCAACACCCTCACACAGACATACATGTAGGAAAAACACCAGTGCACATGAAATAAAAATAAATAAATCATTTAAATTTTTTAATTAAAAAAAAAAAGGAAAGAGGCTGGTAAGATGCTCATCAGACAAAGGTTCTTACAGCCATGCCTGACAACTGAGTTTCCCTGGAGCGCAAATGGTAGAAGGAGAGATCTTGCTCCCTAAAGTTGTCTTCTGATTTCCAATCCTACACACACAAATAGATGAATGTTATAATAATAATAATAATAATAATAATAATAATAATAATAATAATAATAATAAAGATGTGCCTCTAATGTCCTCAGGATGGATGGTTCTTGATTAGGTGGAAACCCTGGTTCCCAGGAGAAGGAAGAGGAGCTAAGGAACCCTTTCCCTGGGCCCAGGGCTGTTTTCTCCTAGAGCTATTTGGCTCTCACCTAGTTCTCCTTAGCCCCAGCCCACTAGACAACCAGTGCTGATGGGCTCTGACCCAGAGGCCCACAGTTCTGACTCTGTGTTCCCAGGGACTGGTCCTGGACCAGCCACATAGGCACACTGAGTGCAAGTCGCTCATCTCACAGGTCATTCATCCGGGGCTTTGGTGGACTCTGTTTCCATTGTGCCCAGTCTCTGTAGATTCCCAAGCACCCACAGCCTTCCCCCTGCTGAGATAGCTCCATCCCTCAGTACTCTGCTATCTGCCTGGGGGGGTCAGCCTGGATGGCCAGTAGTTGGCTTTCTTAGTGAGAACATGTGCTAAGCAGTCACCCCCTTTGTCTCTACATCTGTCTGATAGTGATGACAGGAATGGAGAATCCACTCCATTCTGCAATTACGGAAGCAGGCCTTCTCAGTGAATGGCAACCCCTGCTGCTGTGCAGCATGCACATGACGTAACTGTATGCGATAACAGCTCTGTTGGTGAGCAAAGGTGGGAGAATTGAAAGGAAACCAGGTGTCCTTAATGTGTTCGAGGCATTCTTCATAAAGTTGTTGCCTAGTTTTACCAGTAAGAAAACGGTCAGAGTAATGGACCACTGGGATCTCATGAGGCCGTAGAGATGGGCATCAAAACATAGTGGACATTAAGTTGAAAGAAAATACCCAGTGCAAATGTCCTCCCATGCTGAACACTGGCTTTCCCCTTCAACTTCAGAGCTCACCTGGCTTTAACAGGAGTAGACAGGGGCTGAGTGGTTTAGAGCACTTGCTGCTCTTCCAGAGGACCCAGGTTTTGTTCCCAGCACCCTCATCAGGCAGCACAAGCATGTATAACTCAGCTCCAGGGGCTCTGGTGCCCTCTTCTGGCCTCCGTGGGTCCCTGCACACATGTGGTGTACGTGCACACATTCAGGTACACATACGAAACACGTTATAAAGGGGTGGGGAGAACAGATGAATTCCCATATATGCCTGCCTTTCCAGAGCTACCCGAGGGTGCAGTCCACAGCCTCCTGCTTCTGTCTCTTCACTGTGCTGTGAGCACTTTCCCCAGCTGCTCATGGCCCTGCGTGAGTAGAGAGAATGAGAATCAGCCAGATTCCATAAAGCTGCACCTGGAAGAAGGTGATTCTGATGGGACTTGGGGCATCACAAGCAGGGTACCATGACAGGGCTCGGCCACCTGCCGGAGTCTCAAATGGAGACTGAAATGGGGGCTGAAGGGAAATGCTGGGTTCCGTGTCTCTCCAAATGTCCCGGTAGCCTGTTCTCTATCAGCAAGGGGTTTTGGTGTGCATCTGGACACAGCTGGACTAGAACAGGGTTGGTTTGCAACCAGGATAGCAGAATCAGACATGAGGGAACTCTAAGACTGACTGCAGCTCGGGACCCTCAGCTTGCAGCCCTTTAGTGCTTGAAGTCCGGGCTTCAGTACATGTGACTTGGAGCTGCAGCCACAGCTGCAGCAGCCTCAAGGCCAAGGGAACCGCCACCCAAACCCCAGGGGCTCCGACCTCCCGCTCTGCTGTCATGATGGAACTTTGGTCATGGTCTCACCTTCGCCCCAGTGGCTCTGTGCCGTCTCTCCCGTCTCCCCATGTCAGCTGTGGTCTTAAGTCACCTGCCTTGTGTGACCTACACATTTAGACCTTTAAATACCACTTTTATTTGTAAAATGACACGGCGCAGAGATGAATCCCCAACCTAGGGCAGGACAGGAGGAATGAGATTCGCCCATATGCCCTGTGCCCTCGGTTCCACAGCACAGTCCTCTCCCCGCCCAACTTCCCTCTCTAAGGGCACCTGCTGTCCTGACTTCCCTCAGTAGCAGCATCCGCTACCCTTATGTAGTTTGGGGGGTGGGGTTCACTGTTCCTGATTGTACTGCCTTCATGTGCATTCCTAGAGAGCAGAGTTCCTTTTCTTCTTCCTTTGTTCGCTCTAGTTCTTCAAAGCACGGCTCATGGAGGAAAAAACGGAGGGAAGAAGGTGGAGGAGCCTGCAGAGTAGAGGGGCACCCTGAGAAGTGGGTGACTGGGAGATGGATGGATGAGTAGGTGGGAGGAAGAAAGTTCGCTCCTAGCCTCCCTCTGCCCTGAGCAGCCTGTGCCCCACAGGGGCCTCCCTTACGGAAGGGCCTCCATCCTACTCTGACTAGCCTAAGTGTCTTTGTCACCTTAATCTTCCTCCTCCTCTTCCTCCTTCCCCTCCTCCTCCTCTTCCTCCTCTTCTTTGCCTCAAACTCAGAGATCCTCCGCCTCTGCCTCCCAACTACTAGGATTAAAGACATGTGACACCACCCCCAGCTCAAGTGTCCCCTTCTTCACAAGCACAGGTAGCACTGTGGTGAAGGTGGAGGCAGGGGAGAGGCATCTTAGAGACAGATGAGACCAGACTTAGCAAGGCCAAGACCCTTCTCACCTGAAGCCACTATGTCCATGGTGAAGTCACACTCTGGGATGACAGCCTGATTTCTATGGGACTGAAATCCTAGTTCCTGGCCCCTTCTTCCCTTATCGCTGGCCTGTTCTGAGTTCTCACTACCACCTACCCATCCTTCACACGCACCTGCCCCTTATGGCATGAGTCCCATCCGAGGACCATAGTGGGTAGATGAGGATGAGTGATGGATGGCAGGGGACCATCACTGCCAGCTTCGGAGTGTGGCCCACAGAGGCCACTGACGAGTTTTGTCTCTCCACAGACATTGTCAACTGTGACCTGAAGTCCACGCTGCGAGTGCTATACAACCTCTTCACCAAGTACCGGAATGTGGAGTGAGGACCCGGGCTGCCTGCCGATGCCCGGCCTCTTTCGCTGCAGGCCATCTGGACCAGCTTCCCAACTGCCTTGCCCTGCTTGCTCCTGTCTCTTGCTCTACACTCTCCCACAAGCCCAGCGACCACCCAGAGATAGTGGACA
Source organism: Peromyscus eremicus (assembly GCF_949786415.1). NCBI lineage: Eukaryota > Metazoa > Chordata > Mammalia > Rodentia > Cricetidae > Peromyscus > Peromyscus eremicus. The sequence goes on along the minus strand of NC_081416.1, from coordinate 89,657,082 downwards.
TTAAAATCAGTAAGGAAATGACCACTAACCCAGTGGGCTAACCACATCTGTAGGCCCGGGGGACTGACCTAGCAGTGACTTGGGAAATTGTCCCCATTCAAATTGAGGCTCCAGATGTCTCTACGTGTGCTATGGGAGTCAGCACAGCCTAGAGGCTGCCCCCACACACAGCATAAAAATAAAGATCAGAGTTAGTCCTCACACTAAGGGAGGTCTCTGCTGTGCTCAAGTTCACTAGCCTCAAACTCCATTGAAGGAGATGTCATTCTCCCCTTTTATAGACGAGGAAACTGAAGCCCAGAGATGCAGAGATTTGCTACTCGTTAACATGTATTTTTCCTCTTTGAGCAACTTACTGGTTAATAACCGGTCAATAACTGGTCAACTGTACGCCATTCTGTGTGTATCCTAAAGTGCGTACATGCTTGTGGAGACCTGCCTTACCTGCATATACCTGCTTCCTCCAGCAGACAAGACACTCTGATCTCACCCTAGGGCAGGCCAGGTCAGGGCTGGGTGAGCCGCACTAAAATTACCAAATTGAATTTAACTCAATTAATACTGTGTGTGTGGCGGTAGCCACGTCCCTCAAATCCTTTGTACAAATGAAAATTACCCTTAATTCCTTCAGATTGGTAATAAGCCCACGCTCCGGTTGCAGGATGACATTTGGGAAGGGTTCTGTTTGGAATTAATAGAGTGCCCATTTCGCAGCCTTTTTGCTTGATTGCATGTAATGGATGTGCCCTATATTTTCCTGCAAAATAAGTACTCAATTCATTATCGTTAGGCAAATGTAGGGTGTACTCGCGCATGGCAGAGCTGGGCACAGACCCACTGGAGCATCGCCTGAGAAGTAGGGCTCGTCAACGGGGACCCTTGAACTTTCAAAAAAAAGGACCTCCTTTTTGCCTTCTAATTGGTCATTTAGACCATTCTGGCTAAGTCTGCCCACATGCAATTACTGGCTAATTCCAGGCGAGGAAAATGTCAGTCATTGAAACCGAAGCTCAGCATCTCGTCTCACTCGGGTGGCTCAAGGGCTGCTGGTTGTGTATCTCCTCATGCAAACCTGACTTTGAAGGAAAGTTCTGCTGTGCCAGTCTGCATCTAGGTCCTGTAGAGAAAACAAAGGGGCTGATGGGTACAGGGAGGGTCAGACCTAAGGGAACAGGAAGTGAGGGTGGGGGAGCTGGATACTAATGTACTTAACATGTGGGGGATACCCTCAGAGACAGAGCTGCAGGTGCGGTCCTTGGCCCTGTGCTCTTCAATTGAGAAGGCCTTGGGATGATGACCTGTGCTACTGCTGTCCTCACAGAACTCTTATAAATGTGCCAGGGAGATGCCAGCTTGGCTTGCCTCCTCCAGAAGCGTGTGACCACCTTGTTACCCCTTGTCTTAGTTACATTTCTCACTGGAACAAAATAACCATAATAACCAAAGCCATTCAAGGGAAAAAGGGCTTGTTTGGGCTCCCAGTCTAAAGGCACACAGCCTATCATGGAAGGCAAAGCATGGTGGCAGGAGATGCCGTGGTAGGAAGAGCATGCAGCCAGGCTCCCTCACCTCACACTGTGTCAGAACAAGACAAGAACAGACAGGGAGTGGGTCTGAACTATCAAACCCAAAGGCCCTCCTGCGAGATTCCACCTCCTAAAGATTTCACAGTTTTTCAAAACAGTGCCACCGACTGAGAAGCAAGTGTTCAAACTGAGCCTATGGGGGATGTTTTCCACTCGAACTGAAACAGCTAATAAAGCCTTCCCTAGTTTGAGGGTTCACCAAGATGGCTTTCCACAACATTCCAAGTGCTCTTGTTTCTTTTTGTACGGACCATCCAGGGCAGCTCAGAACCCAGAACCTTTGGATCCACTCTGCACCTCCCTGGCTGCTTTGTCCTAGGAATTGTTACTCTGCACTGTGAGCATCTACGATGTGAAGGCAATGTACTGTCTTACGTTGATCTGTGTGTACGAACAGAATTCTTTTTTGCATAATCAATGAAATATCATATTTTTCACTAGGATTAATGTTGGTCTCATGCTCTTTTCAATTCCTGGTAGGAAACTGAGATTAGGAGCTGCTTGGCCTCTGGGAGCAGCACTGATGTTGTAAGAGGTCTGCATCCACTTGAACACACTTGGCTCTTGGGATCGAGCCTTGTTGTCCCTGATGCTCAAGCCATTAGTACCCAATGCCCTTCCTAAGAGCACTCCTGTAGGGTTCTGTACTGTCTACAGTGGCAAACCACATCAGAACTAGGAAAGTTTCTTAGTAGCATGTCAGTGTACCCAACAACTGGGCGTTGGGACTAAGGTCTTTGCCTCAGTCCAGAGTCCCCGGGCTTGGACAGGGTTTCTCTGTGCAGCTTTGCGCCTTTCCTGGAACTCACTTTGGAGACCAGGCTGGCCTCGAACTCACAAAGATTCGCCTGCCCCTGCCTCCCGAGTGCTGGGATTAAAGGCGTGCGCCACCACCGCCCGGCTTGTGTCTGGTTTTATAACCCTGTTGTTTCTTGGAGATGGATGTTTTCCTTCCGATTCTAGAATCACATACTTAAGACATGTCCGTGGTTTTGAAGAAGAAAGAGGCATCATGATTATAAGTAATCAAAGAGTCTTCCTCTCCTAGGAAAATAGAGGAAAGAAAAAATTGAGACAAGCATCACTCAGGCTCACAGCGGGAGGGTGTGGAGGGTACGGGAGAGGGGGAGGGTGGAAAGGCAGCAGGAGTGTGAGCCCGTGGTCACCTGCAGGCAGGAAACAGAGAGAGATGAATGCTGGTGCTCGGCCTGCTGATTTTTTATTTCATCTGGCACCCCAGCCTATGGAATGGCACCACCACAGTTAGGGTGAGTCTTCCCACCTCAATTAATCATCATTGTTAATAGTTGATCCATAAGTAACACAGAATTCAAAAAGCCGGAATGATGTCTAATAAAAACCCTAAGTACCCATCTCGCCTCTTCCCCATCAGTCTCCACCCTCCATGGAGATGACTCTCTTGATCCATTTCTTCTGCGTGATTCCAGAAATACTCTGTGCAAATAAAGCCTGAATGTCCATACGAAGTCTTTGCTGTGCTTTTTTCCAATATAGATATCCTATTATATATACTCGCCTATGCGTTGTTTTTCATTGTGTTAAATCTTAGAGATTGTCTTTCATGAGACATTAAATGAACAGTGTTAAATCTTCTAAACTGTTTCTCATAGAGGATTTGCACACTTTTAAAAATGAGAACCTGAGTGCTTTGTTCATCCAGATGCTAGCTCTAGTCTCCTTGAGGTTGGGAGGAAACCCCAGCCTAAAGTTTGGAAGCAGCATCCTCAGCACAGGAGCTGAGACATCTCATCAGAGGCATCTCATGCTCCTGGAACTGAATTTTCCTAAAGCTTCCTTTGGAACATAATGGTAAATTGTGTATAATTTTTTTCTCTTGTGGCTGATGATGTGGGGTTGGGACCCAGAGTCTTATACATATTAAACATCCTCTACTGCGGAGCCACACACATACACACACACACACACACACACACACACACACACACACACACCCCAATTGTGTATAATTTGATTAAAGTTTCATTTTTGCATGCAATTAGGTCAACTAATTGGCAATTGACTAAGAAAGCCTTTTAAAGGTTACTGCATCTCCTGCAATATTTTGAAGTCCAGCTGCCTGCCAGGCTACAAGAAAAGACACATCTCCCATGTGCAGATGGACAGATGGACTCCCAAGTCTCGGAGAAAGCTTCTTTATCGGCCACTCACCAGCGAAGCCTTGAGTTGTTTGCAGTTTCCAGCTGCTGCCATAGGGACTTTTTAATTATGGATCAGCATTGTCATTATCAGCTCATTTTGTTGTGGGTTGCTTGGTTAACCCTACAGAAGATATCGAAGCTTATTTACATCAACAGAATTCCAGGGCTATAATTTTCCAATAACTAGACTCTCCAACATGTATACATTGTGGTTCCCATATGAATCACCCTTCTCCAGTGTGAGAGCACATGTATACATCATCCACTCCCTGCCCCCCAAATTAGCGCTCATTTATTTTTCCACCAGAAAATGAGACTAGATGGAGTCCATAGGTCAGGCTGCCTAAGTAGCAAACTATTTCAGACTCGCTGCCTTTAATGCAGCCCCACCTCAGGAATCTAAGATGGAAGCTCCATCCTACTCTTGCAAGAGGAATGTATTCTCACACCTTCTCTAGTCCCGACAATGCATAAAATCTCTCCCATCAGACTCACTTGGATCTACTGGAAAATACAGGACAGTCATGCAAACAATGAGAACAGAGGAACCACACTGAGGTACAGTACTGCATGGTTGATTGACACACTCACTGGCTATATAAAAAATTTAAGAAAAAAAAATTTTTTTTTTTTTGGTTTTTTTCAAGACAGGGTTTCTCTGTGTAGCTTTGTGCCTTTCCTGGAACTCGCTTTGGAGACCAGGCTGGCCTCGAACTCACAGAGATCCACCTGCCTCTGCCTCCCGAGTGCAGGGATTAAAGGCGTGCGCCACCACTGCCCGGCAAGAACAATATTTTTTAATTTGTTCTTATTTTTTGTTTGTGTGTGAGTGTTTTGTCTGCATGTGTGTATATGCACCACATGCAGACAGACCCTCCAGATGTCGGAAGAAGGCATCAGATCTCCTGGAACTGAAGTTCCAGATGGTTGTGAACTACTATGTGGATATTGGGAAACAAACTCAGGTCCTCTGGAAAAACAGCAAGTGCTCTTAACATCCCAGCAATGTCTCCAGCTGAGAAAATCCAGGTGTGCACAGGTTTGTGCATGTGTGGGCTAACACCTAGTTAGTCTTCCATAAAAGGTATTTGAGTATCTGCAAATTTGTGTATCTGGGAGTGGCTCTGGAACCAATCCCCAGGACACAAAAGGACAACTATATTAAAAACCATGGAAGTGGTCACATTTAGATTTGGGGGTCTAAAGAGGTTTGTGGAAATGTGACATTCTGAAGTCACACCTGCATCTCAGCTGCTGGAATGAGTCCTCCATTCACACAGCACGAGGCAGGAGAAAGCTCGGTTAGGAGAAGAACTGGCAGAAGATCAGAAGGGCCACAGTACAGAGAGCTTGCAGAGAGAAGGGGCATCTGGGCGCCTGGTAGAAGACAGCATGTATCACACCAACAATGGGAAACACTAAGTTTCAAACCTTCCTGCTGAGTGGGGAACGCTGACAGACCCCTCACCTCCCTTCTAAACATGGTTACAAAGCAAAGAGAGCTTCTGTCCACCCCACCTTCAGCCCCAAAGTGGCCTCAACTGGTTACCACCTCCTCAGAGGCTGCAGAGAGGGCCACTCCCCGGCCACCCTGATCTTGCTACTATCCATAGAAAAGGGCTTAGGGAGCCCACAGCCTGGGGGAGTCTGGGGGGGGGGTAAATAAAGGAAAAGAACTGGTGTTCCATGAGGACCCTAACCTTGTTGCCTCAGAGGACACCTGCTTCCTCCCCATGTGGCTCAAAGAATGCTCATTCATCAGGGACCTGGAAGGGGGTGGGGGGGTGGTTGCAGACTATCCCAGGATATCAAAATCTGCAGATGCTCAAGTGCTCATATAAAAGAGTGCAGTGTTTACATATGATCTTACACACTCTTCCTGTGTGTGGTCCTCTTGTTACTGAGAAGACATTATAGGCTGTGTGAGGAGGTCCGTGCTGTGTTATTTGGAGTCTTCCTATGCTTTAATACAGAGACACAGTTTTTTCCTGCACGTCTAAAAACATTTATTTATTTAGTGTTTATTTATAGAGGAGGTACAGAAGAACCTGCCACAGCATCCATGTCAGAGGACAACTTGTGAGAGTCAGTTCTCCCACCAGGTGGGATCCTAGGGATTGAACTCAAGTTGCCAAATTTGGCAGCAAGCGCCTCTACTCACTGAGCCGTCCCCCAACCCCTTTCCAACACGGTTTTGAGCTGCTGTTGTTTGAATGCATGGATGCAGAACCTACAGGTATGAACAGTTGATTTATTAAACTCCTAGATGTGGGCTAAATAATTTCGTTTTCAGGCTGGCAAGATGGCTTAGGGACCAGCCAGCAAGCCTCGTGACTCAAGTTTGATCACCAAGACCAACATAGTGAAAAGGGAGAACGGAGTCCCCCAGGTTGTCCTCTGACGTTCACACACACATGCTGTGGCACGTATGCCCACACATGTACAATAAGTAAATGTAATTTAAAGAAAATAATTAGAACCGGGTAGTGATGGTGCATGCCTTTAACTCGGGAGGCAGAGACAGGTGGCTCTCTGAGTTCAAGGCCAGCATGGTCTACAGAGCGAGTTCCAGGACAGTCACAACTACACAAAGAAACCCTGGCTCAAAAAAACCAAAAAAAAAAAAAAAAAAAAAAATCCCAAATTCATTCTAACTGGCATGCACATAATATTCATAATGATATTACCTTACATAACATCTACCAAAAGAGGGTCACTAAGCACTTACCTATCAGAGTTTTGTGAAGGTTGTTTGTTTGTTTGTTTATTTGTTTTGGGAGGGTTGGTTTTCAATACAGGGTTTCTCTGTGCAGCCTTGGCTGTCCTGGCACTTTCTTTGTAGGCTGGCCTCAAATTTACAGAGATCTGCCTGCCTCTGCCTCCCGAGTACTGGGATTAAAGGAGTGCCCCACCATGCTCGGTGAAGATCTGTTCTTTTCTCAGACTTTTATCTTAGACATAGTAGTCCTGGCTGGTCTGGAACTGGATATGTAACCAAGGATGACTTTGACTGGGATTATAGCTGTGTTCCATCACAGCTGGTATTAAACAGTGCTGGAGATGGAACCCAGGGCTTCGTGTATGCCAGGCAAGCCCTCTACACTCCAGCCCAACCTTTGGGAGCTTTGAAATGCTGAAATATCCTCAGGAATCCCCACGTGGAGCTCCTGGGTGGAAGCGAGTCCAGTAGTGCCAGCCCCAGAAACAGTCTCTTCCTTGGCACCCTATCCTCACCCCCCCGTATATTCTTGCCTCACCCCGCTGCCCTGAGAAGCCTGCAGGCAAGCAGGTCTTGGCTTTGATGCTGCCCTCTGAAAGGGCACTTAGAGGAATCTGAGAAGTACCCATGAGTAAGATAAACGATGTTTTATCAGTGAAACAGACTTTTCATTTCTTTATATCGATTTTTATGTTTTCACATCTTTAAATATGATCGGCTGGCCCAGGGCGGCATTCCAAGGCACACAAACGTCATTACGGCAAGAGCATGAAAGAGTGTGATGCTTTATTGAGGTGGACAGGACAATAGATAAATATTTAATCTGTCGCACATTTGCTCAGTATGGGAGCCGGGCTGGGGCCACACGATTCCCCAGCTGTTCTGTGACTTCCTGGAAACCTCAACAATAGCCTGTTGCCCACCTTGTGGGTGCCTGCCTTTGGCAAATATTTGTCAGCATTTCTGAAACCAGCTCCTGGAAGCCTTTCCTTGCTCAGGCCACCGAGGATACCACATCTTCCTTTGTTATGATATTGGAGGGTAGATGCTCTCACTGAACAGGATTAAAGCCAGGAGCCGTAAGGTGGCAAGCAATAATTATGCACTCAGCTAAGATACGGGAGGCTGTGGACTCCCATCTCTTTTTGATGAGCTTTCTGATCAATATAATATATATGGAGGCTTGATGGTTAGTTTTAATTTTCCACTTGACAGTCTAGAATCACCTGAAGAAAGAGGAAGATCTCAAGGGAGTGTTTAGAGATGGTTGGCTGCCTGTACACATGCTGTGGGGGTTGTCTTGTGTTAATTGATGTGGGAAGACCCAGCCCACTCTGGGAGGCACCATTCCCTGTGTAGGGGATGCTAGACTGTATAAAAAGAAGAAAGCTGCCGGGCGGTGGTGGCGCACGCCTTTAATCCCAGCACTTGGGAGGCAGAGGCAGGCGGATCTCTGTGAGTTCGAAGCCAGCCTGGTCTCCAAAGCGAGTTCCAGGAAAGGCGCAAAGCTACACAGAGAAACCCTGTCTCGAAAAAACAAAAAAAAAAAAAAAAAAAAAGGAGAAAGCTACCTGAGCACTGGTGTGCATGCACTCATTGCTGTCTGCTTCCTGACTACCCCTGCAATGAGACCAGCTGCTTCACACTGCTGCTGCTGTGACTTCCCTGCCATGATGGGTGGACTGTACCTCCTCGCACAGTGAGCCAACATAACCCCTTTCTCCCTTCAGTTGCACTTGTCAGGATATTTGTCACAGAAATTGGAAAAGAAACTAAGACACCTTACTGTCCCGCTTAGGAACTGCATGCTGTCACAGGCATGAAGACCTGAGTTCAATCCCCAGAACCCAAATTTTAAAAAGGAAAAAAGCCAAGTAGGTCGTACATGCTTGTATCCCAGAGCTGGGCAAGCAGAAGCAGGTGGATCCCGGGCAAGTCAGACAAGCCTTTTGACCAGTTCCAAGCCAGTGAGAGACCCTGTCTCAAACAAAAAAACAAAACAGGTGAACTGGGGAAAGGGCTCAGCGCAAAAGAATGCTTACACTCAAGCATGTAGATCAAAGTTCAAACCCCCAGAACTTATATAAAGAGCCAGGTGGGGCCAGGCCCTCTTGTGGCCCCAGCACCATGGGGGGGGGGGGCAGGAAAGAGACAGGAGGGTCATGGGGCTTGCTGGCTGCCAACCTAGCCAAAAATACAGTGAAGTCCAGGCTCAGTGAAAGATCCTGTTTCAAGGAATAAGACAGAGAGCAAGAGGGTAGGGCTCATCCTCTGGCCTCCATAACATACTCATAGTAGCGCGCGCGCGCGCGCGCGCGCGCGCACACACACACACACACACACACGCACACGCACACGCACATGCGTACAGCGCATACACACACACACACACACACACACACACACACACACACACACAGAGTAAATACATAAATATTTACCCAAGGCGAGAGTAGGGAAGAGGAGGATTGGACAGGTAGCTCAAGAGCAAGGGAGAGAGGTTCCTTAAGAGGCGGGGCAGCCAGCAGGGCATGATGGTGCACGCCTTTAATCTCAGGAGGCAGAGGCAAGAGGATCTCTGTGAGTGTGGGGCCAGCCTCATCTACAAAGCAAGTTCCAGAACAGCCAGTGCTACACAGAGAAACCCTGTCTGTAAAAACAAAGACAAAGAGGGCCAGTGTTGCCTGCTCTGACAGCCTCAGTGAAGGGACTAGGCAAAATCAGTCACAGCCCCTCTAGTTCCTCTAGGTCACCAAGGATGGAGAGGGAGGTGTAGGAACACCACAGCCACCATCCAGCTACACACTGAAGGAGACAGCGACTGGGGGAAGGTGATGATCTGCCCAGAGTGATCCACGGGAGCCAGTATGGAAAGGCCCTTCCCCTGAGGGGTACTCTAAGCCTTCCTCAGAGAATCCAGTAACCCAGGTTAATGAGAGTCATGACTGTGCTCACCCTTCGCAGAGGGCCAGACCCCTGAGGTTACAGCCTCTCCTACTTCCCCTGGTGCAGGCCTGGACTGCTGGCCCCAACACCAGTGCTCTGGGCCACCAGCCACACAAAGGTCCTCTAACCCCTGCCCCACACAGTGCTGACTGGGACCTGGGAGTTCTTGGCAGGTTCTAGAAGCGGAGGAGCAACCACAATGAAATCCAGAAGGCTCCTCCAGAAGCCAGCAGTTAGGGAACAACTCTGCTAAGTCATAAATGCTTAGAATTCCTCAGCTTTTGCCTTCAAAATCTCTGGCAGCCCCAGACAGTAGCTGAGGATTCACGGACACATTAATTTTTCTTGCTCTGGGGAAGGCCAGGCACAACAGGAGAAGCCAGCAGACAGAAGCTCTGGAAAAGGCCTGTGCAAAAGATACTGTGGTGCCTCCCTGAGGATCATCTTTAGTCCTCCCTCTCGCCTCTTCTCCTCAATGCTGCTCCTCTAGGCCTCTGCCGAAGACAGATGCCAGTCAACATGCCCTCCCCTAGAAGCCCCAAAATGGTGGCTATGTTCCCTATAGGTACTTGCGCTCCCCACAGGTGGCTGTGCTCCTACTAGTGTTCCTGTGAGGAGTGCTCCCCATAGATAGCTGTGCTCCCCACAGAATTTCCTGGGACCTGTGCTTTACATCTGTCTCTCCCCGTAGATGGCTGTGCTCCCATGAGTATTCCTGTGATGCCTGCTCCTGATAGCTAACTATGATCCCCACAGGTGTTTCTGTAAGCTGTGCTCCCCACAAGTGGCTGTGCACCCCACAGATGTTCCTGGGACCTCTGCTCTCCATAGGTGGCTGTATTTCCATGAGTGCTCCCGTGACGGTGCTCCTCACAATTCACTACGCTCTCATAAGTATTTCTGTGACATGTGCTCCCCACAGATGGCTTTGTGTCCCATGAGTGCTGTTCCCCATTAGTGGCTCACTCCCCAGTCACTCTTGCTGACAGCTCCATCTCCCAGCCTGCTGTCCTGGAAGCCAGCCTGGCCATTAGGGAAGCAGAGAAGAAGCTTCGGGGACCCAGTGCTCAGAGCCCTAGCTACAATCCGGTCCAGCCCTGGCCCCACACAGCTAGTCTCTGGTGGAAAACTGACAGGTAAAGAGGCAGGTCTTAGGACCTTCTGGCTCTACTGGCCTCTGTTTTGGGGCCAGTATTAAAACTGCTGGCCTGTTGGGCAGCTTCTTAGTCTATAAGCATGCTTCTTAATCTTCATAGCCACTCCAGGAGGAAGACATCGCCCATTATATCCTCTCTCTCTCTCTCTCTCTCTCTCTCTCTCTCTCTCTCTCTTCCTACCTACCTCTTTTTGACTGAACTGGGGCTTAAATCTAAAACTGCATGTGCTAAGCAAATGCTCTACCCACTGAGCTACAGCCCCAGTCCTCCATTCTCTTCTTCCAAATGGCCAAACCTCTCTAGAGGTGGGTGAGTGGGTCACTGAGTGGCCTGGGGCAGCACCACTTGGCTTTGGCAGAATGAATCCAACACAGGTCTCAGTGTGGAGGAGGCCTCACAGGTGCACCCCTACATCCCCCGTGAGCCACTTTTCTTACAGGTCAGTTCCCCGTTCACTCTCAACCAACACCATGAGGCAGTCACTGTAACCCTGGTCTACTGAGGATGGAGAGCCAGGATTCCAGCCAAATGTCCAGCTGTCCTCAAGGATGTGCCCAGAAATGTCAGAAACATGTCATATTTATGTTTTATACACTAGACTCAGAACTGGTGAAACCTAAGACAGAGCTAGATGAGGAGGTAGCAGGAACCTTCCAGAATGATTATACTGAAGGAGACATGCATGTAAGCACAGTGGGGGTGACACAGTTCACAGCAACCTGTCATCTAGCTATGAATAATTAGAAGAGACAGGTGTGGCAGTCCCAAACACCGGGGCTAAGGAGGAGGCAAGAATGCTGATCCCCCTGATTTGGCAGGACATGCTGTACACATGCGTTAGAATATCACACTGTAGCCCACAGATATGCGCCATTATTATTCAGGCATCTAAAAACTGAATATTTAAAGATATGGAAATACTGCCAGGTGGTGATGGTGCACACCTTTAATCCCAGCACTCAGAGTCAGAGGCAGGCAGATCTCAGTGAGTTGGAAGCTAGTGTGGTCTACAAAGTGAGTGCCAGGAGTGTTACATGGAGAAACCTTGTCTTGAAAAACAAAAACAAAAACAAAAGGAAATATTAACTAATTGTTCTGATGATAAAACATAGAAATGTGTCAGATCATCACACTATAGTTGTAATGGTTTGAATAGAAATGTTCCCCTCATCAGCTTACATGTTGGGATACTTGTTCCCCAGTTGGTGGCACTGTCAGAGGAGGTTTAGGAGTTGTGGCCTCGCTGGAAGTGTGACACTGGAGGCAGGCTTGGAGATTAAAAACCTCCATCACTTCCAATTCACTCTCTCAGCTTCCTGCTGTGGTTGAGGATGTGATCTCTCAGCTTCCTGTTGTGGTTGAGGATGTGAGCTCTCAGCTTCCTGTTGTGGTTGAGGATGTAAGCTCTCAGCTTCCTGCTGTGGTTGAGGATGTGAGCTCTTAGCTTCCTGCTCTGGCTGCCTTGCCTGTTTCCTTGCCAGGGTGGACTCTTATCCCTCTGGAACCATAAGCCCAAATAAACTCTTCAATAAGTTGCCTTGGTCATGGTGTTTTATCACAGCAACAGAAAAGTCACTGATACATATGGTCTTAGTTTGTGATAGTTCTATGATAAACACCCTGACCAAAAGCAACTTGGGGAAGAAGGGTTGATTTGGTTTACCCTACCAGTTCACATTGAGGGGATGAAGAAGAAACCACAGAGAAATGCTGCTTACTGGCTTACTGGCCTCTGCACTGACTACCTTCCCTATATAACCCAGGACCCCTGCATAGTGATGGTACTGTGGGCTGGACCCTCCTGTATCAATTAGCAATCAAGACAAATACCCCAGAGACATGCCTACAGGCCAGTCTCATCAGGCAGTCCCTGAAATGAGACTCCTTCAGATAACTCCGGCTTGGTCAATTTGACAACTGAAGCTAACTAAAACACCAGTCTATCCCTGTGAGAGGCTTGCCTGGAGACTGCAGGTAAATCTATGTGGTAACATTATGTAGGGTAAGTTTTGAAAGACATGTTAGGTCTGTTGACATTAAACTACAGGATCTGTTTTTGTCCTGTACTTAGGAATCACAATTATCAAAGATTCTCCAGTCTTGCAAGCAGTAACATAAAGTGTGACCATGCAGGGAGGAAAGGGAGGTCCCACCTGCTCCCATACGTAGGAATCACAATTATCAAAAATTCTCCATTCTTGCAAGTGGTGACATCAAGCATGACCATGCAGGGAGGGAAGGGAAGTCCTGCCTGCTCACAGCATCCAGGATACTTAAGATCATTGTCTTCATAGATTTGTAATCACCTAAGAGATAGACGTCTGTGTGAGTCTCTGAGGGTGTTTCCTTAGACATTTCACTCAGAAGAGAGGACCCATTCTAAATGCGGGTGACACTATCCCATGGATAAGGAAATCGGACTGAATAAAAGTAGGAAAAGCAGAAAGGATGGTAAGCACCAGTGTTCACCTCTGCTCCCTGACTATGCATGCAATTCAGTCAGCTACTTCGCACTCCTGCCTCTATGCCTTCCCGCCATGGTGGACTGTGGCCCCTCAACTCCCCGAGCCAAAATGAACCCGTCCCCCTTAAGTTTTGCTTCTTGTCAGGGTGTTAGTCTCTGAGGTAAGAAAAGTAATACACTGTTCATGGCCAGCAATACCTTACAGCTGGACCTGTGCCTACTGGGACGCCAGCCCTTCCTGACCCCCAGAGTCCAGCTCCAAGCTGTGTGTATGGATACCTCGCTTGCTTCCCCCCACAGTGCTCTTTCCTTTCCAGCAGGATGGAGAAACTTGGCGGCCTTGTTGAAAGCTCAGCAGCCATTTGGATTTCAAAGTGGGAAAAAAAAAATGTTAGTATACTGACCTTGGACACAAGCACATGGGGTCTGCAAGCCAAATGTCCTTTGTGTGCCTTTAAAGAAGAGAAAGGAAAAGGAGGACAAAGAGGAGGAGGAGGAGGGGGGGAGGAGGAGGAGGAGGAGGAGGAGGAGGAGGAGGAGGAGGAGGACTGGGAAACTCCGAGGGATCTCAGGGTTCTGAGGCTATATCGGGCACATTCTGAGCACAGGGGATCTCTGCAGTGAGACGAACTTGGGCTCCATCCAAGGACTTACCAGCTGTTAATAGCTGAGGTCAATAGGTCACTGTCCAAGAGACTCTGTGACCTTTCCCCTCTGGTGTACTGCCTTTCAGAGCTACTCAGAAAAGAGTTGTGCTGTTTGGCAGGACTGACCAGGGAGTGGGCATGAGCTTGCTCCTAAAGAAGGCCACCACTTTCTCCAAAGTGTGTTCATTTTCAGAAATGTCCTTACTTTGTGTGCCTCTTCTAGCAAGACAAGAAATGGTCTTCCTTCTCTATTCTTTGTTCAGTTTCGTGGAGTTTTTAGAATGCTTCTCTGCTGGAGTCTAACTAGAATCTCATTTACTGCTGTAGCCCCCCAAATATAGAAAACAATCATTTATCCACGTGTGTGGTGCACCACCAGCCAGCCAGGCTCACGTGTTTAGGGGTTGCCAATACGTACCAAGACATTTCTAAGGCATTGGGGTAGAAACATGAACAAGATGCTGGGTATGTGAGGTGCACCTGTTATCCCAGCAGTTAGGAGGCTGAGGCAGGAGAATTGAGGGTTCAAAACTATCTTTAGGGTTTCTGTTGTGGTGAAGAGACACCATTACCATGGCAACTCTTATAAATGAAAATATTTAATTGGGGTGGCTTGCTTACAATTTCAGAGGTTCAGCCCATTATCATCATGCCAGAGAGCATGGCAGCATGTAGGCAGACATGGCACTGGAGAGGTAGCTGAGAGTCCTACATCTTGCAGGCAACAGGAAGTTGGCTGAGACATTGGGCAGTATCCTGAGCATAAGAAACCTCAAAGCCTGCCCCCACAGTGACACGCTTCCTCCAACAAGGCCATACCTCCTAATAGTGCCACTTTCTACAAGATTATAGAGGCCAATTACATTCAAACTACCACAAAGGCCAATTTGGACTACATAATATAAGACTTAATTGCAAAAGAATATATCTGCCCATCTTGTACTTAACATCTCTGGTTGTTAGTATTTTTAAAATTCTCTTTTAGATTTATTTATTTTATGTTAGGTGTATAAATGTTTTACTCAGATGTATGTATGTGCAGCACACATGTGTCTGATGCTCTCAGAGGTCAGAAGAGGGCATTGGATCCCCAGGAGCTGGAGTTTACAGGGGGTTGTGAGCTGTGATATGGATTCAGAGAATCGAACCTGGGTCCTCTGCAAGAACACCTAGTGCTATGGCTGAGCCATCCCTCCAGCCTGGTTAGTACTATTTGTTTTAATTTTACATCTGTTTGTTTATTAGTGAGTACACACATGCCGTGGTGGATGTGTGACAGTCAGGGGACAACTTCCTAGATTGGTTCTTTCCTTTCACCTTGTGGGTTCTGGGGATTAAACTCAAGTCATCAGGCTTGATGGCATTACCTGCTGAGCCATCCTGCAACCCCTGGTTATTACTATTTTCATATTATCTAGTTAATTCTATGTTTCTCTTCTTGCTATTCTCTCTCATTTACTCAGTATACATAAAGTATTTTGCACTTTTAAAATGTGTGCAGCTCTGTCGAGACTGAGGGGAGTGTTTTGTGCTTGGCAGACAAGAAAGTGAATCTCAGGGAAGGGTAATTTGCCCACAACTTATCAGGGCCCAACCAAAAACAAACCATTGGGTCTCTCTAATTTGGAGCCCACCACCTTTCTGTGAGTCATGTGTTCTGTCTTTTGAGCCACCAAATGTTCCATATTAGAATACAAGACCCACCGTGGAGCTAGTACATGGATATGTGGATCTCAGAAGTTACCATGCATAGATAAGTCTTTGTCCGTTCCTTGGTCTGTTTCATTCCACCGAGTGGAGACTGCCCTTGGCCTACCAGGAGACACAGTGTTGGTGAATGTCTCGTCTTCTACTGGTCCTTGGCTTCATGTTAAGTTCCCAACAAATAATCCAAAGATTGATGCGTCTCCCTTCTCTTTACTAGAACCATCCATCAGGGAGAGCCCAATCAAGAAGAGGGGTGGAACCATTCTTCTCTCTTGACTTTGTGTGTGTGCACAGTGTGTGCATACGCGTGTGCCTGTGGGAGGTCGGAGGTCAATCCTCAGCTTCGTTATTTAGGCGTTGCCCACCTTATTTTTGAGACAGAGGCTCTTGTTGGTCTGGAGCTCGCCCATTAGGCTATGCTGGCTAGTGAGCCTCAGAGATGCTCCTGTCCATGTTGCAGCACTGAGATTATGAGCATGTGCCACCATACTTGACTATTTTCACACAGTTCTGGAGAACTGGACTCAGGGCCCACGCTTGCACCACAAGCAACTTTAGCCAACTGAGCATCTTCCCAGCTCCCTCTTGGCTTGTTTGGAGAGTGCGTTTTCCTCGGGTCAGGATCCCTGATGTGACATTTCTGGGATCCTGCCTTTCTGCTACTTTAAACATCAAGCCTTTATCACAAGCATTGTCTAGGCACCTCCAGGAAGTAACTTCCGGTACCTCCAGGCCTATGGAGCTGCCTCAGGATTGGCAAGAGAGACTGAAATACCACAGGCAAAAATGGAAGACATTGTTGGTCAATTTCTCTCAGAAGTGTCCTTCCAGGCCTGCCATGGTGCTGGGGTGCACTCTACTCAGAGGCCACTTCCCACTCTGGTTTGAAAATCCCCCCTGCCCTTAAGCATATCTTCTCTCACCTTCTTGTCAGCCTATCCTCAAGAGGAAGTGACAAGGCAGTGAGTCACCCCTCCTCACAGGAAACCCATTTTAAAGACTTTACACCAGAGGTCTCAGGCCCCAGGGCATGTCTGGGATCCTGAGACCCCTGGAGCACATGAGTTTACTCATACTGGATGTTTGTCAACCCTGTGCTAGTTGCTCAAAGTTCTGGCAAATTTGACCAATCATCTCCCACTGGGCTCCAGGATCACCAAGATCTTTCAGAAGCTGGGCCCAGGATCTGCACAAACCCAGCTTCTGCTGTTTCCACGTATCCAGTCGGCCTGCCTCTATGGTCTCCCACTGGTTTCTGTTTCCTCCCTTCTTTTCAGAGACAGTCTCACATAGTCTAGGCTGGCTGGAATTCCCTCACTGTGTAGCCAAGGATGTTCTCAAACTCCCGGTGCCTTTGCCTCCATCTCCTGAGTGCTGGGCTCACAGGCATGCACCACCATGCCCAATTGATGTAGTACTGAGAATCAAACGCATTGCTTCATGCGTGCTAGGCAAGCATTCCACTAACAGCTACATCCCTAGCCCGCTTTCTCTTCTTTACTCGGCTTAGAGCTCTCATCCCGTGCTCTCTTCTTTGGCTCTCCAGAAGGCTTTCTTGCTTATAGCATAGTGCAGATAAGCAGAGGGCTGACTACAACCAAGTTCAAATCCTGAGATTTCTGTTTACCAGCTGTTCATCCTAAGGAAAAGAGTCAGTCTTCCTGAGCTCAGCTTTCCCCTTATTAATATTCCCTACCTCTTAGTGATAATGGTGAATTAAATAAGATCGGTGGTATGTTAGGTTTCAAACCTGAGACAAATGGCTAAGGTGCTGTCTTAGGGTTTCTATTGCTGTGAAAAGACATCATGACCAGAGCAACTCTTATGAAGGAAAACATTTAATTGAGGTAGCGGCTTGCAGTTCAGAGGTTTAGTCCGTTATGTGATATGGCAGCCTGCCGGCAGACATGGTGCTAGAGAAGGAGCTGAGAATTCTACAGCTTGATCTGCAGGCAACAAGAAATGAACTGTGTGCCACACTGAGTGAAGCTTGAACAAAGGAGACCTCAAAGCCCACCCCCGCAGTGACACACTTCCTCCAACAAGGCCATACCTACTCTAACAAAGCCACACCTCCTAATAGTGCCACTTCCTTTCAAACCACCACAGATGCCTATTTAACAAAATATCAAAGCAGACCTGGCCATCAGGTTCTCCCAGTATCCCTCAGTCCCTACCTGTTACAGGGTCCCCTTGGCTGACATACCCTACCCCCTACCCTGAATTCTTCACCCCCAGATGCTCTTTCCTATATAATCCAACCATTTTGGTTACCTGGTCTTTTCATCTGCTCTCTTTTGGGCCACCTGGCTGCTGCACCTGGTTCCTCTCTCCCTCCCTTCCCTTCTCCTCACATAGCTCAGGGTCCTGTCTACTCTGGACTCTTCGAGATGTCCCTGCCTCTGGCTATGCTCTCCCACATTACTATAATAAACTTTCTCCTCCACCATACCTAGGAGCAGTCATGTTTTTTTTCTTTCCTTTTTATTTCTTTATTTCATTCATAGTAGAGGGAGCCAGGTAAAAGCCCAGCCCACCATTGCTGCAGTGACCACATCACATAGCCCACCTCAACAGACTCCCTTAGTGTTTAGCACAGTTTTCTTAATTAACTTGAAGTAGATATTTGCCAGGCTCCTGGGCTGCCCTGAAGGAGTTTCCTCTATGGTCCCATTTTAGTAAAGAAAGAAAACGCCAGAAGCTGAACAGTCTCAGTCAGGAGGGATTGGAGAGAGAGCTATGAAGTCAGCGGATGCTTACATGGCTTTTGGCTCTGTCTGGAGTAAAGGGAAACCTGGAATTACTGCGAGTTCATCATAGCAGCTGGTCCAAGCAAAACCCGCCAGACCCACTCAGAGGCCAGCTCTGGATTTCAGTGATAGCTGCAGCCTTCTGAGAGGCAAGAAGAAATTATTTATCTAACATTTTTTTCAACCCCAACCAAGAATTTTCTTTGGCTCAGGATGGTGTTGAGGGCCGGTTCTCATTTGCACGGAGCTCATGTGAGGATGCGCATCTTTGACAGCATTTGGAGACTTCTTAGAAAGACATTCATTCCCTGTCTCCTTTCCACGGGGGCCTGTCTCATGATTCAGGAATAATTACTCATCCAGGAAAGCTAATCCTCGGGTTTTGTTTGTGCCAGAACCGCCCATATAAGCACGCTCTAATTTCCCACCGCATGCAGTCTGGGCAGCACGGAGAGAGCCACCAAGGGCCATTTACCCTCCTTCCAAATTGGCAGTCTTTGTCTACTTGAACCCATGTTAACCAATGTGGCACATTTTAATGCATCTCACTGTGTCAAGCTGTGGCAGCAAATTAGAGTGCAGATCTTAGCAGCTGCTTCTAGAGCGGCTGTCTGGAATCTTCTCTGCATCCCCGACTCTTCATGCCAGCCACAGAAAAATGTGCCTATTAATTATATGTCCTGGAGAGGTTTCAAGACAGCCATGCCTGGTTTCAAATGTTGCCATTTGTGCACTCGTGTGTGCTCACACTCTCGCCTGTGTACAGATACACACGTGTGCGAGGTACATGTGGACACACACGTGTGTGGAAACCTGAGAACAACCTCAGATGTCATTTCTTGAGACAGGGTCTCCCACTGTGCCTGAAACTCAACAAATAGGCTAAACTGTCTGGCAGGGAGCCCCAAGGATCCACCTCTCTGCCTCCCCAGTTATGATTACAGACATGTGCTATGCAGGCTGACTTTACAAAAATTACATTTATTTATGTATTTATGTATTCTTCCATCTGTTTGTGTGTGTGTGTGTGTGCGCGCGCGTGTGCGTGTGTGTGTGTGTGTGTGCATGTGCGTGTGTGTGCGCGTGTGCGTGTGCGTGTGTGTGTGTGTGTGTGTGTGTGTGTGTCTGTGTGTGCATGTGCGTGTGTGTGTGTGTGTGTGTGTGTGTGTGTGTGTGTGTGCACATGTGTGTGGTTGGGAGGGACACATGAGTACCACTGAGCCGGAATGGCAGTCAGAGGACAACTTGCAGGAGTCAGCTTTCTCCTTCTGCCCTGTGGGTTCCTGGGATTGAACTCAGGTTGTCAGGCTTGGCTGCAAGTCCCTTTACCCACTAGGCCAGCCCCTACATCTAGCTGGCTGACTGGCTTTCTCTCTTTCTTCCTTCCTTCCTTCCTTTTTTTTTTTCTCCTTCCTTTAAATGTGGTTCTGGGGATAGAATTCTGGTTATACTGACCAAGTCATCTCCCCAGCCCTAAAATGCCATCATTTTTATGTTTTGTTTTGTTAGACCCCAAAGTTTAGGGTCTCGAGTGGGTGCCCCAAGAACCCAGACTCCGGTCCAGTTGATGCAACAGCATGAGGTTTATTGAAGAAGCGACTGTACAGACGGGCTAACTCAGCTCCAAAGAGCAAGAGTCGCGCCTATTGCAATCACGTGGGCACTTTTAAAGGAAAACCCACAAGAGCCATAAGATTACAATTCCCATACAATTTCGTTTCACAAGATCATGGTCTGATCACAGAGTGGGTACAGTCACATCCGCATGTACATTCTTCCCGAAACCTCAAGGGGGGTATCAGGGTGGGAGTGGAGTTTACACAAAGGTCACAGTGGTCCTTCCTGGAACATCTGCAACTATCCCAGTCACAGTTGAGCATATCTCTTAACAGAAATCTCTTTACATTGTTACATTGTGGCAGGGGTGGTTGAATAATGGCTGAGTCAGATTGCCCTTGGAACTAGTTTTCTTTTTAGTTCCTTATTCTCCTGGGGCTTGGGGGGTGTAAGCCTGAAGGGTTAGGGTCTTTCAGTTTTGTTTGTTTGTTTTGGTTTTTTGAGACAAGGTTTCTCTGTGTAGCTTTGGCGCTTATTCCTGGAACTCACTCTGTAGCCCAGGCTGGCCTCAAACTCACAGAGATCCACCTACCTCTGCCTTCTGAGTGCTGGGATTAAAGGCATGTGACACCACCGCCTGGCTATTTTTATGTTTTTCAAACAGGTAGCATTTGGAGGTGACATTAGCAGTCCTGGGATGGAGTAGTAGGAAGTGCCCAATCAGGTCAGCATCTCCTGCATCCAAGCGGTTATCCTTCCAGAGATGTGGCCCGTGCTGCTTTAAAGAACCCATTGCATTTCTTTGGTTTGCCATTCTTCTCTGACTAGGAATAGTCCAAGATATGCACAAATATGGCCATTTTCCCAGCCTCCGAATCATAGGGTTTCATTTGGTATTTTTGTTTGTTTGTTTGTTTGTTTGTTTGTGAGACAGGGTCTCACTATGTAGCTCTGGCTGGCCTGGAAATTGATAAGTAGACCAGGGTGTCCTTGAACTCACAGAGATCCCCCTGCCTCTGTCTCCAAGTGCTGTGATTAAAGGTGTGTGCTGTCACACCCAGCTAATCTAATTTCAAGTCCCCAAACATCAGACTAGATATTTCCCCAGAAGAAATGCAAGGGGAAATAAGTCTATGAAAGGGGCACAGTCATTAGATAAATGCTAATCAAAGCTGCTGTCAATCAGCTCACACTTTTCAGGATGTTATCAAGAGGATATGAGTTGAACGACCGCGGTGGCGTCCCAAGATGGCTTCGTGGCTGCCGGAGACTCTGTTTGAAATTGTAGGACAAGGCCCGGCGCCGAGCAAAGACTATTACCAGTTGTTGATCACCCGCTCTCAGATCATCTTTAGATGGTGGAAGATTTCTCTGAGAAGTGAGTTTCGGTCAGCAAAACCTGGAGAGACAAAGGAAACCCATGAAGATTTCTTAAAGAACTCTCATCTTCAAGTACAAGTCGCCTTAATATTTGGTGCAAGAATATTAGACTATGTCTTCAACCTGTGTGAAGGTAAATTTGACTACCTGGAGCGGCTCTCACACAAACTGCTGATAAAGATCATCTGCTACCTGGACCTTGAAGATATTGCCAGGCTCGCTCAGACATCAAGAAGGTTCGCAAAGCTGTGCAAGTCTGACTCACTGTGGGAGCAGATAGTTCAGTTGGCCTGTGACACCATCACCCCTGACATGCGGGCCCTGGCGAAAGACGTGTGCTGGAGACAGGTGTTCTTCACCAACAAGATCCAGCTCCAGAGGCAGATTCGCAGGAAGAAAAGACAGGGAAAGCAGGATAAGAAGCATGCTTAGGGGCCAGCTGTCCCCATCAGTGGGGCCACAGATGGTGCTTCTCTTCAGATCTAAATTTCATTCTCTTTTATCAACAATTGTTGCTGATTCCAGGAATCACTTGAAAATCACATTTTGTACACACACGCAAATCCACCCAGTGCCTTGCTTGAGCAACCACCTCTGTCCTTCTCAGGCCAACCCATGGCCCAAGTACCTAGGGCTACAAGACAGGAAGCCTCTCAGGCCACCACCTTCCAGATCCCCTATTGTCCTTGGGGAAAGAGGCACTTGTTGTGTATGAACTAACAATAGTTATTAGCAAAAAAAAAAAGAGGATATGAGTTAGATGTTGTAGAGGCTGTGGACAGGAGGGAACCCTTACACACAGCCATTATTAAAACACTATGAAAGTTCCTTTAAGAGTTGAAAGTGGGGGCTGGAGAGATGACTCAGAAGCTAAGAGTGCTTACTGCTGCTGCACAGGACCCAGGCTTGGTTCTCAGCACATACAAAGCAGTTCACAACTACCTGTAATTCCAGGGCTAGGGAACCTGACACCCTCTTCCGGCTTCTGTAGGCACTGCCTGCACGTGGTACACATACAGATAAACAAGCACAAGGACACATAATTAATTTTGAAAATTAAAAATAGAACTGCCATATGATCCAGCCACCCCACTTCTGGGAATATATATATATATATAAGAAATTAAATAAGACTACTGAAGAGGCAAGTGCGCCCACTGTAGTACTGGATACTATGACTGAGGCAGGGCAACATTCTAAGTGTCCACCAAGGGATAAATAGAGAAAAGTAGAACAACAGTTACACAGAAAGAGAAATCTCACCACTTGTGACAACGTAGAAGACACTGGGGTGGAGGGGGCATTATGCTAAGTGATATAAGCCAAACAGAAAGACAAAGCAATATGAGCTCACATATGCACGAAGGTCAAGTTCATAGAAACAGAGAGAGAAATGGCAGTCACCAGGTTCCTGGGGACTCAGGAAAATTAAGACTTTGGTCAAAGGACACAAAGAAGTACGTTCTTGGGGACAGATGTTCAGCATGGCGTCTATGGTTAGTAATACTGTATTGCGTATTTGAAAGGCACAGAAAGAGGTCATAAACGGAGGCTGGAGAGATGATTGCATGGTTCAGAGAGAACACTTACTGCTCCTGTCGAGGACCCCAGTTCAGTTCCTAGCACCTGTCAAGGGACTCACAGCCACCTGGAGCTCCAGCTCCAGGGAATCTGATGCCCTTTTCTGGCCTCCGAGAGCACCTATGTTAACGTGTGCAGATAGGCATGTAATTAAAAAAATAAAATAATAGTCGGAGCGGTGGTGGTACACTCTTTTAATCTCTGCATCAGGAAAGCAGGCAGAGGTAAGGCAGATCTCTGGGTTGGGACCAGCCTGGTCTACAAATAAGAGGGTTCTAGGACAGCCAGGGCTACACAGAGAAACCTTGTCTCAAGAAAACCAACAAATAAATAAATAATAAATAAAAAAGAATACGTGTATTTTCAGCACACACACACACACAAATAACAGTGAAATAGTAACATAGTAATTGACTTCATTGTGGTAATCAATTTACAATGTATCTTTATATCAAATCACTACATTGTATACCTAAATTATACACAATTTTGTCAGTTATATCCCCAACAATACCCAGCAAAGAAAAACTACAATAAGCAACGAATGTTGGTGTGGACCAGTCTTGAAGAAATTTAGATACTGACTACATTGCTTGTCTCTGAGGAGGGAATTAGCAGCAGAAGGAAAAGGGAAAAGAAGATTGTATACTCATCATCTGACTTTTTAGCACTTTCAATCTAGTACTGGACATCATTCACATACACAATAAAATCATGAGTTTTTCAGGAAGTCCGTTCAGAATGTGGTCCAGCAAAGAGAGATGGTAGCCCTGTCTAATGGTTGGGGCAATCACAAGATTCTCACACGCTCAGCAGTCCCTCTCTCCCTCTGTTGACCTCTAGGTTAAGGCTACTCATATATGCTTATCTGATTCTATTTCCCTCAAAGCCTGTGACTCAGAGTGTCTAGGCAAGTCGCCTAACACAATCCAGCTTCCACTACAGGGAGATCACACCCCGGCCAGATTAACTTTCCAGGACCCTCAGTGGAACTGGATCTTCAGTGTGTGACTAGAGAATAGGGACTGGAAAGTGACATCGAGATTATGGAAGAAGCTGGTGGCAGAGAAAGACTGTAATCCTTTCCCACCCGGGCTGGGACATGCTCAAGAAAAGCCTGAGCTATACAAGTGTGTGTGTGTGGGGGGGTGCTATGTCAATGTCCTAAAAAGGGTCATGCAACTTGTGGCCCAGTGCTTTGGGAATATTTTCCTCAACTCACTAGCCCACAACCATTCTTGAGAGTGTTTTCCCTTTCTTGATAAACTGCCCCCATTTCTATTTCTAATGATGTGTTCATAGTTTAATTCTTTGCCCTTTCCTAGCTAACAGTTAACTTGACACAGCCTAGAGTCACCTGAGAAGTCTCAACTGAGGGATTGCCTAGATCAGATTGGCCTGTGAGGATTAATTTAATTGTTAATAGATGTGACAGGGCCCAGTCCACTATGGGCAGCACCATTCCTTAGGCTGGGCTGTATAAGAAAGCTAGCTGAGCATAGGCCTACATGTAAGCCAGCTAACAAGCAGCATCCTCCATGGTTCCTGCCTTGAGCTTCAGCCACAATGTCCCTCAATGATGGACCTGAAAGTGTAATAAATCCTGTTCTCATCTAAATTTTTTTTTTTTTTTTTGCATGTTCTATCACAGACCAGACAGAAAACTAGAGCACCATGGGACACAGCACCTGGATACTCCAGCAGGTGCCTTCCAGATCCGCAACTGGTAACAGTTCTGCTTCCAGGGTCTAGTAGAGTGGTTGGCTCACAAGAGATGTCTAATAGATGCTGTATGAATGATAAAGGTGGGGGAAGGGCATCCTGTGATCGAACCCTCTCAGGATTATCCATTCCTCATCCTTCTGTCTCCAGAGTCCAGCAGAGCACTCAGTACACAGGAAGTGCCTCATAGAGGCTGCACAAGTGGCAAACAGAAAGCAATCCACTGAGAGCCAAGCAAATTCCTTGACAGGAATGTGACAGGTCCAGCATCTTGGACGGAGCCAACAGCCCAGTGAGACTTGTTGGATGACAGCAATCGGCATTTAGATGGCTATATTTTGGTGTGTTTGTTTAAAAAAAAAAATAGTCACACTGCTTTAGTCACACCTTTCAAAGCCTCATGACTTGAAAATGCCTTTCGGGTGGAGGACAGTTTCATAACAAACCAAGGAATGTGGTTTCCACTGGGCTACCCTTAAAAACAGTTGTTTTCCAGATGGTTCTGTGAATACATAAATATCACTCCTGTTTTACCTTCAGTTGCGAGGAAAATCTTAAACAGAGCTAGGACCCAAACAGTTAAGCAGCCAGCCCACTTGGCCTCCTCTTGGCCTCTTCTCGGCCTCCCCTGCCTCCTGGCCAAGGAGAAGAATGGAATGCACATGAGGTCGTCTGGCAAGTGGCCACATTCCTATGGGAACCTCGCAGCAGCAAGAGCCTTGGGACATTCAAAAGCAAATGTGTGGGAGTTATGGGGCTCACTGCAAATGACCCAAGGCCCTGGAAAAATGTGTGGAGTGTCTTTGACCCAGAGCACCAGCCCCAACTCTGTCCTTGCTCAAATCCAGCTAGGAGTGGGAACTGACACTGAACCAGTGTTTTCTTCAGCTGAGAATGTAATAGAAACTCACTAAAGGGTGGCTGAGCTGAACAGTGACCACTCTCCTTAGTTCTTCTAAGGGAGGAACCACATGGTCAGGGCCTTTGTTTTTTTGTTTTGTTGTTTGTTGTTATTGTTGTTTTTTAGTCTTTTCTTCATGAAAGATACCATTTTGATTGGTTCCTATTTATTTAAGATTCATTTTATTTTTTGATTATGTGTGTGCATCTGTGTTTGGGGGGGGGAGTATGTGTACACAAATACAAGTGCCCTCCCCTAACCCCACAACAAACCAGTGGTGCAACCCCAAGTCTGCCTCAGTTCCTTCATTTGTAACATGGGAGTGATGATCCATCCATCTTACAAGGATGTCACAGGGTAAGATGAAGTCATGATTGCAAATTGCTTAACACTTTCTGAAACAAAACGGTGACGAAGCGATTGCTAGGACAGAAGAATCTATTGAGCCGTTATGCCTTTCCTGAATTTTCACTAATCTCCTCACGCTATTCTATCTACTATTCATGCTACTCCATGTGAAAATGAGCTTGTTCCAGTGAATTAACCAGGCTGAGAACAGGCCACGCCCCTCCCCACCCTATTCTCCACACAGCTCTGCAGACTCTCATGAGCTGATCATCTCATAGAAGTAATGCTCAGGCTGGAGAGATGGCTCAGAGGTTAAGAGTACTGCCTGCTCTCCCAGTGGTGCTGAGTTCAAATCCCAGCAACCACATGGTGGTTCACAACCATCTGTAATGAGATCTGGTGCCCTCTTCTGTTATACAGGTATACATGCAGGCAGAACACTATAATAAATAAATAAATCTTAAAAAAAAAAAAAAAAAAAAAGTAATGCTCACTGAAGGAATTACTTTATCAAGGAAGGAATTTCCAGGCTGGAGAGATGGCTCAGTAGTTAAGAGCAATTGCTGCTGTTACAGATGACCCAAAGCCTGAGTTCAGTTCCCAGCACCCATGTCAGGCAGATCACAACTGCCTGGAACTCTAGCCCCAAGAGATCTGCCTTGGCTTGCCTCAGTGATGGGCTATAATCTGTAAGCTAAGATAAACGCTTTCCTCCCAAAGTTGTTTTTGTGTGCTGTGTTTGTCATAGCAACAGAAAGCAAACTAGAACAACTACCTAGCATGTTTTCCATACGACGCATCCTATGACTTCTTAGGACTGGGAAGATTTCATTGCTTCAGTGCTGTGCTTGAGCACCAACACAGCATGATGTGGTGGCGCGAACTGGACACTTGCTTCATGACACTGGGGCTGAAACAAGAGGGCAGAGACTGGCCTCGTTCCATGCTGGAGTGTTGACTGGCTTGATCCTGTGAGGGCAGCACAGCTGCTGTGAGTATCCAGCAACTTGTCGTGTCCAGAAGACACTTACTTGAAGCTGTCCTCCCGGGGCCCTGGTCTCTTACAGTCTTTTGGCACACATCGGGCAGATGGGGGTCTTAGCCACTCAGTGAGCATCCGAGGTGAACTGTACAAGTGCCATTAGCGTAGCACGGAGGGTAATAAATTTTAGCAAATAGGGCTGGGAGAGATGACACAGGAGATAAAGTATTTGTACAGATCCAAATCCAGATCCCTAGCACCCTCATAAATGGAAGGTATGGAGGCTCTCCAGCAATCTTGGTAAGGCAAAAGCAGGATGTGTTTCAATGCTTGGCCCATAGGGAGTGGCACCATTAGGAGGTGTGGCCTTGTTGGAAGAAGTGTGTCACTGTGGAGTCAGGCTTGGGAGACTCCTATGCTCAAGCCACACTCAATGTGGTAAACAGTTCACTTCCTGTTGCCTGCAGGTCAAGATGTAGAACTCTTAGTTACCTCTCTGCCTGCATGCTGCCATGCTTCCCACCATGATGATAATGGACTAAACCTCTGAAACTGTAAGCCAGCCCCAATTAAATGTTTTCCTTTATAAGAGTTGCTTTGGTCATGGTGTCTCTCCATAACACTAGAAACCCTAACTAAAACAAAGACTCTCTAAATCTTATTTATTTTCTTATTTATCTTGGTTTTTTAAGATGGTTTCTCTGTGTAGCCCTTACTGTCCTGTAACTCACTCTGTAGACTAGGCTGGCCTTGAACTCTGAGATCCACCTGCCTCTGCCTCCCGAGTGCTGGGACTCAAGGTGTGCACCACCACTGCCTGCTAATGATTGAGGAAGGCTCTCAGTGTCAGTCTTTGGCCTATACACACACATGAATGTATACATGTATAGTCACACTTGCATACACACATACAGGCAAACATGTATGCATGCATGCGCACCACACAGACAGACACAAAAAGGTAAATTTGTGAATGTGGACTATGTGACTAAAGAGGATAAATTATAGTTAGAGCCATACCTCACTTTGTATCTTAGGATAAATTCTACAAGACTGGATCTGGAAATGTAAAGTAGCAGAGAAAAAAGAGGAGAATTTTTTTTATGACCTTAAAATGAGGAAGAGTTTTAATTTTAAAAGATCTAAAAGCCACAAATAAAGATTGTTAAATTTGATTCCTGTGAAATGAATAAATAAATACTGGAGGCAAGAAAAAAAACTATTATAGCTGAAGTCAATTTAACTTATCAAGTTGTCAAAATAACAGAAGATAATGATGAATCAGGAAAATGTTTCCAACTCATTTGAGAGCAGAGGGATAATGTCCTTTAAAAATAAATGTCTTATGGCCTGAAAGATGACTCAGCTGTCCCAGAGGACTGGAGTTTGGATCCCATACCCACCCACATTGC
The DNA here is from genome assembly GCF_949786415.1 of Peromyscus eremicus. Taxonomy (NCBI): domain Eukaryota; kingdom Metazoa; phylum Chordata; class Mammalia; order Rodentia; family Cricetidae; genus Peromyscus; species Peromyscus eremicus. Next base: position 89,629,043 of record NC_081416.1, on the reverse strand, counting down.
ATGGCTCACAACCACCTGTAACTCCAACTCTAGGGGATCAAACATTCTTTCTGGCCTCTGTGGGTACCTGAACATACATATAAGTAAAAATAAATCTTTAAAAAAATGTTTTAGGTGGTGCCTACTTTTAATCTTAACACTTGGGAGGCAGAGACAAACAGAGTTCATGGGTGACCTGGTCTACATAGCTGTCTTAGTTAGGGTTTCTAGTGCTGTGGGGAGACACCATGACCATGGCAACTCTTATAAAGGAAAATATTTAATTGGGGCTGTCTTACAGTTCAGAGGTTTTGTCCATTATCATCATGGCAGGAAGCATGGCAATGTGCAGGCAGACATGGTGCTGGAGAAAGAGCTGAGAGTTCTACATCTTGATCAGCAGGCAACAGGAAATTAACTGTATCACTGGGCATAGCTCAAGCATAGACCTCCAAGTCCACTCCCACAGTGACACACTTCCTCCAACAAGGCCACACCTCCTAATAGTGCCACTCCCTTTAGGGGCCATTTTCTTTCAAGCCACCACAATAGCAAATTCTGAATCAGTCAGAGATATATAGTGAGATCCTGTGTCAAAAAGATATATATCATGGGGCTGGAGAGATGGCTCAGAGATAAGAGCACTGGCTGCTCTTCCAAAGGACCTGAGTTCAATTCCCACAACTATATGGTGGCTCACAACCATCTATAATGAGATCTGGTGCCCTTTTCTGGCATGCAGGGATATGTGCAGGCAGAACACTGTATACATAATAAATAAATAAATTTTTTAAAAAGATACATATATATATATCAGAATTCAAATCATTTGACTATTTTATTGACTACTTTCTGATATATATGTATGTATGCTCATGTGTGTGGATGCACATGTATACATGGGTACATGTGAATGCAGAAGCCACAAGTCAACCTCAGATGTAGTCATCCTCCTCAGCTACTAGTCACCCCCCACCTTTTTTTTTTTTTTAATGACAGAGTCTCACTGTCGAGTAGGCTAGACTGGCTGAGCAGTGAGCACCAGGGAGCTGCCTGTCTCTCTCTTCCAGTGCTAGGGTTACATGTACATGCTGAAATACCCAGTTTTTAAAAATTCTTTATTCTTTCAGAATTATATATAATATGCATATATATGCAAGGTATTTTGATCATATCTACTTCCTTTCCCACCTCTAACTTTTCCCAGATCAGACTTCCCCACAATGCCCTTCATACCTTTTTTTTTTTTCCTTTGTTACCCAAGGAATCCAATTAGAGCTGTCCGTCTGTGTGTGGGTGCCAGGCCATTCACTGAAGCTTGGGCAATGTAGAAGAGACCACACCCTGAAGAAAACTGATTCTCTCACCCTCAGCAGCTATCAGCTGCTAATAGCTCTCAGCCAGGGTTGGGGCCTCAGGAGCCTTTCCACCATCCACACTGGGAAGTTGCCTGGCTTGGTCTTGTGCAGGCAGCCGCGGCTGCTGAGTTCATGAGTGCAATGGTCTTGTCGTGTCCAGAAGACACATCTTTGCAGCAGTCCTCTCAAACCTCTGGCTCTTAGAGTCTTTTTGTGTCCTCCTCTATGATGTTCTCTGAGCCTTGGAGGGAGGAGATGATGCAGATATCCCATTAGAGGTAGAGCTCTCCATGGTCACTTGTTCTCCAGAAGCTTGTGAGTCTGTGTCAACTGCCATCTACTGTAGTAAGAAGGTTCTCTGATGAGGGATAAGAGCTACACTTATCTATAGGCATAAGGGTAAGTATTTAGAAGGCAGTTTGGTGCTATGTCCATTTAGCAAAATAACTGTAGCTAGTTCTCTTCCAGGGTATTAGTCCTCCCAAACATGAATTCTTGGCCAGGTTTATATTACTAAGTATAAGTTCTCATCTCTAGAGCAGGCCTTAAATTCAACCTAAAGGTCATTGGTTATCCCTGTAATATTCATGCCGTTATTGCACCAATATGGCAGGTTGGTCATTATTGTAGCTCGCAGGGTTTCCAGCTAGGTAAGACTATGGTGACTTTTCTTACCCAGCAGCTTACAAAGCATCTTCTGGTGCTATGAAAGCTAGTCAGCAGGGAGGAAGCTTCCAGATCAGTGCCAGATTTATTTCTCCATTTCCTGTGACCAAAGTGTATAGTTTTTCAATAATAGGGTCTTACCATCAAATTCTAGTGACACCCAGCTTTTTCTTAATGTGCATTCTGGAAAGAAAACTCAAGCCCTCATGCTTTCATGGCCAATGCTTTTCCAGCTGGGCCATCTCATCTGCCCCCTAAATAGGTATAACTTTAATTTTTTTATTTTATTATTTTATGTGTATGGGTGTTTTGTCTGCATGTATATATGTGTGTCATGTGTATGCCTGGTGCCCAGAGAAGACAGAAGAGGTCATCACAACTTCTGTAAGTGGCAGGTTGCACACAAAGAGAATCCACTCATTCTTGATACTGGGGAAGATATTAGTTCTCCAAGTCCCAGATTCTTAAGTTATCCAGGTCAGTGGGTCCCATATAAACTCAACCTAGCTTATTATTCACACTTCAGGAAACCAAGTAAAGGACATTTAAAAGGAAATACACTGGAGACTGACTTGATGGTCTATCTAACTTGCTTTTCTACAAAAATTACCGAACTATTAAAGTTTAAACAAAAGTATTCATTTTTAAAAATTTCTAGACTCTTCTGACATAACTTAAAATTCAACCCCAGGGCTGGAGAGGTGGCTCATTGGTTAACAGTACTTCTAGGTGACCCAGTTTTTGGTTCCCAGCACCCATGTTGGGCAATTCACAATTGCCTGTTACTCCAGTTCCCAGGGTTCTGAAACCTCTGGCTTTTACAGGCACCTGAGCTTATGTGCACACACCAACATAGACAGACAGACAGACAGACACACACACACACACACACACACACACACACATAATTAAAAATAATAAAAATAAATATTTAAAAACACAATCTCATCTTGGTCACTCTCCCAGCCTCAACATACTCTTTAGATGTCAAGGATGCATAGAAAGTCAGTGGGCTGGAGTTACTGTCATAAAAGAAGCCCCCTTTTAGGTGTTAAAAGAGCCCAGTACCACTTTCTACTTTCTACTGGCCTCTCAGCCTGTGGTGATGAGTTCCATCTCTCATCTCCTGTTCTGGAATTCTAAGCGCTGGGGAGATGATTCAGTGGTTAAAAGCATAGACTGCTCTTGCAGAGAACCTGGGTTCAATTCCCAGCACCCATACAGAGAAAGATTCATAACTGTCTGTAACTCCAGTTCCAGGAGAGCTGATGCCTCTCCTGACCTCTGTAGGCTCCTGCATACATATGGCACACATAACATTCACCCAGGCACACACATACTCATAAAATAAATATTTTAAAGGAGTTGCTCTGTAGATCCAAACTGCATCTAGGAGTTGCATGTGTACGAAGAATGTCTTTGAGTATGGATCCATTCATGTGGTTGTAGCATTTCATTACAGAACAGGTTCAAAGTCAGGGTTGGCACACTAAAGCCAAATCTGCTCCACGAATAAAATCTGCTAAGAACCCTGCCACACCAATGTCCCCACATTTGCTTAGGGTCACTTCCGTACAGCAGAGACTATGTGGAGTGCGAAGCCAAAGATATTTAATATCTAGAAAAATTGCTGAATGCTGCAAGGAGAATCCTATCCAGACTTGCTGCCACTCAAGCCATAAAAGTGCTTTGTATCTGATGGTGGAAGGCAGGAGTCACCCCTCTTCTTCCCTGGGTGAGAGAATGAGATAGCCACCTAAGAAAGATACTGACCACGAGAGTTACTAACAACAAGAGACAACTCAGTTGACAGTGTTTGCCTGACAAGGACAAAAAGCCCTGGGTTCATTTCCCTAGCACTACATTAACTGAACGATGTGGTGAAAGACTGTAATCCCAGCCTGAAGGAGGATGGGAGGCAGGAGGACCGGCAGTTCCTCCTTATCCTCAGCTATGTGGTAAGTTGGAGACTAACCCAAACTACATAAGACCCTGCCTCCGAGAGAGACAGAGAGCGGGGGAGGGGAGGGAGACATGGCCATAGAGAAAAAGAGGGAAAGAGAAAGAGAAACTGCATGCCCATCTTTATGCATATTTGCGGTGACCGCAAGAATCATTCCTCCCGGATGGCTCCTCAATATTGGAAACACACTCGATGTGGGCCGCTTTGCAACTGCTGTCAGTCTCCTATTATATTTAGCAGGGAAACCAAATGCGCCCTCTAAAGAAGTTCATTATCACATAAGGGGACCAGATTTCTGAAGCGCAGTGTCTAATTCCTTACATCTTTCTCCCTCTGTGGGATTTCCGTCCTTTATGAAGCACCCCGAACAGGGCTGGCGCCGGAAACGGCCGTATTTGCAGCTCTTCTGTCTGTTTGCCCGATGTGCCTTGCTTGTGTTTGTTGAGGGCCAAGCCTCAAAGCATGGCTAAAAGCTTTCAGTAGAAACAGACACACTCATCTGGAAGAAGAGTCAAGTTCCGTAGGAGCGTGGCCTGGAGCGTTTCCAGTCCACTGGTTGGGATAAAGCACGCCCACCCACTGCACACCCTGAGCGGACTTTGGCTCTGGGACCCGCCTGGTTATTTCACCACTCCGGGGAAAATGGGCAGTTGACACATAGGACCAATTAAGAGGAGCAAAGGGAGAAGATTTTTTTTATTATTAATTTTTAAGTTAGCATGCCAAGTGATGGGTTTCATTATAGTATCTTTACATGGATGTGTCATTATATCTTGTTATACTACACTCCTCCCCCATGTCGTCTCCCCCACCAGCCGGTTTCCCTCCTCCCCCCAGAGAGGCCCCTTTCTGTCTTCTTATCATATGAATTCCATTATCTTATTTCCCACTTCCCTTAAAATCTCTTCCTCGCCTCTCCTGAGTCCCTCTCTGGCTTCATAACTTAAACACACACATACACATGCACACACATACACACGCATGCACATACACATGCACACACACACACACACACACACACAGCACAGTTTTAATTCTAGGTTCAGCTGATAAGGGGAAAGATGGTATTTGTCCTTTTAGAGTCAGGCTTATTTCATTTAACATAATAATTTCCAGTGGCATCCATTTTACTACAAATGTCACGATTCCGTTTTCTTTATGGCTACATAAAATTCTATTTCGTGTATGTACCACATTTTCTTTTTTAGATTTATTTTATGTGTGCGTTTGCCTGCGTGTGTGTATGTATATCATGTGCATACCTGTTGCCCAGAGAATAGTTCAGAGAGGGCATCGGATCTCCTGAAACTGGAGTTACAAATGATCGTGAGCCATCATGCGGGTGCTGGGAACTGAACCTGGGTCCTCTGCAATCGCAAGTGCTCTTAGCCACTGAGCCATCCATCTCTCCAGAAACTGCATTACAGTCTCTTTAGCCACTCATTGCTGATGGACATCTAGGCAGGTTTGATTTCTCGGCTATTATGAACACAGATGGGCAAGCATCTGTGTGACATGTTGACACTACAGTCCGATCTATCCCCAGGAGAGGTATAGCTGGGACATAGAGTAGTTCTATTTTTAGCTTTTTGGGAAATCCACACACTGACTTCCATAATGGCTACACCAGGCTCACCTGCCTTTGTTGTCCTGTAATTTAAACTCTGAAAGCCCTGAGAGATTCTACCTTCTAGCTGAAATAAAGTACTCAAAACAGAAAACAAAATTGTCCTGGTCTCTAGTCACTTCCCACCTCAGTCAGCACTGATGATAGCACCATAACCGAGCCCTCCCCACTAATATCCCCATCTGACTACGTGTGCTCATGCTTACGTCACATCAATAAGTACAGGGACAAGAAATCTATAAAAAAAACAAACAAAAACCTACCATGGGTGGGCAGATTGCCCTGTAATCCCAGCATCTGGGAGATAAAGGCAAGATGGTCAGTTCAGGGCCATCCTCAGCTATACAACAAGTTCCAGGCCTGCTTGAGCTATAGGATACCCTGTCCAAACAAATAAACAAACAATAAATAAATAAAAGAAACCCTATGTGTTTTATACATCTGATGGAGGCCAAGGTAGAAGGTACCAATTCAATCAGTTCTCTCTATCTGCTTGGAAACCCCCATCACACATAAGTAGATAAACTATTTTTTCATGCTATGTATTTTATAGATTTGTATAACTATGTACAAAATCTTCAGATAGCTTTCTTTATATATGAATATTTATTTCTTTCTGTGTATAAAATCATACACATATTTAAGACAAATAAGTAGGTAATCCTACAGGAAATAGTGAGACATGGCCATATCTTAGAAATGGGAGTTCTAAACCTGGTAGTGGTGACCCATGCCTTTAATCCCAGCACTCAGGAGGCAGAGGGAGACAGATCTCTGAGTTCTAGGCCAGCCTGGTCTACAAAGTGAGTTCCAGGACAACCTGAACTACACAGAGAAACCCTGTCTTAGAAAAAAGAGAGAGAGAGAGAGAGAGAGAGAGAGAGAGAGAGAGAGAGAGAGAGAGAGAGAGTTGGGAGATCTGAAAGTCAGAACATACATATATGAACTGACTTTGAAATTCATAGAGAACAGGAGGAAATGAGAAATTCAATAATCTGGGGTTTTGGATTTCTATAGCCATGTCCGGACAAGAGGACAGAAAAGCCTCCTGCAGTACTGGGGGTTACAGCTGAGCTGTCCACAGGAAGCTTGGAGCCATCCAGGCAAAGGTGGGCTCTGGACTACAACGAAGGAATGGTTTCTCTTGACAATTTGCATGAGTGGACCAGCACCTTCTACAGACTTAGACTCTGAATTCAAACTGGTTATGTGATCTGGGGACATCACAGATTCCCAGAGTATGAAAGTGGTATTTCATGTATGTTGTGAACTCATCTTGAGGGAGTTTTATCAGTGGGAATCCCATGTAGGTTAGCAATTACTGTAATCTTGTAGATGGAAAAACAAAATTACTGTGGAGTAGTGTCTCTTCAACACAGGCTGTACCAGATTCTGACATAAGAGAGAGAAAGGAGCAAAATGATGGTGAATTAACAATTACAATAACAGTGTTAAACATCTGATAACCTGCCACAAGGGAAGATTAACATGCGCCATATAAAATACAATAGAATCAGGAAGAATCTGAGATGTAGCTTTTACCCATGAAGCTGATTCTTTAAGGCAGCTCTTGACCTGGGATGAGGATAGGGATGGAGACTGACTGTAAATAGGCATGAATGACCATAAAGGAGAATGAAAATATCCTAAGACTAACATGCTGTGATAGCTACACCAACCGAGTCATACTGCTAGGAATCATTGAGTTGCATCCTTGAAATGGGTACAGTCGATCAAAGGTAACTGTAAAAGTATACAATTAAAAAGTAATAGATTCCTAGCCAGACATGGTGGCTCACACCTTTAATCCCAGCACTTGGAAGGTAGAGGCAGGCAGATCTGTGTGAGTTCAAGGCCAGCCTTGTCTACAGAGCGAATTCCAGGCTATCCAGGACTACATAGTAAGACCCTGTTTTAAAAACAACAACAACAACAAAAAAAAAGTAATAGATTCTTGATGTGTTAACAACAGTCAAGTAAAATTAAGACAACTATAAGAAATCATAAATTATTTAACAATATAACAAGAAATGGCTGGTACTCACAGGAAATTTTAAAATGCTACTAATCCTAAACCTTGAGTAAGTAGAGGGAGAGAACTTGTTTTTTTTAATTGTGTGTGGGGGTGTGTCGGTGAGTATGGATGCACACATACCATGGTGCTCATGTGGAGGTCAGAGGACAACTTTCAGGAGTCGTTTCTCACCTTCCACTTTGTTGAGGCAGGGTCAAGAGAGCTTTTTGTTTTCCCCTGTTTTTCAGGACAGGGTTTCTCTGTAGTTTTGGTGCCTGTCCTGGAACTCTGTAGACCAGGCTGGCCTCGAACTCACAGAAATCCGCCTAGCTCTGCTTCCCCAGTGCTGAAATTAAAAATATGTGCCACTGCTGCCTGGCTAAGAGAGCTTATTTTTAAAATCATATTTCACCAGCCTAAGCTTTCCCCACTTTAAGCCACAAATTTTATGGTTTATAACTAAATCTTAATAGTATATTTAGAAGAATTATTTTAATTTTTATTACTTATTTTGTTGTTATTTATTAATTATTTTATTGTTATTACTTTTTATTGATAATAGATTTTGTTGAGACATTTTCAAACTTGTGTACCATTGCACTTTGCTCATATTACCCCCTTGCCTTCCCTTATATTCTCTCCCCTAAATATACCCCCTTTCTGCTTTTGTGTCATACGTGTATGCTTATATTTAAATATAGATTTTACTTAATCTGGTACTGACCTGGAAGCTTCACCCCTACTGGCTAGCTGTCATAGTGCTAGAAGGTTCTATGTATACTACCAGAGCAGGAAAGTCATCAACAGTCTTACCAACTGTGACCCCAACAAGCTACACTAACCACTAGACTGGCGAGATGTGCCCATTGGTACACGAGTGGCACAAACACTTTTCAATTGGACTTAAAGCCCACTCTACAAGATGGAACCCATGTGTGGTGCCAAAATCCCATGTCTGGCTAAACCACAGGCTACAAGGAAGAACCTAGTACTACTTTTCTGCTAAATGGGCACAGTAATAAAGTGCCCCCTAAATTCTCATTTTATACCCATAGATTAATGCATCTCTGAACCTTCAGCAGAGAAGCTTTTTTGCAGTAGGTAGCAATTAATACAGACCCACAGTCAACATGCAGAGAATAAGAGACTTCGGAGTGCTCAGCTCTGAAGGGGACATCTATATCACACCTCTTCCCCCTAAGACTCAGAGATCAGAAAAATTATAAGAGCCAAAGGAATAGATAGAGGTCTCTAAAAAGCAAAACTCTATTTGCTAGATATGACAGTGCAACCGTATACCCGAACTCTCAGCAACTATGACTGCACGCACAAGACCCGCTCAAAATCAAGCCAGCCGAACTCCCAGCATGGATGAAGTCCTACACCTATCTAAGGAGCTATTGGAAATCATTGGCATCTGGAGGAGAGATGCAGACCCCGAGGGCTTCCCATGCTCCAGCAGATGGTCCCACATGCAGCTCATACAAACAGCACCAAATGGACTCCGCGAATGAATATTAAATAAAAATGTTTTGAGTCTCACTATGTGGCCCTGGGTGGCCTGGAACTTGCTCTGTAGACCAGGCTAGCCTGGAGGTCACAGAGATCTTGTCTGCTTCTGCCTCCCAAATGCTGGGATTAAAGATGTGCACCACCACATCTAGCTAGATAAAATATTTATTTAATTTAGGTTTTTACATCAAAATCTGGATCCCCCATGTGATAAAAAACATGCACTATTTCTCTCTCTTTACTTTCCCCATTACCATCTATTATTTAGGAGTAGAGATTTGAAGACCAAAACCTCAACTTTATCTAAAGTTATAAATACAAAATGAAGCAGGGAACTCTGCTGATGGAAAGAGCACAAGATGGAAATGTCCAGCAACACTTGACTGTCATGAAGCCATACTCCTGACACAGTACAGTAGAACTCGCACATACTCCTGTGGAACACAAAAGCTAAAAAATTAGCAAATGAAGACACAAACCTGCTCGGTTATAAATCAAACTTCAAAGCAAACGGAGAAATATGAACTATTGCATACGTGGTGCTTGGATGGGTATCAAGTCATGTGGGAAAACATAAAGCATGCTTCTGACCTCATTTCTTACAGCAAAATAAGATCCAGCTGGCTTCTATTTTTATACTAGCTGGATGGGGAGGACTTTTCTAAGCATTTCACAAAGACCAGTGTCTGTAGGGGGGGAGATTATAAATTGAATTGCTTTCCAGCTAACAGTATTTGAGAGCTCGCCCCACCCACGGCGGCACCTTTTTAGCATCTGATTTAATCTAGGAGTTCAGACAAGCGATGATTAGTTGGGTGATTAGTTACCACAACCCCACTAGGTTTGTACCGTTGGTAGCCTTGGTCAACTGACCTATCATGTCCTCCTCCTGGTCTCTCAGCCTCACCTCTCCCCTGGATCTGATCATTTGGTCTGCCTTACTACCTCAGCCAAAGAGACGCTGCTGCTCCTGGATCTTCGGCCATTTACTTGAAGTCTCCAGCCCTCCCACAGTCTCCACATCCAGCAGAAATGTCCTTCCACAGAGCAAAGCAGTTGCGGCCCATAGTTGCTAGAAAGCCTGATAACCCCTTCCAGAAGTGAGGGGAAGTCAAAAGGAGCAGACATTGATTAGCAAGGGACAGGAGACAGAGATGCCAACTCTCTTGTCCTCCTATCCACTGACCTAGGGTTGTGTGGTCTCTCCGCAGCCATCAAGTACGGCTGAGTGACCTACCTGCTGAGCAACTGGTTATGTCTTTTGTAGTCAGAGCATGAGACAGTGGCCAGTGTGGTGAAGCTGTCCCCAGCATTCTTCCCGGGGTTTTCCTGCTCACTTTGCTTTGCACTCATTCTTGCTGCTCTGGGATTTTTTTTTTTTTTTTTTTTTTTTTTTTTTTTTTTTTTTTTTTTTTTTGGTTTTTCGAGACAGGGTTTCCCTGTGTAGCTTTGCACCTTTCCTGGAACTTACTTGGTAGCTCAGGCTGGCCTCAAACTCACAGAGATCCGCCTGGCTCTGCCTCCCGAGTGCTGGGATTAAAGGCGTGCGCCACCACTGCCCGGCTGCTTTGGGATTTTTGTCTCTCACCTAAAACATTAGCACTTCCTTTTTGTCCCGGGTGTCTGTGGACTGGGGGATCTAGAACTGGGCATTCAATTTTTCTCACCCTAGTACACAAAGAGATAAAGAAACCTTCTGAGCACCCAACTAGCTCTTTTTTATGTTTGACTTGGAACACAAATCTTATAAAGTATTTATGAGATGACCAAGATTAAAATTTAACAGCAGACATGATCCTTGCTATTGAATGCGAAGTCAGTTGGCCATCCCCCATGAAGCTATCAAACACAGAGAGACATTAACAAAGATTCCAAAGTGGAAGGGCAGATCACATTAACGGTTGGTGAGAATCGATATAATGATAACATATCTCCCCACACTGATCAATGCAATCCTCATCAATGTCCTAGCAATTTGAGGTAGCCGACCCCAGAGACCCTCCTGTCTCTGTCACCCCAACACAAGGCTTACAGGTGTGGACTGCCATGCTCTGTTTTTACATGAATTTGGGGACTTGAACTTAGACCCTTGTGTTTACACAGCAGGCACTGTGCCAACTAAGCCATCCCTTTCCTTTTTTAACCATCTTTTCTTGTTTTAACAGTTCTATCAAGGTTTCTGTACATAAAATACTAAAAGCCCATCCTCCAGTCCCCCAGGGATAGCTTTTCCAAGGGTCAGACTGGAGTAACCACGGTCACTGAGGGTTTTGTTTGTTTGTTTGTTTTAATTTCCATTTTCCAGACAGCCTCTCACAACTCAGATGCCCTGGATAGAACTCACTATTTAGCTTGCGACTTGCCATGCCTACACTAGCCTTGAAATTTGGGGTTTTCCTATCTCTGCCTCCAGAGTATTGGAATGACAGACCACAGCTTGCTCCACTAATTTTCTTTTCTCTCTTTCTTTCTTTCTTTTTTTTTTTCTGAGGTAGCGTTTCTCCGTGTAGTTTTGGTGCCTGTCCTGGATCTCGCTCTGTAGACCAGGCTGGTCTTGAACTCACAGAGATTCACCTGGCTCTGCCTCCTGAGTGCTGGGACTAAAGGCATGTGCCACCACCGCCTGGCCCTTCTTTTTTTAATTTTGTCGATTGTGTGTGTGTGTGTGTGTGTGTGTGTGTGTGTGTACACATGTAACAGAGCAGGTGTGGCAGTCAGGAGACAACTTTCAGGAGTCACTTCTCTCCTACCACATGATTTCTGGGGACCAAACTCAGGTTGTCGGGCTTATTCATTTCTCTGTCAATAAGCAACCCCATCTTACTGGCCCACCACTGATATTTTAATCCGTAAAAGTCCTTCGACTTTTGACACACCTTTGTGAACTTTGCTGCTTTCCCTGGAATTAATGGGAAGTTAATACCAATGGTATGCCTACCAATCATTATTGCCCAGCTTGCAAGGCTGGGCACAGTGGCTTGTGCCAGTAACTCTCAGAACTCAAGAAGCTGAAGCTGGAAGGTCGGCTCAAGCTCAGTTTGGATTACATAGTAAATTCTGGGCTAGCCTGAACTACAGAGTAAGACTCTGTCTCAAAACAAACAAAAAAACAGCTTCCAGGGCTTGAGAGATGGCTCCTTGATGGCTCTTCCAGAGGACCTGGGTTCAATTCCCAGGACCCACATGGCAGCTCACAACTGTCTGTAACTCCAAGATCTGGCACCCTCACATACATATATGCAGGCAAAATATCAATGTACATAAAATAAAATAAAGAATCTGCCTATTAAAAAAAAAAAAAAACAGCTTCCATGAAGGGCCCAGGTATTTGCAGCAGGTACCAGTTTCAATGGTGTAAACATTCTACCCTAGATAGCTTTAAGCTGCCAACGATATCACAGAACAGGAAGTTGGGAAGAGATGTACAGTGCATAGTGTGTCTGCCACGGAGTTTCAATAAATGTAAACAACTCAGGCGCATGGATAAGAATAAAGCGTGAAGAAATTAGGAAAGGATAAATTTAGGGCTTCTAACTTTGTGCTTGGTGTTTAACACAATCTCTGTGTGTTGTGTGCATATAGGTATGGGGGGCGGGGTTGTCTGTGCATGTGTGTGTGGCGGCCAGAGGTCCACATTTGGCATCTTCCTCTATCACTCTCCACCTTATTTTTTTAGACAGGGTTTCTCACTGAACCTGGAACACGGCATTTCTGCTGGGGCGTCTGGTCAAAAGTCCCTAGACCTGACTTTTTTTTTTTTTTTTTTTTTTTTTTTTTTGGTTTTTCGAGACAAGGTTTCTCTGTGTAGCTTTGTGCCTTTCCTGGAACTCACTTGGTAGCCCAGGCTGGCCTCGAACTCACAGAGATCCGCCTGCCTCTGCCTCCCGAGTGCTGGGAATAAAGGCGTGCACCACCACCGCCCGGCTAGACCTGACTTTTTATGTAAGTGTTGGGATCCAAGCTCGTGTCTGTAGTCAGCACTTTACCCAGTGAACTATCTTCCCAGACCTTTGGTCAACATAATTTTTATTATAAGTTAATAAACTTTTTTTTGCTTGGGGGTTGTTGGTTTATTTGGAGACAAGGTGTCACTCTGTAGCTCAGGCTGTTCTAGAAATCACTTTGCAGCCTAGGCTGGCAACTCCCAAGTGATGGGATTACAGATAAGAGCCACCATACCTTGCTTAATAAACTTAAATAAGGTTTTATTTATTTATTCTGTATGTGTATAATATGTGTGTTTACAGGTATGGAGACGCCATGGGACTTGTGTGGAGGTCGGAGAACAACTCTCAGGGGTCGGTTCTCGTTCTCTCCTTCCATCACGGGTTCTGGGAACTGGGCTCAGGTTAGCAGACTTGCACGGTAATAGCTTTTACTCACTAAGCTGTCTTGTAGGCCCCATAATCTTAAACTTTTAATAATGACTATGTATAATAACCAGCTCACAAAATTCCAGAAAACTTAGCAATCAGCCCTTGTAAGCCCACACGCCACCAGAGTCGACCTGACAGACTCTCCAGTTTGGACTTCACTTTTCCACAAAGAGCTGCTCTTGGCAGCTCAGGACACAAACACTCCCTGCAGGACGCCCCACCCCTGATCTGTTTTGACTTTGTTTGTTTTTCGAGACAGGGTTTTTCTGTGTAACAGCCCTGGCTGTCCTGGAGCTCGCTCTGTAGACCAGGCTGGCCTCGAACTCACAGAGATCTGCCTGGCTCTTTCTCCTGAGAACTGGGATTAAAGGTTTGTGCCACCACAGCCCGGTGCTTTACTTATTTTTTGCCCACTCTCTACAGCTTTCTGTTAGTCGTAGCCTGAGTCTTCTCTTTCTTTTCTTTAGGCTAGAAAAAAAGAAGAAAGAGTCAGCCAGGTGGCTCAGAGGGCAAAGGTACAGGCCAACAACAAACCCAGTGGCCTGAGTTTGATCCCAGGAACCCATACAGAGAGAACGAACTCATATGAGTTGTTCTCTGACCTTCACATGCACATTGTGGCTTGTGTGCTCAGACACATACATACATACTTACATACATACATAATACAACTTTTAAAAAATAAAAAAATGGGAAGGGGCTTAGAATATAGCTCAGTTGTTATAGTGCTCACCCACCTAGCATATACAAGACCCTGGGTTCAACCCCCAGACCATAAGGCAGGTTGATGGCACCCGCCTATGATCCCTACACCTAGAAGGTGAAACAAGAGGATCACAAGTTCAAGAACACTCTTGACCACATGTTGAGTTCAAGGCCAGTATGGGTTAAAGACCCTGTCTCAAAAAAACCATGTTTGTGAAACTCGTTATTTAGCAGCGGTAGAACTGACGCTAACTGCTAAACATAAATCGTCAGCCTTCATCCTCAATGTACCATTTATGAGCTGCAGATCATCAGCCTCTCTGAGGTCCAGGCTCCTACTTAATAAAATGAGAACAGCAGCCGCCTAGGCAGTTGCGAAGATTAAATGAAATAATGTCTATAAAACAGTGCAGCGTTGGGCATGGCTAAATGTCCAATGAATGGTAGGTGTCATTATCTGCTTCGAAAGGCCACTTTTATGTGGTTGCATATGGGATACAGCTTAAAAGAGTTTAGAGTAATAACAGGCCCTGATGCATCAGCTCATTACCCAGCAAAGGGCCTTCCATCACCACAGTCAAACCACATTATTCTGATGTTCACATTCAAATAGTAAAGTCGGAAACATCTCCTTTAGCCACTGAAACACCCGTCGGACTTTGGCATACTGATGAGTTGGAAGGGTGCATCCACTTAATTCGTCCAGTCTTGCCTGCGTGGGAAATGCATTTGACAAAGTACATATGATGTAGACCCTCGTGGAACTAACTGATGACCTGGTTGGGGACAGGGACATAGAACATGGTCCCATGAACATGTGATTTCACACTGTGACAAGTGCTAAGAGAGCAAGGTGAAGACGGCATAAGAAATTATTTCAGGTAGCTCTTCCCTAGCCTGGGGTCTGAAGGGAACTTCCTGCCAATATGAAAAGCTTAAGGAACTGGAGGTGTGGCTCAGTTGGTAGAACGCTTGCCTAGCATGCACAAGGCCCCCAGTTTGATCCTCAGCATGAAAAACTAGGCATAAAAGCACACCTGTAATCCTAACACTTGGATGGTGAAGGGAGGAGGGGCAGAAGTTCAAGGTCATCCTCAGCTCCGTAGTAAGCGAGAGGCCAGCCTGGGATTCATAGACCCCTTGTGCTGGCTAGTTCTATGACAAACTAGAGTCATCAGAGGAGGGAGCCTCAATTGAGGAAGGGCCTCAATAAGATCCAGCTGAAGGAAAGCCTGTAGGGCATTTTCTTAATTAGTGATTGATGCGAGAGGGCCCAGCCCATTGTGGGTGAAGCTGCCCCTGAGCTGGTTGGTCTTGGATTCTATTAGAAAGCAGACTGAGCAAGCCATGAGGAGCAAGTTAGTGAGCAGCAGCCCTCTGTGGCTTCTATATCAGCCCCTGCCTCCAGTTTCTGGCCCTGTTTCAATTCCTGTCCTGACTTCCTTCAATGATGGACTATGATGTAGAAGTGTAAGCCAAATAAACCCTTTCCTCCCCAACCGGCTTTTGGTCATGGTGTTTCACCATAACAATAATAACCCTAAGACACCCTGGGAAGGAAGGGAGGGAGAGAGGGGAAAAGATTTAAGCTAGGAACTGTCATGAGTACCACTTCACCCACCAGAGAGCTGAGGAAAAGCATTGCTCTGTAAGGAAAAGCATCGCTCCACTAAGGCCTCAGAGCCGGTTACATTCAAGGTTCTTGAGGACGGGAGCCACACGGAGCAGCAGCACAAAGAACAGCGGTTAGTTACTATAAACCCTGCTTTGTGGGTTTCGCCCTTGCTGGCCCAGCAGTTGCACCTCTCCAGCACTTTCTAAGGGGGCGGGGGAGGGGGCGGAGTGCTGTGCCTACAGAACTCTTTATCTTACTTTTGGCCACAAAAAAGTGATTAAAGTTGGGATCAAATGAACTTGTCCGCTATGCTGATGGAGTAAAACGTTTAAGGGTGACTGAGAGGGGGAGCCCCGAGGCTGCGTTCTGCACTGCGAAAGTTTGGCTCCAGTAGTAGAGAAACCTGAAGAAACCAGTAGCTCTGACTGCAGCTGGGTCTCCCCAGGTGATTCCAACCCCTGCTAGATAGCAGCTCCTCCCGGCCAGGCTCCCGGGCTCCCAAAGGGCAGGCAGGCCACTCCACTGGTACCAAAAGAACTTAGACTCCCGTCTTCTTTCAGCCATCAGGTAAATTGCAATTTCTGCCATAGTTAATCTCTGGTTTCTTTGACTTCTTCTGTGTCCTGCATGTTCACAAGTAATTCAGATTTGGCCTGGGTAGTGGTGGTGTTGGCAGCAGAGGCACACACCTTTAATCACAGCGTTCAGCAAGCAGAGGCAGGTGGATCTCTGAGTCTGCAGCCTAGCGTCCTGGTCTACAGAGTGAGTGAGCAAATTCCAGGACAGCCAGAGCTACACAGAGAAACCCTGTCTCAGAGGGGGATGGGTGGGGAGACTGGGGGAGGGGGGTGTTGTGATTTGGAGATAAATAGCAGTGGTCTGGCTTTTTCTAGGAAGATCTTCGGAATCTCGGGCTCGCTCCAGATCCATCCTACAGGATTCAAATCGCAGTCTTTAAAGTCTACAGGGAGGGGGATTGGGGGTGGTTGGGGGGATATAGCTCAAGGGCATAGAGCACTTGCTGGGCATGCCTGAGGCTGTGGGTGTTATCCCCAGCACTACAAATGAAGGACAATATTTTAAAATCCAATATAATTTAAATATGCATTAAAGTCTGAGAAACAATGCCCCATTTGTGTCCCTAGGAAGACCATTTCCTAAGTAACAGGCGGCCAATATTAAGTTCCCTACTGTTTGAAATACCAAGCAGGATTGGTTTCCAAGCATCCTGGTTCATTCACTAAACTCAGATACTCAACCATTTCCAATGGTGGATCACAGATTTTTTTTTTTTTTTTATTAATTCTACACTAGAGTTTAACTTGTTTTGTTTTCGTTGAGACAAGGTCTATGTACTCCAGGCTGACCTTAAACTTACTGTATAGTACAGCAAAACGTTGAACTCACTATGTAGCTCGGTGTGGACTTGAAACCTGATGTGGGAGGCATGCATCACCCTGTCCTGGTCAACTTAACATTCTTGACTTATTTTAAAATCATCTCTCCTTTGGTTTCTGACCAATTCTTGATTCATATTTTTTCCTTCAAAATTCAAACACCAGGTAGTGGCAAACACCTTTAATCCCAGCACTTGGGAGGCAGAGGCAGGTGGATCTCTGTGAGTGAGTTCGAGGCCAGCCTGGTCTACAGAGCAAGTTCCAGGACAAGCTCCAAAGCTACACAGAGAAACCCTGTCTCGAAAAACAAAAACAAAAACAAAAAAACAAAAAACAAAAAAAATTAATCAATGTTCCCAAAGAGACATCTGCTCAGGCCATGATAAATTTGTCAAAAGTGGATGGTTTCTGGAGGCATTGATAGTAAAAACAGCGCTGTTTGGTGGTTCTGGTTACCGGGCCACTGCAGAGCCCAATGTTAGTTTTTTTAGAGCTTTATTAGGAGGGAAAGGAGAGAAAGAGAGCCAGGTCTGGGGGGAGGGAGCAGAGAGAAAACAGAGAAAGAGAGAGAGAGGAGGGGGGGTGAGGGTGGGCATCTGGCTTTTTAAGGAGCAGATTGTGTGACCCACGTAGTCGCCAGACCCGGAGAAGTGAGGGCAAGATCCTTCGCCAGACCCGGAGAAGTGAGGGCAGGATCCTAACAGGCATAATGATCAAAAGTTGAGTCAGAATCAAACGGTTGATGGATCTGGGGTATTGCTGTGAGCTCGCACCCCTGCTGCGGTTTGAGACCTCACGGCAGCCTTGGTTCTGAGTACACAGCACACTCACTCTGTCCTGTGCATGGCTGCCCCAGCACATAGTGCCAGTCAACTTGCCTGATTCACCACACATCAGTTTAGAAACTATTGGATGTTACAAACTGTAATATTTTCATGCTATAGTTAAAGTTTTCTGCTGCTAGAGAAACAGAACTGTTTAATGACAGGAAATAAAGACTTAATATTTCAGCCAGGCTGTGCTGGACTGTTTCACAGAGAAACTCTGTCTTGTAAAACCAAAAAACAAAAGACTAAATATTTCTGACTGTCACTGCTGAGCATGTGAACATCAAGTTAATATATCAATCAGTGGGTTGTATTGTACTCCATGAATAAATGTATCCATCTCATCATTATGCATATTTGCTTCAGTCTTTAATAAATCATAAAACTATATATAATCTACACAGAATTGTTTAAGATAAAGTTCTTTTTTATTTTTTCAATACAGGGTTTCTCTGTGTAGCTTTTGGGATAAAGTTCTTTTTAATTTATTAATAGTCGTGTTTGATCTGTATACCTATTTTATAAACCTAAATACTGAGGAGCTTATAAAAATTTCTCTGGCTTGCTGGACATGATAGCATATACCTTTAATCCCAGAACTTGGAGGCAGAAGTAGGAACTCACAGGATCTCTGTGAGTTCCAGGATAGCCTGATCTACATAGAATTATAGGCTAGCTGGGACTACATATTGAAATACTGTCTTTAAAAGAAAAAAAAATCTGGCAAAAAGAGGTTACAAGAGGGAAAAGTTTAAGAAATCCTGACCTGAAAGAAGAGTTAGGATGGCTTGGAGACTTAAGCTGCCTTTGTCTCTCCAGTGAATTTTAGTGAAACAAAAAAGAATACATTGCTTTGAAGGAATGTTAGTGCAATTTGCCCCTAAAACTTCCCGTCTCACTCAGTGGCTTCCAGTTTCTTTTATCTTATTAAAAATAACAAGAAAATGTCTTCCAAAAGGTTTTCTGACCTTTGCAATATGAATTTTTTAAAAAGTTATTTATTTTTTTCTTTTGTTCCGAAGGTGAGGACTGAACCCAGGGCCTTGCGCTTGCTAGGCAAGCGCTCTACCACTGAGCTAAATCCCCAACCCCTATTTATTTTTATTTTTGTGTGTATCAGTGTTTTTTCCTACATCTAAGTGCATTATATGTGTACAGTACTAATGGAGGCCAGAAGAGGGCGTTGGAGCCCCCAGAGCTGGATGGTTGTGAGCTGCTGTGTAGGTGCTGGGAATCTAACCCTGGTCCTCTGCAAAGGCAGCAAGTGCTCTAAACCACTGAGCCACCTCTCCAGCCCCTGCAATATAAACCTTTAAGGTTATGGTTTTCCTCTGAAATCAGTGAATATTTTTCTAATTGATTTATGCAGTACTAATTTTATATGGTTTTCTTTCCCTTTAAAAATTTTATTACATTTGTTTGGTTTGTGTGTGTGTGTGTGTATGTGTGTGTGTGTGTGTGTGTGTGTGTGTGTGTGTGTGTGTGTTCACGTGCAGACACACCATAGCATCCATTAGATATTAGAGGACAACTTGTGGGTGGGTAGTTCTCTTTTTCCACCATATGGGTCCTGGGCATGAAACAGCTTGTCGGGTTCAGTGGCAAGCACCTTACCTGCTGAGCCATTCCTGGTCCTCATTCTATGCTCTCTAAGGAATATTCCCAGCATGAGTATCCTTAGCAACCCTGTTATTTCCCTTGGGAGAGCCACTCATCCCTTTGTTAATTGGAAGAAGAAAGCATTTGGAAGGAATTTCAAATATAGACATATTTCAATCTCAATACAGGCATATGGTCTTATCATTAGCATTCAGTGTTTGTATTTTGCATATCTTCACTGGTGTGTTCATGGAAGAATATCAGGTAATATCCAGAGCTCTGTTGATCTGCTGCCTGGAGTCACACACCTACTGTACCAGGCCCCATACATATTGTCCCATAACTATTCCTTATGAAGATCTTGGCTGTAGGCACTGGAGGCCACTGTGTTCCCATGTAGAATGAAGACTCTACAGTAGGGCAGAGGTCTCAGGCCCTGACCATCCTCTCATTTGCCTTGTGGAGATCACATCCCTTTGAATAGTTGGGAAGAGGAAACCAGCTTGGATGAGCCACTTCTTGCCCTGTTCTTGGATCTGCTTGCCTAGAAAAGGAAAGCACTGTGGCCTACTAAGAAAGCTTAGAGGAGCAAATGTAACTCCTGCAGGAACCCTCTGATCCCCATTTCTGCCTAGGCCTCCCAAGTACGTTTAGTGTTAAAGTAATGGATCAAGAAGCCCAGCATTTATTTAGGGGTGTGTGTGTGTGTGTGTGCTGTTTTTCAGAAAGTGTCTCACCGTGTTGCCCTGGCTGGCCTGGAACTCCCTTTGGAGACCAAGCTGGCCTTGAGCTCTAGAGATCTGCTTCCCTCTGATCCCTGAGTGCTAGGATTAAAGGTGTGTGCCACCACACCCAGTGGTTTATTTATTTTTAGTATTGGTGTATATGTGTTTACCTTCATGTGTATATTCACACCACATGTGTGAAGTGCCTATGGAGACCAGAAGAGGGCATCAGATCCCCTGAAACTAGAATTACAGACAGTGGTGAGCCACCATGTGGGTGCTGGGAACCTAACCCAGGTCCTCTGCAAGAGTAGTAAGTGCTCTTAACTGTTGAGCCTTCTCTCCAGCCCCATAATATATTTCTTAAGAAGACTCTTTTCTGATGCCCTGTCCAAGATGAGTGGCTCCACCCTTGGTGCCCTGTGTGCAGTCTTGTCCTCTGTTAGCTACTGACTGATTCATTTATTTCTCTATACTTTGCAACCAGCATAGCTTAGGTACCAGTTCAGTTATTGTTACTATATTCATAGGAACAAATTAACTCCAGATTCTGCAAAGAGACCACTCTAAGTGGACTTTCCTCATTGATCAAGGATGGACAGAGCTGATCTCCAGCAACACCTGAGGCCTAGGGCCTATCTTTGTTCTATTTATATTTCTGGATCTTAGTTCTTCAGTGGTTTTTTTCTTTTGTTGTGTAGGTTTGACTCGGGTTGTAGATTTATTTATTTTTGTGTGCATGGGCATTTTGTCTGCATGAATATCTGTGCCCCATGTTCTGCCTGGTACCCACAGAAATCAGAAGAGGGAATCAGATCCTCAGGAACTGCAGTTACAGGTGTTTTTGAGCCACCATGTGGGTGCTGGGGATCAAACACAAGTCCTCTGGAAAAGTAGCCAGTGCTCTTAATCACTGAGCCCCATAATTTTTGGTTTGTTTGTTTTCCTAGTTTCTTCTATGCTTGAATTTAAAGGATTGGTTGGAGGTAATCAACAACTTAGACACAGTCCATTAGAATTACTTTTCAAAATATTTATTCATGTATTTATCTCTATGTGTGTATGTGTGTGTGTGAGAGAGAGACAGAGAGAAATCGAGTAGGGGAGCATGCAGATGCATGCTGTAGTACAATGCTCATGTGGAGATCAAAGGACAGCCTGTGGAAGTCAGTTCTCACCTTGCTGAGGCAGGATCTTTCTTGTTTCTGTCACTATACTGTGTACTCCAGGCTAGGTGGCCCATAAGCTCCCTGCAGTTCTCCTGTCTCCACCTCCCATCTCACCATATGAGTGCTGGGATTCCAGATGTTGCACTACGGCATCCAGTTTTCAGTGGGTCCAGGATTTGAACTCATGACAGAAGGCTTACACGGCAAGCCCTTCTACCCACTGAGCCATCTCCTCAGCCCCATTAGGACTATTTTAACACATGACTTGTCACAGGAATCCAATATAATCACATTATTGGAACATGAAAACAGTAATAGCCATGACCTCCATGTACCCAGCTCCTCCCCTATGCCTGCCCCTGTGCTAAGTGGTACCACCTTGAAGATGCCTTCCGGGTGAGCATCATCATCCTGGTAAGAATTGAAGGCTGGTGGTGGGGGCAAGCTGCCTCCCAGCACATTCTGGTAAATGGCAGAGCAGGCGCTGAATCAGTGTGGTGTGAGCTCTTCCCCTCATCTGGTGCCCTCTGGAATACACAACAGCTGGTGTGACATTAGCAAGGCTAATGGGTAGGCAAGTGTTTGGAGAACTCCACAGAGAACGAAGCATGTTGGAGATTATGGAGACTTGCTGAGAGCTTTGGCAAAGGCGCTGGGATAATAGCCCAGGAAGGGGGGCACAAATTGGTCTGGCTGGAGTGTAGGGACAGTTGGTCTTAGGGAAAAAGACTGACTTGGGCACCTCTGAAACAGGCCCCTCTCCTGGTAGGCAGTCCCCACCTCCAAGGACAAAAACCAGAGCTAGCAGGAACTGGGCTTGGCCTAGGCCTTCCCTCTGGGACTAAGGAGAGCATGGAGAATGAAGGATGGTCTTAGCCACTTGCTGTTGGGTCATAGATATTGATTGATTCTGGCCCCTGCTGAGGGAAACCAGTAACTCACAACACATGCTGAACATGGCCCATTTTTGAATGCGTTTTAAAACAGAATTGGCCCACGTTTATTCTCTGAAGCAGAGCTTAGCAGACGCACGGATTAGTACATATGTTCTGAATGTTCTGCAGCACTCCAGAGGCAAGAAGGGCCTTTGTTCCCTCATTTGCCCAACAAAAACTTATTCAATGATTTCTATATGTCAGGCATTGTGCAAGACGCCGAAGAAGACAGGGGCCTATTGTCAAAACACACAGACTACTGTGGGCACGCAGAGCTCTAGGCAGCCTTGTAGATGCTGTGATACAGTGTGAGTGTTCATGACTACAGAGGAGCAGAGGGAAGTGGAGAGGAGTGAGTGGGACTTCCAGAGACACCTCCCAAGAGGAGGCGTTAGCTGAGCTACCTTCTGATGATTAGAGACTGTAAACTCAACTCCCCTCACAACTACTGTCCTTTGCGCTCCCTCTCTCTCCCTCTGTCTCTCCCTCTCTCTCCCTCTGTCTCTCCCTCTCTCTCCCTCTGTCTCCCTCTGTCTCCCTCTGTCTCCCTCTGTCTCCCTCTGTCTCTCTGTCTCTCTGTCTCTCTGTCTCTCTCTCTCTCTCTCTCTCTCTCTCTCTCTCTCACACACACACACACACACACACATACATACTAACATACAAATAAATGTAAACACACAAACACAAATTTATGCAAACTTAACATACACACATACACACAAATACATACAAACATGCACCCAAACACAAAATACACCAAACAGCCACAAATACATATGGTATTTGAAGCACGCCAAATATTGTTGGTTATTTTAATAATTTCTTTAACCCTCAGAAAATATAAAATATATTAATATTTACATGGCACAAAAAAAGGTCAAAATAGTCCTGTTTAAGTGATCGAAATAGATGACACTGGGGCTGGAGAGATGGCTCAGCAGTTAAGAGCACTTACTGCTCTCACAGAGGACCTAGGATTGGTCTCAGTGCCCAAATGGCAGCTCACAACCACCCGCAACCCTAGTTCCGGGGCATCTGATGCCCTCTCTTGGCCTCCACAGGCTCCTTCATGCATGTGGTACACATACATACACCAGACATACCTATTTACCTATAGATAGGTATGTATATATATAGAATAGATACTTTAAAAATATAGATTACACTGGAGAACACAAAATATGTTCAAAATAATCGTGATGATTCATCTACTTTGTGAATTTAGCTAGATTTAAAGTCACCTAGGGGATACATCTCTCGGTGTGTCCCCTTTAATCCCAGCTGGGATTGCCCTTTAATCCCAGCACTCGGGAGGCAGAGGCAGGGGGATCTTCGAGCTCAAGGCCAGCCTTGAGTTACTTCCAGGACAGCCAGGGCTGCACAGAGAAACCCTGACTCGAAACACAAAACCAAACAAAGGGACGAAACTGACAGCCAGGAAGTAGGCCTAAGTGCATATGGGAAATTTGGTGGGGGTTTTGCTTTTTGTTTTTTGTTTTCGATGGGGTCTTGTTGTGTAGCCTTGGCTGGCCTAGTTTGAGGCCAGGCTGACCTCAAACTCACAGAGATCCACCTGCTTCTGCCCCTCAAGAGCTGGGATTAACGATATGTGCCACTATACCCAGCCCCAAAAGGCCTTTGTAAACCAGAAGGAAGTGTAATGTAGGAGTTAGATGGGAGACTGGTGAGGAGACAGACTGGCTTCCTATCTTGTCTTGTGTCTCAGGATGTGATGTCAGCAGATCGTAGATCGCTTCATCTCTCCATCCTCAGTTTCCCAGCTATACCCTAAGGGTCTGCCTGGGTCAGAGTAAATTTAAGTGATATCCACGTATAGGTTCAGGACGTGGTACTTGACAGGGCTCCAGTCATGTTGCTTGTCTCTCTATAGCTCCATCAAAGGGAGGAAAGAACAGGAAAGCTGTGGTATTTCTGAGAGCTGTTCAGGAAGCCTTTGGATCCAAAGAGTCCAGGAGTAATTATGGCCCTGAGTGACAGATACGGCCCACAGACAGTACTTTCTTGCCTGGATAATCAGACAAAACACAGGAAACTGTGGCTTGGCAGTGGTCCTTAGATAAAAGGAAGACTTGTAGAGCAAACCAGGAGGCGGGTGTCAGGGAGGGCCACGGGACGTGGGCTGGGGCGGAGGAAGAAGAAGCAGTAAAGCTGTGGAGAAGAAGTCCTGTGATTGATGACGTCTGTAGGTGACAGATAATTCCGGTGATCAGAGCGAGGGCGGCTTTTAACTTCTGAGATGTAGAGATCGTCCATGCCAACTCCTCCATGTGCATGCTCCATCCTTGGCAGGAGATGCCAGCCCAGTGTAAGCCTGTCTCCTTTTGCCTAAGCCCAGGATCAGGACAGTCCAGCTTGCAGGATGTAATGGCTAGTTCTCAGAACAGGCTCCTACCCAAACCTAGCAAGCCCTAGGGAACAGGTTCTGAAACTCTAGTACTTGCGTGAATGCCTGACCCAGAACAGGCACAGGCTCACTTAGCTCAAAGCCAGCCCTCTGGGGACAGGTCCAGATTGTTCCAGAATGTTCCTTCAGCCAAGCTGGCTAGGATCACTGTGGCTCTATAACTGCTGCCCAGCGGGATGTGGGTAAACTACTTAAGATTGAGTAGGGTCAGAAAAGACTTTGGCCTCCTTAGCCCCATCCATCAGCCCTTTCCTCTGGAAGCCCTGGGTTCTGTCCCACCCCACCCCTCCACTGTTTCTCCTCCTGGCCTTGGAATCCCCCAAGCAGAGAGGAGTATTCTTCCCCCGGGGAAGGGTTGCATCACAGACTGGGAACGTTCTGTGACGTGTTTGTTCTACTCGGGTTTAGTAAATATGGATGGCTGCCACCCTTGTGTTCTTGGCCCCTCTCCGTCCTCTGAGCCTAGGTTTCCTGACCCACTTGGCGCTGGACATGTCTTCAGAACAGCCACTAGAGGGAGCCTGCCGGGAAGCTGGTGGACATGGAGGGCCAGAGGTCTTAGTTATGGTAGAGTCTTGACATGGTGTTGGGTCAGCACCTAAGAGGATCATGATTATGCTAAATAGACCAGCATTTGGAGAATGTTATAGAGGGGGAGAAATGAGCAAACGAACAGCCTCGTATCTCCACATGCTCTGTCTGGGCCTTCCCTGGTGGTCTTCTCAGCCATACCTGGGTCCTATAGCCAGAGCATTAAGATTGAAACAGGTTTCCCTAGCCATGAGAACCTACATGTGCCTCACAGAATAAAGGCTGAGGAAACTAATGTCTGTCCTCATTTCCTGGCTCTCTTCCATCTCACTCAGCCAAACAGTACCACATTGAAATTAGAGTTGGAGAGATGGCTGACCAGTTAAATGCTTGCTGCTTATCCAGAGGACCTAAGTTTAGTCCTCAGCACCCATGTGGGGCAGCTCACAGCTGCTTGTAGCCAGCTCCAGGGGATCTAATGTCCTCTGCTGGCCTCTTCGGGCACACATACACATGTATGTGGCCAACTGGCAGACACACACACACTTAACAACAACAAAATCTTTTAAAAAATAATGTCTTATAGCTATATGAAGGGCTTGTTATTCCATTAAGATTAAAAATAGAGGTCAGGGGGTTGGGGATTTAGCTCAGTGGTAGACGGCTTACCTAGCAAGCGCAAGGCCCTGGGTTCGGTCCTCAGCTCCAGAAAGAAAAAAAAATTAGAGGTCAGCAAGATGTCTCAGTGGGTAAAGTACTTGCCACCAAGCCTGACCACCTAGCAGTCCCATGTCCTTCCAGGTCACTCCGAAGCTCTGAGCAAGGGTCCCTGATCCTCCAATAAAGAGACCCCTGCAACAGCCCCCTCTCCTTGACTCCACTCTAGGCTCAGAATTGCCCCTTGTTAGTCTTATTCTTCTTTTGAAAGCCAATGTTTCTCTCAGAAAACCTGAGCCCTTCCATTTACCCAACATCTTCCTCCCTTCCACCCTCTCGACTAACCCCAGGAATTATGTGACTCATAATGACTAAAACTCAGACAACATAACTCTGTAGCCATAGGAGGCAGATTCAGTGAATTGTGTTTCATTCTCACTATTGTTAATTATCCATGTAAGAGTCATTGCAGTTAAATAAACAGAACTCAGAATACCTAAAGCCAAAAGAAGTGTTTATTGGGTCGTGTAACTGAAAGCCTCAATGATCTACCTACAAGTGCAGAGAGATCCAGGTATTAACTGATGCCTGGAGCCTGCCTCTGCCGCCAAGGTGCTGGTACTGAAGGTGTGAGGCACCACGCCCAACCCTTGGGAGCCATTTTTTACCTTACCAAAAGTAATATAAAAAATACCAATAGCAAGGTATTGTGGCACACACCTTTAATCCCAGCACTGGGTAGGCAAAGATAGGAGGTTCCCTGAATTCAGTCCAGCCTGGTCTATGGGTGAGCTCTAGGACAGCCAGGGGTACACAGCAAAACAAAGCAAAAATATATCAAATGGATAGCAATGAGACATGTAAGACTTTTACACTGAAAAAAAAATGTTACTAAGAGAAATAAAAAGCTAAGTAAATGGGGTTGGGGGGGCATATCATGTTCATGAATGAAAGGCTTAAAACATTTTAAGAACCGTAATTTTCTCCAAATCTATCTATAAGTTATGTGCAATCTTGATTTAAAAAAATTTTTTTTTTTTTTTTGGTTTTTTTGAGACAGGGTTTCTCTGTGTAGCTTTGGAGCCTTTCCTGGAACTCACTTTGTAGACCAGGCTGACCTTGAAATCACAGAGATCCACCTGCTTCTGCCGCCCAAGTGCTAGGTTAAAGGTGTCCGTGCGCCACCATGCCCAGTGGCAATCCTGATAAATTTTATGTCAGCAAAGTTTTATGGATGGAAATTGACAAGTTGATCTAAAATACATGTAAAAATGAAAAAGCCGAGAAGAGCCAAATCCAACTTGGGAAAAGCAAGGAAGAATAAAGTTAGAAGCCTTGGGGTTGGGGGTATGGCTCAGTTGGCAGAGTTCTTGCTAGCATACATAAAATCCTGCTTCCTGTAATCCCAGCGCTCAGGAAGTAGAGGCAGGAGGATCAGGAGTTCAAGATTATCTTCAGCTACATAGTGAGTTCAAGGCCAGCCTGAGTGGAATACATGATCATGATATTCTGCTTCAAAAATGGGGGATGGGGTGGACAAATAACCAAGTATCAACAAAAAGTTTAAAGTAAAGCTATAGAGCAATTACATGCCCAAACTGGAGCTGGAAAACTTCAGCTCAGAGGGAGCTCCAGATAGGAATGCCACTCACATCATTATTACTCCCTGCTCCTCTTCCTCGCTGTGCAGAGAACCCCAGCGTTACAATGAGAGGGCCTGCTGATAATAAACGGAAACATTGGGTGCTTGGGAAATATTTACTGATGTGAAAATAACCCAGCTATGTTTGTAATTTTTTTAAATAACAAATATTACCTCACCAAATGATTAATACCTTCCCAGTTTCATATATACCTCTGTGTGTGTGTGTGTGTGTGTGTGTGTGTGTGTGTGTGTGTATTTGATCATATGCCCATATTCCCCCATTGTTATCTCTTATCCCCTTCTCCCTCTTACTGAACCCCCTCTCCCTCCCAACAAGCTACTTACTTACGCTTCCATGTTCTTTTACATGCATGTGTATAGCCTAATGCATTGACTGGGATTGCAGGTATGAACGTGAGTTGGGGCTGTTTACTTGCGCAGGGACAACTAACTGCACCCCTGACAACCCTCCCCTCAAGCTGGCTTTCGATAAAGGCTTTTGTCTCCTGTGTGATCCACAGGATGAGGCAGTGGTCCTGACTCTGCTGAAACCTAGGAAGCACCTGGGCCGCTCAGTAATTCTCACAGGTGAGTGTGTATTTAACACCCACATCTCTATCTCCACCGCTGGCTTCCGTGCCTGCTCTGTTGTGACTGAGCAAGCAGCACAGCTTGTGAGCTGAAATCAGCTTCCTCTGTAAACAGCGGCTCTGCGGGGCCTTATCTTCCTGTCCTGACTCCTAAAATGAATATTTATTTATGCTCTAATGAAAAAGGAACAGCCTCTACTGACTGCAAAAAGAAATGTCTGATGTCAAAGCATAATTATTTTCAAAATAAATTGAACACAGTATTGTCCAGGAAGAATTACCATGGTAGAGACTTCAGTCTGCAAGGTTGGAAGACATCCTGTCAATACAGGCAGTATCCAGTCAACAAGTAGTCCACGATACTAACGTGTTAAACATAATTAGCCTTCATTTGTTGGTTTGTTTTTAAACTATTTAACTGGGTATGGTGGCACACACCTATAATCCCAACTCTCTGGAGGCAGGAGCAAGAGGATCAAGGCCAACCTGGGCTACCTGTTTAGAGGGCAGCCTGAATTCTATAGCAAGATCTTAAACAATGTGTTTTAAAAATCTGCCTGAAGGTGAGGCCAAGTCACTGGCTGGGAAGTAGCCGTGGTAGTGAGAACAGCATCAAGTTGCCCTGTGTCTGAGGTAGAGAAAAGCCTGGAGAAGGACATGGTATTTTTGGTTTTGTTTTCTTGGTTTTTGGAGACAGGGTTTCTCTGTATAACAGCCCTGGCTGTCCTGGAACTCACTCTGTAGACCAGGCTGGCCTCGAATTCACAGAGATCCGCCTGCCTCTGCCTCCTGAGTGCTGGGATTAAAGGCATGGGCATGTACCTCCATCACCGGCAGGAAACTGTGCTGTTCTTTGCCGCTGCCCTCTACTCTCATGGGCATAAGCCTCATTCAGGTCTTTCTTAGCATAGATTCCTTCTTCCAGGTTTTACCTCTAACCAAACCCACAATCAAATCACCTTTAAAAAAAAAAAAAAAAAGCCATCCTTTGCCATTCTTTATACCAGCTCAAATTGGTTAGATTACGGTGAGGCCACCAATCTCTTGATCTTAGTGGCTTTATGTAGCAATTTATTTCTTGTTTATAGCACTATTCTGTTCGACTGGCTTGAGGCTGAATTCTTTGTTGACACTCAGAGCTGGGTGGAGGAGGCTTGTCATGGCTCCCCACAAACGAAGGGATGAGGGCACACATTGAAGTGTACATCTTCAGCTATGATAGCGTCAGAGGACATTAGCAGGAAAGTGAAGGAGTAATCCAAAGAGCGGGAAGAAACACAGGAAGCCACACATCTGGTGAATATCTCCTGTATAAGATATATGCATCTCAGCAGGAAGACAGGGAAACAGTCTAAAAACAGGCAACCCTGGGTGGGCATGGTGGCATACTCCTCCTGAAATCTCAGCATTTTAGAAGGGGAGGCAGGAGGATCATAAGTTCAAGGCTGACCTGAGCTATACAGTGAGACCCTGTCTCAAAAATAAAAACTGGGCAAAAGATATTACTAAAAAAGTATGGGCAGGGTGGAGGTGCTGGAATGATGCTTCCGTGGTTAAAAGTGTATACTGCTCCTACAGAGAACATGAGTTTGGGTCCCAGCACCCAAGTCAGATGGCGCACAACTGCCTGTAACTCCAACTCCAGGGGATCTAACACTTATGATCGCCAATAGCACTGATACTCATTGCACATACACATAATTTTAAAATAAAATAAAGATTACACACACACACACACACACACACACACACACACACACACACACACGGCCAACAGTAACCAAAAAGATATTTAATGTCCTTTGTCTTTAGGGAAATTCAAGTCACAATCACAATGAGATATCACTGCATAGTTACTAATATATTTACCATGAAAAAGACAAATAATAATATGTTGATAGAGCTGTGGTGAAATTGGAGTTCTTGTATATTGCTATTGGGAATGCAAATATGGGGTGGCCATTTTGCAAAACCATTTGGTAATTCCTCAAAAAGTTCACCACAAATTTATCACATGGATTAGCAATTAAATTCCCAGGTAGATACTCAAGAGAACTGGAAACACATGTCCCCACTAAGGCACGTATGCCAGTATTTATGGTATCTTTATTCATAACAGCCCTGAAGCAGAAACAGCCAAATCTTTTATCAGATGATGAATGGATAGAGAAAATGCACTACATCCATACCAGGGTGCATCACTGATCCATTGACTGATGTGGTGTCACACATGGACCACTCCTGAAGCATCACACTACATGAAAGAATTCAGACACAAAAGGCTACGTATCACATGGTCCTGTTTTGTATGAAATATGCAGAAAAGGCAAACCCATAGTAACAGATAGCAGACTACCTGTCACCAGGGGCAGAGAGAAGAGATTGGAGAGTGAGTGCCTGTTAATGGGTACAGGTTCTCTTTGGGGTGAGGAGAATATTCTGCAATTAGTTGGTTACATTGCAATGGCAGATAAGCTTCTCTGTGGGCATGCTAAAACCACTGCATGCTAACTTCAGTGACTTTAAAAAGTAGAGCTTATGAACAGAATAAAAAATAAGGAGCTAGAAAGATGTCTCAGTAATTGAGAACACTGGCTGTTCTTCCAGAGAACCAGGGTTCAGTTTCCAGCACCTACATGAAGGCTCACAACCATCTGTAACTCCAGTTGTAGGGTATCCAATGCCCTCTTCTGGCCTCCAAGGACACTGCACACACATGGTGCACAGGCATACATGCAGGTAAAACACCTATACACACAAAAAGCAAAATAATTAAGAATCTAGAGACCATATCACCCTTTGAAGATAATCCCAGCAATATGATGTGCTGCAGGTCTGGGAGAGTACCTGTCTTGGTTAGGGTTTCTGCTGCTGCAGTGAAACACCATGACCGAAGCAAACTGGGGAGGAAAGGGTTTATTTGACTTACATTTCCACATCACAGTTCATCATCAAAGGAAGTCAGGACAGGAATTGAAACAGGGCCAGAACCTGGAGGCAGGAGCTGATGTAGAAGCCATGGAGGGGTGCTGCTTACTGACTTGCTCCCCTTAGCTTGCTCAGCCTGCTTTCTTAGAGAACCCAGGAACACCAGCTGAAGAGCGACCCCACCCACAATGGACTGGGAGTGCCATTAATCACTAGTTAAGAAAATTCCCATGTGGGTGGTGGTGGCACACACCTTTAATTCCTACACTTGGGAAGCAGAGGCATGCAGATCTCTGTGAGTTCGAGGCCAGCCTGGTCTATAAAGTGAGTTCCAAGACAGCCAGAGCTGTTACACAGAGAAACCTTGTCTCAATAAATAAATAAATACATAAATACATAAATGAAAGAAAGAAAGAAAGAAAGAAAGAAAGAAAGAAAGAAAGAAAGAAAGAAAGAAAGAAAGAAAAAAGGAAAGAAAATGCCTTATAGCCAGGTCTTCTGGAGGCATTTTCTCAACTGAGGTTCCCTCTTTTCAGTTAATTCTAGCTTGTGACAAGTTGACATAAAACTAGCCAGCACAGCATTATTTGCCCATTTGCCAGTTAGACCCCAGAGCACCATCCTGATAAAGTTCTGATGCTGTCTAGTAAAGCTGAGGTCTCCTCTACCTCACAATATTGCGCTCTGTCTTATGTAGCCTCACACTGTATGTGTTTTGGTTCTATGGACTTGTATCTGTGACTTTTCCATTGCTATGATGAAATATCATGGCCAAAAGCTACTTAAGGAAGAAAAGGTCTACTTTAGCTAATGATTCTAGAGGGAAACATCATGGTGGCAGAGGCATGGTAACAGGCAGGGGAAGCATGGGCAGCAAGAGCAGGAAGCAGGCTGATCACATGTTCATCTGCACACCAGAGAGAGGTGGGGAGAGAAAACAGAACATGGGCTGAGGCTCTAAAACCTCAAAGCCCATTTGCAGTATTTAACTTCCTCCAGCAAGACTCCTCCTCCTAAAAGTTCCATAATTTCAGGCCAGCGTGGTCTACAAAGCAAGTTCCAGGACAGCTAGGGCTACAAAGACAGGCCTTGTGGGTTTGTTTGTTTGTTTGTTTGTTTGTTGGGGGGGGGTTCCATCATCTCCCAAAACAGTACCACCAACCAGGAACTGAGTGTTCAAATATATGAGCTTCTGAGAGAGAGTCCTTGTTCAAGGCTTTGGACTGTTGGTTTGCCTGGTGTCGTGTTGTCCGCTCCCCACCCCCACTGCTAAACTCCTGGGGAAAGAGAACAAATCAGGACCCATTATCTGGCCTAAAATACCGTATTTACTTTAGTTCTTCAGATAATGCCACACCCTATGTGAATTTATTTCTACTTTAAAGAAAACTAAACTAAACAAGTGTGCTTTTAGAAAGTTCTCCCATGGCCTGTTAAGAGTATAACTGTTAAGTTCTGATAGGCCTGAGGTCAAATCTGCCCCTCAATTTTTGGGAGATCTCCTCCAGCATCTGAATTTCAGTCCCTAGTTGACAATAGCAGATAAAACGGAATTGTAGAGCGACTTTGAAAAGTAAACGAGCCTGGGCTTGGTAGTACAGGCCTGTGATCCCAGCTACCTATGTGTGAGGTTGAGACAGGAGCACTTGCAAGTTCGAGGCCTGGCTGGACTAAAGAATGAGTTCCAGGCCTGCCTGGGGATGTAGCTCAGTGGAAGCAAGTTTTCCTGCGTGAGGCCATAGGTTCAATTTTCAAAACTAAAAAAAACAAAAACAAAAACAAAAAAAAAACCTAAAACAAAAGAGCAACAATAATAAAAAACAAGCTAGTTCAGTGACATATATGTAGCACAGATCCTAAATGCACAAAACACTCTATAATGGCTAGCCATTATTGTTCTTATATGGGGCTAATGGGTGGAGCTAAATATGAATTCAAAATGAGATTTATGACCTCCCAAGGCCTTCTTTCCCACTTCCCCATCTTGTCTCTCTTCTCTGAATCTACCTGAACTCACATTATCAGCAGACAAACAAAATATGTGTTAAAAATACAAAATAGGTGTTAAAAAATACATCCTACTAAAGCAATGGCTCTGTGGTTAAGAGAACTTGCTCCAAGATCTTGCAGCAGATCAGAATTCGATTCCCTGCACCTACATAACAGCTTACAGAAGTCTGTAACTCTAGTTCCAGAGGATCAGATGCCTTCTTCTGGCCTCCACAGGCACTGCACACACATGTACATATATTCATGCAGGCAACACACTCAATGCGTGTGAAATTTAAAAATATCCTCAGGTCACATTGTTTTAAAAGTTTAAGTCAGCAAGGATAAAGGCTGAGAACAAACTGTGAATAGTTGTCAACAACCACTTGTTCCAAAACTCGTCTATCATTTTCTTCATGGCACAAACACGTGCAGGAACTCGTGCAAGAACACGTACTTCATGCGCATACACCGGTTCAGGCTCTCTTGCCGTCTCAGTAGCCAGGACTTGTGGCTTCACAGGGACCTGGAGACAGCTTGAACCCACTTTTGATCTTTTACAGAAAGTCCAAGAAGCCTTGGGAAGCTGCAGAGTTCTTGCCGCTTTCCCCCACAAGGTCTGTATACTATTTGGCTTCTGGCCTCTCCTGGCTGTATCTGGTATTGATGGAATGTGCTTATCAATCTCACTCCCGGGAAAACGAAGCCAAACAGCCTGGTACCCTGGTAGCTAAGAGGCTTGTATAAGCTTGTGACATGTCATCCACAAGTGAGCTGACACAGGTTTTCAAGTTCTTATCTGCTGGTAACTTCTATCAGACCATCACTCCACCCCACGTGCACCCGCTCCTCCAGACTCCAGGCTCCCACCTCCACCCCACTCTCTGCTCAGTCTATTAGCATTCACTGATTGACATTACGGCTGAAAGGAATGACTGGGCCAGTGAGTGGGGCCCCCAGATTTAAGTTTGGTGATAAGCTTTGTCATCCCCTGAGGCAACAGCATGGGGTAATTGGAGGACTTTGGTATTGCATAGGCCTGGCTTTGAATCCAGCTTCCTTTGAAGAGTATTTTTAACCTGCCTTCATATCTCTAAACCTGTTTTCTCATCTGTAGAAGGGCAGCTCTCGGCTCCACCTCACCAGGTGTTGGTAGGAAAAAAGAAGTCACAATGGGGTCAGAACTAATATTGTTAGCAGCACCGTTATTGCCCTCAGGATACCACTGGTCACCTAACAGAAACCCAGTTCAAAGCATGCTCTTTTTGAATCTGCAGCTGAGTTGGTTAAAAAACATTTTTTTTTACTATAGGGCACTAGAGAGATGGCTCAGCTGTTAAGAGCGGTGACTAATATTCCAGAGGAGCCAGTTTGATTCCCAGCATCCATATCGTGGCCCACAACCACCTGTAACTTCACTTCCGTGGGATCTAATGGCCTCTTCTGACCTCTGTGGACACCTGGCACCCACATGGCGCACGGACAGACAGGCAGGCCAAACTCCCAAACACAGAAAAGAAAATAATGTAAGAACTAGCCATGGGATGTAGAGACATCAATCCCTAATTTTTAAAGACAGTAGCACAAGGCTGTTGACACATTTCAACTATACTTCTCTCGCTGAACAAATCGGCTTTTCCCACCTTGAAGATGAATGTAGCCAAAAGCAGCTGGGGTCGGTATTTGTGTGTGTGTGTGTGTGTGTGTGTGTGTGTGTGTGTGTGTGTGTACGCGTGTATGCACATATCATGGCATGCATGTAGGTGTCTGAGGACAGCCTGGGCTGTAAGTCCTTGCCTTCTACCTTGTTTGGGACAGAGTCTCTTGTTTTTCTGCTGTACATGCCAGACTAGCTTGCCCGTGAGATTTTGGGGATTCTGTCTCCACCTCACTTCTCCCCATAGGAGCACCAGGATTACAGTGTGGTATTGTATACCCCCAAATATTGTGCATGCTAATAAACTTATCTGGGGGCAGAAATCCATGTGTTCAAGGATACAGACAGGCATGGTGACTCATCATACCTTTAATCCCAGAAAGCAAGCCTTTAATCCCAGGGAGTGGTGGTAGAAAGCAGAAAGGTTTATAAGGTGTGAGGACCAGAAACTAGAAGCATTTGGCTGGTTAAGCATTTGGCTGGTTAAGCATTCAGGCTTTTGAGCAGCAATTCAGCTGAGACCCATTCTGGATGAGAACTCAGAGGACTCCAGTCTGAGGAGATAAGACCAGCTGAGGATATGGCGAGGTGAGATAGCTGTGGCTTGTTCTGTCTCTCTGATCTACCAGCATTGACCCCAATAACTGGCCTCGGGTTTGATTTTATTAATAAGAACTTTTAAGATTCATGCTACATTACAGATGTTCATACTCCGTGTCTAGCATTTATAAGGGCCCTGGAGATCCAAACTCAAGTAAGTCATCATGCTTACACAGCAAACACTGTCTACACTGAGTCACCTCCTCAGGCCTTGTATCAGCATCTCACTAGGAATGTTGGAGGGAAAATAGTATATGTTAATTATATACTTGAGTAAGTTTGCTTGAATGTGCATGCATGTACAGACAGACAGTCACACACACACACACACACACACACACACACACACACAGTACCAAGAGTAGGAGCAGTCAGATGTCTGCGTCACCCAATCTCACCTCTTAAGCTGGGAGAGAGCACGTGGGGCCGGCCATGAGTCAGGACTGAACACCGTAGTCACCGGAGCAGGGAGGCTGGCAGAGTCAGGGAGCAGTTTCTGCTTAATGAAGCCTCTAGGACTCAATAATTGCTTTGAAATCCACACACATTACCAGGTAGTTCTCAGAACTTGGCAAGCCAGAAACCCAAATGCGAGGCCCACATAGGCAGCATCTCTGCACACTGGAGGTTCAGGAAAGGCCCAGAGTCATCTCTCATCCAGCATTGGTGAAGATCCAGCTGAGAAACATATTTTTCCAGTACAATCCTCTGGTCACCTCTAGGAGACACTTAAAAAAAAATCTCAAGCCATCTGGAAGAGTAGTCTAATTTGGGTTTGAGGTGGGATGTGCTCCAAGCAATCCTAGGTACTGGCAGCCTCGCACACACTCTGCACTGGCCATGCCCCCTTGGTTCTATCATTTGGGCAGTTCCCAGAACTCCTATGCATATTGTGGGTTTGTTAGTTTTGCTTCCTTTTTTAAAATTTATGTGTGTATATGTGTGTGGAATATACATGTGTGTACACATGCAGTAGAGGAATATGAGCATGCGTAGAAGCCAGAGGAGTATATTGGTGTTTTCTCTATCCTGCTCTTCCTTGGTTCCATGGAAGAGGGTCTCTAACTGAACTTGGAGATTTTCCTTTCAGCTAGACTGTCTGGCTGAGGAGCCACCCAGGATCCATCTGTCTTCATCCCCCAGTTCTGGGGTTACAAGCATACACAGTAATGTCCAGCTTTTCTTTATTGAAGATACTAGGGATATGAACTTGGGGCCCTCAAGCTTGAGCGGCAAGTACTCTTACTCACTGGGCCACCCTCTCAGCTTCTTTTTCATTCTTTGACACGGGGTCTCACATAGAACTTAAAGGTCTGATCCTCCTGCCTCCACCTCCTGAGTGCTGGGATTATAAGTGCATGCTACCATGCCCCGTTGAGCAGTGCCAGGGCTTCATGCATGCTGGGCAAGCATTCTATCAACTGAACCATGTCTTCAGTGCATGATTTTAAGCCACTAAGTTGAAGGGTCAGTTATCACACAATCAACAATGCAGGGTCACAGAGTTCTGAGCTATAGTCCATCACTGTTTTCATTTATGTAGCTCTTCTTTTCAGTGAGGTTAACTGCACCAGGCTTTTCCTTTTGGGCCAGCTCCCAAATCATGACACAGAGGCCAGGCTTGGTGGCACACACCTTTGATCCTAGCACTCTCCAGGCAGAGGCTGGTGAATCTCTGTGATTTCAAGGCCAGCCTGGTCTACATAGTGAGTACCAGGCCAGCCAGGGCTACGTAGGAAGATTGTGTCTCAAAAAAAAAAAAAAAGACCAAACAAACAAACAAAAACAAAGGAGAAGGTTTCTAAATGTATGATTTGTCCCTGTGGTCATTATTTCTCTTTCATTTCACCAAAGTAGTAACTATCATTTTAAAGAACTATTTCTAATATAAACAACTACCAAAACTGCCTACTGGACACATCTTCAATGAGCCCTGAATCATCCTTGGGTCACGCCAAGGTGCCGTTATCCTTACAGCCTCCAGCATCAATAGACTCCCACAGTCACCTGCCTGTCCCCTGAAATGGCCTTAGTTTGCACAATGATGAGGAAAAAGTATCAGCCTGGCTGGAGGGATCCTCCTGCCCAGAGCAGAGCACTGACCACGGAGGGTGCCAGATTTCCTGGGCAGCTCTAATTCTGCAGATTCTGACTTCATTCCAGATACGCACAGATTCTTGTCAGAGGTCCTGTCCCCAGACAGGGTGTGGAAAATATGGGTGCAAATCTCTTTACACATGGGTTTCCTTGTTTGCATTGATCAACCCATGAAGTGCAGAGCTTCCTTGAAAAGAAGCTGGCGACACACCACAGCTTTATCTTCCACAGGGACAAAGGGCTCCAGGAAGGGGATGCCAGGACAACAAAACTGAATTTCCTTTTCCTGTTTCTCTCTCTCTCTCTCTCTCTCTCTCTCTCTCTCTCTCTCTCTCTCTCTTTCTCTCTCTCTCTTCCTTTCTCCCTTCCTCCCTCCCTCTTTCTTTTTCTCTTTCTCTTTCTCTTTCTCTTTCTCTCTCTCCCCTTCTCCCTTCCTCCCTCCCTCCCTCTCTCTCTTTCTCTTTCTTTCTATTAGTTTTATTTGTTTGTTTGAGCTTTCCAGTGCTCAAAAGGCCCCTTGCTAAAACCCCACACCCCACCCGCAGCCATTGCTAGGATTCAAGCGCAGGCCCCCCTCCCTCCAGGAGCCTTCTGGGTGGCTGGGCATCTCGTCTCTTGCCCTCTTATCTAGCATTCCTTTCCAGTCCTGCCCTGGACACTGTCACGGGTTCCTACCAGCCTTCTGCTTGCTGGTCCTGCTTGCATCATGTGACAGATAGTTACCCGGCTTGCCTTTCTCACTTGAAACTATGGAGCAGAGTCCTTCCTGCGATCCTGGACTATTATTAGGAGGACCGATACCTCCAGCTTCCCACACTACCAGTTAGTGACTGCATTCTAAGCCAGGGCTCCACTCTCCCAAGACAGTGGCTGGAAGGCCGTGTCTTCACACCCTCACATGCAGGGACAGCGAGATAGTGACAAACCCAAGTGGGACACCTAACTAAACATTGGTATCTCTGGGAGTTTGGTCTATTTGGCTTGGTTTTGGTTTTCTATTTGTTCATTTATTTTTGAGGTAGGGTCTCATACAACCCAGGCTGGCCTTGAACTTCTGATCTTAATGGCCTAGCCTCCAGAATGCTAGGATGTGAACTGCCATGCTCACCAAAGCAATGTAAATCTTGAACAGCTTGCATTCTCTCTTGGATCCACTCTACTATAGGGGGAAATAGGTGTCAGTCAAGTAGACAGGGTATAGTGATACACACCTGTACTCCTAGCACTTGGGTAGCAGAGGAGGAGAGGAAAATCTGAGGCCCTCCTGGTCTGTATAGGGAGTTCCAAGCCAATTGTGGCTACTTATAGAGACCCCAGGGATGGCTAATCTTCATTATCAACTTGATGGGATGTAGAGTCACCTAGCAGACACACTTTTGGGTGGTTTGGGGAGGATGTTTCCAGAGAGGTTTAACTGAAGAGAGGGAAAGGCCCATCCTGAAAATGGATAGCACCATCCCACAGGCTAGGGTTCTGGTATGAATAAGAAGGAAAAAAAAAAAAAGATGAAAGAGAGTTGAACATCCCTTTCTGCTTGCTAACTGGGATGGGATGACTGGCCACATCACACTTCTGCAGCCCTGCCTTCCCCACTGTGGGGAACTGCGAGCCAGAATAAACCAGTCTTTTCTCCCTTCAGTTGCTTTGTCTCACAGATCCCCCAAAGAAAGAAACAAGTAATGGGATTCCTCTTCTCCTGCAGGTTACAGATTCACCCGCCACTTGCCACCCAGTGCCACCTGCCTAGTTCTAGAGGCTCCAGGAGGACCACGGTTTTCCTTTCCCATCCAGCCTTTATATTATACGTGGTCGCACACACGGAAGCTACGAATACTGGGTTAGCTGCCACCACCCCAAACCCACACTGCCCCTACCTCCTGTGCTCTTAGTGAGTTTTCCATGTTGGAAGGGTCAGAACAGGAAAGTGCGGACAACTAACTAACCCTCACACACAAAGCGGGGTCCACTGACAATGTGAGTCTCCACCCCCAGCTCTGGTACAATAGGACAGAGGTTATACACTGGGAGAGTAAAACTCTGTGGGGACTGTGTGGGAGGAACTGTCTAGAGCAGAGACGGGAAACCTCTACATCTGTCTTAGTCAGTCTCTTGCTGTGAAGAGACACCATGACCAAGGCAACTCTTACAAAAGAAAGCATTCAATTGGGGGCTTGCTTATAGTTTTCGAGGGTGAGTCCATTATCATCATGGCAGAGATCAGACAGGCATGGCACTGGAGCAGTAGCTGGTGTGGGCTTTTTTGAAACCTCAGAGCCCACCCCCAGTGACACACCTCCTCCAACAAGGCCACACCTCCTAATCCTTTCCAAACTTCCACCAGCTGGTGACTAAGCATTCAAAACTATATGAGCCTATGGGAGCCACGCTCATTCCAACCGCCACACCACCTACAAAACCTGATGTCCTTGTGGATGAGGTGGAGGATGATGAAGAGGAGGCTGTTTGCTCGGTAACATGAGCAACATAACAGAGCAGACAGAAGTTTGACAAAACCAAGGCAAGAGGCCTGCTATGGCTGAGTCAACACTGAGAATCCAGAAGGCCATGTGCATATTCAAGGTCGCCCCACACATAATTTGTGGGGGTGAACTTAAAAGGATTCCCCAGGCCTCATCTATGCTGTCAAAACAAGGTGAAGTTTTGCTTGAACAAGCTGCTTACAGCCAGCCTCTGAGTATATATTCACTGAGTAATAAGTTCCCTTGCCCAAAGGGGCAGCTACTGAGAGGCTGAACTTAAAAATAAAAGTCACACTCAAGCACTGAAGTCTGGAAGACTGGGCATGCATACACAGGACTACAACCTCTGTGGAGCCCTCAGGGAAGCTTGCAAGTTCTGAGCCCCTGGCTGAATGTGAGGCCACGTAAACTTCCTGAACTAAGACAGCAGACTGTCGTCCACACATGCATCCAACAGTAAAAGGTAAGTTTCCGGTTGGGCATGTAAAAAGATGGAAGCCACTGTTCCCTCCCAACAATGACAAAAATAAATCAACCCTTCTTCCAAGGTCTATTAGAGAAGTGAGGTCACATAGCAAATCTTTGCCGGCCCCAAATTGGAGAGACTTCCAAATGACCACAGAGAGTCACTTCTTCCCAGGTCTGTAACCCTCAAGCTGAAACATCCCTAGCTACACTGCCAGGATTGAACACATCTGCGCTGGGTTGATAACATATTGCAGGCTCCTCATGGGCAAGCCTGGGAGATGAAAACTCCAGGGACGGCCAGTTCTTGGGGTTCCCAGACTCCTGTGAATTTTGCATCCTGGAGCTCTGATAGGTTCTCATGGTGATTGTCAGAGAAACCCCCATCCCCACCCCCAGTGCTTTTGGCAAAGAGAGAAGAAAAACCATGTTGAAATACCAAGCACATTCCAATCTTCTTAGCAACTTCTGCCCCCGGGAGAAATGATTTAGCTAGAGCCGGACCAGCTGGAGATTTAGCAGAGCAGAAATGACAGGGAAAAGGGAGACACTTAACTCCAGCTGGCTCTAGCCTTCCGTGGGGAAGAAGAGAATTACTGAATCCCAGCTCCTTCTAACACCGCACATGGACGAGAACAATACCCAGTCCACTCCCGTCTCTTGCCCGAACCAATGGGGAATGCTGAGAAGTACTTGTGATGTCCACAACCTAGAAGCACAGGCTCACTGTGAGACTGATCACTAACCGCAGGCCTAGAGAGTGCTACATCATACCCAGCTCCTTGCCACTGCATTCTGAGAGAGCTATTGGTGACAATTCCTTCTGCCCTAAACATCATATACAACTCCAGCTTATCAAGAAAAGAATTGCAGGGCCTGAAGAGATGGCTCAGTGGTTAAGAGCACTGGCTATTCTTCTAGAGGACCTCGTTCAATTCCCACTACTCACATGGCAGCAAACAACCATTTGTAACTTCAGTTCCAGGGGATCCAACACCTTCTTCTGACTTCAGCCGCCAGGAACACATGTGGTGTACATATGTGCACGGAGGCAAAATATCCCATACACAGAAAATAAACAAACGTGTGTGTGTGTGTGTGTGTGTGTGTGTGTGTGTGTGTGTGTGTACGTGTGTACTACAAACTGGACATATTGCTTCACAGCTGTAATCTCAGGACTCTGAAGTGGAAGGATTGCTGTGAGTTCAAGGCTAGGGTCACAAAGTAGACTCTCTCTCTCTCTCTCTCTCTTTCTTTCACACACACACACACACACACACACACACACACACTATACTCAAAGTAAAAAAAAGGAGATTCTGAAGCATCATGAGTGCTGGGAACTGAATTCTGATCTTCAGTGCTCTTAACTGCTCAGCCATCTCTCCAGACCCCCGGCTTCATTTCTTTGCATATGATTGTTCAGAGGTTCTAGCTCCATTTATTGAAAGACGATATTTTCTCCATTCTGCTGCCTTGACATCTTTGTCCAAGACAGGTCAATCACCTTTACCTGGGTCTGTTTTTGGCTTTCTTCTTTTTCTTTCTTTCTTTCTTTCTTTCTTTCTTTCTTTCTTTCTTTCTTTCTTCCTTCCTTCCTTCCTTCCTTCCTTCCTTTCTTTCTTTCTTTTTTTAAGATTTATTTATTTATGTATAATATATATGAGTACTCTATCTGCATGTATACCTTTATGCCAGAGGAGGACATCAGATCCCACTATCTATGGTTGTGAGCCACCATGTGGATGCTGGGAATTGAACTCAGGACCTCTGGAAGAGCAGCCAGTGCT
The DNA here is from genome assembly GCF_949786415.1 of Peromyscus eremicus. Taxonomy (NCBI): domain Eukaryota; kingdom Metazoa; phylum Chordata; class Mammalia; order Rodentia; family Cricetidae; genus Peromyscus; species Peromyscus eremicus. The sequence continues at coordinate 89,586,722 of NC_081416.1, read as the reverse complement.
CTGAACCACTGAGCCATCTCTCCAGCCCCTGCTTTCTTATTTTTCATCAACACCACACACACTGCTTTAATTACTGTAGTCTTATAGGGTGCATTGTAATTGTAATAAGTTGTATTAGTTTATTATCAGTTGCTGTTGATAAAATACTATGACCAAGCTAACTTACAAAAGAAAGTGTTCAATTAGGCTTACAGTTTCAGAGGGTTAAAGGCCATCATGGCAGAGCAAAGGCATCATGGCAGGAACAGCTGAGAGCTCACATTTCCAACCTCAAGCATGAGATAGAGAGCTTAAAACAAAATGGTGTGAGTCATTTGAGGCCTCAAAGCTGCCCCAGTGACACAACTCCTCTAATAAGGCCACACCTTCAAATCCTTCCCAAACAGTTCCATCAACTGGGAACAGTATTCAAAATAGGAGCTGTAGCTAGAGTTTTCCTGCCTGGCCCACGGTCAGGGCAAATCTCTCTCACCCGCCAGTCCCACAGACACTCAGACCCGATCAAGTAAACACAGAGACTTATATTAGTTACAAACTGTATGGCCGTGGCAGGCTTCTTGCTAACTGTTCTTATATCTTAAATTAATCCATTTCCATTAATCTATACCTTGCCACATGGCTCGTGGCTTACCGGGACCTTCCCACGCGGCTTGTCATGGTGGCGGCTGGCAGTGTCTCCCTGACTCAGCCTTCCACTTCCCAGAATTCTTCTCCTTGTCCCGCCTATACTTCCTGCCTAGCCAATGGCCAATCAGTGATTTATTTACTGACCAATCAGCAACACACTTGACATACAGACCATCCCACAGCACTTCCCCTTTTCTTTTCTTAAAAAGGAAGGTTTTAACTTTAACATAGTAAAATTACATATAACAAAACAATTATCAAGCAAGAATTACAGTTACAATATTAAAGAAGAGATCCTATCTATCTTATATTTGTAAGTTTAAGGTTTTATATCTAACTTATCTTTTATTATAACTAAGGAAAATTGTAAGTATCTAGTCTTTAACCACATCAAAGACCTCAGAAGGATATATTACTACCTGAGAAATGGAGAAGGATATAAGCAACTTTTAGGAGTCTTGTAGGGTAGACAGAGACAGCTGGCAGCCTGGACAGTCATTCAAAGTTCTCTTGTAAAGTTGGGGCATCTGTCTTCAGCCCACAGGCCTAGAGTCTCTTATTCACTTTTCTCTGTGTCCTGTAGAATGTCTGGCAGTTTTCTCTGCAAAGCAGGAACCTGAAGGACCATTTTGTCAAGCAAAGTTCAGTGGTCACCTTTGTATGGGTCCTGCATGTCCAGTTGATCAGACAGTCCAGGCAAGAACAGTTTCTTGCCCAAATGGCTATTTTTGTCAAGTTGAAGATAAACTCCGTATGGAGTGTCTTCGATGCCCATCCTCCTCTCTGAAGTAAATCGGTGCTGTCAGGAGCAGACATGTCTCACTGTCCAGAAAGTCTAAATTTTTAAAACATTTTAAATGCCATATTCTGTAGGTCTTTGAAGTGTTTGAAGACTACCTATCTATCTGAAATATAACTATGTATACCTAGAAGACTTAACTAACATGGCTACAAATATTATCATAGATGACTAACTATTAATCTATTTTTTAATTATCCATTACAATTTTAAATGAGTTACATAAACATAATACCTCAAACAAGAATAGAAATATATATATATACAGTATAACAAAATTAAGTTTAAATTTGTATCAATAAACTAAAATCTATAGCGATGTAAAACATTTTAAACAAGTTGTTACTCTTTAAAAGTAGGTTCATTAATCTACCCTTTCATCCTATCATATCTAAACTATCCCCTTTTTTTCTTTAGAAAGAGATTGTATTTATAATCAACCTGCTTTAAATAAAAATATTGGTTTTTGTCTGTCCCACACCAGAGGGCTCTTCTGATTTGGGACATAAGAATCTCTAAACCATTTTTTTTTTTTTTTGAGCAATATGTCTGGGTTTAGAGGGGGAGTGAGCCAATTCCATCTCTAAAGCCAGCTTGGTATATTTGGGAATTTGGGCGTAGCTTCTCTTACTACTTCCTGCTGGAGGGGGGCGCTGTATCTTCTGGAGCCATTTGTAGCTAGAGTTTTCCTGCCTGGCCCACGGTCAGGGCAAATCTCTCTCACCCGCCAGTCCCACAGACACTCAGACCCGATCAAGTAAACACAGAGACTTATATTAGTTACAAACTGTATGGCCGTGGCAGGCTTCTTGCTAACTGTTCTTATATCTTAAATTAATCCATTTCCATTAATCTATACCTTGCCACATGGCTCGTGGCTTCCCACGCGGCTTGTCATGGTGGCGGCTGGCAGTGTCTCCCTGACTCAGCCTTCCACTTCCCAGAATTCTTCTCCTTGTCCCGCCTATACTTCCTGCCTAGCCAATGGCCAATCAGTGATTTATTTACTGACCAATCAGCAACACACTTGACATACAGACCATCCCACAGCAAGGAGCCTCTTGGGGCCATGCTCATTTTGACCACTACATAAGTGTTTTTGTTATCCATCTTCCACTGTCAGTGTCCATTTTTCCTGTAGCGTTGTATTTCATATCGTGGGTCATTTATCTCTCCACACTAACTTTAGAATCTGTTGGGGCTAAAGAGACGGCTCAGTGGTTAGGAGCCAATACTGCTTTTGCAGAAGATTAGCATTCATTCCCAGCACCCACGTAGAGTGGCTCACAACCACTTGTAATGCCAGCTCTAGAGAATCCAATCCCCTATACTGGCCTTGAGCATCTGCCCTCATGTGTATACCCCTGCCCCACACATACATATTTTAAAATAATAATGTAAATTTTGTTTGTATTTTTTTTTTTTTTTTGTTTTTGTTTTTCGAGACAGGGTTTCTCTGTGTAGCTTTGCGCCTTTCCTGGAACTCGCTTTGGAGACCAGGCTGGCCTCGAACTCACAGAGATCCGCCTGCCTCTGCCTCCCAAGTGCTGGGACTAAAGGCGTGCGCCACCACCGCCCAGCATTTTTGTTTGTATTTTGTGATAGGATTTCTCTGTGTATCCCTGGCTGTCCTGGAACTCCCTCTGTAGACCAGGCTGGCCTTGAACTCAGAGATTGGCCTACTCCTGCCTCCCAAATGCAGGGATTAAAGGCATGTGCTCTAAAGTAAATATTTTTTGTGGTGGTTTGAAAGAAAAATGGCCCCCATAGGCTCATAGGGAGTGGCACTATAAGGAGGTGTGGCCATGTTGGAGTAGATGTGGCCTTGTTGGAGGAAGAGTGTCACTGGGGATGGGCTTTGAGGTTTCAGAAGCTCAAGTCAGGTTGAGTGACTCTCTCTTCCTGCTGCCTGCCACATTGTCTTCCCTATAGACTCCTTTTAGGCTTTCTTTTCTTCCCCACTTCCTTTGGGATGACCTTACTCCTCTCTTTCAGTCTCCTAAGCCCTAAAGGTTGATTTGAGATTTTGCTTCTTTTCAAATGCAGGGTGGCTTGTTTACACTTAACACTGTGGCACATTCTTGTTATTCTAGGACCGGGGGAAGCAGAAGCAGGGTTGCTGCAAGTTTGAGACTGGTTTCCTTAAAATGTGAAAAAGGGAACAAACACTCTTGCAAGAAATAACACCATTAGCCAGGTGGATTAAAGCCATGCTTTAAATCCCTTTAAATCCCAGCACTGAGACGCAGAGGCAGGAGGATCTCTGCGAGTTCGAGGCCTGCCTAGGTCTACAGACTGAGTTCCAGGACAGCCAGGGTTACACAGAGAAACTCTGTCTCAAGAAAGCAAAACAAAACAAACAAACAAAAAAAGGAAGAAAAAAAAAAAGGAAAAAGAAATGACACCTGTATACTGCCAGGAAGCACCCCAGAGGGAGGACAGTCAGGGGACCCCAACAGCAGCAATGAAAGTTGAGGGGTGATAGCTTGTAATAGCAGTACCAGCATAACATTACCTAAATTTCTTAGCTATACCTGTAACACTTTATGTGTCCAGACAGGATGGCTCATGTATATAATTCCAGCACTCAGGAGGCAGAGAAGCTGGAGGCTTGTCATGATTGCAAGATCAGCCTAGATCACATAGAGACCTCGTCCCTAAAGAAAATAAAAACAAAACAAAACACAAAACTGGCAAAGTGAAAAAGCCAGAAATCCCAGCACTTTAGAGGTAGAATCAGAAAGATCCAGAGTTCAAGGTCATCTTCAGCTGTACAGTGAATTCAAGGCCAGCCTGGGCTACATGAGACCTTGTCTCTAAATAAATAAGTAAATGAAATTAATCTCAATAAATTAGTTAACATATCAATCGTGGGCTGGAGAGACACTCAGCAGTTAAGAGCACTTGCTGCTCTTGTAGAGGACCAAAGTTCAGTTTCCAGCACCCATATGGCAGCTCACAACATATCTATAACTTGCAGTTCCAGGGGATCTGACATCCTCTTCTGACCTCCACAGGTCTCTCTCTCTCTCTCTCTCTCTCTCTCTCTCTCTCTCTCTCTCTCTTTCTCTCTCTCTCTCTCTCTCACACACACACACACACACACACACACCACACACACACACACACACACACACAGAGGATACAGGTATATACATGCAGGCAAAACACTCACACCATAAAACAGAATAAATATTTCTAAAAGAAAAAAAAGCAATCAATACATTAAGAAAATTTAGAATTGTGCAAGATCTGAATGGATGTAGAAAAGATATTTGAGAAAACTTAGCTTTCTACAGAAGACTAGACAAGAACTTCCTGAATTCAAGAAACTATCCTTACTACCCCTACCCCTGGAACAAACAATAACAACAACAACAAAACAAACAAACAAACAAAACCCAAAGCCAACCTGCAATGTAGAAAGACAACACCACAGGCTGTGGAAGTATAGGGCATTTGGTGCTCATATATTGCTTGTGGTAATAAAAAACAGAACTTTTTCTACATAAACTGTTTTAAAGGTTTGTATAAAGTTAGACATAGACCAAATCTATGAACTAAGTTTCAGCCTTCTAGGTATTACCCCACAGAAATAAAATTTAGGACTTGTATAGAAGTGTGTGCTTGCTCAAAATTCAACAACTTAAACGGTTATCAGATAGAAGAATAAAAGTTTATATTGTAATAAAATATTTTTCTGGGCTAGAGATATTGGCAGAGTGTTAGCCTTATATACATAAAGTCCTAGGTTCAGTCTCCAGCACCAGGTAAACAAACCACAGTGGTACACTGTAATTCCAGCACTTGGGAGCTAGAGGCAGGAGGATCAGGAGTTCAAGGTCATCTTTGCCTATACATGCAGGCCACTCTGGGCTATAAGAGACTCTGCTCCAAAATGATACCAACAAAACAAGATGGAGATGTAGTTCTGTGGTGGAGTGCTTACCTACCATGTCCAAGGTCCTGGATTCAACCCTCAGCACCATATATATCCTCTGAATAATAAATAACAAACAAATAAACAAACAAACACAGAAATCCGGAAAGTATCTAAAATTACAAAGACTGCAGAGCAGCCAGCTGTTGAGGAGGAGAAGTTTGGCTTTCTCATTACTGAGGGTCTGTGTTCTCTACACAACCGTCTAAGACATTCAATCACCTTTAGGAGGAAAAGTAAGACGGTCTTACTTTTTCCGAGTTTCTAGTCCCTATTCTGCTGACTCTGCTGCTTTTAGGCCCATGGCTGTACCTCACAGCAGAAGTGCCAGAATCATGTGTCAGAGTCCAGAAGGGTACTGCATGGCAGAGAAGTGAAAGAAAGGAAAACTAAGAGACCTGGGGCCCACGACCACATCAAAGTCACGCCACAGTGACCTGTGGACCTCTTATTAGCCCTTCCTGCTTCAAGTTCCACCGCCCCTAAAGAATGTCATCCTGCGGACTCAGACTTTACCAGGTGCAGCATCAAGCAACACTGGAGATTCAAGATAAAGAATTCAGGCCATGCAAAAGCTGGATTTTAACAATATTATTAAGCCAAGTATGGTAGTTCAAATTGTAACTCTAGTACTTGGGAGGCTGAGGCAGGAGAATTGCCATGGATTCCAGTACAGGTGGAACCATAGAATGATATTCTGTCTCAAACAACACCACCAATCCCACTTCAACATTATTAGTGATTTTTACTGTAATGAAGGTAAGGAAAATAATCTTTCATGGAAAATATAGTTATTCAGGCTGGAGAGATGGCTCAGAGGTTCAGAGCACTGGCTGTTCTTCCAGAGTTCCTGAGTTCAATTCCCAGCAACCACAAGATAGCTCACAACCATCTATAATGAGATCTAGTGCCCTCTTCGGGTGTGCAGACATACCTGCAGGCAGAACACTGTGTACATAATAAATAGAAAATGACTTATAAAAAATACAGTTATTCATACATTACATGTATGTTAGTATTTTAACCATCTATCACAAAGCCATTAGTAAAATTCCCATACATATATAATAAGCCAAACCCATCACTGTTGCTATTTAGTAAATTTTAGTCTTAAAAATCATTCCTTTAGGGCTGGCCAGAAGATTCTGGGGGCAAAGGCACCTGCCATGTGAGTCTGATGACCTGAGACTCACATGGTGGAAAGAGAGCGATGACCCCAGAAAGTTGTTCTCTCACACCACACACATGTCCTGTCACGTGTACATCCTTACCCACCCCAAATAAATAAACATAAGAAAAATATTTTAAAACAATTTCCCTTATGTAGCATGAATCTTAACAGTTCTTATTAATAAAAACAAACCTGGAGCCAGGTATTGGGGTGAATGCTGGAAGATCAGAGAAGCAGAACAAGCCACAGCTTCCTCACCTTGCCAATTCCTCAGCTGATTCTGTTTCTTCAGACTGGAAGCCTCTGAGTCCTCATCCAAATGGATCTCAGCTGAACTGTGCTGCTCAAAGCTTAAAAGCTTAACCAGGGCAGTTCCTGGTCCTTAGGCCTTATATACCTTTCTGCTTTCTGCCCTCACTTCCTGGGATTAAAGGCTCACTTCTTGGGATTAAAGGCATGAGTCACCATGCCTGGCTGTTTCCAGTGTGGCTTTAAACTCACAGAGATCCGGATGGATCTCTGCCTCCCAAGTGATAGGATTAAAGGCATGTGTGCCACCATTTTCTGGCCTCTATATCTAGTGGCTGTTCTGTTCTCTGACCCCAGATAAGTTTATTAGGGTACACAATATTTTGGGGAACACAACACCACCACACCCTTAGGAGTTGGGATATAGCTTGGTTGGTAGAGAGCTTGCCTAGCAGTCCCAAGGCCCTGAGATCAATCCCCAGTAGAGCATAAACCAGACATGATGATACACGTCTGTCATCCTAGCACTTGGGAGACAGGAGGATAAGAAGTCCGAGGTCATCTTTGCCAACACGTGAGTTAGAGGCCACATGAGACTTCATCTCAAAAAATATTGATCTGAGACTGTGCCGTGCCTGGCCCTTGCCGTAAGTGAGCAAGAATGTGGTGGGGAGATGGGTGAGAAAGAGAAGCGGAGTGGTTTGTGTGCTATGAAGAGGGGTGGGACTGGAGATGTGATACAGGTGAGGAAGAGCCTGATGTGCGGAGCCTGCACTGCCTCCTGGGACCATGGTGATGTCCAGGCCTGTGCTGCGCCTGGGGGCCATGCCTGGGTTTGTGGTCCTACTGCAGCCGGGGTCTGTGTTGATGTCTGTGGCTTGTGTTACCACCAAAGGCAATGTGGATGTCCGTGGTCTGGACTGCAGCCTGAAGCCACGTTCATGTCCAAGGGCTCTGCCCCTCACGGGTCTCCATACAGTGTCACCAGCGGTGACATGGGCATAGGAGAGCTGGCCCCACCCTTCACCTGGGCAGTGTGGGAGAGCTGGCCCTGGGGGAGAGGATTCAGGACAGCTGGCCCCAATGGTATGAGTGCTGGAGAGTTGGTCCTGCCCCTTGCCCGGCTGGCAGGAGAGCTGACCTTAGTGGTGTGGGCACCTGAGAGCTGGCAGCCTGGCCAACTCAGCTACCAGTCAGGCCCAGATCCAGGGCTTTGAGTTGGCCCAACCTAACACCTTCCCCATTTGTGAGCTGCTGGAGCACATAAAGTGGCCAGTCCTGAGGATACATATCTGTAGGATCTCCACAACTCAGGGCAACAGCAGGATATCTGAGAGGAGTGTCGGTGAGGGTCCAGCATTGATGTTATAGCAGAAACCGGAGGCCTTGAACTAGACTACTGACTCCCTGCAATGAACTTACGCATGTAAAGCTGTTTGGGCCAAAGGGTGTACTGCATGACACACTGCAACTTCTAAAGCCACTAAGATGAAGGACTAGGTGATGGAGAGGCAGGAAAAACAGGAGTGGCATGGTACATGCACAGCAGGCTGCGGTTAGTAGACTGCAGAAGGGAGCAGCTTGTTGCCCAGAGGAGTCAGTGAGATGGGTTTTCCTTTTTTGTTTGTGTGTTTGGTGGGTTGGTTGGTACTTCTTTCTTCTTTTCTTTTCTAATTTTTGTTTTTATTTTCATTGCGGGGGAGGTTACAAGAGTGGAGGGTGGATATTGAAGAACTGGAAAATGAGTGGGGTGGGGGTGCATGATGAGAAATTTCCAAATATTCAATAAAAAACATATTAAAAAATATTGACTTGAGCCGGGCGGTGGTGGCGCATGCCTTTAATCCCAGCACTGAGGAGGCAGAGGCAGGCGGATCTTTGTGAGTTCGAGGCCAGCCTGGTCTACAGAGCGAGATCCAGGAAAGGCGCAAAGTTACACAGAGAAACCCTGTCTCAAAAAAAAAAAAAAAAAACAAAAAACCACAAAACCAAAAAACGAACAAACAAACAAAAAAAACCATTGACTTGAATTTTTTTGTCACGACAGTGTTATTTGTCAATATTGGAAGACTGCATTGATCTTAATCTTGTAAAGTTAGCCACATGCTATGTGGTCCTTCCTTTGTGTGTTATAGTGGGTTTGGAAAATATGAACACAGGGGCTGGAGAGATGGCTCAACAGTTAAGAGCACATGTTGCTCTTACAGAGGACCTGGGTTTAATTCCCATCATCCACATGGTGGCTTTCAACCATCCATGGCCCCAATTCTGGGGGATCCAACAGACATGTGGTGCATATACATGTACACATGCAAACATTTCATATACATAATAGAGTAATCTTTTAAATAAACAAATCTTTTTTAATGTAAAAAACATAAGCAATTGTCTAGAAGTAAATATGACAAGATATTAGCAACATGCAGTTCTGAGTGGTTCTGAGTCTTGGTTATACTACTCTATGTGTTGTGTGGTAGGAACAGTCTTACTTTCTTTTTCTGCTACTAAGTGGTTAGTTTATGATGAACAATGGATGGTTTTTATTTTTCTCTGCATACTTTTCTCAGTAATCTAAAATTTAAAAACATTTAACATTTCCTTTTCTTGAAATAAGAGGTAGAAGAAAACCTTCACAAAAGAAAAAAAAAGAGAAAGAGCTACGTTGAAATGAAGATTTTTGAACAGCTGGTGCTTGTGTGAACCTGTGTAAGCACTCAAATATTTGAAGAAAAACTGACCAAACAGGCCTTGTCAGTCATTCACAGGCCTCTGCAGGTAGCAAATGAGGTGGGATGGGGGTGGGTTGAGGATGTAAGACTTAGGAGACGGTGAGAAAGATCTAGTCACAACAGTACCAAGTGATGTGAGCTACAGGAACACTTGCCTCAAAAAGTTAATCACGTTTCGATAGTACAGAATGCATACATTAATCCGTGTCTGTATTCACAAGGTCCCGTGTGCTGTTGCAGCCTATGTATACAGTCCTGGTCAGCTCAGAGTGAATATTTCCATCTCCTTATTGGTTCTTGGTGTTTGGAGCCTTGAGTTTATCCCATCCAGGTTTTTATAAAATGCACGATAGGTTATTGTGAGCTGTAGTCATATTGTGAGCTGCATATATACTGTGAGCTGCAGTCAGCCTATCACTGTGACTCAATTTGCCCAGTAAAATGTGGTATTTGAGAGCTGATTGACTTGAGATCTTTTGGCATTGACTTTCTTAAAAGTATTACTTTTTATTTTTACTTAGGTAAACATACATCTGTGTCTAGGTACATGTACATGAGTACAGGTGCTTGTAGAGGCCAGTAGAGGGTATTGGGTCCCCTGGAGCTGGAGTTTCAGGTAGTGGTAAGCCAGCCACCCTACATGGGTGCTGGAAACTAAACCTGAGTCCTCTGGAAGAGCAGCAAGTGCTTTAAACCACTGAGCCATCTCTCCAGCCCCTGACATTGGCTTTTTTATTACTGTGTATAAATTGTTCTCACTAATGGGATTTGGTATGATATTTAATCTTGTGCATGAAGGTACACTGATCAGCCCTGCCTGTAACTTTCCTTTTTTGTTTGTTTTTTGTTTGTTTGTTTGTTTGTTTTTTTCGTTTGAGACAGGTTTTCTCTGTGTAGCCCTGGCTGTCCTGGAACTCACTTTGTAGACTAGGCTGGCCTCAAACTCAAAGATCTACCTGCCCCTACCTCCCAAGTGCTGGGATTAAAGGTGTGTGCTGTTTGTTTTTTTTAACTGTGTACTCTCACTGTGTAGCCCAGGTTGGCCTGAGACTTGCTTGCTATGTAGACCAAGCTGGCCTCAAAACTCACAGAGATCCACCTGCTTTCCTGAGTGCTGGGATTAAAGATGTGTGCCAAAATGCCCAGATTCTCTAGTTCTGTCTATTTTACTGTAAATGACAGGATTTCATTCTTTACATGTCTACCTAATTTTCTTTATCCATTCATCCATTGATGAAGATGAGGTAGATTCTTTTCTCAGCTATGTTGGATAGTGCTACTTCAGACGATAAATGTGGGCATACAGTTATCTTTTTGCTATGCTGGGCATTGGCTTTCCTAGATTTTCAGCATTAAATGAAGAAGTGTGTACATAGCATTAAATGAAGAAGTGTGTACATAGACTCAGGGTGCATGTCAGGATTGCTCGCCACTGCATTCTTTGAGGCAGTATCTCTTACTTTAAACTAGGGCTGACCTATACAGCTAATCTAGCTGGCCAGATTGCTGCCTTCCCAGTGCGGGGTTTATAGACAAGGCATCATGCTCATCCAGCATTTGTGTGGATTTTGGGGATCCATACCCTACTCCTCACTCCACACAGCCAGCACTTAATTCACTAAGCCATCTTTTCAGGTCCCAGTGAGTTTGATTTTTGAGCAGAGAAATCAGATATGTTGAGACAAAAATGGAGATTGGTCGAAGTGCAGAGATGGGTTAGTCTAAGCCAGAGGTGAGGGTAAAAGACACGTTATCCCAGGCTAGTCCTATGTCCAGTGGGTTCTGGGCAGAAGAATGGTCTGGTTTAGAGATATGTTATCCCAGGCTTCTCCTATGTCCAGTGGGTTTGGGGCAGCTGAATGGTCTGAGGGGGGTTATTTAAAGTGAGACCAATAGCTCAGAGGACTGATGGAGGAGAGACCACAGTCCTTCAGTGGTAAATCTGTGTTCTCTACTTAGCCCAGGCTGGCTTTGAACTCTAAGCGATCCTCCTACTTCAGTCAACAGTGGCTGTTTCGGGTGTTGCATATAGGTAATAACATTCATATTTATTCTATATGGTAGTGCCAAGTGCTGTGTTAGGAACTGGGGAAGGAGATTATGGTGGCTAAAACAGACAGAAGTCTTTGTAAGGAATTCTTTAAAAAATATTTTTAGCTGGTAGTGGTGGTGAACGCCTTTAATTCCAGCACTCAGGAGGCAGAGGCAGGTGGATCTCTGTGAGTTCAAGGCCAGCCTGGTCTCCGGAGTGAGATCCAGGACAGGCACCAAAATTACACAGAGAAACCCTGTCTCCAAAAACAAACAAATAAAAAAAATTAAAACAATGTGTGTGTGTGTGTGTGTGTGTGTGTGTGTGTGTGTGTATGCACTCACGTGCGCAGGGCATCAAACCCAGAGACTTATGCATGCTGAAGAGGTCTCTTCTCCTTAAACCCCACCCTCTACCTCTAGGAGGTGGGTCTAACTGCCTCTCACTGAATGTGAAGGGGAGTCTAAGTGACTCACTTCTTTCTAGTGAACAGAATATTGCAGAAAAGAAGCTCCGCCGCTTAGGGGGGGAGTAGTGCAGCTAAAAGGACACAGTCTTTTCCTGCTCCCTCCCTCCTTCCCTCTCTTTCTCCCTCCCTCCCTCCCTCCGTCTACCCTTACCCCACTTGCCCATTGCTTGACTTTGAAGTCAAGTCAATATGTGGAGAAGCTCAGGAAGTATGCAGAGTCCAATGCAGAGAGAACTGGGGTCCTTCATAATGGCTAAGAGGTGCCTTCCACATAGTGAACAATCTGGCTATGGACTCCAGACCCAGGCTGGGGAGATGGCTTATTCTGTAAAATGTCTGCCAGGAAAGCATGAGGACCTGAGTTTGGGTCCGCAGAACCTCTGACAAAGGCCAGGCACAGGAGCTTGTGGCTGTAATCTCAGCCCTAGGGGGTTAGGGTACAATGGGCAGAGACAGATAAATCCCTGAACCTCACTGGCCAGACAGAGTAGCCAAATCGATGAGTTTCAGGTTCAGTGAGAGACTTTCAAAAACTATATATAGGGGATAATCATGGAAGATACCTCCATTCTTCACTGGAACACACATGTTAAAAAAGGAAGGAAAGAAAGAAGGAAAGAAAGAAAGGGAGCTTAAGTAGTAAAAACAAATTATTGTTACAAATGCATTTTAGCTTGGAAAGAAGTAAACTTTCTTGGCCACACCCTTCCTCGGGGTTCTACCAGCTCAGAGGACTGGGGACCTCTTTCTCAGGGAGATGTGTCTCAGGAACCCGAGTGGGATGGGGGCTCTGTGGGGGCTCGTACTGTTCTTTCATGTGTAACAAGTTAGCACAGCTAGCTTTCTTTCTGGGGACGCTTGAGAGAAATGAACTTTTTGTATCATTTACCTAGCATAAGGTTGCTACATCTCGGGGTGAGTGGCCCCTGCAGACCAGTGATCCTTTAAGTTCTATGAAGTGCTGCTTTGGGGATGCTGAGAGCATGGCTAAGCATGAAATCTTAGTGGAGCTGCCTGGGTTTGCATTCTTGCTCTGCATTTACTAAGTACACACCCCAGGCCAAGTTATCTTACTTCTCTGATCCCCAGTTTGCCTGTCTGTAAAACAACAACAACAACAATAATAATAATAATAATAATAATAATAGCACTTACCTCAGGGCTGGAGAGATGGTTGAGCAGTTAAGAGTGCTTACTGTTTTCTGTTCCCAGCACCCAAATGCTTCTGCTTACAAGTGTTATAACTCCAGCTCCAGGGGATCTCACACCTCCTTCTGGCCTCTGTAGGTACTGCACTCTCATTAACACACACACACACACACACACACACACACACATAAAATTTAAAATAAAACCTTAAAGAATAGTAACAGTATAAAGGTGCTTGGCATACTGTGCTATTTGTCACAGGCTATGAATATAAATCAGAAGGAATTTGGATTTACACTTTATTATTCTCTGCAACTCAGTTTCTCTTCTGTATAAACTGGGTTAAGAATTTCTACTTTATCCAGATGCAGTGGGGATTAGTTGAGATGGTAAATATAGAAGGCTACGAATGACATTGGTCCATGAAAACTGCTATCATTTTAGTGGGTGGCAGCTGTGGCTTCTGCCCTCAGATGGATTCAACCATGCATAGCCCTAAACTCATAGGTCCTGGTTATTGGCCAGTAAGGAGATGAAGGAAAGTGCAATGCATGGAACAGATGGGTAGAGGATGATGACTGACTTCCTATTTGTGAGCAGGTTCTAGACAGAGTACCCTTAGCTGAATGAGACCTGTCTTGTATAGGTGAGTATGAGTTGTGAACTGATAGAACAAATACTTGTGATATAGCTGGACTGAGTGACTTCCAGGTCCTGGGAAGGAGATGTCTCCTTAACCAGTCTCCTTCCCACCCCTTTTCCCCTCCTCCCCCTTTCCTTTCTTTTCCGTCCCTCCCTCCTCCTCCTCCTTCATCTTCTCCTTCTTCCTGCTCCTGCTCCTGCTCCTGCTCCCCCTCCTCCTCCTCCTCCTCCTCCTCCTCCTCCTCCTCCTCCTCCTCCTCCAGACAAGCTCTAATACTTTAGCCCAGGATTTCCTTAAACTTGTGCCACTCCTCCTGCCTCAGCCTCCTGATTGCTGGGATTATAGGCAGGTGCCACTACTCCTGGCTCCAGTCGAACAGACTTTGTTGAAGAAAAGTTTTTTAGTCTACACATCAAAGAAAGTATGTGTTGAAGGAAGGAGTTGTATAATGTACTGGCCAAGGAATTATAGCACACCACGAATAGCTTTGAATGTTAGTAAGAATGAGAGAACATCAAATCGCCAGGAGCAAACTGGAGTCTGAAGGGTAACCAGCCTGTCATGGGCAAGACAAACAGTGGTTTAGAAATTTTACCTACTAGGTAGGCTGGCTCTGCTATCAGACTTAAAAAAAATTCTTATTTATTTACATATGTGAATGTTTTGCCTGCATGTATGTACACTGTGTTTATGCCTGGTGCCCCCAGAACTGGAGTTACAGACTGTTGAAAGCCACGACGTACAGTAGCCTGGTCCTCTGCTAGAGCAGCTATTGGACTTTATTTGGTGTTGTTATAGGAGATTATCTGGAAAGAAATACTCCTGCCACAGTTTTAAAGCGAAAAATAGTCGTGTATTTTCGAATAGTCTGTCTAGGTGGCTGAGGTTCTTATTGCCAGCCTTTCATATTACTGCATACAAACCAGAAATAATGCATTTGTACTTGACTGTGGTGGACATATATACAGGTGAGAAAATTGTATAGAATTAAACAGATACACACCGATGTGTACAAGTAGATCTGGAAAATCTGCACGAAAATTAATAGCCTGATTGTGATATAATTTTGGCTGACATGGCATGGGGAAGAGCTGGGCAAAGCGAACAAAGAATGTCTCTGTATTACTTTTTACAACGGATTGGGAGTCTTCAATTCTCTTGACATAAACTTTTAAAAATGCTCCAATGAACGATATTTTTGCCTTAAAAACGCTTTAGTAAACGTTGTTTCTAAGCAAATGCGCCGCAGTGAGTCCCACTAGCTTTCCTGAGTTATGTACACTCCGGGAATCCTCCAGCACAAAACAGGCGCCATTAGTTTGTTCTGAAGCCAAAGCTGAAAGAAGGAAGTCCCGGTACGGGAAGGGCTCTCTCCTTTCTGGGAAACTACGGACTGCAACCGGCTCAAGCTGCCAGCATGTCTGTTCCGGCTACCGTTAACTTTAACCGAGTTTCTGAAGTACTGCAGTGTTGCCCACTCCAAAAAGAGTTCAAACCGTTTATGATTGACCCTCACTTTTTCCCTAAAGGGACGGCCCGGAAAGACTTTATTTTTTATTTTATTTAGCCGGGTGCAGGACTTCTGTAGAGTGCAACTCGCAGCACGGCAAGCGAGAACTCTGGGAGGCTCCAACCTTAGTCTGCAAAGCCTAGGATTTGCGCGATCACCATGAACTTGGGTAAAGCGAAAGGGCTAAGGGAGGAGTGGCGGGCTGGAGAAGCCGCCCGCCTGGGCCTCAGTTTCCAGAAGAGCAATCTCCCCTCTAACCCGGGAGCGCCCGTACCTGCGCGCACCAAGAGGGGGGAAACTGAGGCACAGCAGGCAGAGGCGGGCACGCCCGGCATTCGCAGAGCCCGGCCGCCCCGCCTCACACCGCACAAAGACTGGAGCGCGCGCTACGCGGCCCGCTCCCCCGTGGGCGCCAAGCCCCGCCTCCCGCTCCCCGCCCCACACACATGACGTCACCGCGGCGGCAGGCCCCGCCCCACCCGGCCCCGGCGGCATGACGTCACCGAGGCCCCACCCCTCCGGAGCGAGTTCGGTCCTGGCGTTCATTTCATTCCTGTCCTCATTCCGCACATTCTTCGCATCGCTCGCGCCGCGCCGCGCCGCCCGAGCCGAGCCGAGCCTCCGCGGCCCCGCCGCCCGCCGCGGGCGCCCCCCAGCACTTCGCACAGTCGCTTCCAGCCCGCGGGGAGTCCGCGCGCCGGGGCCCGGGCCCGGGGCGGCCGCGGCGGGGCGCAGGCCATGCGCTGACCCCCCAGCGCGCAGCGTCGCCCGAGCGCGGGCAGCTGCCCCGGCGCGCCCTGCCCGTCCCGGGAGCCGGCGAGGCCGGCCTGGGACGGCCCGGCGCGGGAGCACCGCGGGGAGTACCGGCTGGAGCAGCGCAGGGGCGACGGCCCAGCGCCCCGAAGTTTGCCGCGCCCGCTTGGGCGGCCGAGGTAAGTTGCGCGCGGGGCGGACGCGGGGGCGCGGGCTGCCTAGGCGTCACCGCGATCTGCGCTTTGTGTGCGGCTCCCGGGGCTCTCGGAGGGGAGCGGCCGCGCCGCCCTGCAAGTTGGGCCGCAGCCCCGCGCGGCAACAGGCGGCTCCGCTCCGCTCTTCTGCGCGCCCCTCTCTCCCGCGTTCTTCTCTCTCCCGCGCTCTTCGCTCCTTGTCCTGGAAGCGCGGAATTCCGCCCGATCGCGGGTGGGGAGAGCGTCCGGCGCGCAGTCTACAGCCTGCAGCTCGGCGACTCCCCCGGCGCCCGGCCCCTTCGGGGTCCGCGCCGACCCGGGCTCCTCCTCCCCGGAGATGAAAGAGGGCTCTCTCGCCCTTGCCGCCTCTCCAGCGCTGCCGCCGCCGCCGCCGCCGCCGCTCCAGTGCACATTCAAGTGGAAAATTTTCAGGAGTCAGCAGAAACATTGTGTCCAAAAAAGACTGAGTCGCAGTTACCACCAAACCCGGGAGCCGACTCTCCCTGGAAAACTTGCCCTCGGTAGGAAATACTGGGGGATTTGTTTGTTTATTGGAGGAGAAACGATCCCCAGGAGGGCAGAAAAATCTGGGGACACTTTTAGCCTTTGTTCGCGGCAGCACCACTTGTTTTCGAAGTCCAGAGGCTCGTTTGAAAGAAAGTTGAACTTCTAGGAGTTTCTTTTTTCCTTTTTAAGTGGATTTTTTTTTAAAACCAAAGCTACATTCTAAGTTGAAAACAATGAGGGGCTCGCATTTATCTTCTTCCCACGAAAATAAAACCCAGACCACAGTTTTCCTCTCTTTTTAATCGTCTTTCTTTTTAAAGATTTATTTAAAGTTGAATGGTGTCACCCGTATAAAAATATTTATGAAACAATGAAATACCAGCCACCAGCGTTTCTCAGGAGACTTGTTAAGTTCTTAGAAGCTGTCTGTGATTTACAGAAATGCAAATTGATCTCAGTCAGCCCTGGAAACTTACAGATATTCCAGGAATCGGGAGCGTAGAAAGGCCGGGTTTTAAAATAGCGCATTTGAAAGGAGCCGAGGTCCTTGGGGCAAAAAGGTCTGTAAATACGATCAGATTTCAAAATAGTGAAAGGAAAATATTTCAATTCGTACAGATAATGCAAAGTAACAGAACTCGATCTCCTCTCCGCCTTGTGGCCTGGATTCGTTCTGGAAGTTTAGGTGCTCTGGTGGCTTAGGGTGTGCTAAGTACCTGCAGGTGGTTCCCCGGGTGGACAGATCCTTCCCGTTAGGGAGCCGCGATCTACCCGGAGTCAAGGGATGGCTTGTCTGTGCAAGCCTGAGCTCTTGGGTGGGGGCTAATCTGCCTTGAGACTGGGGCTGGAAATAGTCCTCAGGCTGCACAGACTGCCAGGGGCTTCCGCCTTTCAGCTTAGTATGCGCTTTTCTGTGAATAGCAGGATCTTTGGGCCCAGACACATCTGAATGCTTATAAGGGTCCGACTTGGATCCAACTTTGGTAAGAATCTTTCCTCTTTAGAAGGAAACAGTAGAGCCAGTTACAGCACGGCTCTGAGAAAGACAAATGCGTTTAGTTGAACCTTTGTCAACAGCAGGGTTTTAAATTGTTGATGATTTTAAGGGGGAAAGGCGTATTTTTCTAATCTCTGTATTTCCATAAATGGTCACAAGATATTTTTGTGTAGTATTTCTTTGAATGTGCAACTGTGCTGGACTCTAAGGTTTCAGGTTTTCAACAGTTTGCAGTTCTTTTATTTGTTGTTGGTATAAAAAAATGAACTGATAAGCTGTCTCCGTTACTGGGTCTTGCTGATGTCCTCAGTAAACCATTTTATTTTCAGTTTAATGGCAAGTATTGTTGAAACTGCAGACTTAAGGAAATATTAGAATACTTTTTATTTTTTTAAACAAGTTTGAAACAAAGCCAGAGAGACACTTTGCCTTTACAAAAGAGTTAAAAAACGGGGGGGGGGGGCAGAATTTTTGTGTGAGTTCCTCCTTCCTAGGGTTCTTTATAAACTCTAGAGAACACTCTGGGATTATTGGAAATTTTGTACAAGCAAAGGCCAGGATTTATGTATATAGTTAGTGACCTTTAATCTGAAGCAGGCGGACATCCTAGCGTAGTAGTCTGACCCAGGCTGCAGGAACTCTGAATGAGTAACTCTTGCTTCTACTGTGGGACAGTGTCTGCTTCCCACACAGCACTGTGAAATGGTGAGGGTGGGCTTGCAAGGGTCACCTGGTGGGGAGTCAGCTTTCTGCCCCTCCTGCTTTCTCCCCCCCCCCATTTGCTGCATACAGCTGGAATTATATGTTCACGTACTCACTTTGGGTGCTGGCATCTTCTGATTAGGGAAGAAGACAGAAAACTAAGGAAAAAAATGTATTTTAGTTCAGTAGTGCATAACCAGTTTTGATTTTAGTTGGTTCTGATAGACACAGAAGCAAATGTAAGAAGGCACATCTTCATGGGACTATCTGGGGAGGAATATGCGTGGTATCACTGGTGTCTAGACTGTTTGGCAACATATTGTCAGTGGACACGTATATAACAAGAGCAGTTACAAGAATGGAGACCCCAAGCGTGAGACGGGCCATTAGCAGCATTAGGGAGTTGCCTGCTTTGGAAATGGATAGATCCTCTCCGCCCCCAATCCATGGCGGTTGTACGAGAAGAGCCTGAACATCTGTAGGATTGTTTTCCCTCTTTAATCTCATGTGTTACGGGTTAATTGTGAGTGAGCATAATTACACTGCTCGCAAATGGAAATTGTGATGGTGTTTTCTCACTCCAGAGGTCCGTACAGATAACCGTACATGATCTGTAGGCTTAAAAATGATGACCATAGCCCTTGTTTTGAAGCTACCATTTTTTGCTACTTCATTCTGTTCTCCAATAAAGGGAGTGTGAAAGCAGAAAAAAGTATATGTATTTCTGAGTAAGAGCTGTGCAGAATCTGTTGTGATAAAACTTTGAGTAGGGTCTGCGCCCCCCTCCCCCAGGTTTAGGCCAGTGCTCACTACAGCTTTCTCCCCAAAACTGCAAGAAAACATCGGTTTTTTGTTAATCAAGGCAGGCCCAAGAGCTTCTCTTTCAGAGTTCGGTGACTGGAATTGCAGGCTGCTTATGCCCTACTTCTGAACTCAGCAAGAAAAATACATTGTTGCTCACCCGCATTGATCAACATAGGGTGTGCTTGGCTGTCTGGGCATTGGTGTTAGCTGCCATCATGTTTTGTAGCTTCGTGTTGCCTTTTCTTAGCTGTAGAGACTTTTAGCTCATCTTATTTTTTAAGTTGGAACCTAAATCATGTAGTATTGATATGCTTTGTTTCGTATTCATTAAAGTATAAGATCAAGCAATCAGGTCTGTCCTTAGCACCGTCTCAGAGCTGGGCTGTTTGATTTAGACCCTGTTGTGTGGCAGCTATGGTGCATATCTGAACAGGGTATTCCACCCTGCTGGCTTCCAGGGCCTAGTGTGTAATGCTGGAATATTTGGGTCTCCATTTTTTGGAGGATTTTTATTTAGTTTCAAAGCTGTGAACCTAGTTGCCAGTCCTTCGAGGCTCTCTTTTATGGGCTTCCTTAATGCTGTCCCATGTTTGAACTTGAGGTTGAAATGTGATCATTTCTTCAGAAATGTTCAGTCTTTGCAGTGGGGCAGAATAGGAGAATCTTGTAATGTGTATTTTTTTACTTGCTCCAAGTGAATGGTAAGCCTTGGTTTTGCAGGGCAGGGATTGGGTCAGTGTTTCCCACAGGGTGGGTTACTCTCAGATCCCAAGTTCCCATTTTGTTCACTTCTGCAGTTGGGTATCTCAGGATGGTTTCCTCAGTCTAGGGGTGGGGATAATGGACACATGTAGGTCTCTCTTCTGATTGGACAATGGGAGTGTTCTCCAGAGAAGCTGTCTTTTCAGTTTTGTGGCAGCCCAGGGGAGGATTGTGCATCCACCCACCCCCATTTCAAGCTGGTATTTGTTATCCTGGTGCTTTCTACCTCCTTTCCATATTCACTTTAGTTTTTCAAGGCTCTTTACTATGATTTCATTAGCTTTTTTTTTTTTCCCCCTCTTTCTGAAGCAGGTCCTATATAGCTGATTTTCAGTTTACTGTGTAGCTGAGGATGATCCTGAACTCGTGATCCTCCTGCTCTGCTGCTCAAATGCTGGGATTACAGGCTGGATTACACCATTACACCATTCTGGGTTTATACCTTTGTTTGGGATTAAACCCTGGGCCTCAGGAATGATAGGCAACCCCTGTAACAACTGAGCCACATTGTCAACCCTGTATTAACTTTTTGTTTGTTTGTTTGTTTTTCGAGACAGAGTTTCTCTGTGTAGCTTTGCGCCTTTCCCGGAACTCACTCTGTAGTCCAGGCTGGCCCCAACTCACAGAGATCCGCCTGGCTCTGCCTCCCGAGTGCTGGGATTAAAGGTGTGCGTCACTGCTGCCCGTCTTTTTTTTTTTTTTTTTTTTTTTTTTTGAGATAGGGTTTCTCTGTGTAGCTTTGGAGCGTTTCCTGGGACTCACTCTGTAGCCCAGGCTGGCCTCGAACTGACCGAGATACACCTGCCTCTGCCTCCCGAGTGCTGGAATTAAAGGCGTGCGCCACCACCGCCCGGCCCTGTATAACTCTTTTTAATTAGGAAGAGAGGGTGTTGGAAACGAGCTTAGACTTAAATGTGAACTAATTTACTGATGAAGATGTTAAGCATCCACCTCTACAGGGGGACGTTCTGGGGACTTCTAGGATCTGGCAGCCTTATGTGTACATGCAGAAGAGGACTGTGGCACTGAGCTCTGAGAATACAGGACAGTACTGATAGATAAACTGAAAAACTGCGGCTAATGGTGGGAAATGTTGATTATGTGAGAACATACTGAACTTATATTCTCTGGCATGAACTTTTAAAAAAAATACATCAACTGTATTGCCTTTTAAAAATATAGGCACAGCTTTCTAATTATCATAATTCAGTTCAGCTTTGCTCTTGGATGGAGTTCAAGCATAATCTCAATTTAACTTGAAAGGATTTTTTTTTTTTAATCTGAGAATGTTTAAGAAAATTTGAGAAGTTCGTCCAAGACTGTTTTGTCCACTTAGGTGCGGAGATGGTGGCGGCCAGAGGAAACCAGTACCCGTTTGCAGTAGTTCTGCTGTGAGTACTGAGAGAGCCTTCTGCCTCCATTTTTTGCTTTGAATCACCTGGAGGACCCGCGTATTAGGCAGTTTTTATGTCACCTGATGCTCCAGCTGCAGAGTTGTCACTGCAAGCCAGTGTCTTTTCTCTAATGTGTAGCCATTTAGATAAAAAGAATATTTTATGATCATCTGCAAAGATAGGAAGATAGGAAGACACCTAGAATGCTTATGAATTCATTTGACAAAAGACCTGGTCAGTCTTTCATGCCAGCCTAGCCTTTGGAAAGTGATACCTGTTTGTCTTCCTGACACCTTGATTTCCTGATGGCTTTGACAGCATCCACCCCAGGGCCTCATATCCTACAGTTTTTCTATGACCTTGCTATCGTTCTCAAGCAAGATGAAGTTGATGAAGAAAGGACGACTTAGCTGGCCGATTCCTACTGCCGAAGAGCATGGAGAACCTTGCAAACCGAATGACTTCATTTGCTCAGGCTCTGAAGAACTGAATTCACTTCCATGGTGGTGGAATAAAAGGAGCCAAGCGTTTTAAATAGCCACTCCCCGAGGCCTGCCTGGCCCAAGTGTGTGTGTGTGTGTGTGTTTTTTTTTTTTTTTTGAGAAAAGCGCATTGTCTGCTCTTGCACTAGCTGGGAGCCTGCCTGCTCACCCTCCCCCACCAGCCATGTTCCAATTCTGAAGTTGACATCTGCTTTTCTTGTTCACCTGATCTGTCCCCACTCACAAGCACATATGGAACACACACACACACACACACACACACACACACACACGCACACACACACACGCATTCTGCAGGTAGCCCTTGTGTCTGACATGAAGTGTGTGTGGTGTGTGTTTGAAGTCTCCACCGGGGGAAACACAAAAGCTAACAGCACAAAATAAAATGTAAACACCGTAGCCGCCGACATGCCTCTGCTGCTGGGCTTCTGTCCC
Organism: Peromyscus eremicus; assembly: GCF_949786415.1. Lineage (NCBI taxonomy): Eukaryota > Metazoa > Chordata > Mammalia > Rodentia > Cricetidae > Peromyscus > Peromyscus eremicus. The sequence continues at coordinate 89,564,353 of NC_081416.1, read as the reverse complement.
ACGACGGTGCTTTCTGGGCAGGCGAGCCTATTGTTGTGGCAGCAACAGGCAGCAGAAGTTGGGGCACCATATGGCCCATGAGGGCCTCAGATAAGCTGTCTAGTGAGTCAGCTTATCAATAGCACTTTGATATGCCTCATTTTCAGATCACCCATCACCCGGCCTGGGGTGTGCTGATGCCCAAACCATTGTGTGAGCCCACGTTTCCTTTGGAAGGATCCCTTTTGGTCCTTTCTCCTCTGGCTACCTCCTCATCTCAGAGCCTCTCGGAGATCCTGGTGGTTAAAGTCAGTTCCCATCAGCTGAAGGGATGCTGGTACCATCCTAAAGTCCTCAGGTGTTGGCATTGACAGGCTAGCAGACATCAGGCTGTCAGTGCTCCTTTCTTATTGGCGGAGCCAAGAGTTCCCCTAATTCAGAGCTGGCTTTTGTTTTAAGTACCGAGGAGATAACATTGCTGCTGTTTCTAGTCTGATAAGAGGCTTCTGTTATAGATCCAGAAAACCTCCTGAATTTTCTTTCACCTTCATCACCAAGCGCAAAAAACGATTGACATGTCTGTCTGGAAGGGCTACCCATGGTTTGGGAACGGGAAAGTGGCTGCTTTTCATATCCAGCAATTGTTAGGAAATGCTTCTAGACTATTACTCAGGTGTCCAGCAAAAGCTGAGTCCAAGTCAGAATCACCCCGTTGGTGAGTGGCTGGAGCCGCAGGGAGGGCTCTGTGCACACAGTGGATGGTTTAGGAAGCTTGGCCATGCACATGACCACTGGGTTTTCAGCCCCTGGGCAGATGTTTTTTGCCTCAGTTACACATGCCTGGGAAGCCAGGGTGAGAATACCCCATCACCTCCCACCTGTATGTGCACACCCACCCTTCAGGCCCTTCATCTGTTTTCACATTTTGACACTTGGATTTGTAATTGAGGGCATGAAGACCCATTTAGTGACTGATTCACAGTACTTCCTTCTGCTTCATGCCCAGGTCAGCCTCTCTACTCCTGCCTATACCATGAACACCAGCTGTAGAGACTGAAGGGCTGGACTCCTTAGTGTTCTGATTCTAAAAGGCCTCTGAAGACGTCTGCTCATGGGAGGGGACCGTGTTGTATTTGTTTCTCTTTTTAGCCTCTGGTGGAGTCAGGGTAAGTGGTATCTCAGTTATTGTGAGGTTGTGTGTGCCTAGGCATTTAGAGAAATCTTTGTGGAATTAAAAAACAATGTGCACAAGCCTTTTAAAAATGGTTTATTATTATTGATTGTGTGTGTGCCATCTTACTGGCCCGCCTTTTTGTACAAAAGAAGCAATAAAACAATCTGGACCATCGTCTCTGTGTCTGGCATCACCAACTCCTTGGAGAGTCCCCCAGCTGTTCGCAGATGTGATTCCCAGGGCTTCCTGAGCAGATTTCTGCTCTGGTTGCGGAGGTTCTGCTGTTTGAGCAGGGAAGGCTCTAGAGCCTCTCGAGCTGGAGCACTTAGGGGTCAGGAGGGTGAGAGCCCAGCAGCGGCGGCAGCAGCGGCAGCAGCAGCGGCAGCAGCAGTGGCAGCAGCAGCTCTGCATCAGACTCACAGGAGCCAGGTGCTCAGCTCTGTCCTCAAGCTTCTTCTCCATTCATCTGGGACAGTTGTGCGTGCCCCTGATCTTTATAGAGCTGCTGCTTGAAACACTGTGCCTTTAAACAGTGACAGCGACTTGGCGGTCAGGAAAAGACAGCCAGTGAGCCATCTCCAGGCCCCTCCAGGACAGATGCACAGAGAAGTAGTGAGGAGCTGGTAGGGAAGCATGTGTATCGAATTTCCTGAGTTCTAAAGGGCAAATCTTTATTGTATTATTTTCACTTTTGTGATGCTAAGCATCACCCACTCACACTCATACACACACACACACTCACTCACTTTCTCTCTTTCTCATGTATTTCCACTAACATCCCCAGCCCAGGAGGTGTTTTTACTTTTAATTTTCTATCATATATCTCACTCAGGCTGGCGTAGAACTCACTATGTAACCTGAGGATGACTTTGAACTGACGGCCCTGTTTCCATTTCCTGGGATAATGCTTCAACATGCCTGGTTTGTGGTGCTGGCAACGGAGCCCTGGGCTCCCTGCAGACAGGCAGGCCCTCTACCAACTGAGCCTTGTGGCTCCAGCGGGCTTGAGTGTTGTGGTGCTGGGGTGTGTGGGAATGGGAGGATCGTGGCAGGCCTGATCTTCCATGTGACCGAAGACACTCTTCAGAACCTGAGACAGTCGTCACAGAGGCAGTAGTAAGCACACCTAAGAATGTCACATCACTAAGGGTGAGATGGTGTGCAAAAGTCTGGACTTTGGTCATTCTGGGCTGTCTTGGCTACTGTGACCTTAAGCAGAGTATTTTTTGTTCTTGGGCTTTGGTCTTCATTTAGAGTTTCCTCCCCTCTCTTACCCCCTCCCCTTTTTTTAGGGTAACATCATGTCCCCCCTCCAGGGTTTCTCTGTGTAGTTTTGGCTGTTCTGGAACTAGCTCTGTAGAACAGGCTGGCCTCAAACTTGGAGATCTGCTTGACTCTGCCTCTGAGTGCTGGGGTTAAAGGTGTGCACCACAGCCGGGCACAGCAGGGTCTTTTTATATAGCCCAGTTTGGCCTGGAATTTGTGATCCTTCTGCCTCATCTTCTGGAATGCTTAGGATTACAGACTAGTACCACTGTGTCTGTCTGCCTACCTATTTGTAAATCTGGTGAGAAGGCCCCCAGAAAACCAGGATCGTATGCAGGCAAGGCTGAAGCAGCCCTGCTGTCTCTACCTTCCAAGCTTGGAAGCACACTCCCCTGTGCAGTGAGTGGAGGAATCAATCCATCAGTAAATACATAAGAGTTGAAGTCCCCTTTGCCAAGTGGTAAAAAAGAATTAAATGAAAATTCTTCAGAAAATACGTAATTTATATCTGTCTAAAAGAAGAGCCTTTTTGAGGCTTCCATCCTGATTCTGAGCTTGGTGTCTACAAGTTCTTTTCTTTGCTGACTGTTGGAAGGGGCCTTTTCATAGGGAGACAATGCTCTAGGGGCTTGGACCTGCCTGGAACCCCGTGGGGTTCTGAGAGCACCTACCTAGCCTTGGGAGGCAGAGAGGGTCCCTGTTCATGCCTAACTGCATTGCCCTTCTTGTAATTTTAGTTTTTCAGACGTGGTTTCACAAGTGTAGCTGTGGCTGGCCTGGAACTCACTATGTAGACCAGGCTAGCCTTGAAGTCACAAACTCTGCCTCCCCATGCCTGGCCCTCTAGAGACTGCTTAAGGCAGGCTGCCTGCCTTCTGTTTCCTCACCTGGAAGATGGGCTGAGGCATTTTGGAGTGGCGGGTCCATACTGCAAGAGGGGCTGCCCCTAGCTCCCTGGCTCTGTGCTCCCAAAGACCACAGACTGCCCCGTTGGTCTCTGCTCTAGTAAACTCCCCGTTTATTGGCGTCAGGTACATTTCACATGATAATTCAGGTGCTTGTGGGGGCGGGGGCTCAGCTTTTTTCTCTCTTTTTATTTGCCGTTTGCATATTCAAGAGGACAGGACATTTGTTAGCCTAAGTGATGAATGCCTAATTCCAGGTATCCTGGATAAATGAGCCAACTCCTTGGGAGCCTACTTGCTTTTTTTTTTTTCCTTCTTTTAAATTCTTTCACAATTTCATGTGGGTAGTTTTTTGAAGTCAGCTGCTCCTAAACTGGTCCTGCTTTGCTCAGATTCTCAGTACAGTTCAGGGTGTGTCGTTGACCCTGAGTTTTTAGCCACTCTGGCTGAACAGTTTGAGTAGTTAAAGCTTGCTCTGTGGGAGCCTGAGCCAGGGACCACCTGCATTTTATCGGCTTCCTTTCCTTATCTCCTAGGAAGCCGTGCGTGGAAGGGGGTACTACTCAGTCAAGTTTCCCAGTCTGAAAAAGTTAAAACTGAAAATGTTGCAGAGAGAGAGAGAGGTGCTGGAGGGAAGTTTTTGGAGGTGAGCAGACTGACAGCCATCGAGATTTCAAAACTTGCCCCAGCCCCAGCCCCAGCCCCAGCGGCTTTCCAGAAAGCTAGTGTGTCGTATACTTTCAGAGGTTAAGTTTTACAACGTGTGAGCTGTGTCTTCAAAGTAATAGACTCAGGATCTGGTCACTGCACTGACTGGTGTCTGGTGTACCCGCTGCCACATCTCATGAATTTTGGTGGTGGTTCAGGCGATTAATATTTAGACCTAATGAAAGGAGCTTCTATCTGTTTGCCTGGTTTAGTGAAAGGAACAGGAAGAACCAGAAAGGTCCCTTAAAGGGACCCATAGGAGTATTTCAGATGGAGCATATAGGGTTGAGTGTAGCCCAATGATAGAGCTCTGGCCCAGCATGTCCAAGGACCTGGGTTCATCCTAGCATAATCTGAGCCCTGGGAATCAGAAGCAGGCAGATCTCTGTGAGTTCAAGGCCAGCCAGAGCTATATAATGATACTGTCTACAAAGTACGGGAAACCTTTCACCTACTAAGTGCTAGTAATGTTACTGACTCCTGAATGGCAAATGCTCTATGTAGTTACTGATTAAATTTATGTACATGTTTACTTATTTGAGGCATGGTCTTATGTAGCCCAGGTTAGCATCAAACTTGCTCACTGTATAGCTAAGGATAGCCTTGAGCTTCTGACCCCCCTGTTTCCACCTCCTGTGCTAAGATCTAACCCAGGGAACTAACTGTGCCTGCTGGGTAAGCACTCCACCGGCTGCTCTTAAACTTGAAGGCAGCTAATGCAATGAAGTCATGAAGGATCAAGTAGATGAAGTCACCCTGGAAGGCACATGGGGCTGCTTGCCCATCATGCCCAGTATGTAAGTTGATGTAAGGTGGTGGGGAGGGAGGAGACTAAGCCACTTTGATTGACAGCCCAGTTTTCAGACTCTGCTCTGCCTGGTTTTCTTGGTTCATGGGGCCTTTCCTCTTCCCATGTCCTCCAGTCAGACCCTGATTGTCTTCCCCAGCACTGTGGCCACTGTTGATAGTTTCTAACACTTGCTCAGTGTGGCTTGCCTTGGCACTCTGTTTTACTTTCAGAATGCCCCAGTTCATAGAATGTGCTATATGGCGTTTCTAATAGGAGATTGGCCGACTCCTTATTATTGGGCAGAAAGGAGAGTGTCTGGACAGGACGCCTGTGTGGCCTTTGGTGTTTAGCTTTGTGGTCTTGTGGAGAAGGAGCGAGGGCCGTTGGTCTGCCAGTGCCTCCCTCTCTTCTTAGGAAGACTGCTGGTGTCCCACACACATGGGTGGGGGAGGTGGGGTGGAGTCTTAGAAACGTTTGGAAGAAATCTTTGTCCGAAACCAAAAGTTAGTTGAATCATTCAGTCCTAGTGGGTCTTTTTGTTTGAGACAGGGTCTCAAGTGTGGTTTCGCTGGTCTGGAACTCTCTACGTAGATCCAACTGGCCTCTGAACTCACTGAGATCCACCTGCCTCTGCTTCCCTAGTGCTGGGATTAAAGGCGTGCGTCGTCACAAGTGGCTCTGCCAGGGCTGCTCCAGCTGTGCTGTCCAGCTGTTCTATTCAGTTCAGTGTCTTTGAGGAGCCCAGGGGATGTGTCTTCATTGGGGCTGTTGACTGAGAGAGGGGCGTTGAAGGTACTCTAGGAGTTTGGGGCTTGGTCCCTTTGCTCCGGTGTGCTGGGAAGCCTCTGCTGTTGCTTCTTCTGTGGCCTTGGCACATGCTGTGGATGGGACTCAAGGCCCCACACCGGCCAGGCAAGATCTCTGCCATGGAGTCATGCCCCTAGCCAGCCCCAGGGCTTTTAGATCTACGATGATGTTGGGATGCCTGCCCCTGGAGCTGCTTGGGTGTGTGAGAAGTCCAGGAGCCCACCACGTCCATACTGTCCCTCCAAAGCCAGCTCACCCCCTTGACCTTTTTAGTTGTGATAATTCCTGGGCTTCCCAGCAGGAATTGGGGGAGGTAGGGAAGGTAGGGACTGTTTTAAGCCGGTTCTTAAACACCAGTCATTTAAATGTAAATGCTCCATTTGTAATTGAGGCCCAGGAAGCTCAGAGAGGTTTAGTAAGCTTCCCAAGGTCACACAGCCAGTTCTTAGATATGCAGGCTAACAAAGGGTTTAGGATTAACTCACCTGTCAGGTTTTATTGTGGAATTTGAATGAGTTAAGATAGGGTGCTGTGGAAACAAAGAGACTCCTCTGTTAATGATTTTGCCTTGGAAAGGGGGTGGTGAACAATACTTATCTCTGGCAGTTCCATTTTCTCTATCTTGAGTATAAACGTTGCCGAGATCTTAAAACAGTTGGGTGTGGCCCAGGGAAGCTTTCCATTTGTTTGGCAGGGAAAGAGCAAAGGTCAGCTCTAGCTTTTGGCTTTAGTCTTCAGGACTGTGAGGACCTGGGACTGGCCGTTGGAAGTGAGAGCATGGGGTCTGTCTGCTGCCTGTGTTTTGTAGGGGGAGGAACAAGTATGGTTGGGAAGCTGGAGACTGCTCTGCCCTGCGGGTCTCTGGAGGGGTCCCCTCAGTCCCCTGAAGGCTTCTTTATGCAAATAGATCCTGCTAGGATAGCACTCTCTCAGGTGACCATGATTTCATTTCTTGATGGATTCCACCCTCCACCTTCCCACCAGGCCATCACCTGCTTCTCAGAGGCTGAAGTTTGAGATGGGGTTGGGAATAGGTGGTATTTATCTTTGATACCTTGGTTGCTTTGAGAGAGAGAAATGTTGCAACTGTTTCCTCTTCTCTCCCTAGGTGGTAGGTGGTGGTTGGGGTCCCTGGTCGATGTCTCCCCCCTCCCCTCCCCCGTTACAGCACCCGCCCCTCCCTGTCCCTTTCTAGAAGCTTCAGCTTTGGAGCTTTGGTGTAACAACCCTCCATCAGCCTTTTTTACTATTGTGTTTCTTGCAAATTCACCTAGCAGGATGGCTTTGCAGTCGCACCTAGTTCCAGGCCCTTTCTGCCAGTGACAACATGACCCAGGCCAGGCACAGTGTCATCTCCTGAGAAGTGGGGAAGGAGATAGCGCTCATGGGGGTGAGGCCCATGAGAACATAGACGGCCCTCAGGAAGCTTCTGTGTGTGTCCCTCTAACCTTGAGAAAGCTTCCCGCTCTCTCCACCCCAGGTCTCAGTCCCGCCAAATAAAACCTTTCCCATGTGCCTCCTCTGCGGGAAGGGTAAGTTTCATGCTTCCCAGCTCTCCTCTTTGCTGGACTTCCTGCTCTTGCCCCACCCCCTTCACCCTTTCTCCTTCCTTCCCTGTCTCTTTCCCCCTTTTTAAGACAATTATGTTGCTGTTAGCCTAGGCTAGCCTCAAGCTTACATCCTCCTGCCTCTGTCTCCTGAACTCTGTGGTTGCAGATTGCCGGGCCTGGCTTTTCTGTCTCGCGCCCCCCCCCCCCCCACAGAGACAAAAAGACACACCACACAGGGGGAGAGAGAGACAGACACATACACATGGGGAGGGGGAGAGGCAGAAACGCACATACACTCATGGAGACACACCCATGGAGACACACAGGGACACATACACCACACTCTCTCTCCTCACCAAAAATGGCCATGGGGAAAACACTCTGCCTCCTCCTACTGTACTGGAGTTCTTGGCTTATAGATCACAGCACTCCAAAGTGTTTTTGCAAAGACAACTAACTCATCGTGATTTTCATCAGCTGCTGCACTGTGGAGAGTTTGGCTTCCGCCATCTGACTAATGTTTGACCCCAGCAGCCTCATTGATCTTGAGGAATGCTGTTCCTTACCTGTGCCATGGACATAGCTGTGGGCTTCTAGGTTATTTCAAGGATTGGCATGGCGCCTCCTAAACAATGTGATTGTAATTAGGACTGTGGTTACCGTCACCCTGGAGCTGAGTGCTGCCCGTCTGATCTCCTGTCAGACCTTCCTGTTTCTATTCTGTGTTAGATTTCCAGACTTTATGTCATGAGAAAGTGCAGCCTAGCAGAAGGCCGGGAACCCCCGAAGAGCCGTTTCCCCTCGGCAGCAGCCCTCTCTTGGCCCCTCTCCTCCAACCCTGTCTTGAAGCACTTCTGGGTGCCATACTGGTTCATCTATGAAGGCTCTGTGTGTGTTCATACTGTGATTGGGGTGCGTGGGGCTGGAGAGATGGCTGTGTAGTTAAGAGTGCTTGATTGCACTCTGAGTAGAGGACTGGAGTTCTGTTCCCAGTACCCCTTTCTGGCTTGTAATTCTAGTTCTAGGGGATCCTATGCCCTCTTGTGGCCTCTGCAGGCACATGCAAGCCCCCCCCATAACACACACACACACACACACACACGCGCGCACACTTAAACATTTTAAAAGACATCTTAAACCCCACCAATCTTAATATCACAATCATGCTGGCACCTTAATAATTGCTTAGCATTGCTACTGAGAGCGCCTCGATTGCCTCATAAATGTTTTCTCTAGTTCATTTGTTCAAATCAGGGTCCAAGCCAGACCGACAGGTTAGGCTTGGTTGCTGTTTCTTAAAACTCTATAGGTTGGGGAGATGCCTGGGTGGGTAAAGTGCTTGCCACACGAGCAGCATCAGGACCTGAGTTCTGCTCTTTAGAAGCCACATACAGCTGGAGGAGGCAGCACAAGTGTCTGTGAACCCAGCCTTCCCACAGCGATGTGAGAGGTGGAGACAGCTAGCCTGGAGCACACACACCAGTGAGCCCGGGCCCCTGCCTCAAACAGGAAGGTAAGGACTCCCTCCATGACGTGTGTGCGCTTGTACTTTACACATGAACTCTGTGTGTGTGTGTGTGTGTGGGGAGGGGGCACGCCCCAGGGTTTTTTTCATTGTTGGCTCCATCTGGATTTTGCAGCTGAACTACATAGTACAGTTTATCATGCTCTCCGCTCCCTGCTGGATTTCAGCAACTGAGAGTTTAGACCTAGCAGCTCTTGAACCTTGAGTTTGATCTGTTTCCTGTTGGTTTAACTTTTAAAAAAAATTCTGTGTCTGTGTGTGCTTGTGTGTGGGTGTGTGTGCCTGAGGAGGCTGGAGGCATTGGATCTTTTGGAGCTGGAGTTACAGGTGGTTGTGAGATGTCGATTGTGAGTAGGATTGCTAAGGCATCTCTCCATCCCCCAGTTGTTATTATTATTATTATTTTTTTTGGACACACACAAAATGTCTGCTCTGTCTCACAGTGGGACCACAATTGGTTACGCTGGCTGCCTCTCTCTGGTATTTGATGAGGACTTTGCCAATGGCTACTCCATATTCCTACTCCATATCCTCTATTTCCATTCCTTTTCCTTTGTTAGAATAGTTACAAAGATACTTTCCCCCACTGTTCAACCTTGCCTTCCAGTTAAAAGGAGGACGGTGTTGCCACCAGCCCCAGGCCTTACTTAGGCAAGTGTCTGCCAGTCTGCTGTAGCCCGCCATGTTGTTGTTTTGTGGTTTTAGGTTTTCAGATGTGTATAATCCATCCTTGTTCCTCGTTCATGCCTATTGTTGGCTGGCAGTGGTGGCTTCATTGCCTCCCTGTCTTTTTGTGGGGACCCTGTGCATCCTCGATGCCTAGTCTCCTGTGCACTCTCAGGTTTACTGAAGTGTCTCTGCAGTTTCTGTCCCTCCTGTAGGAAGTAGTTTGACGTCACACTTGGTTTTAGCTACGTCTCTGATACACTGTGCTCCCGTTTGGAAGTGGACCCCACCTACAGTATCTAAGAATTTTCTATGTACATTTCCCTTGCCTGGCCCCCTCCCTTGGCTCTCATTCGCCACTTCCACACATCTGCTGGTCACCTTGTGTTTTTCCTGAAGAAAAACTCTGGTCAGGTGCAGTGGCATGTGCCTAGAATGCCAGCACTTGGAAGACTGAGGCAGGAGGATGGCCGTGAGACCTGCCTGGGTATATAATCAGCCCCCCCCCCCCCATATTCCCCACGTTGAGGACTAACCATGACTGTGGCTCATGGTTTGTCTTCCCCATGTTTTTCTGTTAGGTGTCTCACCTCCTGTCTACCTAACCAAGGCACGCCTCACTGTTAATGGTTTTTCACTCTTTTGGGGGCCCGCCACTCAACTCCCAAATAAACCACACACAGGGGCTTATTCTTAATTATGAATGCCCGGCCTTAGCTTGGCTTGTTGCTTGACAGCTTTCCTTAACTTTAAATTTTCCTGTTTCCCTTTACCTTTGGGCTTTTACCTTTCTCTATTTCTATATCCCTTTCTTTCTTTATTGCTGATGGTGTAGCTGGGGTGGCTGGCCCCTTGTATCCTCTTCTTCTTGCTCTTCCTTTTCTCCCAGATTTCTCCTTCTGTATATTTCCTCTGCCTGCCAGCCCCACCTGTCCTTTCTCCTGCTTTGCTATTGACTGTTAGCTTTTTATTAGACCATCAGGTGTTTTGGACAGGCACAGTAACACAGCTTCACAGAGTTAAACAAATGCAACATAAACAAAAGTAACACACCTTAAAATAATATTCTCCAACACCTCGCTCCATGTTGATTGTGTCCTGCATACGGCAGGCTATATTTGAAGATGCTACTAGGGTCATTTGCATACATATGTTCAGTAAATATTGGATTAAGTGATGAACCCTCTGTTCAAAGTCTTTAAGATACAATATATTTAATGTTTTGGTCATTTAAGGAATTTATAACTAATATATTATTTTAATAGGTTAAGTAAAAGTTGACTTTATAGTTCCCGGCAGATCTCTGTGGAACACAGCTGTTGTTTTACCATCGTGGGAATGCACACCCTATACGTCAAAAAATGAGTGTGTTTTTTTTCTAACAAGGCTACTACTAAATTTATTTTTAGTTATTCCTGCCTCTGCCTCTTGGGCACTCATGCCCATGTTGGTACATCACTTAGGCAGAAGACAGACAGAGGTGGTGGTGGCCAGAAGACTCAGTTTTTCAAATACCAGCCATAGTCTCTTTAGAATGGCATTTGGGCTTTCAGCCTTAGCGGATACTTTCTTGTTTTGTTGGCCAAACAAAGCCCTGTGCAGTGCAGCACAGCCTAGAAACAGCGTGAGTGAGGAATTCCAAATTACTGTTGTCTTGACTCTACTGAGCTGACCTCCTGGCCTGGGAAACCATGATACACATTTGTTGTCCCCTGCTCTGCCCCTCTGTGCTGTGAGTGCAGGATTGTGGGGCTTGTCTCCACTCTTTGCTCCATGTGTACCCAGAGAAGGGCACGGAATCTTGTAATTCACAAGGCAGGCCTCTGAGCCTGCAGGAAAGCTCGGCGTCACAAAGGGAATTTTCCTCACTGTCCTGTGCCTCTCCAACACAGTGGAAGCTTCAGGAGGCAGTGCTGTGAGAGAGAACTCTGGATGGGAGCCACTGACGTCGTGTCAGTAACTCTGATGGAGGAGCCCCGCAGAGGAGCGCCTGCCAGCCCCTGTACTTGGGCCTTCCCTAGTCCCCTGTTCTCCTCCACACTCCCCCCGTCCCAGCCTGTGCCCATGTCTTTTCTTCTTGCCCTTCTTTCCCTCTGTGCTACCCAGCTTGTGTGTAAATCTGTAAGTGCCTGTGGAAACCACTCTTGAGACTTGCCCTGTGCCTCTTGTACTGCGTTGGTGTTGGGGAGGGGACTCCAGGATCCACTGGTTATTGGGCATGGAGGTGAGAATTCCCCCCAGTGGACTTCTCTGTGATGAATAAACTCATGGAGGTCTTTATGGAGCGTCCAGAAGTGCAAGGTCCCAGTACTATAACTAACAACTTTTCAATTTATTCTTTGACAGTTTCATACATCTATAATGTATTTTGATATACGCATCCTCTGTGAAACCCTCTTAACACCCTTCATATTCAGGGAACCCCCTTCTTCCCAACAAGCCTCTGCCTACTTTGGTGTTTTTTTTTTTGGATCCACTGAGTTTAATTAGGGTTACTTGCATGAATATAGGAGATTAGGAGATGGGGTGCTGTTCTTTTACAGAAGTTGCTCATAAGTTCTGGACTGTGTGTTTGCTTGTGTGTGTGTGTGCATGGGTGTACAAATGTGTACCTCCCTGTGTGTACATGTGCACATGTGTGCCTGTGTGTGTGTGTAGAAGGAAAGTGAAGTCTGTTCCACATGAATGGGAATAAAAGTGCAGTCTTCCTGCGTGCACAGGAGTCTTTATTACCCATTGCTCATTGGTCAGCTAGTCTCCGGGTCTCTCTGTCTGTTCCACCCAGCCATGTGCTTCAGCACATCTTAGGTATATGGAGTCTCAACCCCACACGGGCCTGAATTAAAATATTGCTGTGCTAAATCTATTTTTACACCTAGGGGAATGATATCTGAAAATAACCCTATCCCACCTGTTCTCCACTTTGGGGTAGTTGGGTTGATGTCAAGGCACACTCTGTGGATTAAACTCTGATCACCGGTTGCCATGTGATGATGTCCTTCACTCTGCCTGTCTCTGCCTGAAGAATGGTAACCTGGTGTCCTGTTTATTTTGCCGTGAATAGTCATTTGCACTGTAAGAATGGAGTGTGCCTTCAGGTTGGTTTTGAAGTTCCCCAGTCTTAGGGTCAGAAAGATATTAAAGGCAGTATCTTATCCATGAATCATGGGATGAGTCAGTTCCTGAAACCACTACAAGCCTCATAGTTCTTGGCTACAAGTAAAAGCAGGAAATCCAGGCTTCAACGACTTCCTTTCCCAGTCCCAGCCCCGGCTGTAGCGGTGGGGAGGTTCCGCTGCCTGCATGGGTGTCTGAGGAACAAAGGCTCTCAAGTCAATTTGCTGAAACTGTTTATAATTTGTGGTCTTGCTCTGAATCTCAGGCTGTATTGGCACTCCTTGATTTGCTGTGGAGCCCTGCACAGCCCAGCCCAAAAGGCACAGGCTGAGTCCCCAGAATCGCTGCTGCACACTCCAAACACATGGTACCAGGGAGTCCTCAAACCTGAGGGCTCCGGAGCAGAGTTCTTTTGTTTATTCCCCTTGTGGGGGAGAGAGAGACTGGACACAGAAACACAGACACAGAACAGAGGGGCGAGGGAGAGAGGCAGACAAACACTCTCCCTACACTTGCTCTTGCATGCGCACACACACACACACACACACACACACTCACTCACTCACTCACTCACGCGCGCGTGCGTGCGCGCACAAGCAAGCTCTCCCCTTGCAAAGTGGGGGAGGGGGAAGGGAGGTAGGCCTTTTTGCCCAAGCTCTGGCCTGTGTCCTGATTTTTCCTGCAGTCGACTTCCTAACGCCACAGTTTTTTGTTGCAGTGTTTCAGGCAGTCTTCCAATTGTTTCTTGCTAAACCACACTGTTTTGTGAACTCTCTTGAAGGAGTTAGGGAGAAACGTGCAGTGGCTGTGTCTGGGCGCCTTGGCTCTTTCTCTTTCTCTGCACAGCCAGAGCCATGGGGGTGCCAGGCAGGCTCGCTGTGGCTGTGTGTTAGTGTGCTAGGACTTCATTCCCAAACTTCAGAAAGCCTTTGAGTAATGGGCTTGCCCTTTTCATCCTTCTCCTCTGATGATTGGTGTTGGTTGCAGATTTTGATTTAAAAAAAAAAAAAAAATGGACCTGAAGGAGTAGTCTGTCCTTGGAAATTCTGATTGGATTCTAAAATTAGAGTGGGTCAGCAGGCCAGTAAAAGCCACCGAGCAAGGGAAAAACCCCGAGACGTGGAGCAGCTCTGGAGCATCTTTAAGTGGGGACTGTTTGCAGCTCATCCCCAGCAGCCGCCCTGAAAGGCCAGATGCTCTTTCAGTCTCCAGAAAGAATAAAATCCGGGCAAACGCAAAGGATTTTATTTTATTTTTGGTGTTGGGGACCAGAACCCACGACTTCCTGTTTAGCATGCAACCTAACATGCAGCTGAGAGGACCACCTTATGCTTTTTCTGTCACTTGTGTTTGGGGTGTGTAAATAATTTTTTGTCCAGATTGAAGGACTCTGATGGACTTTGAGAAAAATGGGCTTATTTGATCTTAGAGGTTCCAGATACCAGCCTGGCACGTGACCCCCCCCTCCCCCCTTAATGTGGAAACCATTATGAAAATGTAGGAACGGTAGAGGGGCTTTTCCCTCAGGTTGCTTGGGTACTGAACTGAGATTCAATCCGTTGTTATTACTGTTGTCTTGCATTGATCGGAAAATGCCCCCTCCCCCCTGTAGATTCAAGGCTGGCATTAGAGACCAAATCTTTGTATTGCTTACTGTCTGTGGACCTAGTTTTTCAGTGGGCCAGGAATTGATTCATTAATTAAAATCAATTTAAATGGATTTGTAAGCCTCCTGTAACAGATTATCGTATTAGCCACCTCACAGAGCAGCCCATGATCTGTGAGGAATGTGCTTGTTTCTTTAGGTGCAGTAGACACAGAAGATGGACTCTGAGAAGTCCAGTGGTTGTTGTCAGGATGGGGCCTGACCTATAACCTCTTTGCCAGACATCTTCCTAGCAGGAAATTATCCCTGATACTGCTCTGAGTGTTCCAGCTTTGTGTGTCTTGTATGTTTTGTATATGTTGTTGTTTTTGTTTTTGGTATTTTTTGGGTGTATATCTTACATATTTTTTTGGTCTCTTGTGTGTGTTGTCTGTTGTATGTTATGTTTTGTGTGTCATACTTTTCATGTGTGATGTTTTGCGTGTCATGTTCATTTTGCACTGTGTGTGTATGTGTCCCTGTTCGAAGGCTTCTAGGACATTTAGGTATACTCGTCGGGATCTGCTTCTCTCTAGGCAAGATTCTTTCTGAGAACCTTCGTCTAAAGAGACAGAGGAAGCAGAACCAGATTTCCCATTTGATAAGAAATGGTCCCTCACCAGCATGCAAGCTAAAAAGGTATCTACCGGTCTGGCAGTGGAGTTACACTCCTTGGACGGATGATACAATGACAGGAGGGACGCCCTTGTAAAACATGGGCTCACAGCAGGGTCGGGTTCCTCAGCTGCTGTCATGCATGCCACTGTTTTTCGCAATCACACCTGACAGGTAGATGCTTTCAGTAGAAGACCAACCTTTCCTCTGATGTTAGGATCAAAGTGGCCACCTGACCCAGGCTGGGTTAACTCTGCTCTTGGGGCTTAAGGTAGAGTTCCCAGCTTCTTTGATGCTCACACAGTAGTGCTCAGGCAGATACTCTTCAGGCAGATGCTACCTGGGGAGTAGGTGTCTAACAGACACATGTGTTCAGAGAAGCATGGGTGAAGCTGGGTGGCCGAGGGGCAACACAGTGCTTGTGCAGAGGACCAGAAAGACCTTGGGAAGGCTGGCATTTCCTGGTGATTTTCTGCTTCCTACTGCGTGTCTTTCAGGAGAGACTCAAGGTGTCTGGTAGACCCGTTGCCTCAAAGTGATCCTGTATCCTCTCCCTACCCCTTAGGTGAGCCCGGGTGGGTTCTGCTCATGGAAGCTGTCTGGTCAACAGTTGTGAGGAAATGTGTCCTGTGAGTGCCTTGGAAAGGCAACTTCGTGAGTCAGCACCTCCCCAAAGCAGTTCTGTCTCTCCTTGTTCTCCACTTGCTCTGAGTGGCATCCTTGAAGCCCCCCCCCCCCTTATTTTCTTAACAACAAAGAGATTCGAACCTCACTGATACCCGTTGCCAGTCTCCTGCCTCCCTTTCTTCTGCTTGTCCACACTGGGGGTTGAGGCTGTGTAGAGTGTGAGTCAGAGTATGCAGCAGGTGAAGACTTTTCCCAGCTGGCCTTGGGGCACCGTAGAGTTCCGGTTAGCTGAGCAACTGAAGAGGTGAGCCAGGTGTGTCGTTAGACCTGAGCGTCCTGCCTGGTGGCCCCTCCCCTTTCTCTCCATCTCTGAGCAATGTGGAAGAAATGTTCTTTGGCAAGTGCTTGTCTGTGATCAATTGTAGAACTATGCGGTGCACATGCTGAGGCTTTCGTGTCAGAAAGTCTTGGAAATCAGTGAGTTTTACTAGATGAAGTTATCCACAGCAAACGCCGCTTTCAAGGAGACCAAAGATCTCGAGGAGCCCGAGAGGAGAGTGGAGATAAACAGGGAGGAGGGTTCATAGGCACCAAAGACCTTCACTCTGGAGGCAGAGGCAGGTGGATCACTGAGTTCCAGGACAGCCTGGTGTACATAGTAAGTTCTAGGCCAGCCAAGGCTACATAGTGGGAGATTTAAACCTTTGACATAATGGAGTAAAAATCATTTATTCATTCACTTATTCATCCATTCATTCATTTTCTTGTGTTGGAGATTGAACTCAGGGTCTTCTTCCTTGGCACACACATGCACACCCATGCACACCTGTGCACACAGACAGACAGGCAGGCAGACAGGCGCGCACACCCCCCTACCTATCCCTAAAATATTTTTCAGAAGAGATTTAAAAACATCTCTAATATGGCTAGGCAGTGGTGGTGCACACCTTTAATCCCAGCACTTGGAGGCAGAGGCAGGCGGAATATGTAGTTAGTAGACATAAATTTGCCACACACACACACACACACACACACACACACACACACACACCCCTCTGTTGGTGTCTTACAAATTTGAAATTGTTTAGTTTGGGCATGATTTGACATTGTGCTTTACCTGTTTTGCTCATGAAGTTTAGTTTTACATTTAAAAGTGGAAATATGTTTTGTATCGAGTCGGGCAGTGGTGGCGCATGCTTTTAATCCCAGCACTCAGGAGGCAGAGCCAAGTGGATCTCTGTGAGTTTGAGGCCAGCCTGGTCTACAGAGCGAGATCCAGGACAGGCACCAAAACTACACAGAGAAACCCTGTCTTGAAAAAAAAAAAAAAAAAAGGAAAAAATCTGGATATGTTCTGAATCGAGTGTGGAGATGGGGGAGGCTGTAGGAAGAAGTTACTGGGTTCCGGGGTGTGAGGCTCAGGCTGCTGTGTTTCTAGCCCGTTTAGTGCAAACCCAGCTGAGGCTTAGGCAGTGCTTTGCGGCATGCATAGCTTTTTTTTTTTTTTTTTTGTAAGTTAATTAATTTGTTCCTCACAGCAGCTTGGCGTCTTGTGTGTGTGTGTGTGTTGTGTGTGTGTGTGTGTGTGTGTGTGTGTTCGTGTGCTCACAGGTGTGTGCTTAGGTGCACATGGACTCCAGAGGTTAACATTGGGCATCTTCCTCAGTCACCCTCCATCTCATTCTCTGAGGCAGGGCCTCTCACTAAATTGGAACTTGGATTGGCCAGTGCGGCTTGCCAGGGAGGCCCCGTGAATTGCTCTTTTCTGCCTCTGCAGTGCTGGTGTTACACGTGTGTGCCGCAGTGCCTGGCTGTTTTAGGTAGGTACGAGGATTCACACTTAGGACTTCATGCTTGTGGGGTGAGGAACACCTCTGCTGTGCTTTCTTCATTTGTCAGCTTTTGTGTGGGGAAATTGACCCGGGGTCGGGGGTGGGGAGCGGGGGGGGGGGGGGGGTGGAGTTGAGCGAGAAGAGTCTGATGAAGAGAAAGGGATCAGGTAGGTTTGGGCCATACTGGAAAGCATAAGAAAGAGCTGGAACAGGCTCATAGGATGATTTCTGCTGGTTTTCACAACAGGCTCACCCAGGAGTGGGGGTGGGGACAGGGCGCTGTTCCAACTGTTCACATCTGATTTTCTAAGTCAGAATCTCCAGGGGTGAAACTTGGAAGCTTCAATGGTCTAAGGCCAGGTTATTGTGTGGCCTGCTTAATTCTGACCCCGTGTATCTCGTTATCTGGGTACCTGGCATAGAGTTTAGCTGCTTGACTTGTTCCCTTGTTTAGAAATGTAGAATCAGACACTACCTGACTGTGTCAAGTTCAGGTCTGTTGGATGCTTGATTGCCTCTTGCTGAGATTCCAGATGATCGGGGTGTATTGGGGTTAAAATTTAAGAGCCGTGCTGTCTAGAAAGTGCTCCAGGGATGCTCCAGATGGAGAGCAGAGAGATAATACATGGCTCTTTCTAAATGTGTTGTTTCCTTGTATAATTTATCCGTGCACAAACTAATTATGAGTCAGGTTATCATTTCTCTTTGGGTCTGTGTGTACATTTAGACTTTCCTACTTTGACATGGACAGATGTCCTCTACATAAAATATGAGACCAGAATGTGCTTTACATAGTTGGATATGTATAGAATATTTTTGGATGCTGTAAGGAGTGAGGTTGGGATCTAGACCTGATGGCTGGCCTCCCACAGAGGTGACATCTTCTCCCCATTGACTTCCTTTATGTGACTCTACACCAATTTCAGTATATTCTATTTTTGTTGTTGGTTAATTACTGTAGCTCTGTAATATGTTTATTTAGTGTATGTGTGTGGGCAAATACTTGCCATGGTGTATGTGCGTGCGTGGGTGTGTTTGTGTGTGCGTAGGTCAGAGGACAACCTGTTGAAGTAAGTCTCTTTTCTTCCTCTGTGAGTCTTGAGGATTGAACTCAGGTTGTCAGGCTTGGCACCAGGCTTTTTATTTTTTAACCAGCTCTCAAGCTGTCTGGCTGGCTGGTGCTGTCAAGTATTTTAATATCTAACAGTTACTACTATTTCTTTTAAGTTTACATTTACTTACTAAATTTTGGAAATAGCTTATTTGGGTAGAAGATTACAGAAGGTCTTTTATTTATTTTGATTAGCCACTACCTGCGTTTTTTTTTTTTTTTTAAATTTTTTGAGACAGGATTTCTTTGTAAGCCTTGGCTGTCCTGGAACTCACTTTGTAGACCAGGCTGGCCTCGAACTCACAGAGATCTGCCTGCCTCTGCCTCCCGAGTGCTGGGATTAAAGGCGTGCGCCGCCGCCACCACCACCGCCCGGCTCTCCCTGCTTGTTGTATCTGTCTGTCTGGCCGCTGCCTGGCTTCTGGCCCTAGGTGGGTCCCTGTCTTTCTTCCTCATTCTCTTCTTCTCTCTCCTCATATTTTTCTGTCTGCTCACTAGCCCCCACATCCCTCTCCTGCCTAGCTATAGGCCATTCAGCCTTTTATTAGACCAATCAGGTGCCTTAGGCAGGCAAGGTGAAAAAAATGCAGCATATCTTTACATAGTTAAATAAATATGGCACAAATGTAACATATCCTTACATGTTAAACACATGCAGCATAAACAAATGTAAGAAACACACCTTCACATAGTTAAAGTAATATTCTGCAGCATAAACAAATGTAACACATCTTTGCCCAGTTAAAATAATATTCCACGACAATCTGGTAACTCTCAAACTTAGTCTAATCATGATCCCTTTTCACCCAAGAAATTATTTCGTGCTCTGGGACTATAAGATGGGTGTGTAGATCAAACACTGGCTGATAAATGCTGAGAACATTATTTTGCATAAATACATAGTACCAGATGATGGAAGTGAGACTAGAGAGATGGCTTAGCAGTTAAGAGCACTTACTATTCTTGAAGAGGACCTGGGCTTGCTTGGTTCCTAGCACGTACATGATGGCTCACAACTGCATACAGTTCCGGGGATCTGATGCCCTCTGTCTTCTATGGGCACCTGCATATATGTGGCACACATCTCACATAGCTTACACGTAATTAAAATATTTTTTTTAATGGCAGAAATATATTTAGGGCTATTTCATCTCAGTAGCAGATTTTATTTATGTATGTTTTTTTGAGACGGGGTCTCATGTAACACAGGCTAGTGTTGAACTCCTTATGTAGCCAAGGATGGCCTTGAACTTCTGATCCTCCTGACCCCACTCTCCCCACCTCCAGTTTCCAGTGCTGGGATTTCAGTGGTGGGGAGGAGGGTCATGATTTCTAGTTATAAGTGGTTTGAGGTTGAAACCCAGGGATTAGTGTTTGCTAACCAAGCACTCTACCAACTGAGCCATGTCCCCAGCCCACAAACAGAAATTTTAAAAATCAGAACTATACTCCAAGGTATACTTTGATACTCACATGCTGACAATCTACAGTACAAAAGTGTTGCATTTGTTTTCTGTAAACCATGATGTTTCTACAAGATTGGGCACAGTTCAATAAGAAATCAAAAACAAACACAAAACCCTGTGGTTCACGGTATACAACAGCCTCGAATCTGAACTTAGGTGTTTCACACAGCATCTTTGGGGTTTCATCATGCACAGTACAAAGTTCACGTGTTGTGTGTTTGGAACCAGGGTTGTTGTATGTCCTGTGTTCCATCGTGGCTGAGTGTAGCCTGAAGCATCATGGGTTCATTACATACTTTGTTTTGAATTTTTTTTTTTTGGTAGTTGTGCTTTCAGAAAGTTTATTTTTGCCAATTTTTGGTGACTGCTCACATTCATTTGCTTGACTGTCCCCATATTGAATCTTGACCCACAGTTTATAAATTGTGTTCTGGGAAATTTCTAGCATGTGGATCCTCCATGCACCTTGGTTCCCAAAGGCTCTAGCCATGTAATTGATCATCAGTGACCTGTGGAATTATCTGTCATGGATCCCAAACGAATTCTCCACACATCTTGAGATTGTCCTGTCGTCTTCTTGCAGATACTCCAGTTTTCTGCCATTAAATCAAGGCCGGATGTGGTAACCATTGTTTCAGCGCTCTGATGAAATTCCTGAGAAAGCCTCAAAGAGGAAAAATTTATTTTGGCTCAGGGTTTCAGTGGGTTATGGTGAGGCAGAAAGGTTCATGGTGGAAGGGTGAAGCAGAGTGAAGTTGCTCACTTCCTGCTGGCCAGGAAGCAGAGAGGGTCCAGAACAAGATACAGCCTTCCTTTACCTAGGCCCCACCCCTGAAACTCATATCATCCCTCTGAAGGCCGGTGGACCATCAGTAGTAGGTCAATAGATTGAGAAGGTTGGAGCCCTTAGATCTAGTCCCCTTTCAGTGGCTGCACCCACCAGCCGGGAAGTCTTTTGTGGGGATGCTGCCACCGAAACTGTAACAGTGAGAGTGTTTTCAAGTATGATGTTTGACAAAAAGGCATGAATTCATTGTGTAGAGTAGAGGCTGAAAGTTGAGCATAGTCGGGGCCATTGGGAAGAAATTCGGTCACTTTGTGTTTAGAACCATCTTACTTTCAGATTGTTCTGGAAAGCCAGGTGGTGGTGGTGCACACCTCTGGAGAGACAGAGGCAGGCGGATCTCTGCAGGGCCAGCCTGGTTTACAGAGCACGTTTTAGGACAGCTAATATTAACACAGTCAGAGAAACCCTGTCTCAAAACAAGCAAACAAACAGACAGACAATAGACAGATTGTTTTGGTATTACTAGTTGTTTTTAAAAAGTTATTTATTTTTAAAAGATTTACATATTTTATTTGGAGGAGTGTGGTTGGCTGCATGTATATATGTATATGCCTGGTGCCTGTGGAGACAGAAGAGCAGGTCGGATCCCTGGAATTGGAGTTACAGATGGTTGTGAGTCACCATGTGTATGCTCAGAACTGAATCCAGGTCCTCTGCAAGTGGAACAGGGCTCTTGATCTCCAAGCTGTCTCTCCAGCTCCTGGTGGTACTACTTTTTAATGTGAGAAAATAAAACGTAACATTTCATTTATTTTGTGTGTGTGCATCTATATAAGGGTACATGTGTGCACACATCATGTACATGTTGAGGTCAGAGGACAGCTTGGTGACATGCATGTTTTTACCAGCTACAAAATAAGACATTTTGGCCAAGAACTTTGGTTCTTTATTTTGTAAGTAGGGATTTCTTAGTGAAATTTGCATTACCTAATCAAGCCATTTCATTTGCGGTACAGCTAGCCAACTTACAAGTTCTCTGCTGCCAGGAGTGGAAGCCCTTCGGTTTTGTAGCTGCTCACACATGGGTATTAAAGTATGCTCAAGTAGTGAGAGCAGCCAGAGTATAGGTGAATGAATACACAATGCATTTGAAGTTCCAGGCAGATTGATATTACGTCTAATTTAGGTAATGGTGTTGCGCAAGCATGCGAGTGTGTATGTCTGTGTGGGTATTTTGCACATGCATGCAGGTGCTAAGGGAGGTACTCCCTGATGCTAGGGATCTGAACTCAGGTCTTTGTGCTTACGCAGCAAGCACTTATCCACCAAGCCATCTCCAAAGCCTTATAAAAGCTATTCTGAGCTCAATTACCACGGCCCCTCTCGGGGACTTTGTCTTCTTGTTGCTCTGTCTGCCACAGTTCCCAAGCAGCTTTACCTTGGACAGGACGAAGCAGGGGCCTGGGCCCAGCTTCTGAGCAGGCCACAGTGGTCCCTCCCCAGGGACCCTAGTGCCTCGCGCACCTTTTGGATTCCTTATGTGTACAGTGTATAGTATTTGGAAAGTGTAGACCCATTGTGTTTTCTTTAATAAAACTGCGTTTATCCTTGTGTGGATAGACTGTGTCCAGATGCTTAGATAGCAGGGGGAACTGTTGACTTAGATTATTTTTTCTTTCTTTAAATAAAGGTTTCCTCCGGTTCATCAGCTTGAAAACTAGCCAGAAAAAGTTGGTCAAAGGAGAAGGCAATATTCCGGAGTGTTTTTAATTTTAGTAACTATATTTCGAGGATAATAAGCATTTTACTTTGCCAGAAACTGTAGCAATGAAAACAAAATGTAAGACATCAAGCCCAAGGTAAACTTTTTCATCTGAGGCTGGAAGTGGAAGTTCGGGGAAGCTAATTAGGGTAGCTAATCAGCCTGTTCTGAGTGGGCAGAAAAGCTGAGTCTCTGAGAGGGGTCGTGTCTCGGGTTCTAGCTCACGGTCTTGGGGTCCCAGGAGGTGGTGTGAAATCTCAGTTCATTCTCCACCAGAATATTAGCAGTATGATGGAGATTCAGAGAACAAAGGGAATTCCACAGACTCTATGCTAGTGGCTCAGGGAACCTCAAGCAAGTACAGGCAGCAGCAGGACAGTAAGGCTGTAAAAGAGCATCATTCCAGGCCACCACATCGAGCCATGTGCTGGGGCTGGGGGGCCTGTCAAGAAAGCCTTGGGGCGGGGCTCCTGAATTCTTCCTGTATAGCCAAAAGAAAGTCTTACCCTGCGTGGATAGAAGCTTCTGGGTACAGAAGCTACATGCATAAAAAATACAAATTTCTGTATGAAATCATATCCAGTGAGTGCTATGGTAGTGTAGAAACTGTAAACACATTGCTGAGGGCCTCTGGCCAGGGCAGACTACTCCTTAGCCGCCTAGCTCCCTCTGGCCGCTCCAGAACCTTTTTTCTGGTCTGCTCACAGTTTTATGGCTTTATGACTAGTTATCTGGAGAGGAATGAACCAAGGGCTGTTATTTTTTTCTGCTCACTTCCTTGATCCATGCAATACCTTGCCACAGTGAAGTCCCTTTCGGGGACTAGGGACTACCCCATAGAGCAGACCTTTCTGTGTGTTTCCCCTTTCTTCCTGTGGCCACTTCAGATAACCTGTGGTCACAGGCTGCTCCCAGCTTGAGGCTGTGTGGTGGGTTGTGGGACATAGAACCCGGGTGTCCCTGTCTGGGAAGAGGCGGAGTTTAGTGGCGTTCGTTTCTCTGTTTCCACTTTCCAGGTTAGCCCCCATGCATTGCTCCGTCCTTCATGGCTTTCATCTAGAGTGTTGACGTTGTAAGTCTGTGGTGGCCCCTTGAGCCTCCCAGCTCTGCACGGAGCAGACATGGAAAGCTGGGTGAGGAAGGACTGGGAGAAGTGGCCTGCTTGTGTGAGGATGCCTGCGGCATGTGTGAGGATGGCCTGCGGGCTGCAAAGTCCCTGGGTGGGACAGACTGACTCCCCCCTTCTCCCTTCGTTTCCTCCTTCCTTTCTTTTCTTTTTTTTTGAGACAAGGACTCCTGACCTCCACCTTCCTATGTTTCTAAGAATGACCTTGAACTTCAGCTCTGCCTGACTCCACCTCCAGTGCTGCGATTGCAGAGCACCCACCACATGAGTTTATGCAGCTCTGGGAACCAAACCCAGGGCTGCTTCATGCATTCTAGACAAGCCCTTTAATTATGCTACATCCCAGCCTCCTTGTTGTTTTTCAGGGACTTTAAAAAAATTATATTAGCTGGGCGGTGGTGGCGCACGCCTTTAATCCCAGCACTTGGGAGGCAGAGCCAGGCGGATCTCTGTGAGTTCGAGGCCAGCCTGGGCTACCAAGTGAGTTCCAGGAAAGGCGCAAAGCTACACAGAGAAACCCTGTCTCGAAAAACCAAAAAAAAAAAAAAAATTATATTATATTCAGTATGGTGGAGGTGGTGGTGGTGGTGGTGGCGGCAGCGGCGGCGGCGGCGGCGGCGGCAGTAGTGGTGGCAGTGGTGGTGGTGGTGGTGGTATTTGCTGAGTGTGTGGGTGTGTGCAGCCATGTGCATATGTGTGGGTGTCGGATGTCAGGTGTCATTTTCAGTTATTCTCTCCTTACTACTTTGAGACAGGGTCTATTCAGTGAACCAAAAAGTCATGGTTTTGGGCTCTTGGAACCTGTCTTCACTCCTGCGCTCATTTGCATGGGTGCTAGGGATTTGAACTCATGTCCTCAATGTTTGTAGAGCAAATGCTCTTACCCATTGAACCATGTCCCCTCCTCCCCTAGCTTTTCTTTTAAATATATTAAAAATAATTGTGTCTATGTGCATATGCATGCACGTGGGGGTACCTGTGGAGGCCAGGTGTGCCAGATCCCTCTGGAGTTGGAATCACAGGCAGTTGTGAACTGCCTGGCATGGTTTGGAAGAACAGCAAGCACTCTTACACTGAGCTACTCTCCAGGCTTCTCCTCCAGCTTTCAAAGCTGAAGCATGCTTGGCCTGAAGGATGCTGAGGCAGGAACTCAGCTGACAGGAGGAGCCTCCGGGAGTCCATTGCATTCTTCCTGTTTCTGGCTTGGAGGCACAGTGCCTTCCATACTGTTTTATATTTTCCATGACCACAAGTTTGTATCCTGTTCATCAGAATCCTAGATCTGCCACAACCTTTCAGTCTAACTTGGAAAATGCTCTGAGGTGCCCAAGTTCTCACTTCCGAAGCTGCTGTGTGTGCAGTTGGTGCCATTGCATAGTGGTATATCATGGAAACGAACCCTGGATGCTCCCTGTGAATGAAAGCCCGTGCTAGGTTAGGAAGCACAAGGAAGACCTGTTCTTTCAAATACTCAAGAAAGCTTGCTCTGATTTCCCCAGAACAATAGCTAGAAATATTTCAGACATGATGGCATGTGTAACAGACACTTGGGTGTCACATATGCAGGTCCTGCTTATTAAGTGGGTAGCCTTTGATTAGCACCACATACAAGCACATGGAGTGTTTGTCATGTTAATATGCCATATATATATATATATATATATATATATATATATAAAATTTTTTTTGTTTTGTTTTGTTTTTCGAGACAGGGTTTCTCTGTAGTTTTGGTGCCTGTCCTGGATCTCTGGCCTCGAACTCACAGAGATCTGCCTTGGTTCTGCCTCCCAAGTGTTGGGACTAAAGGCATGTGCCACTGCTGCCCGGCCCATTGCCTCAAAGAACTCCCAGTGTTCTAAACCTCTCAAGTACAACAATTATTGTTGCTTGTGTGTCTTGTGGAATTGTTAAATTAGTTGAATACAATCCATTAGGCTATCCAGGCTGCGTTAGCACCTTACTTATTAGGGAGGCTAACAGAACCAGCGGTGAAATTGAGACTTAGCTTGAACTGTCTAGGGGAAACAACACAGATGTGGCTCATACTAAAAGTTTGATAGATGTCTGTTGGAGCCGGGACCAAGTGTCTGGGGTAGCGAGAGCCGACTTCACTGAGCTTTCTGTTTTGTTCAGGGTTTGCTTGAACGTATTTCCCCAGAGACGAAGCTAAACTGGCCGAGGAAACCACTCTGTGGCGCCTTCTAAGTTCAACATTTGCTAACAAGAAATAGGGCTTTACATATATACATACATACATACACACACACATACACACACATATATGCGGTATATATGTAAACATGTTTTCATACACTATTTTGATTATATCCTTTCCCCTAACTTCTGCTAGATCTTCCCCATCCCCCTTCTCACTGAGCTTTGTTATTTCTCTTTCTCAAAACAACAAACCAAAATAAAAATTAAAACGGACAAACTAAAAACTTAAGGAAACAGTAAGACAAAAACCCCATCAAAGCAAAAGTGCTCAGCAGTCCCGTGGAGCCCGGTTTTTGTTGGGTAACTAACTACCCCTGGACATGGGGCTGCCCTGGAGTGGGCTTGACAGACTGGTGTGCCTCCAGTGGAGGAAAATACTCTTTCCCTTTCCCAGCAGGTATCAATTGTGGAGAGTTTCTTGGTTAGGGTTGGGACTTTTGTGTCCACTTTCCCTTCTCAGTGCTTGATTTTGTTTGGTTTGAATTTGTGCAAGTCTTATGAAAGATTGATTGATTTGTTTAAATTGTGTGTATGTTTGTCTCTGTGTGTGTGTGTGTGTGTGTGTGTGTGTGTGCGCGCGCGCGCGCATGTGAGTACAATTGGTCTTGGAGGCCAGAAGAGGACATTGGACCCACCAGAGTTGGAGTTACAGGTGAGTTGCCGGAAGTGGGTGCTGAGAACTGAACTCCAGTCCTCTACAAGAGCAGTACACACTCCAGCGGCTGAGCCGACTCAAGTTTCCTGCTGCCAGCCCCAACATGGGGCTTGCACATGTGTCTCGGTACTTATCTCCTTTCTTCCCTGTGGCGTGACAAGGTTGATAATGTTCTTTTAAAACTCTGGTCCTGAGACCTGCATCCACCCATGGCTCCTTGTGGCCAACTGGCTGCCCGACTCTGCCTTAAAAACAAAATTCCTCAACTACACGGCATTTCTGAGCTGTGGCAATGACTTTGAGGCTTGATACTCAGATTTGTTTGTGTTTTTTTGAGATAGGATGGTGCTGTGTAGCACAGGCTGGCCTTGAACTCAAACCAGTACCTACGTCGGCTGCCTGAGTTGCTAGGATCATGGGTATGAGTCACCCACTATACCTGGCTTCAGTATTCAGATTGTGCGATGGCCCTTGAGTTGGGTTTCACAAATTCTGGATATCAGAACTTAGCTATTACACTCATAGGCCGTCTTCTAGAGCAGACCGTCTCACACATAGGCAAGTCTCCTGACTACCTGATTGTTCCTTTTGCCTTTTCAGTTCTAACCTGACAGATTTCTACTTCCCAACGTTAGTGTCTACAAGCAGAGAGTGTGTTTGCTAGGGAGAGTCGGGGTGGCATACATGTGCACTTAGTGAGCCTTTCCGCCTTGTACTTCTTCTGACAGAAGGTCAGTGCTGTCAGGTCTCTGTAGGACACTGATCTTTAGGAAGCGTCGTGTGTGTCTGTTGAGCCCTGTTGAGAAAGATGGAGGATTGTAGATCTCTAAGTGGAAAGTTCTGCTCATCTCAGTCTTGATTAGAATTCATACTGAAAGCATGTCCACAGAGGGCAGTTTTCCCACAGTGATTCTGGCAGCATGAAGTTCCATGCAGTCCTGCCCAATAGCAGTGATTTTAGTTTTGAAGAAGTAGCTTCAGGGCTAGTAGCTTGGTGGTTAGAGCACTTGCCATGTAAGTGTGTGGAACAGAATCCAGATCCTCGCACTGGTGTAATTCTGAGTGGATGTGGCTGCCTACCCATAATCCCAGTGCTGTGAAGGGAGAGATGAGGGAATCACCATAACAAGCTGTCTTGCCAGACTAGCCATGTTAGTGAGCTTTGGGTTCAAATGAGAGACCTTGCCTATATGAATACAGTAGAGAGCAAGCTAATCATCAATGAGCATAGTAAAGTATGCATGTGTTTTCCAGCTGGAATTTTTGGTATCTTTCATGTGTTACCATTCGACATCCACTGTGTGCAGTAGTAGTCCTTGGGAAGAGGAGGCTGTGAGAGGACAGGGAAGCTGATGCTGAGGACGGATGTGGAAGGGCTGGAGCTGCTCCTGGCTGGGTGTAGCTGGTGCTGAGGTGCAGAGGCTGTATATGGGAGGCCCATTGGTTCCTGGGGTACCTACCACAAGGCTGGGGTGGAGTCTCTAGGCTCTGTTCTATATTTAGGAGTCTAGGTCATAACCTTAGTGACCAGCTGGCCTGTCATACTTTAAACTGGGAAGAGATGTGGCTAGATGGTGGGTGAGGACATGCCCTCTGACTTCAGTGCTGGATTGAAGGGAGAGAAGCCAGGATCAGAGTGGACCCTGTAGGGGTCCCTGCGGTGGCTCAGGATAAGGTGGGGTGACGGACGGCAGAACACACAGTACTAGGCAGCAGAAATCCTGACCAGATCGGCAGTTGGAAGAGATCATGGCAGCATTCATTCTGTGTATTTTAACCCATGTTTGTGTGATGTCTTCACAGAATTCACCAGTGACTTCTAAGCCAAACCTTGGCCCTTTTCCAGCTCAACTTCCTGCCTTTAAGGAATATTTCATTCCAAACCTCCCCCGCCCCAACAAATGCCAAGTCCCTCTCCCCGGGTGTCTTTCCCTGAGGGGCCTGGCTGGGATAATAACTGAGGTTTCAAGGTTGGACTAAATCTGTCCATCCATCTGTTTTTCCTTCCTTCCTGTCTGTTTGTCTATCCACCCATCCATCCATATATCTATGTACCTGTTTAGAGACAGGGTCTTTCTATAATCCTGTCTGTCCTATAACTCACTGGGCAGATCAGGCTGGCCTCGAATTTACACCACCATGCTCCGCCCTCAGATCCTTTCTTAACTGCTACCCACATCTACTTCAGTCCTTCATGTCCCCCTCTACCAAGGTGGAGCCACCTCCCCCATCCCCCAGTTGTCCCCTGAAGCTCAGCAAACACGCCCTTTACCCTCCCAAGGTTTCCTAAGAGCGTGAGGAGGCTGGTAAGAGACAAGAAAACCGAGTAACAAAGGTGGCCATGGCAGTGAGGTTACAGATTGACAGTCCCAGTTCAGCACAGGGGTCCTCAGGAGCTGTTGTCCCCGATATCTGGTCTCTGCCTCGCCCGGGAGGCATACCAGGCTTCTCTATCTCATCTCTTGCCTCATCACACCTCACATGTGCTGGCTCCCCATCTCTGCTCCCTTCTCCAGCTCCGCTGCTCCAGCTCCGCTGCTCCAGCTCCGCTGCTCCAGCTCCGCTGCTCCAGCTCCGCTGCTCCAGCTCCGCTGCTCCAGCTCCGCTGCTCCAGCTCCGCTGCTCACCTGTGTAATTTGCTGTATTGTGGGACATTCTGAAATAGCCCCTAGCTGTTACGTGAGGGAAGTCTTCCTAAAGTATTTCATGGGATCACCCATCTTCCTTAAAAAGTCTCCTACCGTCTACCCACACGCCCACCACCAACCTGTGTTTGTATCCATCTAATAATTTGAGCTCTTTTGGGGACTGTGCCACTGTTCTTGGTACTCAGGATAGAAGAATCTGAGTGTCAGGGCCTCAGGTTTGTCCTTCCCTCTGCCCCTTTGTTTCTGGAACTGTTGCTGGTGTGGTCTCTTTCTCTTTCTGCTCTTGTTTCATCCACTCAGCTTCACTTGGTGTCTGTGGGCTGGGACGGCCTTCCTGGCTCTGCTGCATAGCTTTGGGGGAGCCCCTTCAATGTGTTGGCCCATTGTCCATTGGTATGTGGGCTCACTGTGCTTCTCTTAGTTTGCAGAGGAAGCTGAGTAACTCACGTGCAGCGCTTGCCCGTTGGCTTGGTCAGATTAAGCTAAAACGGTATTCACCACCAACACCAAGCATCGGTATTCTTGGTGCGGCGGCTGTCACTACCGTTCTTCCTGTCTGTAGGAAATAGATCTTGGCCTTTGTGCTTAGTTGCAGAATTTTCTTTTTTCGAATTTTGGGGTGTGTGTATGTGTTTGCATTTGTGTGGGCACATGTGTGGGGGTGCATATGCATATATGAGTTGAGTGCGTATGGAGACCGGAGGTTGATGTCTAGAGTCATCTTCTTACCTTATTTACTGAGGTGAATTGAAACTCAGAGCTCAGCAATATAGATGGCTACTTCCACTAGCCGCTTTGCTCCGGGGGGCCCCCCTTTCCTCCGTCTTCTGAGGCTGGAATTCCTGGTGAGCCTACTCGGCTGCTGGGGTCCGACCCTTTGTCCTTAAGGTTGCATGGGAAGCACTTTAATTACTGAGCCGTCTCTCTAGCTAACAGTTGGATTCTTTAGTTGAAGGCAATGTGTTTCTTGGGTGTGCTTTGAGGTCTGTGCAGTAAGTATGGGAGTTCTTAACCCCTTGTGCATGCCAAGGATTGTCTACAGCTCCATTTGGTGGAGGGGAATGTTGTCAGTGGTGACACGTGAGTGTTTGCAGATATGTCCAATGCTAACAATGCAAATCCAGTGGAAAACATCACCAAAAGGTCTGTTGTTAGGTGATTGGTTCTTTATCATTGCATATTAAAAGTAGGACTCTATAAGATGGGTGGGCTGTGGAATGTTCTGGTGTTAAAAGGTTAAAAGAGGTTCCCAAATTAGTGATCAAGTTCAGAGCTGTAGATTGTGATCAGTGAAACCTAAGCTATTCTGGCCACCTTGTAGTGTGTGTGGTGTGACGGAAGGGTGAAGCGCAGGTAAATATGGCTTGACACGGAGAACAGAGGTCTTCCGAGATGAATTCCAAAGGTAGACATTCTTGGCAACTTGGGAACCTCAATAAACACACCCGGTTTTCCCCATTTTTCACTCTGCCATCCTTTAAATGTTAGTTTCTCCTGCTCATGGCCCATAGTGGCTGCAGAAGCTCCAGGCATCACCCTGCCACAGGAATGCCCAGGAATAGTTGTTCCCTTTTCTCAGTAGGCATCTTTCCCTATTGTTGGCCATCTGTCAGACTTCCTTTTCTGCCTCATTTGGACAGTAAGGTCTAACTGAAATACTTATTCCTAGATGAAACCAAGGACCTAGTGAGTGAAATCACCACACTCAGGGGTCCTAGTGGAAGATGGACATCCTGAGATTAGGACTCTGCCTTCAAGAAAGGTGGTGTAAAATATTCTGGTAGGAAAACCACATCTCTACAAGCAATAATCTGCGGTGCTATTGGACCATTAAAAAAAACCTCTAGATAATCAGGATCTCAGTGGGATAACAGCCCTACAGCCTGTGGCTGTCCCCTGTTGCTCCTGGTGGTGTTGGGGTAGGGATAGAGGTTGTAACCCCTTGATTTGGCTTTTTGGTAGTCTTGGGGATAGAACCCAGGATCTTGTGAATGCTTCTCCAGCGCAGTACTTCTGAGCTAAATCCTCAGTCCTCTTTTTTGGCCTTTTTACTGAATGGTCACCATGTACTGGCGTAGGCCTAGAAGATGCAGCGGAGAAGGGAAGGGACAGGCATGGGCGCATCTTCCTTTCTTTGGCTGGTTTGTTCGGTTGTTCTCAGGGCTGCCATAAAAAAAACACTACAGATGGGGTGGATAAACAACAGACATTTCTTTTCTCACACTTTGGGAGGCTAGAGTCAAAGATCAAGATGTCGGCAGAGGCTTACAGACAGCCTCTGCTGTGTCCTTACATGGCCTTGCCTGTGTGTGTGTGTGTGTGTGTGTGTGTGTGTGTGTGTGTGTGTACGTATAGTATGTATGCTGGAAGTGTAGTGTGTGTGTAAAATGTGTGTGAAAGAGTAACATGCCCTTCTGTGACCTTTATCTCAACTTTTATTTTTTATACTTGTGTGTGTGTGTGTGTGTGTGTGTGTGTGTTTGTTGCATTTGTTCATGCGTGTGTACCACAGGCGTGCCTGGTGCCTTTGGATATCAGAAGAAAGCACCAGATCCCTCAGAACTAGAGCTATCATGTTGGTGATGGGAACCAAACCTGGGTCCTCTGTAAGAACAAGGGTTTTGTTGTTGTGTTTTTTTTTCTGACACAAACTTTCTCTGAGTAGCTCTGGATATCCTGGAACTTGTTCTGTAGACCCAGCTGGCCTTGAACTCCAAGTGTCACCTACTTTTGACTCCTGAGTGCTGGGATTAAAGGTGTGGACCACCACTGCCTTGCTAGAACAACAAGTTTTCTTAAGCGCGGAGCCATTTCTCCAGCCCCCAAGTCTCCTTTCTTCAGCAGTCAGATGGAAACTCATTTTAACTTAGTATCATCTAGGATATTTAAGGAGCCCACCTCAAAAATCTTCATCTTCAGTCAGTTAGTAGTTTTAGTTTGGGTTTTAATGCTTTTTTGGTGGGAAGAGATATCTGTTGGGTGTGAGTGGGTGTTAGGTATTGCCCTAGACACTAAGGAAGACAGTGGTCATAATAGTAGATAAAAAATCCTGCCCCGTGGAGCTGACCATGGGTGGCAGGGTTACTGCTCCTCTGTTACTGCCTCTGGGCTTGGTCTGGGAGCCTCTACGATAAAATGACTTCACCACATTCCTCATCAGTTCAACGCTGTGGTTATCTGTGCCTGTGGCCTGCTGTAGCCAGGGAAGGATCCTCTCCAGTTGGAGGGGCTTCTTGAGAGAATGCAGTGGGGACCAGGGGTTGGAGTTCAGTGGGGTGGCCTTCATCTTGTAGAGGCCAGGGGAGCTGCAGTGAGGCAGGACCAAGGTCCAGACAGCTGTCATGTTAGAGGTCAAGGGGTCACCTCCTTTGAGTGATTGGTTCTGGCTTGGCTGCTGCATGGGATACAGGATGCCCAGATACGTTTGCATATCAGATAACATCAGCCCTTTACTGCACATCCATGATTACATTTCAGAGAAGCAGTGTTTGGAGCCAAGTTTACTTTAAAAAGGGACAAATTGAACTTGAAGTGGTACCCTGTATTTTTATTTATTAAATCCCTAACTCTAGGATTTATAATAATAATAATAATAATAATAATAATAATAATAATGGAGACGAGGATGCTGGGGGAAAAGGAAGAGAGTCTATTTTTTTTATTTTTATTTTTATTTTTTTGGTTTTTTGAGAAAGTTTCTCTGTGTAGCTTTGGTGCCTATTCTGGAACTCACTCTGTAGACCAGGCTGGCCTCGAACTCACAGAGATCCGTCTGACTTTGCCTCCTGAGTGCTGGGATTAAAGGCATGTGCCACCACCACCTGGCCTGAACAGAGTCTATCTTAACTCAATAAAATAAAAGAACTTGGCAAAAATATTGGACTTGTTTTCTTTTTCTTTTTAGTTTGGGGGATTTAAAAATTTAATGTTCATACAATATATTTTGATCATAGTTTTATCACACCAACTCCTTCCAGATCCTCCATGTTTCTACTTACCCCCAACCTAAAAAACTAGTAAAAAAAAAAAAATTGGACTCATATTCTGTGTCACCCCATGTATGGCTCCCCTGAACTCGGACTGTCCTGTCTTTTCTGCTAAGAGCCTCCTAAAGGCCATGGCTTGATGTCGTAGGCTGGGCTTCATGTCCTTCTCTGGTTCCTTGTCTGCCTCTTTCAGGCTGCTGAGCCTGAAGGATGGGTGCAGAATTCTGGCACAAACTTCCTTCCGTCCTGCCTTGTCCTCTCTTTCAGGACAAGTCAATGTCTTGATCCCTTGTAGATGCTCCTAGCCATTAGGCAGGCAGGTGTATGTAAACTGTCAGAGCCCCGAACCTGAGTCCAGAGCTGAGGAGTAGCAGTGTGTATTTTCATTCCAGACTCTGCCCTTAGGTCAAGGCCTTTTCCCAGTAGTGCTGTGGCCCTGGTTTATACATTAGGAATCAGCAAACTTTAAAAGCCAGACAGTAAATATTTTTGACAACACAGGCCATATGGTCTGAGCTACCCACCACCCAGCTCTGAGGAGTCAGTGTGCAAGTACCCACAGACAATGTGTAAACCTGTGGCTGTGACTGTGTCCCAACAAGAACTCATTAGGGACATTGAAATGTGAATGCTAAGTAATATGCCCTTTGAGTTAATTTTCAACCATTTAAAAATGGTAAACTCATTCTCCTGCCACGGGCCATATGAAAACAGATGGTGGACCAGATTTGTCCTCTGAGCTTCAGTTTGCCAACCCTCTTCTGAGTCATCAGCTCAAGAATATGATGGATCAGGAGCCTGGCTGGCAGCCCCCACTTTTAGGCTGAGTGGTTTTTTTCCCCCTCAGGTCACAGCGTCTGCACCTCCCAGGACCAGGATATTAAGAACTGGGTTTAACTTTTCAGCTGCCCATGGATGCAGATCCAAGCCCACATCTCATAGTTAGCTGTCCAAAGACAGCGCAGGGTGGATCTGTGACTCTTCAGAGAATGTACCATTCATGCTCAAGTCTACTCAGCGAGTCAGTATTGTAATGGGTGTAGTTTATAATGATCACAGACTACAATATCCCAAGTAATTTGGGGCTAATAAATAACCAGCAGAATTGAACACTGGACATGATGTGTCCCTCCAGAGAAATGCCACCTGGTACACACAGCCCTGTGCATGCTCACTATTGTATCATCTAAGTGGAAAGATCAGGTTAGCTTTGACTTCCTGTCACCACAGTGGGGCTAGCTGCACGTTTCATCCCAGGATGGGGAGGCAAGACCTTTCATTCCTGAGAACCGTGACAGATGGAGGCTTTGTGCTTTGTGGATAGAAGATGTGCTGGGTGCAGCGGACAATGGAATTACACTTCCACAGAAATCACCCCTGGACCGAGAATCAAGTTTGCACATGTGCCCTGCCTGTAGCATTCACTCTTGCTGAATGCTGAGACAGGCTTCTTATTAGGTTATGTCGGAGTAGTGCTCACCACAATAATACACAATGCTCCTGCGGTAACTCAATAATGGCGGGGGAGGGGAAGGACAGGGGGAAGGTGCTGACTTGCTTATTTCTGAAGTGCTGGGAAGAGTGGCCAGTTAGGGTTCTGGGTCCACCCCTCTCTGGAACCTAGCGTGCTGGGTTTGAATCTGCTCATACTGGGACCTTCAGTTAGGAAGTCTATCTGGGTGGTCATTGGACCAGCATCCTGCCCCTACTGCCTGGCTTCTGGCCCACCAACTCTCCGCTTTGGGGACGATCACTAGATCTTGATGTTTGTGGAAGTGCCCAGTGGTGTTTGTACTAGACCTTTCCTGACCCAGGAGTCATCGTTGGCTTCTTTTTGAGAGAGAGAGAGAGAGAGAGAGAGAGAGAGAGAGAGAGAGAGAGAGAGTGTGTGTGTGTGTGTGTGTGTGTGTGTGTGTGTGTGTGTGTGTGTCTGGGTGCATGCAGATGTCTGCCAACTCATTCTCTCCCATCTTGTGCCTGTTTTTTTGCACAAGCAGTTCTGAACACCTGTTCCATTCCAGCACTGTGCTAAGCATGGGGCACGAGGGACCAAGAGCCCAGGAACAATTTCACCGGAAAAGAAGATGCTGGAAAGATGATCACTTTCTTGTGCCCCTGTGTTTTCAGAACCATAACTCTTTTGTGGTCTAGAGTGGAGGGAGCACCAGCCTTCTAAGTAAGCTCTGCTACCTCCCATGTGCAGTTTTACATCGGGGGTGGGGGGGTGGGGGGGGGTGGGGGGTGGGGGAGAGATGGGTATAGGAGTTTGGATGTTGGGACTTGGAAGCTGTTGGTGTGATTGATTCTTAGCCCTGTGCCTCTCACTATATGCCTGAGAGGCTGTTAAAGGCAGACTGTCATACTTCACTTTGGGATGCTCTCATTCGCTGCTGTGGCTAGTCCTCTGGTGTTTAGACTGCTCCAACAGCAATCTGGATGCAAGTGCTCAGAGAACTGACCTGGAGACAGTGTGGGAACCCCTTCCTTTTGTTGAGGAGGAAGAAGCTATTTTCCAAGGAGGGGAGAGGTCTTGGAATTCAAAGTTGCAGTGGACAGTGTAGACCAGGGCTTTAGAGCCAGCCAGGCCTCTGGGGCTCTCCATGTATTGGCATCATCAGACTCCTGCAGGCAGACCCAACCCACTTCTCAGTCTCCCTTTCCTCTTCAGGCTTCTTGCTGGGAGCCATGTGTTTGGAGAGACCCCAAGCAAAGCTAGGACCAAGGCTTTAGGATAGGTGTGGTATGTGCCACCCCCTCTTCCCGCTCCCCCATAGGCATTTGTTCTCCTTGGAATATGAGCCAAGCAGTTGTCTCTACACCCTGTGGGTTTTTTTTTTTTTTTTTAATTTCACAAAAAAACCCAAAACAACAACAGCAACAATCCTCTAACCACAATAAAGGAAGCAAAACAAAAGGACAGAGGAAAAAGTTCCCCCACAGTCTCCATGTTTAAAAATAACCAGTAGCCCTTGACCACAGTGCCCGGCTTTCTATAGACTTGCCGTCCCGTGGAGGCTCAATCTGCCCTCTGCTCTTCTCAGTAAACCTTAAGTAAATGCTTTCCACATGGCTCTGTCGTCCTCAGGATGACTTTTAATGGTCTTACTCTATCATCCCACAGACTGAATTTGCTTATCCACTCATCTATTATTGGGCATTTAGACGTTTCCCCCACAGTTTTGTGCTGTTATAAATGATACTTTGAGATACAGCTTCGTCATGATTGTAGATTATATTCTTAGGATAAATTCCCAGAAGCAGGATTGGGGGGGGGGCGGGGCGGTGTTTAAAAGTCAAAGAATATTGCTTCTTAGTGGATATTGCTAAATTGTTTTCCAGAGGGAGTGTCTGGAACTCTACAGGGCTGCAAGCAAGGAACCAGGGTTTCAACATCGTGGTCCACTGTAGACGCTGCACTTTTTACAGAGGCTTGGTTCAGGGGTGCACCAGGGTTTAGTTGGTCTTGTGGATGGTGGAAATGTTGCATATGGCTTTATTTATTATTCCTCTTAAGCTTTTATTTCCTTTGCTTTTTATAGGCAGGTCCTAGCTAGCTCAGGTCAAATTTTTCTGTGTAGAATTTTTTAGATTCTTGGATTTTACAGATAAAATACAAACCAACTATATGAACAACTGAACCCCCCCACCCCAGTGTCTATCTGTATAATAAATACTTTGGACATATTTTATGGTTGGATTAGCTGTTTGTGATCTTAACTTCCTTACAGGTCATGAGTTAATAGGGTGACATTTGGAGAGCCGAGGGTCTTTTCCTCTTCTTAGACTTCTCTTTGTTCTTTCTCTTCAGCCCCCACCCCCATTTCCTGTCCCCCTCCTCCCGTTCTGTGCACTGTGTTTGTGTCTTTGGAGATAAAAACATAAAAGGATTGGTTTTTAGTCATGCGCCTTTGACTTAGAAACACAGCTTTCCTAAATTATGTGGTGCAGAATGAGGAGAGAATCACAGCCTTGTAACAAATTGCCTGTGACTAAAGTACGAAATCTTAGAAAGGTGTGTTTGAGGTTGTAATGTTAGCTGGTGGTGCAGGGGAGGCCAACGTGTTTTTCAAGTTGGTCTTGACTCACCCTGTTCTTTCTGGAATGTTGGCCATCCTCAGTATGACAGCGTCTCCCTGATGACAAGCTCTCTCACTGGGCTGTGCATACCAGGGCCCCAGAACTGGTTTGTTTATTTGCCTGGGGTAAATTGTGGAAACACCTCTCCCCCACCTAGCAGCAGCAGCAGCAGCAGCAGCAGCAGCAGCAGCGCCCAGCATCTGATGGGCACTGGGTGACTGTTCTCCAGGCTCAAAGTGGGGATGCCAAGCCTAGGCCCGGTCAGTCTCACAGTGATGCCCCCTTCCCCAACCCCCTGTCCCAGTCCCTCCTCCCCTAGTGATGGTTGCTCTACTTGGATGATGTTGGCCAGGCAGTTGCCTGGTGGGAGAATCTAAAGTTGGCAGTGTAGCCGGGTGTGTGGCGGCTCTGTTGCTGTTTAATTTGTTAATGAAACAAGGAGCACATTTTCCCCTCCTGCACACCTCTTGGCTGTTTGCAATGAGGCACAATTAATTTATTTGTGCTGTCTGTGGAGGCTGATGCCAGCTAATGCAGCGAGAGCTTTTATCTTTACGTTTGTAATGAAGAGGGGCCGGCTGCTGGCACATTGACAAGGCTTACTGATGACTCACTCCCTAGCTGACTGCAGATGCTTTCCTCTGAAATAATAAAATGTACGCACACGCAAGCCCGGTTCCTGTGTGAAACGGGCAGAGCTGGTTTGGGAAAGTTCATGCAGGAGAAAGAGGAAGAAAAAGGCGGGAAGCTCCCCCTGGGCAGCCAGGCCTGACTGGCTTAACTAGGGCAGGGCTCCTCTTGTCCTTTCCGGAAGGGGAACTCCCAGCCTCCCTGCCCTGCTCACTCCCTGGGTTGGCTCCTTTGTGCTCCAGTAGGCAGCCATGCTCACAGGCACCTCTCATGGGGTCTGAGGCTTCCCACCTCATCTTGGCTCACCAGGTGAGGCCTGCCTGGGAGACCTCAGCATTTGGGGTCCATTTGATCTCAGCCCTGGGAGTGTACGGGGTGTGAGTGGCTCCCTGTCACCTACTCTGACACTTTATTGAGGAGAGCTGTGTTTTATAAGTTGAAGGCACATGGACTAAGATGACCGTTGTCCTGGCTGTCCAGTTAGGGTATTCTGACAGTGAAACAGTTTTGTGAGTTGGATTTGTTATATTCCTCATTTGAGGGATGAGGAAATGGAGGTGGGTAGAGGTGAAAGTAACATGTTCATGATCACATGAGAAGATACTGGCCTTAAACCCAGTGTCCAAAACTTAACCTTAAGATCTTTCTATGACAGTGATTCACTAAGGATGAAATGAAACATTTAAAAATGGCTGGCCATTGAAACTCAATAATTAGATGAAATTATATATGTTTCATGATATATATCTCCATAGTTCCGTAGGCTAGCTGGAAACCACAAGATACTTAAAAGGTCTACCTGCAGTTCAAGCACTTAGGTGTCTGAGGCAGGTAGATTGTCACGTCTTGGAGATCAGCCTGGGTCTGGGCCACAGAGTGTGGCAAAATGCTCCCCCATCTTAAAAAAAAAAAAGGCTGAAAGTCTGCTTTGGGTCAGAGAAATGCAGTATAAAGTGTAGTCTAGGTAAAGTCTCTCTCCTGGATCAGTCATCTGGTATAGCTGGTTGTACCAAGGGCCAAGTGTCAGTGTCCAGTTAGACCTGTCTCCCGTGCCAGCAACACAGACATGTGCATGCCTTTCCTCACGCTGAGCCAGAAGGGGCTGTGGAGATCTTACAGATGAGGAGACTCTTAGGAGGAGGCCATTCATTTATCCAACCCATGCACTCCCTAAATAACCAGCTGAGCTCCCGCGGGGCTGGAGGACAAGGCATGGGCTGTGACTGGAACAGGCAGCCCGTGGACGAGAACACAGCTGAACGGCGAAGTCATGGCAGGTGCCAGGGCAGTGAGGAGGGAAGTCAGGGTACCAGGGCGCTCTCAATAGGGCAGAGGGACAGTGGCACCTATCAGGACACTTAAGGTTTTGCAGAAAGTAAAAATTGAAGTTTTTAGCTGAAAAATTTTGGTGCCTTACAATTCTCAAATTCAACTAAAGTTGGTCATAAGTAGGCACAGCAAGAAACCTCCGAACAAAGCCATTCTGTGGAGAGAAAAGCAGTTTATTAAGAGCA
The DNA here is from genome assembly GCF_949786415.1 of Peromyscus eremicus. Taxonomy (NCBI): domain Eukaryota; kingdom Metazoa; phylum Chordata; class Mammalia; order Rodentia; family Cricetidae; genus Peromyscus; species Peromyscus eremicus. The sequence continues at coordinate 89,525,168 of NC_081416.1, read as the reverse complement.
AAACTGCTGGGCTGCATTGGGTAGTGGACCACAGCATCCAGCAGCAGAGCTTGTTGGATTTTATATGGGTATATGATGGGGAGGCGACTCGGGAGCTAGAACAGCCAGGTAGTTAGTGTGCGCACTCTTGTCCAGCCAGCCGCTAAGGCCTTCTGAGAAATGTTTTAGGGTTCTGCTTCCTAATAAAACCTGTCCCAGTTAGGACTTGCCATCACCCTAAAATATTGCCATTAGTACTGCCATTTTGGGGCCATTTTATGACCTAACATTCCAGCCCTTTATTGATGATAAGGGGAGAAGCTGGTTTGTCCAGCTGAGGGGTACGTTGCAAAAGGGTTCTGGAATATTGGTCCAAATCAGGGGCTCAAAGCCGGCTGGCAGTGGTAGGAGACTCAAGGAAATTCCTTCAGAAGTATCTGATTTACTGATCATTGGGTCAGCTTGTTGACCCCCCCCTCCCGGAAAAAAATCTGAATAGACAGGGCAGTCATCACCGCGAGATGGACATTACAGTGAGGTGGACATGGATCAGAGAGGGCTGAGGAGAGGCTGAGCTAAGGGCCCAGAGCAGTGTCGTAGGTTTTTAATCCCCCCTATACCTGTGTAGTACTTACACCCCCAATTTGGATACTCAGCCTAGTCTGATCCTCTGGGAAGCAAAGGTGTTTGGAGTTACCCTGGGATGTGGAGGTGGGCTGGAGTGGTGGCCTTTGACAGCCTATGGAAGTGTTCCGTGGAAGGGCCACCGTTCTGAGAGCAGGCTGCCTAGGGCATGAGAGTCAGATGTCCTCTGAACGACAGCAGAGACAGGGCAGAAGGTGGCATTAAGGCTGAACTTAGTTTTGGTGGCATGTGTCTTAGCTTTCCGTGCTTGTCACCTTATCTAAGTGATGGGGAAGACAGAGAACGTCCAGCAGGAGGGGGAAGAAAGAACCCATATTAGGTGTCCTCAGGCCTAGAAGGCAAGTGAGAGAATTCAGGCTTTCGTGCCCTGTTGACTGACAGAAGTACTTATTAGAGAATGGGTCCAGAGTCTAAGCTGTGACAGATGGATCCAAGTGGAGACTTCCTGAGGCTTAGCTGCCATTGTTGTAGTTAGGATGACCAGATGTGGACTGGTCCAGCCTGGGTTGAGGGCTTTCAAATAAACTCAGTCTCCTGGTGAAGTAGTTTGGGTGCTAAGATCAGTAAAGGGCTGAGGAGGATATGTGTCTCCAGGGGCATCATAAGTGAGAGAAGGTAGCAGTCATGGAGTGGGCAGGTTCCAAAAGACGTACATTTCTCAAAAGGATGGAATGGCCCCTTTTACCTTTCATGAGGACTAGGGAATCTGAAGGTGCTACTGTACCCCTAGAGCCCTAGAAACTAGCTGGGTAACTTTAGAGGTGAATGCTGGGCCATTATCTATCTGATTGTGTGAATTGAGGGTGTGTGTGTGTGTGTGTGTGTGTGTGTGTGTGTGTGTGTACATATATTTTGAAAGTAAGAATGCTATCTTGAGAGATATCATTTAAGAGGTGTAACAGACCGCTTCTGCAGTCTCAGTCGAAGTGGGGAAAGCTACCCATCCTGAGAAAGTGTCTACCATAGTAAGAAGATACTTCTGTTTCTTGTTAGGAGGCATCATATTGTGTGAAATCTATCTGCCAGTCCTCCCCAGGAAAGTTACCCTGAAATTGGTGTGGACTGAAGGAAAGCGGGGGTTGTAAGGCTTCCTGTGGAGAGGTTTGGGTGCAGGTGGAGCATCCCGGGGTGGTAGCCTTAAAAGGGCAGAAAGGCAAGAGAGGTTGGAGGAAGCGGTAAGGTTGAGACCCAGTGTGAAAGGACAACTTTGCCCGAGCCTCAGGGAACCAGTACCTGTCTATAGAGGAAGCTAGCTTTGGGGCCCTGCCATGGATCCCGTGGCTTGGAGGGCTTGCTTATGGGACTCAGAGTAGGTAGGGGTTGAGTTTGGAGGGGCCAGGAAGAGAATGGAGGAAGGTGGGAAGGGGTGCCGGCTCACCCCCTTTGCAGTCTGGTCAGCAAAAGCGTTTCCCAAAGCTGTATCATTGGTAGGGGCCTGGCGACCTCAACAGTGAATGACCGCTGCCTGCTCGGGAAGATAAGAGGCTTCCAGCACTTGTAGGATTAGCAGCCCATTGGTAATAGATGTACCCTTGGTGATGGGGAGGCTCCCCTCCTGCCAAACAGAAGCACGGTAGTGTAGCCCGTGATGCGCATATTCAGAATCTATCTGTGTATGTTTTGATGAGCTTGTCTTGTGAGGGGCTCTGCTTTCTGAGCAGTGCCCGGGTGAAGAACAGATCTGTAACCTGGTCAGGAGAGGCTCCAGCATAGTCTGCCTGGTGCGAGCTGGAGTTGCCGAGAGAAGAGCTTCCATCTGTAGTCAGGGTGTGGCAGGGGGAAATAGAGAGAGTTTTGGATTCTTGTGGGTGACTGATTGCAGACAGGGGTGGGTGAGGGTAGCAGCTTTAGGGAGGAGTGTAGCTGGATTAAGAGGGGAGCAGGAGTCAGGAGAAATTGGACTTTTCTTAAAAGGAGATGTGGAAGAGGTGGAGGATGGAGGGAAATAGGGCAGAAAGGCTTATGTGTGACAGTAGGTCTTTGAGCGGCAGAGGGTCCAAGTGAGTCTAGAGGCCTCCTGGGCTAATAGGGAGGCTGCTGCCAGCGCCCATAGGCAAGGTTGTACCCAGTTGTATGGAAAGATAAGAAACAGGCCAAGCATGGGCCCTTTCATCTGTCCCAGGACCCCTAAGGCCATTCCCCATCTATCAGCAGGATAGAGAGAGGTAAAGGGTTAATGGAGATCTGGGAGAGCCAGAGCAGGACCTTGTAGGACCGCCAATCAGGACCAGAGAAGGCAAGTGTTACAGGTGTGGTAGGGTCTAGGGTCTCTCTATGTTAGGGACTCCAAGCTGCTTGATAGAGGGCGTAAGTGAGAAGAGCAAAGTTGGGAATCCAGATTCTGAGGTATCCCGCGAAGCGTAGGAAGGAAAGAATCCATCCTTAGTGGTGTAAGGAGAATCGATAGAGAGGGAGCTTGAGAGAGCCACGGGGAAAGCAGAAAACCCGAGTCCTTGACCCGAGGGACAGAGAATTGCACCTTGGAAAGAGATCCTGTATCCCTTGTTTCCTAAAAGTTGAGTTGAGTGGGATGTGGTGTGTATTGAATCAAGCAACTGGGAGATAGGTGGAGAGAAAGGAGGGGAGGCTATCTTGGAACCCCTGAGGGAGGATGGTTCAAAAAGCTGAAATGCTGCTTTGGTGTTGAGTCCTCCTTGGTGAAGGCAGAGATGGTATGTGAGTCTGGGTATAGATGAACAGTTACCCCCCTCCCCCCCCCCAAAAAAAAAAAAAAAGAAAAGAAACAAAGGAACAAAAAAGATCCAGGATGGTAAAGTGAGAAGATGAGGAGGGGATGTGAGAAAACAGAGTATAAGGGATTGGGTACCACTCGGTCTCTAGGGTATGGTGATATATTGTGTACCCTAATAAAATTTGCCTCAAGATCAGAAAGACAAAACAAGCCACTAGTTTAAACATAGAGGCTGGGCATTGGTGACACACACCTTTAATCCTAGCACTCTGGAGGCAGAGATCCATCTGGATCTCTGGGAGTTCAAAGCCACCCTGGACTACATGAGATTGATTCAGTCTAGGAGAGAAACAGCTAGGCAGTGGTGGCATACACCTTTAATCCCAGTACTAGGAAGGAAGTAAAATGGTTGGGTGGAAAAAAAGCTATAAGGCGTGATATACTGATATATATGTGTACACACATACACATATATATACACACACACTCTCTGATCTTTCAGTATTTATTCCAATATCTATCTGGCTCCGGTTTTTTTTTTTTTTGGTTTTTCGAGACAGGGTTTCTCTGTGTAGCTTTGCGCCTTTCCTGGAACTCACTTGGTAGACCAGGCTGGCCTCGAACTCACAGAGATCCGCCTGGCTCTGCCTCCCGAGTGCTGGGATTAAAGGCGTGCCCCACCACCGCCCGGCCGGGTTTTTATTAAGACCAGTTAGGAGTTGGTGAAACCATATACCATTGGTGCTACACTAGGGAGGACTGCCAGGTTAAGAATCCCTAGGTCCTGGACCAGGTTCTAGGAGATGTCAGGTTTTACTGGCAGGATAGGAGTATTGAAGGGTGAGTGAGTGGGCTTGAGAATACTCTGCATTCTGAGAAGGCATTATATGATAGGTTTCAGACTTTGTCTATGTTTTGAGGAGATATATGTTATTGAGGGAGATAAGGCTAGGAGGAGGTAGGGTTTGGAGTCATCTTAATAGGGGAACAATGGAAAGTCCCGAAGGAGAGGAAGTGTCCCACACTTTGGGGTTGGTAAGGGAGTCTTGGTGGGGGGGTAGAGTAAGGCCTCAGTTTTAGTCAGTATGAAAAGAGGCTCTTCAGGGACTAGAAGGAAGAGGACAAAACCCTGAGAAAGTTGAGAAGAAAAGAAGTGTGTATCTTAGCTGTGGTGTCTCTGCCCAGCAACGGGGTAGAGCAACTGGGCATACTGAGGAAGGGAAGCGTGATCAGGTGGCCTCAGAGGGAGCAGAGAAGTAGGCCAGGAGCCCTGGGCTGGTGGGGGCAGCCATCAAGACTCATGCCAGAGACCCAAGATAAGGCTAAGTCTCACTGGAGTGAGAAGGAGGTATAGACCAAATGGCCCGAATAACAATCAAAAATGACAGACTTGTAGAGAAGGGGGTGTAGGAGGGGCAGGTGATTGAGGATTTGGTTGGGGGATACGTGTTGTGGGGCCAGGCCCTCTATGTCTAAGTCGTAGGCAGAGGAAGTCATGAGCTTGAGACTGTGCCAGCTTTGTGAGTTTTGGTTTTAGCCAGGAGGATTTGATGTGTATGGCAAGAGGCATAAGGGGAAGGGCAGGAGCGGAAAGCAAAGAAGCTTGGGATGCCAGGGACTTTGGACCATTTGCCGGTGCACTGGCAGAGGTCATCAAGGTCAGCTAGCATTGGAAAGTCAAATGTGCCGTTTTCTGGCCACCGAGACTGATTATCGAGTTCGTAGTGAGGCTTAGCGGTATTGCAGTGCCGAGTAAGACGGTGAGACTTAGCGGTATGGGGGTGGGTGGGGGTGGGGAGAAAGATTTGAGGAGACAGGCAAGAGGTGGTGACAAGGCCTGGCTTTGAATGAGAGGGTCCCATGGCTAATGAGATGAAGTCCTGAAAAGGGGGCAACAGAGCAGGAATCCCAGCATGGGGCAGAAGATACATGGTCCACACTGGGGACTGAGGAGAAGACCTATAGTATACACACGTGTAAGGGGTAGGGGACCATGGATCACTGAGATACTGAAGGAAGGAGGGAGTAGTGAGCCCGGGAGGACACAGAACAGGGGAAGTGCTGTTGGAGAGAAACTCAATCCAGAGGGCATCCTCAAGTGGATGCAGGTTGGTCAAGAGAATGGCTAGATCACAAGGGATGGGAATCCCAGACCAAGTGATAGGCGCTTAGGAGGGCACTGGGGACTTAGTGGTGAGACAAGTTGAGCAGGACTCAGGATGGCAGAGGCCAGCAGAGGCGAATGAGCCGCACCACAGGAGGGCTGAGTCAGCAGTTTTGTTCTGTTAAGGGAGTGACCAGGTAGATCTCCACAGGAGGACCCAGGCTTCCCTCCCTGGGAAGGAGGTGCAAGTAGGCACAGCATGAAACCACTGAATGAAGCCACTCCTTGGAGAGAAAAGCAGTTTCCTGCACTGCCTTGGATAGCGGAGGACAGTGTCCAGCTGCAAAAGTGTTGGATTTTAAGAGGGTATGTCACAGGGCGAAGCCGGAACAGCCAGGGCTTAGTGTGGACACTGTCAATAAATGAGGTGCCGACAGTTATGGTTAGGAAGGACCAACCAGCCAGTAAGTGCTTCTGAGAAACATTTTAGCCAAACCTGGAGTTATTTTGCACCCCAGCTTCCCTGCCTGTCTCTAACATGACCTTGTTAGCCAGCCCCCACTCTGCAGCCCATTTGGAGTAAAGCTAAAATGGGCGTGGTGGCACTCATGGAGCTGAGGCAGGAGGATTGCTATGTTTGTTGTTGTTTGTTTTTTGAGATAGAGTTTCCCTGTGTAGCTCTGGCTGTCCTGGAACTGACTCGAACTCACAGAGATCCTCCTGCCTCTGCCTCCCTTATGCTGGGATTGAAGGCGTGTGGCGGATTGCTGTGGTTTGAGGCCAGCCTAAACTACAGTGTCGCTATCTCCGAATCTTAATTGAAAAGCTCATCCCACCGAGGAGTATGGCTGTCTTTGTAGAAAGACAGTGTAAGATAAACACATTATATATAGCATATTGTGTGCGGATGATGTTTTCAAAGTTAGACAAGGAGCGTGGTCAGTTGGAGAGTCAGAGGCAAGCGTGTGGGAAATGCCTTCCACACACTATAATTGCAGACTGGGAGTGGGTCTGTGAGGTGCTGTGGGTAAGAAAATTCCTTCTGCATTGCACTTGGCTTCTTGGTGGCAGGAATTCCCTCACCGGGCTTGTTTAGTTCCCTCTTCCTTGTTTAGTCTCAGTATCCATTTTTTTTTTTCTTTAGGTTTTTAATTTTGACTTTCTGAAACTTGTTAAATGCTTGATAAATGTATTGCCATCAGGCTGCTATTTCCTGGAGACCCGGGATGGGTAAGGTATCTCCTGGGTAAAGGGATGTGGTGATGAGCTGGCCATATCCCCTGCACCCAAGATAGTCTCTGCTGGTAATACATGGACCAGGTCAAGGAAGAGGTGACAGGAGTATTGTGGGAGGCATCCCTCATGTTAAGTCCTGTGACTGACAAGGTGACCTGATTGAAAACACGGATGGAAGGGGCTGCAGTCTTGACCCATTTGTAGCTGCTGGGAATCCTGTTTCTTGCATTCCCCCCCCCCCCCCCCCAACAGTGAAGCCACTGATCTTTCTTCCAGGATCACAGCAACATTCAGCATTAACGTTGCACCTGTCTGCTTCCACCGCCAGTCTGCCTGCCGCAGAGGCGGGGCAAACAGCTCTTCCTGAGCTAGCTGGAAGGCTCCCAGAAGAGCAGAGGACACAGCCTGACAGCCACGCAGGGGCATTAGGTAGCTGTGACCTGGTCTGGTCAGCAGGCAGGCAGACAGTTACTTGAGTGGCTAGCATCTGATACTCATCCCTCCAGGCTAGTCTTATAATGGCAGTGGAGAAATAAGCTTGCCTCCAGTGTGTTCCCAGAATATCTCTATCTGCAAAACATTTTGGAGGAGATGTTTGACTTGCAAGCTTGTGGTTGATAAAATAAATATATTTTTTAAAATGTAAACCTCTTTGGGAGAGGTTTGAGTTTTCTCCCATCCCCAGGGGAAAAAGAGGCCCTTAGTTAACCTCTTTTCTTCCTCAGTGTAGAATTCTTGCCATGCTTTGTGAGAAGAAGCATCTTTGGAATGTGCCACCTGCAGAAATAGACGGAGCTCTGCCCAGACTGTGGGGCCTGGCTATTGTTTGGGCGTGTCGCAGCCTGACACCCGCAAGGCATTTGAGGGCCTGGAATCCACGGCTCTTACACTGTGTGAAGGCAGACAGCCCGGTGTTTAACACTAAGGGAGTCTCGCATTCAGTGGCACCTGGTTAGAACAAAGCTTGGTGCCTAGAGAGAGAACCTAGTAAGGTGTAGGAGCTGAGTTGGTAAAGGACTGACCGTGAATGAGGCCCTGTTGCACACTCCCAGGTCGTGGTGGAGTAGAGGTCCCCAGCCCCACCTTGTTTTAGTGTGTGTGAATCCAAGGGGCATTTGTTCAAATGCACATTTGGACTCTGGGTCTAGGACAGGCTCTGGGAATCTGAATTTCTCAGAAATTCCCAGGCCATCTCAACAATGCCTGTCCACTGGCTACACTTTAAATGGCCTTGTTCTTTTAGGGTTCAGCCAAGTTATATCTTAAGTGTCTAGTGTGCGTTCAGGATTGTGGAGAAAGGTGGAAGCCCCGCATGGTGGAAAATCACAATTCATCCTTGTGAACTTGAGAGATATTATCCATTGCATTACTGTCTGGGATGGCAGGTGGTTTTGGCTTTATATATGTGGCTCTGGAGCCTAGTGTAGGACCTTGTGATGAGGTGTATCTAGCACAGTGGGGCCCCTAAGCCTGCTGACTGATGGTTGATCATCTAACATTTATCAGTGCTTTCATGGTAAAAAAAAAAGCATGTGGAGTCTCTAGTCCTCAGGTCCTGCTGTCTCCAGATGCCCAGAGTCGGGAGTATGCCTGGGTGAATGACGGGCCGGTCAGATCCATCCTAATCATTGAAGCCGCAAACACGTGCTGTGGATTGACAGTTCTGCACATTGAAGACTCTGTGATGTCTTGCAGGAAGGAAGTCTGCTAACTTTGTGTTATCTGAGGAGATTGAGTCCAACATATTTATTTGACCATAGTGTGGGGGTCCCTGCCCCATTTTATTAGTGCAGGTTGCTTAACCTAAAGTCAGTAATTGATCCCAGTGAGTCAAATGGGACTCATTTGTCACTGGCAAAACGTCAAGTAGGGACTGGGAAAAGATGGTTTAGTTGATAAAGTAGTGCGAGGAGCTGGAGTTCGGATCCCCACTGTTGGGGTCCACCCAGGGCTTTGTGCATGTGAGGCAAGCACTCTGTCAGCCAAGCCGCACCTCAGATCGAATGATTGATGTCTCTTAAGTCAGAGGTTGAAATGAAACCAGAGTCCAGAACCTTCTCACTCGCCCCTGAGTTGCAGTCACGGTGGAGGCAGCATGGCAGCTTTGCTCTGGGCTCACTTCTGGGCCCTGATGTGTGACCCTCCAGTATCACTTTTATTAGGTTCCTCACCCGTAAAAAGAGTAGTAGTACTTCCTTGCTTACTTTCTGGGCCTGTGCAGCTAGGTCACTGACCTTCACAGTGCTTCCCAGCTCTGGAAGATTAGGGACAGGAGCTAAGTGCTAAGTTCTCTTCTCCCCGTGGCCCTCCTTCTTCCTTAGGCAGCCTCTGAATCTAGGACTCCTGCTTCTTTGTTCTCAAAAGCTGTCACTTAGCTGAAGGGGAGACTTCTCTTGAGGGGTAGGGGTTCAACTCCGCCTGTAGGAGTTTCAGCCTATAAGTCTTGTCCAGTGATCTTCAGGAAATACAGTGGCCTCATCATTGGGTAGATAGACCCTTGCTGTGTGTGCAGGGCAAGCATGCAAGTGTCGGAGGCAGATGCAGTTGACCTTTCCTGGCTCTCTGTGTCGTGGTGGTGTCTGGCCCACTTCCCTCAGCCATGACCAGGCAAGTTTGCCTTTAGCTAAAGGTGCCTGCCTGCTGTTGACTTGTTTTACCCAGCAGGTACCTACATGGGAGTACATACTCATACACAAACACCTGAGTTTGGAGACAGAGCTGTTACAGAAACATCTCAGCACCCAGATAATGGTTTCTTAAAAGAAATTAGATCTAAAATTAGGTTAGTTTAGTCAGATTAGATCTTTTGTGCTGATCAAGTATTGACATTCTGTAGTTAATTCTTAAGTAAAGTCCTTTAGCAAAGGAAGTTAAAATACAGAGATTAGGGAAACAGAACCCAGAGTAAATGTCCAGACTCGGAGGTAGTCCAGAAAAGCAGGAGCTGGAATGATGTTTCAGGTGTCTGAGGACTGTTTTTTTTCTTTATAGTTTAGGAACGCAGTGAAGGCTTCTGTCTTAAAATACACACCATCTTTTCCACGCCCCATGGTTAGCCAGGGATCCCCTGCCCCCTCTTCCTCCAGGCCCCTTTCCTGAGCCTTTTCGAGTCCACACTAGGAAAGGAGTACGACAGATGGAAAGGAAAATAAACTGACAAACCAGACCCTGCTCCGCTCTCTTCTGGTACTGCGGTGGTTCTGGGTCGTTCTTGGTCCCAGCTCTGGGGAGAAAGTAGCACAGGGAAGTTGTGGAGCATTTCCAGGAGCAGGATTGGAGTGGATGCCTTTGCCAGCGTTCTGTATACTCCACATCAAGACACCACCCCCCCCCCCCCCCCCAAGACCACACAGGACACTGAGGCTTTCAGGGGGCAAATGCAATGCCCTGGAGCCCAGCTGCAAAACGTGGCTGGGTTGGCCCCAGATCTCTAGGTCTGGACCCCGTTGCACACTCCACCTCTCTCCTAGTTCTCTGCTTGACCTCCCTGTGTCTTTGTTGCCCCTCTCCCCACCCCCTTCCTTCTCTTTTCTCCCCTCCCTTCCTGTGTTTTTCTTTTTCTTTGTCCTGCATTCTGGGGTTACAACTGGGACCAAGGCCGATAGATACCGTGAGACCTGTGCTGACAGGCGTACTCCCACCCCTGCCCCAGCCTCTGTCCTTTCTACATCCTTGTCATTTCTCCACCCTCGTTGTTGCTAAGGTGTCTTTGTGATCCCTGTATCTCTCAAGCACCTCACTGTGAGGTCTGTTATTATCTACAGCACAGAGCTTGACCTGAATCTGACTGACTGCATGCCTGCTTGCGGCCAGTTGTGATTTAGTCTTATGCAAGGACAACCTATGTGTGAATTTTAAGTTTATAAACCTTATTATTTAAAAAAGCTTACACCACCCCCCTCAACAAAAAAATATTACAGACCCAAATTAGCCAGACCAGTATCTCAGTTGGAATAGTGATTCTGAAGCCTCAGATCTTCACATTGGATTTTACACTTCACTGTCAGTATGTTTATGTACTAACCCATGACCAAACCAAAAATCCATTCCGAGTTAGAACTAGAACAGTTAGCCTTATCTTCCTTCTGTAACTCATTTCCATTAGCTGCATACCGTCCTTCCTCAGTCCCTAGTATTTAGCCTTTTGATTCTCCTTTCTTCATGTTACCTATACTCACATATACATTGTTTCCATTTGTACATATGTTATTGGTTAGATTTTCCATATGAATGAGAACATGCTGGTTTTTTTTTTTTTGAGATTGTGTGGTCCCATTTAAAATTATACATTCTAAATCTATCCATTTTCCTGCAGATTTTAAAATTTCATTTTTTATTTATATCTAAATAGTATTCCATTTCTTATGTATACCAGATTTTTCATTATTCATTCATCTGTTGGTGGACAGCTAGGTTGATTCTAATTCTTTGCTATAGTGAGTAAAGCAACCATAAATATGGGGGTGTAAATATCTCCACTATAAGGTATGGCGTCTCTGGGTATGCACCAAGTAGAGAAATAGCGGGGTCGTGTGGTAGTTTTTTAACTTTTATAAAAAACCCCCAAACGGATTTCCACAGTGTATTAATTTGTACCTCCACTAACAATGAATAAGGGTTCTGCCCCAACATTTGCTGCCAGATTTCCTTTTTAGAGACATGCTGGCAGGTGTGTGTGCTCCTTAGAGCATCCTGGGCTTGAGTCTAGAGGGAGGACTCAGGTTTACATAGGCCTTTCTAATGTCCATCTTAACTGTTTGGTTAGTGGAGGGGAACAAGGGACATATTTCGCTTAGTGGCGGATCCAAACGTTTTGTTTCTCTTACCCAAAACATAAACTAAAAGGAAGCTTGGAGGTGTGGGTCCTGGAATAGCTTGGGTGGGCATATAGAAAGTTAATGTGGCGGGAACCTTGGAAGACGGATTACTAAATGTGTGCCAGCCTTAAGGAATGGAAAGGACTTGAACCCGGGAAGAAAAGTAATTACCACTCAGTACCTTCAGTGCTGACCTCTAAGTAGCACTAGTGGTTTAGCAGCTGTGACGAATGTTTCCTAATTTTAGTCCAAAGAATAGGTGTCTGGCAATGGATCAAGCTTCAGTTTAAACTTCTGTTCTTGAAAAGAGGAAAATACATTTGATTCCTAGAGAAAGGTGACGCGTGTCACATCCCCCGTAACTGTCTTTTACACCCGAGTCTTAGTCCTGGGCTATCAGATGATGGCAGGGGACTCACTTCTGTGGACGTGGACATTGTGGAAATCACTTTGCTCACAAACAACTCCCTCTTTCTCTAACAGGCGATGGAGGAGGCTGTGCGTGCCTCCTCTGCAGCAGGATCCTTTCCTTTGGCTTTCAGATGAGAAAGCTCTTCTTTGTTTCCCGGCTCTTTACTGGCCTTGCTGACCACTGTGGAAGAGGTGTTGTGTGTGAGCCCTGAAGATCAATCACCTCTACCCCATCACTGACCTCTGGCTTTCCACAGTTCCTGTGTGAATTCAGTATTGCTGAAAAATGACAGGTTCAGAGCTGAGTCCGAAGGAGAGCAACGGGAAAGCAGGATACTGCCTTCACTGAGCTTAGTATTGGGCAGGTGGTGGCACTGGCTAGTTTTATGTCAACTTGACACAACTAGAGTCATTTGAAAGGAGAGAGTCTCAATTGAGAAAACGCCTCCATAAGATCTGGCTGTGAGGCATTTTCTTACATATTTGGTTGTGAGCCTAGCCTTTGATGGCTCAACTGTCTCACTAGCCCAAGACATTTTCTTAATTAGTGATTGATGGAGGAAAGTCTAGCCCATTGTGGCTAGTGGTCCTGGTTTCTCTCAGAAAGCAGGCTGAGCAAGCTATGATGAGCAAGCCAGTAAGCAGCATTCCTCCATGGCCTCTGCCTCAGCTCCTGACTTCAGGTGCCAGCCCTGCTTGAGTTCCTGTCCTGACTTCCTTCAGTGATGGACTATGACATGGGTGGAATGTGATGTAAGCCAGGTAAACCCTTTCCTCCCCAACTTGCCGTTGGTGATGGTGTTTGAGCACAGCAATAGAAACTCTAACTAGGATGGTGGTCTTTACAGGCAGGTACTTAGGCACACTAGTCAAGGATGTGGTGGGATGGCAGCTTGAAGCAGGGCTGTCCAGATGGATTTGGGTGCCCAGGAAGGCTTTAAGAGAAATGTAGGTCTATTGATGGATGGTTAGACTCATCATGGCAAGATGTCTGAGTTCACTTTTTGAACCCATGATAGACATTTGATATGTTCTACTTTCTTTAAGATCCCATGTTATCAGTCTATCTGTATAACTGTGGAATAACACCCAAACCCAGAATTACCATCCTACTTATTTGTAAGTGTGTAGTTTGAGTGATGTTGAGCACTTGGGCATAGTTTTGCCGCTGTCACCACTGTCTAGCCTCAGAACTCTTCTGTAAAAGTGAAACTCTGGGGGCCGGAGAGATGGTTCACAACCATCAGTAATCCAGTGCAGGGAATCTGACACTCTATTTTGTCCTCCATGGGCACTGCATGCTCGTGGTACACATTTGAACTTGCAGGCAAATACCTATACTCATTCAGAAAGGGGAAAAAGACACTGGAACTCTGTGCTCATTCTGTAACTCCTCCCCATCATTGGCATCCGTCATTCCTCTTACCCTCTGTCTTTATGAATTTGACTCCTCCAGCACCTCACACGAGGGAGGCCATTCCAGTACCAGGCCTTTTGTTCCTGGCTTATTTTACTCAGTGGCATCGTGTAGCATTTGTCACAATCACCTTGTTTTTTAAGTATGATTATTCAGGGTCTCATTTTTACTCCTGGCATGTGTGAAGTATTCCTGTCCAACACGCCCATTGTCTTCCTCTGTCACCAAGAAGTCATTCATGTGCTCATCTGTCTTCCTGTCTATTTAGCTACCAAAAGCAGGTGATAAGCCCTTGGTGCATGTTTAACTTTGTGAAGAGAGCAATTGAACCATTGGTTGCAAGAGGCAAAGATCCAAGTATTTGATCTCTGATCTCTGATCTTTCTTCTTCTATTCAGCTGTCTCAACTTTGGTCTGATGTTTACCCAAATCTTCATTAGAAACAGTCTGAATAATTTTTAAAGAATGATTTAGAATGGATTTATTCTGAGCGTGTGTATGGTGTGTTTGATTGTGTGTACATGTGAGCCACAGTGCATATGTGAGGAAGTCCTATGAGAGCTTTCAGGTGTCACCTCTCGCCTGCCTCCTGTAGTACTACAGAAATTGTTTGTAGTGCTGCATATCTTTATGCTCACTTTGGTCTCCTGTGGAGTTTGTGGTACATTTCTAGGGCGTCACAGAATCTGAGCCTCTTGAGGCTGTCCCCCAGTGTAGCTAGTAGACTCTTCACAGTCACCCTAGTGTAGTAGTGTGGTTTACTCACCATCATGCTATGATGTGCATGCCACCTTGAAAGGTCTGCTGATTAGAAACTCTAAAGCAGTGCCTTAAGTTTGCTCGGACGTGGCCCATTTCCCTCTCTCTCGGTGAAGATGCATATGTGCTTACTGTGGGTTCTCTATCTGGTTCTAGTTGAGCTCTGTGGAGATTTCCCAGTGTAGATTTTAATTGTTTCATCACCACCAAGGTTGGTGTTATGTGGGAGGAAGTCAGGCCAGGGACTCTTTCCTGGCCACTGAGGATGCGGAGAAGCGGAAAAGCACACTGTGTCTTGTCAGGTCTCAGCTCCACTGAGTCCCAGTGGCTAGCTTGGCTCTGGAGCAGCTTTGCTTTTCAGTTGCCTTTTCTAATGTTTGTCTTCAGCTGCCTTTAAAAACATGGTGTGTGTGTGTGCGTGCGTGTGCGTGCGTGTGTGTGTGTGTGTGTGTGTGTGTGTGTACACACCTGTGAGGGCATATATATGTGGAGACTAGAGACCAACCTTGGATATTGTTCCTCAGGTGCCATCCACCTTCTTTGAGACAGGGTTCCTCAATGATCTTGGATCTTGCTGAGTAGCCTGGGTGGCCAGTGAGCTCCAGGGTCCAGCAAGCTCCAGGGTCCAGCTCTTTTTGCCTCCCCAGCACTGGGATTACAGGTGTGTATCAGTGTACCCTGTCTGTCTGTCTTTCTTTTTTCCTCTCTTTCTTTTAGTAGGTTCTGGGGATCAGGTCCTCATGACTATGTGACAGGCTTTGTGCTAACTGGACCATCTCTCCAGAGCTTGACTGCCTCCTCTCCTATTTATTTTGAGAGCAGAAAGCAACAGTGTCCCCCTGTGATCTTAGTTTAAAATGTGTTCACATCATCCATAGTCGAGGTAGCTTTCTATCCCATAGCACCCGTGCAGAACTGCCATACCTCTAGCAGTTTGTTTTCTGCCATTGTAGATCAGAAGACGGACTAGACCTTCCTCGACACCCTTCTCCCCTCCCAGCCTTTCCAGTAGATCCCCGGTAAGACAGCCTGTAGCTGTTTTTTTTTTTTTTTTTTTTTTTTTTGGTTTTTCGAGACAGGGTTTCTCTGTGTAGCTTTGCGCCTTTCCTGGAACTCACTTGGTAGTCCAGGCTGGCCTCGAACTCACAGAGATCCGCCTGGCTCTGCCTCCCGAGTGCTGGGATTAAAGGCGTGCGCCACCACCGCCCGGCGCCTGTAGCTGTTTATTGATCATCTCCAATGATGGGAGGGTGAGCACCTCAGAAGACAGTTAGACCTTAGGTTTAAGGTGACAGGACTTGGGTTCTAGTTTCAAGTTTATCTCTATCAGTGGTATGACTTCAGGTGAGTAACTTGATGTTTTTAAAGCTTATTTGTTGTTCCAGATACTGGAAAGTAAGATTACATTTTTACCCCGTAGTTACAACAAGGATAAACAAAATAATAAAACTATGATCCAGGAATGTGAAAAAATGAACTTACAGAAATAGAAGGCAGGATGGTGGGTGTCCAAAAGGTGGACATCGGCGGGCATTGGAAGATTGGAGAATGAGATGGTGGTTAGAGAGAGGGTCAGAGTTTCAGTTGGGGATGAAGAAAGCACGCTGGCCATCTGTTTGACAGCACAGTGACAGGAGCTAAGAATGATGTATGTTTCGAGGGCAGAGAGGTGGCTCTCCAGGTGCTGATGCTTGGTCCCAAACCTGACAACTTGAGTTCTATCCCCTGGAACTCACATGGAGGAGGAGAGAAGAGAACAGAGTTCCTGCTGCCCCCCCCCCCCCCCAATCTCCACAGGTGCGCCCTGGTATGCACGTGTGCACACACAATAGATGTAAAAAAGTTTTTTTTTTTTTTTATTTTTTAAAGATAACATATATTTAAAAAAAACAAAACTAGGGGGCTGGAGAGATGGCTCAGCAGTTAAGAGCACTGGCTCTTCTTCCAGCGGGCCCAGGTTCAGTTCCCAGCACCCACATGGCAGCTCACAACTGCCTATAATTCTACCTCCAGGGGATCCGATACCCTCACACAGACAGACATGTAGGCAAAACGGCAATGTACATAAAATAAAAATAAATAAATTAAAAAACCAAAACAAAACTGGAGTTTTAAAAAGAGATGATACATATTTGAGGTGATAAATGCATTAATCAACCTGATGAGATCATTACACAGTGTGTATAGGTATCCAGAGGTATATATTGATCCCATGTATTAATAGAAAATTAACTTTACAAAACATCAAGTCCTTATGCCTCATATATGGAACTGTGGGAACGTTACTGTGAATGTGATGTGCTGGCTAGTTTTTGGTCAACTTGATACAAGCTATGTTCATCTGGAAAGAGGAAACCTCACCTGAGAAAATGTCTCCTTCATTAGACTGGTCTGTAGGCAATGTCTGTGGGGATTTTTTTGGGCCCACGGTGGGGTTTGTGTGTGATGTCATTTCTGGGCAGGTGGTCCTGGGTTGTTCGAGAAAGCAGGCTGAGCAAGCCAGTAAGCAGTATTCCACCATGGCCTCTGCTTCAGCTCCTGCCTCCAGATTCCTGCCATGGCTTTATTTACTTGGTGCTGTGACTTAGGATATGTAAGCCAAATAAACCATTTTCTCCCCAAGTTGCTTTTGGTCATGGTTTTTATCGAAGCAATAGAAACCAAGCTGAGATGCTTAGCATCTTGCTAGTCTGGTGCAGAAGCTGTAGCTTTGCGTCTCACTTCCACAGTGATTCTGAATTTGGAGTTTATTCTTTTGCAGTGTAGATGGGGTGGACATCCTTTTTGAGTTTATTCCAGCTGGGGCTGTGACCTGCCTGCGGGGCTGGACAGGGCTGAACTCTGTCCAGGTTTGCACCTTCTCCACTTTCAAAGTCTGATTATACAGGCCCTTGTTTGTCTCTCTTCCCTTTCTTGGCTGATTTTCCTGCCTTGGCATCCCCACTAGAGGACAGATGAAAACATTGGGAGGAAATGAAGCTCAGTCCACATGCTAGTATCTGTTCCCTTCCACAGAAAAGCACAGGGCTTTGCCGACAGTAAAGGCAGAGTTGGGTTTCTAGATGCATAGCTGTGTGCCCAGCCCATGACCGTGCTCCTCCGTAAGCTTTGCTTCTTCTAGCGCTACTGTGGGAAAGCCCAGAAGGGAATGGTTCTGGCAGGAGGCTGAACTCTACCTGCCTCTTCTACTCAGCTCCAAGACTCAGCATTTACTTCCCTTTTATGTTTACTCAGACACTAGCTGGAGATGTGAGAGTTCCCCAGTCCTGATTCGAGCAGACCCATGAGCTCTCCATGCCATTGAGATATACTGCTGTTAATGTCTAATGGGACTGATGCGCATTGAGCAGAAACAGTTGCCTGTTAGGTGTGTTGCTGAGTATATTCCTAATGATTAACTTAATTTCTAAGAAGAAAATTAAGAAACTGTCAATGTGATGCTGATTAAAATTTTAAATACCTGGGAGGCTGAGACAAGAGAATTACCATGAATTTGAGGCCAGCCAAGGCTACATGGTGAGGTCTAGGCTAACCTGGGTTAGAGAGCAAGGCCCTTACCCCTAGACCTTTTGAAAATGAAAAATGGTTTGTATGTTAACATGATTTAAAAAGCAATTCTTAAGTAAAATGTGCCTGTGAACAGGACTATTTAAAATATTACCCATCAGTCTGGAAGGGTATCCAATTAATAGGACCCTTGGAGACCCTAGTATGTTGGGCTTTTTAGTCACTCTTTACTGGGTACTGGGAGAGAGGGAGGCAGGATCCTTATGGGGCTCAGGGCACAGGCACTTTACCAATTCTGGAAGTGTTTTTATGTTTTAGATAACCAGCATTGCTGTGCCAGTGAAGTATGCTGAGGGAGTGAGTGGGGGAACCTAGTATTGTCTGGAGCCGGATTCAAGAGGGCTGACAATCTCTTAGCTCACTGCTGAGGGACTGTGTGCTGCGTCTGGTCTTCAAACAGGTGGTTAGGAAGTATTACCAGAGTTAAGGGCTGTCTGGATCAGTGGAGACATTCTTATTTATGCAGAAAGCACTTAGTGTCAGTACTGTGTGAGATCCATGGTTCCTTCTAGGTGGGGTGGGGGTGGGAATAGGGGCTGGGGCTTGTCTCCATTCTGTACTGGTAGCCTTCCAGTTGTTCCTGTCTTTTGCCTCTGGCGACAGTCCTTAGGAAAGGTTTGCAAGGATGTTTGGCACCACAAGAAAACTTTGGACGAAATGCTGAATTCGACACAGAATGAAACATTGAAACGACTATGGTCTTGAACCTCACACGTCTTTTGAAACGGTGATCGTGGGGTTTCAGGTGCAGAAAAATGCCAAACATTAGATGTTAGGTGGACAGTAGAACCCCCCAAGCAGCAAGGCAGAGTTACAACAAGTTATTAATGCAAGAAAAAACCCTGAATGTATGGTTCATACTGAGTATCTTGGCGGTATGATATGGATAATATTTCCTGGTACATTTCTTCATGTTCCATGTGATGGGTATTTATGGAGAGAGCTATTCCTCAAAAACTAGATTTGAAAAAAATCCAATTAAATGTCGGAAGCACAAACTCTCCAGTTTGTAGGTGGGTGTGTTGGATTTATACTATCAGAGGCACACTGGTGGTTGTGTTGATGGCCTGTAAAGGAAGCCGCTGACTCGGTGGGATAAAAATAAGCGCCTAGGTCAGCCTCCCCATGCTGCCACCTGGCTCTTCCAGAAGAGCAGGCTTCCGAGAGGCCCTAATGGGCTTGTTGAAAGGCCCCACTTGGCTTCTTATTAATGTCCCTCTCTGAGCAGTGCTCAGCTCTCTGGCTAACCTTGTCAGAAGGTTACCCTCGGCCCTCCAGGGCTCAGCTAATTTTAAACCCAGCCAGCCAGTGCGGTGGCATTGTGCTGCGGAGACATCAGCAGCTCCCTGGGAGACGAGGCCGGGGAAAGATGAGTTGAGCCCGTGTATTTTTCTCATCCTCCTGTAAGTGGCCAGGCACACTGACCAAGCAAAGAGAGCTGGGATAATAATGAGAGCTTTTATGGTAAACACCAGGATTCTTACAGAATTTTGAGCTGGTTGATGCATGGTGTGCTGAGCTCTGCATGGACTGTCTTGATTATGACCACTGGGGCCGGTGGGATCCTGTGTTCTGGGAACCAGGCATGGGTTGTGAAGATAGGATCGCTTGATAATGAGTGCCCTGAAGTTCCTCACTGATTCAGTTGGGAGAGGGGCTGTTTCTTCCAGGCTACGAACCCAGAAATCCCACCATTCCTGCCTGTCTGCATGTCTCCTGTTGTTGTGGCTACCACTAAACTATTCTTTGTAAAATCTTTGTTGCTTTGAGCATTTGCAGTAGTTGCTTGTTTAGAATATTGTGGTGTCTTAGAATACTTGTTATCCCTTTGTTTTAACATAAAACATAAACCAACTACAAAGCAATGTGACTTTCAGGGATCGCCACTCCACCCCACCCCAGTCAAAATTAAGTTACAAAGAAAACTTAGAGCCAGGCATGGTGGTGCATGCTTATAATTCCAGTACTCAGGAGGTAGAGGCTTAAAGATCAGGGGTTCAAGACCAGTCTTAACTATACACTAAGTTGGAGGCTCTCCTGAGCTGCATGAGAACCCCAAGAATCTGGAGAAAGCTAAACCCAAAAACAAAATCCCAAAAGTTAGGGGATTTGTTTTTTTTTTTTTTTTTTTAAATCTTACATGCTGATGCTGATGAGAGACCTGTTTGCCTTCACATCCCCATTTTGGGAATCTCCTGTGCTTATTATTAGAATTAGCTCAGCCTTCCTGGTATTTCAAGGCATTCCCAGTTTCTTTCACACCTGTGAGATTTTAGTGGGAGACTTCATCTGCCCAGTTGATGGCCTGATCTTGAAGGTTACTTGTCAGGTCCAAAGGAGAGCCTTGGTGCTGGGTCCACACCCACCCACTTATAAAACAGTTTCCAGGAGCCAATTAAAGAGGCTGTGTGTGGAGCAAACTAAGATGAAAGAATGATGGACGTAGAATCAATAACCTGCTAACTCCATAGGGTGATTGAAGTTCACTTTATTTGAAATGGCCAGGCTGGCCAGACCACATCAAGCTAGCAGTGTGCCTGTGTGCATGAGGGCCGTGGCACGGGAGGGAACTTTGATTTCATTTTAGAAAGGAACAGAACAGCGAATAAATGCTTTTTTACTAGCATTTTCTTTCTTGAAGGTCTGCCTCTCCTACTGTAGACCTAATTAGCTCTGTGGTGCTGGAATTTCGTTTTGAGAACATTAAAGCTGAGCAGCATCGGGGATTTGTAGAGTTGGGAGTCCTTGTATAAACCTTTTGACTCAAATCTGACTTTCATGTATGCTATTGGAAGAAAACCCTCTCTCCAGCTTGCCCCTGAAACAGTTTTTAAAAGCACCTTCAAAATGGTCAAGTATCTTAGACAGAGTTCCTCTGGCTTCTGCGGGAACCGGAGATTGCAGATCTGCAGTGGAGATGTTAAGAAAGCAGCTAGGAATTCTCAAGTGCATTTCTTAAAGCGGGGCCTCTCTCCTGCACCTATTCAAATGCCTGCCTCTTTTCCTCCCTAGGCCCCTCTTTCTCACCTCCCGGACACTTCCCTCTTGTACTTGGCACGGGTGTAGACAGGCCTGCTGTTATTTTTGTAGTAACTTGATACTTAGAGCAGCCCCCAGGCCTCAGGAGATGAACTGGCCCCAAGTTGAAAAGGCAGCTCAGGCCCATTCTGTCATAGTCCCCCAAGCAAGCCAGGCAGCTGCTTTGGGGGCGATCACTAGTGAAGACTTCATATCACAGCTCAGGAGGTAGCAGACCCTGCTGGGAGGTGGGGGCTCAGCCTTGAAGTCAAGAAAGAGAGGGTTGATATTGAGTCTAGTTGAGGTTTGGGGAAGTGGGAGAAATATTTTCAAGACAGTGACTTGTTGCTTTTGCTCTGTGGGTCTAGACTAGGGTATGCCTGAATTGGTCTTGGAATTGTTTAGGTGAGGAGGGATTTTGTGCCCCCCTCCCCCCTCCTCCAGGGTCTTAGTGTGCAGCCCAAGCTGGCCTTAAAATGGCAATCCTCCTGCCTCTCCCTCTTGAGTTCTGGAATTATAGGCATGTAACATGAAGCCTGACTTGATTTCTTAAAAGTCATAAAAATGTGTTAAATTTGATGTTTAAATAAATCGTTGTTTACTGAACTGTAGTCGGTGTTAGGAGGGCTGCACAACTGAATGGAAAAGAGTTCTTGCCTTTGAAAATTGGTTATGCAGAGTGGACACACATTTAAACTGTAGTTACTAAATACTGTCACATCTAAGATTTATTCAGCAGTTGCTTGAGAACCTGCAGCATGCCAACAAAGTCAAGATGCATGTCACACTGGAGTGTGGTGTTGCACACTTTCAGTCCTAGAGCTCAGGAGGCAGAGGCAGGCAGATGTCTGATTTGAGGCCAGGCTGGTTTGCATAGCAAGTTCCAGGTCAGCCAGGGCTATATAATGTGAGTCTCAAAAGAAAAAAGGTATTCACACTAGTCTGTATACACTCAGCTAAAGTGGTGTATAATCTGTTGGTGACAGAGACATATTATCTATTAAGGATTTCTTTACCATGGTGATAATATTCTAATTTTTGATGAAAAGTAATGGGCACAGTTATTAAGTGCAGAATTAAAAATTCACATGGACTATGTGTTCACTTAACAAGAATAATTCATTGTTCCAGAGAGAGAGAGAGAGACAGAGACAGAGACAGAGACAGACAGACAGACAGACAATAGTCACTCCCTTATCTGGCTTCAGCCAATTTCCAACCAGAGTGCCAAGATTGTTTCTCCTGGTGAGTTTGATCTGGGTAGAGATTAGGTTGGCTTGGGGGTGGGGTTTTAAATGGCCCTTGAGTTCGCATCTTTTGTAATGTGAGACCTGTTTTACTATGGATGCTTCATATCTGGGCCTTCCACCAGTGCAGATTGTTTGTCACTTGAAGGGTAGGGACGGACAGCTGATCTGGTACCCACGGACATTCACACATAGGCACTGCTCTGGGTTTTTGGTTAGCCTCCTGCGTTAGCGTGTGTTGACTTTGCTGGCCTTTGCACAGTAGCCTGGAGAGGTGAGGCTTGAATCACCACACTGTCACTCTCAGCCTCTCTTTGGGGACTAGGGAAATATGCTGGAAGACTGAAGACAAAGTTGGGTGAGCATTTATTGGAGCTGAGTGACGACCCACCCCCTGCGCACAGAATTAATCCATGGTTTTGGGCTGTTCAAACAAGGCACCTGTGTAAACCGTCTCCCTGAATTGTCTCTGAGTGTCACTGTCACACATTTGTAAATTTGGAATGCTTAAGAAATTCCTGAGATGATCTAGAGAGTTTTTCTGGCCTCAGACCACACTAGAAAATGCTTTTGATTTAAAAACTCTGGTTTCACACTGATGAAATAAACTTTTTTTTCGAATAATTTATTTTTATTTTATGTTCATTGGTGTTTTGCCTGCATGTGTGCCTGTGTGAGGGTGTCAGAAGCCCTGGAACTGTAGTTACAGACAGGTGTGAGCTGCTATTTGGGTGCTGGGAATTCCAGAGGAACCCTGGTCTTCAGGAAGAATAGCCAGTTCTCTTAACCACTGAGCCATCTCTCCAGCCCCAATTTAAAAAAAAAAAAAATCATACCCTTATCCTTTCTCCCTCCACACACAAACATACATGCATAAAGCACACAGAGCGTGCATGCATGCGTGTGCGCGCACGCACGCGCACACACACACACACACACACACACACACAGAGCTCACATGCTTTTTCTGAAACACAGTCCTGGTGTTTTCTGGCCTGCTCTGTGAACAGTTCCAGCTCTGCTCTTGGCCTGTGTGGCCCATGTGCTACAGGCCTAGAGCCTGGAGCCTGAAGCTCCATCATTCTCTCTTGGCTCCAGCCTTCTATGCTTTCATGCTTGGCTATGACCTTAACACATTAGCACTGTTATACTCTTAGAGAGTTTACTGCTCAGCCTTCACTGTATCCTTCCAAGAACTTGAGTCACAGAATAGACTCCCATTTCTGTGCTCCTGGGTGCATCCAGTAGTCAGTCCTCCTGCAGTATGTAACATCATCCAGTCAACCGTTCGTGTTTTCAGCCATCAGCTCAGCACATTAGTTATTCATCCAGCTAATATTTGAGGAGGAGGGTCAGTTAACATGTGCTAAGCATTCTGTTGAATATCAAGGACAGAAAGATCCCTGAAGGCTCCCAGACTGGCAAGAGTGGCAGCAGGCAGACTGTGTCCCCTTAATACACTGACCATTTGAAGTGCTACCTGTGGGAACACAGAGCAAGTGGGAGTGTCAGGTCAAGTTTCTAGGGGAGGAGGGGATCTTGAAGGATAATTAATGTGCCTTATGTCTTCTGCGTATATCGTGCTTGCCGAGTTAGGGTGTCTTACTTAGTTTCTATTGCAGTGATGAAACACCATGACCAAAAGCAACTTCAGGAAGAAAAGATTTTCCATATAGTTTTACAAGAAGTGAGGGCAGTAACTAAAGGCAGGAGGAACCTGGAGGCAGGACCTGAAGCAGAGGCCATGGAGCAGTGCTGCTTACTGGCTTGGTCCTCATGGCTTGCTCAGCCTGTTTCCTTCTGGCACCCAGGACCCCAGTCCAGGGGTGATACCATCCATAGAGAACTGAGCCCTCCCACACCAATCAAGGAAATACACCCAGGCCTGTCTACAGGCCAATCCTATGTAGGGATGTCTTCCCAGAAGACCCTAGTCTGTGTCATGTTGACATACAAAATAGCCAGCACACAGTGTTTATTGATTTCCCATCTCTTGTGCCTGGATATGGATGAAGAGACAGAAGAGTATGGACCTCATTCAATAAATGCTTTATGACATTAAAGTAGAATGACTAGAAAATGGAAATGTTCATTTTATGAGTTTGAAAGACTGCAGAATAGCAAAATTAAAAGTACAGAAATAAATTATGGGATGGGGCTAGCGGCCGAAGTAGACTTTAGGAAATAACCCAAATTTGGAGACCCATATGGCCTTCCAGTTTGCCTGAGGGCCCTCCAGTGTGGTTCAGTGCATTTTGGCAGCTGGAGTGGAGGCTAAAACCTTTGCTGACTATGTGGTCCCCCCCCTTCTTTAGAGATCTTTGTAGAAAGCTGTGTGTGTGTGTGTGTGTGTGTGTGTGAGAGAGAGAGAGAGAGAGAGAGAGAGAGAGAGAGAGAGAGAGAGAGAGAGAGAGAGGAGAGAGGTTATGAGTGACATCCCCACCCTCACTGGGGAGGATCCAGTGCCTGTTCTCATTGGATGGTTCTTCTGCTAATCCTCGGGTGCTCATGGCAACACATCCGATAGCTGTTGTGCTCAGAACTACTGGAATAGACTCGGAGTAACCCAGAATCAGAACCATCCTGAAATACACAGGCGATTTTCGCTGTTCTTTTTTATCTTTTCCTCCCCCACCATCCTTCTTTGGAGATAAGGTCTCTCTGTGTAGCCCAGGCTGGCTTCAAATTTGTGACCTCTGGTACTGGGCTTACAAGCAAGTGCCACCATGCTTGGCTGGGTCCCCCCCACCCCCTGCCAGGATTTTTATTGAAGTGTAACTAACATGCTTAGAAAAAAGTGCATGCGTCATCAGTATCGAGTCCCTGTATTTTTCCATTGTGAACACTTATGCATCCAGATCTTTTTGTTTTGTTTTGGATACAGGGTCTCTTGTAGCCCAGGCTGACCTCAAACTTCTTTGTAACTATGTATAAAATTTATTAACTCTGTTGCTCTTACAGGCATGTGCCATTGCTCTCACCCCTAGTAACCTTGATTAGGCTTTTCTTTTAATTTAATTGTCTTATTTTAAAAGATAGGGTCTCACTATGCTACCCAGGCTGACCTTGAACTTGAAGATTTTCTTAACCTCAGTGCTGGAATTATAGGCATGAGCCACTACCCTGGCTGATAGATTAGTCTTGTTGGTATTTGAACTTGTTAATGGAAGCCTAGAGTAGATCTCTCTTTGCATCTGGTTTATGCCACTAAACAGCACCATTGACTGCAATAGCAACATCCCACAGAACTTTCACTGTGGCAGCCAGTAGCCACGGTTGCTCCTGAGATTATGATTTGCTGCTGCTTTAGTCCTAGCAACTGATATTTAAATGCAACCCGTTAACGGTTACCATGTTGGACTGTGGGTTTTTTCTAATATTCCATTTTATGACTATGATGCAGGCTATACATCCTGTAGTTAATAAGAACTTGAGCATCTCCGAAAAAAAAGGGGAGGGGGATTGAGCATCTCTAGCTTCCCTGATGAGTGCTCACATAAATGTTCGTGAACCCAACCTCTAAAGAACCTCTCTTCTTTGTGGGCCTTGTGAGGATTTGGAATTGCCGAGTTAGCAAGTATGCATCTAGTCAGGTCTAGTGGTGCATAGTGACTGCCAAAGAGTTTTCTAGAATGCTTGGACTACTGTATACTCTCATCAGCCGTCTGTGAGGATTCTGGGCACTCAACATCTTTGACAACACTTGTCAGCCTTAGGCTTTTATTTTAGGGCCTGAGAAGATGGCTCAGCAGGTAAAAGTAATTGCTGTGGGGCCTGATGATGTGTTTGAAACTTCCAGAATCCTAGATCTTCTGTAGTAAGATGGAGGTAGAGGTGGGAGTTACCCAGAAGCTCCCCGGCCAGCTAGCCTAGAATAGACAGTGCAACAACAGAGACAGCAAGAAAGACTCGACCGTGTTGAAGGGGAGAGCTGATGGCAGACGGTTTCCTCAGACCTCCACGTAGGCCACGTAGTGTCAGGGTGGACATGTTGTGCTAGGTATGTTGAACACCTTCCCGTTGTCTCTTTGTTTTTTATATAGTGCATTGGTTTTTAAAATATTTTGTCATTTTTGCTGTCTGATTATTTTGTAGGAATTTATTATGTATCAAGTGATTGTTTGGTAACTTTGCAAACTTCTTTGTGGTTTCATTTTTGAATCTGAGTCAGGTTCATACTGTGTAGCCCTGACTAGCCTGGAACTTGCCATCCTCAGTCACAGAAGTCTGCTTTCATCTACTATCCCCCCCCACCCCATTTTCTTTTCTTAATGCTTCTTGAAGTACAAGGAAGTTTTTACTTGTAACAGTCCCTCAGTACCCTCCCTCCTTCCTTCCCTCCCTTTCTCCCTTTATTGCTTTCTTGAGGGTTGGTTCTCTATAGGCTGGCCTTGAATTCCTGGGTTCAAGCCATCTTCCTGTTTCACCCTCTTAAGTAACTGTGATCAAATATTTGCTGTTACTGTCCACATTTTGTCTTTATTATTATTATTATTTTTAACTTTACTTTTGTGCACATGAATACGATTGCCCAAGGAGACCAGAGAACATTGGATCCCTGGAGCTGGAGTCACAGGCAATAGTGAGCTGTTATTTGGTCTTCTGCAAGAACAGTGTGTGCTCTTAACAAAAGAGCCATCTCTCCAGCCCCACTCACAAAACATTTTAGATCTATTTATTTATTCATTTACTTACTTATCTACTTATCTATCTATCTACTTATCTATCTATCTATCTATCTATCTATCTATCTATCTATCTGTCTGTCTGTCTATTGTGTGTATGTACACATGCATGCATGTATGCCACTGAGCAGGTGTGTAGGTATAGGACAACTTGAGGCAGTGGGTTTCCTCCATCTTTAGTGTTGGGTCTTGGAGTTGAATTTAGGTCAAGTGAGCTTGGTTGCAAACACCTTTGCCTGCTGGCCTAACTCACCAGCCCCATTTTGTCCTTTGACAGTAAGAATTTGATACATTAAGGTAATCTTCTGGGTCTTCTTCTAAAGTCTTTATTGCTTTTGAAATTTAGATCTAAAGTCTCTTTCAGGTTGATTGTAGAGTATGGTGTGAGGTAAGGGTCATTTATTTTGTTCAGATAGATCCTGATTACCCTTATTTATTGACACAACTGTCTTTTACCCTTGTCACAAATCAAGTGCAAAGGCCTGCTTAGGGGTTGTTTCTGGACTCTTGAGATACTGGTCTGTTTTGTACCTTGGTGACATGGACTTACTGTGTAACCCAAGCTGGCCGCAAACTTGCTGTGTGACCCAGACTAACCTCTAACACAGGATCCTTTGGCCTCAGCCTCCTGGATGCTGGGGTCATGGTCTGTGCCACAGTGTCTGAACGTGTGAATTTTAATATAGGCCATTGTAAGTCATTCAGCGTTGGGCTTCAAAAGTGCGTGAGTGTGGATTTGTTGCACCAGGTGAGTCTTACCCACAGCTTTAGCTAGCTTCGTTAGTTATTAGAGTCCTAATGGTCACTGTCTGGGGTCCTAGAGGTAACACAATATCAGTTTCTGTGCCCTAGGTGTTTGGGACTCAAAACTGAAACCCAAGTATGATTTAGGTTAACTGTCAGGATGTCTGCTGGGGTCCTTTAGAAATGAATCCTCAAGGAGTGGTGTCCTCATTTCCGACCTTGTTTCTAGAAGAGTGTGCTATGACAGATCGTTTTTTTGATTTCCTTAGCTTGCCAGGGGATGAGGGTTGTTTTCCTTCTTGGTTGTGGTAGAGCCTAGATTTTGGATCTGCAAGTGCTGGAGAGATCCATGAGGATCCCCTGCGTCTTTGGAGATTTGATGCAGTGTTTGTGGTAGGTGAACTAGAGCAGGGCTTGGGCTCCTTAAGTGAACAGCTCAAAATGCCATCTTGGTTCAAGATTTCTGTGTTGTCTGTCTGACCTATGTCCCAATGAGAGGCGAGCTGTGGATTGCCTTTCTCTCTCTGTTCCTCCAGTGTGTCCATCAAAGCCATTCTGGTACTGGTGGAGGCCCAGACCAAAAGAGTAGTTATAATTCCCAGAAGCTGGAGAGGAAGGCAAGGATGGTTCCCCCACATATAGTGGGAGTGATGTTTCTGATGCAAGGGAGTGGGCATTCTGAATCACCTAAAGGGTGGGGGGCATATCAGGGCAGGTCAGCTGCTGGACTCTGATGTGAGTCCAGAGCTAACATATCATTAAATTGGCTGGCAGCAAAAAGTGACACTAAATGAGTGTCTTTTGTAATCAGGGGTGACTCCTGAGGCGTTCACCTATAGATCTGCCACCCAGGGAGCCAGTGTTCCTTGGTATGGTGCCCACTCACAGGCATCACTTCAGGCATGTGGTTGAAGATGGTTTCTTACAGGGTTTAGCCAAACACAATGTATATATTTTATCTGGTATGTTTTAAAATATGAACTGTCGGCCTAGAGAGATGGTTCATCAGCTATGAGCACTGACTGATCTTCCAGAGGACCTAGGTCCGATTCCTACATGTTGCCTTACAACTGTTGGTAACTACATTTTCAGGGGATCTAATACCCTCATCTAGTCCCTGTGGGCACTAGGCATGCATGTAGTGAGCATAGATACATGCAGACAAAACACCCATACTCATGAAAATACAATAAAAGTAAAAAATAAAAAGAAATAAAAGTAGGAATTATCTACTTTCAGATCTTTAAGAACCATGAGTGTTTCTGTGTGGTAATGTGCATGTATGAGTACAGGTGCCCTGGAATCTAGAAGCCAGAGCTGGAGTTATAGGTGGTTATGAGCTTCCTGATGTGGATGTTGGTAACTGAACTCTGGTTCTTTGCAAGAGCACTACATGCTCTTAATGGCTGAGCCATCTCTCCAGCCTTGCTAAATGCTAAGATACCCTCAGGGTGAACCAGACTTTCTGAGCAAGGAGGATTATGGTTATGTTTAGGTTACTGCCTGAGAAGTGTTTTTTTCTTTTAAAGCCTATATTATGGTTGACTTGTCTAATCTGGAACATGCATTTGTTCTGTAGACCACTTGGAATTCAGGAGGCACTCTGGGGGTCTTGTCAGTTAACCTCTGGGTAAGGTTACTGGTTTTCCTCTTGAGACGCTGAGGGCTGCTTGAGGGTAAATTGTGGTCTTCTCTTGGAGCTGGAAGATCATCAGTATTAGGGTTGAAGTCTGTTTCTCCAGGACAGTTGTTTAGCTGGGCATATTCATTACACCTCTCTTGCTGTGACACTAGCTGGCAGAAGATCTTGTGGAAGGAAGGGCTTATCATGGCTCACATTTCAGGGGGTTAGTCATCATGGCCAGGAAGGCACCATGTCAGGAAATTGAGGCAGCTGCTCACATGAAGTCTGCAGTCAGGAAACCGAGAGTAACAAATGTGTGTTGAGCTTTCTCCTTTTTATTCAGTCCAGGACCCCAGACTGGTGGATGGTGCCACCCACATTTAGTGTAAGTCTTTCCATCTCACTTGACCCAATCTAGGTCATCAGTCACAGACATGTCGTCTTTCTCCTAAATGGTTCTAGATCCTGTCAGGTTGACAGTCAATGTAACTGTCACACTGGAGGGCCTGTTCTCAGCCTGCTGACTGCCTCGTGTTGTGTTCACTGTATCTTTACATCAGGTTTTGTGCATTGGAGAGGCTGGGGGTAGATCGCCTGGCATTGTGCGTAGGTGGCTGCATCTTTTGAGGAATTCCCAGATGAAGGAGAATTGTGGTCACCTCGGATGGAGGTGGAGGTGGGAGAGAGGGACAGAATTGCTATTTTCAGTGGTTCATGAATGGAGAGGGTAGTTCCTTTATTGATTGGTAACAGCGTGGTAAGGACTGTATCACATAAAGTCAATCAAAGCTTTTCCTGAGTCATCACCTGGGCATACCCAGGCCTGATGGGACTTGGAAATAAGAATATCTCAGGATGGTAATGTCAAGCCCTCCAGTGGGTGCTCAGGAGTGGTGGACTGGGTGAAGAGTTCTTGGCCTGTGGATGGGTTTTGTTGATAGGTGATTTTTGAAACATATAAGAAATAATTATGATTAGCCTTTCCTTCCTACCAAATGTAGAGGGAACCTGTTGACAATTGGAGCCCATGACACCAAACAAGGCTCACTGGTTGCTGTCTGCCGTGTGATAGACATTGCTTCCGAGTCCGTATTCTAGAGAGTTCTGCCATCTCTGACAATTACACATACTCTTCAGTTCCACCCCTCTGGCTGCTGAGCCCCACATGACGAGGCCACTTGTTAGCAGGTTTGTGAGTGTCTGAGATGATAGGAAAATAATTACATGCCCCACTTTACATATGCAAAAGCAATTAACTGTCATTAGTGCCCAGAATTCCTCCCAACTGCCCAGGGAGGTGAGTCAGTGTCATCACTATTCATTAGGAATTAATTAGACTGTGCGTGGTGATGTCAGCTGTGGACAGAGCTCGGAATTCAGCAGTGCCTTCCTCCTGCCTGCCGAGGCTGGCGAGTGAGTCTGATCTGCCTATGGAATTCACTCCATCTCCACAGGAGACTCCGATGCTGTGAAGCTTTGGACAGACTTTAGGCAGCTTCCATCTCTGTACCTCCTAAGGCGGAGATAATACCCAAGGGCAGAGCAGTGACAGGGGGGCCTACAGACAGAATCTGTCACTGTTCTTCACCTGGGATCCCTGGGAAGCTGTGGAATTGTATTTAGATGTGCTGTCTGAGATTCGTTGAGATTTCATTGGAAGGAAAGTTCCTTGTCTCCTCAGGTTTTTTTTTGTTTTGTTTTGTTTTGTTTTTTTTAATGGAGTGTAGCTTTTTTCTCACATAAAACATCTGGGCTTTTGTGAAGATCACTGTGACCCTCAAGCTATCCAATTCATGGTCAAGCTGAGTGCTATAAATACCTCTCTGTGTGATTCCCTTTCCCACACCCCTCCCCCAATGGCTCCCGCTTCTGGCACCTCTTGAGCTAGTGAAGGTCTTGGCTTATTAGCCCTCCTCCCACCCACCCCTGCTCCCCCACATGCTCCCACTGGCCTTACCAGTTCCTCTCCCTTGAAGAGGAGCCTCTGGTCCTCACATCACTTTCCCCCTCTCCTGCTTTCCTTACAGCTTTGTCTTCTAGTTCTCTCTCTTCTCTAGTGGTCCCCAGAAAAGGGAAAGAGGGAATGTCAGCAGTTCCTTTAAGTAAGCACCCCCCACCCCCCCCAGGGTTTCTCTGTAGCTTTGGAGCCTGTCCTGGATCTCACTCTGTAGACCAGGCTGGCCTCAAACTCACAGAGATCACCTGCCTCTGCCTCCCGAGTGCTGGGATTAAAGGTGTGCAGTACCACTGCTGCCCAGCTTAAGTAAGGTTTGTGATGAAAGTAACCTACCTCTTAGGATTCAGACCGTATTTGTCTCTTGCACATAACTACTAGTTGTCAGTAATAATGGCTGATAGATAAGATGTGGGACCATACACACTCTGTCTGGCTTGTGTTTCCTTTGACATGTTTCTAATATGGTGATTCCCCCCACTGCCATTTTCTTGTGGACCTCTAACATGCTCTTCAAGCACTCCATCACTGAGCTCCATCCCAGTGCTGGAGTGATTTCTTTTAGTACTTACTAGTCAGTGGAAATTTAGTTAGCATGAGTTTGGGGGATGAGCTGTCATGTTATCAAAACATGCTCAGGTCATCTGGGTGATGCTCACTCCTTTATTAACTATTTCTGTATCAGTACTGTGTCATCATTGGGGTGAAAATGTTAGGGTGAGCATAATGGTCCCTTTCCTGGAGTGCATTGGGGTGCAGAGAGAGGGCACAGTAATGCAGGAATACAAGATAGTGGGTGGATGGATGAATTGGCATACTTCATGGCTAACAGTGGACACTGAGACTTAGGTACTGCCTGGGTACTTAGGCAGACATCTAAGTCCAACTCATAGTCTGGCTCCTTTCCTCTGTTTTCATAGACAGTTAAGGCACTGGCTAGAACAAGGTTTATGGATTTCCTTGACCCTCATGCTCAGTGGTGTTTCATTAACCACAAGGGCTAGTTTTAATGAAGGGGTAAGATGTTTCCATGGTGAGGGCCTCATGGGAATCTGCCACGGGAAGAGCACCTTCTCTTGTCACATGTCACATGTGTAGAGTTGGTGTCAGAAGCGCCTGCATTTGCCCTCCCCTCCCTTCTGTCCTCAGGCTCTTAGACTCGGCTGTGTGGGTCAAGTGCACTTATGACACCTCCCCCTGCTCTTAGCAATCTTCTTGAAGTGTTGGTGGGTTCTGAGAAAGGAATGTCCATGGCGGAAGGGCCGCTGTCTAGCCAGTTAGCAGGCTTTTGGGGTTATTGTTAACAGCTGTGTTTTGAGTAGTGCGGGGCTAGGAAATTTTAGGAGACAAGGGGCCTACAGAGTGGTGTTTATGATGGAAACTGAGGTCCTTTGACTACATAACACATACACATGTTTTTGTTGGTTTCAGAAGTCTTTGCTTGGAGACACTTGAACCACCTTGCCCAAAAGAATATGAAAACTATCATTTGTGAGAAAGTTTGAACTAAGGTGAATATTAGGAAGCTAGTTGTCAACAGTGTGAAATTTCTGTTTGGTCTTCTGAAGACTTTAAGGTGTAAATCCTTAGTAAATTGATTTCCTTTTTAAGTGGGCTCTCAGGAGCATACCTTTATTCCTCCACCGTCCTGTGTTTGGGGCGTATTTTGGCATCATGGCATGCTTTGTGTAGAGAGGATTGACCGGATAGTCAGTGAGTGAGGGCACATGGTTTTTCAGATGACAAACTCTTCCTTTTATCTCACAGCAGTCAGATTTCAGCTGCTCCCCCCCCCATTGCTTTTCTACATTTAAATAGAATTTAATATCTCCATTGTGTAAGTGAAAACTTGAGCTTTAAAAAGATTAACTCATTTAGTTTGAGCCATGTGACTCTCGTGAGTGAGTCAACTTTTGAATCCATATTTCAGTTTGAATGTAACACACACACATACACACAGACACACACACCGTCTTACTTCTTCATTCTGAATCGAGGGAAACTGGACTTTCATATTCAAAAGATGTGTGGGGAAGGGAAGACATCAGCTCTGCAGATGGCCTGTGAATAATCCATTATATTCTGTAGTGGTGGTGATGATGGTGGTCTCACTGTGTAGCCCTGGTTGGCCTTGATTTCTAGGTCTTCTCATCCCCACCTCCAGAGGTCTGAGATGACAGGTGTGTGTACCTGACTTGATTAGATCTTAATGCTGGTAATAAGCAGGTGCTTTTTGGTGTGCATTCAAATCAAGGTAGATTGAGCAGTAACCAGCTGTATACATGTAGGATGCTCGTAAAGTGTGGCTGATACTCTCACAGTCACTAGAGTGACAAGGACAATTTCCAGGAAGAGGTGGCTTTGGAGCTGAGGAGTGGAATGCCAGGATGGTTATTTTGGTATCTAGTATGGGGCGCTTTCTCAGCCAGCCCCACCAGCCTTGTGATCAAAACTCTCTGCCCATACAAGGGCTCATCTTACAGTTGGGTTGTAAAACCAAGAACCTGAGTAGCTCTGTAGATTTTGTGCCTGGTGTTTTTTTGGGCTGTGTGCTGCTTTAGGTCCAGAGGAGGTAACTTCATCCTGCTGAGCTCCAGTAGGATAAATTGCAAGAGCCTAATCACAAAGTTCTTTCTTTCCCTGTAAATGAATCAAAATGTGGGAGTGTTTAGAGCTATGTTTGTGCTTCCTGGGTGGATGGATCAATTAATGTGTGTGACTTTTAGCCTGAGAAGCAACTTGAACGTTGTCTGCAAGCCTTTGCTGCTAGTCTTCCGAGGTGAGGCTATCCTTGGTGGACAGTTTGGCTAGTGGACAGGCTTTCCTTATGGTGGAGTCTTCTTCCAAGCATCACAGAGTGGGGCTGTCCCCTCCCTTGTGATTTCAGATGCACTGGTGAGGGGTGATCCATAGGGATCCCAAAGGTTGGTCAGGCTGTAGGAAATGGATCTTTGAGGAGAGGCTGACCTGAAGGATGGATAGACCCTCAGGGATGATAGGGTCAAGTTAAGTGAGGAAATGGGTGTTGACCTAATTGGCTGTGCAGTTTCAGCATCCCAGTGTGAAGGTGGGAGGTGCTGAGGAGCCAGTGAGTGTCCTCCCACTGGTGAGTTCCAGCATAGCCTGTGTGACCAGCTGATGAGATAGATGCTCTTAAGACTTTGGGTGGGGGTTGTTGGTATGTTTTCTTCTGGAGACTATACTTTTAGTTGCATAAGAACCTTCTTCCCAGGCCTACAAAGGCCCAGGCCCCTCAGCTCTCACTCTGCTGAATTCCATCCCTTGGCTATAGTGACTGTTGAGCACCCACACATCTAATATATATCTTTAAGTGCAGCTTCCTTGAGTGAATTCATTCTGCTGGGATCTGTCCTGGCTTGGCCTATGGTTTTATATGTGTGTGCATTGTTTTTTTTTGTTGGGAAAGAGGCTAGCCACTATCAAAGAGTTCCCTCCTATTCTCGTAATTTCTCCAGTAAGCAATCACTAGGGTGGTTACAGCTTAGCTCAGATTTTATAGTACTCTCAGATCCCAACCCAAAATGTAATCACTTGAAAATTCAAAAGGCCCATGAGGCAGGCAGGCACCCAAAGTTCCACTTGGGGCCAGTCACAAAGCCCTTTCTTGTTTCATAATTTATACCTTGACATTGGCAAGTTTTGACATCCTGTGTAAGCGTATGTGTGTTGGTACGGGGCTGTCAATATTTTGCTGACATGTTCTCTGAATGATGGCTTAGAGATAACAGTTAAAACCAAGCATATACCTTTTTTTAAAAAAAATACAAATGCTAGCTAGGCGGTGGTGGTGCACGCCTTTGATCCCAGCACTCGGGAGGCAGAGATAGGCGAATCTCTGTGGGTTCGAGGCCAGCCTGGTCTACAGAGTGAGATCTAAGACAGGCACTGAAACTACACAGAGAAACCCTGTCTTGAAAAACAAACAAACAAACAAACAAACAAACAGAAAAAGCTACCAAATTGAAGAAAGCCAATGTGAGGAGTCCAAAACCACCTCAGTTAGACCATGGATTGTGCTCTATTCTGAGGTTCTGTTGACCCACGCATTGGTGAGAGGATACAGTTGGGAGAGGCAAGGAAAGAAACTCAGTTGTTTGTGCTCAGCTGACAGCACCTTGGAACATGGGCATGCTTTCCTCTTGCCTCTTGTGTTGAAATATTGCAGGGATGTAAGGGGAGCAGCAGTGATCACATGAGGCCCTTCCTGCTCAGGCACACCATGATTCCTTTCCCATCATTCCCCAGGAGCGGTTCTCCTCCCTCCTTCTTTTGGGGAGCCCTTTGCATTAATGATCTGATGTGGTTTTCACAAAGCAATATTGATATGTTAGTGTGCAGCCAGCAGGGAGTACTGGATTAGATCATTTCCACCTTGGTGTCAAGCCAGCGTGACATTTGTTTAGAAAGCTTATCCCCTTGTGACTATAGGAGGCATGTGTAATTGAAAGGGAATGCGTTTACATTTTGGAGGAAGATTTCTTGTGGTTCTGTTATCTCCACTGCCCAGAAGAATGAAGGAAAGATTGCCCCACAGTTTCCAGATGACTGGGAGAGTATGCTGGAGGACCAGCTGCTGCCCCATAGGGATGGGGACACCCCCACAAGGGTGGCAGGTGTGCGAGCGGACTGGACTGGTCTCTGCTTCATTCAGGGTTAGAGTTTAGG
This sequence comes from Peromyscus eremicus, assembly GCF_949786415.1. Classification (NCBI taxonomy): domain Eukaryota; kingdom Metazoa; phylum Chordata; class Mammalia; order Rodentia; family Cricetidae; genus Peromyscus; species Peromyscus eremicus. The sequence continues at coordinate 89,489,583 of NC_081416.1, read as the reverse complement.
ACCGGGTGACCTGACTCCACAGGGGTCCACAAGGTAGGAGCCCCAAAAATCAATGTGCTAGGTCTCGGTTAACTGGTACCGCTGACTGGTAGGATGAGTACCTGCAGCACTAAAGTAATCTCATTTCTCCTGTCCCCCACTCTTGCATGATCTTGTTTTGAGATGGTGTGACATTTCACTTAGGATGTCAATTGCTAGAGTGAAGCTGATATCTTTTATTTTACTTTATTTTTTTTTTTTTTTAAAAAAAAAAACCTTGTTCTGCTATGGGGATTTGACTACCCTTGAGTACGGCACTGCTTGTAGGGTATGGGCACTTAGTAAAAGATTCTCACGTGAGAGCCTTGCAGATGTAGCTCTGAGTGATTGCCTTCATTGGTGAGACTTTCCTCTCATTGTGGAAGATTACCTGGCTTCAGCCGGCCGTTAATGTTTTTGTAGGGTGCTTAACACAACGCACAGTGAACACAATCATCTGGGATCTCAGAATTCCGTATTCTTCACTGGAGTTATTGTCCACAAAACACTAATGGCCAAGACCCTACAGTGCAGCTCATAGGAACAGTGTGTGGATGATGATCCCGTCCTTATACTATTTTATGATTTCTCTTTTAGGTTTGTTTTCTTGAAAAGGCTCCAGGCTTCGGCTTGGAAAATCCAACCGCCAAAATTGAGCCCAGCAGCTGGAGCGGCAGCGAGAGCCCTGCCGAAAACATGGAAAGGATGAGCGACTCGGCAGATAAGCCGATGGACAATGATGCGGAGGGGGTCTGGAGTCCTGACATAGAGCAGAGCTTTCAGGAGGCCCTGGCTATCTATCCGCCGTGTGGGAGGAGGAAAATCATCTTATCAGACGAAGGCAAAATGTATGGTAAGTGGCCTGGAACATTTCTTTCAGGGACTGCAACCTGCTGTGGTGGGAGGGATGTTCTCTGAAGCCAGCTCAGATGCTCTTTGTGGAATGACAATTGGATATCCCGGGGACCGGGGCTCCACTACAGAGGAGTGTCGATAAGGGATGCTGGGATAACATCTCTTGGGGTTTTCTCTTTCTTCCTGCTTGACAGGCCTTCTGGCAGATGCTCTGAAGGTCCAGGTGCCACAGTGGCATTCATGCAGGAGGGAACAAGTTCTTCAGCACACGCCCTCCATCTCAAGGGAGCCCTACCATTTAGCTCCACGTAGCTGGTGTCAGGAATGGGACCGAGTCTCCTGAATCCTTCCCACCCTTGCAGGAAGAGCCTGTGATTTAGATTTGTATATGACATTTATTTTTATTGGCTGGGGATGTGGCTCAGTTGGTAGAGTGCTTGCTTGCTTAGCATCACAAAACGCAAGGTTTAATCCACAGCACTTGGGAAGTAGGTATGGTTGTGCACGCCCTGTAATCCTAGCCCTCTGGAAGTAGAGGCAGGGGGCCCAGAAGTCCTAGCTCATTCTTGGCTGCACAGAAACTTTTGGCCAGCCTGGACTACAGGAGACCCTGTTTCAACACTATGCCCCTCTACAAAAAATATTCAAATCCCCCCTGAACTGGGCAGATAAAACAACCCTGAGCTGGGCAGATAAAACAACCCTGAGCTGGGCAGATAAAACACGCGTGGGCTTGAGCAGCCCTGTTGGACTCTGCTTCCCACTTGCAGTTGAACGGCCAGCTGAGATGCTGTTGTCGTCTCCCCCAAGCCCCCCTAAGTACCAGCTTCGCCTTCCCTCGGTGAGGTCCTGTAGGTAGGCTCCAAAGGCAGCTGCACGAAGGTGAGGAAGGCAAGCCCAGCTTTCCGAATGGCTCGGGAGTGCCAGCAGCAGCCGCAGCTAGTGTGACGCTTGCCTCCACAGTGTTGGGATGTCTCTCTTCTTTTCCAGAATGCTTCCAGCTGCAGACCTGTGCTTTTTGGCCACCTACCTTTTAGGGAAGCAGATGGCAGGTGGTTGCTTGTACATAGTGTTTGTCTAATTGAGTTGACAGAGTTTGTGTTGTCACCAAGTCTAAAGAGATGCAAACAGCGTAAATTCCAAGAACACCAGCTCATCAACTGCCCGAGGCCGTTAACTCAACAGAGGAGTGATTTATTTCTCAGTAATTCCAACTCTTTCTGTAATAGGATGTTGTACCTTTAACCCTGCACTTCTCTGTCAGCAGCCCAAGGAGGCTGTGCTCAGACCAGCAAAGGCTGCTGAGGAGGAGAAAGCAGATGGTGGCACAGCTGCCACCAGCTGTGGCCCGCCTGCCCTCCCCCTTCACCATGGATGATGTAATGGAAACAAAGACACTTTTGCTCTCTGTGGCACGGAGCCTCTCAGCCTGTCATGCACCCGGGAGTGAGAACCCAAACTTGTGGCATTTGTTTTAGGCTCTTGTGAGTTCTGCTGTAGCCAAAGAATCCTCTTTGTATCTAGGGTAGCGAAGTTGGGCCAAAACTGCTCAGCTGCCATGGGTGGATGGTTTCGGGGCCTTAGGTGTCCTGAGTCCTGTCGTCCCCTGCTTCCCCTCCCGTGGCTTTCATTCGTTCGTTCGTTTGAGATGACTTTGTCACGTGTGGGGAAGCGTAGCTTTAGCACATTGCGTGTGCAGCTCCCACTCATTGACTCAGAAATTGTTTTAATCTAGGTTAATGGTGTAAGCTGGGTTTGGTAGTGTACACCTGTGATCCCAACACTCAGGAGGCTAAGGCACGAGGATAAGTGGGGGTTTAGGGCCAGCCTGGGCTATCTAGTGAGACCATGCCCAGAAAACGACAGTTTGTTTGTTTGTTTTTCTCCATTGAGATTTTCCTTTGTGGATAGTTGACCACTTTGCTATAACTCAGTTGTGAACTTTTTATGTGAAGATGATTTTTAAGGTCTCTGGCTGTGAACTGAACCACGGGAAACTTCAGATTTGAGTTGTTCTGTCCACAATTAACCTGATCACTTTTGCCCTTGATGTTGTCTAGTTTTGAGCTCCTGGGAAACATGGTCAAATAAATGATGACCACAGGTCCTTGGGGATTTGCCATGTTGGACATTGTGGTTTTAGGGCTTGGAACTTAGCGGGTTATTAGATATTGGTAAGCTTGGTGTTGGCTGTGGGACATGTCTGTATCACCAGGGTACTTCCCAGTTCTGTTTTTGAGATGGGTTTCTTTTTCCTTAAGTCAACATTATCTGATTATTGTCTGTGTTGGTAGCCAGCCAGATTTAAAATGAGGCAACCCTTTTGAGGGAACAGCTTCAGGAATCACAACTCACTAGGGAGGAAGAGTCTAGGACTGGTTGTGGGTTTTCACAGGGCAGAGAGTACAGAACCTGTAGGATTTTTTTTTTTTCCTGACTGGGGAGGAAGAGATGGATTTTCTGCGCTGAGCTTGCAATATCCTGGTCTTTCCATGGAGGAAACACTCCCCTCAGCTCTCCATCATTGTGCCGTGTAATAGAATGCCCCTTGCTATTTTGGCACAAAGTGTAGTAGTTCCTGGACTAGGGGAGGTGGAGATTGGACCCCCACTTCATGGGAGCTGCCTCTGCCCTGCCAGGGACTTTGCAAGTAGAGAAAGTTGACTTTCCACAGTGATACCTCAGCCCCTTGGGGACAGAGTCACGTGAGATATAGTGTAAGGCCAGAACCACCTCTGTAATCAAGCTTTTGCCATCACATACAAGAGTCAGAACCTAGGTGGACCAGGAATCAGCGGTCCCTAAGAGCTTTAAAAACGAATGCACTGGAAGTCTCTGGGGTTCTCTGCAGTCAGTCAGTGCGTGTTTTCCTTGAGGATGTTGCTGTTACTCTGTTTCTGAGCATTTGTGGAGTTCTTTGTGATGTCACGAGTCCTGAAACATTGGAAAAAGCAGGGTCAGTTGCTTTATTTTGGTAACGAGATTTCCATCATGGTTGACAGTCGAGTAAATGGAAAGTTCTTTATGATAAGCTTTCGTCCCTTGGAGAAAATGGCTTAATTTTCTGTTACCTTGGACTTCTGGGCATCTGAGGCTGTGTATCCGCCCTCTGTGTGCCTGGCCGTCTTCTCTGCTCCCTGATGTACAGCACTTATTCTCAGGTTCCGCCTCTGAATTTGCTCTAAAGGCACACAGGCCTCTCTCTCTTTAGCTCTGCCCCTCATTTCTTATCTTATTTTTGCGTAGCTGTGTGTTTCTTCTTGTAGTGGGGGAGGATGGGATGGGAGGGAAGTTTTTAGTGAATGTGCTTGTCTGAAATTAGATTTCAGGGGAGTACACCCCACAGTGAAAACCGACAAAACAGAGCACCAATCCAGGGGAGTACCTGTGTCTGTTTCCCCTGTAACTGAAGACACCAGTCTGGCAGTGTGGTCAGATGTCCTTGGAATCCTACAAGGGTTGGGACAGAAAGCAGTTTGCAGTGCTTGTCAGCCCTAGAGGCAGGCAGGTGCAGCACTTAGCAGTTTAGACTGTGTAATTAATATGAATCCTGGCCCTGCACTTTTAGGTCTCCGGCTTGGGGCAAGTTGCCTTCTTCCTTCTCCCTGTCTCAAAGGCTGAAGATCCAACTTCAGAGGATTGTTACAAAAAGTAACTAAAGTGATTGTGATCTGGTATTGCACATTGTGATTGAAAAACATCTTACATACGAGTGCTAAATAAGTGTTTGTGAACCGTGAACATGGCAGAGGCTTCTGCCTTGTGTTGTCCTAAGGCTTTATATGTTATTTCCAGCTAACTTCCCTAAGAGCTCCCTGAGGTGCTGTGATGAGGGGGCTGGGCAGGGAGGGGCCGCGAAGCTGTGGATGTGGTGTCTGGAAAGTTTCAGATCCAGGTCTGCCTAGCTCCAAAGCCTGGGCTGCTCCTGCTAGCCTTTCTTCCCATCCTTGGTAGAAGCCATTGCCCAGGGATCCAGCAGATCAGTGTTGAGCACCAGCTGTATGCCAGTCTCATGCTTGGGGTTGCCAGGATAACGGCAGGGAACCAGACAGACACAGTCAGAGTCCCTGCCCTCATGGAGCTGCCACAAGTTCATTTGCCGGCAACTGACCTGAGGTCAGGGCCGGGTGCCAGAGATTTCTGGGAAGTCTGAGGACGCTTTGAAGATGGTCACCTTCTACTTAGCCTTTTGAAGCTTGTTCTTGGCGACCGAAGTCCAGGACACCTGGCCTGCTGCTGGCAGGAAGAGAACACAGCAGGGAGGGTCCAGATCACAAGGCTGGCCCTGATGCTGGCCAGAAAGATGTCTGGAAGGTTCTAGTGTCCTAGGACTCTGCAGGCACAGCCACTGCTAGACAACGACTTTCTCCTTCTGTGAGCAGACACCTCTGGCCTCTTTCTTGAGAACAGCTGGGTGGGAGGCAGCCCCCTACCCAGCTTTTTTTTTTTTTTTTTTTAAGTGGTGCTGGGGATTAAATCCAGGAACTCATGCATGTAAGACAAGGATTCTGTCAAGTGATTCATATCCCCAGCTGTATGTGGGGGGGTGTCTTTTCTTGCTGGGATGTTAGGTCCACTGGTCAGTCCTAGGGAACTAGCTAGTTCAGGAGGACAGGGAAGATGTATGTGTGCCTCTCCCCCATTTCTAACTCCTGTCTTGCCAGTCACGAGCGGGATTTGGGATTGCCTGTTGGCCTGTTTTTTCAAGAGGAAGGGGCTTGCTCAGTGAGTCAGGACATCTGCCCAGGGACATCAGAATGAGTGCGCATGGGTGAACACAACTGTGTGCCCGTCAGACAGCTAGCGGGGCCCATGCTGGCTCTACCCAGCCCTGAGAACCATTTAAGGAGAGGCAGGACTGTCTGTGCCTCCACAGGAAAACTGCTTTCATGGTTCATTTTGGGGTTGAGGACGGTGGCTGAGTCTGTGGAGGCTCTGGTATGTAAATGATTACAGACTCCAATGCCTACAGTCGCTGGATCTTAGGAAACTGTGTCTTGGGGTCTGAGATGAACATATTCTTGCTAGTTCTCCGTCTGAGCATCCTATGACATCTTTAACTCCCTTCCTTCCTCCCTACCTACCTACCTACCTACCTGTTGTTTCAAGATGATTGGTTAAAGTGTGAAACACACAGAGCTTTACCCTGGAACCGTCAGGAAACAGGGACTCTGTGTGCTTCCTGCAGACTTTTTGTAGGGTCAGACGCACTGAAGTATCTTGGATGCTTCTTGCTTGCGCTCTCAGAACCTCCGCTATGGGCAGTGGTAGAAAAGGGGAGAGGAGAGAGAGGGTCTTGCTCATTTTGTCGCGTAGGTGAAGGCAGAGGACTCTTGTTTTTTATAGCGTGTGTTGTCAATTCTTCGTTGGAGGGTTAGGAAGGAATTCTGATCCAAGTAGGGATACAGGGGAGCCAGGGTGAGTTCTGGGCTCCTCACTGCAGATGAGTAATAGGGGATTTTGACCCAGCTTGGTTCCTGTGAGACTAGCCCGTGTCATCAGTATTTTGATTGGGAAATAATGGGGTGGGGGTGGGGTAGGCATGCGGACGATTATTCCCGAGGTGTGTAGCTTAGTAATGGGTCATGAGGGAGGAAAAGGAAAAAAAAAAATGCCAAGTCATTCGCAAATTCTTCTACTTCTTAAGGACTTTGCCATGGCAGTGGACCGTCGGGAGTCAGGTGGATTTAGAAGTCACTCACTGAAGTGTGTGTTCTATGAGTTGGGGACAATATATAGGAAGTAATGAAAACAGATGACCTGTTTGAATTACTTTTTAGAATGGCGTTGTTTCCTTAGTCCTCCTAACAACCCAATGACAAAGGAACTCTAGGAATCTCCATTTTGTGGCTGAGGAAGCTTGAGGTCACACAGCAAAGAAGCTGGAGTGGACATTTCTAGCCAGGTCAGTCAGTACAACTAAGTGTACCATGGAAGTATATTTTGTTGTCGAGGTACACACTTTAGTGTTGTGGGGAAAGCTGTGGGGAAGGAGGGAGAGAAAATGATTGGGAATTTCCTGCTTTAGAGCCTGTCCTGGAACTCGCTTTGTAGACCAGGCTGGCCTCGAACTCACAGAGATCTGCCTGCCTCTGCTTCCCGAGTGCTGGGATTAAGGCGTGCGCCGCCGCCGCTGCCGCCGCCGCCACCACCAGACTTAATTTCCGTATGTTTAATTCAAAGTAGATGAGTGGGCAAGTGAGAATGAGAGATAGACAATTACCTTCTCTAACTTTGAATTTTGGGGAAGGAAATACTTAGTGGTTTCTTTAGATTATAGGTCCCTTCTGGCCAAAGATGATGAAGGCATATTTGTAGGTAGTTGTAGGTGACTTCACACATGATCAGTCTTGTTCAGGGTGGTATAGCCATAGACCTTGACAGGGAACTGCACATGACTTTTGGAGCCTGAATTTCAGAATGGCGGGGTGGAAAGGGGAGAGCCTCTTACCATGAGTCTGAGCAGGGAAATGAGGATGCCACCTGGGCAGGTGGTATAGAAGCTGCCAGTGTAGCCAGGTACTGGGCAGGTGGTATAGAAGCTGCCAGTGTAGCCAGGTACTGTACCGAGGAGGGCATGTGCACCACACCAAGATGTCTGGCACTCATTCTGAGTAGAGTGGGACCTCTGCAGCGTTTTGGGAGAGGTGCATGACTGACATGACTCACTCTGTGTATTACAAAGCCACTTCTTCAGGCAAAGACGAGTTAGATGCCTCTTAACACTCTTCAGTTGGCATTGCAGCTGATGCTAGAGTGTGTCTTGCAGATGGGGGAAGTTTCCGAGGTGGAACCCACGGAACCGGCTGACCAGAAGTGGTTTGTAAAAGAATGGGAGGTTTATGTTGAGGTTACTCCTGGGTGATGGAGAGGTGGGTGGACTGTGGAATGAGGTGGGGAGTAGAGACAGGAGAGGCAGGTTTGGGAGAGGGTGGGAATGAGATGCCTTGCGTCATGTACTTGTCCCAGGTATCTGTCAATGGGGCTTGCCCTGTGAGGTGTTAGAAACTCAGGCCTAGAGCTCAGGTTGGAGATGGACGAAGGAGGAGAAGAGTGCATTCCCATACTCCAGGAGTGGTGGCGCAGCTTGTGTGGCCTGATTAACAGTGTAGCAAGGCCGAAGCTGGCGTGGGTTACGAGACATCATTATGTGTGTGTATTGTACAGTGCACACACATGTATAGAACTCAGAGGATGGCTTGTGGTAGTCAGTTCTTCCCTTCCACCATATGGGTTCCAGTCATCCAACTCAGGTCATCAGGCTTGAGGGGACAAACATCTTTACCTGCTGAATTATCTTGCAGGCCCCTGGTGTAGATTTTAAATGAAATGTCTGGAGTTGTGGGGAGAGAAAACAAGTTGCTTCCTATGCCCCCCACCCCATCCCATTTTCCTTCCTTTCTTTCTGACAGGGTCTTATATAACCCAAACTTACTATGTAGCCCAGGAACATGACCTTAAACTTCTGTTTTCCATGCCTTCACCTCCCTAGTGCTGGGATTGCATGAATGGGATGCCATGCCCAGTGTGTGCAGTGCTGTGGTTGAACGTAGGCCTTGTGCATGCTGGGCAAGCACTCTGCTGAGCGACACACCAACCCTGAGATGGCCTTTTCTGCTTTTTGAAACAAAAGAAAGAGTCTTTGGTTGCTCAACATGATTATCAGCAGCAGAAACTTGAGCTAAGAGAGGAGGGGAAGAGAAGGAGAGAGAGGGGTGGGGAGGGAGAGGGAGAGAGGAAGGGAAGGAATACTCAAAGAATCTCTGGGAGTGTGCTTTGAGTACTTGGGTGAATTAGGTGGTCATCCAGGTTTGAGAACCACAGGGCTGGTGGGCATAAAGTCTTTCGAATTGCTAAAAGAACCGTGTCAGCGGAGTGACTACTGATGTCCTCCTCACACTGCGAACTGGGTGACTTCATCCTGTCTGCCTTTTACCCACCAGGACCATGATCATGACCTAGGCTCTGGGGTGGGTGGAGGTGGTGGTATTTGACCACATGTGAAAGAGACATGATACCTTGGATGGCTATCAAGTTAAGAGAAGACTAATTTTTAGGGCAGGGGACGGGTGTGGCCACATGGTGAGCCAGGGAGAGCAGTCTGTGAATTGCGGGTGTTTTTGATGGAGCAAAAGCTAGAGGGGACTTTGGAGGCCTGACAGTGATTAAGGCCACATGGCTGAGCTGGCCCGTAGCTGTGGAGGAGTGGAGTAGGCTTCGTGCAGCTGTGGGAGAATGGGACCTAGACAGACAGGGTGAACAGAATTGCTGGCTGAACCACAGAGGGCCCAAGGGAAGTTGGAGGTTACTACTTTCTTTGTTGAAAATTTTATTGAGATAATTATAGATTCACATGCAATTGTAAGAAATAATACACAACGGGGTTCTTTGTGTGCAATTTGCTCATTGCCCCCATGGTTAGGTTTTGCACAATTGTGATACCATAGCCAGGATGTTGACATCAGCACAACCCATTGATCTTACTAAGATTTTCCCAGTTATACTTGCGTGCGTGCGTGCGTGCGTGCGTGCGTGCGTGCGTGCGTGCGTGCGTGTGTGTGCGTAGTCAGGCTTGTTGGGTTGTGTGCAGTGTCTTCTCTGTTCCATCAATCAGAATGCAAAACCCTGGGTTGCTCCTTATTGATCCCGCCACATTCTGTCCTGCCCTTTCCTTACCTATCTCTGTCTTCTGGCAACCACCAATGTATGCGGTCTTTTGACAGTGGCATCCCCCCCCCCTCCCCAACTCAGTCCCATTCACTCATTTTCTGGAGATGATCCCGTTATATGTGCATATCAACAATTTATCCCTTTTTATCATTAAGAAGCATCCCACAGTGTATGTGAGCCACAAAACTTTTGTGTGTTTGTAGGTATGATGCGGTATGCATGTATGTGTGGGTGTGGAGATCTGTACACACACATGTGGAAGCCAGATCACAACAGGTGTCCTTTTCTGTCACTCTCTGCTTTTTTCCCTTCAGACAGTGACCCTTGATGAATCTGGATGTAGGCTCACAGCTGACAAGCCCTAAATATCCTCCTGTCTCTGTCCCCTACAGCACAGTGACAACAGGTGTGTATGCTGCCATGCCTTGATTTTTACATGAATGCTGGTATTTGAATGCAAGTCCTTATGCTTACACAGCAAGCATTCTTAGCCACCGAGACATCTCCCCATCTCAGGTTCAAACGGTGAAACCTATTTTGGAGAGCATCTAGATTGACTGGCCCTTTGCCACCTCCTCTCCTCTGGGAGCATTTGTTTTTGGATTTCTAGTGGACTCTGTGGGGAAAATAACTCGGGAGAGGGACGTTGAACTCCCAGGCTGTTTTCCAAGGTGGCCACACTGTTTCATGTTCTCACCTCCATTCTCTGCACCCTCACTGCCTTTTCGTCCTAGCCGAGCCGTCTCTGTTTATGTTCCCCATTGTAAAAAGTGGGTGTCACACTAGCCCCTGCTTTCCTGGTTCGCATTCCACAGGGACTGCTAAAGTGGACTATCTTTTCCTATGCTCATTTGGTGGTATATATCTTCCTTGGTAGTGACGTCACTTCAGATTTTTTTCTGTCTCATAATCGGAGTTTTGGAGAATCTTCTAGATTAAGGGCTTTGTGGGATTCATGGCTTGAAATATTTTCTCCTTTTTGTAGCTTTTTTTTTTTTTTCTTCTATGTTTTTTGTATTGGGGTTGGAGGGGTGAGCATCAAAAACCCAAAATTTTTCAGGTTAGTAAAACTTTTGAGTGGGGAGTGAGTATGATTTTTGTTTTTTCTCTTTTTGAGATAGGATCTGGCCTGAGACTGGCCTTGAATGCCTGATTCTTCTGTCTCTTTCTCCCTAGTGCTGAGATTTTATGTGTGTGCTACTGTGCCCAGCTGGGTAAAACTTTTAATTAGCAAAAAGCAGAATTTTAATTTCCCTGCTGTCTAAGGGGTTAGCATTCCTTCTGTGAGTCATGCTCAGTGCCTAGCCTAGAGGCTCTCTGTTCTGTTGCTTTAAAAGTGTCATGTTTCATACCACAGTGTGCAATCCATTTTCAATTAAATTCTGTGTCAGGTGGAGAGCTAGTTTTTTCAAGGGAGGCTATTGGCATGATTAAATATGGTCTATCCATAGCCTGACATCAGAGTGGGAGCTGGTGTGTGTGGGGATGGAGAACATGGGAGATGTGGAGGGCCCCAGTCATGACAGATGGAGACTGTTGGCGGCCCTGTTGAGTGAGAGTGGGGATGGGATTGCAGGTTCTTGAGTAGACAGGAAGATTCTGAGTGAGTTTCGTGGTATGGACACTGGTATAGCCAGGATGTGTGAATGTGGGCTGTGGCCATGGAGACAAGGAAGAAGACGAGCATGTGGGGCCACCAGTGATCTGTGTTGGTTTAGAAGAAGTACAGTGTATATTTGTGAATAAGGTACCTGAGTCACCCTTTCTAGGGGACTTTAGATGACCCCTTGGCTATGGGTAGAAAGAGCTTGATAAATTTGAATAGCTTGAACCCAGTAGACAGCAGGTGGCAGAACCTGAGGAGAAGGGACTTGAAGGTTAGAAGACATGCTTCCTTTTTGTCTGGTTACACACCATATGTATTTGTGAGGTCTCCTTAGACCAGTTATCAGCAGAATGGAGACAAGAAAACCAAGGTATTCCTCCCTTCTCCTTAGCAGCATCAGGAGAGAATGCAGTCATGTGTGAGAACATGCCTCCAACAGAACTGGTCTAGGGTTTTTGGGAAGGCTTGGCCCAAGGAGTGTTGTTAAGGAGAGATTGGGCAGAGTTTCTGCAAAGGGAGAGTGGATTGTGTGTAGAGCAGACTTTATGGGCCTGAGTTCTATGTGATGGGAAGGACCTGTAGGAGCCTGTTGTTGGGCAGAGGGGAGGAGCCCCATAGCGGGCAGGAGGTTCTGCAGCCTCAGAGAGAAGGGAGAAGACAGATGCTGTCTGACAGACAGACAGACAGACAGATAGACACACACACACACACACACACACACACACACACACACACACACTCCGCCTTCCCCTTGCCAACCTCTACCTCTAGAGCCCCATGTCCTTGTTTAGTGATGGGTGGTCCAGTTTTGTGTTTGCATCTCATTCTGTTGATACTGAAACCTATCAACAAGTCTAAATTACCATTTCAATATAACCGTTGCAATGCTTTGTTGATTACTAAGTAAAGGTTCTGTCTTTGGTATCTTTCAACTTAGTAAATTTAAAAGATTATGAATGCATTATGTGGGTGGGATCACAGAGAACAATCTGGAGTCATTTACAAGTTACAGTGGGCGCTGAGGGGAAACAGGGCTGCAGAACTCCTCTCTATGATAGGATTTGGTATTAATGGGATTTTAAAAATAGTGAACATATGTTACTTTTGGAATTAGAGGAAAAGAGATAATTATATCAAATTTATTTTTTCCTCCAAGTCAGTACTACTCATTAAAGACAATTGTGAAGAACAGCAAATAGTAGAAAGGGAGCCATGGTGCCTGGGTGCACTGTGGCAAGGTGTCCCCAAGGTCCTGCTTTGGGAAGCCACAGAGGGATCCCGGGGTGGAAGGGTAGGGATCAGAGAGCATCTCTTCTCACTTGTGGTGGATGGGATGCCAAGCTTGGGGCACAGGGGGTCACAGGGTCTGTGCTGGGGTGGAGAGACAGAACAAAGTGTTCTTAGCATGGGTTTTAGGACACGAGGCAGGAGCTCAGCAGGTGCCCAGACACTTGGGTCTGTCAGTCAGCTGTCCAGACCAGTCAGGGGTGTCCTGTATTATGCCTTGTGATAGAGCGCTGGGGTGGGTGGGGGAACACACACACATCTATTCTTCAGATGCCCAGAGGATGGGTGCCATCAGAGGGAGTTGGATCTCTGCCGAGCTGGGATTTTCTGTCAGTCAGCCTGCACTTGAGAATAGACATGGTGTTTGGGGGGAATGTCTTTTTTTTTTTTTTTTTTTTTTTTTAATGCCAGTAGTTTTTCTGATGACATGCTATTCTTTGTAACAGATTCCTGGCAAGCAATCTCCTACCTGCCCTGCCTTTAGGCACAGTTGGTGCGTTTAGCATTTAAAAATGCTCCAGGGACTTTATGGCATGTTGCAAAATCTCACTTGACTCTAATCACTCATTAGATTATAGTTCATTGCAGATGGGTTTCATTGACCTGATGCTTCTGTTACATGTCCGTCTACCCTCCTTCCCTTTCCACAAGGCCTCCTTTTCAGGTAAATAACAAAGTCAAATTTGTACTGTGAAGCCCATCTGGATATTATTTTTTAAACTTCTCTTCCTGTAACATTCTTTCTTTCCTTGTTGGCCTTCTAGAATGCAGACTGCTGCCTGGGCCTGTAGGTTTATTGAAAAAAAAAAATTTCCAGTCATTGCTGCACACCTTTAATCCCAGCACTTGGGAGGCAGAGACTAGTCTGGTCTACCGAGTTAGTCCTAGGAAAGCAAGAGCTACGTAGTGAGACTCTGTCTCAAACGGGGAGGGAGGGAGAGAGAACCTGTGCTCCACAGCCATTTTCTGTTATTGTCACCCCCCCCACACACACACACACAGGGGAGGGGGCAGCCCTGGCTGTCCTGGAACTCACTCTGTAAACCAGACTGGCCTCAAACTCACAGAGATCCACCTGCCTCTGCCTCAAGAGTGCTGGAATTAAAGGCATGGACCACCATGCACTGCTTACAACTTTTTTTTTTTGGTTTTTCGAGACAGGGTTTCTCTGTGTAGCTTTGCGCCTCTCCTGGAACTCATTTGGTAGCCCAGGCTGGCCTCAAACTCACAGAGATCTGCCTGGCTCTGCCTCCCCACTGCCCGGCTTTTTTTTTTTTTTTTAAGGAAATGAATTGAGTCATTACCTGAAAATTTTCTGTAGAGCATTGTTCTTTTTGCAAGTGTCAGAGAAACTTTTAGATAAGTTAAAAAAGAGAATTCTCTGGAGGATATGTAATTGATGAGCCCAGTGCCAGTTGACATGTATTGTATGTTTATAAGTTCAGTTTTCTCCATGACTTGCTCTTGCCTGTCCTCTTTCTCTGTCACCTGTGAGTTGCTCGCTGCAGGATTGAGATGACCCGACAGCTGTCCTCCTCATGAATGATTCTATTCCAAGCGCAGTTGCTTCCGTGACAGCTTAGGAGAGCTGGCTGTTTATAACCACTTAGTGAGTGAGGTCCCGGCATGGTGGTGTCCTGATAAGGACATGCATACCTCTAAAGTAGCTACAGCCTTAAACAGTTGATTGTGAAAAGGGGATTGTGGAGGTGGAGTGCCCCACATTAGGTATCAGATCGCCTGTTTTTCAGCTTGCAGACTCCACATTAGGATGTGTGGTTGTGTTTACTGTCTTGCAGCAACATACAACTCGCAGTGGAGATGGGATGTTGACTATGAAAGATCGTATCAGGTTGTCTAGGTTACTAGGGTTGTAAACTGTGTGTTGGGCAAGCATTCTCAGTGCCTGTGTGCCCTGTGACAGCACCCTTGGGCGTTTCTAGCTGCAGAGGCTTCTCGGGTAGCTTGAACACTGGCATAATGATAAGAGCCCTTTGAAATGTGTTTTACTATGGCTGGGCATGAGCACTGGAGAGACAGAGGCAGGCAGATCTCTGAGTTCAAGGTCAGCCTAGCTTACAAGTGTGAGTTCCTAGACTGCCAGGGTACACAGAGAGACCCTGTTTTAAAAAACAGAATAGAAAGAAAGAACGGTGTGTTAATTGAAGCCTGGACTGAATGGGGCAGGTGTTGTGACAGGGAATCATAGCAGTAATAATAAAAACATTTTTATTTTTATTGTGTGTGCAGTGTGCCAGGTACTATTCTAAATACCTAATGTTATTTAAGTCTCTAGATATTTACAATAGCTGCCATCATTATTTCCATAATTCATACAGCAAATGACTTCTAAGGAGAGCTCAATGTGACCGTTTTTTCTGAGAAGAGGTCCAGGGCATGGTGATGTCCTGATAAGGACATTCACATGTCTAAAGTAGCTCCAGCCTTGAACATCATCACAGGCCAGAAAAGTCTAATTAATTGCCTGGGATTATATAGCTAGTTATTGTTCCAGCCAAGCCACAAGGCACAGTTTGGGTCCAAAGCCAGAGTTCTGATCTTGCTGTCCCAGGAGCCTGGTGTTTCCACACTGCTATCTGCTCAGGTAGTTTTGGCTCCAGGTCACAGTGGAAAAGGGAGAAGGTATTTTTTTGAATCTGGGGGCATCCTTGATTCCACTCTCTGCTTGGGAAAATCCTACTGGACTTTCAAGGCCTTGTAAAAATAAATATCCCTTCTAGGGCTGGAGATGGCCGAGCAGTTAATAACATCAGCTGCTTGTGAAGAGGACCTGGGTCCAGTTCCCAGCACCCTACATATTGGTTCACAACTGCCCGTGGCTCTCGTTTTAGGGGGATTTGACTCTTGGCATCCAGGGCACAAGTATGCACTTAGTGCATATGCATATATGTATATATACATATACACATAATCTACACACATCTACGTATACACATACATATACATATATACACACACATAAGTATGCAAGCACTCACAGTACACATAAAATAGAAAATAACTATCTTAACGAAGCCCTTGGTCCCTGAAGTCTCAGGCACGGAGGCTCGCTAGCTCCTGTTCCAGCTAGTACACTGTTAATCATCCGGCAAAGGGCTCTGCAGACTTGACTCTTAAGTTATGCTAAGATCGGTAGAATTCAGTTTGGGTTTGTGTGTGTTTGTCTGTGTGTCCCCAGCTCCCAAGGACTGTCCAAGGGCAGGTGCTGTGACTTGACCTCTCTCTGTACCCCTGCCTCAGCAGACAACGGCTTCAATGCAGACTTTCAAGCATGCTGGGCTCTGTGGAAGGTGTTAGTAATAAGCCTGCCATTTATCCCGAGAGGATTCCCTTCATTACATCTCACCATTTTTTTAAATCACATTTAAGGATGTTCTGATGAAATAATGAGAGTAGCTATTCATTTCTTAGATAAGAAACAACCCAGGAGCCCAGGGTTGCTGCTTCTGGTGAGAGGAAACCTCAGTGGGGCCTTGATGGCCGCCGTGTCTGTGTGCCTGAGGTGTTTTCAGTGGCAGGTGTGAGGTACACACATGGATACATGCTTGCATGTTGCTTGTCACAGATTCTCTCTGTGTTCAGTTGAAGTTATTTGAAAGGCGTTTTGAAGCGTGGTCATTCTCAGAGGACGTTGTATGTGTAAGCTTTTGGGGAGCTCAGCTTACCAGTAACTTACCAGGCTGTGGTCCTGGCTAGCCGCTGCTTTGCTTAGGGACTTGTGAGCTAGCTTATCGGAGTCCATAATGCAGGGATTGAGCATAGAGCTAGTGTGGAGCATCTAAAAGGATAGGACGGGGTATGTGATAATGAAGTTAAGGGAGAGCCAAGATGGTGAGGAAACACCCTAGAAGAGTTCAGTTTCTCTGTTGATGTACCACACACAGGAGTTAGGATATTCACCCACTGCTTGGGAGAATTATTCTTCCCTCTAAGAGGCTGTCTCCATAGTCCTCTTGGTAGATGAGGAGGGTTTGAACCTGGGCAGAGGCTGTGGGAGTGGCAAGGACAGGGTGTAGGATGGGAATGTGCCTTTAGGTCTTTATAGCAGAGACTAAGTGTTAGAGCTTACAGTGCTGGGGTGGTTGGTGGGATGGAGCTTTTGCATCTGCATGGCTGACACTGTCATTGGATGGTAGACAGCAGGGAGGAACAGGTTTTAGGGGGCAGCTTTGGCGCGGTATGTTTGAATTGGGAAATTTTGATGCAGTGGGTCTCTCCACAGGCATGGGACAGGTCAGGATTCTTTGGAAGACATCAACACAGTTTGGGGTTAGGACCTTGGAAGTGGACCAGATAGTGTTGGTCATGTACAGGATGGAGGAAGAGTGAGAGGAGAACCAAAAGGAAGCAGTAAGGACCATCCCTGGTCAGAACTCTGTCTAGCTAAGCCATGTGGACATCTTAGTAGTGAGCATCGAATGTGTTCAGTATTCAGACATGCCGCCTGGCCAGCTGGGATGCAGGCATGATGATTTTCCTGCCAGCCTCGGGAGATGCCTAATGCCCTGCCCTGCTCTACTCTGGAGCTCCCTACAGGACATTCCCTGGTCACTCCATGATTCTAGCCTTTCGAAACACCTTTACTGCAGCGCCCCCCCCCCCCCCCCAGTGGTGAAGCCAGCAGGCAGGTGGGGGGGTGGGGGGAGGGTCCTCCTTTCTAAACCCACATTAACTTGGTAATTTGGGGCCCGCCCCAGGGTCTAGGAAAACCCAGAGATGGTTGGTAGGTGGGGCCTGTTAGAGGATCAGGGCCGGCCCTTTCTCAGTGTCAGCTCAAAGGTGGCTTCCCAGTCATTTGATACCTTCATGTGAAGATGTGCTTGAGCCCAGGCTGGGACTTTCTGGGGGTCTGGGAGCTCTGAGGACGTGTGGGCCTGCATGTGCTCCTGTGGGCTGGCGTGGGGTGGGGGTGGGGGCAGGCTCACAGCAGCTGCTCCTGGAACTCAAAGCTAGGGGATCTGGAGAGGGCAGCCGGCCGCCTCAGCTTTCATGGAAGCTGCTTCCAGTGAGGCCCTTTCCTGGTTTTAGTTCTGGGGACACACTGGCGGCCTTGTTTGCAGCTGCTCCCACATGGCTGCCACCTTCCGAAATCCAGTCCCAGGGCTCAGACGTTGTTCCCAGTGTGTCCCCAGCCTAGGATGGGTATCCAATCTAAATTCCAAACAGAAACACTTTGGAGAGTAAGTGTTGTAACGACATCAGAAGAACCAGAGTCAACCAGGACCGTGGCAGGCAAAGCAGGAAATGGGATCTTCTTCCCCCACCCCCATAGCTCCCTTTTGGGCTTACACTGTGCTGTCCCCCAATCCATGACATCAGGTAGCAGGGACTTTTAGATAGGGGTACTTTGAGGTCTGTGGAGCAGAAACTTCAGGGCCCTCCCACATTGGCGATCCAGGAGAACAGCAGGTGGGAACCCTGAGGAAAACCACAGGACGGACTGTCTGTCTGTCTGTTCCTTTGAAAGTCCATGCATGGTGGTCCAGCATCTAGATGCGAGTGACTTGGTTTTCAGGACTTGGGATAGATCTGAACATTGAGTAGCTTCCTTGGATTTTAGATAGGCACTTGCCTTCCCATGGCCAGGGCGGCCTGCTAGTAGCACATGGCTCACAAGAACCACTTTCTCCTCCAGGGTTCTGTGACTAGCTGAACCCCCGAAGCTGAGGCAGTTTGCAGGGGCAGAGCAAAGCCTGAGGCGGCAGGCTCCTGCCGAAAGGAGGGGGAGCTGGTTACTTGCCCCTCCTGTGTTGTTTCCATCTGAGCAGCTGGGCCTCTCAACCCTTGGCAGAGCAGGGGCTTTGAGAGCAGAAGAGGTGGACGCCAGGGCTCTGTCCTGTGGCTGTCCTAGCCAGCACCAAGCCATTTCTCATCCAAGTCTGGCAGAACTCAGATCACCACAGGGCCTCAGTAATAAAGGACAGAAAAGGTCACTGGGTCTTCAGATGGCACCCTATAGTTCTGCCTCCCCTGGGGGTCCTGGGTGGTTTGTGTCTCACCGTTCTCTCCTGTAATTAGTACTAAGATCGCCATGTTCAGTGTGGGGTTCCCAGTTAGATTTTAATTGCGGATAAAGCAGTTGTTTTATTTTGTTTTTTTTTTTTTTTGAGACAAGGTTTCTCTGTGTAGCTTTGGAGCCTGTCCTGGAACTTGCTCTGTAGACCAGGCTGGCCTTGAACTCACAGAGATCTGCCTGCCTCTGCCTTCCAAGTGCTGGGAATAAAGGTGTGCGCCACCACCGCCCAGCAATAAAGTCATTTTTTTAATTCAAGCATGTGATATGTGAAGGTTGTGTTTTGTGTGGCAACCCCAGTTAGGAACAGGCCAGCTTTGCTCACTGCAGAGGCATGTGGAACCAATCACTGCAGAGGCACTCGGAGCCAGTCACTGCAGAGGCTCGGGGAACCAATCACTGCAGAGGCACTCGGAGCCAGTCACTGCAGAGATATGGATAGCCAGTCACTGCAGAGGCTCGGGAGTTAGTCACAGTAATCTTTTATTCAGTCCAGTGGCAGTTTGTTGAGTGTCAAGAACAACATACAGCAGATGCTGTCCCAGGTACTGGAGATACTGTGGTGAGTAAAACCAGGTGTGAACTCCGGAATTGGTGGAGATTCCAGTGGAGTGTGTGGCAGGATGTGTGGCAGATTAATGGAATATGCTAGCTCCATACCCAGTCAAGAGAAAACAGCCAGCAAAGATGGCTGTCACCCCTGTCACTGTACTCCCCTTCTCTTGCCTGCTTCCCAAACAAGCCCCTTTCTATTTTCATGTGTATGTATATGTAAGATAATGTGTGTAGAGTCAGCACATAAAACATAGTATTTTGTCTGCCCACATAACCCTTGTGTGTGTCCCTGTCCGTCTATCCCAGTGCCTTTATGGAGGCTACATTGGTGCCCTGTTCTATCACTCTTTGAGACAGGGTAATAATCCTCCTGTCTCCACCCTGTACAGCAAGTGGCAGTGTTATAGGTGTTACAGCCCCATGCTTTCACAGCAAGCACTCCTACCCACCGACTCCTCTCTCCAGCCCTGAAGTTGGTTTTTAATGCATGCCTGTGTACTAATTGGCTTAAATTGAAACTGTTAGAGAGCTGATGAACCTGACGCTGTCTCTTTCTTTTCCAATCCGAAAAGGCAGGTAAGGCACTCTCTGTTTTACCTGGCCAGGGAAGTCTGGGATCGACCTGAACACTTGTAACACCAACACTCGTGGGCTTAGTTGAGAGGACAGAGCGTTCAAGGCCAGTCTGAGCTACATGTCTAGACCCCACCTCAAATGCTATATGAACAGGGTCAACATGGTGGCTCAGCAGCTACCAAGTCTGATGATCCAAGTTCGAGCCCCAGAGCCCATACAGTGGAAGGCGAGAACGGACTCCTGTGTTGTCCTTTGACCCCATACCTTTGTCCTTTGACCCCATACCTGCACTGTGGCCTGCATGCCCGAGCACAAACAAACAAACAAACAAACAAACAAAGGAAACCTTTAAATGGCACACAAACAGTGAATATATTCAAAAGTAAAGATTCATTTGATTTCATAAAATAACTATGTTCTTTGGGAAAAAAATACTGGGTTTATGAAGGCTTGGCTTTTAAGGAGTGAAAATTATTCTAAATGTCAGCCAGTTTGATGATGGGAATTTGACAGTAGAGGCAAATATTTTCCAAAAACGGTTGACAAGCCTGTTGACTAGAGGCAGACTGGTAAGCGAGCCTTGCCGAGGACTCACTGGGCGTTTTTAGAATACCCACAAAATATGTTTGAGAAGGTACAAACAGAAGACATGTTAGCACGTCTACAGCACACAGATTTCAGATATGAAAATAGACTGGTGCCTCACCGCTGGGCCCAGTTGGTATCCAGAGCGTGTGTCCTGTGCCTCAGGCACAGCCCAAGGTACCTTGGAAGGGCTGACTGCTTGGAAAACTTGGAGTAAAGGTAAAAAATCCAGGTGTATATGGATAATTAGCAATAAGGGCAATAGCTTTCCTATTATAGGCCAGGGAGTCTTTTTTTTTTTTTTTTTAAAGGGGCGGTCATACATTTCAACTCACTGTGACGAGGGAGCACTGCTTACTTTAGAGAAGACGGCTCCAGCATTATTTCTCTCACTTTTGACTGTAAGTTAGCCTTTGAGTCCAGAGTTCTTTCTGTAAAATGGGTGTAGTGGGACTGGCAAGATGGCTCAGTGGGGTAAAGGTGCATGTTGCTGAGCCTCGTGGCTCAGTTCTGTCCCTGGAACTCACACGACGGAAGGAGCACTGGTTCCCGCAAGCTGTCTCTGGCCTGCGCACACACATTGTGGTGACACCGGAAATAGATATATGCCATTTCAAAAATGTGAAAAATAAAGCCGGGCGGTGGTGGTGCACGCCTTTAATCCCAGCACTCAGGAGGCAGAGGCAGGGGGATCTCTGTGAGTTCGAGGCCAACCTGGGCTGCAGAGTGAGTTCCAGGAAAGGCACCAAAGCTATACAGAGAAACCCTGCCTCGAAAAACAAACAAACAAACAAAATCCAAAACAAAAACAAAAAAGTGAAAAAATAAAACCCGTGTGGAAGATTACTTATGCTGGTTAAATGAGGTGACTTGTACTGGTCCCTTCTGTGCGCAGCTTTTATATAAGCTCCGGTATGTGACTGCCAACATCATCCTAACCAGCATTGCTTTTGTTAGTAAAGATTTATTGTTTTATTTAATTTTTTAAAGTTAAAATATTACATCGTTTCCCTCTTCCCTTTCCTTCCTCCAACCCACCCCACCTTTTCTTCTATTAAATTGTTGTTGTACATACAAATGTGTATGTATTCATATATATGTATATATATCCTGCTAAATCGTTTTTATTACTTTATCCTTACCACGTACATGTGTGTGTGTCTGTGCACATGAGTGCAGATTCCTGCAGAGCCCAGAAATAACATCAGAGCTCCTGGAGTTGGAGTTACAGTCAGTTGTGAGAGGCCCAATATGGGTGCCAGGAATCGAACCTTGGTCCTCAAGAACAGTCACATACTCTTAGCACTGAACCATCTCTCTAGCTATATTGTTTGTTGACTGAGACCAGCTGATGGAGTATCCTGGGGGCTCTCCAGTTCAAGTTTGAGGTGTGTAGCAAGCATCTTTCTAATGCTTTGAGGGGGAACAAGCCGGTGAGATATATAGACACAGAATAGATGGAAGCCCTGAGTTCCAGTGAGTGTGCCTTCCTGCCCGCTCCCCCTCTCCAGATGGCTGCCCAGCCAGCTTGATAATTAGCATCAACAAATGTAAGCCCAGAGTGGAGCACACGGCATGTGGAGGTCTGCGCCTGGCTGGGGGTACGGCTGGGCTCAGCTGGGCTGCTGTGGGCATCACCCTGACTTGGGCCTGTCCAGGTCTCAGCTGGTGTACAGACACCACTTCACATCCTAGGTCTTGCCCAGTGGGCTCAGAGAGCAGAAGGGCCCCAGTTGGGGGCTGTGGCCTCCAGCTGCTTTGAAGCCTGTGTTAGGCCTGCTTCCCTGCTCTGCTATTTAAATCTGTCACTTGCCGGTGACAGCTTCCCACCTCAGCAGTGACAGTGTGCGTGCTACAGGTTTTATCTCATTACCTCTGCAGGGCTCGGTCCCCGGGCCAGCAGACGGGGCCCTGCCCCCTAGGGGCAGCCCCCGAGCCTGAGATGGGCCTCTTACAGTGCCTATCCCTTGCCCAGAGGGGACCTTTCTCCCTAGCATGGCCAGGGATGGGGCTTTTGTTCTGTTCTACCTTGATACTTGGGCATAACGCCTAGACGTTGCCTCTGCCGCTTAGCTGAATTCTTTGGGCAGGTCATCCTACCTCATGGGGATTGTTGCTTCAGTAGACAGCTTGGAAACTGTTCACATGTATTCAAATCTCTGTGCCCTTTGGGACAGCATTTGCCCAGTGAGTGACTGGTTAAGTTTGGGCAAAGAAGACAGTAGTGTCCTCACCCCTGTGTGAGGTTGAGAAGATGCATGTCATTTCCTTCGCTGTTGCCTAAGGGAATCTAGTGAAGGGTCACTTGTATTCATTTCCTCCCTCCAGTATGAGATAGGCTCAAAGAGAAGCTCCTGTGTACTTCTCGTTTATTGACCCAAACTTTGGCTGATGTTGCTAGTGGATCTAAGCAGGCATTCCCCCTTAAGGGTATGTAGATTGCCCCAAAGGCACACAAACACTGAATCCCACTATGTATTCCAGACACACAGACACCGCCTTACACGCTAGGACACAGTCATCGGTTGTGGTTAGTAAGCCGATGGATAGTGTGGGTGGGTGGGGACCTGGGGCTCCCCCTCACATCGCCGGTGAGAATGGGAGTGGTGAGCTTTCTTGAACAGCAACCAGGGAGTTCTCAAATGTTCAGCCGAGAGTCCTTCTGCTCGAAGGAATCGATCTATCCCGGAGAAGCAAACACACTTCTATGCAGACTCACACACATAGGGAGCATTTTCATGGGCGGTCTTTGAGTATCCTGATCTCGTAGGGGCTGGGCATGAGGACACTGGGGAGATGTTCCTGGGATTATTTAATGTATTGGGTCTGGTCTTATACCTAGCAAGTGCCAGACATTCAGCCTCTCTCCTTTCCAACCTCTGTCTGTGTTGCAGGAGAGAGGGTTGGTAGAATCCTTTATTAGTGAAAGGTATGTGAGGTGTCGCAGGCACTGGCCCCGAATTCCTCCAAGCAGCCTGGTGGACCTCTTGTTATGTGGGTTGCAGGCTTTGGAAGAGGGATTCCTGGCTGATGGGAGATTCTGTCAGGAATGGGATATCTCTGAAAGACCTGATAAGGCTTTGTCAGTTTCAGAGGTGGGCAGGGCCTCCTTTGAGAAGATTCCAGTGATTGAGATACCTGAGCAACAGGCTTTTCCTGGCTGCACCCAGTTATAGGTGACAGGTGGGTGAGTGAAGGGCAGGGATTAAGTATCAGCCCCAGGGCCTTATGACAGAGATTTGGGACCAAGTTAAGACAGTCCTCTGAAGAAATGCCCTCCTGCATTTGAGAGATGAGTTCTCTTAGGTTTACCAGGATAAAGGAATGTAAGGTACCACAGAGGTCTATTAACAAGCTCAACAAAGGGAGCAGTTAGAATTGGAGTTGTAGATTCATCTTTCCTGAAACTCAGGCTAGGGGGTGGGAGGTGAGGCTGTAGGTGACCTCAGGTGTGTCCTAGGACACTCCTTCAGGTGCTTGGGGATACTTTGAGATCACCTTCCTGATTAGAACCCTTGATGGGTGAGCTACAATGACCTAAGATGAAAGGAAGTATTTTTAAGAGTGATTTCCATCTCTGGTCTGGTTGATAACAGTGCCTATCCCCTCTGGGGCATTTCTTAGGCATCTGGCCTTGACCCTCCATTGGGTGGGGAGGGGGGTGGGTTCTGAGGCCTCTTGAGCAACAAGAAAAGGAAAGTAGAGTCCATGATGTCCTTTTTAGCACTCGGAGGAAAGTTTGCGGCTAGCCGTACAAATAGGCTAGCCGTACAAATAGGCTAGCCGTACAAATAGGCTAGCCGTACAAATAGGCTAGCCGGAACACCTGTCGTTGTCTTCCACGGAACTGTCTTTGCCTGTGTGGTGCTCACACTTACGTGTGGAGTGGCTCTCGGGACCCCATGTTGCCCTCTGAGAAGTTCGGGGGTTAGAATATGAGGCTGGGTTGTGCACAGACTAGCTTTTGTCTGCAGAACCTGGACTCGGTCCCCAGTGGGTCATCAGCTTTAACACAAGGCAGTTCTGTGGAACAGCTGTGTGGCTACTGTGAGGATTAAATGAGACACAGGAAAGTTGATATGATGCCAGGAGCATGGTAAAATGGTAAAAATCAGAGTTAGTGACCTTATCTGCCATGCAAATGACTCTTAGTGAAAACTGTAACTCAGATTCTCTAATTGTAAAGTACGCTCCCTGCTTTCCATTTTAGTTGTAGCATTAGAAGAAATTGAAAAGCATTAAAATAAATTCAGCTCTTATTCTGGAAATTAATCAAGTGAATATTATTTTGTCTATTCATTGACCATGCAACGTAAATAGTTTATTTAGCAAAGTGTAAGGAGCCTGGCCAGAAATATTGACTATGGCCTAATTAAGTTAATATTTTGATGTACATCTTATCTTTTTTCCCCCTGTGTTTGTAACTTTTTGTAAAATTGAATATTGAGATTATAACTTTTTCTCCCCTAGACAGGGTTTCTCAAGTATATCCCTGGCTGTTCTGGAACTCCCTCTGTAGACTAGGCTGGCCTTGAACTTAGATCTGCCTGCCTCTACCTCCCAAGTGCTAGGATTAAAGCATGTGCCACTACCCTTGATTTGAGATTATAGTTTATATACCTACATATCATTGAAAAATCTCTGAAGTTATTTTAAAATCGTTTGTAAGTATGTATCAAGAAATGTGCTAAAAAAAAGAAATGTGCATAGGGAAATGCATATCCATATATATTTATATAAGCTTTATTTGTTAATTACCTGTTTTTGATTGTGATTAAAGTGATTTCCCCCCACCTCCCCTTCCACAAGTAGCTAATGAGAATATCCTAGAGTAGTAATGTTGGTAATTTTCTTAGTGCAATTTCCAAAATGTAGCTAAGGTGGATTATTTTCTTAAAGAGCTTTGATAATCCTGCCATATTACCAGTGTACACCCTACTACAAAAGTAACACACTCAAAACCTTTTCCAAGTCATGATCAGTGCTGGGTCTTTAAATGTAAAACATCTCTGATAGCTAGAAAATATCTTACAGCTAGTTTGATCTGTATTTCCAAATGCACACACATGTGTGCTCACTTTCTCTCTTGTGTCTCTCTCTGTCTCTCTGTCTCTGTCTCTCTGTCTCTGTCTCTCTCTGTGTCTCTGTCTCTGTCTCTGTCTCTGTCTCTCTCTCTCTCTTTCACACACACACACACACACACACACACACACACACATACACACACACACACACTCTCACGCTTAAAAGCACCTGATGTTGATAATTGGAGAGATGGCTTAGTGGTTAAGAGCACTTGACTGCTCTTCCAGAAGTCCTGAGTTCAATTCCCAGCAACCACATGGTGGCTCACAACCATCTGTAATGGGATCAGATCCCTTCTTCTGGTGTACATGAAGACAGAGAAGACTCATATACATAAAATACATAAATAAATAATCTTTAAAAACAAAACAGAGCTGGGCGGTGGTGGCACACGCCTTTAATCCCAGCACTCGGGAGGCAGAGGCAGGTGGATCTTTGTGAGTTCGAGGCCAGCCTGGTCTACAGAGAGAGATCCAGGAAAGGTGCAAAACTACACAGAGAAACCCTGTCTCGAAAAACAAACAAACAAAAAAAAAAAAAAAGGAAAAAACAAAAACAAAACAGAAACCCTGGTGTTGAGTAGTTGACTGAATTTGGGGTGCTGTATGAACTTTGAGCTTGGAGTCCCCCTTTGGGACTCGTGGCAGGCTGTCTGGGTGAGAGCGAAGACTCCCGCACTGCTGCTGATCGGACCCTTCACCTTCTGGACAGTTTGCCTTGCTGCTGCCGTTTGGTGATGTCCTCCGGACTAGCTGGCCTCTACGTTCCCAGGCTATTCTGCCTTTCTGGGTCTCCCACCCCATCCACCCCACTCCTATATAGAAGTTCATGCCATCACATCCGGCTTTATACGTGGGTTCTGGGTGTTGAACTCCTACTGTCAGGTTTTATACAGTGACACTTACCTGCTAACCCACCTTGCTGGCCTCAATCTTCTCCCTTTTTGGAAATGTCTTGGCTGATGCAGCCCTCGTGGAAGATGTAGATAATCCTAGAGTCTCCTCCTCATCATTTTTGCTTTTCATTTTTTGAAGGTTTATTTGTGTCTGTGTGTATGTATGGGCCATGTGCATGTGGGTGTCTATAGAGGCCAAGGGTATCAAGTCCCCCTGGACCTGTTTCAGGCAAACCACCAGATAAGCGTGCTGGAAATGGAACTGTGGTCTTCTTTAAAAGCATTGAGTACTCTTGGCCTCTGAGCCATCTTTTTGCCTTTTTTGCTGCAGGGTTTTTTCCATGTGTTCTTGGCTAGCCTGGAACTTGCTATGTAGCCCAGGCTGTACTTGAACTCATCACAATTCCTCCCATCTCACTCAGCCTCTCGAGGGCTGGGATTTGAGTACGCCACCACACCAGGCTCTTGTGTTATTCTTTGGGGCATCTTTTGTATGCTCATTTCCCCTTCCATGCTTACCACTCAAGTCCCAGTTGCTTAATACAGAAGTAATCTAGCTGTGCTTATCCTTGCAAATAGAAATTAAAGTGACTCCTTCCATTAGATAGTGAGGTCAATAGATAGTCTTGAGGTGGCACCCGCCTTGAATCCCAGCATTTGGAGGTAGAGGCAGGTAAATCTCTGTGAGCGCTGTGCCATAGTGAGACCTCGTCTCAAAAAGCTGGTGGCAGGGGAGGAAACCACACCTGTGTTTTCACCTTACACGCCTACCCTCGTGGCCTCAGCAGCCTCGCCTTACTGTTTCTGCTCACTCCATGCGTTCGTCCTGTACCTTTACTTCAGCTGCCCTCTAAAATCCCCTTCCATAAATGCTTGTTGATTGCTGATTGGAAGTGATACATGCCTATCCTCTGGAAAGCTCTCTGCTTCCTGTGATTGAAGACTCTGGTGTCCAGTTTCACTTCCACCTGCCGCTTCCAGACCACTCTGCCTGACGTTGACTCCTTCCTCCAGAGACTCCAGAGTACATGTTGTCTAGCGTGTTTCGTTAACTTTGTGGTAACTTGACTTATTTTGATTAACACATCTCCCAGCTGTTAACCTGGCTCCTTAGTCAGGTTCAAGTGGGGTTAAGGTTTCTTCTTTAAAGGCTAGAGTTTGATTGTATTTTTCCCCATCAGATACAAGGCATTAGCCCACACGTAGTAGGATCTCAGAGCTTCAGGTCAAACACAGGCATGAAGGGAATTGGAACAAGTGAGTGCGTTTATTGAAACAAGCAAATCAAGAAAGGCTTCTGGTGTGTTGAAGGCAGCAGGGTGCTCTGTGTGATTTCTGGAGGGAAACAGATCTTATATTTACAGAGTTTGGCACAAAAGCAGTCCTGGCTCCCTTTTTCCTTCGGATGCTCTGAGACTCTAGATGCCCTGTCTCCATAAAAGGAGCTTGAGTTTCTGTGGTGGTAGTGATTAATGTTTCACGACAATCCCGTCACACTGAGGGGAGGGGGAGTGGAGATGTAGGCTCAGCAACTGAATTCCTTTTCTTTCCTCTTTCCATTTCTTCTCCTGTAAATAAGTAATAAATAGAAACACAGACCTGGTGATTTTTTTTTTTTCTGGCATCATGTTGAAAGTAGAAAGATAGGCGATCAGAGCTATCCTGAGGTACAGTCATGTTCTTATTGGGTGGCTGCTAACGGCAGACTAAAACCTGAGAACACAGGTTTATGAGAAGTACTTATCCACTGTTCGCTTGCAATTTACCTGTAGTTCTCACTTTCAAATTATAAACAACTGTGCACTTGTTTTGCCTTTTCTTTAGACAACTTAACTTATTTAAGTTTAAATTTTAAATTACTGAAGTTATAAAACAACCCTGAAAAGTCATGTGCCTGTCCTTTGACAGATGCCAATCAGTGCAGTTAAAAAGTCATTTTAAGGGCTGGAGACATGGCTCGGCAGCTAAGAGCACCTACTGATCATGCAGAGGACCTGAAATTCTTTACCATCACCCCAGGCCAGGCAGCCTACAACTGCTTGTAACTCCAGCCCCAGGGGGATCTGTTGCCCTCTTCTGGCCTCTGTGGGTACTGCATTTGTATGTACAAACCCACACACAGACACACACTTAAAAAATCTTAAAAGAAAAATCTTGAAAAAGGGCATATTTTTCATATTTTTTGAGCTCCCCCCCAATAATTATTCAGATGGTTTTGAGCCCATCATTGCCAACTGAATTCCCAACTCTCTGGCTTTTAGTCCCACAAATCTTTGTGTTTCTTTCTTCCCTCTCATTGCAGAGTCTAGCTTTGTGGCCCAGACTGGGCCTCTGTCTTCCTGCCTCATCCTCTTGAGTGCTAGGATTGTAGGTATGCTCCTCACCCCTGCCTCCTGCTTCCTGGCCCCTGCCCGGCCCCAGTCGGATTGTATGTTTGTGCGTCTGTGTTATCATTACAGAAAACAGCTTCCCAAGCATAACTCTCACAACACTTTATAATTTCATTTACAATTGCCTTTTCAGATACCATATCCCTTACTTAGTCCAACAACTGTAAGACCAGAGGAGTTGTCATTTATTTCCACTCAACAGAAGAAACTGTTGAGAGAGGTGGAGAGACTGGGCTATGTCCTTAACACGACAGACACATTGCAGTTCGAACCATAGGACCTCCTAGCCCTTTGCTCCGACAGCCGTGTGTGACGTAAGTCTCTGTCTTGAGGTCACTTGTCAAGTTGGATGGAAACAATGGTTCGTTCCATCTGGAACCCCATGTGTAGATACACTAGATGGCAGAAGTAGGCGGCTGAGAATGTTGTTTTTTTGAAAGAGGGGAAATTACCAGGTGCTGCAGTGAATTTTTTTCCCTTTAAAAAAAATAAATTAAATTGGATAACAATTCATTTTTTTGGTTTTTTTTTTTGGGTGGTGTGAAGTGAGAAGACCTGGGAGAGTTGTGCGTGGTGGCCATCAGGAAGCTCTTGCACAGTTCACCAGTTTGGATGAGGGTTGGTTTATGAAAGAGACGGGCAGTGGGCGAGCCATACTGCAGGTGAAGACACTGTGGTGGACATGTAGGGGATTGTTTTCTACCTCCAGAACCAGGCAGGCTCTGCCCTGAAGGATCTACAGCCACCCATGTGTGAGAGTGATGAGTCAGAGCCTGGCTTCCCATCTAAGGTTACTGCGTCCGTGGTGATCTCAGGCCTCCGTTTATTTTAGTCTAGAGACTTTGATCGAGCAGTGGTGGCATCTCCATAGTCACTCCGGACAGAAGGGCAGATGAAGAAGCTTCTGCTTGGGGACTACTCTCTTACCAGCAGAGGTGGCTTTTGGGAGACATGGTTATTGTTCCTGTCTATTCTAGCCTGGCTCAGGGAGCTGACAAGGGGGTGGAAGGCAGCCGAGCCACAGAATTAGGTGTCAGCGGGAGTGGGGGATAATATAACCTAATGTGTTAACCGATGACCACATCTTCCCCCACCCCTAAGGACTGGTCCCTCTTGATCATACAGATTGGGACACAGGGAGCATGGTGAGCCTGCATGGTGGTACAAAAAGGAAAAGTGCCCTGCCAGCCATGTTTTTTTCTCTAGGAAGACTGTAGTAGGGCATCTTACCTCCCCGGTTTCCACCTCTGCCCCTGAGCACGCGTACTTGTCTTATAAGGCTAATCTCACTGCTTTGTTTACTTTTTGAGACCAAATCTCATTGGAGCCTAGGCTTCCTCTCCACTTTGGTATGCAGCTTTGAAATCTTAATCCTCCTGCCTTAGCCTCCCAGGTATCCATATTACAGGCATGCATCACCATGCTGGGCGTCTCGTAGATTTTTTTTTTTTTTAAATTTCATTTACTTATTTGCTGGAGGAGGGCACCTGCCACAGCACTTGTGTGGAGTTCAGAGGACGACTTGTGGACATCAGTTCTCTCCACCATATGGGTTTTGGAGTATCAAAGTCAGGTTGTCAAGCTTGCAAGAGTCTTACCCACTGAGTCATCTCACCAGCCCCTTCTCAGATTTTTTGTTTGTTTTGTTTTTTCGAGACAGGGTTTCTCTGTGTAGCTTTGTGCCTTTCCTGGAACTCACTTGGTAGCCCAGGCTGGCCTCGAACTCACAGAGATCCCCCTGCCTCTGCCTCCCGAGTGCTGGGATTAAAGACGTGCACCACCACCGCCCGGCTCCCTTCTCAGATTTTTAAGGGTCCTATGTCAGTGACTCTGGTCTATGGACCTCTTGTGAGTTGGGGTCAGTTAGGTTTTTGTGTTCTCTGCATTAGCACACCGTGTTTGCTACAACTTCCATGGCTGGCAAGTTCTGCTGAACGTGTAGATGGATGGATGGATGGATGGATGGATGGATGGATGGATGGATGGGGACAGTCTGGAAGAAGCAGAGGGAACTGATTGAAATGAGACGAGGTGAGATGCCCCTGGGCACTGGTTGATGAAATTTAACCCAGGCAGGGAGGGGCTTGGGCTGCAAGCCTTATTAAAAAGCTGCCCGCTGCAGAACAAGTTAACTCCTTGCTTTCACAAGAACAGACCCAGTTTATACCAGCAACTGAGCCTGGCTGTGGCAGTTAGGTCCAGTGCCCACATACAGTTCAAACTGTGGACATGGTCACTGGTATTGTGGGCAGAAAGGGTCACAAGTCTGGTCACAATACCTTTTCCCTCTTTCTAAAGAATTAAAGTCTCCAGCAGTTTTATGCCATTGTGAAGGAAAGTAGTTAATAATTGGAGACTCTGGTAAACAGCTTCTGGTCTCTTGACTGCTTACTCTAGAGTGGGAACTGTAGCAAACACACAGCTAGCTCAGTAACTCTGAAACTGGTATCTGTTGTAACTGTGAAACCCAGAGCTCAAAGGGGCCGGTATTGCAAAAGACAGTGCCCTAAGAACCTGGGTGTGAGCCAGCATGTCTGCGTTCACAGCTCATGCACTTGTGGAGAGGTCAGCCATGCCAGAACACCACCCTGCTTTTCTGAGGCTGTTTATGAGCCTAGATGCCCCAGAGTCCAGCTGAGAATCCTCTTCTTATGTCTCTGAGAATCATGGCCGGCTTAATCCAGATTCTGCCTCTGGTAATGAGGGTGGATACTCCAGCACACATTGATCTGAGGTTCTTAAGAATGAAGAGGAATGCTTCATGTGTTCTCTTAGGCAAAGCTTACTGGATAGTAATGACATTTATTAAATGCAGATAGGTTTCATGTAACCGGCATAAACAACTACTTGAGTCTCAATAGAGGTATCAGAATCCTTCCAAGTCCTTCCAAGACCTGCTGGTCACTAGTGGTGATGTGCTAATTCCCTTCAGTGTTGATGTCAGTAAAGGGCTACAGGTGAGGCCAGCCCTTCAGAACCTATCGTTGCTGTCTCAGGACCAGCCGGATCAGCTTGGGATCGTGATGGGAGAGAGAGAGCCGGTGGTCAGGCATACACATTTCAGTTGCGCTTTTGTGCTTGTTTATTGAGTGTGTATAATGTTGAGGCCAAAGAGTATGGTGTGTTTATGGGTTTTATTGTTGGTTTTTGAGCTATATCCAGCACTGTTTTCCATGGGGAAGTTGAATCCCAAATAAGGAGAGATTTATCTCTCTGTTTTGAAATGCCTTTTTTTTTTTTTCTGAATTAAAACATGAAAAGTTAAACTTATCATTTACAAATGATATGGGGGACGGCGCACTGAGGCGATGCCCCAGTGGGTAAGTGCTGGCTGTACAAGCATGGAATCTGAATTTGGATTCCCAGCACCCATACAAAAGGTAGGACCAGTTGCACATGTCTGTAACCTCAGTGCTGGGGTGTAGAGACTGGCGATTCTGTGGGTTCTCTGACCAGCCAGTCAGGCCATATTAGTGGGTTCTATATGCAGTAACAGACCTTGTCTCAAAAAATAAGGCAGAGCAATAGAAGAAGGCACCTAATTTAGACTTCTGGCCTCAACGCATGCATGCACATTAGAAAAACACATATGCACACAGAATACTGACATTCTCTCATGCATTTATCTGGTGGGTGTAGCTCCATGATACAATGCATGCTAACCCCAGGACCCAAAAAACAAAAAAGTTTTTCTGCCCAACCCTTCATTCAAACACTTCTCCATTGTCTCCAGGCCGCAATGAAGATTACTGTTCAGGAAAGGGCTAGGCCTTTTATTGGTACCCTTGAATCTGCTGTTGCGCTGTGCAGCTTGCTTCCCTGGTAGGTTCTGGTGGCCAGGTGCTGTTAATCCAGGTCAAGATGAAGAAAACACACTTTTGTCAATTCCCCAGGCACGTAGCCGACCAGCCAGGTCTCAGGTATTCCAGATATGAGCGACGTGCTGTTGCGCAAGCCCTGCTGCATCGCTCGCAAGGAGATACCGAGGCCTGCCTGCCCCGAGCCCTTTGTTCTCCTGCTTGAAAGCAGTTAATTAGCAACTGTCTCCATAGCAACTACCTCATAGTCCAAAAACATTGTCTAGTTTTTCAGTTTAGCTTATCACACTGTTTACCTGAAGGGCTTTTCAGTGCTCCGAGTCTCATTTGAGTTGGCACCGTGCCTGTTAGGGAAGTGAATTGTCAAGAAAGAAAAAGCACCATGGTAGCCAGGAGCCAAGCAGCCTTCTGACCAGGGCCATCCTGGGTGCTGGATGTGTAGAAAACAAAAGTTACACAGGCCTAATCTTTTTACCTATATTTTCCTGCTTGGCAGAAAACTGCCGTCCTTGCCCACCTGGCCCTGAGTTGGGAGGCTGCTCTCTCGCCTCTGTTCCTGAAAGGCTTTCTAAGCTCTTTCACATTCCCTGTTTATGGTAAATTTTCCATTATCGCTCATCCTGAAACCCCAGGTGTTCTCAGCCACACAACATTCTAGGAAATTTCTTCCTCCTGCGGGCATTCTGAAGGCCCCCGGTTGGTGGATTGAGAAGCGTGTGTGTAAATTAGAACCACTTTGTTTTCCCATCCTAATGAGGAAGGGCTCCTCTTTCCTACCTGCTGGTGGCTTCCACAGCTTATGTGGGCCATGTTTGAGAACAGACGACTTCAGGTGGCTTTGAGTAAAATAGGAAGGAGAATTATGGCTTTTCATAAGCCACAAAGATGATAATACTTTTCATGGCTTTTGTTGATTGAGTGCTGTGTGTGTGGCCCACCTGGAAAGACACGGTGGGAGGTGGGAAGACTCCCTGGCTTCCTGAGTGCCTGCTGCGGTTCACCCACACTGAACAAGTCTTCATGGAACTGGCACTCCTGGGCTGCGCATAGTGACCCCACAACTTGGCTATGTTGTCAGTGGGGAGCCAAGGTCAGGAGGTCATTGGCTGTCAATAGGTAAGGAATTCTATTCCAGGCTTTCACTCCATAGTCATGGGATTGCTGAGGTGGGTTTAGTCTGTGTATAATAAACAGGCCGCAGTGCCCTGCACACCTTTACTGAGAAAGCTGATAGAGGGACTGGAGAGATGGCTCAGAGGTTAAGAACACTTGTTGCTCTTGTAGAGGACCCAGGTTCTATTCTCATAACTGTCAGTAACTCCCGTTTTTGGGGATCCAACTCTCTCTTCTCTTGCAGGCAAAACACTCATAATGATAAAATAAAAATAAATAAATCTTAAAACATTATAAAAGCTGTATAATATTGGGTGGCATATGTATACACACATATATATGTATATGTATACACACACACACACACACACACACACACACACACACACACACACACTGTAACATTGCTTAGGCCACATGTAGGAAAAACCACAAGGCACAGCTGTTCTGTTAGCTTTCTTTGGGCCCTGTAGAGTACAATATGCTTGAGACCTTGGCTGGAGGTTGTAGCAGGGGAGTAGCTTGGAATACCCTGGAGGGTAGGCAGGTACTCCTTTGTCTGTGGAGGTGGTTCACTTCAGTGTGCAGCCTAGGAGGGACAAATGCTAAGCCGTGGGGATGGGAGGAGACACCCACCTACCCAACCAGATCAGCTGAAGCAATCCTGATTGTCAGCAGGATCACAGGCTCTGCATCCAGATCACCTTTGCATCTACGAGTAGGACATTCTTTTGAGGCACCCCCCCCCCCCATCTAATGCCTAAAATAAATATTTTCTACAAAACAAAGACGGCCTATGAAGTCTCCCTCCCTCAGTCCTTTACATTCTTCCTTTTCCATCTCACTATATAGCTGGGTAGGAACTCGCTGTGTATCCCAGGCTGGTCTGGAAGTAACAAACTCTTGATTCTGCTTCCTAAATACAAACATTATTCTTCAGATCTTTTCAGGCAGCCGGAAGGGAAAGTGCTGTGTCTGATCTTGTATTCCAAGACTTTAAATTCAGTTCTGTGGCTCAGTCATGAGGATGTAACGCCTTTAAATATGGGCCGAAAAGCCTGGCTTTTCCCTAGTGGAGATCTCTTGTACTCAGCCTGGGCTCATTAAAACCTGGCTGTTCCAGGCAAGGCGTCTTTTCTTTGAGAAGCACGTTAGGCAGAGCCTGAGGTTAATGTAGTAAACAAGACATTTGATATGATTTAATCATGTCTCCTTGTTAAAAATAGATACATATTTTATGGGCTGAATGCAGAGACGGATCTGAATTGCAGCTGGTTAAGACCCAAGGTGAGAGCAGGTGAGGAAGTGGGGGGGGGCATTTTCTGGGGGGTGGCCATGCTGGCTTCTTTAGTGCCTGGCCTTTGTATAGTGTCCTGAGTTTGCACCTATGTTCCTGACTCAGTATGCAGAAAGGAGTCTGCCGGTGTTGGAAGAGAGAGTGGGGTCGTCTAAGGAAGGAGATGGTCTAGATGTCCTGGTTTAATGCAGACATGACCACCAGACTCAGCAGCTTGGTGAGAGCCCAGTGGTCCATACATGTGGCTCCTGCAGCGGTGAACGTCATCAGGCAGCATAGCTGGAGGAGAAGGTGCCTTCCATTGACTGACACATGGAGTTAGGGACTCTTTCCTTCATCATGTCCTTGGTACATAGGCCCAGTTACTTCTGAATATGTTGAGCGTACATAGGTGGACAAAAGGGAGCTGCCTCCTCAGAGAGAAGGCAGAGATTGTAGTGTTTGTTCTGCAGAGGACAGCTCAGATAACGTAGAGAATCAACTATCCTGCACGGTATTGAAGGCATGGGGCATAGTTGATGTGGCTTAGACTTGGCAAAATGGGAAAAGCATCTTATACAGTACGTCCACGGGTTAGGGTGAATCAGATTTGGCTTCTGGGTCCAGACGTACTGAATGCATCTTGAAGGTAGCCAGATTGTCCTGCTGCTGCCTCCACCTCCTGCTCCTCTCTAAGTACTTTCTACTAGTCCTACAGAGATAGACTAGACCGCTGCTGTGGGATACAGGGAGCCTGTTTGATCAGGGGCCACACGACCTTTTAGTGATCTGCTGTGCTTAGGGTGAGTCCCCTTAAGATTGTGTAGTCAGAGAAGTTCTATCTAGAGAAGGCATGCCATCCATGTGAGGGACAGATTCTCATAATGAACACAAGTAATACAATTAACAACCTGCTCTGCATTATTTACTTGTGTCTTGGTGTGTGTGTGTATATATATCGCTGTATGTGCTTGCTTATATATAGGTGTGTGTGTGTGTGTGTGTGTGTGTGTGTGTGTGTGTGTGTGTGTATGTATGTATGTATGTATGTGTGTGTATGTATGTGTATGTGTGTGTTTGAGGCTGTGCATGCAGTTGTGTCCATAAGCCAGAGGCAGACCATAGGTATCTTTCTCTGTTGCTCTCCTCTTTGGATATTTTAAGACAGGGTCTCTCACTGAGTTAGTCAATTCAGCAAGAGCTGTTAGGATCCTTCTGCTTCCACCTTCCCAGTGCTAGGATTACAGGCACTCACCGCCGCCATACCTGGCTTGTTTGTTTGTATAAACATGGGTGCTGGGGGTCCAGAGTCAGGCCCTTGTGCTCATGTGGCACCCATGTTACCAGCTAAGTCATCTCATTCCCTATCTGTCTATTTTGAGGGGAATTTCAATTTAGAAACATTAGATAGAACCATTGTAAGTGTTGTTTATGAGGTGGGTACTTTTTACTACAAGAAATTCTTTTTATTATTTCAGATCACAGCTCCTGTCTAATTCACTGGGACTGTTAATGTCATAGTTATGCATTGCGGGTGTTTAATTCCTCTTTGACCCTAGAACTAAAGATTATGTAATGTATCCAGTGATTGTAAAAGCACTGCCACTATTCAAAGAAAACAAAACTCCAGGTACCTTTGATGTAGACTTGCTAATGTTGGGACTCAGGTTCTTTGCACAGCTTGGTGTAGTTTCACTTGCAAATGTCTGCTCCTTACAGTGGCACCTCACACCACAGTGACAGACTGATAGTGACCCTTTCCCGTGCAGCAGAGTTTAAAGACAGCCCATGGAGGTTTTGCAATTGAGACTGTCTGCAGAACCATGTGTCCTGTGGTTAGATAAAGATTAGTAGGCACAGAAGGCATTGATTGATACACCTTGTACCTTCTTGAGGATTGATCTATTTAAATCAGGTTAGTTTTATAGCTCATTTGTTGCTTTTCAAAGCTGATTAGGTGATCTCAGGAAGTTTCTTTTATTTATTAATTTTTTTTTAACCGTGGTATTGTTGAGGGTATTTATTTAATTCATGAATTGATTGAGGGTTTGTGTAGGGTTCTCACTGGTCCAGCTAAGATGACAGTATTTTCCTGCTGGAATGGGACCAGACCTGCTCCCTAATATTCAGGGGCCCCCTCAATAGCTCCCAGCTGGGGGATGCTTTTCTGTATGCTGTGAATATATGTTGTTTCCATTGGTTAATAAATAAGCTGCTTTGGCCTATGGCAAGGCAGCTTAGAGGCAGGCAGGAAATCCAAGGAGAGAGACAGGAAAGAGAAAGGCGGAATGAAGGAGACGCCAGACTGCCATCCTAGGAGCAACACATAATGGGATGCAGGTAAAGCCACAGAACACGTGGTGATACATAGCTTAATAGTTATGAGTTGAGTTAAACCATAACAGCTAGCTAGCAAGAACCCAGCCTGTCATAGGCCATACAGTTGATAATTAATATTAAGCCTCTAAATGATTATTTTATAAATGGCTGAGGGACCGTGGGACCAGGTGGGACAGGTCCCCTAAAGCACTTCTCGTACTGGAGGATGCACACAACAGTGACCCTAGTTGAGCTTCTGGATAGTGACTGTCATCGGCCCTGGTTATGTGGTGGAGTTTGTAGCCAGAAATCCTGGCATCTTGTCCTAGGTGCTGGTCTAAAAGGTGAAAGGGAGGATCCTCCTGACCCCCAAAGACTCTGCACCACCAGGGAGTATGGCTAGCTTACCAGGTACCACCATAGGAGGAGTGTGGCTAGCCTACCAGGTCAGCAAGCAGCCCTAATGTGCTCAGGTCTCAATATTGTACTGAATATATTTAAAAACGCAACCAGGGCTTGGTTGACTATGAAGATTCCGAAGCTGGCAGCGTGGTTCTCACCATTCAGTTGGATTTGAAGACCTTTGCCATCTTGCCTTGTACATGATCCCACTGTCACTCCAGTCTCAGAGTTCAGTGGCAAACTAGGAGCTACCACCTGGTTGTTTGAATTCGCTTTTCGTCTTCAGTTTCTGGACCCCCAGACATGTGCTATGCAATTCCCACAACTGTGAAATTGCCTGTAAAAATTGCAGGATACATCGAGCAATCAAATGAATTGGTAGATTGGCTCCCACAGGCGAAGTCCCGAGGCTGCTTTTTGTGGGGGCGGGGTGGGGGGTGCCAACAAACTCTTAACTAGTAATATATGGGTTACGGTAAGAATCAAAAGTAGCACTCTTTGGACAGAAGCAAACCACATTGCAGGCTTAAAAAAATGTTGTGGAAAAAATGTAGCGTAACAGCACAGTCAAACTATCATGTTAATATTCACGATAAAAGCTCCATGTATGAAAGCATTCTCTGCTTGGAAAAAGTATTTGGAAGTGGAAATGTTTGTGTGCATTATTGTGTTGACAGGGGTTGTAGAGGGCTATTGTCTGAGTATGACAGACTGAGATGACTTTCAGGGAATGTCTGAGGGGGAACCTGTTGACTGTTGACCTTCCCCTATAGAAGAAGGGATGGGGATGGTCAGTGGCCCCTCACCTGAGACCTCTCAGCCATTTGTGTGTGATTCTCTCCTGATTGTATGTAGCCTTTTGGTCAGGTGCCTGAGCATGTAGTGTGGAAAATGAGCTGATGGACTCCCATCTGTGCAGCTATGGGGAAGTTATCATCCATGTTGGAGTGTGACTTTATGGGGCAGCCTCTTTGGAGTGGGACTTTTCCTCCCTGGACCTTCTGGGTGGTTTTGTCAACCTGAGAATCGTTGTTTAAGCTCAGTTTCTTAGCTTTCTGCTGGGGAGTGGGATGGGGCGAGGTTCACTGTCTGGAAGTTCTTTGTATGACCTTTAACCAGAGAGTCCTTAGTCTGTGCCTCAGAAGGAGCTTCTTGACATAATGGCTGGCCCTGAAATGAGTTCTTTGCCACAGTTTCTTCCTCTTCTAGTGACAGCTCTGGTTCTTTCCTTAGCTTGGGAAATGGTACTTTTGTCAGCCTGGAGGCCAGTAGACACTTGTGCAAAGGTGACTGGAAGGTGCCTAGGTGTCCCCTAATTCTGCAGGACATTTATAGCAGACTCTGCAGCACCCTTCTCCTCTGCTTACCCAAAGCACTCAGGCCAGCCTCTTCTGTGTAGAGTAGGTGATCTGAGTGGCACTGGCCTCATTTGAACTCCAGAAGTGGGTTACAGTATGCACAAGTCAGACAGCCATGCCCATGGTGGCTGTTCAGTGCTGGCATGTGTCATGTGTGCCATAGCCAGGGCAGGGCAGAAGAGGATCTGCCTTGGTGGGCTTTCTGGTGGAGCTGAGTTGTCCCTGATTGGAGCATCGTCAGGAAGTCAGCCCTGCCACCTGTGATGGTTGAATGTGAGGGCATGAAGTCTGTAATATGGCAGGTGACTTGTGTGCATGCCTGGCCACTGCTGAAAATTAGTAACAGCTGGTGGGAGCAAGATTTCTGATGGTGCCATGGAAGCTGCTGGAACAAGACTTAAATGAATCATTCAACTTTCTTTCCCTTCCTTTGCTTGAAAGCCAGTTCCGTTATTATTTCTTGGAGCATATGGTCACATGATATAAAGACCCTTGCCACTGGGAACTCAAGACTGTAGCAACAGCCTGCATAAATCCTGGTTGGGACCACATAACTGAGGATGACCCCGAGCTCCCGAGTCTGGGGTGAAGGTCTTTCCTTTAAGTAAGTGTACTCTACCTATGCCAAAGGGATCCTCCAAGCCAGAGTCAGCTAGATAGAGGTGTCTAGCTAGGATCCCCATGGAAAGGCTGCCTGAGCTGGTGCTGCTGGCCATAACCCCACCTCTTGGGAAGTTCCAGGTCATTCTCAGCTAAGCTACATAGGACGTTCCAGGCCAGCCAGAGTAAGTGAGATTTTCGTCTTTAAAAGATGACAGAGGGCAGCAGTGGCGCTTGCCTTTAATCCCAGCACTCAGGAGACAGAGCCAGGCGGATCTCTGTGAGTTCGAGGCCAACCTGGTCAACAGAGTGAGTTCCAGGACAGGCACCAAAACTACACAGAGAAACCCTGTCTCAAAACAACAACAACAACAACAACAAAGACAACAGAAACTTCCGAATTGGGGATGTAGAAATAGTTACCTTCTGGGTTCAGGAATGTGTACTGGAAGTTCCCTCCTTGTAGATTTTAGAGCAGAAGGTACTGGGCCCGACTGGGCAAAGGGCTAATGTGGGAGGCCGAAAGGAAAGTCTGTGGCAAGTACCTAGAGTTCTACTAGTGACCCCCAAGGGGTCTGCGAGGGGGCCGAGTGGTGATGGCTAAGAGTAGCTGGCATCTAGATACTCCTGGGGAGTTTTAGTGGGCACTGGAGGGTGGCTGGAGTGGCTTGGAGGGAGGAGGCTGGTCCCTGTGAGGATGGATGCTTCTTGTGCCAATGGCTGCAGTGTGAGAGCTGGAGGAAGCCTGGGAGGGCAGGGTTTTGTTTTGTTTTGTTTTGTTTGTTTGTTTTTCTTATGCAACTGTGGAAATAGCAGCTTTTGATCACCCACAAGGATATCCACAGTTAGGGGAGCTTCAAGTGAATCATGTTGTGGGATTGGAGGGAGGGAAATGATTGTGAAGGAAGAACTGTGGGATGCAGACCGTTTTCTCTACTGCACCCCACGTTTGGACCTGGGAGAATAACTGTGTATGTTTTCATGTGAGTCCGTCCATCTGATCTGTCCGTCTAGGTCTGTATGTTTCATTTCCCCCCCAAAGGTGCATTTGACAGGTGCTGTTAAAGCCACAGGCTTTGATTTTTCATGCTGAGCCCCCTCACTTCTCTGGACCCCAGCATGCCCTTCCTTGTAGGGCTGCTTGAGGGCTCAGTGAGTGAAGACTACCATGCACGTGGCTTGGTGTGGACACTCCAGGTGTATCAGCTTCCCCCGCTTCCTGACTCCGGATGGAGTGGTTCTGGAGGATGTCAGCCTGAGCTCCAAGTTCACTTTGAACTCTCCAGATTCTGTTAGGACTAGGCAGGGTCTGGAGTCACTTCCAAGGGTGAAAGGAGAGGAGCCACTGTCCATCACACGCAGGTCTAGCTTTCCTGGACGTTCAGGAGGTGCTGACGATCGCACTGGTGGCCGAACAAGCACTCCACAGAGGATGTGTTTCTTCCTGCTTCCATGTTCAGCATCCTGGGTCTGAACAGTCGGCCACACACAGGCAGGCTGGCTGTTGTGGAAACTTTTCTCATCCCCCCTCACCCGTTTGTGGCTTGTCTCCCTTCATTAGGGCTGACTGTGAGGGAGATGTGGAAAGTGACAGTGTAGGTCAGTGAGCACTCTCCATGGATGGAGGATTCTGGCAGAGGTAGGTAGAGCTGAGGCCTCAGGGGTGCCAGAGTGTGCTCAGAGTCCATCTGAGCATCTCTCTTAAGTGTGTGGTGTCCTGGGCCACCTGCATTGTACTCAGGTGCTGGTTTCCACCCTAGCTTTTGAGACAGCCGTTCCTTTGAACTAGATGTATACACAGTGCCTTGATAGGTTGTTGGGGTGTGCAGAGGGTGCTCTGGCTTGCACAAAAGAGGTGCCGTTGGAATCTTGGACATCTTTGATTCACAAGCCTCCCCCTCCACCCCCCGTAACTTTTAGCCTAGCCAGAAAAATTGCCATGGAAGGGAACGCTGAGCCTAGATTGGGAGGGAACCTCTTAAAAATGCTGGGGCTAGGCCCCCATGTCATGGAAGGGAAGACCAGCTTGAGAGGCAATTCAGGAATTCATCAAGAGCCAAATAACTGTGGAGAGTCTTCATCCTGGTTCTCTCACTGCCAATCAGCAGGGATGGTAGAGAGGTGAGGTGTGACCTCAAGTTCAGCACCGTGTGTGTGTGTGTGTGTGTGTGTGTGTGTGTGTGTGTGTGTGTGTGCGCCCCTCTTTCTGTCTGTGGCAAGGAGGGGCAAGGCATGTGCTTGTTCCTTTGAGTCCTCTCTGGAGAGGCACCTGGTGCAGAACTGGGCCCCCTAATGGCTGCTGACTGAGTGCTTAATGGAGATGCAGCTGCTGATAAGCAGCCATTGAAAAGGGATGCAGGCCAGCTTGGCAACATCAAAGCAAGTTTTGTTTGTAGATTAGGGTAGGTTTCATTCTGTGGCTCTAGAGGCCTTTCTCCAAGTTGCAGAGAAGATGGTTTTGAAAGGGAGGCTGGTTTCTGTCATTCAGGAGGCTGCCAGGGCTGCAGAGTCTTTGTTCCTCTGGGATGGCAAGGCCACTGTCTTCATTTGCGTGTGGAAATGGGGAGAGCTCCCAGCCGCCCCTTCCTCAGGGGTTTCCATTTGTTTTGGCTTTCAACCCATAGCTAGGCAGGGATGTACTCCTGCAGGGAGGCTGAGGCAGGAGGACAGAAAGTTCAGGACCAGCCTCCACAATATACGGAGATCCCTGTGTCCAAGTAATTACTTTCCAGTCGTTCTTTATTGTAGGACATTTAAAGTAATTTTAAAAGTGTAGTTATTGATAAAGGGTGTGACTGGAGAGATAGCTCAGTGGTTAAGAGTGTGTGCTGCTCTTACAGAAGGCCCAGGTTTGGTTCCCAGCACCCATGTCGACAACATCACAACTGCCTGTTACTCTGACTCCAGAGGGATCTGATGCCTCTGACCTATGCAGACACTCAGACACCTGCACTCATGTGAGCATACAGGTGTGCAGGTGCACACACACACGCACGCACGCACGCACACACACACACACACACACACAAACACGACAAAATAGTAAAAATAAATACTTGAAAATTTAATAAATTTAAAAGTAGAAGAATCTGGAGAGAGTTTAGAACTATAACTGAATTAGGATGCAACAGTGTCTCCCATGGTTGTGCGTGCCCTGACTTCATTCCTCACTTAGTACTGGGCACCAGCTTGATGCCATTTCTCTGAATCTAGTTCTTGGTTAAAAATTGAGTCACATGTAACCAAGTAATTCCAGTGATTTGGGGATTATTGCACTAATTTGTAATATATTCAGAAGCATTAGGGACCAGATGATTTTAGAATTGGGTATATCTCTTTCTTATATATTTTTTTTTTCAGGACCTAAAGGGTGGGGGAGTCCCACACTTCTTGTGTGCTTTTAGACCCGGGGTGTGTAGGAGAGAAGGTATTGGCAGAGGTGGCACATGGAAATTGTTGACTGCCTTACAGATCAATGAATTCCTTCCTGGCTCCACCCTGGGTCAGGAGGAAACACAAATGCCGTCGTCCTTTTCAGTTCCTTACTGATTGCTGTACTTCAGGGTTTGATTTGGCTCCTAACCGAAATCTTCAGTGTTTCAGAACATACAGGGTTCTTATGAAGCCAGGCAGGGCTTTCGTTAAGGTGGGACAGGCTGGGGACCACCTTGCCTTCCTTTCTCTGGTGGAAAGCTACTGAGGGAGCGGATGCCGTGCTTGCACATGGCAAGTAATCCGCTCATGTCCGTGTTCCACGTGGGGCTAGATGGAAGGCAGACACTGGCCTTGTTACCCCCTGCTTTCTTTCATGTCAAGGTTTTCCTAGTCACATTCCCGTTATGCCACCAGTAAATGCTGGCAGGATTTTACAGAAGCATCACAAGAATATCCGTCTTAAACATGGTTCAGCTTCCAGGATACCTGAGTCAAGATTGTCTGCTACTCATCCAGACATCCCCCTTTTTTCTACACACGTGTTTTCCAAGGACCTCAGAGTTACTCTAATAGTTTAACTCCCCCCACCTCCTTTGAGGGTATTCCTGCTAGAGTCTAAGCCTTGAATAATTGAAAGCATTTGTCTGTGTATTCGGGGCTTCCATGCTAGGCCCTAATCTAGGAGCTCAGGAAGAGGTCATTTGGGTGACTCTGAAATTCTGGCAGAACAGTTCAAGAAGGAGGAAGCGTTTACCTTCTGCATGTGAGACTTGGAGTTCAGAGGGAGAATGCACACCCTGTGGCTTTTGGCTTACCACATCTGTGCACATCTTCCCTGTCAGCATAGGGTGATGAGCAGAGGTCATGATGACTCCAGAACAGCTGGCCACAGACCACGGCAGCATCAGAAGGAGAAGTAGAGAAGAGAAGGCAGAACTGACAGTGGCCCTTCCCCTGTGGTCCCCCCATCCCTATTTCCTTGATGCCTTCTGTGACTGCCTGGGCAGTTTTACCACAGGCCTGCTGGATTGGAATAGTGCTTATTCCTGTGGCTGGTGAGCTGTTCCCCCAAATCTCTGTGATGTTTATACACACCACACGTAGAACAAGAAGCTCATACATGTTCACTAGTAGCTGGATCAGCAGCTGGGGCTGGACACTCCTTGGGCTCCCACTAACTAGGAAATGGGGTTATTTCAGGCCCTGTGCTGTGAGGACTGCTGGTATCTCATTGTTCAGAATCAGTGTATGTCAGGTATGGTGGCACATGCCTGTCATCTTGGCTAGGGATATGGAGGCAGTAGCTGTGAGTTTGAGGCCAGCTTAGGCTACACACTGAGACCTTATCCCAGAAAACCCAAACAAACAAAAGCCACTGAAAGCAGAGTTTATAGTAAACTCTTTGGAGTAAAAGAAGTTCAGAGAAGAGATACCTTGGAATCCCTCCTCGGACCTAGAAATTATTAGGTCTTACTTCAGAGGGAGGTGTGCATAGATATGCAGTGGTTGACATAGGGGAATAAATTATCAGTGTTTGGGATTTCTCTGTTCTTGTTTATGGAAACTGGCATGGACTTAATAAGTAACTTGTTGATCTCCTGTGCCTCATTTCAATCTTTCTGGCAGATGCAAACACCTTCCATCCTTTGTGAATGCTATGTTCACCCATCTGTCATGTATATAATGTGTTCTCTGCGTTTGAGTTCCAGCCTCTTCAA
Source organism: Peromyscus eremicus (assembly GCF_949786415.1). Lineage (NCBI taxonomy): Eukaryota > Metazoa > Chordata > Mammalia > Rodentia > Cricetidae > Peromyscus > Peromyscus eremicus. The sequence continues at coordinate 89,444,988 of NC_081416.1, read as the reverse complement.
AACTGCCGGCCTCAATGCCTGAGTGCCATCCAGCAGTGAGATCCTGATGCCCCCCAAATGAATTATGAAAAGCTTTTCATAGTAATATAATTGATCCACTGTTGGCCACACTTATAAAAAAAATCAATGTATTGTGTTAATATTTCATGAATGCCCACGTTGCCAGCTTCTTGCAACGGGACTAAACTATAAAGAATGGGAATTGTTTCCCAATAGCAGAGCACATGGACAGAGTGCCAGGAAAAGAGAGTTTAGGGTTGACTTTCAAGTTGGAAGTGCAGTTGGGCCATTGAGAAACAATCCTCTGACTCATGTCAGATTGTTATAATTATTTAATGTCCACAATGCAGCCTTGTCCCCATGGATTTATACTGGAGAGGTTTCTTACCCACACATTGTGGTTATTAGCTGCAAAGAAAGCAGCGTTTGTTTATAACGACACAGGGTATATCAGTGTGGCAAAGAAAACACTGCAGATTCTGTCCTAGGAAGAAGGCAGGAATTTGGCAGGCAACCTGTAGGAAATTAGAAGACACGCTCCCATTACTTCTCACACATGTGGGTGGGACCATCCAATAACCATTAAGCACCTTGATTTTTAACCTTCGCTGCACACTGCTGTTACAGTGAAAGTGCGCATCCACTTTTCATCCACAGAGTATGCAGTGCACAGCTGCAGTGTTTAGTGTGACATTTATCCCTGAGGAACCCCCTTTTCAACGTCGTCCTATTTCCCTTAAATTTGTCATCACTGACATTGCACAAGCAATGATGGGCTGATTTCAGGTCCCTAGAACTCATGAAATGCCATTGTGACCGTGTGTACCTGAACCCCAGCAAGGGCATGAGGAAACAGGCAGATCCCTGGGGACTCAACGACCAGGCGGTCTAGCTCAAAGAGTGAGGTTCAGTGAGATCATGTCTCACAAAATGAGGTGGAGAAGCCATCAATGAAGCAGGCTGTCCCGATCCCAGCCTCTGCCATCTCCCTGTGGCTGCACAGGCACGTCTATACAAATTCACGCATCCATGGGGTCTGAGTAGGTCTGACATCCCACATCTCATTGTTTCCAGAGACAAAAAGTTGAAGGAAGACTTTAGGGTGTCCCTGGAAATTTGGCAGCCTTGGTGGTGAGTGGTGTCACCTAGAATCATGATTCAAGGTGTCCAGCTTCTTGGGTGATGGAAACCCTTTGCGTTAGAGAGGTCTGGTAAGGTCCGGCTCTGCAGAGTTGCCCTTCTGTGTGGGCACCCTGCCCTGGCCCTTCCATCATTGTCTGAGCTGTCAAAGGAGATTCATTATCAGTGGGTTTCTCCAGCTCAGAGGGCAGGGAGAAGACATGGAGCCAGAGCAGTGTGAAATAACCCTGGGGCACTCAGACACTGGGGTGCGGCATTTGGAATTGCACCGGAAATACTTGGAACCTTTATCAGCTCAGTGGTGAAATGAGAAAACTTTTGTGACTCAGCTGAATCCTGACTTGGGACCAGTGTGAAGCAACTGAGCCCTCTTAGGTTTTGCAAGGGCACAAGTAGGAAACAGGCACACAGGCTGTGAACTCCAGGCACGTTTCAGGCTTTCATTGTTTCTCTTGGGTCACAGGAAGTTGGGGAACTCTGGAGGCCTCTGGGCACCATTGAAGTTATCTAGAGACTAGAGAACCTGAAAGCCAGGTGAAAGCCAGGCTTGCATTTCCTGGGGACAGGATGGCTGCATGGTGGTGGTGTTGATACTTAGGGGACTTAACAGTTTTTTAAAATTAGTTACATGTGTGAATGTTTCTCTTCTCTTCCTTCCCCTCCCCTCCCCTCCCCTCCCCTCCCCTCCCCTCCCCTTCCCTTCCTTCCCCAGCCTTTGTTACCCTCTTCCTGCTCTCTTCCCCTCCTTCACTGGGCATCACACAGTAGACAAGCGCTTATGTGACAGTGCTGTATCCCCAGCCCTCTGAGCCCTCATTTAGACATTACACTATTTCTCTTACCTCGGTTCTGTATATGCTACAGGAGAATGGAGGACTGCAAGAGTGGCCTTACTTTGTAATCCATGGGGCCAATTTTAGGCCATTGGATTTAGTGAGTCAGGACTGCTTCACAGACAAGGAAATGGCTTGCTTGCTGGGTTTTGAGCTCTAACACATACATACTTCTTGCTTTTTTCTTGAGGACAGCGACAGCTTCTCGCCCTTCCTGTTACTAGAGGTAAAAGAACCAAGTTGCTGGGAGCTCACCAATTTAGTCAGAGGAGGGGGCAAAATGGCTGATGGATTAAAATGGCTGAAGGGTCATGGTGACAGGTCATGAAGGATGTTTTATGCCATAAAATCCTTCATCAGTGCGGAGCCTTGGGACAAAGGTCTTAAGAGGAAAAGTATGATGGCGGATGTGACATGGTCCAGCTTGAATGCCATATGCTCTGGGCGCTTGCCTTACAATAATTTCCTTCAGTCCTTCAGACCCTGCTGCTGTGGGGGAGGGAGAGCGGACTCTTCATGGCACCCTCATGGCTGTGTGTCACCCCCACCCTGCTCACCCACGGGCCCATCTATAGCTCTGGTCTGATAGCACTTTGTCTTGGGAGAAGAAAGACACAGTTGTATGTCCCTCGCTCTCTCTCATCCCACTCCTAAAGCGTCCCCCTTCTCACCCAAAGCATGATCTCAGCGGGTTCCGAGTCAGACATGTCACGGAGCCTGTTTGGCAGCAGTTGTCTCCATTAGCGAGGGCTTTGGAGTAGGGAACTGATTGAGAGGGAAGTGCATTATGAAAGAATCAGAACAGAGTAGTGTCTGTTCAGGGTCACGACGGCTGTTCGAGGGGTTCAGGGCAACCCAGACTGTGAAGCCCCTTGGTTTGTTCGGGCACTGGGCATGGGAGTGCTGCCTCCCCCAAATTAGCTCTATTTGTTACCATGTTATCATCATGCTTTGTTGTGCTGTGGACGTTCATGCATGAACTTACCAATACAAGCATTTCCATGTGTACTGGGTTCTTCAAACACCCACAGACTTATTCAGGACAAAGAGGTTGTAACAGTTTAGCTCGTATTTATACCATGCTAGGCATTCTGGGTGATCAAGAGGATATTTCAAGTGCACAGGATATTTGCAGATTGTATGACACCATTCTGCAGAAGAAACATTAGCATTCAGATTTTGGTACACAGGGTCCTCTTCTTGGAATCAGTCCTCCACAGATACCAAGGGATGCCTAAACACAGATTTCAACAACATAGTTCACACCATTTTTATAACTCTTATTTTACATAAATCGACTTATTTTAATTCTCTCAGTTACCTAAGGGGGTAGGTACTGCCATGTTCCTGTTTAATAGGCTGAGTGAATTAAGGGGCATGCAAGTTAAATCCCAGAGCTAGTAAATAGAAAGGCTAGGATATGAACCCAAGCATTCTGGCTTCAGACCCCTCCCTAATTAGCCCCAAGTATGTAGAGTGTAATAGCCCCTACCTGATGAGGAAACTTTTTTATCTTTATAGTATATACTCAGATTGCCCATCCCATGCTTTTTACTTTTTGCTTCTCATTTTGCTGTGTGCATGGTGTGTGTATTTACATAGGCATATACGTGGGGAGGCCAGAGGCAAGATAGAAATGGGTCATCCTTTATCACTCCGTCTTATTGCCTTAAGACAGGATCTCTCACCAGACTGGAAGCTTGTCTTTTTGGCTAGGCTGACTGACTAGTGAGTCCTCAGAATCACCTGTTTCTACTCCCCTATGCTGCAGTAACAGCCATGCCCAGCTTTTTACATGGGCATTAGGCACTCAAACTCAGGTCCCCATGTGGTAGGGCAAGTGCCCACTGAGTCATCTGCCCAGCCTCACGTGTGGAGTCTCACAAGGATGAAGGCAGAAGGGAGTTAGCTGCAGAGCCACGATGCCTTTTCCAGGGACCGTGCCTTGTGTCCTCAGACCCTGGCAGCCACAGGGCAGCTAAGCAGGGGCCTAGAAGTTTCTCTCCCCTGCTATGCACCTTGGAGAACAGGGTGTCATGGGGCAACTTGAGTTTCAGGAGTGCCCTGGTTCTGATATCAGTGTGGCTGCACAGACAAGATTAGCATCCATATTAGTAACGCCCCACCCGGAGAACCCTTCAATTATCTCATGATTTTATCTAATGACTGCTCTTTTCAAAGCTTATTGGGGTAATCTTCCGAGCATGCCTGATTACATGTTGTACAGACAAGTGAACTGAAAAAGCACTTCAGAGCCTAGCCTGAGTTTAATTTGTAGTTTTCGCATTTCAAGACAACATTTTTAGTAGGTAATTGTCCAGTAATTTTTTAAGAATATATGTCAGTTTTTTCTACTTTGAAGTTTCCGCTCCCTTAGCACATCTCAGCCATGGTAGTGACAGCGAGAAGAGAGTTCCTGTGTGGGTTGTCCCTTTTTTCACCAGTGGTGTCTCTGAGCTCTCTAGGATTTTTTTTATATCACTATTTTGCCTACAAGCGTGTATATGCCACATTCCTATCTGTTAGATTCCCTGGAACTGGAGTTATATACAGTTTTGAGTCACCATATGGATATTGGGACTTGAACACAGGTCCTATGGAAGAGCAGCCAGTGCTCATAATCTCTGAGCCATCTTTCCAGCCCTCTTTAGGAACTATTTATTGCCAAATAAAACCTTCTAGCACTTGGTTGTGGTAGTGGTGGGGGGTGGGAGCCAGAGTAAATTGCCACCATGTCATCTGGTGCAGGTTACCTGGTCTCTTGAGCCTGAAGGATGTTTCCATCTCATAGACCCGGCCTACTTTGAAAGGCTGTGTATGTGAGACCACTGTGGAAGCCACTTGGAAGGAATCTGTAAGGTCGGCCAGAGACATACGCCAGCTGTCTTTCTGGGGCTACTGGGGATCTCTTGGGTGACCTGGTTGGTCATAGTACTTTCCCATCCAGAGGGGCTTTTTGTAGTGGGGACCTTCTTGAGCCAAGGGATAGGAGAGTGGGCACTCACGGTCTTCCTCTAAACCAGTGGTTTTCAACCTGTGGGTTGTAACCCCTTTGGGGGTTGCATATTGGATATCCTGCATATCAGATATTTACATTATGTTTCATAACAGTAGCAAAATTACAGTTATGAAGTAGCAATGAAATAATTTTATGGTTGGGGGTTCAGCACAACATGAGGAACTTCATTAAAAGGTTGAAGCATTAGGAAGGTTCAAAAACCACTGCCTAAACCATTCCGGGCTGACACTAACCTTTCATGGTAAAAAGCTTTCTGAGAGAAGAAAGATGAGACATTGCCTGTGCCCCTGGGACTTTGGTGATGCAGTAACAGTCAGTGGGAAATATACTGCCTTAAGAAAATGGTGAACCTATTAATGGAGGGGCAGGTGGCTCTCAGGTATTTCCTTCAGAAGCTGGGGGCCTTCCTACTACTCCCAATGAGCACATATTCGGGTTCAGGGCAGGGGTGTGTGATCAGAACTCCTCATTTCTCCAAGGTCCTTTAAAGTGTGAACTTCATAAACTGGGGAAGAAAGAGAGTTCTGCCCCTATTTCCAACTTCTTTGGTTCTTTACCTCTCTTCTGCTAAATTTTAAGTCCCCCAAGGGACTCTTAGATTTCTGTTTATTTTCTCTGAAATCCTTTGTTTGTTCATCCACTCGTCTTTCTGTCTCAGATTTTTCGCACTGTGCAGTAGGATGTATGGCCCGGGGATAAATCGGCGGCACACCGTGGGTTCCGGTTTCTAAGTGTGGTGGGTATCCAGCTGTAGCGAGCAGCTTGTCCAGTTGGCTGCCAGCAGTAGTTCTGCGCGGGTACTGTGTACAGGATGGACTGAGAGTGTGTCAGAGCCGGAGTTACGCCAGCAGTCACATTCTCCACATGCCCCTTGCTGGGCCATCCAGACCTTTGCCTTCTTGAGAAAACAACGTTGGATGCTGCCTGATTATTTCCATCCTAGAATCCAGTTTTCAAAAACTGCCCTGGCCCGCCTCACTTTGGTGGCCTTTTCTTTCTTGCAGCAGTCCTTGCTTGAGATGTGCTGTGTTTGCATGTACTTAGTTGTTAGTGACTTGATGCTTTTTTGCTGTCTATTGGCTCCTTTTGGTTCTCCTTAAAGTTAAAATATGCTTTGATTTTTTTTTCTTAAGTTTGCAAGTATATTTTTCGTTTTTGGGCTGTTCATGGGTCATTAGTATAAGAAAATAGTTATCTAGCTCTGTAGAGAATCACTTGGTAGCTGACCTCATGCAAATGATGATTGTGGCTTCCTCCTAAGACATCCTGGAGGCAAGGTGCCCGTTCCTCTCTTGCTACTTTTGTTCAAAATGACACTGCAAACTCGGAATGACAGTTATCCAGATTATAAATAAGTAGAACTGCCTTTGTCTTGGTAGGTTGGTCTGGTATTGGACAATCCCGAGAAATACAGACAGACGGACGGACGGACACACACACACACACACACACACACACACACACACACACACACACACACGAGGAGGGGGGAGAGATCAGCAATTTTACAGCGTATAAGATCAATATGCAAGAATCAGCAATATTTCTATAACAGCCGCGAACACTAGAGAAGCCGCTCTAGGGGCAGGTGAGATGGCTCAGTGGATACAGGTGCTTGCTGCCATGTCTCACGTCCTGAGTTTGATTCCTGGGCCCCATGTAGTGAAGGACAGACTTCATTCACCTCAAGTTATCCTCTGACCCCTACATGCAACACACACACACACCCCAAAATAAATAAATAAATAAATAAATAAATAAATGAATGAATGAATGAATGAATGAAAATAAATAATAAATAAAAATAAATAAAAAAATAAAAATAAAACAAACAAACAAAAACAAAATACCCAGTTCTGCTCAAAGAATAAAATTGGTTTTCTGAGACAGGGTTGGTTTCTCTGTGTAGCCTTGGTGTCCTGGAACTCACTCTATGGGTCAGGATGGCTTTGAACTCAGAGATCTGACTGCCTCTGCTTCCTGAGTGCTGCAATTAAAGGTGTGTGCCGCCGCCACCAAGAATAAGATTCTAATGAATAAACTTAATGGAATAAGTATGAGGCTTCAACAGTGAAAGCTGTCCAGCTTTACTGAGGAGACAAGATGTAAACAGAGCGCTTTCATCTTCATGGATTGCAAAATTCAATAGTGTTGGTTCTCCCCAAATTGACTTAGCTTCAGTATGAGCTTTGAAAAAATCCAAGCATGTTGCTTCCTTAGTGTGAGGTTGAGAGCCATTTCCTGAATCCATACAGTAAAGCAGAGGGACCCGAGAATAAGAACATCCTTCTGAAAAGAAAGAAAAACATACAGGTTTCAAAACTTACCACACAGGGCTGGAGAGATGGCTCAGAGGTTAAGAGCACTGGCTATACTTCCAGGGGACCCAGGTTCAAGTCCCAGCACCTACATGGCAGCTCACAATGTCTGTAACTCCAGTTCCAGAGGATCCAGCAGTCTCACCCAGACACACATACATACAGGCAAAACACCAACACACATAAAATAAAAATAAATTAAAAAAGATTTATTTAAAAAAGCAACTTAGTACACAGCTACAGTGATAGACCACGTTATTGGTATAAGCTTACTTAGACAATGGAATAAAATTGAGAGTGTAGAAATAAACCACTATTCATGTTGATTTTCCTAAAAAGGAGCCAATGTAATGCAGAAGTAATAGAGTTTAATATTGTATTCTTCCACAAACACTGCTAGGAAATTGGATAGCCACACATACACACACAGCAATAATTTTAGAGCCTTATCTCACATTCCATGTGTAGAATATAGTTAAAAATGGGTTGTAGGTCTACCTGACAAGCAGAATCTCCCAGAAAAACATTGTACAAAATCTGCATGACCTTGAAGTAGGCAGAGTGTTTAGGTTATAAAGCTGGACTTGGAACAATCCAGTTTCCTTTCTAGGATATTTGCTATATTTATTTTGTGTATGTAAATGCGTGCATGTGTGTGTGGGCGGGAGGCTACTCATGCCATAGTGTGTGTGTGTGTGTGTGTGGAAGTCAGAGGAGAGCTTGAAGGATTCTTCTTCTACCATGTTGTCTGCGAGATTGAACCCAGGTGTTTAGGTATGGTAGTAGGCAGCTTTACATGATACTCCCTGCCCCCCAGGATTTATTTATTTACTCTGCTCTCACTCAATAATTAAAGCCATCGGCTGTTCTAGATTTCTGCCATACTTTCTTCTAAGTCACCAACCCTTCTTGGAGAAGAACTTGCATCAGTGTGTGGGAGTTGTATGTTGGGTTACTTTTTATTCTGTTATCTGTGGACCCCCAGAGTATGGCGATCTTTGGTTCTTTGGCAAAGAAGATTACATGAGTGATTTTCAAGCCATGATTGATAAAGTTGGAAACAGCCGAAACCAATAAGCAGTCACGATGGGATAAAAATTAGCATGGATTCAGAGCATGCTGTATGTGCTTAGCTATACAAGGCTCAAGCCCATCTCTTTTTTTTTTTTTTTTTTTGGTTTTTCGAGACAGGGTTTCTCTGTGTAGCTTTGCGCCTTTCCTGGAACTCACTTGGTAGCCCAGGCTGGCCTCGAACTCACAGAGATCCGCCTGGCTCTGCCTCCCGAGTGCTGGGATTAAAGGCGTGCGCCACCACCGCCCGGCTCAAGCCCATCTCTTGATGTCATGCAAGAGAGATAAGAAATTATTTTTCCTGTAGGGCTGCTTTGAGCATGAACTGAAAGAAATTTTGTTCAAAGGGTTAGCATTGAGCCTGGCAGTAAAAAACCCATTATTCATATTGCTGAGCAGTTGGTTTTCAGGTTTAGGATGCTCGGGGCTCAGACTCTAGAGGTTCCTGACTTAGGTTCCAACTCCTAAGTGTTGCCTGCCGTGTTCTTTTAAAAAAATACAATTCAGTGGAAAGTCAGAGCAAGTTCTCTTGTTGCTGCAGACATGATTTCCTTTGGGCTGTAGTTCTCCCCATGGCTTGAATTCATAGAGTAACTAAAGCCCGAGAGGGAATTCTTCTCTAGTCCCTGTCTCGGAGAATCCCCTTGGTGAGATTGGGAGGTGCCATTCTGTTATTGTTTTCAGGGCTGTGAGCCTTCTGGATAGAACCCAGTGGAGTTTCGTGAGTGCAGAAGAATTAAGTGACTCGAATAAGAGCATTTAGACTCATTATCTCCAGTGACATATGCCTGATCTGGCGTTATCTCTGCACCTGCATAGTCTGGCTCCAGCTAGAGTGTATTCTAGGTAGGGAACTGCACTTTCTAATTGTCTCTGCATTTCTTGCATTGCAAGGAGACTGTGCCTGTCATTTTCTGAACTTTGTCTTAGGTGAAGTAGCAATCACAACTGTCAAGTCAAATTCAGTGCAGAGGATTCCATCTCTTCTTTGTGCTCTCAACAATGCTGGAGCATGATGGGTGTCAGGGAAAAGGGAAACTCATATGAATGAGTGACTTGGTGACCCTGATCTTAGGGAGGGGGGAGATTTGAACTTGTGCCTGCAAACTCTGTGTCCTGAGGTACCCACTGTTGTGCCTTGCAGCTTCTCCTGGAGGCAAAATTCCATGAATTTTCTCTTGGTGGCATTCTCTGCATCCCACGTTCCTATTTTTACACTGGAAGGGTGAAGATAACCCACTTCCATGCTTAGTGAGAGATGAGAAAGATCCTAGGACCTTTTCTCTGAGCTCTGGACAAACTTTCACAGATGTGATATTTTGTTGTATGCCTCCTTGTGTCAGGATGGCTCGGATGGATGCCTTGGTCCCTTCCCCACCTCTTTTGGCACAGGTTGTTATATCCCTAGCCAATGAAGCAATAAATGAAAGAAAATGACCCTTCCCGGTCATGGAAAGTAGCAGCTGGTGAAACTTGAAGAGAAGTACGTGTTCCAGAAGGAGAGGTGGCCACAGTGGAGTGTGTTTGGCTGAAAAATACGTTTGCCTCCTTCATCCTTATCAGTAAAAGGTCCTTAAAACTCCAACCTTGGCTCTGTGTATGTGTCCCCTGCCTGTGTGCCTGTGTGGAAACCTGAGGTACATGTTGAGTGTCTTCCTCAATGGCTCTCTGACCTTATTTTCTGAAACAGGGTCTCTCATGGGGCCTGAAGCCCAGCATTTCAGTCAGGCAGGCTGGCCAGCCAGCTTTAGGTGCCCTGTCTCCCTATAGCGCTGGGATCTAGGCCTCACTCCCCCAACATGGGTAAGTTCCATGGATCTGAACTAGGGTCTTCCTGCCTGAACCATCCCCCTAAGCCCCCAGTTTGACTCTTGAGGGCCAAAGGTGCCGCTGTGCCAGGGCCACGGGATGGAGACCTCTTCCTGGCAGACAGTTGATTCACAAGGGCGCTAATTATTCCTCCTTCCTCCAGCGGCTTCTCAAACAATCACTCTGCTTGTTTGGTGCACAGTGTGGTGTTGGACAGTTGGGCCTTTTTGTTTAACTGTATGTTCATATTGTTCTTTATGTACTTAGTTTATAGCTTATGCAGCAGACATTCTGGTCAATTAGCTTCTTGTCCGGCAAACTGGGCGCTGCTGGGCTCCTTTCTTCTTATGTTGTGTGGGTTGGTTTCAAGTTACAGGGTTTTTATTGGCTCCTCTTTGCTGAACCCTGGTTTCCAAAGCCTGGTGTTTATGAGCTGAATTTCTTAAAGGTACAGCTTTCATTTTTTTTTTTTTAATGAGTTACAATACCCAATGCATTAGAAAACAAAACAAAATAACAGCAACAACAAAAATTGGGGTGTATGTGGAAGTGTTTGGTGTGTGTGTTTGTTAAAAGAAACATCATGTACAAACCAAAAATTTAAATGAAGGATAGGAAGTTGGCTCAGTATATACACCTACTCCCATTCCCAAACTCCATTAAAGACGAGTCACACTGTGTAACCCTGGCTGTCCTGGAGCTCCCATTTGTAGACCAGGCTGGCCTCAAACTCCACAGAGTGGAGAGCAGTTGAGGAAGACATATGACATAAACTTCGGGTCTCTGTACATGCAAGCATGTACACACACACACACACACACACACACACACACACACACACACACACACCCTAAGACTTGAAGCGAATGGTTTTCACCTCATTTTTACTTTATTGGTATCAGCCTGGGCAGCCTTATTCTTCGATGGCCTCCATCTTGGAGTTCATTTTCTCCTGTCCACTCCCACTCTTCTCTTTGGTAGGGTTTTTTGCCTTTTCTCTTCAGTGGGACTTTTTGGAACCTGCATCAAACACTTTTGGGAACAAGTTGGAGTAGAAGTAAGTAAACTGCTTAAATTCTGTTTTGTCTATTTAGATGCCAGTTCTACAGACCGTACCATCATGGGATATAGACAGCATCACTGTAAAAGTTTGTATTGCTGTTTAAATATTGGAAAGACAAATTCCCATTTCCCCTCTTTTCTTTTCTTTTCTTTTCTTTTCTTTTCTTTTCTTTTCTTTTCTTTTCTTTTCTTTTCTTTTCTTTTCTTTTCTTTTCTTTCTTTCTTTCTTTCTTTCTTTCTTTCTTTCTTTCTTTCTTTTTTTTTTAAAGACATAGTCTGGTGTAGCTCATGCAGCTGATACTGGCCTTGAACTCATGCTCCTCCCACTTCCACCTGGGATTGCGGGTGTGCACCTTCATGCCCAGCTCCCTGGGACCCCGTAATTCCCCCACTTTGTTGATGCTGGTGAGTGTTATGATGCAGGCACGTTTGGAGGATCGTGTCAGAGGCTCACCTCCCACACTGAAGCCTAGCATGCAGGGTTTTACCCTGGTCCATTTTGACCCAGAATGCCCTCAGATTCTACATAATAGTCTTGACTTTCCATAGTTTCTCAAGTTACCTAGCCCAGAAAATCTATTAGAGTGTTGGGGTTACTCACACCACCATCTCCTTCCTATCCCCTTGTAAGTACCCTTAAGTTCCACTCATTGAGTGAGACTCTTTACCCAGCTCACTGGGCCCTGTCCTGGACCCAGAAGGTGTGTTGGGGATGACGATGCAGAGTCCTTTTGAGTCGTTAGTGCCAACTGTGATTGAAGATAAGATACTTCTCATCTCAGTACCTTTGTACTGAGAACTTATGCTTGCTGGCTTTGAGTACCAATTGGTAATGCTCCTACTGATGTCCTTTAGGCTGTTTGTTTGTCCTTGTGTTCACTGAGCTCCAGTGTTGCATGAGAAGTAAGGAAGCATGAACACTAGGTATGAGTCTGCAGCCCCTACTACCCCTCGCCGGACAGGATTAGTTAACCTGGGATCACAATGTACAAAACACCACAGTTGCCAAAGTCAGCGTATACCAGTACCACCCTACCCTGGAATTTGCTCTTGTTCTTACATAATTCTTTTTTTTTTTTTTTTTTCCCGTTTTTTGAGACAGGATTTCTCTGTGTTGCTTTGTGCCTTTCCTGGAACTCACTCTGTAGCCCAGGCTGGCCTCGAACTCAGAGAGATCCACCTGCCTCTGCTTCCCGAGTGCTGGGATTAAAGGCGTGCGCCACCACTGCCCGGCCTGTTCTTACATAATTCTTGAGTATGAGCAGACTTCAGAGGCCATTTTCCGTTCTTTGTCCATACCACTCAGTGTGACATTCAAAGGCCTATAATAGGGCGGGATGAGTAGAAGTTTGCTAAGCTGAGACTTGGGATAGAGGCCCTGAAGGGGGTTAGACCTAGGAATATAGACTCCAGGGAGCCACTGGAGAAAAGACCTAGAGGATGTACAGAAGCCCCTGTGCTGGCAGGGGGAAGACCTAGGTATCTTTGAGGGGACTCTGCTCACTCTTGGCATTTCTCTACATATTATTTCATTAACATCTCCAGGGGCTTCTACTATGTTATTTCTTTTTTCTACTATCACTGTTTTAATTTCTGAATCCATAGACAAGTTGTCCCTGATGGCGCTTTTATTTCTTAATTTATGTTGTATTTGTCTTTGCAGGAAGTAAGGTAGCTTTTTCCTGGTTAGCTTGGCTGCCCTACTGGGGGATTTGCTGCTGATATCACAGCCCCTAAGTCCTTGGTCCTGGAAGGACTCAAGCCTGGGCATGGTCTCCCCTCATCCTCAGAGATCAGGGAGTGATGCTCCAGATCCCAGGGCCTTGGCCCAGGGGATAGACTGTCTCTTACCTCTAAGTGAGCCCTTTGTTCTTCGGTACTTGCTGCTTGTGTGGTTTAATAAAAACAACCTGGAACATGTTCTTAAAATGAAACATGTGAATGAATGTCTGTGTGCACACAGAGACCTTGTGGCCAGTTCACGGGAGAGACTCATGTAGTAGGTGCAGGCAGAGTGTGCAGCATGCCTCTCCACACCCACTCAGTTCGCTCTTCTGTTCTGTTCTGTTGTCTGAACTCAAGCTTTGCCAGGTCCCTCCGTCCCTTTATCAGGTGCAGGGCCCAGTGCTTAGACAGAAAGCTGATGGCTTCCCTTCTCCCTCATGTGGGTCTCCTTTGACTTAATACCCACCCTCCCTCCCTCCCTCCCTCCCTCCCTCCTTTCCTCCCTCCCTCCCTCCGTGTGTGTGTGTGTGTGTGTGTGTGTGTGTGTGTGTGTGTGTGTGTGTTGTTTTCCAGGCTTGCCTTGAACTTGCAGTGTAGCTAAGGTTGATTTCTTTGAACTCTTGATCCTTAAGGCTCCGCCAGCTGAGTGCTGATATTACAGCCGTGTGCCCCTGTACCCAGTTGTGCGGTGCTGGGAATTGAACCCAGGGCTTTTGTGCTTTCTTTGGCTCTCAGTTTACCTCTCTGACTCACCCTTCCCAGGCCTGTCTTCAGCTCACCCAGTTTATCTCTACAGCTTACCCAACTCATCTCTGGTATCTTCTGTGAGTGTTCCTATGGAGAGCTTCTCGTTCCTTGCCCCTGCCCAGCTAAAGCTTTCTCCTCCCCGAATTCCCCCAGTGCCTGCCTCTGATCTCACATCTTCCCTGTTTACTGTTAATTGGCACCTATTCCCCTCTTACCCCTAGAGGGTGGATGCTTTGCCTCATTATCCTCCTGTCTCTGAGATCTTGCTCCAATATAGTTAAGAAATCCTTGTTTGGATTAGTTTTTTTTTTTTTAATAGCTTTCTAGAGGGCCATCCCCTATAGGAACATTATGATAGTCTCTATTTTGCCTATTAATATGTATGCTGGCCTTGAATTCCATTTATTTTGAAACGTGTAACTAGAATGTAAGGCACCTTTAAGTTGATATGCGAGGCAGGAGCTTTCCTGCCCTCAACAGGTGTGAGAGGATCTGCAGGCAGTGGGAAGTGACTGGCAGATCCCGATTGACGCCATTTCCCTTAACTGCCCTTCCCGTGGAGCACGCTGCCCTTTCCTCCCTAGCCACGCCAGTCTTAGTAGGGTTCAAATTTTTATTGGTTTATTCCAAGCTTTCTTTAAATGTTCTGGACCTTAATACCTTTGTGTCCTTGAAAGGATTGTCTGTCCCTAAATTCAAAGCAAGCAAGCAAGCATGAGACAAGACATTGACAGAGATGCTTCGATTAAGATGTTCAGGGTACTGGTCCTTGCCTGGACAAACCTGATTACTTAAGTCAGTCAGTCTCTCTCTCTCCTTCCCTCCCTCCCTCCCTCTCTCCTCTTCTTCTTCCTCTACCCCCTAATGTAATTTAAGAATCTTAGGAGAAAAAGATGTTCACAAGGGTTATAGAAGACTGGGGAGGAAAGTCAGTGTTTGGTCAATCAAGGCTAGACTGAGTCTACTGCAGAAAAACCAGTAGTGTTCCCAGAGCTCTGCGGCCTTACTCTACAAATGTTGGTGAGACTGCTTCTCCCCTCTGGCTAGCCAGGCTGACATTTCCTTCTGCGTTTTGCACTAATCATTAATAACTATACTGTTGTCACAGCTCAAAACTTTCCCATTGACACTTCAATCATTTTGTAAAGATCTCAAATGTTCAACCTTTATAAAGCTAACCTTTAGTACTCTATTAAAATGTAAGAACCGCTTGATTCCCAGCAAATGCTCCGGCTACTGGATCATGAAAGCGTTAGTTTGTGCCAAGGGCATGAGGCAGTACACTTGTTCCCTTTTAACAAATAATAAGAAGTTTGACTTTTCATTTACACATCCTGCCAATTGCTAACAAGTTTCCATCTCGTTCAAACACCAGATTGATCCTAAGAAATTGAAAATATTGATTTAACCCTCCGTCTGATTCCTACTGCAGGCACCTGCTAGCGCAGCCTTAGCACATCCCAATTGCTTGGCCGTAATTCCTCAGGGGACCACTAATAACTACCACATCTGTCTTTTCATCTTTCGAAATTATGCTAGCAGTTGTCCAAGTCAATTGTGATTCATTTGATAGTGCTCTCCTCCAAGACATACTGCAACCAAATAGACTTGCTCACCAGTAATATATCTGATGACATAGTTAGCTCTCGTTAATTGACAGAATGATTCAGGCTTTTATGGATGGCATTAATTGGTCCCTCGTGTCCATGCAATAATTGACCAGACAGAAGCAGCAGCATTAGCTCTCCTCCAGTCAGGCGAGTTTGGAGATGAGGTTACTGTAGTGAGGATGACAAAATGTCTGTGTTTTTAATCAAGACTTTATCAATGAGTTGGGGGGGGAAATAAAAAGAAGGTTCAAGGGGGAATTCAGATCATCTTAACTCTGAACGTCGTGTTCCAGCCTGCAGAGATGCTCCAGAGTGCAGCTTGCCCTTCTCCTTAGTCCTCAGGTGTACTAGGGTCTAATTTAGGCAGCACTGGATGCCCCTGAACCCGAATCAAGGTGACATAAAGGAGAACCTTAGGCAGCTGTTTGTGAAACTTGTCCTTAGGAACCCAACACCCAGGGCATGCAAAATCTGAACACATGGAATTCATCTTCAAGCCTCTTAAAGAGGTCCAGAATGTTCCTTTACTGTTCTGAAGCTTAGTTGTCTCCTGCCACCATGTTCCTGGGGAAACTCCACCCCCAACCCTCGACAAGATACAGCTTTTTTTTTTTTTCTTTTCTCCAATGTATAAAATTGTTTTACAATGAGGCTGGGGAGATGGCTCAGTAGTGAAGAGCGCTTGGTTTCTGGATCCCATGTCTGGAGGCTCACAGCCACCAGCAACTCTAGCTCTAAGGGAATCTGACACTCTGGCGCCCTCTTCTGTCATTGGCAGTCACTTGCACACACCTGCACATACACACATGCAAATATAAAAAAAAAAGAACAAAAAACAAAAGCTGTATGTAAGTAAGTCCTGCTGTTTATCCCCCCCCATACACACCTGTTTAGCCATACATACTGGATAATCCCAAGTGATAATTTTAATTTATATTATTTTTTGACTTGGTGTGCTTTTTGTCATAATAGCCATTCTTCATTTTTCAAAAGCCCCCGCGGTGCCTCCACTGTATTTTCTAGATGGAATTAGCAGGCTCTTCTTTGTGTTTGCAGGTTGATGACTTGTTCACAGAACAGACCTAGAGCTTGCCTTGGGCCAGCCAGGGCTCTGTTTGATGGCTTGACACATGTAATTATGTAAGGGCTTAATAAATGTCTTCTGAATTGAGTTGCAATCATTACCTTTTGAGGAATGAGAATTTGAAGTTGGAGTCCAAGAAGGACAGCTTGGATCAAATTGGATATTGTGAAATCCTGTGAGTAAATGGCTGGCCACCAGCCCTGGGACATTATTACAGTGTGGTGTAAAACTATTTGAGGTATGGGAGGCAATCAGTTTCTCTGTGGAGAGGAGAGGACAAGGTGAGGTATGAGGCAGAGTTGATTTTTTTGTTTTTTTCCTGGTGATTGATTAGCGTAGACTCTTCACACTATCTTAGTTCCTTGTGCTGTGGGCGGCGACTGTGGGCACCTCACACTCACCAGCACAGGCAGTGGGATCTGACAGACCACACTCCCGTGGCATGATCAGCTGTGCTGTGGGTGAAGTCCTCCATAGGTCGTAGGCTCTGCTTCCTCCCCAGTCAGATGGAATGTCATGGCCCAGGCTTGAAATTGTCACTGTAGTGAGGAGCTGACTGGACATGTGTTGACAGGGCCTGAGGGTACACACGGCAGATTTTCCACAAATGATTCTTGGTGTTGACTAAACATAAGGCTTTTTGTTGTGGTGATGTTACATTTTTAAGTGACATTTTATTTACCCTGTGCACACACAGGTGAGTGCCACAGTGGGTACGTGGTGGTTAGAGGACAGCTTATGGGAGGGAGTCTGTTCTCTCCTTTCTGTCCTATGGGTCCTCGGAACGGAACTCAGATTGTTAGGCTTGCCTACAAGCACCTTTACCCAACTCATTAGCTGAAGAGGGCTTTGAACTCCTTCCTGATCCTCCTGCCTCCTGTTCCTGAGTGCCAGGACCCAGGTGTATACTGCCATGTCTGGTGTATGAGGTGCTGAGGATCAAACCCAGGCCTTAGTTTATGCTCAGTGAGCCCCTGACTAACCCAGCAATATCCTCAGCCTGGTGGAAATCCTCCCTCCAGTTGCTTGGGGCTTCCATGGTCCCAAAAAGCACACTTTTCTTATCCAGGACCCAACAGCAGTCCTGAGTGTGGGATGGACAAACCGTGCTTTTCTGGTTGGTTGGTTGGTTTGACACAGGGTCTCATACGTGGCCTTGCCTGGTCTGGAACTCATGTAGACCAACCAGGCTGGCCTGGACTTCGTAGAGATCCACCTGTCTTTGCTTCCTGAGTGCTGAGATTAAAGGCCTGCACCATCATGACCCACCAGACCTCACTCTTCTAACTGGAAAACATGCAACCCTGTGTGTGACAGGATTTGGGGGGGGGGGGGTCACCGTTGTGGGGAAGATCTAGCAGGAACAGTAGAGTTCCACATTATTTATTCCTCAGGGTGTTTTCATACTGGTCAGAGATGACATCTGCTTCTCAGTGAGATTATAAATGGTGAAATGAGCCGGGCAGTGGTGGCACGCACCTTTCTTACCAATATTCAGGAGGCAGAGGCGGACACATCTCTGAATTTCAGGACAGCCAGGGCTATACAGAGAAACTTTGTCTGGACCCCCCCCCCCCCCACACACACACACAAATGGTGAAATGAACAGGTGTGTACGAGTCCAGTGCTACCACTCTGCAGGGTGTGTCAAAGCGGCACCATTTACCTCACCGTAAAGCTATCAATCAAAAAACAAAACCAAGTTTGTTAAACAACCCCCCTGCCCCACCCCCACCCCGTAAAAAACCCCTGCCATCTGTTCCTCTTCCTGTGTTGTTGGCTAATGGGGTTGTCTGTTGTAGCTTGAAGGGGTTCAGCCAGAATGCTTATGCTTCACCCCAAACTGGGCCTTAGGGTACAGGATGGGGTAACAGAGAATAGGTTCAAGTACAGAGAGGGCTTTAGGAGTTCAGTAGACCCTTGGGTTAGGGCGCTTGGCATCAAGAGGTAGCCAGAAGGAAATGACTGCCTTCTGTTAGGTCATTGACAAAGTAGTCAAAACTTCCCTCTTCCCTGCGGTGACTGGAGTGGGTTTCGGCCTTTGGAGCAGGCTTGCTTTCAGCACTTAGATGCTCATGGAGATGTGAACCAGCTGCAAGTCAAGCTGGATCTACCTGCCTGCCTCCCCAGTGCTGAGGTCACAAGTGTGCTCCACCACATTGGCTTTTACAAGGTGCTAGGGCGCGCGCGCGCACACACACACACAGGCAGACAATTACAAATAGTAAAAAAAGACTTTTAAAAAAGATCCATTTTTCCTTTGCAAAGATAACCTTTGAAGTCATTGCTTTGTGAAATGCAGATTTCCTTTAATCCAACTAAATCAGCATCTTCATAGTTTTTATGTTTAGCAATTAAGCACAAGTTAATTAATGCTGAACATCCCGTAGTGACTCTTTCCCTCTAGCCAAGCAGCCACGTATACCCCAGTGCAAAGGCAAACAGCTTAATTAACTTACCTTCATCCACTGTCAATCATCTGGAAATGAACTATTTATAATGCTCAGGAGTGTACATCACTAGCAGAGTTTGAAATCTGCTCAGGGTTGTAAGGAACCAACATGATTACTTCCCACCCACTCCTCCGCCGGGCTTCTTCCCTGCTGGTCTTTCATGCTTGCAATCCCAGCATTTGGGAAGTGGAGGGAGGGGGATCAGAAGTTTTAAGGTTTCATCTTGGGAGATGGCTAAGAGGGTAAAGAGCTTGTCATACAAGTATGAGGACTTGATTTTGGATCCCCAGCACCTACATACAGGTGGGGGGATGGTCTGCCTTTCATCCCAAAATTTGAGAGTTGGAAATGAACTATTTATAATGCTGGAATTTAATTTATAATTTGGAAATTAACTGTTTAATTAGTCTAGCAAAGGTGGCTAGCTACACTAGTAGAATCTGTGTGCCCAGAGGTCCCCAATGCCAACCTGTTGGGGTCCACAGAGGTCTCCTAGTGAGATCTGAGCTTGCTTTATACAGCAGGGCTGCATAAAGGGATGGATTGACCACGTGCATGGTTACTAAGTATTTGGAAGGGTCTGCACTTGGCTATGCTAAGGGGAGGTCTTTTGCTCCACCCCTTGGTGTTTTTATAAAAGCCCTTTAGAAGAGACAGAAGGGGCTGGTGGATCTTGAGCCAGGCTCTCCCGAGACTATCCTGTGTTTCTGTCTCTCTCCTCTATATTTCTATCTAAATGTTTCTCACTTCTCCCTGCTCAAGTGTACCTTGGGGGAAAAAGTGGGGCGTGCCCCCCAACCTCAGATTATCACACCTGTGCCCCCACACACATAAGCACACAATATCCACTCAGACATACATGTAAGTACACACACTCAGACACACACCACATACCTGGAAAAGAAAAAAGAGTCTAAGATCATTCTCAGATAAAGAATGAGTTTGAGGCTAGCCTGGCTATACAAGATCATCTCAAAATTACCCCCCCCCCCCAATAGCAGTTTCTTATCACATTCTAGCATTGTGTTTCAAGTTCTTAGCCACGGCAAAGACTCAAAGGCCCCCACACTGTGGTAAGTGTGGAGTGGGCAGTGCTGGACATTGGGGTGACAGTGTTTGTCACTCAGGTTGAGTCGTGTAGAAGCTATCAATAGCTTGGATTAGTCTGGGGCTGCACACTGTCGGTGACCTAAGAACAGCAGTGTTCTGAATGTCACCGGGTGGTGGCATCCTCCTAAATGTTTCAGGGAAGGTGATGCCTTGCTAATAGTGGACCTGGAGTGTCATGGAGCGACAGTGTTGAGTTCAAGGTCATCTTCAGCTATATAGCAAGTTTGAGGCCAGCCTAGTGAGACCACAGTCAGTCATCTTCTCCTAGTCTGGAAGCTGGAGTCCAAGGCCTGGATGCCTTTTCCCATGGCTGTTCTTGCCTGTTTTCTGTGTCCATACATAGTCCGTCCTCTGAGCACAGGCCTCCCTTCTGTCTCTTCTTCTTAGAAAGGACATCATCCCTATCTGATCAGTTCCTCACCCCTTTATCCTCACTGAACTTCCCAAAGTTGTTCTCTGACTTTTATATGTATCCTCCCCTTTGTACCCCTAAACCCCAAAGAAAAGAAAATAAAGAAGAAAAAAACCCCAAAAAATCAAATAAACAAACAAAAAAGAATAAGTCAGGCCCCAGTTCTCCCTGGCTATAAAGGGCTCAGTGTGTGTCTCTTGGTATCTCTTTGCTTTCATTTTCTCATCTGTGACATTGGCATTGAGTGATGAACCTCAGGGGTCTTCTGGAGTCAGGCACTCTGTCTTCAGGGTTCCTCCCAGTCAGGGCAGTTGCAGATACTCTGAGTGTTCACGCCTTGGGTTTTGAATGATAATGTTTTGTAATTAGGAGGCTTGGAGAGATGAGGAGTCACACACACACACACACACACACACACACACACACACACACACACGCAATTACAGCGTTTCTCAGCAGAAAGAATGTGTGTGGCTCAAATTGGGGAAATAGCCTGATAAATTTCTTTTGACAGAAAACATGTCACCACAGAAGCAGCTCATAAAAAAAGAAGAAAAAGAAAAAAGAAAAGCTCTGAACATTGCTGTTCACAGACATGCATGGGGAAATTCCTAAGTAAGCCTTTTTTGAAAATAGTATTTTCATTCCAAGTTAGTTTAAAAAGAACCCACACACTTAAAAAGAATCTTATTAGAAAAGTACTGCCTATACTACTTGTCTTTCTGGTTCATTAGTTCTGGGAAGTTATTGATCATGTCTTCTGTGCTAGGCAATGTCTTGGGAACTTGGGGATACAGAAGTTATAGGAAAACACACTTGCCATGAAGCATCTCAGATGGGTAGACTTGTGTCTTTGACACCAAGAACAAGTGAGGCTTTGAAAGTAGAAGGGCCTCTAACAGCACACAGTGGAGGCTTTATTTCAGTTGGTTCTTGGCAGGTAGCAAGCAGTGCTGACATTCTCTGTAGCATGTTCGTAGCGTAGTGGTCTTGTTATAGGGACCCTAGTAATGAGTTAGAGACGAGGAAGGCCACAAAGCAAGACTTAATTGAATGAACGAGAGAATGGTTAGTCTCGTAAGGAAAATAGGCGGAAATGGTGAAGGCTGAGAAGCAGCCATGCAGGATGCTGGGCAGATTGTAGGTACTGCCTGCTCACCCTGGAGCAACTCCCAGACAAGGGGGAGTGATCTGCAGGTGCTCCATGAGTTAGTTTGTGTGGACTCAGGAAACCTGCTTAGAACCTGCCTAGAATTCCGTGGTTCTAGGTAGTAGCATGCTGACATTTTATAACTGTGTGTGTGCATACATACACACCCCTAAACACTACATGGTGATACCACTAATGTCAAGCATTTATGTCAATGCAGTTTTCAAATACTAAAATATGCTACGATTTTTATTGTAAATTCTAGATAGGCCATTGGTTGTCATGAAATACTTGCATTGGATTCCTTTTTCCTCCAAATCTTGTACTGGTAGCTCAGCAGCTACCAGACAGGTAAGTAACCACCCTCCACCTCAGACCTTACAAACATACTGGGAGGTGTCTGTGTTTCCTCCCTTATTTCCTCTCCCCGAAAGGCTCTGCTGTGCCACCTTCTCTAACCACGTATCACCACCCAGCCACTCCCTTGGGTTTCACTTCCATTTGGAGTGAGACTGATGAGTAGGCAGCCCCTGAGAACATCACATGTTAGCATGTTAGAGGTGTCATGTAGTGTGTATGTACGAGTGCGTATGTGGCTCGTGGTGTGTCTTTACCCAGCATCACACTGTTGAGCTTTTAGCTCTTTTAAAGGGTTTAACTCGGTTGCTTCTCTTTTCCCTCTCCACTGTGGCTGCCTTTATCTCTTTTCAAGCCCCTCTCTTCCTCCTCGCTCCTTATGTCCTTTATATGCTGCTAGGTGTCTTCTTTTACTCCCTTGGGTTCAGTACTCAGAACTGTGACCTTGGAGTCTGCTCTGCTAGACTCTACACAGCCAGCGGCCTCCTGGAGAGCTGCTCCACACGGATGGCACTTATTCTCAAGTTCATCTATTCAAGATGCAGCTTACTGCCTCCCTGCTTTTGCCTCCTTCTCCTGTGGTATTCTTTGTTTCCAAGAATTGTGGAGCCGAAAGTGCCAGGTGCCACTGAAATGCATCCATCTTTTCTCCATCCCTTTCCGTCCATATTCTCAGTTCCATTTCCTTTTGTTTTGTTCTGTCCTATCTTGGGGTCTTATTTTGTAGCCCAAAGTAGCCTGGAACTCACTATGTAGTACCTGCTAGCCTTGAACTCACAGCAGTCCTCCTGCCTCAGCCTCCCAAGTGCTAGGATTAAAGGCTTATGCCACAAGGCTGGGCTGATGACCTTTCTTTGTATCCATACTGAGGAAGTCATGAAGGTGTCTTCAGCCCCCAGTCTTGCTTTCTCCAGTGTGTAGGTGTTTGGGCATTCCTTTCTTGAGTGCATGTGTACCCATCCACAGGATGGAGCCTGACCTCCTGGTACAGCTCTCCCAAAGTTCACCTTCTGGTGTCTGACAGAAGCCTTATGCTGAGATGCTCAGTGAACGGCAGGAGTGGTCTAACTCACTTCTGCATGGAGCTAAATAGACACTCAGTTGTGTTCATGTAAAGATCTCAGCAAATCAGTCAGCATTCTTATGTTGGGATGATTATTTGTGGTAATGTTTCCCACTTAACTTTCACATGTTTATCTTCATGAAGTAAGTGTCCATCTGTAATGGTTAATATTGGTTGTCAACTTGACAGGAAGAGTCAAATCTGGGTACATCTGGACATTCTGGACTGGGTCATTTGCAATGGACAGACTCACATGAAATGTGAGCAGCTCCGTTCTGTGGGTTGAGACCTTGTACTGAATAGGCAGGAGGAAGCCAGCTCTGCTTCCTGGCTGCATTTGCTGTGTGGATACCTGATTGACAGGTGGTGGACTGTACCCTTAAACTGTGGGCCCAAACAAAGCCTTCAGTTGCTTGTCAGAACAAAGAGAAGCAGCATTAACATAGTGTCTAGGCTGGTTGTATGCACTTCATGAACTGAGACACTCTATCTCTGTTGGGAGTAGGGGTGCCCCGAATTTCTGTCTGTCTGTCTGTGTCTTCCTTCCTCCCTCCCTCCCTCCCTCCCTCTCCTGCATACAGTGGCACTCAGAATTCTGATAGACATTTGACAGCACCTCTTGGGGCTTTCATGGGATGCAGGGGTGTGCACAGGAAACACTTCCTGTCCTTCAGCTAGGTTGTCCCAGGGGTAGGCATGTCTGCAAAGTGAAATAGAATACCTTCTCCCTCCAGTTATTGACTGTAGCCACCAGGAACTTGTTACTGTCTGACAAAGCCTTTTAGCTTGAAAACCTGCTGTGTGTGAGGGTATCCTGTGGTTGCAGAGAGGGACTTACCAAACTAGTTTATTCGGAGATTTTAAGAAGCAGGGAGAGGCAGTTAATAAGGAAAGCTCTGAAAAATACTTAGCCACTGTGCTGTGCCTTTCCCCCACCTACATTTGCTGTCCACCGTGGCAAGGGAGGACTCAACCCAGCGGATGCCTTTCCTCCAGTCCCGCTAGCTGCCACATCCTCCGTCTCCAGTCTCCTTACAGCAGTGTGCTTGAGAAGATGGTTGCGGAATGAGAAGTGAGTGTGTTACCTTAGCAGGTAGACACCCTTCTTCAGAGCTTTTCATTCTGCAGAGAGAAGCTGGGGGCCTGCTGGTTCCCATGCTGGTTTTGTAGAGTTTGGTTTGGCATGGGAGCCTCCTTTGTGGGCCCTCTGGGCTGTTGATGGGGCAGACGACCTTGCCTTGGTTTGTACTCTTGAAACAGTGTTCAGGAGGAAATGAGAGGGTTCTTCATTGACGGTCCCCAATAAAATAAAGCAGTCTTTCTGTTGCTGTCTAGATGTGTTTGGAGGGTATGCAAAAGTAGCCAGAAGGAACAGCAGCATTGTAGTGGAGCTCTGAAGAAACTAAGACTAAAATGTTAGTAATTTTGCCACAAGCTAGCACTGTTAATGGGAGAGTTCTAATCAGTACTTTTCCCTGCAATTTTCTGTTCACGTGGAGGAAAAGTCTCTTTTAAAGTATATTGTGACCTCATGAAATACAGTTGTCAGAGTTATAGATGTTCTAGAACCGTAGTCAGGACTTGTGGAGGTGGCTCAGGTTGGAAAGTAACTGCTGTGCAACCATGGGGACCTGGGTTTGGATCTTAAGTACCACAGCCATATTAAAAACTGCATTTAGCTACCCTTGCTTATAATCCTAGTTCTGGGGAGACAGAGGGGAGGGGAGTGCAGGAGCTGAATGTGTGCCCCAGGTTCAGTGAGAGATTCTGTCTCAAAAAACAAGGTAGAGAGCATTGAAGAAGACACTCATGTCAACTTCTGGCACACACGCATGCACGCGTGCACGCACTTGCGGACGTGCACATGCGTGCAATGTATTCAGATTCTTTAGTCTCTGAATTCTGCTAAGTCAAGCTGTTACCAACCCTCAAAACCGCTCCTATAACACATAGAAAAAAAAAAAACCCAGACGAGTGTTAATCACAGGAGCCTATTATGTTGATATATAGCTTGTCATAACACATTATAATATTACAGCAAATATATTTAACTCACTGAACGTTCTCTGGGGGCTCCTAACTCCTGTTCAGATTGTTCTCTGAGCCTGTACTGCAAGGTCTAGCTAGCTGCAGAGTCTTGTGATTCTACTCCGTCACTTTTGCTAAAGACCAAGATTTAGAATCCCTTTTCTGGGGGGAAAAATCAGTGCACTGTTTGCCTGTACTTAAAAGTCTGTCTGGTTTTGTCAGCACCTGCAAACAGGAAGTTGAGATTTGAGGAGAAACCTTTGGCAGTGTGCACCAAGCTCGCTGGCGAGCAAGAGTCTCTGTTGCCTTGGAAACCACACTGCTGCCTCCTGCATTAATGGAGAATTGGTGGACTTCCGGAGGCACTCTTGTTCAGGCTTGTAAATCTTTCCAGAGAAATGAAGGTTGACTTGTAAGACGTTTCCCTGTCCTCTGTCAAGCGTCTCTCTCCCCCACCCAGGCTCTTCATGAGCTCAAGAAATTATATGTGGCTTCAGAGCTAGTGGTTTCCGTCTGGCAAGAATGTCTGAAGGCCGTTTCCTTTCCTTCATGCTTAAATCACGTTTATTCCAGCCCGCTTTGCTCCATAAATGACTTTTTAAAAGTTATTGTGCGCCTATTAGAATTATGTGGGTTGAAAATAAAGGAAGAAGGAATGGAGGCATCAGCCATGACATGCATTGAAAACCTTCTCATGCTGGAAGGGTGTTCTATGCTTCTAAACTGCTCTTGACTTAAACATTCTAAATTTCCCTAGCCCTTTGTTTTTTCTCATTCCAATGAGGCACCTTAAGATAATGTCCTGGATGTTTTAAAAGTAAACCGGCCCCCTGGACTCCCTCCTCCACATTTCCCCCCAGCTAATTGTTTATCTGGGAGAATGCAAAGGGTGGTTTTAAGTCTTCTAAGTCATCCATCATGCCTGGCAGCCTCCATTGTCTCGGTTTTGGGTTTGAGCCAAGCCAGACTCTTTCTGTTGGTCCAGGGGGGTTGGGGGGAGATTTGTTCATCAGGCTCTGCCAGATCTGTTCTTGGGGAGCTGAGCCCTGGTGTGAGCAGATCCTTGCAGGCATGTCAGTTGTCGTCCCATGCACTGGGAAAAGGAACTCATGGGTGCTTGTTTTCTTAGGTCACATTAATAGGAAGTAGCTCCCTATTTCAAGTAGAAGAGGCGGGGCTTGCGCTCTGCCTGTGTCAAGAGTTCTTGTTAGCTTTTTAAATGCATTTTTGTGGATGTAATAAAATACTGTTTATAGTCAGCTACAAAATAAGTAATTACTGTGCAGCCAATGAAATTCAATATAGGTTTGTCGCGGTTTTTTGAATTTTAATTAAGCCAGTCTTCGAGTAAGTGAGAAACGCTGCCACTTTTGTTGTGACAAGTGACATTGACAAAATATTAATCTAATGGTTTGTTTGTCTGTAGGCCCTGGGGGTGGGATTTGTTTTTTTAGTTTGTGCTTTCTGAAGTGAACGGAGAAGAAGAAGCTCTTTAAAGCCACATGAACTGAGAGCGCCATGTATGGAATATTCCATCACTGATAACTCGCCAGCCACAATTGCATGTGTCTCCTTTATGGCATGGAAAAAATTTTATGTTTTTAAACCAGATGTCTCTGTGGCTCACTTTTTTTCATATCGTTAAAACTGTAGCTGGGATAAATAACCAACTATTGACTACAAAGCCTAATATTAAGGAGTAACCAGCCCATGTTTCTGTTACATCATTTCCTTTTTATTTTACTTTATAAATTACCTTGTGGCTTAAAAATGACATCTTTGTGGCAGTAGAGGATTCTTTTTATGGCTGAATTATTTAAGTCATTTTCTCTGGAGATTCTTTTAACTTGAACTTAGATAATCATCTGGAAATAACGTATATTAAGCATTTTAAAATGAATATTCTTTCTGTCAATTTCTTGTTCTCCCTCATGGGACCAGGATTTGATATGTAAAAGCACAGTTTAATTACAGGTTCTTTTATTTCTGAGTCCTTATTACAAAACAAATTTTAATCAAAAGGTAAAAATCTTAACGTTTTCTCATCGTTAGAGCTGACCTAAAGCCCAAAGGTTTAAGCGTGTTAGGAATTTGTGACAGAATGGAGTGGCTACTTTTCCTGCGTGTTTGTGAGTCAGTTGGAAAAACAACACGGTTCCCGTGAACACTTACTTGCCTGATTAGACTGCTGCCACCTCCATCACTGTTGCCACCATCAGATTGTGGGGGCTTGGGGATGTGTTTGGGGGTGCAAGACGATTGATTCTGGACCTCCAAGTACAGCAGCAGAAAAACCTGCAAAGCAACATGTCTAGAGCTTGTGCCGACTCTGGGTGCCAGATCAACCCCTGTATTTTTTTCAGGGATGCTAACCCTCTTGTAACTGCTAAATTGGATTTGTTGCTGAATGAAGTATCAGCTGCTGTTGGACAAGGCCATAAAAGCCAGCCGGCTGGCCCCTTTGTAGGCACGGCTTAGCCAACGATTGATATGTTTTAGCACTTTCAGAATTATTGTGATTAGGAGGAAACCATTCTGAATGAGCGAGAGAAAAGGGGGGAAGGACATACAGCCACAGCTGGTGAGCAGCATGTGTTTGCAAAGAGGAAGTCGCTATTATGGCTTTCTCCTGGTTCCTGCCCTGAGTGACGAGTGTGAAATCTTTAGAGGAGGAAGCCATATCTCTACTCCCTCCACTGGACTTACTCCGTAGTCTGGCCAGAGGCATCTGGAATGTTGTGGACTTGAGAAATCTGTGCATTTAGAGTTGGGGCATGCACATCCTCACAAAGCCAGTGCCTAACAGTGCTGGTCTCCACATGCGGATTAATTGAGTTAATTAACTGTAGAGATTTCAGTAGCAACAACAATGACCTCTCTTTCATTTTCCACACCTTAAGACATGCTTAAATTATGGCTCTGTGTCTTCTGGCCTAATTGTGTACCTGCAGGCTGAATGGGAAGACACTGAACCTGGTTAAGGGTTTAGACTGCCTAGGTACTGTACAATGTTTTTAGAATGAGCATATTTTTAGGTACCACCTGGCCCAGGAACTTTTGCACAGATCTTGGGCCAGCCAAGAGGCAGCAATTTGAGTGGATCGGAGTGATGCAGCTTCCCCAGCACTTCCAAATGCGCATGGATGGGTTGTCTCTCTGGCATTCCCCGAGGGCACCCCATTCCCGTTCAGAGTTTGCTCAGCAATACAGCTCAGGAAAGAGGCCTGCTTGCCAGGTCCTGGGGAGAGCCTTTCCAAGCCTGTGAAAAGCACGAAGCATCTAGCAGCCGAGCCTGCTTACAGCTGGCCCTCCTGGCCCTCTGCTAGCTTTGATCTGCGAATCAGGCCGCACCATGAATGCCCTTATTGTCATGTTATGTGTACACAGTGTGTGAATTATTGAAAATAGGGAGGCCTGGGCCTCATCTGGTAGAGATTACAGTGCAGGCATGCTGGGCGAAGGTCTGTAATTGAAAATCCCCAGATGCTGTTTATTTGCCCTTTGTCACATGACCTGCAGCAGGAAGATTGTCTGAACAAAACTGTTGCCTGCGTGGAGAGTGGAGCCTGCCATCCCCCACCCCAGAGCCTCCACAGGCGCAGTCAGTACACAGCTTAAACACCTGCCCGAAGGATTTTAAAAGGCTTAAAATAGAGTCGCTCCTAGCATTTAAATAGAAGGCATCTTGCTTGTTGGTTTAAACTGCTTAAGCGGTTGTTGACTTGTGGAACCTTCTATCCACACAAGGGTTTGCTGGATAATTTCACTTGGAGATATCTTTACAAAGCAATATTCAAGGCTAGAGCCATATAAGGATATGACGTTTGGGCTCTTGAGTATAGTGAATGAGCTAGCAGATGTATATTCCTTCTATCTTTAGAATACATTGTGGCTACCCAGAGTGAGTTGATTCTTAACCTGTTTGACCTGTCCAAAAGAAGAGATGTTTCCTAGAGAATATTTAATCATCGATTAACTTACCCTTTGTGGGTGGGTTGAAGCAGGATGCTAATCCTAAAAGCTATGAAGGTTACCAGAATTTTAAAAAGAAAATCCAGGTGTCCCAATACAAGCCTGTTAGCCAACTACTCCAGGGCTATTACTGAAAAGATTACTTGATGCACAATTTTCAAGATCAGCCTAGCCATCATGGGGAGACCTTGTGTCGAATGGATGGATGGGTGGATGGGTGGATGGATGGGTGGTGGTGGGTGGGTGGTGAATGGAATTTGAAGATAGAAGGTTCTATGCTTTCCAAGTTAATTCCACTAGAAAATAGGGCAGGCCGCTCACCCTACCTTGTGGCCCTTTGTCTTGGCTATTTTTCAGGGGGAGGAAAGGTCACAGATAGCTCAACATTCCATGATCTTTTCACCCAGACCCTGTGTAGCTCAAGGACAAGAGCCCTGGGTTTTGCCTCCTCCTGCCATTGTGGAGCTCTTTCCTGTTTTCTGCCACAAGAACACATCAAATTTCTGCTTCCTGTGTGCCATGATGCCGCTCTTCAAAATATACGTGCTTTAGGAAGAGACGGAAGTCAGCATCAGTACAGTCATCATTCAGCAGCATCTTCTGAACATAGTGCTGGCAGCCAGGAGAACTGTGGAGACAGAATGTAGTCTCTGCCTTCGTGAAGCTCAGCATTTGCCAAAGAAATTGGGTAAACCCACTGAACACATCACCAGGCAATTCCAGTTTGAGTATCCAGAGAGTGAGGTGCCAAAGGTCAAGATGTTCTAGGCCGTGGTGGTGTCTTAGCAACTTAGAAGTTATTGCAGCAGATGTGGACCACAGAGGTTGGGAAGAGTGGTACCTGGGTAATTAGAAATGTAAGGTACGTAAAGACAGCCACCTCTCCTGAATCTCACATTCCTCCTAGAGAGGTGATGTGTTTTAATGTGATTGGCCACTGTCTTAACATGAAAGGGCATTTTCCAAGCCACTGCTTTCTCTATAGCTTGGCCTCACAGGGGTTGGAAGTATCCCAGGTCACATGACCCAGAGCAGGGCAACCTTAGGAGGCAGCATCACAGCACTTGTGTCTGGGTTGTTCTTCAGCACAGCTCTTTGTTCCCGCCGAAGCTGGTCTGCTACTAGTACTACAAACCATCTCGCCTCAGTCTTGGACTCTTTGAGGGTAGAATGTGTCCTATGCCAGAGTGTGCATCTCATACATGGTCTTGTTGATACAGTACAAGGTCTGTAGTGGTGGAGGAATGGCTGTGTCCTGTGATGGCCTTGGCTTCATGGGCAACAGTTGAGACCTACTCTGTATTTTAAGTGGTGCGCAGAGACCATTTACAACGGAGCCTATGTGATTCAGTCCATTTCTTGGTTGAATTCGGCCACTTTCTATGATTTTGTTCTTCTTAAGCATTTTGTAATGATTGTGTGAGATGATGGGCCTTTTCAGAATAGTTGGTGGAAATTAAGCAATAATGAGCTTGGGAAACTGCACTGGATTCACACCCCTGAAGGAAGTTTTGAACCTGACTTGCAGCATCTGTAAGATGGGAATCGGGTACAAAGGTTCAGTATGTGCACAGATTGGGCCTTGGATGGTACTGATGTGTGGCAGGTACTCAGCGAGCTTGGATGGCTCTCTGCCACCTCACTACATTGTCCATGTGAGCAGTGGGATTACATTTAGCCTAACCCTCAAGTTCACATTCTTCAGTTTGAGTGCTTTTTAAAAAATACTGCCTGAGAAGCATTATTAAGTAGGCATATTTATTCAACATGCTTTCTAAGCATCAGGTGATCGATCATACGTGAGGTTCATTTTGATTTAAGGCTTGTGTGACTCACTTTTGTGCAACTCTTGTTCAGTAGCTATAGAAGTTTGCTAATTCTTCTGGAGAGTTAATGTTTTCACAGAAAGAACTAAGTTTCTGCTGTTTGACATTCTTCCTGCCTATCCACATAAAGTTTTTTTGTTTGTTTGTTTGTTTGTTTTTTAACTGTCATAATTCATAAGATACTTGGCCACACTCAGCCACCAGCATGGCAGTTGTCTCTCAAGACGGGGCTTTTTTTGTAGCTCTGACTGTCCTGGAACTCAGAGATCTGTCTTCCTTTGTTTCCTGAGTGCAGGCATTAACATGTGCACCACCCAGCCCTTCTGACTCTTAGCCTCCTCTAAAAACCAGGTGTCTACTATTTTATCCAATGAAAAAGAACTATTTTATTTTCACAATTTTTAACATTTATTCAATTATTTTGTGTGGGTAGGTAGGTGGTTGGACTCATGTCACCTTTCAGGTATGAAATTCATAGGATACCTTGTGAGTTTCAGGGATTGAACCCAGGCCATCAGACTTGGTGGCAACACATGTCATCCCACAGACCAGAATAGTCCGTTTTAAATGAAAAGATCATAGTGTTTCCATTTCAGTAACATGGGAGCTGGCTTATGTCAGATGCCTAGTAGGGTGGTGTCCTGGACAGAGCACCTTTGTAACCCTCATGAGGGCTTTCTACACCAGTAGGTCCAGACTCTAGAAACACATACCAGTGCACTGGCGTCACTTGACAATGATAGGCCTACAGTAAGGTGCCAGAGCCTTCACACTGTGGCTGGTAACACATGCAGTGGACCCTCAGAGACCATGCAGTTTGCTCAGCATTACACGGGAAAGCAGCGGTTCAGATGGAGTTACTCAGTGTCTCCAGAGAGATCGAGGTGGCCATGATTTCAGTGGTAGGAGGCTCTCTGAGTTTGAGGCTAGTCTGCTTTATATGGCAAGTTCCTGGCCAGCCAGAGCTACGTAGTGAGGCCTTGCCGTAAAGAGAGAGGAAGAGAGATGGGAGAAGGAAAGAGATGGGGGAAGGAAGGAGAGGAGGAAAAAAAAAGAAGCAAGCAAGCCGGGGTAGAGGGTGGTCCTGCTCACAGGACACCCTGAGTGTAGTCCAGCACGGGGAGCAGACACACCCAGAATAGTGCATCAGTGCGTCAGTAAAGAGTCTCTGTGAAGACCTGCAGTTCTTAGCACTTCTCATGTGTGGATTTCACACTTCTCTAAGGCCAAATAATTAATAAACAGACAGAGTGTTCTTAGCAAAGTTTTTCATTAACGAGGCTTTCCTGGGTTAATGTTGAGATTAGCTCTCTTTTTGGACTAGGTCCCTCTTTCTGTGGCAGGTGGGTGGGGCATGAAGAAGGAAGGAGCGAGTGGTGGCCGCACTGGTGGCAGTGTTGGATAGCAGGGCTCAGGTCTGGAAAAGTGTGCATCTCTGAAATTGGGAACAGAAAGCACTTTTGAGATCAGGGATAATGGTAGTGCTTCCCAGCTCCCATGATCCATTAGGTTTTTTTCTTTTGTTCTTCCTCACACAAAAGAGAGGAGCTTGTTCATTTAACTAATACAAAAATATGGATTGGCACATGCAATTGGAAGGTGCCGAATATGGGGTCAGAGGGAAGCAAGTGGCCTCTCCATAGAGCGGCCTCTGTTGTAGGATGTGAAGGATGCGGCCCCAGCTGTGTTGGAGGCTTCATTTCTGCTCCTGTAGATCCCCTGGAAGAAATATGGCAGCTGGGATGCAGGGGGATGCGTGGGAGTTGCAAGCAAAAGAGGAGGGAAAGAATGTTGTAGGGAGGATGGCTACACAGTGGCCTAGACAGAGGTGTGGAAGGCAGAGCTGTGGTTTGGGAAAGCTCCTGCCTCATTCTTGAGCGGGAGATCCCTGCACAGGAATGCTCTGAGGATTTTGTTTTCCTCATAATAGACATAGGAAGGGTATACTTGCTACTTTTCACATGGCTCTGATAAAATACTTGCTAAAGCAATTTAGTGGACGAAGGATTTATGTGGCTCATGGTTCGAGGGATACAGTCCGTCATGGAGGGGCGGCATAGTGGCAAGGACGCCTCAGGGCTGTTGCTCCTTAATACCGCTAACCAGGAAGCGGAGACAGGGCAAGAAGGCGGGGTTGGGCTATAACCTCATGGCCGTCCTTCCCCATCAACCCACTTCTTTCAATGAGTCCCTGCAGCCTCCCGAACAGCATCGGTAAATTGGGGACCAAGTGTTACGGCGTTTGCCTGTTTTGGTCATCTTACTTTCAAACCATTAACAGAACCCAACATAAACAGACGTGGGCCTGAAGGAGATGAGTTGAAAGGTGGCCTCTGTCAGAACCACCTCTGTCCTGAAACCCCTGGTCAGGGGTCTCTTCAGGTTGCTGCAGAGTTGAAGGCAACAGGTTGAGACTCCAGTGAACCCTGTGCACATCGTGGGTGTGTGGGATACCAAGATATTGAAGATGCTGAAGGTGCCCCTTGGGAGCTTCCAGTCTATAAGATAGGCACTTGCTGTAGAGTCTCATCTGGGCAGTGACCAGGCACACAAGGAAATGAAGAAGAGCTATAGGACTAGGGAGACATGTTGACTCCCATGCTGCTCTCCTGGTGACAGTGACGCCATCGTTCCTCTTGGACACCGAGCTACTTGTTTGGAGCTCACAGTTCCTTGTGTCTCATTTTGCTTTGTAATCCTGTGGCCTTCCCTGACCAACACCCCTCCCCCACCCCTGGAACCGTGACTATGTGTTTCAGATGAGCCGTACCTGCACGAATTTGGGTTGATAATCTGCCCTAGTTCCATCTGTCACCGTGATAAATTACACTGGCAAAGATAAAGGGGAAATAGCTCATCGTTCCAGGGTTGAGTCCACCGTAGCAGGGGAGTCACGGGGGCCAGCCCTTCAAAGAGCTAGTCACGCCGCCCCCACCGTTAGGAATGAGGGGAATAAGTGCATGCTCATTCATTTGCTTTCTGCTCAGCTCAGCCTATGCTCTTCCACAGCTCAGGGCTTCATGCATAAAAAGATGGCATCATTCACTGGGGTCGGAGCCTTCCCACAGACATGCCCCACAGGCCAACCCAGTGTAGACAGTTCCTCATTGAGATTCTCTTCCTGGTAGCTCTAGGTTTGGTCAGGTTGGTAGTTAAAGCTGTCATACGGTCTCGGGGATAGCGAAGCTGTGGGTAACTTTAGAGTGGCTGGGTGGGTTCATGGACCTGGGAGCCAGCCGGGTGTGCATCTTGATGGTAAAGTGAATTGAATGATAGGGGAAGGGTGCCATGAAAAAGAAGTTGTTGGGGAACAGATTATGGTGACACACTCTAGGACATCCTACTAAGCTACTGATTAAGGCTGGAGGCAGCAGAGACACTGAAGGTCTTGAAGCTGTAGACTGTCTATCTCAGAACCATATTGTGAGTCCCAGTGGTCAGTGAGGAATGGACAATGGCTCGAAGCACAGTTGGAGTATTAAAAGGTAGCACTATCCCCTTGGGGATTAAGGAGGTAATTGGGTGGTATATCTTTATTGCTTCATAGAGAATTAGCCATTAGAAAACATCATTCCTGCTGGACAGTGGTGGCACATGCCTTTTTTTGTTTGTTTTATCGAGACAGGGTTTCTCCATGTAGTTTTGGTGCCTGTCCTGGATCTTGCTCTGTAGACCAGTCTGGCCTCGAACTCACAGAGATCTACCTGGCTCTGCCTCCTGAGTGCTGGGATTAAAGGCGTGCATCGCTGCCACTGTCGCTGCCAGTGGGGTACATGCCTTTAATCCCAGTGCTCAGGAGGCAGAGGCAGAGGCAGGTGGATCTCTGAGAGTTCAAGGATAGCCAAAGCTACACAGAGAAACCCTGTCTCGGCTGGGGGGCGGGAACCATATTCCTACTTATTTTTCCACAGATCTGTTATAGCATGGACTGTATGTATGCAGAATCAGAACTGCTGCATTCAGCAAAGCCTGAGCCATTTTTACCTGCTCTCCTGTAGTTCTGTGCAAATGTATTATAAGCTGTCTTACCCCCATGATAAAGTTATTTTATGGGGGCTGTCACTTGATATAATGCTATCAAGGTGGTGGGCTGATGATACTTCCAGGAAGCTAGATCTTGAGTTATTACCAGGCACTTTAAAGAGATTCTAGGGAGACTCGAACTTCTGGCCGACCAGGGGTCCATCAGTCCTTCTCTGTTATGCTCTCCTTCTGAGTATCAGCTGTTCTCCTGTGCTGCTGAATGAAGAGACCGGTCATCTCAGGAAACTGCCACCAGTTCCTTTATAGACCTTTAGCTCAGGAACATGCAGTCCTAACCCCTGACAACTTAGAAAGTTGCCCTGGCCTTTCCTGGTGATTTTCCATGTTGGCACTGGGTTTTGGTCAATGATTTATATTGGGGATTAACTGACACATTGGCTTGGCTACTTCCTCCTTGACAGTGCTCAGGGACTGATTGAAATGCCCCTTTCCATGAAGTCACCCTCTCACGCTGATCCCACATCCCTCCCATGGAGACATTCACTCCATCTGTTCATGCCTACCTATGGCGTGCCTCGGTACAGTGAGCAGAAATCCAACTTTATTCCATACTCCTGTGAAGCTTCCTGCCTGGTGTGTGCTGGGGGCAGGGAAGAGGCTGCAATGTAGTGTTTAAGCATTCAGACATGGAAGCCTCGTAGCCACGAGGAGGCTGGGTGCCATGTGAGCACACAGTAGGACCACCCAGCTAGGTCCTCTTTGGAGATTCTCTGAACATTATAAACTCCTATAAGTGGCATCACTTTGCTCTCATCTTGCCCATGCCCCATCAAATGTAGACCGGGAATGTCTTCCCCCTTGGTGGGCATCCTCCACTTCCCACTATGCCAGGCAGGTGACAATGGTGGTAGTGGGTAATTATTAAGCCTTAGTGTTAGTAAAGTAAGACCCGTGACTGCCTCCTCTGGCCAGGTCCACGGATGCACACCCCCAGACCTCTGCTGAACTGGTGACACTTGGTCCCTGCAGTGTCCTGCTACGCCTTTTGGTTATTCGTTTTTACATTCTAGAACATAAGCTTTTCCCTCTCATTTAGATGAACTCCAGCTTAATGAAAATGAGTCCTAGGGTTAGAAGCTATGTTCATGCCATCCTGTCTGAGGAGATCCTCCATGAACCCATCCACCCTCGTGCTGTGTATTGCTGCTGGCATTGGAGGACAGAGCCTGCATCTAACCCCACTTCCCTTACCCCATGGCTGTGGTGCTGTTGGAAGACTTCTCATGGCTTTTTCCCACTGCATCGTTTTCTTGGCTTTATGGTGGTGGTCCATGAACAAATTTGGCTATAGGGCTGTTTATGTCTCAGGTGATGACATGCTCCGCTAACACTGAGCTGCTGAGTAGGACAGGCAGGGAGACCTGCATACTGTCATTTCAAGGGCCAGAGGTGTTTAGAAAAGTGGGGGGTCTGGTGGTCTTGTACCAGGTCAAAATTCTGGGAAGACAATGCTATCAGAAAGGCAGATGGACTCTAGGCATGCAGAAATCAGTGGGGACGTTCCATTTCATGGGAACGCTTGTCCACTAGTTGTACAGGAAAGACAAAGAGTTCTTTGTGAATATCCTAGGAATCGAATAGCCCTTTGGGCTAGATCAGGATTTAGGGTGGTATACGACTAACCCTGTAGCAGTACCCACAGGTCAATGACTTTCTGATAACAACATTGGTCAGATATGTTGTCTTACATCTGTGATCTGTTTCCCATTCTTTTGCATAGAAGATGGGGGTGGGGGTCCTCATATGGGTCCACAGTGATGGGGGTCCTCACACAGATCTGCTGGGGGATGAAGGGCAACAGAGTATTTCTTCTATTCTAGTACTGGGCCTGACCCCTTTCCATACTTCTGAAAGCCTGGGAGCCCTGCCTGAGTTTCTTTATACTGGCTGTAGCAGGGATATCCTATTCTTCCCCTCTCCGGCACTCTGACTCCATTCAATAACAAAGTGGCTCTTACTCTGTTAAAGCTGAGTGTCTCTGGGCTACAATTTGTAGCCACAGACCCAGAATTTGCTGAGCCTCAAACATGACCTTGAGGCCACTTTCCTTCACATATACAGCCCACAACAATGTTAACCAGTCTCCTCTGGGTTTAGAAGTCCAGTTCGAACTCTGTGCTTTTCAGTGAGTTCTGTCTTGTCCCTTAGCAAGAAGGTACACTATGCTATGGGCAGGAAAAGCCAGAGAGCAGGCAGGCCTTCTGTCAACCATTAAGTTCAGACATCTAAGGTCTGGGGAGCGTGGCATGGTAGGCTAAGCAGTCCAGGCTGTGTGGTTTGTGACCCTGGCCTCCTGCCTGTGAGAGAAACACCCGGGCTCACAAGGCCTCAGACCAAAGAGAGGGTGTGTGTGGACACCTCTGTTGGAGTTCTGCCATGAGGTGACATTTAGTAATGAAACGTGACAATGCTCTTGAGGAGAAGGGATGTGTCAGGAATGCCAAGTGGACCTGTGTGGCCTGTGGCCTCCCAGCTTCTGATGGCAAGCCCAGGGAGTGGGCTTAGCAAGCTCAGTGGGTCTGAGGCAGCCAGTGTGGTTTACAAGAGTCCCAGGATCCTGCTTCTTCAGAGATAAGCTTTTATCTGGCTACAGTGGTCAGCCTGCCAGATTGGCCTTTTCACTCCAGGTAATGATATGTTCCAAAGAAGTTTTAGATGCCTTTACCTTACAACAACATGGCAGGTCTTGGTGGCTGGGGACAGGGAAGTGAGCATCTGCGGTACTGCACACACCTGTGATGGTGCACACACCTATGATACTGCATGCCCGAGGTATTGCGCACACCTGCAAGCTCAGCCGTTGAAAGGCGGAGAAGGAGGTTTAGGAGTTCAAGGTCATCTTCCTGAGCCACACGAGACCCTGTCTCAAAAAACCTAAACAAATAGGAAGATTAAATATAGCCTGACTATCCCTAATACAGAAATCTGGAGTGCATTTGAAACTTAGTGGAAAATTCCAGGTCTGACCTCATGTGACAGGTTGTAGTTAAACCTTGTTGTGCGTGCGTGCGTGCGTGCGTGCGTGCGTGCGTGCGTGTCTGTGTGTTTTAAATGTATTATGTTTTCTATAGGCTAGTTGATAAAGGCTTTATTTATTTTAAACATACATGAATTCCATATCTAGATATGGGTCCTGCCCATAAGATAACCTGTTTATATATGTAGATATTCCAAAAATCTCAGGAAAATTCACAATCCAAAACCACAGTTGTTTCAGATAATGTGTAGAAACTGTGTGGGGAGATGATGTAAAACTGAGTTTACCTTGTTGAAGTCTATTTTACAATGTAGTAATGTTCATGGAAAAGAAAGCACAGAAGAACTGGAGGAGCAAGAGTGAACATTTCTTTTTCTTTTTGGTTTTTCGAGACAAGGTTTCTCTGTGTAGCTTTGGAGCCTGTCCTGGAACTTTCTCTGTAGACAAGGCTGGCCTCAAACTCACAGAGATCTGCCTGCGTGCCACCACTGCCCGGCTAAGAGTGAACATTTCTAACGGCCAGTGTTCTGATTGTGGATGCTCAGCGAGGCCCTGGAGTGCAGCCTGGCGCCCGCCCTCCCAGTTACAACTTTGCTGGATTGTTGTGGTGTCTGTCCCAGCTCTTGAATAGGAAACTCACACAGTTCAGTTGAGGGGTGGTGGGCTTTATAGACACTGTGCTTTGAGAGAAGTGTAAGTGGGAGACTATGGTGATGGCTTCGTTGGTAAAAGCAAACACTGGGAACTGGGCTGATTGGATCCCCAGAATCCATACTTAAAAAAAAAAAAAAAAAGCAAGACCAGATTTTTCGGGTAGAGTGGAACAGACACAGGGGCACTGTTAGGGCTTGCTGTCAAGTTAGCCTAGAAGATAAATGCTGAGCTGAGTTCAGGTCTAATGAGAGACCCTCCCTGTCTCAAGGCAGTAAAGGAGACTGGGCTACTGCAATATGAAAACAGTCTTCTCTGGCTTCTAAATGCAGACACTTGAATCATGGGTGCGCACACACACACACCACACGTACACGCTCTTGCACGCACATATACACACATGCTCTCACACAAAGGAAATAGAAGTAGCACTCAGGGTATCCTGTCAGGGTCACAGAGAAATCCAGACAGTTGGAATGCCACTCTTGTTTCCTAAGTAAGTCAGATTATTTTAATTCAGGCAAGATTTAGGAATAAATGTAGAAAATATTTTAATAGACTCAACCATACGGTTTCTATTTTGGTTTAAAGGATTTCTATTTGCTATTTTTAAAGAATTATTTTAAATAATTTGATCCAGGTAATAGGTTAGCCTGTACTTCAAATGAAACCATGCAGTACAGTAATTGAGTTAGGCAGAAAGGGTTGAAATCACATGAGAAGTTTACAAGCCACATTAGGACATTGCTTGCAAGAGAATTGCTCAGGCAGATCTACGTGTTGTCTTAGGGAAGACACACTGCATATGTTAAAACAGTTTCAATATCTAAAAGACAGAAATAATTCTCAGCAGAGCATGAAAAAAAATAACCCAGGCTTTATACAGTGGTCTTGTTAGCTGGCATGGTGGTGCACGCCTTTAATCCCAGCACATAAGAGGCAGAGGCAGGAGGATCTCTTCCGAGTTCAGGGACATCTGGTCTACAGAGTGAGTTCCAGGCAGCCAGGGCTACACAGAGAGACTTTGTCTTGAAAAAAAAATCAATGCCCCCCCCCCCCCCCCCAAGTGGTCTTGTTCGTCTCTGGGAAATGATGTGACGGTAAGATAGGCACTCCTCTTCTTATTTTAATGGCACATCTCTGTGTAAGCGGGCTGGTCCCCCACCCAGATCTCTGTGTAAGCGGGCTGGTCCCCCACCCAGATCTCTGTGTAAGCGGGCTGGTCCTCCACCCAGATCTCTGTGTAAGCGGCCTGGTCCCCCACCCAGATCTCTGTGTAAGCAGGCTGGTCCCACACACACCTGCCTTAAACTAAACCTTTAGTGAAATAACCAGAGAGGCGTGTACAGCACACCCCTGCAGAAAGGACCTGATGGAAAAGTGGCCTTTAGAGTCACTTTGCAGCAGGATTAAAGCACAGTGCCCATTCCATGGGCGTGGGGGATCATGGGTGCTTGTGACTGTCCTAGATAGCCACCTTACTCCTTCAATCTGATGCTACGAGAACTCGAAAACCGTTATGTCAGGTTCGTGCTGCATCTCCTAGCCATCTTTCTGTATTCACAGAAAATAAGCAGGTTTGGGGCAAGAGCCTCTCCTGTGCCACCTGGACAAGGTCCAGGCGAAATTGCATGTTGCACAGAGCCCTGGCCGCTCAAACAGCCCTGAATGACTGCCCAGAGAGGGCCCTGGGCTGGAGGGTACTCGGCTGATCTGTGGACATTGTCATTCAGGTCTGGTTTCTGGTAATTAGGCACTCCTGGCTGGGCTCGGCTGTCAGTGAGCCTTTATGACAAATTGCAAAATCTGCACAGCCTTCTGAGAGATGGACAAGTAGGCCCAATGACACTACAGGAGATATTGGCAGCGAGAAGTTTGAAAGGGGATGCTCACAGAAGCACACCCCTGCCCCCTCCCCAACTGAATTCAGAAGCCCTTCTCTAAATGCTCTGGAAAAGGTACATTCAGTTACAGAGTTGGGATCTGAAAAGATTTCGACAGCCTGGAACGATAGGCTCAATTTAATGGGGTGAAATGGGAATAGAAATAAATGGAAAATTTTATATTAGGGGTTTGAAAAATACCAGCAGTTCTGAAAGGAGGGGGAACAGGATGAGGGGTGTAACTGAGGAACACCCTTCACATGGTGGCTTACAACCATCTATAACTTCAGTCCTGGAGGATCTGACATGCTTTTCTGACCTTAGTGGGCACCAGGCATGCACATGATGCACAGACATGCAGATACACCCACATATACTGCTGAGCACTCGGGAGACTGAGGCAGGCAAGTATCTGTGGCTAGCCTGATCTACAAAGCAAATTCCAGGATAGCTGGGGCTGTTACACAGAGAAACTCTGTCTCAAAAACACCTCCCCCCAAAAGAAACAACAACACCCATATACATAAAATAAAAATAATAAATTAGTGGTGGTAGACATCATCAGCAGAGTGAGTGTCTAGGCTGACAAGGTAATGGGCACACTCAACTTTAGAGCATGATCCTTCTAGGTCTGCATACTCTTCTGAAAGGAAGAGCTCAGTTTCCCTTAGTAAACATTTTTCTCAGACAGTGTGCTGTTTTTCTGTCAGGAATAAACTGAAAAAGCTCCAGTTTTTTTTAAAAAAATAAAAAAAAGATTATTTTCTGATTAAATAATCAGAAAAAAAAAATCAAGGTCTCATCTAGCCCAGGCTGATCTGAAATTTCTGATCTTCCTGCCTCCACCATCCAAGTACTGGCATCACAGGTGTGCACCACCATGCTTGGTTTATATGGTCTAGGGAGCTAGCCCAGGGCCAGGCAAGCACTCTGCCAGCCACCCCAATTCAAAAGTTTTTCTCTTCGGGTTTATCTGACATGCTTTTCTGACCTTAGTGGGCACCAAGGTGTATATGAGTGTTCTGCCTCTATGCATTTATGTATGTGCACTGCATGTGTGCAGTGTCTGTGAAGAGCGGCACCAGATCCCCTGGAACTGGGATTACAGATGGTTGTAAACCACCATGTGGGTGCTACAAGTTGAACCTTGGTCCTGTGCAAGAGCAGCCACTGCTCTTAACCATTGAGCCATCTCTCCAGCCTCTCTCTAGTTCAAAATTCTTGAATCGTGTTTCTATTCTTAACTTTTTAGGGCAATGCTTCTCAACCTATGGGTCTCTACCACTCTGGGGTTGCATTATCAGATATCCTGCATATCAGATATTTACATTATGATTCATAACAATATCAAAATTACAGCTACAAAGTAGCAACAAAATAATTTTACGATTGGGGTCACAGCAACATGGGGAACTGTATTAAAGGGTCACAGCATTAGGAAGATTGAGAACCACTGCTTTTAGGGGCTTGCTTTATTTATCCTTAAGTAGCCCACCTTACTATAAATTCTTCTTTCTTGCAGGTAGAAATGAATTGATAGCCAGATACATCAAACTCAGGACAGGGAAGACAAGGACCAGGAAGCAGGTACAGTACCCGCCTGCAAGGTTTGCATGTCAGCGAATGGCCCGGAGACATTGGGCTGCCTTGGCTGCTGTGCTTCAGCTCTAGGAGCCCCAGGCCCAGTGCCCTGTAAGGAGTCCGCCCTGTAGGCGTCCTGGAGTGGCCTTTTCCCACTCTTCACCATTTCTGTGGCCTGAGCTTGCACTCGTGTGCTGTCATACACATACGGCGTAGTTTACTGCCAAGCCAGTATCGGAAGCTCCCCTTGCTAAGGTGTTTTCAATCCTGCCATTTTTTCCTACCTCCCTAACATCTGCCAGAGTTGCAGAAGGCTGCAGGTGCACTTAACCCTGGCAAGCCAAGAGATTTGGAGGTTCTGTGCATTTTAACATCCTGAAACGATTATGTAATTGTCATGCTTTCAATGAAGTCACGCCGGTGGCCTTTAGCAACGGCCTAAATACGATGCTGAGCGATACACTTGCAGGGCACTGTGGCTTCTTTAGCAATGGCTTTTTGTCAGCCTCTGCTGCTGTAACTATAAAGCAGTTACAATTTTTATACGCTGCAGAACAGGAATGGGAATTCTCTTCTGACTCTGGCCAGGGCTCTACCTTCCCTGGTTTTTTTTTTTTTTTTTTTTTTTTTTTTTTTTGTTGTTGTTGTTGTTTTGTTTTTTGATACAAAGCCTATATTTCTGATGTGATCAAGTTCACAATTGGAATGGGTGGGAGATCAGTCTCTAGTATTAGAAAAAGAAGGGAAACAAAAATGTGATGGGTGGGTTGCTAATGGGAAAACTTTTTTTTTAATGTTAACCTATGTGGAATGACATGGCACAGAGTTCAGCAGCGGCAGCTAACTAGATGTGGTAGAATATCCCTCTAATCCCAGCCACTTGGGAGTCTGAGGCTTCAGGATCTTTTGCGCCCAGGAGTTCAAGACCACTTGGGCAACCTAGTGAGAGACCTCATCTCAAAATAATTAAAGGGAGGTGAGGGGAATGAAAACTGAAGCCTGAATGCAGCCAACTCACCCGTGTCTCTTTAAGGCTGAGTGGCAGCAGGGGCCTGCCCCCTCCTAAAAAGCTTCCCCCTCTGGAGTGTGGAGTGTGGATTGGGGACTGGGCTGTCCCCCAGAAAGGCTGCCTGTGCTGGCCCCTTGCTGAGTCAGCAGAAAGGAGTGGCCTCCCACCAGCAGAGGCAGGCCAGCGCTGTCTGCTGGGGATGCACCCAGCCACAGCCCTCACTGAGTCAGGCCATCAGACAAGAGTCTGGGTGAAAATGAGGACCAGCAGGAGCCAGATGGAGGGGTGAAGAGGACGGGGGAACCCCCTGCTTCTCTGGAAACGGAAGGAAAGCGAATTCTTGAAACTCAAAAAAAAAAAAGACAAATTTAACCACCAAAAGATCTTTGATAATGCCGAGTCCTGTTGTTAGAGTCATTGGAGAATTTGAAATGAGGTGACTGCCAGAAAGCCCAGGTCTTTGAACTTGTAATGGGAAGGCTCAGAATCTCCCAATGCAGACAGCAGGTCTCAAGAGCTGAACTGGATTTTGGCCGGTGAGCTCTGGTCACTTGCCTGGTGACCCCTTCACTTGGGGCTTTTTAAAAATTTAATCAAGTCCCACTGAAATAGACGCTGGTTTGCCTGCCCAGTGTGTGTCAGAGGCCTACCTGCCAGTGTTTCCACACCTAGCTCCATCCTCAGGGTGCCTGTAGGCCATATCTGGTGACACCTCTCCAGTGTGGTGTTCAGCAAAGTTGAGTGGTTTTTCAACCCAGATTTTTAACTGGCTGGCTGGCTGGCTGGCTGGCTTCACACATCTCGTTTTGTAATAATATGCAGATCCACTTGGCACCCAGTCGATTCCCAAAACAGTAGAAGGATTAAAGAAATTTTAAGGGAGGAAAAAAAGGCTCTGCTAACTAGGTCTCATTTCTCTTGGAGATCTAATTTATGTGTCAGTATTATTTCGGTGTTTGCCACAGAATCCAGAGTCCTCCAGGAGCTCAGAACCCCCTCACAGCCTCAGCTGTGATTCTGTAGAACACGCTAATTTATGGACACTCCGCTCTAAATTGAGAAAGGAGGCTTTTTCCCTCCTGATACCTCCTGATAGGTATAAATATTTTCATTTACCCTTACCCCCGCCTTTTTTATTTCATAAAAAAGCACCCCTCCTCTCCCCCTCTCATGGCTCTCCAAATAGAGGTTTCCCCCAGCCCTCACCTGTGGTCTCTTCAGGTGGGAACGTGGGAGGTGAGCCTGCCCAAACTTCTGAATCAAGTCACTGCAGTGAGGACCCTGTCCGTAAAGCTTTAGATCAGTGCTGGGGCTTGGTGTCTGGCCGGGACTGTATGTTCCTAACCGCAGAGCTTCGTTGAGATGCAAATAACCTCCCCCACCCCTCCCTTCCCAAAGAATAGCGATTTTATATTTGATTTCCTTTTTTTTGTTTGTTTTTTTGTTTTTGTTTTTGTTTTTTTCTTGTTTTTTCCCCCCCTGCATAAACCCGAAAAATGTAGGTGTCTAGTCATATACAGGTCTTAGCAAGAAAGAAAGTTCGAGAAATTCAAGCCGCCATTAAGGTACGTCTGGCTTGCCCAGTTGTAGGGGGCTTTTCATCTCCATGGTTACAGGCTTTTCCTTTGTTTTCCTCCCTTCCCCTACCCTGCAGGTGTCTAGTCACATTCAGGTTCTTGCCAGAAGGAAATCTCGTGATTTTCATTCCAAGCTAAAGGTATGCGCTTTTCTGCTTTTTGGCTCGTGGTTGCTATGCACCTCACTTCCTGTTTTCCATGGTGACTGGTGAATGCCTGGTGCCGGGATTCTTGTAACCTAGCTTCCTAGCATGTGAGGGCTGTTTACATTTCT
This sequence comes from Peromyscus eremicus, assembly GCF_949786415.1. Taxonomy (NCBI): domain Eukaryota; kingdom Metazoa; phylum Chordata; class Mammalia; order Rodentia; family Cricetidae; genus Peromyscus; species Peromyscus eremicus. The sequence continues at coordinate 89,400,203 of NC_081416.1, read as the reverse complement.
TTGTGTCTAATCTCTCCGTTTCTGTACTGGCCTCACATTAAACTCTGTGTGTGTGAGTGTGTGTGTGTTCCCAGTAACAACGCAATCGCAGCAGAAAGCTGGTCTTGATAACTTCAGCACAGAAACAAATATTTTAAAAAAAAAATTCTAATAACGGCCCTGTAGCACTGGGCTAGCAATTTGCACCCAGAAAAAACAGTTGATATATACTTAAAAAAAGAAAAAGAAAAGAAAAAAATCATCCCTAGAGTTGTTGTGAAATGACTTTATAACACACATTTTGAAATGACGCTAATTTGTATTTTTAATGCATTTTTAAAAATACTTATGGGACTGGAGAGATGGCTCAGTGGTTAAGAGCACTGGCTGCTCCCCCAGAGAACACAGGTTCAATTCCCAGCACCCATATGGCAGCCCACGACCATCTGCAACTCCAGTTCCAGGGGATCTGATGCCGTTTTCTGGCCTCGGCCAGCAAAACACATTTACATATAAAACAAATAACAGTAATAGTAGTAATAATAATTTTAAGAAATTTTCATATACATCTCTTTCAACTCAGTATTTTCATCAGATGTCTTCCACATTGTCTGACATGCTGGGTTTTTGTTTTTGTTTTTTTTTTTAAATAAGTCTCTTTAGTAGAGAAGTTTAAACCAGGCTTGGTAGCTTATACCGGTGAACCCAGTATGTAGGAGGCAGAGGCAGGGAGGATTGCTACAAATTCATAATGAGATACCATCTCAAAAATACAGAAAAGAAAGAGATAAAGAGATCTACAGATACGGCCATAGGCAAAACACAGTGGATCTTGGAGATAACTAAAATCTCAAACTCGTGTGCAGGTTCATGTAGAGTTTTTTTATTTGTGCCTCATTTATAACCATGTGCCTTTCACAGTAATAAGGAAAAATTAAACAATTAAGGCACTGATAATTAATTTGGAGTTCAGAGTTTATAGTAAAGTGTGCATGACTTTTACGTCTCTGCAGAGCACTAATCCACAGCCTCTGGGAAGGTCTTTGGTTCATAGTAAAAATTAATCTAGGATCATATTGTTGCTATTCTCAAGGCGCCCCCCCCCCCCAATTACATCTGTGGTTTTATTCAACACCAAAACAGTGTCATTTCCTAGTGCCGAACACTGGGACCCCTTCCCCAAATCCATCAACGTTAAAAATGCACGCCAGGCCAGCTGGCACAGAACCAGGGCAGGAAGGATGTGCGCTCCGCAGTGGGCAGCATGCTTGCTCGCTCGCTCGCACGTGTGGCTGATGGTGGCTGGCTTTGAGCTGCACTGGCTGAGCAGTTGGAAGGCTAAAGGAACTTTCTAGATCCTGCTTTTTAACCAAAGGTGCTGTACTCTCTATGTGGATGTAACTACCCCAGTGCTTGCTCAAGTTCTCACTCTGATTCTCGTTTCTCTAGGCTAATGAATTAATGGTGTACAAAGAAGTTTATAGATACCAATTTTATGTTTCCATCTATGATGTTACAATCTATTTCTCCACTATGTATGTGTTCCCTGTAGCCCGGGGTGGGGGGTGGGGGTGGGCAGGGGTGGATGGAAACCTCAGAAGGTGATTTAAAAAAAAAAAAAAAAAGTCTGGCTCAGAAGGGATCCCCTTGTGGTATGAGAAGTCACTTGGAGGCTTTTCAAACTGTCTTTAAATTAAATGTGCCATGGTATTATGCATACACCTGTATTCAGACAGACATACTTGTTTTTATATATTTGTTCTTAATAAAAAAGACTGCTTTCTCCTCCCTTTCAACCCAACTTGGCAATAGGGACAAGGAGGCAGGCTCAGCATTTGAATTCAAGAAGTGCCACTGCCTTCTGGTGGCTTCTTTCATTCTTTTCTTCCATACTCCTCTTGTAGAAATAGAGTCCTCAAGGTTGGGGATTTAGCTTAGTGGTAGAGTGCTTGCCTAGCAAGCACAAGGCCCTGGGTTCGGTCCTCAGCTCTGGAAAATTAAAAAGAAAAGAAAAAGAAGAAAGAAAGAAAGAAAGAAAGAGTTCTCATGAGGCTGTGGTAACACATGCCTTTAATCCCAACACTCAGGAGGCAGAGGCAGGCAGATCTCTGAGTTCGAGGTCAGCCTGCTCTACCGAGAAAGTTCCAGGACACCCAGGGCTACACAGAGAAAACCTGTCTCAAAAAAAAAAAAAAAAAAGACAAGGAAAAGAAATGGAGCCCTCTGTGTCTCTCTCCATCAGCTAATACCTGTCAAATGTTCCAGGCATGGCGCTCATCGGTGGGCTCTTGGCAGCCAATCCCCTGTCCCATAACTATCCATGTAAATGGGACTCTGAGATGTAGGGCACTGTTGGCTGTTAGCAGAAAGAGCCACGATTTGATATGGAGGGAGCACCATGACCACATTCCCGAAGAATGACCTTCAGTGTCTGGGATTTTAAGGACAAATGTTTAATTCTGATGCGGAGCCTTCTGTGGTCTTTCATGGAAGCCCACAAGTTGTGACTTTGTGGTTCTGATTTCAAGAAAAAAATTATGGAGGAAACTACGGTTCAATAGGTCAAGTCCCTAATTGACTTGACAGAAGCTACCAAGCCTCCTAAGGAGCTAAGAAAAGATTAAACTCGGCTCTTTGTGAATCCTAAACTAGCCGAAGGCTTCATGCCAGCATACTGTGGAATGTGGCCACCCCTTGGTCCCTGGAGCTGGACACACAGCCCTTCCACTAAGTGCCTACGTTGCACCATTGAGCTGATCTATGGAGGTAATTTGGAGTAGACACTGGTGGTCACCAGTAACTTAGTGGATGGTGGTGCCTTGTCACTGATCTAAGGGCCTCAGCACAGTCAAGGAGGAAAAAGATTGGCTGTTGGTCTATCTGCTTGCCAGCCGTGTGACCCAGGGACATTTTAGTGTGATGTTGCTTCACTGGACACCAGCAGAACATGGGTTTGTGTCGCAGATCTTGGAGCGGGCAGGTGATCTCATAGTCCTGTCTCCACTCTCGGCTGGGCTCCCGTATCCAGTAGCTCACAGGGAAGACACAGTGACAGGTATCTTCAGAGTTCACCACAGGGACAGGCTGATTGTCCTGGTTGAACTCCCATAATAACTGATGAGCTAAACTCACAACACAACTTGAAGTCATCTTGAAAATGACATAAATAGCTTCCGGGTATCTAGTGGGGGTGGCAGGAAGTAGCCAAAATTCCATGAGCTATTGTGTTTTCCTTGAGAAAGATGTAGGAGGCTTGTTGGAGAAGGTGACAGATGACTTGGCCACCACTGGTCTATTCTCATTGGCAATGCTTTTTCCAGGCTGCTCACCATGTCTCCATATACCCAGAAACGAGAGTGGGATGTGTGTTTGGGGGAGGGGGGTGCACCTCCTGTGAATACTAAAACCAGGGTCTCATTTCCTTATCTTCCCACAGAGTTGACAGAATTGGCATGTGTACAACTGGGTCCCTGATGGGTACACTTCCTCATGAGACTACTTGCTTTAAACGTGTGTGTGTGTGTGTGTGTGTGTGTGTGTGTGTGTGTGTGAGAGAGAGAGAGAGAGACAGAGAGAGACAGAGAGAGACAGAGAGAGACAGAGACATAGAGGTCCGAGGACAACTTTCAGGTGTCTGTTCTCTCCTTCTAGCATATGGGTCTCTCGTCAGGCCATCCCCTTTACCCACCGAGCCATCTCTCCATCCAAGCCTAATGGCTTCTCCTTTACAGAACAGGGTGTGAGAGAATTCTTTAGGTTACTGGTTTTCCAGCAGCCCGCTCGTTTGCTGTGATAAAACACCATGACGAAAGGAACTTGGGGAGGGAAGGGTTTAGGTCATCTTGTAACTCTCAGGTCATGCTCCATTACTCATGAAACTCAGGGCAGAAACCTGGGGGCAGGTACTAAAGGCGAGCCATGGAGGAGCACTGTTTACTGGCTTGTCAGCCTGCTTTCTTAGACAACCCAGGACCGCCTGCCCAGGGGTGGCACCACTCCCAGTGGGCTGGGCCTCCCTCATCCATATCAGTTATTAATCAAGAAAATGCCCCTAGAGTTGTTTACAAGGCAATCTGATGGAGGCATTTTCTCAATTTTTTTTCATAACTCTAGCTTGTGGCAAGTTGATGGCATCTCTCCCTTCTTTTACAAGGGTATTTGTGGTGTGTATGTGTTGGGGGGTGTGGGGAAGTAGGTGTTGGCATTAGGTGTTTTCCACAACTTCTTTCCGTCTTACGTTGAGGCAGAGCTCCAGAGCTCACTGAGATTAGGCTGCTCCAGACATCCAGCTTGTTCCAGGATCCCTTGTTTCTACCACCTGTGTGTTGGGATTATAGAAAAGGCCACCATCCTGTCCCCCCCCCCCCCCCCCTTATGTAGGTACTGGGGAATTTAGACTCAGGTCCTCACACTTTCATGGGAGATACTCCTTCCCCCGACAGTCATCTCCCCCAGCCCACTGAAAAATAGCAAAGCTCATATTTTAAGTTGAAAATCTTACTGAAACTGTAACATGAAATATAAAAGTGGATTTAATTGACACCCACTCTCTCAGATCCTTAGCTGTACATTGTCCTTTGGCTGTTCCATGGAATATAGTTTGAGAAACCACCATCCATGCCTCAGGCAGAAGGCCAAGAAGGCCTCTAATCCTGGAGCTGGTTTTCAGCCTTAGTGTCCTACTAAGTGTGTGTTTCTGACTTGGGTTTCTCTGAACAAAAAATGACCCACAGAGGTGACAGAGCCTCTCCTATGGCAGTTTCATTGACCGTGTTGCTACTGACTGGTTCTCAGAGTGACTGTAGGCTCGATCACCTCCAGTATGCAGACTCTAAGTCTGTTTCCATTTTGGCACCCAGGAAAAGGTTCTATTGAGCTTTCAAAACAAAGGAGTGATTGCTTCATTCAGCCTCTGGGGTTTCTTCAAACCTGGTGTGCTGCAGGCCTTGACTTCGTAGAACTGGTAATCTGGGGAAGCACTCAACTTTGTGCTAATTCCCTGATTGGTTTCCCATAGCCAGGAATCGGCAGTAGCCATGAAACAGGGCCCAGAGAAGAAAGAATGCCTGACCCGAGAGTGGGACATTGAAGAATATTCTGTGGAGGGGATACAATTAGAACTGGGTGTAGAGGAACCCGTGAAGTTTTCATATAGGTAGGGTATCTGGAGCACCTTGTAGCACTGTGGAGGTGGTCCCTGGGCGATGATTGGAGCAGCCCTGTGTCATCTCACTGAAGTAGGAGCATTTGCCCAAGGTGCTAGGGAGCACACAGGTTATTCATAAGACCCTTTTGGAAAGACCTTACGGCTTGCTCTAGGAGGATGGCTAAGTAAGAGAGGCCAAGCTGGAGGCAGCAACCTAGTGCCTGAACTATGACTGTGATAGGAGAAGTGGGTGCCTGGACCAGGGGCTCCTCCACAGCCTGGGCCCTGCTCGGTTGCCTTCATTTGTCCCTTCTGGTCAGCCTCCACTGACTCCCCAGAGCCCTGGTATGACTGCTTTGGGCTCTCTCCTCAGTGTTCGTAAGAGAGAATTATGAACAGCAGTTCTGTTCTTAAGTCTGTAAAATATATGGTAGAACTTCTGAACAAGAATTTAAAAGAGATTTATTTATGTGCTCTGTGTATTTGAGAGTTTTGTCCACATGTACATATGCACCACGTAGATGAAGATGGCATCGGATTCCATTATATACAGTAGTGAGTGCTGGAATTGAACTCAGGACCTCTGGATGCACAGTTAGTACCTTTAACTGTTGAGCCATCTTTCCAGCCCCCTGAATAAGATTTTCAGCGACACATTTAAACTGTAGCTTGTTAAGAACTGGGAAATGGCAGAGTCAGTAAAATGCTTGCCAAGCAAACAGGAAGATCTGGGTTTAGGTCCACAGCATCTATGTAAAATCTAGGTGCGGGGGCGCATGTCTATCATTCTAGTGCTGGGGAGGTCCCTCGGGATCCCTTAGTCTTGCTAGGCAGCCAGCCTAGCTTGTCTCAGAACAATAAGGTGGAGAGTGATTGAGGAAGGAACACACACACACACACACACACACACACACACACACACACACACACACACACGGTGTGACGGAGGAGACCCAGAACTTATTACAGATTGGGTTCTTTTAAAGTAAAACTGATTAGCAGGGAGAGTGCATCAGTATTAACTATGAAGTTTTTACTCTTTGCTAAATTTTAAGTATATAAAAGTCAGTACATGATCAGGTGTGCTTGCTCATACCTGTAATCACAGCACTGCGGAGACAGGGGGATTGTCACCAATGTAAGGTCAGTCTCCTAGATCATCCATAGCTACGTCTCAAAAAGCAAAGCATAATACTTAGGTTTGTGTGCTCCAGAAGTGACTTTTTCTTGATGTTGTTACAAACGAGGAAAAACACTGTTCTGTACTCTAATTTTCTCCAACCCTCTTCCCTAACTAAACTTAGTCCCTCCTCCGCTTCCCCTACTCCCAAGCCTTTCTTTTGTTACTTTGATAAAATAAAACCAAGGGAAAACTCTGTCCCCATCTTGCCCTGACATTGTATTAAGCTGGATGTCACTCATTGTCTACCAAGAGTTCTTGCTGTTGCCCCTGACACCAACACAAGACTCCCTCAGTGTTTACAGCAGCCTCAGAAGACAGACTGGTCACTCACTATGACCCCAGATTCAGGCCATGATCATGTGGGAGAGATGCAAGGTGGAGCAGCTGGGGCTATAGCCCAGTGCCTGAGCGCTTGCCTGGCGTGGTTGAATCCCTAACAGCGGATAAAGAAGAGAAATGTGGACTGACAACTAAAACCATGCATTCGAGCAGGGAGGCTGGTGTCGGCCGCTGAAGTAGACACTCAAGAAGAGCCCCTGAAGACGGAGAAAGGAATGAACAGCATTTGTGGCCAGAGCACCAAAATAGTGGAAATTCACACAGTCAAGGGTTTATCTTATCTTGATGAAAACATCTAAGAAAGAAGCAAAAGTGTTTCCTGCAGGCCTCTGGGAACTTATCTTTGAGGATGCTTCCCTGCTTCCAGAGCCCCTCTGACCCAAGGCTCTTCTGGAAGTGGGTGTGTTTTAGATGACCCTCAGCTTTGTAGCTGTCCTGATTCCATCAGCAAAGTAGAAGATGGACCCACACAATACAGTAGGCAAGTGGCTTCTAAGTCTTCGGCATAGATGGATTGGAATGCACAGATGCCAGCTTGGAGCTGGCTGTTTGATTTAGGACCAGCTGCATCTGCTGCACCGATTTCTTTATTGTCATTGACACCCCAGTCCCCTGCAGTGAGTCTTACCGAAATCTCAGATAGGGTTCTAGGAGACAGCATAGTGGTCTGAGGAGCAGCCTGCAACAGTTGAAATTCTTCCCGACTCTGAAATGTTTTATTCTTCATAAATTTATCAAAATTAGTTCTTTCAGACTTTCTACAGATTGAGACCCAGCCTGCCATGAAAAAATAATGGAGCTGAGTTTTCCATATTTTTTTTTCCTCTGTGGAGTTTCTACACAGAGATTTCTGCTGAGTCTCTTTCTTCACCCAAGATGCCTAGAACCGTCGTGGCAGAGACCATGGGACACATACCTGGCTATGCAGATGACCCAGGAGATAGATGGAGCCAGCCTTTCTACCTCATGTTTGTGTTCACATGATTGTACAGCATGAGACAGTATGTCCTCACCGTGGCAAGAATCTGTCTTGGGCAGGTTTGTTTGTGTCCAGCCGTGGCACGCAGTGAAGAAAAGCTCCAATAGTGCCTCATCGTAGCAGAGCTGGCGAAGACACACGTGCCTCTGATCTGTCCAGTGACTGACTAAATTATTAGCTACATGAAGTCTCCTGAGGCCTTCCTTCATTTCTGCCCTGGGGCCCTTTGTGGTAATGATTTTCCAACAGACCTTTCTTTCCAGTCTACCATTGCTTCTGATAAGCAAAGAGCTTACAGTTCAAATCCTTGATTTCATCTTTTCAAGTTCAAGAACCTCCATGGAGCATTGCTCAAGTGCACCCTGCTGAATCCAGTTGGTGTTACCAATAAGGCCTACTCCAGGGGAGGCAGACATACTGCACTCTCTGTGGTCCTCTGGGCCACATATGAAGAGTGAGACCTGAATAGAACACAAGGTCCCAAGCCTTGGTGGGAACCTACATACTTCTGGCCATGTCTTGGGTTTGGGAATCCATGGCATCTTCCTTCAGGTTCTCTTGCCTTCATGACATGAATCCTTTGACCTCAGAGGTGCTTTAGCTGATTTGGGGTAGAATTAGAATCTCCACAGGAATATGGCAATGCAGGACTGACTTTGTGAGCCCAGCACTGAATCTGTTTGCCTTCCTGTGCAGGCTGAACTAGGCCTCAGTTTTTAGGGTAAACTGAAGCAGTTCTATTCTATGTTTTTATCCCTGAATTGAGAAATCTCATGCTAAGCAACCTCCAAGGTCTATCGGAGAACACTCTAGAATAATGTTGGTAGCCAAGATTGTACAGTGAAGACCAGAGCTCCTGAGCCGCAGGTCATAACAGGAGAGGCCTGGATGGTGGGCCAGTGGTTTGCCATCTGACCTGGGCTGCCCTTGTTTCTGATTTAGCAAAGCTAGTTAGGGCTCAGAAAAGCTTTGTGACCTGCCTAGGGTCACAGATCTGACCCTAATCATTAGCCTGTCTGAAGCCAAAGCCAAAACAGGGCTACCCAGAAGGGTTCCTGTCCCCGACTCGAGGTGCTGTGTGTGGGTTCCCTCCAGCTGGCCCTTCTCCTCTGAGTTTGAAGGAAATGGCAAAGATGAGCAGTGAGTACTAGCTCTCACTCCAGATCTCAACTGCCAGCTCCCAGACAGAAGGGCACGACACAGGAAGGTCTCTTTTCCCAGGGCCTCACTCCAGACCACAGCTGGCCTACATCCTCGATTCCTAGGACAGTCTCAAGGCTCACCTACCCAGCTCCTCATCTGCAGTTCTTTGTGAAGCCAAAGGCTCACATCAGAAGAAAAGAACCACTGTGGACAATGACACAGTGCTAAACATAGCTCTGTACATTTGAAAATGAACAATGTGTAAAAGCCTTGAAACATTTTTTCTTTGATGTGAATGGAGTCTTCGGCATTTCGAAATACAATACAATGAATTAATTGCTACTCATTAGGCAGCAAGTCAGGCCAGCGCTGAATGTGGCTTCCCTCCTCCACAGTAGCTGTGGCCTGACCAGAGTCGCCCCTTTTGTATTTGCTCCCGCCTTCTGCAATGATAAGCAAATTAGAGATCGGAGCTAGAAAACATTCAAGTGCCCCATCCTTTGCCCAGACCACCTTATGTTTTTGTGATGTTTATCTGCTCAAGGGTCACAGCTAATTATTACAGAGGTCACGTGAATCCACACTATGCTTGATTAGAAACATCTGCAAAAGTAATTCTTAGGGAAGTATTTTGTGTTGTGTTTCTGGTGGGGGGAAAAAAAAGGTTTTTCAAGCAAATTGCTGTTTTCCCTTCCTTGCGTTATAATTTTATGTTGCTGGGAAAAGTGTTTGCAGGAAAGCATTTAATAGCTCATGAGAGCTTTTTACTGTTGGTCTCTGTGACTTCATATGTTTTTTTCCTGCAGTATTGCTAATTTTTCCATATGAATAAATCAGATTGGAATCTTTAAATTCCAGATGATAGTTCACGAATAAGTTGGTGTGTTATATGCTTTATATATATACACTGTATATTCTGTATATTAGAACTTTACAGGTTATATATGCTGTGTCTAGCATGCTGTTCATTAACGGCTAGCAGCTGAGATACACTGCGTATAGGAGCATGCATTCTGTTTATTATCCTCAGTTTTTCTGTGGATAGTGTCTAGCGACAGTGAGATGGTTTTTGCAAACTGGATGCTGGCAAACCATTGAGAACGGGAAAGACTCATATAATACTTACAGTGTCTAGACTTGAAGGGTGTCCTCTTCAGCCATGTGCATTCACATTGCTGCCTTTCCATTATGTATATTACGTACAGGTATTTTCCTACCACCACGTCCATTTTGATCACAAAGGGGAGGCAGTCAGCAGAACAGAGCTCATCTTCATGAAATATGAAAGCCTGTTTCCTTACTAACAGTTTGGAAGGGAGTTTATGAGTGATTGTGCAGATGGGGCAGGGCCAGTGAGGCCCTTGATGGTGTACGGCATGAGTTGAATGGTGAGGAAGAGGGTAGATAATGAGACTCTTACCTCTAGCCCAGACTTTTCCAGCATCTTTGGCCCATGTTTTGCTACTCTCTAGCAGTTCAGCAGGCCATGGGCTCAAGAGGGACAGGGCGTATGAACTTGTCCCAGGTCTCTCCTCCTTGTTTTACTTCTCCTGTGCTCCTGTGTACATACACACATAGTATTTCCTGGAGTCTAAGATGGGCAGAGTATAACTCAATATTGACTTCCTACAGAGTTTCAAGATAAAACAGTACGTTCATCCTTTGTAAATCTCATCCGCATCTCGGGAAACATCGAGAGGTGCAAAATACATCTCAGAGTGAAATTAATTTGCTGTGTGAGCATAGCTCACATTTCTTACATGCACCAAGACTTACTGTGTCCATCAGCCCCTCTTCGGTCTGAGGGTGAGAGGAGCCAACAGATAAAAGGCCAGGATATTATCCCATAGTGACACAGACAAGCGATTTACCCAGGTTTGACACTTAGGGTGATAATTTTTCCAAAGGTAGATATGGGTCTCTGTGCTGCAAATGACAGCTGCAAGATCGTCTTGCTGGACCCCCATCTCAGGGTGAGAAGGTCTGCGCCAGGCTCTTGCCCTGATTTTCAGGTAGCCCCACCAGTGCTTATTCTCTGTCTCCAGGGTTGCTTTGGGTTATAGATCCCCTCCCCTAAACACACACACACACACACACACACACACACACACACACACACACACACACACACACCTTTTAATTTACCAATGTATCTTGTAGATGAAGGGCCACTGCTCTGAAATTTAATGAATAGAGTATTTCTGCTGACAAAGGTAGGAAGTCACAAGTGTAGACATTTTAGTCCATTTACAGAAAATTGCCTGTTCTCAGGCAGGTGGGTCAAGTGCAGGAGTCACTACTTGAGATAACATTTCCATCCCACACTTGGCTTTCTGTCTGCCAGGACAGGCAGCTAAGAGGTGCCCAGATTTGAACAAACTACTAGGTTGCTACTGATCATTAGGTCACTGGCCTTATAGATTATGATGTGCTGGTTATAATGGATTTCACCAGCCACCTTCATAGCTACAACTATGTGCATTTATAATGGACCCAGAAGGGTGTAAGGAATTACGGTGCAATTCTTCCTAAAGTGAAGGAAATGAAAGGTGTGGCATGACTTGTCCTAGGCAGGACAGGAAGCCAGGCACTTCACTCCCCGACAGCGTGCACTTCTGTCCAAGAAAGCTCTGGGTACTGTAGACATCACAGAAAACAGTGCCCTTTCTCCCTTGCATTTGAACTTTGTTTTTTATTTATGTACCTGCCAGAGTGGCCAGTAGTCATTAAACAGATGAATCAGGGGGCTGGAGAGATGGCTCAGTGGTTAAGAGCACTGACTGCTCTTCCACAGGACACGGGTTCAATTCCCAGCACCCATATGGCAGCTAACAGTTGTCTGTAACTCCAAGATCTGACACTCTCACATAGACATACATGCAGGCAAAACACCAATGCACATAAAATAAAGATAAATAAATTATTAAAAAAAAACCAGACAAATCAGATCTTGTTCTGAAGCTATAAGAGCTAAACAGCAAAGATAGTTTCTTTTCTCCCTTCAGGCTGACTAATTTCCTTGTTCCAAAAGAAGAGTGGGGCTGGTGAGATGGCTCAGCAGGTAAAGGCGCTTGCTGCCAAGCCTGATGGTCTGAGTTCAATTCCAGGGTCTCACACAGTGGAAGACGAGAACTGACTCCTGTAAACTGTCCTCCGTCCTTCACATGTAGGCACATCCATACTTAATAAATGTTAAAAGTTTAAGGAGACTATCAAGCCTTCATGGACATTTTGAAGAACGTTCGAACATACCTAGCAAAGAGAAATGTTTCAAGCTGGTCCTCATAGCCAGTAAGTCTTGGAGATTCAAGGAACTGGTTTCTCTCTGGACCTGAGCTTTGGTTTTACAAGTTGCCTTACTAAAATGTACCAATCATATTCCACACTGGGGCAGACAGAATCACTCCTCTCATCAGCATTTCATAAACACAGAACTCACAGGTCTCTGAGAGGCTGCAGGACTTTCTCACGGAGCAGAGCCAGGTCTTGGAGTGATTTTGTACCTGTTCTTCTGAATTCACACCAGCTGAACAGGCAATGAGTCAGGGCCTCTCTTTTTGATTCTGCGCCCCAAAGAAGTTGTGAAGCCTGGGAAGGTCACAGGGAAGACACCTGTGACCGTTCTCTCAGTCTCAGCAGATTGCCTAGTGAGCTTTTCTAACCTCACCAGGGGTTGACTGGCTTCAGAGCCAGAGTCTAATGTGATGGGCCCAAAGACAAACTAGCAAGTGTGTGTTGGTATCGTGCACTCTTCACTGTGAGTAGAGCCATACTTACTGCTCATAGGTTCCCTTCTGAGGGGGATGGCTGGGCAGTAAGTATGTATATGGAGCCTTAAATTTTACTTACATCAACTTCAGGTTAGACAGATGTCAGGTTAGAGGTTTGACTGGCTAGTTAATAAAACCTGCCTTGAAAGAGTGCAGTCCGGGGAAGAGATCTTAAGCATCATTCCTAGTCACCCTAGGCCATTCTAGCAGGGACCAGCAATCAAGCCAATGTCCCCAGGCCTTCACTGTGTCCTTGATGCAGAAGGTGCCATGGCATGGCAGATGTTCACAGTGTCTGAGTGCAGCCTGGAGAGCTGGCACAGGGCTCCCTGCTCTGGAGTACAGAGTACAGAAATGTAAAAATGCGTGCTAGCTCTTCCTGCTCCCCTTCCTTCCACTCACTTTCAAAAAACTTAGAATATTTTTACTCTTTGAGAATCTGTCTCTTGGTAAGAGCTTTTAGAAAAATTCTCATGGTGTTCCTGGTGTGCTGGGACAAAGTGCTGTCCACACTTTGGAGAATCAAATGCATCTTCGTTAGAAGCTTCTAGAATAGTTTCCTAGTCTGATTCTTTCTCAAGCTCCTCTTAACCTTCTCTTTGGCAGCTCAGCCTGTTTATTTCTCACCTTTGGTTAACTCTGTACACATGGGAGCTGCCTCCTGGCTGATACTTAGTGTCTTCTCAGCCACTGTCCTTCGTCATAAACTCTGAGCAGCAGCTTTGTAGAAGGCACCAGTTTGTGTTGGTGTCACTATTTTGTTCCTGCTTCAGTGGCCTCTGGGCTCTGATTATAGACCCTCACCCCTCAAGCCTTGCGAGCACCCATGGGGCCTGCCACACACAAGGCCTGACCATTGTTCCATCTGTAATGGGGACACCACATAGCCCCACAGTCAGGGAGTTGGGGGGTCAGTTCTGTCAGTGGTGGTTTTTGGATAGCTATCCGTGTGATACTCTCCTAAAGTATAGAAAATGACCACATTCACGTATGCATTTTTATAGCACTCGGATGTTGTGTTTATATACATGTGTATTTTTTAACTAAAGAAGAAAAGTAACCCTGCCTTTGTACGTGATCCTTTTAACAAACTGTTTATTATTGTATCCAGGTAACAAGCATGGTAAGTATATTCTCTAAACTGAGTATTCTGTATTTTAGCTGTGCTTGGCAGACTTTTATTTTGGCTAGCTTTATGTTACCAGTCTTGGCTTTTTAGAAAAAGATCCATTTAGGAAAGGAAAGACTGTAGCATCCCCTACACTCCGAGCTTTGGTAAAGGAACCACTGTAGCCTTAGCCCCATAGCATGTGCCCTGACAGCATGCTGCTTGGCTGCCCACCCCCTGCCCGTCTGCTGCTTCTGAGCTGCCCCTCCATAGATATCTGCCAGGGTTCCTGGGCCTTGAATGACCCCAGAAGGGCCTGGCACTGTGGCCCAGGGACAGCAGGCACCCAAATAGTGCTCCCTAAATTCTGTAGCTGGCCCTGCCCCTGCTGATAGCTGTTCTTCTTACCCTTCACTTGAAAGCAGGGTCACCCCTACCCCTAGTGTGGTAAGTCATTGAGAATTCTTCTGGAAATAGAAACAATGAATACATTGTTTGGCTCCCTGTCTATTGGAAAATGGATTAAGGGTTTAAAACCCAACCTTGCCACTAGGTATTGCTTGCTAGTAGCCCTAGTTCCATGAGCAAGAGTCACAGCCTCCTGGCTGTGGTGTTCTCTCTGTGCATGTGTGCTTCCCTGGCCCCTGTGTGGCTCTGTATTTTAGTCCTTGTGCTCGTGGCTGTACTTTTTAACCCACATGGTAGCCATGTGTTCCATATTAAGTCAGTGTGTCACTGTCATCTTCAAGGATCAGACTGCCAAGGACAAGGCCTTGCAGCACATGGCTGCCATGTCATCAGCCCAGATCGTCTCGGCTACTGCCATCCACAACAAGCTGGGGCTGCCTGGAATTCCACGCCCCACCTTCCCGGGGGCACCGGGGGTAAGTTAGGAACCAAATCCAGGAATGATGGTTTATTGGGTATGATTGTGTAGCTACTCAGGATGCTGATTTTTAGGAGGATCACAAATTTGAAAGCCTGTTAGGGCTACACAGTAAGTTCAAGGCCAGCCTGGTCAATTTGATGAGGCCCTATCTAAAACCAGAATTAAGAGGGACTTAGTGAGAATGTGGCTCAGTGGTAGAGCACTCACTCATCATGTATGAAGCCCTTAGGACAGACCACAATATCACAAAATAGATAGTGGATGGATGGATGGATGGATGGATAGATAATGAATAGAATAAAAGATAGATGATAGATGGTATATAGGTAGATGGTGGATATACAGATAGATGGTGGATGGATGGATAGATAGATGATAGATAGAGGATGGGTAGATGGATGGATGGATAGATATATAAGACAAGGAAGGTGAAAGATGAGGCTAGAAGGAAAAGAAGGATTGGTGGGAAGGAAGAAGGGAAAAGAAGAAAAAGGGGAAATAAGAGGAAGGAGAAAATTGGGAAAGAAATGAAATTAAATATTTTGTTTCTGGTGACCTATTTAGTGGTGGCCTGCCTCTTTTCCTCTTTTTCCTGGTTCTTGGTCTCCATCCCTGTATCCTCAGGGTCACTTTATAGCAACCACTGGGGCAGCTCCCGAAGGCCTAGAAGCTGTCTGTTACATCTTGTTTTACCCCAGGGCCATCTTCAGTGGTCTCAGTGTTATGCCAGTTTTGTAGATCCTGAAGCTGAGGTTACTCAGTAATGAGGCGCCAGTAGAGGTGACATGGTCATTCCGATAAGTAATACTGTCAGGATTCTGCCCTTCTCCCTCTTGATGGGGAATAGCAGGTACCAAAGGCCTTAGGTATGCTCATAGCAAAAAGGAGTGTCCTAGTTGCTTCTCCAAGCTCTGGCTTTGTATTTCAAAGTCCATGTGTTGCTGCATTGGACCTTGGGAGCTACATACTGCAGGGTATACAGGAAGCACTTGGAGTAGAGGAGGGCCAGCCTTTGCAGAATAAACTGACCTCTTGACCTTAGGAGAGTTTTCAGAACGTGGTGGCTAAAGGGAGCTGCTATTACCAGGTCAGGGATAGGCTGTGGTCTTGAACACGGCACCAGCCACACCTGTACTGAGGATGCCACAGCAGGCGGGTGGGAGCAGTCTGGTGTTCTTCAGTAAGGGCTTATCATGTGGCCATGTCCCAAACTGTACTTTAATGAGAACTTATAACCTGAAGCTTTTGCCTCTTGCTTTCCAGTTCTGGCCTGGAATGATACAGACAGGACAGCCGGGATCCTCACAAGAGTAAGTCTGTGAAAGGCCCGGACAGCAGGGGTTAGCCCACCCTGGGGGGATTTCTCCTGCACTAGGCTTTCTTAGGGGATAAGGGAGAGAAGACTGTCAAACGGAAGTCCCTGAATCTGCCTTTCCTTATGTCCCCATGTTCTCGGACATGAAAAGGAGCCACCTTTGAGAGTATAGATTCCTTTCTCCCACCTTCAGTATTAGCAGTGATACAGCCGGAAACTTGAATTAGGTCTCCCTTCCTTTGTGGCTTTGGCTGCAGCACCAGAGTCTCCCTCACCTGTGAAAGGTCAACAAAGGTGCTGTCTCTTTCCACTGTGGTTGTCCCTGTGATAGGAGTGCCTGATAGAAAATCCCAGAGACCCCTTGAATTCAGGGAGCAAGCTCAGCCCACAAGAGGTGGAAAGGAATTTTTCTTTGTATATATTGAGCCATGTGGTCTGGAGAAGGGAGATTCTGACTCCTGGCATCCTAAACCTTTCCTAGGCCATGACAGATGACCTAGGTCTGTGTGGGCATGAAAAGTGCTCTCCATGGGTGTCTGCTACACCATGGGGAAGTCAGGATGAACCCTCTCCAGCTCGTCACACCAAATCATTGTGGGTGTTTGGTCCTCTGCAGCCTGCTGGCCAGCCTCTCCCTTGGAGGGAGAAACTTCCTTTTTGTAGATATAATTCAGCATGGAATGGGCAACCCAGTGCAGGCAGGGAGCCAGGCAGTGTGATGGGGTCATGGGGGAGTCCTGCTGGAGGCCAAAGCCAGGCCTGGGTTGTAGCCACCACTGTACCCATAATTTTAACTCTTGCTAACTATTTGTCCCTAGTGTCAAGCCCTTTGTGCAGCAGGCCTACCCCATCCAGCCAACAGTCACAGCCCCCATTCCAGGTAAGTCTCCCTGCTTCTTCAATGGAGAGTGAAGGGCACCCTGGGTCTCAAGAGTGCAGTGATGCTGTTCTTAGCCACCAGCTGCCCCTCTTCTTTTCCCTCCTAAGGGTGGGCCCTATTTTGAAGCCAAGAAAAGTCTCAGGCATCTCCCATCAGATGCTGGGTCCCTTCACTCGAGAGTTCATCTCCTAGGGGCTCACTAGTTAAGAGCCCCAATTGCCATTGCAGAGGCCCTGGGTTCGTTTCTCAGCACCCACATCCTACCTTATAACCATTTGTTAATCCAGTTCCAGGGGCTACAATCCCCTTTTCTGACCTGTGGGCACCAGGTGTGCACATGGTGCACATACGTGTGTGCAGGCAAAACATTGAAGGTGATAAAAATTAGTAGATTAAAAATAAATCTGAAAGCAGCCATGTCTCCCAAGAGCTCTTCCTGCGGGGTTGTCGGGAAACAGGAAGCCTGGCCACTTTCACTTAAGACGCCGGGTCCCACTTAGGAGGGAAGTTGTTGTGGTTGCCGTCTTCAGCAGCTGCCAAGTCCTGTACTCTGAGTCAGGCACAGTTAACTTCAGCTTTCTTAGCTAGTGAATTTTGGTTCCTCGGTGGCTCCCTTCTGTAATGAAGGGCTGACATGGACGCTCATAGCAGAAGCTGTGAACCTGGCTGGCCCATCTGGCTCCCCTTCTCATGAAAACTCTCTCATCCAAATACACATAGTGTCACTCAGCTGAAATTCTTGAGGTACTGTATAATCTTTGACCTACCCTTTTAGTGTCCCAAGTAAAATTGCAGTCCCTTGTTACCCTCTGTTTCCATGGAGCACCCTGAAGGAATGTTCCTGGTCTTGAGATGGAAGATGAGCCAATAGCAGCAATGCTGTATGGGTCCTGGCTTCACAGGATGCCTTCACAAGCGTTTCCTTAGATGCTTCTGCCGTTCTCGGCTTGCTCTCCAGCCCGCCCTCTTTACCCAGGATTACCTGCCTATATTAGTTGCTTTGACAAAATACCAATACAAGCAATTGAAGAGAGGAAAGTTTTGTTGGGTTTCTCAATTTGAGGGTAGAGTCCATCTTGGCAGTGAGGTCATGGTGGCCGGAGTGTGAGGTTGCCAGCTCGTCACATTCTCTCCACAGGCAGGAAGCAGAGAGAGATGAATGGTGATGCTCAGCTCTCTGTTTCTTTTATATGTTGTCCAGGGCCCTAGCTGTGAGATGGCATTATCAGGATGACTCTTTGCTTTTCCTAAGTTAAACCTCATAGATGTTTTACCATAGTGATTGTCAGTTGAAAGAAGCTGACAATGGACATTAACTATCAACCAGCAGTGTCCTCCTGCCACAGTCCCTTAACCTTAGTTGGAGCTGTCTTCACGATGAGCCTCGTGTAATCTGTTCAGCTGTCACACTGCCTGAGTGCCCTTAGTGGAGGGAGTTGTCCTTTCCCTCCAGGTCCTCTGTGTTCGGAATTCCACCCCGTTGAGGTCTAGGAGGAGGTGCATGTGGACTTGTGTAAAGGTGACAATTGTTATTTCAGGGTTTGAGCCTGCATCAGCCCCAGCTCCCTCAGTCCCTGCCTGGCAGGGCCGTTCCATTGGCACAACCAAGCTTCGCCTGGTGGAATTTTCAGCTTTCCTTGAACAGCAGAGAGACCCAGACTCGGTGAGTATGCCCAGAGGGGTGTGGCTAGGGGCAAGTGTTCCATGGCTGCTCATTTCTCCACTCTGTGGTCTGTCCCTTACTGGCCCCCTTTCCCTTACACCTCCGTGAAATGTCCTGTGTCAAAACATGACATGGAACAGCCGGGGAGCCCTTCTTCACCCGGGGAGAAGGGCGCTGTTGGCAGTAGCTCCAGCTTCAAAGGTGGGTGTTTATTGGACCACACTGGTGCTGCTTGGACCACAAGTTCCAGGGAGTACCTTGGCTGGAGGCAGGCCCTCACCAGGCTTATGTAACGTTTATTGAGCATTCTTATGTGGCTGATATGATGTAAAGTATTTGGACACTATTAGATAAATGATGACAGTGGACTAGTAACTTCTTCAATCATATAGTTAATATTTCTGGGTTAAAGGTTCCTTCTAAAACACTAAAGTCTAAACAGTCAGCCATCATATTATCCAGCATCTCTAAGTCTGTGGGTCCCTCATCCCCCCTCCCCCCCAAAAAAAAACGAAAGCATCATCTTCAGAAGTAATGTTGGTGCTCTGTAGACTGCAATGCCTTATCATGCTGTAAACACCAGAAACGCAGGCATCTGGACTTTGTTTGTCATTTTCTCCTTCTCCTTCCCCACCCACTCCATCTTGTACACATCATCCCATGCATATGCGAGCCTCCCTTCTTGCCCACCCCAGAAGCCAGTACCCTTTGTTCACGCCCACTCCTTGGCTGTGAGTGTGAGGGTTGCATCTGTGTGTGGGTGAGCCCCAGGCAGCAACTGAAGCAATCATGAGTTAGTGTTGGGATCCTCACCAACTCCTTGCCCTACTGTCTCCCAGCTCTGACCTCTTTGGGAACCACGCTGGACATGTGGTTCCAGGAGTCACTGTGGGTCTTGCTGTCATCTGTTATCAAGAGAAGGAGTCATAGGCAGGGCTTGGTGGCACTCACAGAGGCAGAAAGATCCCAGTGAGTTTGAGGCCAGCCTGATCAACATAGTTCTAGGACAGCCAGGGCTCCATAGTAAGACCCTGTCTGGGACACAGAGGGAGGGAGGCAGGCGGGCAGGCAGACAGACAATAGACAGACAAACAGAGGTGAGCACACACAGTCATAAGTGAACAGTATGCTGACCTTCAGATGTGACTGTCCGAGCTTCTGCTTGGCTGAGTGCAGAGATAGGTACCCAAGGCAGAGACGCTGCCCCAGAGGTTATCAAAGCACACCAAGAGTTCACATGGGGCCTGCCTATATACCTGCCACCCTGAGGGATGGCAGAGAATGGGGCTATGTAGCAGGAATCTTAAAAGTTCTTATTAATAAATCAACCTGGGGCCAGTTATTGGGGTGAAATGCTGGAAGGTCAGAGAGAGAGAACAAGCCACAGCTAACCTCACCTGGTCAACTTCTCAGCTGGTCTTGTTTCCTCAGACTGGAAGCCTCTGTGTCCTCATATCCGAATGGCTCTCAGCTGAGCTGTGCTGCTAGAAGCCTGAAAACTTAAACAGCCGAATGCTTCTAGTTTCTGGTCCTCACGCCTTATATACCTTTCTGCTTTCTACCACCACTCCCTGGGATTAAAGGCTCGCTTTCTGGGATTAAAGGCGTGTGACACCATGCCTGGCCGTTTCCATTGTGGCCTTGAACTCACAGAGATCCAGGCAGATCTCTGCCTCTGGAATGTTAGGATTAAAGGTGTGAGTGCCACCATTTTCTAGCCTTTGTATCTAGTGGCTGTTCTGTCTCTGACCCCAGATAAGTTTATTAGGGTGCACAATATTTTGGGGAACACAATATCACCACAGGGCTGCTCCAGAGTTAGGGGGCAGTGAAGTAAAGCGGTAACAAACTGGGGTGCTGCCGCAGGGTCTGCTCTTCTCCGGTGCCTGGAGCCTGTCTGGGAAGCGTTGCCTGCTGTAGGGCTAGTCCACACAGGTGGGGGCACTGTGAGACAGCAGCAGAAGAAGTCTTTGCTTCTGCCTGGAGGCCGGCCTCACCTTCTCCTTCCTGCATCCCGCTTGTTCCCCTGTGCCTCGCCATTGACTGTCCCCATAGGCCCCTTTAGGTAGGTTCTGTTTTCTCACTTTGCAGAGGAGGAGACTGAGGCCAGGTGACTTGAGCTATACAGTTAGCAAACAGAGGAGCAGACTACATCCTCCTAAAGTGTTCTCTCCTCACTGCTGTAAATCACACCGTTGATGAAGGACCCTGACCGCCTGCATGGTCCGTCCTGAGTAGGTCTCTCCCTCTGTACCCTATTGCTGATGTTTGAAATACTCCTAATTAAACACACATCAGATTTCTTGACCATGGTCCCTCCATGTGGGCAGAACATCCTGAAAGCTGCAGATGCTCAGTTCCCCTATAACCTACACACACCGTCTCCTGTACTTTAAATTATGGACACGCACGCACACACACACACACACACACACACACACACACACACCCGCTTGCGCACGTGCTCTCTCTCGCGCTCTCTCTGTCTGTCTGTCTCTCTTTTTCTTTTTTTCGTGTGTGGTTTTTCAAGACAAGGTTTCTTGTTGTTGTGAATTTCTTATTTTAAATAGTTTCATACTGCACTGTTTGGGGAGTGTAGATAACACTATCCCATAGACTAACGTTCAAACTAAATAGAAAGGAAGTACAGTATGCTAAGGGCCAACTACATAGAGTGTGTCAGAGGCTGAAAGTTGCTAGTTCTTTGTGTACTGCTCCTGCAAAGAACTCACCCACCTGCAACTCCAGCTTCCAGAGATCTGATTCCCTTTCCTGGTCTCCAAGGGCATGTGCATTCAAAGACACATGCATACAGAAATGTAATGAAAACTAAAATCTTTTTAAAAGTAAGGTTACTTGATCTTTAGTTTAAAAATGCCTAGTTTTAGCTGGGCAGAGGTGGTGCACACCTTTAATCTCAGCACTCGGGAGGCAGAGTCAGGTGGGTCTCTGAGTTTGAGGCCAGCCGGGTCTACAGAGTGAGTTCCAGGACAGCCAGACCTGTTACACAGAAACCCTGTCTTAAAAAACAAAACAAAGCAAAATTGTCTAGTTTCAAGGTTAGAGATGTAGCTCAGTGGGAGAGGGCTTATTTAGTATGAATGTGCAAGACTCTGGGTCCTACCCACAGCATTTCAACAAGAAGAAAGTAAGTATAATTTCAGACAATGAAAATACTTTTTTTTTCTTTTTTTTTTTTTAAAGATTTATTTATTTATTTATTATGTATACAGTATTCTGCCTACACACCAGAAGAGGGCACCAGATCAAATTACAGATGGTTGTGAGCCACCATGTGGTTGCTGGGAATTGAACTCAGGATCTCGGGATGAACAACAGCCAGTGCATCTCTCCAGCCCCCCAAAATACTTTTTCTATACACACATGTGTACACGTGCATGCACGCCTGTGCACATACATACACACATCTATGCACTACACGTGCACAAAAAAAGGAAGAAAGTGCTTTCTAATATATCTTGATGTTTCTGACTTGGGGTATGACATTTATATCAAATTCACCAACTAAAATCATATCACTTTTATATATTAATTTTGTATTACCTAGTCTGTCTCATATATTATTTCTTAGAACACCCATTTTGTAGTTAAATGTATACATATGAATATATGGGGGCTGGCTCAGTTGGTAGAGTGCTTGCATAGCATGCATGGAGCCCTGGGTTTGATTTCCAGCACCACATAACCTGAGCGTGGCTGTCTATGTCTATAATCCCAGCATTTGGGAGGTAGACACAGGAAGATCAGGAGTTCACAGTCATCCTTGGATCGATAATGAATTGCAAGCCAGTCTGGACTATATGTTTAGCAGGCTAAAAATTATGCATCTTCAATTTTGGTGGAAACACAAGGGCCCAAAGTGTGGTTTCTGGAAGAGAAAAGTGGTAATTGACTCCTTGAAGTGAAAGGGAATTAACCAAGTTATTTAAAGTATCTAACAGTGTCTGAAGTGCCAGCTTTTGCAATGACCTCACCTACCATTCACTAGGCAAACACCCTGTGCTGTCCCCTGACAGGCCCAAGTGCTGCTTCAAAATCAAGATTAGGCTGAAAAATTCAAAACATGTGGATGATTTCTTTGGCTCTTGAGACTTCCGAGACATTAATTTCATTGTATTTTTGTTCTGTGATAGAAAAGTTCTGGTCATTTAAAATACTCAGCTGGTATGTTTAAAGACATTTGGAAATAGTTAAAATTTAACATGAAAACATTAATCACATTAATTTGATAAGGAAATCAGCAAAGTGGCCAGTAGTTCTCGGATCTTAACCAAATTAAATGTCGCAGTTGGAGTGTCTAGATCTTCGTTCCGTATCTACTTTCAGGTGTATGTGTTCTGTATCTTTGCTGCCGTGTAGGCTTGTTTAAATCATGAGGTGGTGAGATATTCTCAATAGGGGCTGGGGAGATGACTCGAGCTTGAGACCACCTTCTGCTCTTGCAGAAGATGAGTTGGGTTTACAGCGCCCACATCAGGCAGCTCCCCAGGGGCCTGCAGGCATCCGCGCTCATGTATATATTCCTACACACAGACACACATGCATACACGTAATTGAAAGGAAATAAATCTTAAAGAATATTTTTAGTAGGAGAACTTACAGGTAAAAAAGAGATGAAGCAGCCAGACGGGGTGCCGGGGGGCTCGTGTATTTACTCTGTAGCTCGATGCTAACGTAGGTCACTCTACCTCTTCCTGAGTAAGAGGCTTGAAGGGGATTGCTGTCGCATAGGCAGCTTTGAACCCTGGTCTTCTGTATCATGATTGCTTAGCTGCCTAACAGCAAAGCCCAAGAGCCTAGAACCTAGCCTGTCTCCCTGGTACAGGGCTGTCCACTCCATACCAGCCTTTCCTGAAACTCCACTGGCTCACCGTGCGATGCTGCTGTCATCACCAAGGACTTCTCAGGTTTACCACTGTCGTGCGGACAGTGTTAGTTCCAGTAGCAGTTATGGCCAGTACCTCTTAAACCTTTCCTATGTGCCAACACTATATGTTAGCTGATTTAATCCTTAGGAAGTAGTGTGCCTAATGTTAGACTGCCAACTGATACTCAAAATGGGACTCATATCCAGGTCAGCTGACTCTGAGTCCTGAGATTGTGACCAAAAGGCTGTCTGGTTCATTTATGTCTGAGGAATAGCCTGTGTTCATGGCCCAAGGCAGTGAGGGGCTAATGGAAGAATAGTAGATGGCAGCACGCCCCCTGCTGGCGCCGTGTCCTGTGTGCAGCAGATGGCAGCACTTCCCCAAGTTGGTGGTTGTTTATGTTGGTAGAAAACCAGCAAGGCAGTCCCTCTGTTACCTTTGGCTCCACTAGAAGCGAAGAGAAAAACAGCAGAGGGTGAAGAAAAGAAGGAAGAACCTAAATAACAAAGACTGTTTTAGAAGTGGTTGGGAATGCTTGAAAATACCCTTTCTATGTGGTTTCGGTGTTGTGCAGTAAGGGACCCAAAGTATGAAGTGCAAGCTCCCCCGTGGATGTGGGCAGTTTAAAGGGCCAGTCCTGGAATTGGGGTGCAGTAAGGGACCCAAAGTATGAAGTGCAAGCTCCCCCGTGGATGTGGGCAGTTTAAAGGGCCGGTCCTGGAATTGGGGCCCAGTGTCTGGAGGGGGATGTAGGCAGCTGTTTCCTTGTACACACAAACTCTCATAGCAGGAAACGGTGAGTAGTGTCCTGTGTGTGCCTGATGAAGCCTGCATGGTTCCTCAGCCCCCACCCCCACCCACTCCTGGGACAAGGAAGGTTCCTTCAGTGGTGCATCGCCCCTCTACTTACTCACCTGCAGCACGGCTTCTCCTTGTCACTCCTTCCAGGTGCCAGGTTCCATGTCCACTGTGGTCTGAGTGCCAGCACAAGCAGGAGCTAAGAGCAGGAAAGGAGAGTGCAGGGCTGCTTAGGTGAGAGCTGTATTAGGGAAGGGGCCATTGGGAGAGGCTGACACACGGTCCGGCTCTGGTGTGGTACTGGAGCACGCCCGACCAGGAGAGGCCCTCCTGAGCTTGCCCTTGGGTGTGCCTGGGCGTCACTAGCACTTACCAGCAGCACCATCAGCACTGTGCGAGGCATTTTGCCTCCGAAGTATGAGCTCCAGGAGCAAGGGGGAGTGGAGAGCTGGGTCAGCATCTGGGGTCTCCTTTTACAGCTCAGCATTCTGTGAAGGCAGAGAAATAAAGCATGTCCTCACCCGAACTCTTCTGCCTCACTTTCGTGACATCTGTATCTCATACAAAGATAAGATTCCTTGACTTCTTAGCCTGTGAGCCTCAGTTTCCACGTTTGGGTGTGAGCATAGTTGGGTCTCTGGGTAGCTATGTTAATTACACATTGCCAAATGGTTTTTGAACTGATCTTAAAGTACTACAATGGGAAATTGGGCCAGATGGTGGGTAGTGAGGGCAAAGCCTTGGGGAGTAGCCAGCTGCGGGAGGCAGAGGGTACCTGGGATGGCTGAGCATGCCGATGGAATGCAGAAGAGCCATGGAACAGGAGGAAGCTCTTAATGCAGTTTCTTGTCATCCTTAAGTTAAAAAGATCCTGGCATTGGTGCTGGGACCCCACCTCAGATGTTATATAGCATTGGAAACAGTTCACAGATAGATGGAAGGGTTGGCTATTTGAATCAAAAGCCAGTGGCTTGAAGCATTTTAGGGAAAGTCCAAGCAATAAATCACTAAATCTAGGGAGGTCTCTGGCTGAACAAGTGCCTCCCCCTCCATACTGTCTTTCAGTGAGAGGATGACAATGACCTCAAAATGGGGGAGAGAGAGGATCAAGATGGACAGTTAGTTCACAGACGGGTGTGTGGGGGATGAGGGCAAAGTCCAGACATTTGTGTTCTGCTAGGTGGAAATTGCTGAAGGGTGGCCTAGGCTAGGGATCCAGCAATGCCTGGCTTCTGCTCCTTATCTCTCAGTGGCTGGAAGCGTCTCATCTGGAGCGTGGGAGCCTGGGCTGTGGTGTGAGTGAGTCAGCAATCCTCCTTGCCTAAGGGAGCCCATCCTGCAGGAGACCATGGGCCTCTGACCCAGCTCTCATTGATGGCCCACTGATGTCCCCTCAGATAACCTGATTCCTTCCAGTAAAGTGGTTGGGCCAACGTAGGCCCAAAGATGATTTAATTTTCTTATCTTTATAGCGTCTTTCAAAGGCTTAAATTCCCAGCTCCAGTAAAATTCCTTTGTCAGACCACAGTTCTGACGTTGGTTGGTTCGGGGAAATGTCATCAGAACAAGTCAAAAGAAATTAGCATCTGGGAGCCTTTGTGTGAGAGGGGGGCAGAGGGTTGAGGATGGGCGTGGGTTGGAGATGGAGAGTTTAGAGTGGATTTCCAAGCACCCTTGCCTCTGCCCTGGGTGGCTGCAGCAGGGTAGTGTGTCAGTTGTGAAGCTTACAGGCTGGGTAGGGGCTGCTAAGCCAGTTACTGTCTCACGAGGCATGTAGCTGATCAGGCAGATTGTGAAGCAGCTCTCTTTCACTTGACCGTCACATCGACCCCTAGAGGTGACCCAACCAGCTGTCATCCTTGTGTTCAGATGACACCGCCCAGAAAGGCTGAGAAGCCAACATGCCTCAGGTCACACAGCTCTCCAGTAGTAGATTCCTACCTGGGTGTCCTTGACATCCTCAAAATACATGGTCCCAAAGTACATTTGACCTGGGGCTTGGAGGGGTGCTGCAGCTTGGTTTGATGGTGGCCTGGGCCCAGGTGGGTGTCTCCTGGGTTTTCCTCTGTGGTCCTACAGGAGGACCCGAGAGATGAGGTGGCATCCAAGGCTCTGCATGATGCCCAGGCGTGGTGCAGTCCCTCACCCGGCAATGCCAAGTTGTCCCACACCCGGCACATGGCTTCTTCCCATGACTGCAGCCTGTCGCTGGGTGGTTTATATTCTCTGAGCTGGTCTGGGAACTCACCCTCTTTCTTCACTAGCCTTTGGGGAAGAGGCAATTGAAAGCATCTGGAAATGCAGGTTTTATAGACATTTCACAGAGGCCCAGCCAGGCTCCGTCTGCTTTCTTTGGCGGGCGGGCGTCCCTCCCACTTGCCTTCCCTGTGGCCGCCCTGCACTCAGCCGTTGTATCTTTTCAGTTGCACTGGGTGGAACTAGGAAGTGAGGAGGAGGCATCCGGTATAACATCCTGGAAGTAAAGGGATGTAGCACTCCGCAGTACTTAATCTCAGGAGGAAACGCCTGGTTCAGGTTCACCTCCTCCCTGGCAGCTGCATAGAGGCCCATGTAATCCCCAGCCTCTGCGGCCTGAGTCTGCAAGTCACTTTCTTGTCTTGACTCCACACCCATCCCCTGTTCCTGCCATTAAAGGCTGCCCAGGTCACCCTGAGGGTGCCCAGATGGACAGTCCAAGCTAGAGTGTGACAGGAAGCAAATGCAGGTGATTTGTCCTCATTCTGATTCAGCCTAGACATTAGTATCCTTCGACATGAGTTATTTGTCTCAGTTTCTTTAAATTCCTAAGTGGATTATAATTTTTCCCTTGGTATCGTTTGACAGCAGTCATTTTTCAAGGTTTACTAAGTTCTTCAAATACTTGGAATTTTTGGGAGAAGTTTAGGAGAAGATCGCCATCTTCAGGTTGCATGGTGCAGTGCAGCTCTCAGGCCTATCCCTGGGCACAGAGGTTTATTTGTAGAACTTTCCCCTCCCCTCCCCTCCCCTCCCTCTCTCCCTCCCCTCCCCAAAAATGAAATGGCCACATCAGAAATCTCTAAATAAGGTAGAATATTATCAGTCCCATTGGGAAAAGGAAAAAGGTTGGGGTGGAAGAGAAAACGGTGAAGCCCCAATAATCATCAGAGACTCTGTTCCTCTTTGTCATGGATCAGGTACATCCGCAGCCACTCCATCTCATTTTAGAGGACAGACCTTTAGTACTTCCTCAAAGGGAGCCTCTGGTGCTGGAGTCTTCTAGCCTGAGGGAAATTCAGGTCACAACTCTCACCTCACTCCAGGAGTGATGGTAGCTGTGACAGTGGGACTCACCCCAATGGTTCTGGAACTTGCCACCCTCTGGCTCTGTTTTAAATCACTTTCCATGTTGTTGCTCCCTGAGGGAACACACCACTTCAGATGGTCTCAGCCCAAGCAGAGAAATGTCACAGTTATGGAGTAAATGGTGTTTGTGACAGATTCTCTGTGCTCACTTGATAATGTAGTTTCCATGCATTCTCTCACTTAATCCTCTGGTGGTCATGGAGGGCAGGAACTGCCTTCGAATGGAGGCGACTGGGGTAGAGGGGCTGAAAGCCACAGCTCAGAAGGTTCTAGGAAGAGGATGGAATTTCAGCTCCAGGGTCCGGGTCTCCTCATCCCTCTGTGCTTTCCATGAGCAGCAAAGAGCAAATGGGGCTAGAGACCTGGAAGACAGAAACCTTGCTTCAGCGAGGAGGAAGGTCCTTGGTACCGCTTCCACGTCTTGTTCTGTGACCCCTAAGGATTTCTCATTCGGGCTCTTAGTGACAGCAGTGGAGACAGACTGAGATCACGGTGGTAGAAAGAGGAGCTGACCAGTTCCTCAAGTCTCAAGTGGACTTGCCTTGTCTGGGGGTCCCACGTGCACACAGTCACCCTGACTCCTGGGCAGCTGTCTTGGGCCGTAGAGGCGCTTTACAGTCTGACCCATGGGTCTTCCAACCCCAGGGAGCCTGTAGTCAATAGCGAATAAACATCCTAAAAGTCATACTTTTGCTTCCTTTTACATTTTTTTTCCTTCCTCACCCACCTCCCAGGCCCCATGGTAGTTTTTCATGGACTGTTTTTAAGCCAAGGCTAATTGAACCACATGGTCTATAAGGAAAACAGTCAAATGCCACCGGCTGTCTCCTCACCTCCTGGTCCCTCTATTAGTGATAGCTCTGCACAGCTCTTACAGCCACTTCTTCGTATTCTTTTAGATGTAATTTATTATCACGTGTGTGTGTGTGTGTGTGTGTGTGTGTGTCCATGCACGTGCACACACGAGTGTACATTCCACTGGTGGTGGAGCTCAGGTCTTCACACTTTTGAAGGGCCCTTTTTCATGATTTTTAGAAAATACTCATTAACTTCTTACTATGGGAGAGTAGGATTCAGCTCTCTATATTTAGCATATGCTAAGTATAAAACACCTGTTTCCATTCTGCTTTTAACGCCTTAGTGTAGGCTGTCAGAATTTCTGGTTTAATTCTTCCTTCACTTACATTACAAATCAGTTTTATTTTTCATATAGCAGTGTGATCTGTTTGCTCTATCTTCTTAGAGACTTGTCCCCAAGAGTATGTAATTGCCTCTGTTCATCATCTGTCTGGTTTTTTATATCTACACAGCGTATCTTTCTGGGGGTTCCAGGTGCACACAGGCACCCCATTTCTAGTACAACTCTAGAACTTTCTCTGGCAGTTCCAATAGAGAAATCTCCCATTTTCCTTGCTACCACCTCTCCAGGACCCCACAGCCCACATCCTACTGGACCCAGTTATTGGCCAGGCCCTCACCTTTCCAAGAACTGCAAATGCTGAGCCATCTCTTCAGTCCCTGTAGTCATTTTATGAAAAGAACCAGTTTAACTGTGATGTGCAGGAGAGGTGGCGGTGACAGTCTTTCATGTCCTCATGTTCTCAGTATCAGGCTAAGGGTGCTCGCTTAGGTGGGGAACGTGGTTCTGACCACAGAACCATGATCTGGTAAGCTGCCTCCACACAGTCTCTGCGCAGTCTTCAAAGAAGAGCACCTTGCACTGTTTGATTATGGGTTTAGTGTTCCTAGCTCAATGCCTGGTGGACGGTAGGGGGTAGGTGTGTTGGTCATTCCACTAAAATCTACGGAGAAAATACAGAGTGGGTGCCTTTTCTGTTGTTGCCCTTGATATTTGGGTGGCTACTTATAGTTATAAAGTGCCTCGGAAACTTATTTTGTTAATGTTTTCTTATAATTTTTTAAGTTTATGGTTTCTGTGTGGCATGTGCCACGCACGGCCTGGGTGTAGTGGTCAGAGGACAGCTTTGTAGAGTTCTCACCTTTCACCTTCGCACTCCTCCTCCTCCTCTCCTTCCAGTGCCTTAGCTCAGGCATACAGGAGAGTGTCTCCACCTGCTCAGCTCCCCCGGTCCCATCTTTTGATGTTTACACGGTACTGTTTTCAACTCCACAGGCTGGGTTTTGAAGAGTTGTAGTCCTGGGTCTTGTCACAGTCATTTCTTGGCAGCTGCCTTCCTTTGGAAAGTGTTCTCCTGCTCTGTTTGGTTGGTTGTGGGTGTTTTTGTTTTTGATGTATGTACCACCTTTTGGGGGAAAACACCATGCCTTGGGTTTCTTGGGGAAGGAGGCAGCTAGTAGGGAAGTATCCATCCCTACCCCATTCCCGTAGGAAGGAATTACAGCCTCACCCAGTCTCTTTGGTGTTTTGATTTCGTTTATACTTAGGCACAAGCACATCAGATTGGTTTGTTCGTTTTGCCCTTTGGGTTTGCAGCCAGAAGCACTCCTGAGCTGCCCAGGTTGAGTTGAAGGGGAAGCGAGGTCTGTTTGTTTCATGCTGTGGTCTCCAGGACACCTCCTTTAGTCCTTTGTATTCTTAGAAACGGAGTCACTCCTTGGCAGCAGTAAATCCTGCAGACACCGCTGGCCAGGGTTTGGTTTCAAGTCCCCAGCCTTGGAGAGACAGCGCCAGCTTCTCTGTCCCTTTCAGCCCTTTGGGCACAGAGGTCACATCCTCCAAATAGAAACCTTTGAAGACTCGGTCTACTGCACTTGTGACTTGATCTAGAATTCTAATTTAATTTCATGGACTTGGGAAATGCTGTTCAGCTTTTCTCCTCGATTCAGCTTTCAGGAACAGTTGAGTGCACATCTGGAGGGCATAGATGGTTCCTCAGGGAGATAATAGTGATGTCTGTGAGACCCAAAGCCTGGCTCTCACATGCCCAAGCTTTAGTCTTGACTCCAGGCCTATTCCCGAATGTGTGACTTCAAACAACAGTGTGTAACTCTGAGCTCCTCTTTCCTCCTCTGTAAGGAGAATGTAAAGTCCACTACAGCAAGGATAACCTGAAGTCATACATATGAAAAGCTCTGGGACACAAGACCTGGTGTCCCTTCCTTCCTCACAGGCAGGAGGTTCAGTTCCCCCGAGCAGCTGGCTCTGAGGGTTGGGCTCCATCATTTAAACCTGCTACACAACCTTTTTTTGCTTGCTCCTAGCTTTTCAGTGATGGATATTTTTTTTTCCTACGCCAGGATGGAGTGAATATTCATAACCCAGACCATTAATTGTCTTAGCGGCTAGTTTATTGACTGCTCTGTGTCTGGCAGGCTTTATGCCAAGTACCATCTGCCCATCATAGTTCCCTCTCATCCTGGAACTCTTCTGCCATACAGGCGCTGTGCTGCCAGAGTGCACAGCAAGTTCAGAGGGTTCCTTCTCTGTGCTCAGTCAGTACCACAGTTTTCAACTTGTATGAACCCGTCTTGGGGAGATGAAAACAAACATCTCCTGACCCCAGGCTAGGCATCAATGACAAAACAAAGTAAGGATTCCATTCAAGTCCACCTTGAGAACCATTGAGTCCACTGGGTTCCCTTAGAGACCATGAGTGAAGGGTTGCTTACAGTGGTGTGGTTGACCCCCTCTTAAAAAAACAAAACAAAAAACCGCACTATCAAAAAAGCTTCCCTCAGTATCAATGGCAGCTGCCCCGTAGCTGCATAATTGAGGTTCCCTTTCATTTAACCATCCACATTCTGTCTACTTTGGGGTTCCTGAGACCTCAAGGCAATGGTCATCTCAGACAAAATTATATACAGCTGGGAAAGAGTAGGAAAGAGTGACTAGATCTCAAGTAAGGTTTCCTGACCCTCCCACTCCCTCCTCCCATGAGGAACCCTCAACAAGCTGGATCTGGAATGTATTCATTCCAGCAATGTGGGCAATCCCAGCTGTTCTCATGAAGATGGTAATGGCTCTTAGGCTCAGAGGACAGACTTCCACAGCCTGGCTATCCCTTCTTGGTCCCTATGAATATGATAAAGTTCTCCCTTCTGTTCACCTTCCTGACCTCTTGGCAAGGAGTGGTCTGAGCTCTAACATTTGTGTGGGCCCATTTCAATGTCAAGAGCAAAAGGACTTTAAGCTTCAGAGCCTGTTAACTTTGTTCCCACTTTGTGCTAGCCTATGGGCCACGGGTGAGTCAGAAGAGCTGGGAGCTCAGGCAGGACATCTGCCTTCGATCCACTGCATCCCCAGGGCCCTGCTGCACTCCATTCTGTTCCATGACTCACTGCCTGCAGGAGGCAGCAGAACTGGGACCACTCAGACTTCAAGCTGGAGACTACTTGTTTCTTCACTGTGCCTCACATCTTTCTGTGGCCTTTGTTTTTCTTGTCATTGAGAAGATGGCCTTGGGACTAGAGAGATGGCTCAGTGGGTAAGCGCCCCTGCTACTTCTGCAAAGGATGAGTTTGGTTCCCAGCATCTACATGGCAGCATATAAACATCTGTAGTAACTTCAGCTCTGTGGGATCTGTACCCTCTTCTGGCCTTTGTGGACCATAGGCATGCAGGTGCTGCATATACATACACACAAGCAATACTCATGAAAATAAATAAAAATGAGAAGATAGTGTGATAGCTTTTGCATAGATATACCCTGACTTTTCAGGCCTTTGAGCATAGGCTCACTCTCCTCTTCCACAGAGGCCTGCAGGCTCTCAGTCTGAGCTCAAAGCTGCCAGGCATCTGGTCACTATGCTGAGTGTATGTAGGAGTTCTACTGGGTCCTGTTTTCATCTCACCTGGAATCTACTAGTCTTGGAAGCCTTGGTAAAATTAGTACTCAGATGTTGCCAAGAGAGGATTTGGCCATCCTAAAGAAGATATCCACCTAGTCATATTCTGATGTATGGGATACTGGCATCAGATGAGATGTCCATCCTTCTGCTTCTCAATGTCATGGCTAGAGGTCTTCAGTTGGATAACAATCAGAATAGCAGCTGGCATTCCTTTGGGGTTTATTTTCTAGAGTTTATAGCTAGTCAGGCAAGTTGATAAAACTGAATTATACATAACCCCAAACCATTTCTTTGTGGAAGTATTTTTAATATACAAGTATTCACCGAATCTCAGGAGTGCCATTTAAAATGACAGCAGCTAGCATATGAGTGCTTGCTTTTCATTGGCTCAGGATCTATGACCAACTTCCAAGTGTGGTGTCATTTAAACCTCTGAAAACACTGTGAGATTCATTCCATCACCCTTTGGACACTAAGGAGGCAAGGCCACTGCCACAGATGACATACACTGGGTATAGGGTTTTGTCCTTGAACTGGCTGAATCTGGACTCCACTTTTTTTTTTTTTAAACCAATGGTCAAATATGGTATGATATTTTGTTTGTGTTCTGACAAATAAAGCTTGCCTGGAGATCAGAGGGTGGAGCTAGCCACTAGTTAACCATAGAGGTCAGGCAGTGGTGGCCCACACCTTTAATCCCAGCACTTGGGAGGAACAAGCAGGAAGGTCAGGAGTTCAAGGCCACCCTGGGCTACAGGAGATTGACCCAGTCTAAAAGAGAAACAGAGCTGAGTGCACACCTTTAATCCCAGCACTAGGGAGGTGGAAACAGGATCTCGCCTTCCCCACCCCCATTTGGTCTGAGGATTCATAGAGGTAAGAAGTTTCTAGTGGTTGCTGCTCTGCTTCTCTGATCTTTCAGCTTTCACCCTCAATATCTGTCTCTGGGTTTTTATTGATTAAGACTAATTAGGATTGTGCTTCAGGCAAAGCTGTAGGAGTATTTGCTAAGCCTTCCACAATTTGAATATTAACTATAATAGTCTAACTCAGGGTTATAGTTGGTAAGTTGTTGGTTTAAACTGATTTAATGGGGGGTCCGCTATGTAAAGAACTGGGTTGCAGTGTCCCTTGTGATTCCTTGAGCTCTTCTGGAGCCCCTGCTCTCCTGGACATTCCATATGAATAATTGGGAAACGCAGGTCTAAAGTGTCTGGTACCAAGTTTCTAGATAGTAACTTCATACTCATCTACACATTGG
The DNA here is from genome assembly GCF_949786415.1 of Peromyscus eremicus. Taxonomy (NCBI): domain Eukaryota; kingdom Metazoa; phylum Chordata; class Mammalia; order Rodentia; family Cricetidae; genus Peromyscus; species Peromyscus eremicus. The sequence continues at coordinate 89,366,746 of NC_081416.1, read as the reverse complement.
ATCTCTTCAAGGAACTTTAAAAATGACCCATGCCTGGCCTCAGTTCTCAGAGATTCCAGTCTAGTAAGAATGGAGTCCAGGCATTAGTGATGTTTAAATAATTGTTGGGGGTCAGGACACTCCTTTGTATTTCATGTACAAAGTTGTAAGCCAGGTGTGGTGGCAATATGTTTTATCCTAGTACTTAGGAGGCAGAGGTAGGTGGATGTATGTGTGTTCAACCAGGTCTACATATCAAATTGCAGGCTAGCCTGAGCTGCATAGTGAGACCCTGTCTCTGAAATGACAGACAAACCACATAAGGTATTGTAACACATCAGGGGAAGAAAGAGTGTCCTTTATCAGTAGATGACTTAATACAATTTGAGCTTTTTGTTTCTTTGTTCCCAATTGACCTGTGCTTTTTTTTCTTACTGTCCCTGTTTGGCCATGGAGAGTCTTTACTCACGGCCCTAACTTTGCACTCAACTGTGCTGAGCAGCCCTTCACACAGCTGAACTTCACGCAGAGGTTTTATATGGGTTCCTGTGTTGGCTGGTGACCCAGAGGCTCAGCACTCTCATTTCTGCCAGAAGGAAGGGAGTACCTACTTGGAAAGCTGCAAGTGCATTGTGGGTGATGCTGTTATGTTAGCAGCTGCAGTCATCTAAGGTTTACACTGTGGATAAGGAGCTGCAAAGGGTGTTGACGTCACTGTCGGGTGAGCCAGTGGAACTGGATAATAGAATTGTCTCTTGGTTTGGTAGTTGACATTATGGTATCTTAGTGTACCTGAGGAGCTTTCTTGGGCGTTTCGGAAACGGTGTGACCTTGCCCATCAGTGACAATGGTTGTTTTCCTCTACTCTCTAATGTATCTTTTCAGAGGTGGGATTTCAAGATTCCCACTCGCTCTCCAGCTCACGCAGGTGAGTCCCTGTTCTACCAAAGCATTTGTAATGGGAATGTCTCCGCTGTTCTAAGAAAGCATTTGTAATGGGAGTGTCTCCGCTGTTCTAAGAAAGCATTTGTAATGGGAATGTCTCTGTTGTTCTCTTGCAGTACAACAAACACCTCTTCGTGCACATTGGACATGCCAACCATTCTTACAGTGACCCATTGCTTGAATCTGTGGACATTCGTCAGATATATGACAAATTTCCTGAAAAGAAAGGTGGCTTGAAGGAACTGTTTGGAAAAGGCCCTCAAAATGCCTTCTTCCTCGTAAAGTTCTGGGTGAGTAGACAGTGGCTGTGATTTGGCTGGTTCCTGTGAGTGAGGTGCAGTACAGCCCGCTGTAGTTCCACACTGACTGGGTAGGTGGGCCCCAGGGCTTACTCGTGGGGTGACTCATAGGTGGCTGGAGTCACAATGCAAACTTGAGACACTCTTCCCTTTCTGCTGCATTTCACCCCAGTAAGCCAAGTGACCTGTGACTTTCACTGGAGCATGGAACCTGGAGTCAGGATGAGTTGTGTGCCTCAAGGTTTTCTAAATATCAGAGAGGCTACACAGTGGCTTCGCCAGTAATGGCTTCATTCCTGGGCTGGGGAAATGGCTCAGGCCATAAAATGTTAGCCATACCAACACAGGGATCTGAGTATGATCTCCCACACCCATGTCAAAAAGCCAGGTGTGGTAGCAAGCACCTGTCATCCCAGTGCTGAGGAGGCAGGATGGGAGGGTCCCTGGACCTCACTGGGCAGCCAGAGTAGCCTGCTTAGGCCAGTGCGAGCCTTTGTCTCAAAGAAGTAAGGTGATGGCTCCTGAGGGACCACACCTGAGGGTGTGCTCTGGCTTGTACACACCAGAAAAGAAAGAACTCCATTCCTGCTTTCCCAGGCCGGGGGCCACTTGAATTGTCCTCGGTGACTGGGCTTGCTGATGGGCCTTCACCACCTCTGAAAGATGCTCTATGTCCCTTTCCCTCTAGTGGTCAAGTGTGGGCCAGCGGCCTGCTGATAGGGCTGCCCGGGCGTAGGTGTGATGTGTGGGTACTGAGTGGGGAGCACAGGAGACGAGCCACTAGTTCCCAGTCTACGAGAAGAGGCTTCAAGTGTTTGGGTCCCTCGGTGTGTCATTCAGGGCCCTCGATGACCTGCTTCCAACGTGCTTTCCTCCTGGGTTTCGCAGGCCCCTTGGGCCTCCCTTCCCTTCTGTGTACTACACATCGTCACGCTCATCTAGATACCATTGTCTTGTCCTCTGCTGTCACCAAGCCAGCTACTTCCTCTCTCGGCACCTTCCTCACTAGAGCAGAGGAGCATTGATCCCCCCCCCCCCCCCCACGCACACACACACTCCTGTTTCATTTTGTGGTTAATCAGTCCCCATGCTGGGTCATAATTATTGGGACGTGTATTCAGCTCCCCTCTGGACTCTGACTGCCCCCAGGGGACCTTATTCACAGAGTGGCTTCCATTTATTGAGTGCCTGCTGCGCGCTAGGCGTGGGCTAAGTGCTTTACATGGATTTCATGCTCTAAGTGGAATTTGTCTCATATCCAACTAAGAAGGCAGTCCTGGGGATGACAAAGGACAAGCGGCTTCAGGCTGGGGACCTGGTGCTTGAAATCAGATCTGTCAATTTCAGTCCACCTCCCTGTGTCCAGGCGGCTTAACCCATGGGCCACAGGGTTTGTCATCCTAAGACTCTCTTTAATTGTGACACCAAGCATGTGTCCTAGAGGAAAAAGCCTAGCCAATGTGGGAACAAATGGGTGGATGAGAGGAAAATGTATGTTTTAAATTCCTTGGGGGATTTGCACATTAAATTTATCCAACTTTTCCATCCTTCCTTGGTGACTAGGTTACCCTGATTATGCCATCAGCGTTGAAACTTGGGTGGATGTAGCCAGCATTAACATTTAGGGCAGCCTAAGAAAGCTGCACAGGCCACTTTGCTAAGCTGGTGGCTGCTCAGGGATGGGTTAGAAGGTGACCACCTGCTGGGTCCCTCAGGATCCTGCACGCCTGTTTGCTTTCATTCAGCAAGTTCTCCTGTATCGCAGCCTGGTTTTGAACTTGTTATGTAGCCAAGGATGATCCTGAACTTCTGATCCTTCTGCCTTTCCCTCCAAGTGTTGGGATTGCAGGTATGCGTTACCACACCGGGGCTCCATGCATGCTAGGCTATGCCTACACCCTACCACCTGCGCTCTCCTGCCTGCCCTGCCCCAGTATCTTTTAATGGATTGATAAGATCACAACTGTACTTGTTAGAATTCTGAAGTGTGACGTGCCCTGATCTGTACCCTGCTGGTGGTGCTCACACTGGTGACGTAGCAGCAGTGTGCTCAAGGAGGTGGCACGGTAGGACCCAAAGTTAAGGCTCTGCTCCTGAGATGCACCAGCGTTTGGAAAGTAGGACAAGTCAAGGCAACAGGTCCTGTGTGCATCTGATTACACCTAGGACCTAGAGCACATGTTGGCAATGAACACACAGAGCCCATCTGGACATGGAAAAGTACAGACATTATTGCCAAAGATAAAATTCAAGTTTGTAAAGGGAAACTAGAATTTTGGGAAATTTGTCCCTATTTCAGTGTACTTGCCAGGTGCCCAGTACCTAAAGGGCTTTCTGCTCTTCACAGTAACTGAAAGAACTCTGCTGGGAGACTGACAGATTTAATGCTGGAGGAGGCAACCTTGGTTGGTGTGAATTTGGACTGCTCACACACCAGAGCTAACCCCCGAGAAACTCTGGCCGAGGAGCTAGCTCTGTAAAGGGTTTGGCAAACAAGCATGAGGACCCCAGTTTGATGTCCAATGCTCTATAAAAAGCCACGTGTGGTGACATGCACTGTAATCCCAGTGTCAGGGAGGTAGAGACAGATGGATTCCTGGGGCAGACCAACCAATTAGCCCAGTCTACTTAGGGAGTTCTCAGCCAGTGAGAAACCTTTGACCCCAAATATGAGGTGAGGCCGGCTGGATGGCTCAGTGGGTAGAAGTGCATGCTGCCAAGCTTGATGAGCATGGTGGAAGGGAGAGAGTCAACTCTCACAAGTTGTGTCCTGGCCTTCCCACGTGTGCTGTCCTCCCAGAATAAACAAACAAACAAACAAACAAACAAATGTAATTAAAATAAGAAGACAAGGTGGGTGACTCTTAATGGACAACACCAGAGGTTGTCCATTGGTCTTCTTGACACAGTACACACACATACACACATACACACACATACATACACACACACATAAACACACACACATAAACACACACACATACATACACACACACATAAACACACACACATACACACATACACACACATACATACACACACATAAACACACACAAACACACACACACAAAGAAAGTATGGCTTTTGTTGAAGAAAAGTTGGTGTAATCACCTGAGTAACCTATTACAAATGTCAAAAAGTGCTGTTCCCACTTACTATTTATTTATTTATTTGTTTGTTTGTTTGTTGAGGCAGATTCTCTGTAACTCAGGCTGGCCTCAAACTCAGAGATCAGACTGCCTCTGCCCCCAAGTGCTGGGATTAAAGATGTGCGCCAGCACCCTGGGTCTCCTTCTTACTACTATAAAAAATATAGGCATGCTTAGCTGGGCCTGGTGGTGACCTGGGGCAGATCTCTAAATTTGAGTTCAGTCTAGTCTACAGAGAGAGTTCCATGTCAGCCAGGGTTTCGCAGGGAAAACAAAACCTTTTTCGAAAAGCAAACAAAAAATCACACACACACACACACACACACACACACACACACACACACACACACATTTATATGTATGCTCTGCATGCATGCTTAAATTTTAAAAGGTGTATATTAGCATATAGTTTATTTTTGGAGGCTACTATAAGGTAAGGTAAAAACTGTCTATAGTACAGAAAATAGATATGAACTATGAAAAACAAAAGCTGAGTTTTAAGCCTAAGAACGGTCCTTGAGTCAAGTTTGATAGTCCTATTGTCAAAGACAGGAAATGGGGTTTATACAAGTTAATAGGAAAAGATAAGATAATTAGAAGAGACCACTTTCACTACTTTCAAATTAAACAGCAGTGAATTTTAATGATGATAAGATTTCTTATAATTAACATTTTATTTGAATGTAAATTTATGTAGAAGGTGCTTGGACAGATTTTATCTATCTGTCTGTCTGTCTATCTATCTATCTATGGCTTTGCTTCCAAAATTGCTCCTTTTACCCAGTGGATGAGTTGCTTTCCCTGAGGGGACCCTTGGGTCATGACTCTCCTGATAATGTCTCCTGATAAGGAGGCCTAGAAAGCAGATGTGTGGCTGGTGGTGTACACACTTAGAATGTTACTCTATGAGCCCAGATACTTATCTGTTCTATTCAGATGTACAGGATTAAAACTGAGCACTTCCGTGAATATGATAGAAAACGTGACTCCTTCAGTACCACTGCTGGGAGTCCTTAACCTTTACGAGGAAATTCACTCGAACTGTTAGAACAGAGGAGGAAAGGCACTTTCAATCAGGCTGCGGTTTGGAGTCTCACTGGCTTCTGTAATGACTTGGTGAAGATGGGTTGCGCTCTTAGCATCTCTATCCTTGGGTATCAGCAGGTGCGTGCCGTTCACGATGCTTCAGAAGGTTTAACGCTCCCTTTGAAACAGCCTTTATATTAGCGATTCATTTAGCAGATTCTTTTCTTAGTGTGAATTCAGTAAATTACAACAGAGACCCCTGTGCCTAGCCACTCTCCCTTTTGCCTTTTTCTCAAATCAGGAGGACTCTTAATTTGCTCATTTGATTGCTGTTGAAATTCCATTTTCAGAGTGTCTGACCTGGGTTCAGTAAGGCAAGACAACCCGAGGTGTTTCCTATGGAAAAATAACTGTGCTGCCATTTCACAGACCTACAACCAAAGCAAATGACAGAACCCAGAACGCCAGTGTGGGCACCTCAGGCAATGGAAGCTTAAGCTCTCATTGCCCAAGTGGACTGAGCTGGGCAGAATTAAGCCAAGTAATGATTCCAGAGGAAGTGAACCAAAATAAGGAATGTAGATGAAGCTAGTATCTTTGAGGGGATCTCAGATTTCTGCTTTCAATCCTAATAGTGCTCAAGAGTGTCAAATAGTCATGTAAAGAAAGCTGTATGTTTTCACCTTACAGTCCCAATCTACTCATAACAGGGTTTGATGTGATGAAACCTTATTCTTCAACTTAATTGGAGCAATGAGAAAGTAATATGACATTGTAGCTGGGGGCTGGAGAGATGGCTCATCTTCTAAGAGAGCCTGCTGCTCTTACAGAGGACCAGGGTTCATATCACAGCCCTTATATCAGGTGGGCTCACAACCCTCTGTAGCTCTAGGGATCTGACACCCTCTTCTAGCCTCTGGGGACACTTGCACACACACACATGTACACACATACACACAAAATAAATTGAATCTGCATACATGTGCATATATACACATGAATCTTTTCCTTTTGTTTTTGGGAGGGAAACCTTACCTAGCTGGCTAGCCTGGAACTCATTATGTACACTAGGCTGCCCCTGAACTCAGAAATCCCCCTGACCTCTGCCTCCCAAGTGTTGGGATCAAAGGCCAACCCCAAAATACAGCAATTCTTTTAAAAACTTGTAGTTGTACAGATATTATCTTGTTGCCAGGAATAAAATTTTTCAATGTACATTTAATACTTGTTTTCTTTCCAAATCATAATTATAAGTGGTTATATCTTAGAAACTAAGAGATATATTACCCTATATTCTTAATAATGATTTTCTCTGTAATGTTCTTGGAGTTACATGCACTATAAATAACAGTATGTTAATGCTCACTTAATTTACATGTTTATCCTTTTTTTTTTTTTCCTTTGGTTTTGGTGTTTGAGACAGACTCTTTCCACAGGAGCTGGAACTACAGGTGATTGTGAGGCACCCAATGTGGGTACTGGGATCTGAACTCAGGTCCTCTGGAAAAGCAGTATACGCCTTGGTTGTCTTGGAACTCACTATGTAGATCAAGCTGGCCTTGAACTCAAAAAAGATCTACTTTCCTTTGTCTTCTAAGTGCTGGGATTAAAGGTGTGTGTGTACCACCATGCCTGAATAACCACTGTTTTAAGGAATTAAAACCATACAGATGTGAGAGAATTTTCTGAACCAGGAAAAGGGTGAGCAAGTTATCTGGCATGGGGGCAGCCTGTAGAATCCACCCAGAATCTCTTCATTTGGGAATTGCCTTGACCACACTGGGAGTATGCCTCTGCCAGTTGGCTGGCCAGTCCTCAATAGCTTTCTCTTCTGGGTCATTGGGCTTAGTGTTTGCTAGCAGAACCCAGGACAGGGTGCAGCCATTCCTGTGTGTGGCTGGTTAAACTTGATTGCTGTCCTGGAGCTGGCACTGAACAGCGGGGCATCAGGGTTGGGGTAGGTACCGACACACAGGGGCATTGCCCTTCCCACACTGGTTTTGGTGGTTGTTCGTAGTTCCAAGGCATTGTGTTAGCTAAGCAGACACTACCACTGAGCTACACCCCCAGCCTGGGGACTAGATGCTTAAAACTGATGAGCTAAGACCCTTAGCCACAGAGGAACTCTCTAATTTGTTGGGTGTCGACAGAGATCCAGTGTTAACTCTCTCCCTCACATTTCAAAGTAGGCTGGAGAGAGGGCTTGGAGGTTAAGAGTTAAGCCTATACTGCTTTTCCAGAGGACCTGAGTTCAGATCCCAGTACCCACATTGGGTGGCTCACAACAACCTGTAGCTCCAGCTCCTGTAGGTCAAACACCCCTGGCTCCCCAGGACACCTGGGCTCATGTACACAGACACACAAACACATAATCAAAAAGTAATAAAAATTAAAATCTTAGGAAAGTAACCCAAGTTAGTTACAAGTGGTTCAAGCAGATAAAGGAATACGGTTCAAAATGTGAGACAGCCTCTTGGGCCAGTTTCCTGTCAGCCAAGTCTGTGAGCGTTGTACATGGCTACAGTGTTTTTACTACAGAAAAGATTACTCACATGTATCCTCAGTCCACAGCTCCACCCCTTGCCCTCACCCTACCCCAGGGCTTTATAACATTTTCTTTTCTTTTCTTGAGACAGGGTTTCTCTGTGTAGCTTTGGAGCAGCTTTGGAGCCTGTCCTGGAACTCACTCTATAGACCAGGCTGGCCTTGAACTCACAGAGATCTGCCTGCCTCTGCCTCCTGAGTGTTGGGATTAAGGTGTGCACCACCACCACCACCACCCGGCTAACATTTTCTTACATCAGTCAGAATTTGAGGATAATGTAGATGTAACCAACCGTCTTATTAAATAAGAAACATAGAGCCGATTCAGAGAAGAAAGCCAAGAGGTCAGAACTAAGAGCCTTACCCTTCTTGCTTCAGCTATCTTGCTTCAGCCAAGAGAGCTCTCCGAAAAAGAGACCTATTTCCTGTGTGTACGTCTTTAAATATTCTAGATGTTCTGCCTTCTCATTGGTTGTAAACTAAACATGTGACTGCCTTGTCATTGCCTGTATGTACCGCCCTCCAGGTCCTTAAAGGCGTGCACCACCACCGCCACGCATTTGCTATGGCTCTATAACTCTGACCCCCAGGCAACTTTATTTATTAACATACAATTAAAATCACATTTCAGCCGGGCGGTGGTGGCGCACGCCTTTAATCCCAGCACTCGGGAGGCAGAGCCAGGCGGATCTCTGTGAGTTCGAGGCCAGCCTGGGCTACCAAGTGAGTTTCAGGAAAGGCGCAAAGCTACACAGAGAAACCCTGTCTCGAAAAACCAAAAAAAAAAAAAAAAAAAAAAAAAAATCACATTTCAATACAAATAAAATATCACCACAGGATAAGTCTTTATTAATTTTTGTTCTTTTTAGTAAAGAACGAGTTTAGCATGAGTAGAATTACTGGGTGAGTAACTAACCAGTGCAGGCTTCCCACTTAAATTTAAATTCTAGTGCAAGTGTCTCTGAGAGTGTTGGACCATTCCAGTACCCAAATTCTATGTGATGTTTATCTGCCGTGCAGATATTACTGGGTGGCCTATAGCTTCTTTACCTATAATTGTTATTTCACTGTGCGTAATTGGTTGCCTGGTGGTTGTTGTTTATTTAAGAAAGACATTTCATGTATGGAACCTCCAATCCAGGAAACAGTCCCATTTCCCGGGAAAGCAGCAGCATTCACACACCCGAAGAAGTGGGATCAGGCTGCCTCCACTGGGCACCCTGGACCCATTGTGTGACTCAGTTGGAAGGAAGGCACTGGCCTGTGTAGAGACTTCATGGGGCTGAGCCCCCGACTCTGCCTCAGTCTGTAGTCTACAGAGGTCTTTACCTGGAGTGGGGTGATATTAATTGCATTTTTGTAAATGAATGCTGGTATTGGTGGGAAATTTGCAATGCAAACACAAGGCCTTTTCAAACTAGGCTTGTTGTAATTAGAGCAAGCTTTTAAGATTCTTTGAAGTACTAAATGTTGATGAAATTCAAATAGGGGTGTGCAATCTGCACAATAAAGGGGCCCTGGTGGTGTTTTTAAAAATCGTCTATTTTGTGGATGTAAATATATGCCATAATTAGTGGGAAGTAACTTGAAGAGCCGGGCTGGCTGAGTTTATTCCCGTTATTCTTATTTAAAACAGCTGTGGCCAGAGAGCTGCCTCTGTTTCAGTTGTGTTGGGCAGGGGCACAATGGCTCCAGTGAATGGATGCACTCAGGGGCCCACTTCCCTGCCTGCAGCTCCTTCCTTGTCCCCATAGGCAGCCTGTCTAACTGGAGAGGTGTCCAGCATCACCCCAGCCTCTCCTGCCCAGACCCTGAAGCATGTGGGGCTGGCTTCAGGGGTCTGGGCCAGAGTACAGATGCATGCAAATGAAGCAGGCTGAGAGGACTCGGAGGCTGCCAGCTTTCTCCAGACCCACCTTTCACCCACCCAGATAGGCTCAGTCTCTTAGGGCCCTGTTGCCCTGTGCAGAGCAATTGTCCTTTGGCGCCTGTGGGAGCAGCTGGGAAGCCCACAAGGCGTGCCCTGCCTGGCCTAGCCTCACCATGTGGCAGGCCTGGACAGCCGCCCACAGCAGGGCCCAGCTCCTGGTGCCGTCTGCCAAGCAGCCAGATGCTGCCATTGGGGAAAAATTGCTTCACAATTTGAGATCTTGGTCCTTTGATCATGGCTCAGAGAGGATGCAGAGGAGCGATTCAAAGTGGTGGTTTGAAAACAGCCCATCCATCAGTGCCTATTACACTGGCTCTTTCGGGGACGGTCCTAGATGGTTGTCACTTTTGCAAGCTCATAATTCCTCCCCAGCCCTTCTGCACATTAAAGAATGATGGGAGATAAGTAGAAAGGGGGTGTCTACGGCCTGCCCCTGTCCCCTTATGTCCCTACCTTAGGGGTTCTCTCCTGCCATGGTCCAGCAAGCTTCTCTTCCTCAAGCTGTGGCATAGCCAAGTGTCCTTACGATGTGGACTGCCACTTCCCAGCCAGCATTGGCAGCATGGGCCTTTACCTCCTGCTCCCTTACCCCTGTGGCCACAGGTTTTGCAGGGACAGTTGCTCTGCTCTTGGCCTAGCCCTCCTTCCTGCCACTCTTTAGGATCTGGATCCCACATATCTGGACCAGACTTGATGTTTTCAAAGATGAAGTCTAGTCCAGGTGCATTTTTTAATGTTTACCCAAAGTGGGCACCAAAAATAAATAAAGGCCATGAAAACAGTGAGCCATAACCTTGAATAAATAGGCTATTGAGCAAAAGGACAGTGAGTAGAAACCATGCCTTAAAGGGTTTCATGTAGCAGAGGCTGGCCTTGAACTCCTGATCCACGTGCCTCTCCGTCTCATGTATGTAGATTACAGGCATGTGCCAGCACTCCTGGTTTCAGCCCTCTTCAGCATGAAGCCAAGTCCCCATGCATGCTGGTGGAGCTCCCTCCCACCTGAGTCACACCCCTAGCCCCAGGAGCAGTTCCTGGGGCTATAGTTTGGTTGTTCTTCCTTTGACTTTCCAGAACTTGCCTGCAGATAGATATTGGGGTCTTTAATCCACTCAAAGCACGTTCGTCACTGTAGTACATGTACTGCTTTTTCAAATATAGTTGGACTTTATTTTGTATTTTGTGGGGACCTCCAGCCCCCAAATAATGACAGGGAGACTTCATATTAATTATTAAAGCTTGGCCTTTAGTTTAGACTTGTTCCCAACTATTTCTTTTTTCTGTGTAGCTTTGGCGCCTTTCCTGGAACTCACTCTGTAGCCCAGGTTGGCCTCGAACTCACAGAGATCTGCCTGCCTCTGCCTCCCGTGTACTGGGATTAAAGGCATGTGCCACTATTGCCTGGCCCCAACTAGCTCTTATAACTTAAATGAACCTGGTTTTATTAACCTGTGATCTGCCATGTGGCTTTTTTTGCCTCTCCATCATTCTCTGGGTCCAACTTGGTCTGAGTCTAGCTGTCGTCTCTGCCTCTTCTTCCCAGAGTCCTCTCTCCCCAGAAGTCCTGCCTGTTCTCTCCTGCCTAGCTATTGGCCATTTAGCTCTTAATTAAACCAATCAGAAGGTACCTTAGGCAGAGACACATCTTTACAGTGTAAACAAATATTTCACAGCAAGTAACTTCTTTTTTGTTGGTTTCCAGAGGGCATTCCAGAATATCTCTACTTGTGCCTTTGTGGAGAATTGGTGGGTTTATACCTGTCTGAGCAATTACACCCAGTGTGTCAGATATGACACGATACTCACAAATCAGTCAAGCATTCCACTTTGTTTATCTGGGAAAAGCCAGCTTGCTGTTCACACCCGTGTGGATTGAAGCTAAGCCTGGTATCTTGATGGCCATCATCATGTTTATTGATTGTCTTAGTAAGGTCTTTGTAGATGGGACTTCAGGCTCTGTCCTGATGCACAGTTCAGTTGTGGAGTTGACAGGAGTGAGGGCTGGTGACGCTTGCTAACTGTCGCTACTACAGCACCTTGGCGGCTCACAGGGCATTGGTGTGTGCCCATTCCTCACTGCATTACAGCAGCTGTTCATGTCCTCTCCTCTAGTTAAAGATGAGAAATGGGAGGCCCTGCTGCCCATGCCATTGTTGAGATGACAGAGAAGAGGCATGACTGGTGAGGCAGCATCCAGAATAGCTGGACCCGGACAGGCAGAAATCTTAACAGCAGGGGGCGGCTTCATGAAAATGGATTGGTAATTTGAGTCCTAGGATGGAGCCCACCGGAGAGACTGGGAGAGTGTCAGACTTGTATTCTAACACCTGGAGGTGTGGGTGGATGCTACCAGAAGCAGTGATGCCAGGGAAGTCAGGGTGCCCTCTCGGAGTTCTCAGTCATTAACAAGAGGATTTAAGAACAGACTCAAATGGAGCGGAAGGGCAGTTCTTTCTAGAGTTGAAAAGAAAATCCCCAGAGCAGACCAACTGCAAATCTCAGCACTGCTTGGAAGGAGAAGAGCAGGGGATGGGAGGCATGCCATTTGAGTTAACTGCTGTGGAGGTCAGCCTGCCACATGGTGGAGAGGCAACCATATGGCTGGGAGGTGGGGGAGCCTCAGACAAAGCATAAGGAAGTCCAGGGTGCATGAGGAAGCATGCTTAGAACACAGGGAGAAAGAGGAAGAGGAAAGATGAGGCTTTTCTGAGTAATTCAGGAAAAGTGGACAGGTTCATGGAGCCCTATAGTTGTGGTCCCAGTACACTGCGGCCCTGGGGCAGGAATTCTGGGAGAAAAGTATATTATCTCATTAAAGCCAAATTATTAATCCTTTAGTGTGGCTTGAGGTGAACCTGCCTTCCTAAGAGTGGGACCATCTTCCTGAAGGGCAATTAGTTCATTAGCCAGGTCCTGGACCTTGCCCACCTGGACTCTTAGGACTCCACCCAGGCCAGAGATTCATCTCTGGAAGAGATGCTTTTCTCTTAATGGACCTTTACTGCTGGCTTATCAGCGCCTGTGCTAGGCAGAGTTATGATGCCCCAGGGAGTGCCATGTCTGTATCTATGGGGTCTGTGACTATGCCACACTACCCAGCAAGGCACAGGGAAGAGGTCAATGGGGCTGAGGTTCAGGTGGGAGGGTAGCCCAGTGTAATCATGGGAGAAGAGTGATGGAGAAGACACACCCGGAGAGATAGGAAGGAATGGAAGGAAGCAGGAGCGACCCATGAGAGATTCAGGTATCTCTAGATGCTGGAGCCGGCTAAGAAACAGATTTCCCCCAGTCTCCAATGAGAGAAGACAGCCTTGCTAATCCATAACTTGGTTTTAGCCTGGTGAGACCCAGTAGGATTTCTGGCCACCTGACGTGCAAGATCACTTCATGTTTTAAGCCTCTAAATCTGAGGCAGTTTGTTGCAGCAGTAGTAGGAAGCACATTGGACAGAAATGGAGCTATGTGACCATTGACTGCTTCCTGCAACGCTACTGAAGAAATTCGTGGAAACACTTAGACATGGGATAGCGCAGGCCAGGGGGCTGCGAGAGGGGGTTCTGCATGGAGGAGAAAGAGTTGAACTCTGCAGTCCCTTCATCCTTAGGGCAACTGAGTGGGTCTCTTAGAAGGGCTGCCTCCTTGGGCTGCCCATCCCTCCCCTTTTCAGAACCCACTCCAGAGTCAGCCTCTTCCAGCTAGCTCTGGGTACAGGATGTCTTTCAGATCTGGTATGCAGCGAGAGTGTGGGTTTTCCTTCACTGTTTCTTGAATTTTCTATGTATATGCTCGCAGAAAACACCCTGTGGTTATATTAAAAACTGGCAGGAATAGTTTGAACCCCCACGAGCAGCATAATTTTTCTCCCTTATTTTTTTGTTGTCAGAATTCTGTGAGTTAGGTGTCTGTTTTTCAAAGATTTGTTTATTTGATGTATATGGATGTTTTGTCTGCCTGTACGTCTGTCTGTACACCAGAAGAGGTCATCTGATCCCATGCGACTACAGTTATAGATGGTTGTGAGCCACCATGTGGGTGCTGGAAATTGCACTCAGGACTTCTGAAAGGGCAGTCAGTGTTCTTAACCACTGAGCCATCACTCCAGCCCAAGTGAGATGTTTTTACACCTGAGTCAATGGTTGTGGGCAAGGCAGCAGGGTGGGTAGTGGGTTTCTGTGAGCCACAGACTAATTACAGCTGTCTCCTTTGTTGCTGTGACATGTGCATTCTTTCTTACGTTTCCCTTGCTCTTGAGTTCGTTGAGTTTCTTTCAATGATTTATTTTTCTATTTTATGTGCATTGGTGTTTTGCCTGCATGTGTGTCTGTGTGAGGGTGTCAGGTCCCCTGGAACTAGAACTGCTGAGAGGTGTGAGCTGCCATGTGGGTGTTGGGACTTGAACCCAGGTCCTCTGAGAGACCAGCCAGTACCCTTAACCACTAAGCCATCTCTCCAGTCCCCCTAAGTTTCTTTCAAGAATAGTTCTAATGCCATCAGCTGATGGGTAATTCTCTTTCACATCAGTGCCTTCTCCTAGACTATCTCTAAAGAACATCTGTGATATAGTTCATGACTGCATGATTATTTTTCACGTGTAGGGATAGCTTTTGTAAAGCAGTTGTGATATTGCCAAATGAGTTATTTGCCATTCTCTGGGGAAATCTTTTAAAATCCAAACTCCGAAATTTGCATCTTCAATTTGAAGTTCTCTCAGAATTTTTGTTTTGTTTTTTTGGTTTTTCAAAACAAGAGTTTCTCTGTGTAGCCCTGGCTGTCCTGGAACTTGCTCTGTAGACAAGGCTACCCTCAAACTCACAGAGATCCACCTGCCTCTACCTCTTGAGTGCTGGGATTAAAGGTGTGCACCACCATTGCCTGACTTGTTCTCTCAGAGCGTAAGGGAAAGAAGAAACAAGGTAGGTGCAGAACCATCTACTTAAGTAACAAGGGTGAGTAAGCAGTGAGGAATCATGTGGCTGAATGTCATAGATAAAATGCCGGAAGAGCAAGCAAAGCACTGGGGTGAGCATCTTGTGAGGCTGCTCTTAAGTTCGTTTGGTTTGAGACAGCATCACATACATCTCAGACTGGCCTCAAATGTACTATGTAGCTGAAGATGACCTTGAACATCTGATTCTTCTGTCTCTACCTTCTGAGTGCCCAAGTTTTGAGGTATATACTTGATGAGAGCATTCTACCAACTGAACTTCAGCCCCAGCACCTTGAAGTTTTCTTTTCTTATCTTTCTATCATCTGTCTGTCTGTCTCCGTCCGTCCATCCATCCATCCATCCATCCATCCATCCATCCATCCATCCATTTGTCTGGGTGTTTTGCTGCATCCAGTCATGTTGTGGAATCTGTCTGTGTACTGCATGAGTACCTGGTGCTGAAGGAGGTCAGAAGAGGGCATCAGATCCCTTGGAACTGGAATTACAGACAGTTGTAAACCACGATGTCAGTGGTGAGAATCAAACCCAGCTCCTCGGGAAAAGCAGCAAGAGCTTTTAACCTTTAAAGGCTGAGCCATCCCTCCAGACCTTTAAGAACTTTCTTTTTTGATATTGAGTCTCATGTAGCTCTGGCTGGCCTTGAATTGACCAAGTCTCATGTAGACCAAGCTGGTCTCAAATTTGCTGCAGTCCTCCTGCCTCAGCCCCCAGAATGAAATTGCTGGGCTGTGCCACCATACCTGACCAATAACTTAAGGATAAGTATAATGATAGATCATCTACTCCAAATGGAAGCTCGTCAGCAGTATCTGGATAGTCCTAAGACACAGCAATGACCCAGGGCAAAGTAGAAATGAACATGATCTGGTGCAGGCCTAAGCTAAGAGGGTTGCTTGTCTGTGGGGAATTGACAGACAATGGCAGGAACCATTCATTAAAAAAAATCTTTTTATTATTACCATGTGCGCATAATTCTAAAGTAATTTTACTGGTGAAATACTCCTCCAAATTGTGTGCCTAAATAATTAAGGAAATGATAAATTGGAGATTTCTTTTATATACATAGCACATGCATACTTTAAAATAGCACTCATAGCCTGAGTTATTAGCCTTTAGTAATACGCACAGATGCATTAGAGGTCCTTTGCTGCAGTTGTTTGTAACAGCTGTCTGAGCCTGCTGCAGCTGCAACTTCAGCTTGAGCAGCCAGTGCCCCACGGACAGCCTTATCCGTTGGTTTCCTTTAATGGATTTGTAAATGAGTGACAAGGAGGGGGAGAATGAAGAGGCAGACTCAGCCACTACCATTCTCTCTTTAGAGTTTGAAATTTTAAATAGAGCTGAAATAGAGTCAGCACTGGATAAAGAAAGAGAGCACCTACTTCACTTGTGGAATCTAGATTTGCGACCAGCATGGGTGGCAAACTTCCCTTCAGCTTGTAGGGTTGGAAATGTGAACATTGAATGCTGTCGTTATCAGCTTTGCTGATGTCAGTCCGTAACTGTCATTCTAACGGTGGTTGATAAGTTCAGAAGATGGGCTGGAGAGATGGCTCAGTGGTTAAGAGCACTGACTGCTCTTCCAGAGGTCCTTAGTTCAATTCCCAGCAACCATATGGTGGCTCACAACCACTTGTAATGAGATCTGGTGCCCTCTTCTGGACTGCAGGGATACATGCAGGCAGAATACTGTATACATAACAAATAAATAAAACTTAAAAAAAAAAACGATATGTTCAGAAGATCTATGTGTATTGATTGACAAGTTACTGTGCGTATTGTAAGTGACTTGAGTAGCTGTGATTCAGCATCTTTGTAGGGTGGTCATTAATAGGAAGCTTTCCTCTCTTGATTCGGTGTCATCTGGAGGGGCCTGGTTTTGTTTGTTTGTTTGTTTGGTTTGGTTTTTTAAGTCTCTCACAAGATTGGCGGAGTACACAGTCAGTTCATGCCCTGCTTTTCTATACATTTTAGAAACTTATAGAATTTTCATTACAAGGGTACAGTGCTGTTCCAGTACTAAATACAAGGAAGTCAGGCTGAATGCATGCTGGTAGCATGTCCTTACAAGGGACAAGTTCCCAGATGTGTACAGATGCAGGGCTCAGTTGGTGGAGTGCTTACCTAGCATGTATGAGACCCTGGCAGGGTTTAACACCTGGCACCTGGGAACTGGGTATGGTGGCACATTCCTGTAAGCACTTAGGAGGTGGAGACTGGCTATGTAGCAGGTTCCAGCCCCACCTGGGAAGGAAGTGGCTTCCCACCAAGGTGGTGTCTGTAGAGAGGTCTCTTTTCCCCCGCTGCATAGCTGCTCGATGGTTTACTCTGTCCTTTGTCACCGTGATCCTAGGAGGAGAGAATTAACCTGCCTCACTTCCTTCCAACAGGCGGACTTAAACTGTAATATCCAAGATGATGCCGGGGCTTTTTACGGTGTGAGCAGTCAGTACGAGAGTTCTGAAAACATGACGGTTACCTGTTCCACCAAAGTGTGCTCCTTTGGGAAACAAGTAGTAGAAAAAGTAGAGGTAAGTTGACCTCTAGATGAGAAAGTCCTCTGGGAGTCTGTTGCCTTCCTTTAAACATCTGGTTGGCAGCGGGGTGGAGGGCGGTGTTTTTTCTGGATGTCTTTCTCTTCCACTCACACCTTTTCCCTGATAGATCTGTAAAGGTAAAAAGGATTGGGTGGCTCCTGAAAGCAAACAGGATGCTCTGTGCTAGCCTTCTCTGTGAGGGAAGTCCTGCTCAGCTGGCCTGTACTGGTCTTCGGAGTGAGAGGCCCCCTGGGGGTTCTAGAAGGGCCTCTGGGTCAGGATGCTTCCCTGCTTCTAGCTGCAGGCATTGTGGGCAGTGACCAAGGTGGGTGCAGCTGCGTGGTGCCTCAACCCTAAAACCTGACACTTTGAGTTGGATATTGTTGCTTTTGCTACTTTTACTTTTTTTAAATTTTCATTGTTCTTAGTTTAAATTTCAGTGGGAAATGTTTACCCATGCCTGTAATCCCAGCACTCGGGAAGCTGAGGCATGAGACTCCCAAGTTCCAGGCCAGCCTGGGGTACTCACCAGAGTCCCTGTCTCAAAATGAACACAAAAACTCAAGCATTTCATCCAGGCATTAGGAAATATCTACATTCAACTTGCATATTTCATGCCTCCCCTTCTTTTATAGACAGGTTTGTCTTATCAGAGTCTTCTGCCTTACCCCACCACCGGAAGAGTCAGGCAGCCGTTCTGGACTCTCAGGGCCAGGACCTAACCTGCCTGTGGCGAGGCTCCAGCCTGGCTGGAGAGGGGAGGTTTTAAGGATTTGGGCAGAGCCCTAAGGGTGTGGGCTGCCCCAGAGCCTCCTGAGCACAGCTTGAGCTGTGTGAGGCAGACGGTAAACAGGCAGGAAAGGATACGGTTGGTCGAGTTGATGGTGAATTTAATAGAGGTCATGAGCTTTCTTGAAATGGCTTCAGTGGGACTCCAGTAAGAGGTTTTAAATGGAATTTAGTAACTGTGTATTAAAGCTTAAAGAGGAGCGGAAGCCAGAGGTCACACTCTATGTTTGCCAGCAGCAGTGACCAGAAGGTATGTTTTCAAGGGACAAATGGGGGTAATTGGACATGGAAGAGTGGACTTGAGAGACAGGAAATATCAGTTGGGAGCCCTGAGCACTAGAGATAATTAAAAACTGGAGTGGGAGAGGAACTGAATGCTCTAACAGAGAAGCAGGGACACGAAATTAGGATTAGATTTGGGGGGTGAGTATCACCCAGCAAGATGCTCAGCAGGTAAGGCGCTTGCCGCCAAGCCTAAGGACCTGAGTTCAATTCCTGGCACCCATATGGCAGAAGGAGAGAACTAACTCCTGTAGGTTGTCCTTTGACCTCCATGTGCATGCCAAATACATACATACATACATACATCATACAGACAAAATAAATGTGAAAATAGTTATACTTGTTAATATTAATCTTTTTTCCAACTGAAACTGTCTCTGTAACATTCCCGAATATCCTAGGAGCTTCTGGGTCCTCTTCCACCCCCTGTGTCTCTGTCCTACTCAGTACCCTGTGGCCTAGTGACCTTGTAACTAGGTCCTAGGGTCAGGTGAGACAAGTCCATCTTACTGCTCTTTTTCTGGCTTTGCTAAACTAGGAACCATCCTTCCTATTTCCAAATAATGTGCACTTTATTTAGTGTAAAGAAAGAAAGTTTGGGCACTATAATTACATTTAAAATGATATGTTATTAATACTAAATCTATTTGCATTTCTGTCTCATTGTAGGTATTCTAATAAGATTTTATGATTTTTATCATACTGGTTTGTTTCTTGTTAAATTCTGAATATTTTATGATTTGTGTCAGTTTCATGTTTCTAGATTCTGGTTTCTAGACCAGACAGGCTTTGGGTTTTGGAGCCTGATTTAAAGATCTGTATCAAGGATCTGTCTTCAGAGCTATGCTTAGTGGTACAGGTTCAAGGCCAGCCTGATCTACATGTCTAGTTCCAGGCCAGCCCTGGCTACATACCTGTCTCAAAAGAAGACCTGTTGCTGGGCGGTGGTGGCACACACCTTTAATCCCAGCACTTGGGAGGCAGAGGCAGGTGGATCTCTGTGAGTTCAAGGCCAGCCTGGTCTACAGAATGAGTTCCAGGACAGCCAGGGCTACACAGAGAAACCCTGTCTTGGTGGGAGGATCTGTTTTCAGAGTATCCATTGCACCAGATTGTCCTGTTCAACCCCAGTGGTTCCTCCCTTAGGGTCTTGAATTCTCTGTGGATTCAGGCCTAGTGGCCACTTCTTGCAGTCTCCTTGTACCATTTTTGGTTCGGTGTTAACAGTTGTGTTTTGGGGGTTCAGAATCATGTCCTCTAAGTTTGTGTTACTTTGCCTCTTCCCTAGAGTTGTGTGAAGTACAATGTGTGTGTTGCCACTCACATACTTTTTGCTGAAAAAAGAATCTATCAAATCCTTTAAAGGTTACCCTTTGCCTCATTTTTTTAAACTTCCAGAAAAATAATAGATTCTGTGTATAGCGGTAAAGGTAGGGTTTGTTTTTAATTAGGTAATCTACACAAAGAACAAAGCATGTTAACAGATGATTCATGTTGAAAAGTGCATGTTTTCAGAGGCAGCCATCCTCTGTGTTCTGAAATATAAAAAATTACTCAAACCTCTTTTCCCTTGCAGACGGAGTATGCAAGGTTTGAGAATGGCCGATTTGTGTACCGAATAAACCGCTCACCAATGTGTGAATATATGATCAACTTTATCCATAAGCTCAAACACCTACCAGAGAAATATATGATGAACAGTGTTCTGGAAAACTTCACCATTTTATTGGTAATGTTTGTCTCTCTCCTGGTTTGGCATTGGCAGAGTCTGTCCTGAGGCGTGTTGAGGACAATGAGGAAGGTGGGTGGGGAGGTAGCAGGGTTTTCAGAAAGGGAACTTGGATATCTGGTGGTCAGGCAGCAACTGAATTACATGACCCAACCAACAAAACATGGGCTGTAGTGGGGCTTGGATTGAAAGACGGGTCCAGGTGCGACCTGAATTCAGAACCAAGACAACAGGAAATGGTGGCCCGGGTCCTTCTGCACCATGGCTGCCGAGCTGAGAGAAGTCCCAAAGACTGTCTCAAAGCTCCAGTGCCTTGATTTTGGATCAGTTCCAGAATCCGAGACTCTTGTCCTCCAAACAGGTTCATAAAGCATTTTGTTAATAGGTTTTATAAGGCTTTTTTAAAAATAAAATAATTCTTGATTAAACTGGAAGACCAGAATGCCAAAACAAAACTCAGTGAGAACAGGTTTCCTGGGGGGCTGACAAGGCCATCTGTGGTCAGACAGTACTCTGAATGCCTGCCACATGGTTCTGTTACCAGAATGGCGAGCCTGCAGGTTTACCTGGAGAATCCCTTACCTGACGTGTTGGTTCCACTGGGACGTGAGTCTCAGTCAGATTGATCCTGTTTTGTTTGCTTTGAAAGGCTCTTTCCATTTGTTCCTTCCTATTTAAAAACAAACTGATTTAGACTTTATGAGGTGGTGCATGCCCCCTGTAATCTCCATACTTGGGAGGCTGAGGCAGGGGGATCAGCAGGTTGAAGGCAGACTGGACTACATAATGAGACCCTGTTTTCAAACTAACCAGTGAGATGGCTCAGGTAAAGGTGCTTGCCATGCTGACCTAGCAACCTACGTAGTCATGGCATAGCCAGGATGAGGAGTCCATGCCATCAGGGGCTCGGAGCTTAGACAGAGGGCCGGCATGCATGGATGGGATCTTTCCTACTAGCTTGGCTTACTCTAGAGAGAGAGAGACTCTTAGTGGAGTCTCAGCTGTGCCTGTGTGCTCCTGAAGCTCAGAAACTGGAAGGCTGAGGAAATCCAGAACTCCTGTCTCTAATGTCAGCAGTAGCCTTTTGGTGGAAGACGAGAAGGTTACAGAGTGTGTGGTGGCGGGGAGCAGGTGTCTGTCTCAAACTGTGCTCTGCTGCAGTCCACGTGTGTGGGAACTGGGGAGCTGACTCAGTCAGTACCACACAAGTGTGAGGACTCAGCACTGTTTCTCTGCACCACAAGAAGCCAGGCCTCATGGTACTGCCTTTGATCCCCAGCACTGGGAGGCCGGGACAGCTCAATCCCCGGAGGCCATCAGCCAGCCTGGCCTAATCAGTGAGCTCTGTATTTAGATAGAGATCATATCTCCAAAAGAAAAGAAGATAAAGAGGAAGAGTGATCAAGGAGAACATGCAGCATCAAACTCTGGCCCAAGTAGACACAGAAACAAGTGCAGGGCTCCGCACTCGGGAGCAGGCGGGAGTGTGGTGTTCTTTCTAGACTTCACAACCACCTCGATGACTTGAAGTCTTTTTTTTTTTTTTTTTTTTTTTGGTTTTTCGAGACAGGGTTTCTCTGTGTAGCTTTGCGCCTTTTCCTGGAACTCACTTGGTAGCCCAAGCTGGCCTCGAACTCACAGAGATCCGCCTGGCTCTGCCTCCCGAGTGCTGGGATTAAAGGCGTGCGCCACCACCGCCCGGCAACTTGAAGTCTTAAGTGGGTGGCCACCCACCTCTCTTAGCAGGAGTTTCAACTCCAGCTCTTGTCTGTGACTGCACGTTGAAGATGATGATAGCCCCAGTCCCGACTCTGCCTCAGAGAGCCTGGCTGAATGGAATGTGGCCCTGAGATGTCAAAGCCCCTAATTCTCACAGAGCCAGGTGCCTGTCAGCAACATGCCTCTGGATATACAACTTCCACCAGCAGAGCTATCCTGGGACCTCACTGGGTTTGATTAAAAATGTCGTTACAGCCAGTCATCCTGGCACATGTGTGTAACCCCTGCACTTGGCAAGTGGGAAGCAGGAGGATCAGGAGTTCAGGGCCAACCTAGGCTATAGGAAACCCTCTCAAAACAAGTGTCATTAAGAGGTAAACAAAATATTTTGATATAAGCAGGAAAGGTGCAAAGCTACACAGAGAAAACCCTGTCTCGGGAAAAAAAAATTGCCAAAAAACATTTGTTAGAAATAATATCATGGGGCTGGAGAGGTGGCTCAGTGGTTAAGAGTACTGGTTGTTCTTCCAGAGGACCCGAGTTCAGTTCCCAGCACCCACATGACAGTTCATAACTGTCTATAGCTCCAGTTCCAGGGTACCCGACACCCTCACACAGACATACATGCAGGCAAAACACCAATACACATGTAAAAAAAAAAAAGAAAGAATATTATAGCTTTAGAAAACCACAGACTTCAGGACTACAAAACATAACCATCTAGTTGATGGACAGGAGAAATTACATAATCTGACCAATTTAAAGCCTTGCAAACTGGTAGAGTGGGCTCTCTGGTTGCATCCTTTTGCCTCAGTAATTGAGCTGAGCACATAGAGGCAGTAATAGCCCAAGCAGAGCTGAGAAAGACAAAGGTGACCCATGAGCCGAGTGTACCTGTTGTCTTCTGAGGTTGCTTATTTTATTTTCCCTCTGCTTCTCAATGTCTTTTATACCAAGTTTACAGAGATTGGACCTGGTGCCGTAGGCCTGCGATCCCAGATTCTCAGGAAGCCAAGGCAGGAGAATTGCACATTCAAGGTCTGCCTGGGCCCACAGAGAGTTCAAGGCCAGCGTAGGCAAGTTAGTGAGACCCTGTCTCAGATTAAATAGTGGAAAGATGGTGCTAGAGAGCTGGCTTGGCAGTTAAGAGCACTTGCTCTTACAGAGGACCCAGGTTCAGTTTCTGGCCTCTGAGGGAACCAGGGGCATGTTACACATATATACATGCAGGCAAACACTCACACATATAAAGTAAAATCAAATAAAATATTTTAAAACAAAATGAAAAGAGACCTGGGGACGCACAGTGGTAGAGAACTTAGCTCCCGTACACGAGGCTCTGGGTTTTCAATCTTCGCTATAGACAGACAGTGAATTTATAAGAATATGGGAGTGTCTAAGTCATTTCTAGCATTATGCTGGGTACAAAGACCCTTTGCAAATGCAATTATAAAGTTCTTACCATGAACTACAGTATCATTTTTGTGGTGAAGGAATCATTATGATGCACTCAAGGTCATGGTGATTGACAGACTATAGTCATGAAATCAGAAAGCTTGAGCTGAAGGCCTTCTGCTTTATGTGCCTAGCCAAGCCATCTAAAGTCTTCAGACCTGCATGGCTGTCTCCATTCATAAAGGGATCACTCAAATCTGTATTCTCCACCTCAAGGTGACCATAAGATCCTTTAAATTCCCTCAGCTACACCATGGGGATAGCATTGGCTGCTAGGAAGTGATTTAACAGCCATGTGCTATGCTGTGATGACTTGTGGCCTGTTGAGTCAAAGAAGCAAGTGAGTAGATTATGATAGAGTCATATAAATTGTTGAGTATTTCTGAACTAGCACCACAGAAGTCCAGAGAGATGTGGGGGTGGGGTTCTCAGGGATGGTAAAGAGGATGTTTTACGTTGAAAAACAAGTTGGACATTTTTCACATTTACCAAGCAAATAAGACTTTACCTAAGTGCATATTTGGGTGTCTGGTGCTAGGAATATTGTGATGAACTGAATGAGTGGAGCAGCCATCCCAAGGGCAGATGAGGGAGGCAGGCATTCATCCAGCAAATGAATGGAAAATAAAATGATCACCGTGTCCGTCAGAGAGGGGCCTTTTGAACTGAGTAGTCTAGAGCAGACAGCACCTCAGTCTCCTCTGTCATGGGGAAGGTAGCACCCAGTCACAGAGTTGTGAGGTTGGATGCGACCCTGTCTGGGCCAGGTATCTCATACCATGGTAGATGCATAGTGAGCACACAGCATTGGTGGTTGTTGGGAGTTTTGGTCACTCATCAAATGCTTGATCATGGCGTACCATACCTGAGCTGGTTAACTAGAAGATGTGGGCTAGTTCTTCATAGTCCACAGATGAGCTGGATATTGAAAACAACCAATCTATATGAATCACATAGCTCCATGGAGAAAATCAGAAGTGAGGCTTTATTTTTTCAATCAGGGCTCCTGAGCTTGGGTGCTTGAAAGCAAGGGAAACTTAAATAGGTGAAGCAGACCGTTGCCAAGGGGAAATTAGGCCCTTGACAAGGTAGATAAGGCACTCAAGTTCAAAATGTTTTTGAACATGAAAGTCACAGAAAACCATCGAAGCATTGTGAGGTTGTAAATTTGATCGGATTGGCCTTCCGAATGTTCCTTCTGAGGTGGCATGGAGGACTGGGGCCAGCATGAGGAAGAGAGCCAGAGCTCAGATCTGAAAGAGGCTAATCATGGGTGTGAGGGAGAGCACCCGGGGGAATGGATGAGCAGTCCCTAACACATTGTGAGAGGTATAGCCTGTGTCAGCAGAAAGCAGTATTTTCAACAGGATTCTGTCAGTACCACTGTCTTTTATACAGCAAATACTTCTGCTGCATCCAGGTACTGCTGGCTAATGTGATATACTAATCAAGGTGTCTGTAAAGTTAACTCTGTAGTTGGCTGTTGGGAAGTAGAATTTAGCTCAAGTTAAATATAAGATAGGAAAATGAGATTTTAAATGTTTTTAACAGAAATAAATAACTATGGTGACTATAATAATTAGTTTGACTTAACCATCCCATGATGTATCATAACATCACTATAATATAAACAATTATTTGTCAATTCAGATTAAGATAAAAAATACTAAAATAGGTGAAAGTCACCTAAAACATGTGAATGTCTTGTCAGAGAGGATTATTGATGATAAACAAATTAATCCCAAACACAGAAACCACACCAGTTCTTACAGGTGACCGGTTGGTTGCAAGTAATGGGTCAGACTATTTCTAGGGTCTTCCTTGATTATGGTACTGGGCTCAGATGGGGTTCCAGTGGGATTTGTAATCTTCTGAATGTGTTGGAGAATACAGAGTGAGGCTGAATGGGTCTCTGATCCACCCGTCACCTTAAGACGGCTCCTCTCCCATCAAATCATACTCTGGGCAAATAGAGCATGCTCTCATTTATGTGGGGTGATGATATACATGCCTTTTTTTTTTTTTAAACAGGTGGTAACAAACAGGGATACACAAGAAACTCTCCTCTGCATGGCCTGTGTATTTGAAGTTTCAAATAGTGAACATGGAGCACAGCATCATATCTACAGGCTTGTAAAGGACTGAACCTGGTTATTTATATATATAGATATCTGTATATACACACACATATGTGCACACACACACTCTCTCCATTATCGAACGACTGACTGTAAACCTCACCACAGGTGATGCCCTGCCCCCCCAGGTCACACCCTGACTTTTCTAAATCCTGTTTGAGTGAACTTATTATTTTTTTCATGTGTTCATGCTATCATTGTAGCTGTGAAGTTGTGATGCAGTTTTTTGTGTATTCCTCAGATCTGCAACCCACAATTCCTTGGGGAAGGTGAATCTTACCAGCCTAAACCTCTCTCTCTGCAGACCTGTTTCCTGTTGTGGTAGAAAATAATGAGACAGAGGATTGGCCACGGAGCATTGATTGCCTTTATACAAATGTATTTAGTTCTTTTTGTTGTTGTTTTTCCAACATAAAATTCTTGTTTTAAGATACAAGTAAAATTAATCTTTAAATGTAAATTAGTACAAGAAAACTAAGATTCTTCAGACTTATCTTTGTAACTAATTAGGGTGGAAGTTATGGAAGAATGTAATTCACTAAATTATTTTTTAAATGAAATCTTTCTTTCTTTTTAAAACCAAATGTTAAACTATAGCCTTAAGAAATACTTGGTAGAAGTATCCTAATGAGACAAATTTTGTACCTTTCCCTCCCTCAAAGTTAAAACTAATATCCTAATTCATTAAACTCTTGAAACAGGTGTTGCAAAGGAAGAAAATGTCACCCCTTATCCTTAACATATATAGTATATTTAAAAATGTAAAATTGTATTGTACTAATGTGATAATTGATTATTTAATGAAAAAGAAAAGATGGCTCTTTTTGCAATAAGTAGATAATACTGAAACAAATCTAAGCTTACAATGTTAGTCTTGTGTGTGCAGTTGCATTTTATATGGTCAACCAAAATTTTCTATGGAGAAGAGTTCACATTTGAACCACTGAAATTTAATAACAAAATTTAAAAATTGGCACGAATACTGCACTGTGAGTTGCAAAGGATGCAGAATCCTGTGGCTGGGAGAAAACTGTCATCATCTGAACAAGTGCGAGGCTCATCAGGCTTGGTGTCTGCTCCCCAGAATGTCACTGTCACAAGCCTCCTCACCAGCCTGTGGGTAGTGTGTTGTTGCTGGTAACCCCCCATGCATGGAAGCATCTGTCCTGATAGCTCTGTGTTTATGCGCATGTGGATATTCAGTTCTTTGAACTCCTGCCTCCTCTAGTTTGCTGGTTACTTACTCACCACCTCTCTCTTGGTCTGCGTTATAGACATGGGTAGATTTTCCTTAAGGGCATCTCTTTCCTTGACATCTCTTCATAAGCCTCAGGGGCACTTTATGTGCTCCCCCACCCCTCTCCCTCTCTCTTTTCCTTCCACCCCTTTCTTGATCTTTTCAAGCAGAAGCCCTCATTCAGGAAGTTCTGTTTCCAAGAGAGATTTCACCTCTCTGATCTGAATATTCCAAAGCATTGCCCAGCAGAGTTGGCCTAAGATGGCTGGTCTGGGGTTACTTCCCTAAGTGCTTTCTCACTGGGGAAGCAAGAAAGGTTGCCCCTCTACTTCCCAGGGATGGTAAGAGGAAAGTAAGAGTTTCCTTACACACATGCACACACATGCATGCGCACACAGGAACATGTGAACATAATAGAACATGACAAAATTTTTAAGTTAAGAAGCATGGCGATTTTTTTTCTTTTTTGTACCAAGGCTATCAAGTAAAATCCTACTTCTGCTATATCCAGGTGGCACACACCCCTTCTTTGCCCCAACATCTGCTCTGACTTTGCTTTTATTATATTCAGCAACTTGTGGTCTTTAGCGGTTGGGCATGGCTGGTATGTAGCTAAAAGAACCAAACTGGATTGACTCTGTCTCCTCCCAGCTGCATCCCTGGTCCCTGGGAAGACCTGAGGAGAATGTGCAAGACTTTGTCATTAGCAATGTGCCTCCTTTACGTAGGCCAGCGGGGCATTGTTTCTCTTCAGGAGAACTGCCTTGGTTCCTGGATTCTAAGCCAGCTCTCCACGGAATGACTACCCTGGGTTTCTCCCCTTCTGTCTGCCTTCAGATCAGATGTTTAAGGCTCTGTCCTGGGGATACCACTAGTTAATTTTTTAGGGATGTTTCTTTAGCTTCGATTTCCTACATCCTTCCTCTAGAGGAATGCCCTACTGTCCTGAGACCAGGACTATATGAATGGGTACAAATGATCTCCTGTGGCTACAGGCCAGGCCATCCAAGAATGTGATGGGGGAGCGGTCTACCACTCAGGCTCTGGGGGTTTGTTTCCCATGTACCACTAGAGGATAGTGGCTGGCAATGGGGAGGCTATGACTTCACAGAATTAGGATTGTGTCTGTGTGGCCTCACTGTCTATGTCCTCTTCTTCCAGAGCCTTTCTGGGGGTGGGGTGGGATGGGAGTTAGGAATGACCCTGACTTACTTTTGGCTCTTAAAACAGTGATAAAATTATTTAATATATATTCAACCCCTATTCCTCCCCCTAACTTATTTCCATCCTCATATCACCCCACACACAACTTTTTATTCTTTAAAAAAAGAAAATAACCACCATCTTAGGGTTACCATTGCTGCGATGAAACACCATGACCAAAAAAAAAAAAAACCAAGTTGGGGAGTCAAGGGTTTATTTACTTACATTTCCACATCATAGTTCATCACCGAAGGAAGTCAGGGAAGGAACCTGAGACCGGGAATTAATACAGAGACCCTGAAGGGATGCTGCTTACTGGCTTGCTCCTTGTGGCTTGTTCAGCCTGCTTCCTTATAGAACCTAGGACCAGCAGCCCAAGGGTGACACCATCCACAATGGGCCGAGCCTTACCCTCTCTGTCACTCTGTCACTAATTAAGGAAATGCCCTGCAGGCCTGCCTAGAGCTCTTCCTCCTTTGCCCCTCTCTCTTTCAAGACAGGGTTTCTCTGTGTAACAGTCCTGGCTGTCCTGGAACTCACTCTGTAGACCAGGCTGGCTCAAACGCACAGAAATCTGCCTGCCTCTGCCTCCTGAGTGTTGGGATTAAAGGCGGGTGCCCCCACCACCCGGCTCTGTTTCTTCTGGAGACATTTCTTCAATTGAGGTTCCCTCCTCTCAGATGACTATAGCTTGTGTTAAGTTGACACAAAATCAGCCAGCACACCCACCCACCATGGCAAATTGGTGCTGTCCGTATACTCACGGGTGTGTAGACATCCACTGGAACGTGGTCAGCCTACCAGGAAGCATACTCTTAAAAGAAAATGGGCTTCCCCTACTCCAAAAGCTATCAACTGTCAACAGATCCTCAGCCCCCGGTGGAGGCTCATGAGCCCCGTCCCCCCTCGGTGCTGGAATTTGACCAGCTTGTTCTCACAGTTGCTGTGAGTTGATGAGTGCTATGATCCTTTCATGTCCAGAAGACAGTGTTCTGCTCCAGTGCACCCACCCCACCTCCTCCTCTCACAGTCTCTCTGCTCTGTCTTCAGTGCGGGTAGCCATAAGATTTGTGAGTCTTCTAGAGTTTCCCCGTCTTAATCAATGACCCAGTTATCCCAGACTTGATTGATTTCTCAAATGAAAGCTTAGGGTAGGATTTGTGTCCTAACTTCTAATCCTGACCTCTCTAATCCTTCTTGGTTCCTTGTCCCCTCCTCCCCTAGACCGGAAGGATACCCTTGCGGAGCCCTGCCCTCTCTCTTCTGTGACCCCTCCCTTCTTAGTGTTGGCTCACAGTGTTGCTAAGACAGATCTGTCAGGGACATAGGCAGACATCTTGCTTAGTCACTGCATAGTTTAGAAGCCATCTTTCCAATGAAAGAGACCGAAATGTCCTGGGACCCCCAGAGTCCAGCTCACTGGAGGCCAGGGACATTGGGCTAGTTAACTGGCCATCACCCTGTGCATTGTCGGGGGTTTTGAGACTTCCTGGACGCTTTGACAGTTGTCACAGCTCATTGCCCTGGGTTGTGCAGGGTTCAACCTTCGTTGAAAATGGCTGCCCTTTCTCTTACTTATCATTAGCATATGGATAACCAGTTTTGCTTCGCTCATCCTGTGAGAACTTCTCTCCTGTAAGCTTTTTTCTGGTGGGGAGGAGCGTCGGGTAGAGGCAGGTAGGTGGTTCTTCTGCAGCATCCTTCCTCCTGTTTAGAGGTGACTCCCGGGCAGCCACCGTCTTCCTCCTGCTGCTGCCCTTTCTCTCGTGTCTGAGAAAGCTGGGTTCAGCTAGCCAGCACCCTCCCTGTAGCCATCTGACTTCCATTGAAAGAATACTTCTGATTTGCCCTGTGGCCCTTGCTTTATTGGGGCTTAGAAAGAGAACCCCCGCCCCCAGATGTGACTCTTTCTCACAAGCTCCCCACTCTCCTCTCAGCCTTTAATTGTTAGGGTGAGTTTCCTCTTCACTGCTTGCTTCACGCTCGCTCTCCGGGCTTTCGGGATGGAGCGGGCCTGGATCTGGTCCAGAAGGTGGCTCCTACTCAGACCCTAAGAGAGCACAGTCCATTCCCCTTCACCGTGAAGGGATGAGAGATGCCTCGTCCAAAGCCTCCCGGCTAGTCAGTCACAGACAAGGGTGAAGGCTTCTCTTTCTTCTGCAGCCTCCCCTGGGTAGAAGCCATCTTTCCTTGGTGCTCTGTGCTGAAGTGATCCCTGAGAACGCATGGACGGGTCACTTCAGATCCCCTGTAGCTGTCTGGGGACCATAAGCAGATGGGAAGTCTGATGTGCCTCTTCACTTCCTCGGAGGACAGTTCTCCAGCATGGGCTTTGAGTCAAATTTCTATTTCCCACCCATCCCAGCAGCAACGTCCTGCTCACACACCAGCCAAAACAGAACCTTTGGTGTTAAAATTCCTCAAAGGACTTTTCGATCCAGGTCTTCATTAGGCTTCAATACCATGGTGGCACTAGCCACTGTTTTTATACAACCCTAAATTCTTGAAGTCACATGATGGTCAGTTTTACAAACCAGGTACCTGTAATTTGTATAATTTTGTATATGCTCTGGTGTACCACACCTGTCCTAAGGAAGGGTAGAATAACTCTGTGTTGGTGTCCTCACCTGTGACATTAGGAGGATGCTTGAGTTGCTGACTTCTATGTTGATGTTTCTGTGGCTAAGCCCTGCACGTGTCTTTTCTGAAAAGCCTTAAATCTTGGTGACGTCACGTCGTAGGGTGTCGGTGTGACAGGCTGCCTGGGAACCGTGAGCCCTTTTGTAAGCTGGAAGCATTTCTCTTACTACTGTTACTTTTCATTTTCTTGAAGGGAGTTTTCAATTCACAGCTGCCAAAGCCTCCCAGTGAAGCAGTGCCTTAGTAATACCTTAGTAGCCGCCAGCCTTTTCTCACGCCTGTTCTCGGTGTCCATTTGCTAATTGGCCCAGTTTCCGAAACAGGACAAGCCAAAAGCGTTCTCATTTTTGTTTCAAAAGCCCGTTTTTTAAATCCAGCTCTCTAGAAAGCTGATGACTTGGTTTCAGACAACCTAAATCAGAACCCAAGTCAGTTCTTTGACCATGCTCTCACATACGTATCCATACCAAAACTAACGGCTGCAACTTCGCAGTTTACTATGAAGAGTGAAATGTACTTTTCATTGATGCCTTTTTCAATTCATGACCAAATACTTAGCTATTTGTGAATCTTCTGCACTCCAGCATGAAAGTGCCTTTGGCTCGAGATTCCAGCTTAGAAAGTGCCACCATAATAACGACAATTTGTAGAGAGACCAAAAATATTTTGAGATCACCATAATGCCTTTGGTTAACCGGGATGAGTAACCAACCACAGGCCTCTATTCATGAGAGCACCGCGTGGTCCCTGCCTGCTGTGAGTCTGCCTGCCAGTGGGGACCCCACCACACACTCACCTATAGCACAGTGCGGCAGCGGGGAACCCTGCAAACTGTTGTGTCTGTGTGTGCCGACTCCCCCGACCCCCGGCATGTCCGTCAACTCGTCACCCAGCTCTGCATCCCTGGGAAGAAACTTGCACACGAGCACCTGAATCCCGAATCCTGGCCAGTGGACAGACACCATGGCTTTGCCTTCTCCATGTATCCACACTCAGTCTGTGGAGACTCTCGTCCACTGGGAGGAGGACAGTGCGCACTTGCCTGCTTTACACAGTGATACCATTTGGTTGTTGGAAGCCTTGCATCGAGATGACAGTGCAGAACAAAAATAAAAATGGATTCATTAGGGTCATTGCAGTTGAAGTGTCTTTGGGTAGATTTGCTGGCTCCAGATGTCCGAATGTGCTGTGAGAGACTTCCAAAGAGCACAACATTTGCAGTTTTCGAGAATGTTCTAGTCCTCAGAGAGCCAACTCTGAAGTCTGTGTCAGCTTAGAGTAAAATCTTTGTGCATCTGGAAACCTCATACAGTAAGGAAAAGGACAGAGGAGGTAAAAAGAAGCCAGGAAAAAAATAGGGTCTTTTTTCTTTTCTTATTTTCTTTTTCCTTTTTTTTAAAAATTCCTTTGCTGATATAAGTGTAAAAGTAATGACAGACGACTTTGAAAGTTAGCCTGGAAACTCTACCAAACCCACTTCCCTTCTCCTTGCCCTCCCCGGTGTCTAAGGAATAGCCTCTCTGGGCTCTGAAATTGCAGAAGTGACTTGTATCCACCCCAAGTTGTATAAAAGTCCTGTTTTGTTTTGTTTTTAAAGACAAACAGCTATCAAATGGAAAAGAGAATTCCTTACTACAGGTTAGAGTTGGTTGGTTGGACTCCTCCCTGGCAGGAACACACCACAACTTGGAAGAAATTAGTCAAATGTGTTTTCTTGTGCCTCCTTCTAGCCATTGATGTCTTGTTTGGT
The DNA here is from genome assembly GCF_949786415.1 of Peromyscus eremicus. Taxonomy (NCBI): domain Eukaryota; kingdom Metazoa; phylum Chordata; class Mammalia; order Rodentia; family Cricetidae; genus Peromyscus; species Peromyscus eremicus. The sequence continues at coordinate 89,334,447 of NC_081416.1, read as the reverse complement.
GGTAGTTGCCTCTCCTAAACTCTCTGCTTATATCCTCAACAATGAAGGTTTTGTGTTTAAAACTGACTGATTGCAAAGGGCAGGCCTCACTGAAGTCATGCACCATTGACTGAGATGAGATATCTGTATTTATTGCTCCTTCCTAACTTGTTTTCTCTGTGAATCTGCATTGGGTTCCTGTGCCCCACACTATATCATTTTAGGTAGAAGCAGCATTTGTGTATGTCCCCACCCTTGTTCATGACCACAGGGTCAGCTCCCACTAGGCTCCAGCCTTGCTCAGCCTGAGCCTTGTCAGGTTTCACCATGGGCATCCTGTTTCCCCTCTTTCTTAGAAAGGTGGGCAGAATCGACACATCCATCATTTTGGAAAACCTGTCCATGAGTTTTATGTTTTTATTTTTCAAATTAATTGTTCTCTGTGATTAGTTTCACTGTGTAAAATAGATCTAAACTGCACTTCTTTAAAAACAAGTGTACGTCTCCTGTTACCTCCTTGAAAGATCAACTTCTCTGGGCCTTTTTCAATGGGCTTATGACTTCAGACAAGGAAAAAAAAAATTGTAAAAACAAAAACAGTACGTGCCTGAAAAATGACAAAAAAAAACAAAAAAAAACCTTTTTTTTTGTAACAGTTAAAAAACCTGAAAAGCCTTTACTACTTTGATACGCTCAAATTTGATGAAAATTGGTTTTTGCCTTGTGTGTTCGTTCACATTCTAAGCAACTTCATGGCTTCTCTGGTGTCTTGTGTAAAGTGTATAGGGTGGGCTTGTGGCGGAAGTGTTTCATCTGGTCAGTGGTTCCTTTGATATTGTACTGCTGCTGGGTCTGGGCTGGAACCCGAACCTTTGGGTGCCAGGGTTCCTCTCCGGGGAGACCGTGGAGAAGAGGGTAGAGGGGCTCACCCACGTGTGTTCTTAAACTGTGTGCAGAAACTTTCAGAAGGCATTTGGGTAAACCTCCCAGCAGTACAGTATTCTTGTATTTGTTAAAGTTTGTGTTTAGGTACTGGTACCTTTATGTTAAAAAAATGTTGTAAGTGTTGGCTTTAAAGTGAATTTATCTTTAGTATGATAGTTATATGAAAATTATAGGGTTTGTGTGCAGAGAATTTTTTTATAAAGTGCTTTGTAAAAAAAAATGTATTCTAGCTTTCGCGGTACATATGTGTGATAACTTTAATATCCATGACAGTTAAGTGCAATTATTTCATCACTCTAAAAATGCTATTTTTGTGTCAGTTCCTGCAGGTGTTTTCATGTCTTTGCAAAGTGACACATTTGATGCCTTCTTGATAAAGTGGTAGACATTTTGTAGCTTTCTAGAAACTTTGTATCCATACGGTATCAATGAAAAAAATAAAGAAAATGAAAGTGTGGGTCACCTTTCTTGTCTGCAAAAGTCTGTTGAGAATGAAATCTGCCGCCTTTTGTCTTAAGTTACATTTACTTTGTTGGGATGGGAAGTCCACAACAGCCAATGGCTTGCTCAATCCTCTCCACCATGTGAGTGTTGGTGATGGGCTCGGGTCATCAGACTTGGCAGCCAGTGCCTCTACCCATGGGGCCATCTTGCCCTGTGTGAGGGTGGGGATTATATGAAGGATGGAGGGAAGTGGGTTGGAGCTGTGGTTGTGTCTCCTGTGCTTGATGACTGGAGCTTTAGGTGTTCCCTAAAGGGCTTCTCAGCCACATAGTTTGAGGCCAGCCTGGGCTGTATGAGAACCTATCTCCAAAATCAACAAAAGTTTTGTGGAATAGCTTAGCTGGTCTGTGGTTCCAGACACACCCTGAGAAACCATACCCTGTGACTCACAATAGCCTTAGACTAAAAGGCATGCACTCCTATGTTGTTAACCTGATGCATGCATGCTGGGGACCAGGGGCAGGTAGAGCCGGGGATCGGAAATGCACAGAGAAATTCACTGTGAGCTCCCTGCTCGGTGCCTGTGTTCTTGCGGTTAGTTGCTTGCTGAGTCGTGAGCTCTGGCCCCAGCAGTACTGGTTCCTGTGTGACAGCAGGTCTCATTGTGCCCCTGTGTTGGTATAACCATTTTGTGCTATATTCCACATTCCAGGCTCAATGGCATTGCTTCCTGAGACCCAGAAAGGCTACCTCGTCCAGAGTCATGACTAACAAGGATGGAGCCTTATTTAGGTTCATTCAGCCTGACGCTTGGGCCTGATCTCTTGGCCTGTGCATCTTGGTTGACTATACAATGGAGCAGCTCAAGGCCAGGAGGAAATGTGAGTGGGCGGAGGGATTTCACCAAACTGTAATGACTGGGACTTTTGGCAGTAACAGTAGGAGCCCTCAGCTTGTGACTTAGGCCTCAGGGGGTCTTGCTTCTCTTTATTTCTACCTAAAGCCTGGGCACTAGAATTGCATTCCTTTGCCAAGGAGTGGGTATGCATTTCCCTGCTCGTGTATTTTCATTGGTGCTGTGATCTAGTGCAGAGCCGAGGAGAGGCCCATGGGAGCTTTTTGTCTTAAGCGAGACCCCATCCCTATTTCCTTTAGTTCATACACTCTTGGAGAATAGGAGTCCTTGACAACTTTGCTACAATGTGATTCAGATCTAAGGAAGTCATAGGCCTTTCTTAGGATCTTAACAGCTGGTAAGTCACAGCCACATCTCTCTGGCCCCTAAACTTAGCACTTGCATATGTCAGAAGCATTCTGTTAGTGCTGGAGGTTCCAGTGGATTCTGCAAGGAGGGAGGCACCAGGAAAACAAACACCAGAGCCTGAAGGCATTCGGGGAGCATGGGGGAGGGTAAGTCAAAATCTGAGGGGACTGGCAACTTTGCTGGGAATTCCCCATGCTCTCTTCCTGCCACACTGCCTCAGGTACTAATGAACACAAGTATAGAAAGCCGAATTACCTCTTGTGTAATTACTGAGTGACTGATGGAAACCCAAGCAAAATTCATAGTGGGAAGTTGTAAAACTGCAGAGACATCTTGTTCTGTCTGTCCAGTGCCTGTTCATCAAATGTCTTGTCATAACAGCAAATAGGCCACTGACTGCCTGGCTCTTCAGCAAATGTTTTCATTCACTTTTACCTCCAAGAACCCAAGACTTAACATTTATGCTCTACATTATTGATAAAGAACCAAATAAAAACTACAGATAACAAACGAAGCTGGCAGGATGGCTCTGGATAAAAACACCAACTGCCAAGCCTAACAACTGGAATTCATTCGGCCTCCAGGACCCACAGGTTGGAAGGAGAGAATGGACTCTCACTAGTTAGTAAATAATGTAATCTTAAAAGAATGAAAAACAGATGCCAGCAATCAAAACTACAAAAGAAAACGAATATCCCCCTTATTAATCTCCAACTAGTATCAAGCAAGGTAAAAATTCTCACTAGAGCCAATGAGGATTACTTCACAATGGTACAAGTTTGGATTGATGTGGAATAAAATGCAAGACTAATGTGTGCCCATTAACATAGCTACAGAGTAAAAAGTGGATAAATTGATGATGTTGTATGTGGGGGGACCCGCCCCCACTTTTTCCTCAGGGTACTCTTGAGTAGGGAGAAGTGAGAAATATTTAGATAGAAATATAGAGGGGAGAGAGAGAGAGAAACACAGATACCCTTGGGAGGGCCTGGATCAATATCCACCAGCTCTTCTGTCTCTTCTAAAGAGCTATTTATAGAAATGCCAAAAGGTGGAGCAAAAGACTTAATCCCTAGCACAGCCAAGTGCAGACCCTTCCAAACACCTGGTAACCATGCATGTGGTCAGTCCGTTCCTTTATGCAGCCCTGCTGGGTAAAGCAAGCTCAGATCTCACTAGGAAACCTCTGTGGGCTCCCACAGTTAATGAACATTCAGTTATAAAACACATATACAGCATAGGATTTGAATATCAGAATTTGATGAACATGTTCTAATTTACTAAGTGCAAAATGCTGAGCTGTACAATTGGAGGCTTTAAATTATTTTCAAGAATATACAGAATTTTTATGAATATTGGTCATACCCAAAGCCAGCAGTCAGGAAACCGGCCAATGCAGTGACTCAGTGTCCAAAGTCTTATTGGGACACAGCCATTACTGTTTGTTAGCCTACTGCTGTGGATACTTTCACACTGTGGTAGCAGAAGTGTCCGTGACAAAGACCCTGTAGTCCACAGAATCTAAAATAATTATTATCTGGCTTTTTGCAAGGTGTGGGGGGATAAATTTGCCACCCTACTGTAAGCCATAAAACAAGGCCCTACATTCAGTAACCCTGAAGAGGTAGTTTATCTTTCTTTGGTGTGTAGATACACCAAATGTGTAAATGGTTGTAACTCTCTCTACCCTCTCTCAAGCCAGCTCACTGATGAAGCTAGACAGCTGACCAATGAGTCCCAGAGCTGCTCCTTTCCCCCACCTCCTCAGGGCGGGGATTACAGATTTATCCTAGCATGTCTACCTCGTTTTATAATGTGAGTTCTTGAGGTTGAAGTCGGGTCCTTCTAACGAACTGAACAATCCTTCCAACCATAGGAATGGGGGTTTTCATGGCTTGCAGTTGCTGAATCTGCGGCTTGCAGTTGCTGAATCTGCTCTCCCAATCAGAACATACTAAAGCAGTCACCAGCCCCTTCAATGGCTGCCATTCTTTTACCCGTGGCTTGCCCTGTCGTCTTAGTGTCTTCCCAGATCTCGGGGGCTGCACTCCTTGGCTACCATTCATTGCTCCCTGTTGTTTATATTTTGCCACTGACAGCTACGTGCTCCACACAGTTCCATGTCGCTGACCTCTTATGACCAGTTTCTCAGCAGTATTGATCCCCATTCACTGTAGTTTTAATGCAAGATCTAGACCTTTGGGGCACATAGGAAGTGGGTACTCTGGTATCAAGTTATCAATCCATCTCTGAACTTTCAGAGCCCTGCCTTGTTTACTCTAGACCATAGTTTCCTTCAAGCATCAAGGGGCTTCCCAGAAGCACATTAGTTTCCATTACAAGTACCATGTTTCCATTGGGATATTAAATCCTGAATTGCAGAAATGTGCCGGGTATACCAATGTGCTTTCTATAATCTAGCCCAGATTCAAGTTCTCAAGATTCACTCGATAAGTTCTCCAAGACTCAAGTCTCCCAGTTCCTGCTGGGAGGAATTCAGATTGGGCAGATCCTGTAGCTCTTGCTGATCCCAACCTCCAGATGCAAGAACCTAACTTTCCTGATTGGACCATATTGAGGATTTATCCTTAATCTAGAAATGATAGGAACTTTGGCAGATCTTGGGGAGGTGTTCTAAATTTAAGTGTACATTTAGTAATTGTGCCTTATTGGACATGAGACAAAAATATGAAAGTGCTCCAAATCAAACTCTTACATTTCCCCCAGTCATGAATGAAACAAGCCAAGACAAAGAATTAGGCAGACACTTTGTATTAGTGAGCACATGTATGTGAATACAACATATCCCCAAAATTTCAAACATAAGGAAACAATTTGAAAACTATATTCTCCCAAATTAAGTAAATTCTATATGTCAAAGGATTGCTATAATAGTCTCTGACCTTAATACAATTGAGGTAAATATCAATATATAGAGGATTAAAAAAACTACACACACACATATATATCTCACGAATAAGCAATTCTAACTCATAAGAAAAATTGGCCATGGAAATTAAATTATCTTTAGGTTAAGTTGAGTGTGATGGCTCATGCCTGTAATCCTAATACTCTGGAGGCTAAGGCAGGAGAGAGTGCTGTGGGTCAGAGGCCAACCTGGGCTACACTAGTGTGAGACCCTACCAAAAATAAAGTTAAGAAAATGCTGTATATTAAAATATATAGAATGCCCCTAAATTAGTCTCTAGGAGGTGTTGTAGAATATTACTTTATGTAATGATGTGTTATATTTGTTTATGCTGCATTTGTTTAACGATATAAAAATGTGTTGCTTTACCTGCCTAAGGTACCTGATTGGTTTAATAAAAAGCTGAATGGCCAATAGCTGGACAGTAGAGGGATAGGTGGGTCTGGCAGGCAGAATAAGTAGGAGGAGGGATCTAGGCTTGAGGGGAGAAAACAAGGGAGACAGAGAGGGAGACACCCAGGACCAGCCAGCCAGGCAGCCACCAGACAGACATGGGAGAAGCAGGAAAAATAGAATGTACAGAATGAAAGAAAGGTAAAAAGCCCCAAGGCAAAACGTAGATGAAGAGAAACAGGTTAAAATAAGCTATAAGAGCTAGTGGGACAAGCATAAGATAAGGCTGAGCATCCATAATTAATATTAAGTATCCACATCATGATTTGCGGTTTGGCAGTCCGAGAAAGCATGCTACAAGGAAGTATGCACTCTTAACACTCCTAGAACATGGTATAAGAAAGGGAGGTTAAAGTTGAGCCGGACATTCATTTCCCAAAGTTAAAGAACAAAAAATAAAAAATAAATACGGTGGATGGATGGATGGATTGATGGATGGATGGATGGATGGATGGATGGATGGATGGATGGATGGTTGGGTAGGTGGGTGGATGGGTGGATGGGTGGGTGACGGGAGGGTGAGTGGATAGATAGATGGATGGGAGGAACTTATGGTGGCTTTTGCAAACTAAGTAGGAAACAAACAGATCAACAAAGTTCAAAGTTGATTCTTCAAATGTACAGAGAAATTCAGAACACTGGCAGGTTTGGAAGAGTACCCAAAATAACAGGGAAATGGGTCATCACTACAGCTTACAGGAGACTCATGAAAATATGATAGATGATAAAAACATATCGTTATAAGTTTTTATGCCAATAAAGTTTAAAAAACAGATAAAAATTAACTGTTAGAAAGCAATAGATAACTTCAGATGACGACAATGGTGGCCGCCAGGCGGTGGTGGCGCATGCCTTTAGTCCCAGCACTCGGGAGGCAGAGGCAGGTGGATTGCTGTGAGTTCAAGGCCAGCCTGGGCTACAGAGTGAGTTCCATGAAAGGCTCCAAAGCTACACAGAGAAACCCTGTCTCAAAAAAAACAAAAACAAAAACAAAAGATAATGGTGGCCTTAAAATCATCAAAGAGAATGAAACAGTAGTTCCTAATGGTAGCACACAAACCCAGGGAACAAAATCCTGCACTTACATACAGGAATCTTAGCTTGCTTAGATCTTCTAGAATGCAGAGTTGTAATGAAAAGTTAAGCTGCTAATATATAGCAGATGCAAGTTCAGGGCAGGATGAATGAGAAGGACACTGGAGTTAATTAGTAGAAACTGTTGAACTGTGCCATGATGTGTTATTCCACAGACTGCCATGCCACAGTCACTGAGGTGTCCAGGTCATTTATCTTACTCAAAACAAAGGAGCCAAAGTATTTCAAATTTTTCAATATTTGGATATAATAATGAGATTCTTAGAGATGGGACTCAAATCTAAACAGGAGATTCACTTTTGTTTCCTGTGCATTTTCTCACATCATTTGGAAGTAAATTTACACATTTTTAATGCAGCTGCATGTTGGCCCTGACCTGTCATGTTGGCCAAATGTGGAATTTCTCCCTTGCAGCCTACTGTCAGTACTTGGGAAGTTTCATTGATTAGACTATTTGGGCTTCAGGAATTTACACTGAAGTTACTCACCTTAGGTCACTCAGTGTGTATGATTTTTGGCATTTGGGCTTTTCTGGAACTATTGCAAAGAGGAAGGAAATGTTTTAGTTATCAATGGAAGAGAGAAAAGGAGCAATTGGCCTGTCCGGTAAGGCCCCACCTCCTAATTCTCACTGAGTAATATTCTTCCAAAATGGCTATTAGTGCTTGCCCATCTCTGTCACAGCATCTACCCTGTAGCGGCTATTGAAGAATTCAGGGCCATGGTTTGAGGTGTGAGCATGGAAAGTCCGGAAGTGGAAGGCTAACCTAGGAAGTAAGTGTAGGGTGTCAATCAGGCAGGGAAGAAGGGCACCTCAGGGCAGCTGAAACGGTGCACAAGATTTGTTCCTAAATATGCTCCTGCAGTAGTTCGAGGTGAATGCCGTCCACTCACAAGGGCAGTATGTAAAGGGAGACCATAGGCTAATCCCACGCATGAGCATAAATGGGTCAAAACACTAGCAAGTGAGTGTAACAGGGCAAACAGATCATAATGTATGACGAAATGGAGCCCATTCCAAGGATGCAAGCTTGGTTTAACATTAGAAAATCATCCCATATAACTCCCACTAAAGACAAGAGGAGCAGAACCACATGAAGAGATGGAGATGGGTGTAGCCAGTAACATTCGGTGTCCACTGTGGACAGAATGTCTGAGTGTCTCCCGATCCATCAGGATCATTCCCAGGTTGAAGCTCTAGTCCTCCGTGTAAGACAGAGCCTAAGAGAGGTGTTTGTGGTTGTGTGGGATACAGGATCCCCGCTAAGAGGTTTGGGGCCTTTACAAGGAGATTAGGGCCCTCTGCTTTCCTACACACAAGATCACAGCAAAAAGGAAGCCATTTGCAGATTAGGATGGCTGTCATCAGCAGACAGAATCTGCTGACACCCTGGCCTTAGACCTAGAAATGTGAGAAATAAATGGGTTATGTTTAACGCATTTAAAATTTTTTTCATGATTTTTTTAAAATTACTTATTTAATTAAGACTAGAAAGATCCTTTATGAACTAATAAGCAGCTATAAAATATTAGCTGCTAGTGAAATAATTCTGATTTGGGAAATGAGACAAGGATGCCTACATGCATCATCTCAGTGCAACACAGTGAGCTTCCAAACAGTGAAATAAGGTCAGTAAAGAAACAAAATTACCTAACATGGGACTCGGATCTGTCATTATTCTTAGAAGACAAGGTTGCATATATAGAAAATGCAAAAGAATATACAGGTATATGACTAGAATTTGACGGAACGTTAAGCATATTCTACATGCAAAGCAATGTATGCTACCTAGAATTGCTTTTTGGGTGGCTGGGGTGTGGTTTAATTAGTAGAGTGCTTGCCTAGTATGCATGAAGCCCTGAATTTGACTTCTCCCATCATATAAACAGTGCGGTGATGTATGCCTGTAATTCTTGCAGTAGAGGAACAGAGACAAGAGGATTGAAAGTTCAAGGTCATCCTTAGCTACATAACCAGTTTGAGACCAATCTGGGATAAAGACCGTGTCTCAGAAAAAAACAAAACAAAACAAAACACAACAACCAAACTACATTTGTTTTTATACAAGAAAAATGAATCCAAGTACCATTTCTTTAAAATTATGAAGGCACATATTTAATCCCAGCACTTGTGAAGCAAAGGCAGGAAGATCTCTGAGTTCAAGGCCAGCCTGGTCTACACAGCAAGTTGCAAATTCCCTAATAGCCTGAGCTACATAGCAAGACTCTATCTTTAAAAAATAAAAGGAAAAACTATTTTTAATTTTGTTTGCTTTTGTTTTTTATTTTAGAGACAAGGTTTCTCTGTGTAGCTTTGGAGCCTATCCTGGAACTTGCTCTGTAGACCAGGCTGACCTTGAACTCACAGAGATCCACCTGTTGTGATACCGCAAGAGAGAGACCTTGGCAAGTTTGAGCCAAGATGCCCCACGGTGGGGGAGAGACAGAGAAGCCATGGAGACAGTGCTCTGTGGAGAGTTTTATTTGGTGGTGGAAGGGGTGGGGGAGAGAGAGAGAAGGGTGTGTGTGTGGGAGCCCACTCTTAGGTAGAGGAGAGAGGAATTAAGAAATGACAGATAGAAAGAGAGACCTAGCCGACAAGAAGAAAGTCAGAAAGCTACACGGAGAAACCCTGTTTCGAAAAAACCAAAAAAAAAAAAGAAAGAAAGAAAGAAAGAAAGAAAAGAAAAAGAAAGTCAGAAACACAGAATAGCTTCAGGAAGGCCTGGGTCAATCAATACCCAACAGCCTCGAGGCTTTATTCAAAAGGGCTTTTTATAATAATGCCAAGGGGCGGGGCACACCTCCCCCCCCCCCTTGTTGTAGAGCCAAGCATAGACCCTTCCAAACACTGGGTAACCATGCCCGTGGTGAAATCATCCCATTATGCAGCCCTGCTGGGTAAAACAAGCCCAGATTCTCTGACCCTGAGTAAGTTCTCACTGGGAAGCCTCTGTGGGCTCCCACGTGGGGGTGTGTGGGGGGGTGTGCAGGGAGAGAAGGGGTGTGAAGAGGGGAGGTGCGCACTACCTCTGGAGAGAGCAAAGGGGGAGGAGCCCTTTCTTAAAGGGAATGTAGAATGGCATCTGGATGCTGGGTGGGCCAGGGTATTATCTGCTTATTGGCCAGGATTCCAAGAAGTGGGTCTGAATGCCTCTGCTTCCTGAGTGCTGGGATTAAAGGCATTTGCCACCACCGCCACTGGGCTACTTTTTAAAAATTTATTTATTTATTTTTTACATAAAGGCTAACAGAAACTGTAAGAAGGCTTTATGGAGAAAAACATGTTACTTAAAAGTTCAACAACATAAGTCAGTGAAGAGCTGAAGCGACTCCTGAGTTGACACTGTCAATTCCACCCAATAAATCTACAGACTAAATGCCTTCAAAGTAAAGATTCAGAGCTTTTCCTTTGTACCCCCTCACTTGTGACGTATGGAAAGCCAGAGAATCAAAAATGACTCTCGGAGAGGAAGAACAGTTGGGAAAATGTATCGATTAGTGATTGATTTTCTCACAGCTCCAAAGCCGTCGTTGGTCCCTGCTTTGCCATCCTGGAACAGTGCCCTGGAAACAGTGTTTGGGCAAGTGCACTCTTGGGCTTTGTGGAGGGAGCGCACTGGGGTCACCATAAGGCAATCTTGGTAGAAAGTGACCTCTTCTGGACCGCAGGCATCGCTATCCCCGCAGGAGCCTTTGTGGAGCAGCCCCAGCTGTGCCCTGGGCTGTGCCCCAGCTGTGCCCTGGGGCCACTCCTCCCACCCACCACCCCCTGCGAGACCCACATGAGTGCAGTGCTCACGGAGGCCAGAAGAGGGCATCAAATCCCCTGGATCTCGAGTTAAAGGCAGTTGTTGAACAACTCACATGAGTGCTGGGAAACAAATTGGGGTTCTTTGCAGGAAGAGCACCCACTCTCAACCTCTGAGCCATTTCTCCAACCCCATAAGTTATTTATTGCCACAATGGACTCTGATATGCGTGTAAAGGACATGACAATATGAACCCAGTCTCTTGTAGCTGGGAAAATGAGTGATTTTGTTGTTGATTGTGTGTGAGTGCATGCAATGAGCATATGTGAGTGCGCGTGCCCCTACATGCACGTGTGGAGACCAGAAGTTGACACTGGCATTTTTCTCTGTTGCTCTCCACCTTATTTTTTGAATCAGGATCTCTCACTGAACCAGGAGCTCCGTGACCAGCTAGCTCTGTGGAGCCTCCTGTTTCCCCACACAGAGCTCTGGGGTTACAGACGGGCGCTACCAATTTGGCTTTTACAAGGATGCATTTGCCCACTGAGCTGTCGCCCAGCCTATGCTGTTCTCCTTCAAATCCAGCTTTTTCAAAGTATAATTCACTCTCATTAGAAGTAAATAATGTTTGGAAAATGGTGTTCAGTTGCATAACCATCGCTACATAAAGTACAGCACATATGTATCGCCCACACCCAGAGCTTCCCACATCCCTCTGCAAGCCATCCCCTCCCCTAACTCCAGCAGTGCTCAGGCAGGTGAGCCCTGGTTCGCGTTCTGTTCCTTTGCCCTTGGCTTTTCTAGGATTTCATGTAATTGGAGACATGCAGCATGCAGTCCTTTCTAATTGTTTTCTTGCAGTTCGAATAATGGGTTTCGGGGTCCTCAGTAATGTTTCTTAAAGCAACCATTCATTCCCTTCTCATCCCCAAGAGTGGTGTCCCACAGCACACATGTACCACTGTTGAATCCTCTTCTGGTAAGCATTTGACTTGTCCCCCAGTTTGGGCTTCAGTATAACCTGTTGCTGTCAGAAGTGTCTGTGCCAAGCCTTTGTGAGGACATGTGTCCATGTTTCTAGAAGAGGGTCTTTGAGTCATTGGCAAGTGTGTCTTTACAGGGGCTTGTCCCTCTGTTTCTCCACACAGCTGTACTATTTCCTGTGGCCTCCAGCAGTGGATGTCATCTCTGGAATTGGCAGTTTTCATCTTTACCATTTAGCCTTCTAGTGGGTACAGAATAGCATCTCTTTGTGATTTCTAACTTGAACTTCCTGGATGACCTAGTGAGGCCGAGTACTTTTCATGTCCCTCTTGACTACTCATTTATCTTGTGAAGTGATCACTCAAATCTCTTGCCCATGTTTATTTCTTTTAATCATTGAGTCTTGGGAGTTTTATATAGTCTGGATACAAGCCTGTTCTTGGATAGATGCATTGCCAATCTTTTCTCCCAATCTGTGCCTTGTCTTTACAGTTTCTTAGCTTGCCATTTGAGGAGGAAAAACCTTGAATCTCCATGAAGTCTGTTTTATCTTTTTTAAAGATGTGATTCATTTTTTTAAATCTTATTTTAATCTACCCATTGTGAGTCCATGGGAGTGGGCTGACCTTGTATCCACCCTTGGTAAAGTTGTTTATTAGGTTGAATAGCTTTTTGTAAAGGATTATAGGACCTTGTCTTCTCCAAATGTAGACAGTTTGTCTCTCCCTTCGCAATAAACATGTCTGTCTGTCCGCTTGCCCTGCTCTCTTCTTTTAATATGAGGTCCGGCTATGTAGCTGGCCCAACTGACCTGGAGCTCTTGTGCAGCCCAGCTGACCCTGGACTTGTTGCAATTCTTCTGATCCTGGGGAGCTGCACCACTGTGTTCAGCTTCACGGGTGTTTTCTTTGACTGAATAACCATGGTCTATTTTGGGGGCAGTGGTTTCATGCTTTCTGAGATACTTTTGTCTTGACCTGAGACACTTCATCTCTTCCTGGGCATGCTCAGTTCAGGGGTTAGCCAGAGGCAAGAGCAGGTAGCATTTGGTGTGTGGGGGTGGGGTGGGGGTGGGGGCTCTGCCTCTCTGCCTCCCTGGACTCTCTATTCAGCTATCATGGCTCTGAATGCAACCTTCTGTGTCAGGGACAAAATGATGGCTGCCTTTCACCAGTGCCGACAGGAGCTCATACAACACTGGGTACGCCCCCTGACTCAAAGAGCAGAGCAGGGAGGGATCAGGCTTCGGTAACATCTGTTTCATGCCTGGCTCTTCCCAGAACCTGCCTGGTGGGTTCACCTTCAGTGCCTCTGGGTAGCTGCATTTCAAGTGGCATCCACCCCGCAGATGTGCCCGTAATCATTACTGTGAGCAGACATCTGACTGAGCAAACATTATACTGCTTCCCTTCGTGTGGGATTTAGATGTCTTTTCCTTTCTATACTTGCAGGGTCTTCCCAATTCTGCCACGAAGTCAGCATCAAATCTAATCACTTAGTAAAGAAAGTTAGGATTGATTTTCATCAACACATCTGGACATCTGGATTTGGGGCTTCCTGGGTGTAGAGGTTGAGGTGGGGGTCAGATTTCACATTGTGTTTTCATACCCTATTCCCTTTCTATTTAAGAGGGCTATGCCCCAAGATTCCTATTGGGTCTATGAAACCACCGGTAGTATTGATCCATGTCTTCGGTGTTTTCTAATATGCCTCATGTATAGCATGACCACATAGTCCCACAGTTGATCTGTCCTTCCACAATTTATGGTCTTGTGTTTGGGGTCATTATTAAGTAAAGTTAAGATGACTTGAGCATAAGCATGGGGATATGCCATAGTCAAGGTGTAACAAACCGTCAGGTAGTGTATACACCATGGATGCACTGGACAAAGGGAACAGTCACGTCCCAGGAAGGATGGAGCAGAGAGATATTTCATCACACTATTCAAATGCTGACACAATCTAAAACCTCATGAGTTGATTGTTTCTGAATAGTGCATGTTAATAGGAAAGAAAGAGGTGGAGAGAAAAGAGAATGGAAAGTGGCCGGGCGGTGGTGGCGCACGCCTTTAATCCCAGCACTCGGGAGGCAGAGCCAGGCAGATCTCTGTGAGTTCGAGGCCAGCCTGGGCTACCAAGTGAGTCCCAGGAAAGGCGCAAAGCTACACAGAGAAACCCTGTCTCGAAGAAAAAAAAAAAGAGAATGGAAAGTAAGAGCAGAGAAGAAAGGGAGAAAAAGTAAAGAAGGAAAGAAACAGGAGGAGAGGTGGGAAATGGGAGGAAAAGGCAGATGAGGAAGAGTGAGACGGGGCACCGCGGAGAGCCCGGGGAATGGAAGCCAGAGGAAGGGTCTTTGCTCATGGCCACGGAGATGTGTGCTTTGTCTTGGGGCATTTGACAGCCACACAGGTTTGCAGCTACCAGGATGAGCTCTGGTGCTGGGTGGATTGTGTGCATACTCAGTCCTTGCCTTTCCTCCCTGTCTCGCAGGGGCACTGACTTTGTGGGCTCCCTCTCCAGGCTCCCAGGACAGCTGCCTGTCAGCTCTGTGTGGCCAGGGGAAGTTAGGAATAGAAATAATGGACAAGCCAGGATGCTGTCCTTTCTCTGAACCAGCACGGTTGCATTTTCTGAGGCCCCAAGTTCCAGTCTGAGGGACCGTTAGTGTGTATGACTCCAGCAGCAGCCTGATGGGTCTGAGCACACCACCTGTGTCTTCATCTAGAACTCCAGAGGCTCTCCGCTTGTGCTTCATCCTTACCTCATTACCAGTTCCCTCAATCCCCTCCAGGCCACCCCTGCCTGACTCACCGCCCTGACTTCCTTAGAGATATCTGCACCACGCCCATCGCTCCCCCCACCCCGCCCCGCGCACCCCCAATCCTCCTGGCCCCTTCTCTGCTCCTTCCTTTTCTCCAGATGTACCCTGAGATACCAAGTATGGCATCAGGTGACGGCAATGGACCCACATTCTCTTTCGGAATATCTCCCTTGGAGAAATTTGCAAGTGAATTTTCCCACTCCGTGCTCTTAAGTTGCCTCTGTCCTCAGTGTGGCTCTGTACAGAGTTGACATCTGGATCCCAGTTGGTCCAGCTCCTAAGACTGAATTGACTTCCAGGGCCTGGACAGGGGCCACTATGTTTTTGACCTCTCTTGGCCTTAATAGTCAGAAAGAGACTGGATTTGTGATACAAACAGTCTACCCAAGAGAAGTCTGTTCCTAAGACTGTCCTGTTAGGGAATGCTCTCCTCCAAAGTCTGCTACATGAAAATCCTTCAGAGGATTAATGGCACTATGTTGTAGGCCCAGGAGTTTAATGTCAGGGGCAGGTAGAAATAAGGATATCAGCTTTAGGGCACGAGGCACCAGTGGACGTAAAGATGTCCCCTTCATAAGTGCCCAAAGCTAGCTTAACGTTCGGTTCCACCCTTGGGTTTCTTTTGGAAAGTTTCATCTTTGTTGCATATGCACGTGTGTGTGTGTGTGTGTGTGTGTGTGTGTGTGCGCGCATGTGTGTGTGTGGATAGTACTCATGTGGAAATCAGAAGACAACTCACAACATAATAGATTTTAGCAAGGTCTTTGGGTCTCTCAGACTATGCAGCCAGGCCTGGCACTACCACTTCTGGGGCCATTTTCCAGAGGGTTGGGCTCCACCACCTGGGGCCACAGATTCCTTGGGAATTTTACAAAACAGCCCAGGAAGTTCCTATGTGGACAGCAGAGGGCAGCAAACTGCCATGCCAACACCGCTCCTGGAGAACGGAGGCCTTTCTGAGGGTTTAGATGGGGAGGCTAACAGGTAACAGGGATGAGGACTAGGCCTGGTTGGCTTCATGTTTTTAACCACTACAGGCACATGCTTGTAACCTCGGAACTTAGGCGGCCAAATCAGGAAGATCATGAGTTCGAGGACAACTTGGACAACATAGTGAACTGAGTCTGGCTTCAGCTGGCTGTCTAAAAAAAGACCAAAACAACAACAACAATAACAACAACAACAACAACAACAACAACAAAACCACCCAGAAACCAAGGGCTGGGGACGTAGCCCAGTTGACAGAGTACTTTCCTGTGTACATGAAGCTCTGGGCTCCATCCCCAGCACCATGTAAACCAGATTCAGTGTCCTACACATGTAATCCCAACACTGTAGGGTTACAAGTTCAAGGACATCTTCAACTACATAGCAACTTCAAATTCAGCCCGGGATGCATGAGACCTTGCTTCAAAACAAAACAATATACAGCCCCACCCCCTCCATGCACCCAAAACCCAAAACCAAACAAGGTAAACCCAGAAGCCCTCAGACCTAGTCATACACGGCTGCTACTCCTGCGAAGCCTGAACTCATTCCCACAACTCTTTGACTTCGGCAAGGGCAGCCAGGGCAGGGTTTACGGTGCCATGGCTATGCTGCAAACAGACCTTTATAGATTCTTCCAGAGTACCTGGCATAGCATCTTCATAGGACTGGCCCTCGTCCTGACAGCTTTCCAACATTTTCTGTATTGCTCTCTCCCCTTTGCTAATGAGGACACGGGACTCCACCTTAAGGCAACTACCCAAGGCCACATAGCTATGACGCAGGCTAACAGAGATTTGAACTCTTCTCTATGGGCTTTCTAAAAAGATGTTTTCTCCACAAATCCAACTTGTCTCTACTAAAATCAAAATGAAAAGGCCATCTTGCCTCCATGCGCTGTGAGTGGAAATACGTTTGAGAGGGCAATCCCTCAGGCTGTGCCCCAGCTCTTCCTAAGAATCTGTGCTACTGGGATAGCTGGCCTCCAGGGACTGCCTGTGAACCGCTCTCTCCCCTCTTCACTGAGTGTGCTGGGTAGATTGTTTGCTGACTTGACACAAGCTAGAGCCATTTGGCAACAGGGCACCTCGGGTGAGAAAAATGCCACCATCAGATTGGCCTGTAGGCAAGTTTGCGGGGACATTTTCTTTTTCTTTTTGGTTTTTCGAGACAGGGTTTCTCTGTGTCGCTTTGTGCCTTTCCTGGAACTCACTCTGTAGCCCAGGCTGGCCTCACAGAGAACCCCCTGTCTCTGCCACCCAAGTGTTGCCCAAGTGTTGGGATTGAAGGCGTCAGCTGTAGGGAGTACACTAGAACACTAAGAAAGGGTCTTTGTAACCTTTCGGTTGCCTGGGTCCACTCTGCTCTCCTGGAGCTCTGTGTTCTCAGAAGCTCAGCATTGATTAGGGCCCCATGAAAACGATCTTTCTAATTTATCTCCCACATTTCTGGCAGCCTGGGACGGTTTTGTTTCAATGGGTAGATTTAGAAGCTGCACAGAGGACTCGGTCACCCTTAAGGTAGTCCCAAAGCACATCAAAGTCCAAAGAAGACAGAGCTGTCAATGTTCATATTCAGTGGAAGTGTAGTCTAGGGACTGCAGAGTCCAAGGCATACCCACATGAGGTAGAACTCATCAGTTCCACAAGCAGAGTCCATTTAAGACTCTGAGTCCATGATTGCCACCCAGCTGAGGAGCAAGGCTCATGGCCTGGATGGATTTTGCTTTGCCTTAGTGGTTATTGGATACAAACAAGACTGAGTGTCTGACAATGGGGGCTGTACATGAATAAGTGGAGTCACCTAGGCTGGACTCAACAAGCCTGACTCTCTCTGAATATGACAACCATTACCACCTTCAGAGTAACTATGTGAGCATTGCAGCCATTACCATCTTCAGAGTAACTGTGTGAGCATTGCAGCCATTACCACCTTCAGAGTAACTGTGAGCATTGCAGCCATTACCATCTTCAGAGTAACTATGTGAGCACTGCAGCCATTACCACCTTCAGAGTAACTGTGTGAGCATGGCAGCCATTACCATCTTCAGAGTAACTGTGTGAGCACTGCAGCCATTACCATCTTCAGAGTAACTGTGTGAGCACTGCAGCCATTACCACCTTCAGAGTAACTGTGTGAGCATGGCAGCCATTACCATCTTCAGAGTAACTGTGTGAGCACTGCAGCCATTACCATCTTCAGAGTAACTGTGTGAGCATTGCAGCCATTACCATCTTCAGAGTAACTGTGTGAGCATTGCGGCCATTACCATCTTCAGAGTAACTGTGTGAGCATTGCAGCCATTACCATCTTCAGAGTAACTGTGTGAGCATTGCAGCCATTACCATCTTCAGAGTAACTGTGTGAGCATTGCAGCCATTACCATCTTCAGAGTAACTGTGTGAGCATTGCAGCCATTACCACCTTCAGAGTAACTGTGTGAGCACTGCAACCATTACCATCTTCAGAGTAACTGTGTGAGCACTGCAGCCATTACCATCTTCAGAGTAACTGTGTGAGCACTGCAGCCATTACCACCTTCAGAGTAACTGTGTGAGCATGGCAGCCATTATCACCTTCAGAGTAACTGTGTGAGCATTGCAGCCATTACCATCTTCAGAGTAACTGTGTGAGCATTGCAGCCATTACCATCTTCAGAGTAACTGTGTGAGCATTGCAGCCATTACCACCTTCAGAGTAACTGTGTGAGCACTGCAACCATTACCATCTTCAGAGTAACTGTGTGAGCATTGCAGCCATTACCATCTTCAGAGTAACTGTGTGAGCACTGCAGCCATTACCATCTTCAGAGTAACTGTGTGAGCATTGCAGCCATTACCACCTTCAGAGTAACTGTGTGAGCATTGCAGCCATTACCATCTTCAGAGTAACTGTGAGCATTGCAGCCATTACCATCTTCAGAGCAGCTTTGACAACCCACAAGAGACCATCAAGGTGTCTCTGAATGTGATGAGTCAGTCTCTGTCCAAACAGAGGATGTGCTGTCCAAACAGAGAGGCCAACAAGAAGAGGGGACTAACCCAGGAGGGTTCCTGTGTGTCCTCTCTGCATGGCACTCACACTCCTTTGTGTTTTGACAATACCTGTTGGGGTTCTCTCAGACTCTCACCTGAGATTCCAGCCACTCTTTCCTACACCCGCTCCCAGCAGCATGTGGTCTCAGGGTGCCTGGAAGTGAGAGAGTATGTAGAGTATGGAATGTTAGCCAAAGGGGGACTCCATCTATGTAGCTACAGGAAAGTCACCATCCATGCAGGGGTGAAACTTGGTGGTGGTGTGGTGGCTTTGGGACCACTTGGGCTCCTGTCAGTAACCTCTGACCTTTGCTCTGTAAATGCACTGGCAGGCTACGTTGGCCTTTGCTGGAATTCTTTGCTCTGCTGTTGGTGGCCTATCTGAGGTGAGAAGTTCGAACACTTCTCTCCAGGAACAGTTCTCTAGAGCACCCATAAAGTGTTGGTGATATTCATCCCACTGAATTATAAGAATGCAAAGGATTGGGGGTATCATGAGGAGATGGCACACAGGAACCCTCTTAGGTTAGTCCACTCCCCATGCTCAGCTCTTTGCTTGGACAGCGCATCTTCTGTTTATTCAGGGGTTCCCCTTCGTCCTGTGCCGTGCTTTTTCCTAAACCCTCCAGATGTTTTCAGAAGAAAAGTAGCCACTGTAAGCTTATGACCAATGCAAACAAAATGAGCAAAAAGCCCTTTAGTAGTCCCCATTGTGTCCCCTGAGCTGACAGAGCAGATCTTGCCTGGGTCCCTGGCAGTGAGAAGCTCTGCTCATTTGCAGGGCAAACTATGTATGGATTTTCGCAGATCTAAGGGTGAACCCAAAAAAAAAAAAATGCATTCTCTGTGGATGTGGGAGGGGGGAGCACCTGTTAGTTTCCCACAATACGGGAGTTCCTAAGGCTTCGACTCTCACAGAAGACCCCTAAGGACAAAGCTGAACCCTCCCCTGCTCAGCTGGTCAGTGGCCAAGAGGCCTTTTAGCAAAAGAGTCCAGTTTCAGCCAGCTCTGATCAGTTGGCACCTTTAGACTCGATCCCCTGTGGGCAGGGGTGCAAATTTGGCTAGAAAGGGACTGAGGAGGTGTGAACATTGCAGGGGCTGGAGGAGGGAAGCCCTGCTCCTCCAAATCCCTTCTTCCAAAGCAGGCCTTTGGAAGATCTTTGCTCCACTAACAAAGGGAAGACTGCTGTGTGTCCAGAACTCAGAATCCAAACCCCGGGCCTGGGGGTGGGGGGTGGGGTCACACTTGAGGAGACTAGAATGTTGCAAACACCTCTGAAACATAGCTCACACCAATGTCACCCTCAAGGCTATTTTCTGTGGCGGAGACACCGTAATAGTGTGTAATATCTCGGGGCGCTTAGTACACTGCACATAGTCTTTAACTTGGAGCCAGGCTTCAAAGGTGATTTGTCACTTGATTTAAGTGTAAATCAGAAACAGTACCTATACTCCATGGCTGTGGGCACAGGTGGTTGGGAAGGGGGTGGAGAGCTGCGTTCAAAGCAGACACCACCTGCAGTTTTAGAAGCTGCTGCCTCCAGTCCTTTTTGGAATGAGGCTGGCTATGAAAATCGATAAGAGCAAATCTGATAAAATATTATCATGAAAATGTAGATTGTTGTCAACGGATCTGAGACAAAGAGGCAGAAAGGGATTCACGCATGGAAAAGAGCAAACCTCACAAGTGCTGGATCCTAGGGATGGAGAGCTGATTTTCAGATCTGGAGGGGAGATAAGGAAAGCAGTGGGTTGGATCTTGAGGGCCCATTTCCCCTCACACTGCATCTCTGTAAGTGGGTGGCCTGGGGCAGACTTTGAGCCAGATGAGGTTAAGTCCACAGGAGCAAAGGGGGTTGAAGGGGGGCTGGATTGCACTTGAGAAGAGCCTGCTGTTCCCAGCAACGAGGAAGGACAACTGAAGATGTAACCCTTGACCCTTCTCTTCTGCTGTTTCTGCTCCAGCCTCTGTCCTGCCTCCTCACACCGTCTTTGAAGCTCCAGGGTGGTTCAAGTGGCATTCCGTACCATACCCTCCCCTTTCCTCAGCTCCCTGCCCACTCTCGAATGGAAGTTTGGAGTCCTTTTCTTCTGCCCCTTGCTTTGATGGGGCATGCCTTCCCACCTCCAATTTTATCTTCCCTTTATAAATATTTCCTAAATTCTTGTTCCATGAACGTTTCTTTAAACTTGGACCTGTCCAGAGGAGCCAGACCTGAGAGTCCTTGGTAATTGGCTGGCATGACTACAGTCCCTTTTCAGCCTCCTTAACATCCTCAGTGCCTTGTTGCTGACCCCCTTTTAGGGCTCTCAGATCACATCTGACATATCATCCAAGAGGACTATGTGTTTTCTTAAACCGTCGTTAAGAAGTGACGTCTATTGGGTACACACTATATTGAGTACTTAGTGGCTATGGCCTTCTTGGAGGGCAGTGTTGGGCTTCTCCAGGTATAGGACTTCAGGAAATGTTCATTCAAAGAGAAAGGAAGCGCTGGGAATGTAGTTCAGGTGGTAGAGGGCTCTCTAGCAGGCACAGGTTGGATTCCTGGCATGCATAGACCAAGTGTAGCAGCACCTGCCTGTTCCCAGCACTCTGGAAGTGGTGGCTGGAGAGGCAGACGTTCAAGGTCATCCTTAGTACATAGTGAGTTCAAAGCTACTTGAGACCCTGTCTCAGACACAGACAGACAGACAGACTGACTGACTGACAGACAGATAGATTATAAAAAAGGAAGGGCAGTAATTGCAGTTGAGGCTGGAGATGGCGTCCAGTTCCCCAGCTTTCAATTTAGTCTGCTGTTGAGATAGCAACAGAAGAGAAGCTGCAGGAGCCAGCAGGATTGTCTGGGGGTAGTCACAGGTGGCCCTTGCACCTTCACATGGCAGCACTCCTTCTGCAGGCCCTCCCTCCACCTGCAGCCCCAGCTTCAGCACCTCCATACCCTCTCTGATGTGATCCAACCAGGACCGATGCTGTGGAAAGTCATTTGCAAGCTGACTCCTGTGACTTGGGCTTCTGCAAGTCCTGGCTGGTGTGTCTGCCTGCTGGGGGCTAAGACGGGGTGTGTGTGTGTGTGGGGGTGCAATCCCTTACTGGCTGGCATGGGGAGGAACACCTGCAGCCCCAGAACTGTCCTTAGCCCTCCCTCTCCAGCAATCTCCTACTGATCTCGCGCTGGGGAGGGAGATCACACATAAAATTCCAAGGGCTGAAAATTCCTCCCTCAAGGACATCCTCCCCATTTTCAGTCAAGTAGAAATTTTAACTCTTCAGGGCAAAATTTCAAAGCCCAACAACTACCCATTAGACACTTAAGTCCTAGCATTTGATAGCATTTGAACGAGGAACTTTGGAAATGTATTTTGAACTTGGAGAGCCAGAACCATTAAAGATGAAAAGAGCCTGTGTGGTACCTCCTGTGATGCCTCCTACATCACCAGGGACTGCTGTGAGCCAGCCTTCCCAGGCTGCAGCAAATGGCTTTCTCTGAAGAGAATGCAGCCTGAGATGGCTTTCTAGTGAACAGAGGATGGAGTTCATCTGAGCTACAGAGAAGACTCAGTGTCACCCTGCCTGACTACTCTGTGCTTGGGGCTCAGGACCTGTCTGCTGGTGGCCTGTTTTGGTGGTGTTGGAAGGAGGCTTGCACATCTGAAAGAAAGGCTCTGAATATACCCTGAAAGCCCTTTGCTGTCCTGTCCGTTCTCCCCCTCAGTCCTCGCCAGGCCTGAGCTTGGTCAGGTGAGCTGCAACAATGGGGTGCTTTGAACAATATACTGGAATATACTTACAAGCATCCTCGAGTCCCTGCATTCCATGGAGACCTTGAAGCTGTCAGTCAAGGAAGGGCGCTCCTTGTGGTCAAGGATGCTGGCAACCTGGGAGACTTTGCAAGCAGGTTTGGAGCACAATCCCTCAGTGCCATAGTTCCAATAGTTGAAAGTTCAGAAGAGTCGAACTCTGTAAAACTTAAGTATTGAAAGGCCAAAGTCCAAAAAACATAAATTTGGAAGAGGAAACTTAAAAAATTCTTAAAACAGCAGGCATTTATACAGTTTGTTTAAAGAAAAGAGTTATAAACTGTGTGGAGTGGTTCATGCCTATGGTCTCAGCAGCGGGGAGGCTGAAGCGGGAGGATCACCGAATTGGACCAGTCTAGGCTCCATTGAGAGCTTGAGGCCAGTAAGGACTGCAGAAGCAACATTACAAAGTTGCTTACATTAAAATGATATATTTTGAAAAGCTTTTATCTGTTAAATGAAAATATAAAAAAAGCTTTTTGAAGGCCATTTCACACATTAAAATAGATAATCATCACATATTTCTGTAAACACAGCAAACACCAAGTTTATCAGTGAGTAACAGCCATAGGA
The DNA here is from genome assembly GCF_949786415.1 of Peromyscus eremicus. Lineage (NCBI taxonomy): Eukaryota > Metazoa > Chordata > Mammalia > Rodentia > Cricetidae > Peromyscus > Peromyscus eremicus. The sequence continues at coordinate 89,311,379 of NC_081416.1, read as the reverse complement.
GCAGATGACCCTGTTCCCAGGAGATGGGACAGAAAGTGGAGCAGCTGGGGGCTGGGCACACTGCTTTATCACTGTCGTGAGTCATCTGAATACCAGAATGGGCCTTGAAGTCTGACAGAATCTGTCCAAACCCAGGAGGGATTGCCTGGCATCTCTTCAGCTGAAGGAATACTACCAGAGATTAATGACATTATTTTTCTCTCAGATAAAAGGTTTAATTTTAGAAATCAAGTTCACCATTTACAAAAGCAGCACCGTTCCTGGGAATCTGGATCACAGCACAGCATTTCACCAGAACAGCTTTTCTCACAGGTCACTGGCCAATGAGCGATATGCAGAGGACACATTTCAAACCGAAGGTTGTGCCGGCCTCTGCCACATGGCCTTTCCATAAGTGTTCACTCTTCTCTCCTTTCTCCAGCCCTTCCCTGCCACAGGAAAAAATTTTGGTCTCTTGGGTTTGTGACTTTGGTGATGGGGGCTTTAGGGACTTTGGTGTTCTGGAATTCAACACTAGGGACCATGGCTTCTGGGCTAGAATTTGGAGAGTAGAGCTGGTACCGAACACACACCTGCATCATTTCCCCAGCCCTGTGCTCAGCTCACAGGAGGAGGTAAGATGTTATGAATCAGAGTTTCCGGGTTGCTGTACAGGTGACTCACAGCTGTTCAAATTCTTATTGTGAAAATCCTACGTCCCTTCCGTGATTCCTCGCTCCACCCTCAGGAAGTCGGAAACTTGGCGGTGGGACCACCAAGGCTTCAGGTGTTCCTGTTCCTGGTGATGTGGAGCCTGCTATGTGTAGGAGCCGGCAGTGGCTGGTAGTTGTTACATCCCAAGATTTCTTGCTCCATGGCAGCAGGGACGAGGGATGGCTTCCTGGCTCCTGGTGTTAATAAATAAAGTTGCCCGGGGGTCAGAGCTATTAGCAAGCCATAGGAAAGCCAGGCAGTGGTGGTGCACACCTTTAATCCCAGCACTTGGTAGGCAGAGCTAGGTAGATCTCTGTGTGTTCAGGGATACAGCCAGCATTGGAGACACACGCCTTTAATCTCAATACCAACCATAGAAGACCTGGAGGTCTGTGCAGACAGGCAGTGATGAGGCGGTCATGTGGTTGGGTTTACAACCAATGAGAATGCAGAACTGAAAGTCTTTATAAAGACTTTAACACAGGAAGTAGCTCTCTTTCGGAGAGGTAGGACCATCGCAGGAGGAAGGGTAAAGGTTTTGCTCTTAGCTCTGACCTCTTGGCTTTCTTCTTTGCACTGGTTCTGTGTTTCTTATTTAATAAGACGATTGGTTACATCTACATCCTGGTTAGAAACTAAGAAGGCTCCCATCCTCCTGCCTGTCCTCTGAATATTGGGGTAGCCTTGGAAGTAGAGTGTCCCTCCTCTTCCTCTGGCAGGGGGCTACGGCATAACCAGCTCGATTGTTTTTGTTTTCAACTTTCAATTTGGCTTTGGTCTACTTCTCTCTCTGTAGCCCAGGCTGGCCTCAAACTCACTATGCAGCCCGGGGCAGCCTTGAACAGACCAAAATACTCCTACTCTCAAGGACTCATTATAGGCACAAACCTCCATGCCTGAGTAAAAGACTTTAAAGGTTTTTCAAATGTAATAGAGAAGATTTTTAAAGTCATGTATCTGACCTCAACAGCCCTTTCCAGATACTCTGGTCGGTGCTAGCACTTGCCTTACTCTTTCTCTCAAACAGACATGTGTAAACACACACACACACACACACACACACACACACACATACACACACACACACACACACACACACACACACACACATATATACCTACATAATCTCTTTATACATGGACATACCCCCATACATTTTTAACATATTCACATGCACATGTATAACTATATAATCTCTTTATACATGGACATACCTAAACACATAGACGTTTGTATGCATGTATGTGGTGTATGTATGTTCTTCTGAACCCTTGAAGATAAATTCCATAGGTATGCTTTTCTATTGTATGTGCCCCTTCATCTTTTAAACTTCGGTGTTCAGGTCCTAAGAATAAAGATATTGCTCTCAAAGTTAGGAGTGAAACTTCTCTCCTCTAGACAAGATTTCATATATTGCGGACTGGCCTCAAACATGCTTTGTAGCAGGGGGTGACTTTGAACTTCTGATCCTCTTGCCTCCGGAGTGCTGGGGGTGGAGTTCAGCACCACCACACCCAAAAGAAAAGGGAATCCATTCTAACGGTTTTCAATATCCTGCCGTGTTATGAGAACTGTGTTCCCAGGGACCCAGCTGTGGATCCAGCACCATCATCTGATGGAAGTCCTTTATGATAATCTTGTGAGTGGGAAACACCAGCCACGGTGTCATCTTGGGTGGAGCCAAGAAATGTTGGTGCAGGAAATAAGTGACTGATTGAGTGAATGAACTGGTGTGTGGATTACTGCCAGGACTCTTGGCTGGTCTTATTCTACCCACCCCCCCAATTCCCCCACATACACTTTTTGGTTTGTTTGTTTGTTGAGACAAGTTCTCACTTTGTAGCACTGCCTCCGCTCCTGAGTGCTGGGGTTGAAGTGCACACCGCCATGCCTGCCCCCGTTTTTTTTTCTCAGCTCTCTAACTAGGATAATTCTTTGGAAAACGTAAGTAATTGGCTGGGTAGGGTATTGTTCTAGCATGCATGAGGCCCTGGATTTGTACTGATCTAGTGTGCACAAGGCCCTGGATTTGTACTGATCAGTTGTGCATGAGGCCCTGGGTTTGTACTGATCTAGTGTGCACGAGGCCCTGGGTTTGTACTGATCTAGTGTGCACGAGGCCCTGGGTTTGTACTGATCTAGCATGCATGAGGCCCTGGGTTTGATCCCCAGCACTGCAAAAGCTAGGCACAGTGCTACAAACCTATAATCTCAGCACGGGAGAAATGGAAGCAGGAGGATCAGAAGTTCAAGATCATCCTTGTCTACATAGTTTGAGGCCAGTCTGGGCTACATGAGAGTCTATCTCAAAAAGAAAGAGCGAGAGAAAGAAAAAAGAAAACCACAAGTCAGAGTGTGAGAATATGTCCCTGTTCACTCCACTACTTTCTATGGCTTCTCAACTCGTCCCGTGCCAAAGACTAGCATCCTCAAGATGATTACACCAGCCCATGTGGTCTCCTCTCGAGTGCCAGCCCATGTCATCTGTCCTCCTTCCTTAGTCTTACTCCTGTCACCCCACCCCTTGGTCCATCTGCTGCAGTCTGACATCCTATGTTTCCTGGAAGGTTCTAGGAACACTGCCGTCCCAGGGTCTTTGTATTTGGTGCAGTTCTGTTCTCCATACACCTGCCTGCTTTCCCTTCAGTTTTTCAAGTCTTTGTTAAATACTGAGCCCCGCTCCCCAAGTTCTGCTTTCCAAAACATCCCTCCGTGTTCCTACATCGGAGCAGGCATTAAGAGCGCCACAGTATTTATAGACCACTTAGAGTTCAGGAGAAGGGAGAGACCGAAGGTTCTAGTTCCTCTCTTTCATTTCTTCTTGCAAACCATTCAGTACTTTCCAAACCTAGAGGTTGACTGTAATTCCTTGCCAAATGCAACCAGTAGGAATACAAACTGAGCATGCTCTTATCCAAACACCCTAGATGAGAGGTCGGCAAACAAGAGCCAGTGGACTAATTCCTGTCTGCTACCTGTCCTTGCAAGCAAGATTTAGTCCCATAAATCTGTTGGAGGATCCCTGTGGAGTCTCAGTGCACAACCTGCTCCAGGGTCTGGGGAGGCTTTCCTGTGTCCACCCCAAAGAGTTCCTTTTATTCTGAGAACTTGGGGGTCATAGGCAGATGTGATTAGTGGGAATAGGGTCTAGGCAAAGGAAAGGGGGACATGCAGAAGACTTGGGGGAAGGAAAAGAATGAGATACTTGAAGTCAAAAAGAGACCAAAGGTCTTCAGAAGCCTGTGAACTGCATTGCAAAGGCATCATTTAAATCCAGGGTATCATTAGGACTACAAAGCTATCTGCTAGGTTCAATGTTAGTATTTAACACAATGAATCAAGCTTTTTATGACTTGAAGGAACTTCAAAAATAAATGTTGCTTTCCCGGTGTCATTGAAGAAGAGTTTGGAGTTCATTCCTGCTTAATAGATCAAGGTAACAAATCATGCTTTCTACCAAAAGGGAGTGTTTGGAGAGCTTTGAGGGGAGGGCTGGGTTCTTGGCCTGATAGAAAGGAATTTGGGCTCCGTGCCCAGCTCTTTCTTCTGACCCTGTTCATGACCCTGAGAAGTCACATAAACCTTGTTGGAACCTCAGTTTCTCTCTTTGAAACAATCACAGCTTGCCTCCCTGGGCAAGCTGGATGATTAATAATGACGGTGTGAGTAAAATTTCTTTGAGGTCTTTGGATGAAAGACAGCTATAAACCATGCTAAGGATTTACTGTCTTATTAAAGGAATTGCTGCATATAGTACTCCATGGATAAATGTTGGCAAAGTAAACAGGCTTCATTCATCCGGGAAAGGTAAGCTGTTCATCTCTTGCAAGGACAATGACAGAGGTGTGTTCCCAACTCACAAACATGTCCATTAATGCTGTCCAGAAATATGTGCTGGGCCTGTGCTGAGATGGTCACCTGCCATTGGAACAAGAAGAGTCGGCCACCTGGGCTTACAAAACAATTAATCATAAAGGAAAAAAAGCGCATGGCATAGCTTGGTCCCTTGGCGTGAAGATGAGAATAACAAGGGCTGCTGCCCAAAACATTAGAAATGGAATTCAGAGAAAACAAGAGACCACACTGTGAGAGGATGCGGAGAACTGTGCAAGGAATGGAGTGACAGGACGACAAGTCACATAGGAAGGTGTACACTGGCCATGGAGGAAGCTCCCAGAGGGATGTTACAGCTGCTATCAATTCTGAGTCTTTAGGCTTCTCACCACCTCAATCTGCAGAAGCTTGAACATATACACCTAAATCATGTCACCTAGATGCTGTGGGATGTTTTCTACGCTGTGAATGTGTTGCTCTGATTGGTTAATAAATAAAGTGCTGATTGGCCAGTAGCCAGGCAGGAAGTATAGGCGGGACAAAGAGAGAGGAGAATTCTGGGAACAGGAAGGCTGAGTCAGGAGAGATGCTGCCAGCCACTGCCATGAGTACCAACATGTAAGATACTGGTAAGCCACAAGCCATGTGGCAAGGTATAGATTAATAGAAATGAGTTAATTTAAGATGTAAGAACTAGATAGCTAGAAGTCTGCCATGGTCAAACAGTTTAAATAATATAAGAGTCTGTGTGTTTATTTTATAAGTGGGCTGTGGAACTGCAGGGGCTTGGCAGGAGCTGGAAAGAAAGCTCCAGCTACACCTAGATGCTCTAGGGAGTTTTGCTAGCCCTATGGCAGAAGTTAAAGATGAATTCAAGAGACTATTATCACTAGCTATGCGACCTGGAGCAAAATATTTTCTGGACTTCAGATACGTTATCTATAACATGAAGGCGTTGGACTAGTTGGATTTACTGAAAGTAATATTGGATACCAATACTTTGGATTACCAATTACCAGACCCTTTTGATATGCCCGTTGTGTCTCTTCTTATTAATCCTCTGAGGCAGAAGTAACCATGGCTCAGAGTTGACTGTTGGCTCAGACGTACAGTCACTCATGTAGTTGATAAGTAGTTCATGCTTACTAGATAGCAATATGGTAAGAGTCAAGGAAAGGCTTGTGATCCCCATCCTTGAGATGACTTAGGAGTCACACCTAGAAAGGGGAAGACAGACTGAGTTTAGGAAAGTCTAGCCATAGCCTCTTCTAGCAACAGAGGCAGTACTCCAACCTGCTGATAATTTACCCATAGCGACATACCTGCGACTTTCCCCTGCTTCCCCTCTGCCTACCATGCTCATCTTGTTGCTTCTCCTTATTGAATTCTTGTAATGAGTAGACTTCCAAGTCTCCAGGGCCTAGCCTCTCCTCCTGTCTCAGGCTCACCTACCCAAGCTGTTAACCTACACACAGTCTCATTGCGGTCACTGTGGGGCTCCATCTGCTAAGTCCAGCGGGTAGTTCTCACCCCTCAGCTAACTCCCAAACATTTGACACTGTTGAACACTCCTGTTGCTGTGATTTTTTTTTCCTCCTGGCCTTCTGGCCATCCCTATCTTTCCTTGCTTTTTTTCTGACTGTATCTTTGGTCACCGTTCATTGTTTTTGTTTGCTGAGGTCTCTACCTCTCCTGAGATTTTTGGTATTGTAATATTTCAGGGCTCAGACTTTGGACCACTTCACACCCACTCCTTGGTGGAAGCACAGTTTCCAGGTTTTTCCATATCATCTTTATGACAAGGATTCCCAATTTTTTATTTTTATTATAAACCTTTTTCTCAAATCTCAGCTGTTACTCTGCCTCTTGACTTAGATGGCTTATGGATGGTCAGAATGTTCCTGTAAAAGGAGGACTTCTTGTCTACTTCCAGCTTTCTCCATCTCTGATGATTGTGTCCCTCATAGGCTCCCAAGCCAGGACCTGCGAGTTACCTACCCTTCTGTCTTGCATCCTCAACTCAATAAGGAATCCTTTTGGATTTGCCCCCAAAACACCCCTAGAACCTGACCATCTCCCACCCTGACCCAAGCCAGCATTAACTCTTACTTGCTCATTTTCTCTATGCTGGGCTTTGCACCAGGCGCTAGCATATAGATGGCAGGTCTGGTCCACACAGAGAGTACTCAGCTTACTGGAAAGGTGGACAGGAAGCTTAGAAATCATCACGTGCTGGACGGTGGTGGCGCACGCCTTTAATCTCAGCACTCGGGAGGCAAAGGCAACTCTGTGAGTTCGAGGCCAGCCTCGTCCACAAAGCGAGTTCCAGGAAAGGTGCAAACCTACACAGAGACACCCTGTCTCGAAAAACAAACAAACAAACAAAAAAAACCAAAAAAACCCCCCAAAAAACCATTATATATTGTGATTAGGTGCTATGACAGATCTGGAAGTTCAGAAGGAATATAATTTCTACTTCTCCTCTCTAGTTCAGATGTTAAAGCTTTTTCACTTTATCACATATGTGTGCAAATGTGTGTGTGCATTCATATGTGTTACATGTTTATGTGGTTGTCTGTAAGTACGTGTGTGTACATCCTGTGTGTCATGTGGAGGACAGAGAATGTTAGATGTCTTCCTCTATTGCTCTCCACTTTGTTTCTTGAAGAAAGGTCTCTCACTGAACCTGGAACACTCCTATTTGGCCAGCAAGTCCCAGGGATCCTCATGTCTCCACTGGCCAGCATTGGGACTACAAGCATACACCCCTGGTTTTTTGTGCTTGTATGGCAAGCACTTTATGGATAATCATCTTTTTTTTTTTTTTTTTTTACATTTTAAACATATATTTTTGAGGATAATCATCTTTCTAACCCTGCACACTTGTCTTTGAAGTGAGGTGGTTCACAATGTGCTAGGCACTGTAAAATCGATGAATGTGATCCTGAGTCCACTGGTGGGTGCTGGATCCACTCACCCACTCCACACTTGTCCTTCTGTATTTCCTTTTTGTCTTCCCTTTCTGGTATGGTACTCATGAGATTAGAGGCAGAACAGAACTCAGGTTTGTCCAGCACTGACATTCAATTGTGGTTCCCAGGACATAGCCTGTACTGACCCTCCTTTTCCCTGGGAACATTAGCAAAGTGCCCAATGGTCTGTCTCTAACCCTAGGAACTCAGTCAACCCAGTACCCTGGCTGGATGGAGTCTATGGAAGGTGACAATGGCCCTCTCTCATGATATTGCAAATTCCAATTAAATTGACTGGCTTTGGTGCTTAATTAGGGTGTGGCCTTGATACCCTTTGCATTTGATTTTTACCAACTCCCTGTATCCCAGCCCTTTCCTGTTCTCCATTCTCTCCCCAGCCAGTCTACCTGGTTCTACAAGGTGATTCAAAGAAATCGTTGCTTGAGAGGACAATGGAGTTCTCAAGAGGTCCTATGCTCCAGAATACAACCTCACTATCATGAATGATTGCCCTCCTCCGGGGCGGAGGGTCGGTCCTGTCAAGTTTTGGCTGTTCCTAGAATCTAAGGTTTAGGACAATGACTTATCTTTGTGTCTTCAGACAAAGTACAGTAGATTGACATTGAATGTCTGCAAAGATGCTGAGCTTCAATTCTGCTTCCAGTTACCCAGTGAGGGGTCCGTGCTTTTCAGTCAAAGAAACTCCTGTGAGCCCACGGGCACCAAAACATGTGAGGGAATGTCTCATCTTTTAGATTTATTATTTTTTAAATTGTGTGTGTGTGTGTGTGTGTGTGTGTGTGTGTGTGTGTGTGTACAAATGCAGATGCCCTCGGATGCTAGAAGAGGTTGTTAGAGCCTTTGGAGCTGGAGTTACAGGTGGTTGTGAGCCACCTGACATGGGTTCTTAGACCCAATTCAGGTCCTCTGCAAGAGCAGTGCGCACTCTTAACCACTGAGCTATGTCTGCAGCCCTTTAAAAAAATGTTTTCTTACATTTATGTATATGTGTGTGTAAATGTTTTCTTACATTTATTTGTGTGTGTGCACACAAATATGCACATGTATATATGCACACAGGGCATCTGTGTAATAGTCAGAGGCAAGTTTCAGGAACCAGGGTTTCTCTCTCCACCATGTAGGTCTTGAGGATTGAACTTACGTAATGAGTATCCAGTATTTACCAAATTTGTGATTCCTGCTACCTGTCCACCTCTTTAAGAGGGTTCACATTTATATGTATGTGCACACACACACACACACACACACACACACACTCATATACATGTTCTTCCTCTAAGTTTTGAGATTCTTTCTGCTCATCCATGGACACATTTCTGCCTCCTTGTTCATTTTGATTCATTGAAGGAGGTCTTCCCACATATGACCTTTAGAAACAAAAACAGAGCTTGGGCCATAATCAAGGCCAAGGTGAGGCAGTCCAATAAAACCTGAGCCTGCATTGACCTCTTCAGGCAGCTGGCTACTTCTGGAGGTTTAGACAAAGGAACCTGAGACCACATCAAAGTCTTTGTGTAAAGAAGACTCTGTGAAGTTACGCTGGTGACAGATGAGGGGCTTCCTCTCCAGTGTCCTCCTGGAGCCCAGAGAATTGAAAGAGCCTTCTGCTCCCAGTCCTGAACCCCATCTGCTGATGGAACCCCAAAGGCAGCCTCTACCTGCTCCCTGGAGACTGAGTGGTCTCCTTCCCCTTCCTTCTAGTCTTAACAGACCCCAGGTCTCAGAGCATCCTCAAGCAAGTCTTTTATGCTTGTAGACTTAGAGAGGAGAGCTTAGATTTTCTCTCTCTGCAGAAAAGGCAAGAAGTAGATTCTTTTGGTACATTAATTCCAGGGCTTGTCCTATGTCTTAGTAATAAAATGCCAGCAAATCGGAGTCTCTTGTCCCATGGCTATCTCTCTGTCTCCTTCTCCTTCCTTCTCATTCTCCCTTCCTTGTGTTTGTTGAACCTAAGTTTTATTTTGTTTTCTGCCAGTTTGATTCTATCTTGTCCCCTCTCATTCCCATCATCCTTGCCCAGATCCACTCTCTCAGCATCTCTCACTAATACAGTAGCCCTCTGGTGGGCTTTCACCTCCACAATCTTATATCTTTTATTCATTTTAAGTAAAGGAAAAAATTGAGACAGTCTCATGTTGCCCAGGCTAGCTTTGAACTCACTATGTAGTCATGGATGACCTTGAACTCCTTATCTTCCTGCCTTCAAATACTAAGTGCTGATATTAGAGATGTGTACCACCCTGCCCAGTTTCTTACATCTTAAACAACAACAACAACAAAAATCTACTTTTGGGTGAATATGATAAAAACATACATTGTATGCATGTATGAAATTATAAATATTAATTCTCATCAAGGGACACATTTCACAGCCCATTGTCTTACCTAGGCTCATAAGACCTTTGTCCCTCCTTTCCTCTCTTCCTTCCTTCCTTCCTTCCTTCCTTCCTTCCTTCCTTCCTTCCTTCCTTCTTTTTGATAGTATCTTGTAAGTGGACTTCTCTGTCCTGCCAGCCAATTCCCAAATAACTGCACAGTGACTTATTATTAATTATAAATGATCAACCAATAGCTTGGGCTTGTTACTAACTATCTCTGACATTTTAAATTAACCCATTTCTATTCCTTTACTTGCTGCCATGTGGCTCATGGCTCGTTACCTCATTTTGTACAAGTTCTTCTTCTCTGTGTCTGGCTGGTGACTCCCAAGACTCAGACCTTCTTCCTCCCAGCATCTTCCTTGTCTGGCTCTCCCACCCAATATCTTTCTGCCCAGCTATAGGCCAGTCAGTTCTTTATTTGCAAATGAGGGCAATATATATTTACAGTGTACAAAGATTGTTCCATAGCAGGATCTCATGTATCCCAGGCTGGTCCCCAACTAGCAATCTTCCTGCCTCTGCCACATTACTTCTTGGATTACAGATATGCACCCCAGGCCCAGCTCGGAATCTTACAAGAAGCAGGAGTTCAGACAACCGCAGTGGAGAAGAGCAGCTGACTGCAGAGCTAGTCAGGATAGCAGTCAGAAGACAGTGCCAAAGATGCTGGGTCCTGTCTGGTAGGATGCAGAAGACACTTTGAATCAGCTACCAGTGTATATGTTGGTGTTACCAGGAGATGAAGTGCTTGGGGCTGCATATAGAGGGAGGAAGTGGGAGTAGCTCCTCCTGCATCTGGTGACTCGGTCACCAGACTTTGTGCTGATGGCTGGAGTCTGAGAGACCCAGGGAAGAAAACTTCCACTGAGGGATGCTGAGTTTTATGACATCAAGCCACTATGGGCTCTTCAGGCCACTAGACTGAGAACAGAAATGGGAGTTGCTCTGCCTGCTGAGTGGTTGGCTTTGATTGCTAAGGGCTGTGATTGTGGATTTCTGCCAGATGGTCAGGGCACGGGAACCTTGTCTGGACCCCAGAGGGTGCCTGCAACTTTAGAACTTCCACGTGCAATAGGAAGAATTCACAATGATAGGCAGAAGCACACCAAAGCTGGCCTCATCTTATTGGGTAGAGCCAAGGCCATCTCCCCAGGCTTCAGAACACAGTGTTTAAAAGAGAGGGCCATGGTTCAGGGGATGGACAAAGAAGGCAGCCAGTACAGAATTAGATGACACTCCACAAACTCACCTAACACTTGTCTTTTTTAAAAGTGTTGACATCCTTAATGCACTCCACATTAACATCTTTAAACATTTATTTTTTATTATTTTTAATTATGTGTGAGTGTAGTACCTGTGTGGAGATATGTGCACATGAGTGCAGGTGCCCGAGGAGGCCAGAAGCATTCCATCCTCCTGAAGCTGGAGGTTCAGAAGATTGTTAGCTGCCTGACCTGGGTGCTGAGAGCTAAACTCAGGTCCCCCGGAAGAAGAGCAAGCTGCTCTTAACTGCTGAGTCGTCTCTCCGGCCCTAACACTGGTCTTTATGATGGTGATGTTTCCTCTCTCTGAACTACTGATTTATCTTTCTGAGTATGACTATGGATCATTAGCAAAAACAGCTAACATTCCTTGAGGAAATAGCTAACTCAAATGAGACACAGGTAGGAAAGTGTGCGAGAGGAAGAGTTGGCTCATGGAAAAGAACAGAGACAGGATGGTCATGAGGTTGGCTCAGCACCAATGTGCTGTGGAAATCCTGGGCCTCATCCAAGAGCCGGTGTACCCTGGGGTTTGTGTGACCAGGAAGAGGCGTCCGGGAGTGTCCCCAAGGTCAGCATCACACTGATTTGTCCTGGAGGCAGTGACAGCAGTTTCCTGGTCTGTTATGCTCCCTCATGAGGGCTGTGTGCTGTCTTCCAGATATTTCGGAATTGAGCTTTTGAACATTTCTCACTCCTTTTTAAAAAGTTTATTGTATTTGAGCCTCACATAGACCTAGGGAGGTAAACAAAAGCCGTTTCCACGCTGCTGTGGGTGGGGAAAGTAAGAATTGGTTGGAGCCGGGTGGTGGCGCACGCCTTTAATCCCAGCACTCGGGAGGCAGAGCCAGGCAGATCTCTGTGAGTTCAAGGCCAGCCTGGTCTACAGAGCAAGATCTAGGACAGGCACCAAAACTCCACAGAAAAACCCTGTTTCAAAAAAACAAAAACAAAAAACAAAAAACAAACAAATAAAAGAATTGGGTGGAATGAATGTAGTAATTAAATAGCAAGGCTGAGAGTGGATCTAGAGTTTTGACTCCTAGGTAAGGATTCTCCTCGGAGAGAAAGGACAAGATAATGGCCAGCTGAGTGAAGATGAAGGAAAGGAAGGTGGCAGAATGGCATGGTTCAAACCCTGCTGCTGAGCAGGACCAGGAAACCCCTGAGTGAGACACAAAGACACGGGACATGGATGGACCTGGTCATCCTCTGCAGCGTCCATTTTTTCAGCTGTAAACTGTCCATTCCCATAAATTAGCCCATTTCCATCTTTATCCAGCACCCATTCCCACAGTGTGGAAAATCCTTAAAAATATCCTTTCTACTATAAACTACTATGTAGTTATTATTATCATCATCATCATCATCAGAAAGTACTTTGTAAACTGTCAAGTGTTATGCAAATGTCTCATGATTTTGACGATGATGGTGGTGATGAGGGTGATGATGGTAGATTGCTTCTGGCCTAAGTGTTCATTCAGTCACCATTCCATCTTCAATCTAAGTGTTCTCTCCAGAATGAAACAGTTCTAGAGTGTTTTGTAGACTCTTGCCATAGAACCTTGTTAAATGTCTCTTAGAGTGCAAATAACCTATGCCCATTTTTTTCTTCCTTTTTTTTTTTCTGAGATGGGATTTTTCTGTGGAGTTTTGGTGCCCGTCCTGGATCTTGCTCTGTAGACCAGGCTGACCTTGAGCTCACAGAGATCCGCCTGGCTCTGCCTCCTGAGTGCTGGGATTAAAGGCATGTGCCATCGCCACCCGGCTTTTTTCTTCCTTTTATACTACCCTTTTGATCTTGCCTCCTCACAGTCAAGAAACTGAGCAACCCAAATGCTTCTGGCAGGCATATTAGTTCACTTTTCTCATCATTCTGACAAAATGCACAACAGCACCCCTTCAGCGAGATGCATTAACTTTGGTTCACGTTTTAGAGCATTTTTGATTCATCATGGCAAAGTGGTGGGTTCAGTTTGTGATGGGGGAGCGCATGATAGAGAACCTCACATGATGACTAGACCAGGGAACAGAGCACAAGAACAGACCTAGGACTAACCCCAGTGACTACCTGCTGTAGCCAAGCAGCACCTCCTTCAGGTCCCACAACCTCCCCAAATAGCACCACCTGCTGGGAACCAGGTGACCACACACAAAATGAGCCTGTGGGGGACATTTCAGATCCAAAGTGTGACAGCAGAGGATTTAAGAACAGAAGTTAGCTCTGGCTCACAGAAATCGAAGGAAACCAAGATAAAAGTGAGGGTTTGAAGGAGAGCAGAAAGATGAGCAACTTTCCCAGGGTTGCAGAGTAGGATATTTCCAGAGTTACAGGTGACAGACCGGGTTCTTGATTCCTGCCTGGAGCTCTGTGCTGTATGCCAGTCCTTCAGTGTGACCTTTCCTCAAGTGTCAGGAGCCCAGGTTCTGAGACGTTCTTTGACTTTTGCCTTGTTGGGTGTCATGAGCGCACTTCTCAGTGGCTGCTGTGGATATCACTCTGTATAAATAAAACACTGATTGGCCAGTGGCCAGGCAGGAAGTAAGGCAGGACAAGGAGAGAGGAGAATTCTGGGAAGTTGAAGGCTGAGTGGGGAGACACTGCCAGCTGCCGCCATGACAAGCAGCATGTGAAGATACCGGTAAGCCACGAGCCACGTGGCAAGGTATAGATTTATAGAAATGGATTAATTTAAGATATAAGAACAGTTAGAAAGAAGCCTGCCACGGCCATACAGTTTGTAAGCAATGTAAGTCTCTATGTTTACTTGGTTGCGTCTGAGCGGCTGTGGGACTGGCGGGTGACAGAGATTTGTCCTGATTGTGGGCCAGGCAGGAAAACTCTAGCTACAAGTGGCCCCTGCAGGAGGCACTCTCTTGGGCAATTTGCAGGTCCTGAGAACAGGGGTTGCTGAGAAATCAAGGTTGTATAGAGTGTGGTTCAATAATCCCTAAGGGCCTCTTCTGAGTTCCTTCAAATGTCATAGGCCAACTGTGGCGTTCTGAAGATGTTCCTGCTCTGAGCTGTGACTGATTCTCAACCTTGGAACATCAGAGCCATTTCCAAAGCTTTGAGAAAATATTGACTTCTGAGTTCCATTTTAGATCAATTGAATCTAAACCTCAGGGGAAAGATCTAGGCGCTGAAATACTGCCAGGTGATGCCAGGGTATAGCCATGGCTCAGGGGCACAGTTTTACTAGCTAAAGGCCATGCTTTAGATGATGTATAAAAGCTAGTAGATTTGGTTTGGGTACTTCAAAGTCTACCTTCAATCCATTCATGGATATGGCCCCTTATGGTCAGCCAATCCAACCATCCACCCCAGTGGTGAATTCTACCTGCTTGGTCTCCCAGTATCCTTCAGCATCCCTCAGTCAGATGCCCTTGTGTCTCTCAGCACACTCATCATCTGCACACTGGCTTCCTGTAGCCTCAAGACACGCATCTCTAATTAGGCTCTGGGTCAACTTGTTTGCCTTCTACAACCACAGATGACTCCCCAGGCCATTGAATGGGGTGGACAGTCACCAGAGGAGGAAATAAAGCAAATAGGGCCCAGAGTTTCTGAATCCGTGCTTTACCCTAATTTATACTGCCTTGCCCACGTAAATCATCCATTTATTTAAAAAGGAATTTGAACTAATTTATTTGTATATGGGTCTGTAAGTGTGCCACACAGCACAAGCGTGAGGTCAGAGGACAACTTGTGGGCCAGGTCTCTCCTTCCACCATGTGGGCTCCAGGGATAAAACTCAGGCTGTCAGACCTTGTGGCGGGTGCTTTCAACCTCTGGGTCAAGTCATGGGCCCTCACTCACTTTTTGAAAATTTATTTTATTTATCATCATGTGTGTGCACATGGACATACAAATCCCAAAGTGTGCATGCGGAGGTCAAAGGACAAATTCATTCATTCCTTTCACCTTAATGAGTTCCAGGGCTCAAACTCAGACCATCAGGCTCACTTCTAAATGGAACACTTTCTGTGACCAGTCTCCTCCCTCAGAAGGCCTTAAAGGACCACCACCCTTGCAGACACATCACCATGGAACCTAGAAAATTTCCAGATGTGAGTGTGGTATTGCTTGGAAGACAGCTCCCCTGGAGGAGGCCTTGAGCTTCTCAGTACTAGATCCAGGAGGCCATTATCATCTAGAATTCTTATAAAGCAGTGAACTATTGGCCAACCCCAGCAGTGCAAGGAAGGAGATTTGGAACTGCACCAAGAGTTTTGTTGTTCCGTTTTGTTTGTCTGTAGTACTGGGGATCGAACTCAGGACCTCCTGCGTGCTAGGGAAGTACTCTGCCATTGAGCCATTGCACCCACCCTTGCACCAAGATTTGAAACCTGACCTTGCAACTCACCTAACCTCTTTATTGCTGGATAAAGAGGTTCAACCCACTTCCCATGGTGCCGCTGTAAGAATCAAATGAGAAAGGGCAGGAAAAACACCCCGTGACTGCTCTTAGCACAGTTCATGTCTGAAGGTGAGTTGTGGCTGGTTATAATGCCAAAATGCTCACCCTGGGTGGAGATGAAAAATGCTAATGAGACACACGGCACACGCAGTTTCAAGCTGAGCTACATGTAACAGAGCATTCGTGGGGAAGCCCACATATGCAGTGGGGGTTTCTGAACTACTAAACACCGTTGCTCCAGCTTGCTTCCTCCCTGGGAAGTGTATCTTTTCTTAATAACCATCTCTGTTTCTGCCGCAGCTACGTTTCACTGCCCAATTGCTTGTTCCAGGAACAAGAACCCAGAATCCCACCAGACAAGTCCTCTGAACCCCGGAATCAGTGTCAAGCCACATCATGTACCTGTGTTTACTTTGTCTGTTGATTACATCAAGGGGCCACACTCGGTGACTGGTCCATGCCACTCAGGGTCAGGGCAGTTCTACTTCGCACAATGACAACATCACCCAAAGAAGTTCTCAGAAGCCACCTCTGGGTTAATCAGTGCAGACTGTACACAAACACACAAATGCAGTTTCACTAGCTGACTTACAAATGAAGGCTTAGCTCTGCTTTCTGTCACTCCCGAGGCTGAAAACCTGCTCAGAAACCTAGTGCTCCAGGGGACAGGGATGAAGAGCCTCTGAATCCACCTGACTCTTTTTTTTTTTTTTTTTTTTTTTAACTATTGCTTAATAAGCAAATACCTGTTGGGATGGTGTGTGTTCCTGACCACAGTCTCCAGGCACTTCAGCAGGCGGTGTGCTGTTTATTCTGTGAACAGCTTCAGGAACTAGGAGGACCATCAATCTTAGTAAGAATAAAAATGTGCTGTGTCAACGTAGCACTGTACAGGCCCTTAATGCAGTTGCTGGTGCCCAACGTTATTTATCAAGCTTAACAGTGTGTGCAAATACCTACCTAAATTTCTGATAAAGACCACAGCAATGAAGCCACAAACAGCGCCTATGGCTGACACAGGCTACAAGGAGGCGTGGGGGAGTTGGGCGAGAGAAAGAAGACAAATACTTCATTCAGATGAGCAGTGACCAGGAATTTGGTGTCTCAAAAAAGGGGGAGGGGAGCTAACAAGGTAGTATACCTACTTTGAAAGTCATGTGAAAAGTATTTGATACATCCTTGAAAAAGTTGAAGGATCTCTTAATAAGAAATACAGCATAAAGTCTTTAAAACTATTCTTATTTGAGGCTCGAGAGAGAGCTCAGCCGTTAAGAGCACTGGCTGCTCTTGTTGACCCAGGTTCGAGTCCCAGCACCCACATGGCAGTTCACAACAGTCTGTAACTCCAGTCCCCACTCTCTTCTGGCTTTTGTGTACTACATACAAAGGGTATAGACATACATTTAGGCAAAACATCCATGCACATGAACTTTTTAAAAAGAAAAAATATTGTATTATTTTCTTTTAAAGATTTATTGTATGTTTGTGTGCTTGTGTGAATTTATGTGCCTCATTCATGTGCTTCCAGGTGCCTCCTGAGGACACCTAGAACTGGAGTTACAGGTGGTTGTGAACCACCTGATGTAGGTGCTAAGAAGTGAACCCATGTCATCTGCAAGAGCAGTAAGTATTCCTAATTACTAAGCCATCTCTCAGCCCTTTGCTATTATTTTCAAAAGTAGTAGTAAAGTATACACAGCTGAACATTTAGTCTCTGTGTTAGTTACTTTTCTATTGCAGTGATAAAATACTACCACCAGGACAAGTTTGTTATTTGACATATACTTCCAGAGGCATGATGGACCATCACCATAGTGTGCAGCAGACATGGTAACTAGAACAGAAGATGGAGGCTCACATCTTGAACCATAAGCCGGAAGTGGAGGGGGTGAACTAGAAACAGCACTGAGTCTTTAAACTGTCAAAGCTCACCTCCAGTGACACACTTCCTCCAACAAGGCCACATTTTCTAAGCCTCGCCAAACAGCGCCACCAACTGGAGACAAGGTATTCAAATGCCCAATGCTGTGGTGGATATCTTAATCAAACCACTACAGCATTGTAACTGATTTTTAAATGTGAAATTCAGCAGCATTAAGTATGCATACATGTTGTACATCCGTCATCACCATCAGAGTCCAGAACTGTTTTCATCTTGCAAAAGTGAAGCCGTGTGAGAGG
Organism: Peromyscus eremicus; assembly: GCF_949786415.1. NCBI lineage: Eukaryota > Metazoa > Chordata > Mammalia > Rodentia > Cricetidae > Peromyscus > Peromyscus eremicus. Next base: position 89,293,614 of record NC_081416.1, on the reverse strand, counting down.
GCTCCCCACTTCCTCCCTCTGCCCTGAGACACCATTGGATTCTCTGGCTTTGTGAATTTGATTATTTTGGGCAACTTATATAAATAGAGTTATAATAGTCTGTCTTTTTAATAATTGCCTCGCTTTGTTTAGCATTATGTTCTCAAGGTTCTAAATCTTATAATAATGCCCCCCTTAAAGGCTGAATAACAATCCATTGTGTGTATATATCACGTGGTACTTATCCATCTATATATCAATGGACCCTGTGGTTGCTTCTATTTTTGGTATTGTGGATAATGCATGTGGGTGTGTGAACATCTCTGAGATCTGCTCTCAGTCCTTTGGGGTATGAACCTATTCAAGAGAGTATTGCTGCATCCTGTGGAGGAAGTACATTTTAGAGCATGCATAGTTTTGCAAAATTCTTTAAAGGTATATTCTAAAGCAGCAAATATCCACAGATTGAAAATCCAGCCAATTTCATCTTGAAACTTCACTGGTACAAAAGCGAAGCCACCCCACAAGACTTTTGTAAGATCAAGTGGCTTCTGTGCTGTTCCCGGAGATTTCAGCTAATAGGGGTCTGATTGTATTCTAGGCTTGCATTTGTGTGGGTCTCTCAATCACAGGATCAAGTGTAAGAGATCCATAGTCTAACCCAGGGTTAACCCAGAACCCAGCCCAAGAAAACAACGCTGCACTTCAGGAATGGAACAAAGAGAAGCTTCTTCAGCGAGCAGGAACAGAACACTAGGGTGCCAGATGTAACCTATTCCCCTTATCTGGCCCACAGCCTTCCTCTTCTGTCCGGATGGATGTAATGACAAAGGAAAAATATCTCCATGTCTTCCTCAGTGGAGAAAATCAGAACATCTTGTGATGATGGTTTTAGCATTTGAGGGTAATTTGCACCCAAAGTTCTGCTCAGTCCAATTTAATTTCTTTGAAACACTGTTCTTTAAAAGGACTCATGAATCCTTGCAGTTCGTACCAGCCTCTAAAACAATCACACTTCCAAGCCAATTAATATGGTATTGAAATTCCTCTCAACTCAATCAACCTCACTGCAGAAAGAAAGCCAGCATTCTGCACACACAGACTAGCAGAAACTCAAGCACAGACCTCGCACTGTGTTCTGAGAAGTGAGCAGCTGAGACACAATCATTTGGTGTTGGGGACACTTGGAGAGAAAGAGTGGTGTTCCCTACAATGAAGAAAGGGCACATTTTGGGTCAGGGCTATTCTACCCTGACAAAGCTGGGAATGCTTCACATGTAGCATTGAAGACACTGTCTCGTTCACACACTCATTAACAGTATCACGTTTCATTACTGGGGAACTACAGATAATGAAAATTAATCAAACAAAACCCCTTTTGACATAGTCCTCAAGGGTGATGTCATCAACGTTGAATAGGTGACAGCTCTGCTCTGTATGTACTGTAAATTCCCAGAAAGACGTCTGTCAAAAAGACGCCAGCTCCCTTGCTTGGAACAAAGACTCAGCATGCGTACTCACTTGTAGAATGTCTTTTCCATACCTGGAGTGACTGTTGCTTTTGAGCCCCTTACCTAAGCATTGCTGTGTTCTCCACTCATAGCCCAGACTTCCACTAGGCAGCCATTCACCAGTCCCAAGAGGAGAATGGATAAGCAGTTCCGCCCATCCTGCCGGCTCTGCTTTCTCTTTCCTGTCCGAGGCATCTCTTTCTAAGCTGTCATATGCTCCTGCCATCTTCTTGTGTACAGATGTATATCATTGTCATCTATGGAGCCAAAAGGGCCAAAGCACATTCTCAATAGTTCTTGAATCCAGTTCTTAGATCCTCATATGTCTGTGTCAAAGTTTAGTGTGTATAAAAATCATCAGGGGAGGCCAGATGGTGGCTTGTTAGGCAAGAACCCATGGTAGAAGGCAAGAATGGACTTCCAAAAATTGTCCTCTGATCTCCACATGCTGAGGCATGTGTGTGCCCATACCTCACATAATCAATCTCTCTCTCTCTCTCTCTCTCTCTCTCTCTCTCTCTCTCTCTCTCTCTCTCTTTCTCTCTCTCTCACTCACTCACTCACACACACACTTCAATAATAATGATAATAATTTTTAAAATGAATCTTGAATTTATAAAACATAACCATCAGAGAAGAGGGATTCCCATTTATTAGAGCCCAGTGAACTGCTTTTTAAAGAGCACCATGCCAGGCTTCCTCTCACTTTAAGAGGTCATATGGCCGCATGATGACAGCCCAGCATTTATGCTCCAGCCCTGGGCTTAGCTTAGTTAGTGAAGGGGTTGTTTGTAAGGTGCACAGTGGTGGTGCTCAGCTTCCTCCAAGTCTGAGAGGAGCCCCAAGTTTCTGTAAACACAGTTTGCCAAATAATTTTCTGGAGCTAATCATTACAAGAAACCTATTCAGTCAATAAAATCCAGTCACGTTTTTGTGTGGCTCAACATAATTAAGGGCGGAAGTTCCTGTTTGGGGTGTTCCGGACGGCTGTGAACCTTGACTGACAGATTGGAAAGGTAGAAAGTTTCAGAGAAATGCCAACTTCCGCAGAGCTGTGTGAGCTGGGAAAGTAGCCAACCCCTCCCCTCTGGCCCCAGTTTTCTCATGGTAAGAGAGCTATGCTTTACCTCTCACAGGTCTCAGGAAGGTAAAGGACCGAAAACACTCCCACAGGCTCGAATGACGAATGACAATGACGTGCCACCTTTGAGAGCAAACGTGGGAATTTAACCAAGGGCTCTGGCACCCCTCTGAGAATGGAGGTGTATTTGGAAAGTGTCCCTGGAGAGAGAGGAGTGAAGCTGTGTAGAGCACACACTGTGAGGCTCATGCTGTCTTCCATCCCTTTGCCAGGAGCATCATTATTCTCGAAAGCATTAGCACAAAGTCCTGGGAAGTCCTGGGAGCTAGTGATGCCCTACAGGGAGAAGGGAGCAGACACAGCTGCGTAGTGGCTGGGACCACAGAAAGGAGGCTAGGTGGGTAAGGCAGGGGGTTAGAGAAGAACCGGCAGTGGGTAGTGATCCCAATTCTAGCATCTTCACATTTTACAATTACACATCACAGAGATGGGTGTGGTGGCCCATGACTGTAATACCAGCATTTAAGAGGCTGAGGCAAGAGGATTACCTTGAGTTCAAGGCCAGCCTAGGCTACAGAGTGAGACCCTGCTTCAAGCAAGCAAGCAAGCAAGCAAGCAAGCAAGCAAGCAAGCAAGCAAGCAAAAGTTACTCATTGTGACTGCATAGTTAATAGATTACTAAACTCATATAAAATCATTACGACACAAGGCTAAATTTGACAGTCCCTCTGCAAGGAGTCATTGCTTTGAGCTGAGTGTTTGTTAGGACCATTCTCTATGCATGTCCATACAGGTGTCTGGACTCCTGGAAAACACAGAGAGCAATTTTACATATGTGCATATGTGTTCTGTGTGTGTCTTTAAAAATACAAGCAAGATCCTCTCACACACATCCTTCTGAAAATCATTTTACACTGGCCAATGCATGTTGGAGGTTCATTGTTGCCTAGACAAACAAATCTACTTTGCCAGATTTAATTGCTGTAAACCTTTAGAGCTAGGGGCAACTTATTGTCTGTGGAGTCATCCCTTAATAGACGGATATTTCCATGGTCTCTGTTCATTTGCTGCAAGAACAGCAAGTGCTCCTTGTGTGCCTCCTTGTCTGTGCTTCAGTTAGTGTGTGTTAGATGCCTTTTATACTGGGGCCCTGGTCCAAGGGATGGCGCTGCCCAGATTCAGGGTGGGTCCTTCCCCTCAGTTACTCATTGGCAGCACCCTCACAGATAGGTCAAGAGGTGTGTCTTTTAGGTGATTCCAAACCCAGTCAAGTTGACAATGATTAACCTGGACATACGTGTTTTATATACTGCACATTGTTTTGTTCCATGTGATGCCCACTCTATAAAGGTTCTGCTATTGTTCCTTTCCCAGATGAGAAGACTGTGACTGACAAAACCTGTGGCCATTGTGATATGGTGTACAGGTTTTAAAAAAGGTTTGTTTATTTTATATGTATGTCTGCATATGTTTATTTGTACCATGTGTGTAGAGAAGCCCACAGAGGCCAGAAGAGGGGGTCAGAGTCCTCAAAACTGGAGTTACAGATGGTTTTAGCCACCACGTGGATGCTGGGGACCGAACTCTGGCTCTGGACTAGCACTCTTAACTACCGAGTCATTTCTCTGGTTCATACGACACAGTTTCATATTGCTGAACAACAGAATGAAGGGATACGTGTAGTGGGTGGCTGTTTGAGCCATGCCCTGAAGCACCACCTCTAGTGGGGTAGTAGATGGCTGTTACACCTGCCTATGACCTTGAGGTACATGCCCCTGGTGTGTGGCCGCTGAGGGATCCTTAAGACCTGGGATGCATGTACACGGCTCTGTCTTGGCTGCCTTGTGGTTTGGATGCTGAGATCTTGGCCAAGCAGATCAGTGTGGGACATAGCTCAGCTTTCCCGCACCCTATGATAAATCTCCAGTGGTTGTGAGTTAGTTAACTCCCAAATAAATGCCTTTGATCATTAAGCTGACTCTGTGGAGTGCTAGCAATTTAATTCCAATAGATACGTTCTGAGAAACGCAATAGCAGGTGAGTCTGTGACTGTGCAAACATGCAGAGCATACTCACACAAACCTAGATGGTATAGCCAACAACAACAACAACAACAACAACAACAACAACACACACACACACACACACACACACACACACACACACACACACACACACACACACACCCCTGTCGCTGCTAGGGTCCTGAGAGACAAAACACAAGATGAAATCAAGCATAAGCAAAAGCCTTGCAGTGGTGTGATACAGTAAATAGGAACGGTCTGAACTGCTTCCTGCACAGGACAGTGCACTGTTCTGTAGCCAACTGTGTTTTTGTAAGTACAAGTTCACTCTAAAATAACAACCAAGAGTGCAGTACACTAAGAACACAAACTGTAAATGCAAAGCAAACACAGTCGTTTATTGCCATTACCGAGTAGTAACTGAACGTGTTTTGCTTTTATAGCCCTGGCAGCATGGCAGATTTGTTGACATCCACACATGACCCACAGAGTGCGTGATGACATGAGGATGGCTACAGCATCCCTAGGCAACAGGAACCTTTGAGCTCTTCCATTCTGTTCTTATGGGACCAGCACCCTCTGTGTGGTCTGTCCTTGGCAGGAATGTCATTATGCAGTTCGTGACTGCACATCCGTCTTTTTGCTCACCAGCTCCTGGCTTGAAGCCTTTATAGTCTTTGTAATTTCCTAAATGATTTTGAGCAAGAAGGGCACTTTTGAGGGTCAAACATTTGTTCTTTTGTCCTTGGTTCTCCAGAGTGATGAAAATGACAGAGAAGCTATTGTTTTTGGGGGGCACCCTTGCAAGCACACAGGAGATGATATTTTGGAAAGCCTGTAGAATAAATACTGGGTGGGAGGGATGGTTGCCAGAGGAGCCAGCTAGACTCAGAGGGCTACAACCCTCATTCCCACTTCTCAACATCCTTGGAGGGAAGAGAGGCTGAAGGTTAAGTTGGCCATCAATGGCCAATACCTTCATTCACCGTGCCTATTTAATGACGCTTCCACAGGACTCCCCAAAACGATCAGGTTGGAGAATTTTGAAAGCTTAATACATGGAGGTTCCTGGAGGGTGACACAGAAGCACCCCACTCCTTCTCCCATGTCTTGCTTTGCACCTCTCCATCTGACCCTCAATTCAAGCCTGGGCTTGTGGCTATCATCTGAGGTAAGGTAGGAGGCAGTCTTAGGTACTGAGCTCTCAACCTGTGGCCTCTCCAAGTAGACAGTGTCAGTGAAGCTGAGTTAGAAGGCACTCCGCAGGTGTTTGCTGCAGAACCAAGATGACCTGCTTGGTGGGTGGGAGCCCTTTTCTCCTGATATCTGCTTCTGCGGAGTGAGAGGACTGGAGGTGAGTTTGTTTATCCCTTTATCCTCAGTGCAAATGTAGTTGGGGTGAACTCCAGAACCCACTCTCTGAAACACTGCTAAATGACCATGCACATACCACCTTGATTTGTTTTTCTGGAAGCAATGTAGCCTGCCATCTCTTCTTTTCACGAGTAGGACAGTCCTTTAAGGGCCTTCTGACCTCTAACTACACCCCTCCCTGCACTATGGTCCCTGCACGGTATGACGGTTCAACAGTGAGGATCTAACCATGTTATCATTAAGCTTCATGGTGGGAAGAATCCCAGGCTGGCCTCATGCATGATCTCCACCACTCCAACACCCATCATTGCTCTGGTGACTGACACATCACACAATCAAAGTGATTGTTCAGATGCCGTTAAGGTGATTGTCTTAGTTAGGATTACTATTGCTGTGATGAAACAAAAGCAACTTGGGGAGGAAAAGGTTTATTTCACACGTAGTTCCATGTTAACTCATCATCAAAAACAGTGAGGGCAGGAACTCAAGCAGGGCAGGAACCTGGAGGTGGGAGCTGACATAGAGGCCATGGAGGGGTGCTGCTTACCAGCTTGCTCCCCATGGCTCGCTCAGCCTGCTTTCTTATAGAACCCAGGACCACCAGCCCAGGGATGGAACCACCCACAATGGGCTGGGTTCTCTCCCATCAATAACTAATCAAGAAAATGCCCTACAGGCTTGCCTACAGCCCAGCGTTATGGAGGCATTTTCTTAATCAAGGCTCCCTCCTCTCTGATGACTTTATCTTGTGTCAAGTTGACATAAATCTAGCCAGCACTGTGACTAATCAGTCGACCTTAATATAGAGAGTTTCTCCAGGTGGGTCTGCCTGATGAAGCCAGCCTTTGACAAGCAGAATTTTCTCTCACTGCTAGCAAAGGATGATGCCAGGATGATTTGATGCCACGAGGACTGGGTGATTCTGACCTGCCATCACTGCTTTAAATGGGGCAGACACTGCCACATGGGAAGAATCTGTGAGAGGCTGAGAGAGGGTCTGATGAAGGCCAACAGGAAGATGGGGATGTCAGTGCTACATCGGAAATGAAGTGGTTTCTGGAAACACATCTGAATGGGTCTGAAGTGGCTTCCCTCTCCATCCCGAACTCTAACTAGCTGAAACACCCTTAGCTTGGGGCACTCTGAGTAGTCAAGCCAAGTACAACCTATGACCTTCAGAAAAGTGAAATCATGTGTGGGTGTTGCTTTAAGTTACCAAGTTCACGGTAACCCATTTTATAGCAATAAAAAACATATCCCTACCAGGTTTCTAACCCTTCAATAAAAACGTCTGCTGTAGGCTTACCAGGTCCTGCCATTTAATCCTTATAGCAGTCACTTTTGAAGTTATCCCTTAGGTCACAGTAAGTAAAAGCACCCAGTGTAAGTAAAAGCACCCAGCACCTGCAACTATGCTTCTGATAAATTCAAAAGCATATGCATGGCATTGAAGACTCTTCCTGACCTGGCTTCTGTCAGTTCATCCTCGTCCAATACTTCTGTCATTTAACTCCTTGTAGCCCAGTGACTGCCACGCTGTCTTGATTCTTCAGTTTGCACATTGATTCCTTCTGCCTGCCATGTGCCCCTTCCCCCTCCCCCATCTCTTTGTCCTTTGGAAAGTTCAGTTTCTTTTTCTGTCTTGCCCTAGATGGTACCTCCGATGGGAAGCCTTTGTGGACTCTCCCAGATGGGGTCTATACTGCTGTGCAGCATCCAGGCAAGCTCTCCTAATGCATAGTGACTTCCGTGGTCAGAACACAGAAGCCTTGGTGTTGGAAATGTTTATTGAGCTACAGCGAGCTCCTTGTAGGTCAGGAGATATGCTTGTCATCACACCACCGGACTTAGAGCACAGTAAGAACTCAGCAAATGTTCCAGGAAGAAATCATTCTATCGACAAAAGTACTTTACAAGAAATAGTGAGACATCCAAGGTCTTGAGGTAGGGGAGTGAGCTGTCAGATCTGTGCTTCCCAGGACAAGCTCCGAACAAGCCTTGTACTGAGAGGGTTTAAGAAGCTCAGCATTGTGGCTTTGGATTTGTGTTCTGATACTCGACTCAGCATTTCCGGAGCACATCTATATGCCAGAAAACAGCAGAAACAGTCATAGTAATGGCCCCAGTTTCCCCATTGGAAGCAGGGCTTGTGATTAATTTAGGCCTGGACCCCAGACTCCCTCTGTAAGTTTTTCTGTCAAGAAGGCTGTGGGAAATGGAGATGAGGGTCCACAGTTCCGATCTATGGGGAACTGAGCACGACTCAGACCACTGCACATCTGCTCAAGGATCCCACTGTGGTTGAGGAGGACTGGAAGGCTTAAGAGACAGAGCTTACAAACCTTAGCTGGTCAGGTAGTGGATCACAACGTCTCCACTAGAAACTGTTGGGTGCCTCAGTTTCTCCGTCTGTGCAAAGCGCAGTGTACAGAGGGTGCTAGCTACCCTGAAGGACCAAGACCACGTGTATCTGGGAGCGCTGGAAAAGCAGGAAGTCTGGTTATGGTGTTTCCAGCCAGTTCTCCACAGGAGGGAAGGCTGAGCCGAGGGGGGCGCAGAGCTGATGCCAGGTGAAGCCTGGGCTCAAGGCTTTGTGGCAGAGAGGTTCCCGAGTCCTTCTTTGCTCTGAGTGGAGAAAACTAGGAATTGGACTCCCGACGCCAGCAACCCGAGCCAGGGGCAGACCCAGCGGCGGGGCTGGGAGGGGCGAGTCTGGGCGCCGCGCCTGCGGTGCTCTCAGCCGCAGGCTCAGGGCGCTGGGGGCGGGAAGAGGTGGAGCCAGGTGGGGAGGAGCAAAACCCGGAGGCCTCGGGCACCGCGGGCAGAGCCAGAGCCGCTGGAACCCGGGCGCCCGCACGCTGCTTCGGGAGAGCCCGCCGTCCAAGCCGAAAGCAGCTGCTGCTGCCGGAGCCGCCGCCTGATTTTAGTGCACAGCGAGGGAGAAAGGCTAGTGACGCCGGAGACCCGGTCACGGATTCTCCCTCAGTTCGGGAGCTGCCAGGTTGCCCGCGCTGGCCTTGCCGCCCGCCCCAGTAGCGCCTAGCCGGATCTGCCCCTCGCGTCCCAATTACACCATGGATCCTTCGGAGAAGAAGATATCGGTGTGGATCTGCCAAGAGGAGAAGCTGGTGTCCGGCCTCTCCCGCCGCACCACCTGCTCAGACGTGGTGCGGGTGCTTTTGGAGGACGGCTGCCGGCGGCGACGCAGGCAGCGGCGGGGCCAGCGACGGGGGATGGCGGAGGACCCCTCCAATCAGTTGGAGCAGCCCGAGCCTCCGGACGAAAACGACGAGGATGACGACGACGACGTGATTCCCCAGGGCATGCTATGTGGGCCCCCGCACTGCTATTGCATCGTGGAGAAGTGGCGCGGCTTTGAGCGCATCCTGCCCAACAAGACGCGAATCTTGCGCCTCTGGACCGCCTGGGGCGACGAGCAGGAGAATGTGCGCTTCGTGCTGGTGCGCAGCGAGGCGTCGCTGCCCAACGCCGGGCCGCGCAGCGCCGAGGCGCGGGTAGTGCTCAGCCGCGAGCGCCCCTGCCTGGCCCGGGGAGCCCCGGCGCGGCCCAGCCTGGCTTTGACCCAGGAGAAGCAGCGGCGGGTGGTGCGCAAGGCCTTCCGCAAGCTGGCCAAGCTCAACCGGAGGCGCCAGCAGCAGCCGCCGTCGCCTTGTTCGTCCACGTCGTCGTCCACCGCCTCGTCCTGTTCGTCGCCGCCTGGGACCCACGAGAGCGCGTCGATGGAGCGCATGGAGACGCTGGTGCATCTGGTGTTGTCGCAGGACCACACTATCCGCCAACAGGTGCAGCGGCTGCGGGAGTTGGACCGCGAGATCGACCGCTACGAGGCCAAGGTGCACCTGGATCGCATGCGGCGGCACGGAGTCAACTACGTGCAGGAAACGTACCTGGTAGGGGCTGGAATCGACCTCGACGGGCCGGCCCCTGGAGAGGAGCCCGAGGAGGCGACACTGGCGGAGAAGGGGACGGAGGCGGTGGCACCCCTGGACAGCGAGGCTCAGGCGGCTGCACTGGAGGAGCTGGCCCGGCGCTGCGACGACCTGGTGCGGCTGCAGGAGGAGCGCGCCCAGCAGGAGGAGTTGCTGGAGCGCCTGTCCGCCGAGATCCAGGAGGAGCTGAACCAGCGGTGGATGAAGCGGCGCAATGAGGAGCTGGCGGCTCGAGAGGAGCCCCCGGAGCCCGACGGCGGTCCGGATGGCGAGCTGCTGCTGGAGCAGGAGCGGGTTAGGACGCAGCTCAGCACCAGCCTTTACATCGGGCTGAGGCTCAGCACGGACCTGGAGGCTGTCAAGGCTGACCTGGATTACAGCCAGCAGCAGAGGGACATCAAGGAGCGCGAGCTGCAGGGCCTTCTCCAGACTTTGCACACTTTGGAGCAGACGGTGGTGAATGATGGAGCTGTGGGTTGCGGCGGACCCTCGCGGGAACGTCAGCCTCAAACCTGTGCAGAGATGTGGGTAGACCAGGCCCGGGGACTAGCTAAGAGCTGCCCCGGCAACGATGAGGACTCGGATACTGGGCTGAGCTCCATGCATAGCCAAGACTCGGACTCGGTACCCCCTGTGTGCGAATCCCTTGTGTAGAAGTAGTAGGGAGCAAGTCTAGACGCTTGCAGTCTGCACTGGCCCAGCCTGCTCAGGGACATGAAGTGAGGCGGTGGGATGAGCTCAGAGTTCCCATGGAGGGGTCTCAAGAGTGGAGAGGACAACTGCCGGGCAGCATGCTCCTCTGACTCAGGATGAATGTGGGGGAGGGTCCTGGACAAGGAAGCCCTAAACTTCTTAAGCTTCAGAGGGAAAAGGAGGCAGGAGGTGAGAACCCCTCCCTATTTTTAAAACACCTTAGGTAAATCGACGAGGTCCAAGCCCATTTTCAAAACAAGAAAAAAGAAAAACATTGTGGACGTTTTAACCACTCCTTTGTATGGGAAGGACTGATGACAGCGGGAACTATGGTCTGTGGCATAAAGTGCTGTTTGTTAAAAGAAAACACTTGGATGAAAGGAAATTCCTTGAATGTTAATTGTGACTGGAAACGTGTTAAAACTAGCCAAAGAGGACGCACTAGTGTTGGTCTCTGCCTTGCCTAACATCTTTGATAAAACCCATAGACACCCAAATCCTGACTGTTTACATTTCTTCAGGTTTGGGAATTACCCATCTGCTAAATCATTTGCCTTTTATTTCTGTCAAAGGCCAAACCGCACTGCAATCTAAGGCTGGGTTTCTCCCTACTAAATACAATGTGTTAAAAGCCCCCCACCCCTACCTCGACTCCACCCCAAACGTAGCCCTTTTGAATTATAAGATCCTGGCACACATAATCCAGGGTAAAAATGTCGTCTGGCTCTTTGGGATGTGTTTCTGCAAAGGCAGAGGTGCTGTCTTCTAGTTCATGATGTCTATTCATTGACTATCCAATGACAGTTAAGAAAAAAAGGGGAGCTGCAGAATGAGGCACAGCCCGGTTTGCTGTTTTAACTATAACTTGAAAGCAAAGATCTTTGCATAGTGTTTAGATGTTAAGTCCAGCACTATGATTAAAATCAACCGTGACCTTCATGAAATTTACCCAGATCCAAGTCCAACTTCAGTATCTTTGGCTGGAGTTAAGGTTCTGGTTCAAGTAAACTGCAAGTGCCAATTAACTTCAAGTGCAAACACCAGTGTTTACTAGCTAAGGCCTCCAAAGAGGGGGGTGGCAATCTGATAGGCCACCATGTGTAACCAAATAGATTAACCATGACAGGGAGCCATGGTAAAGACGTATGAAAGTGAGCTAAGAACTTGAGTTGCTCCTGTCTGGCTGCCTCTCTGCTCGTGGCAGGGGAGATATAAGGGTGACATTGTCTCCTGTAGCCGGTGATAGTGCGGGGGGTGCTCAGTGTAATTGTTCCAGATATTTCAATAGGAACTTACCAGTTGTCGGAAGCTGTTTGGCCCGTGGAAGGAGCCTGCTGGTCCATTTCCCTGTGGAGCCCAGTACTTTCTGAGGAATGTGGATCTAATGTGTCTGGAGGAGGTAATAACAATGGGGTGTGTGTGTTGCCAGCGAGGTACAGAAGGCTGGTGTCAACTGAACTAGCGAGGGGCTGGCTCCCGTTTCCACAATGACAGGCAAAGGTAAGTTCGGGCCTTGGGAGTTCTTCCCTTGTGAGACCAACTGTCTGAGTGTCCCCAACAGGAAGGAGCATGTCTTCCTGAACTCCTCAGATCCACTGGAGTGTTTCCTTTACACAGACTGTCCCAACACTGATGCTGCTGTGGAATTCTAACACACGTGTCTGTTCTCACATTTTCAAGTAAAATCGAAATGAAAAGGTGGTTTTCTTAATTTCTTTTTAAAAGACCTTATTTGGTATAACTATGTTGCTGTTGTTGTTTAGTTTTTCGTCTGATGCAGAAAACATCCCCACTTAGTCTTTCTGATGAGGAAGAGACCCAAAGAAACTCCCTGTCCTCAGACAATCATTTGATTCGGTAAACACAAAGCTTAATGACAGCCTTCCTTTAGAGGCAGAGGTAAAATCCTCATTAGAGTGTGACAAATGCCACCTGTCTGAATGATTTCTGCTGGTAATGGGCTGATCTGGTGGTTTTTAAAATTATTGTGCTTTTTTTCCCTCCCCCCCAGGGTTGTAGGGGAGGTGGCCCTTGGACGTTTATTAACTCAGAAAGAACGTAGAAGTTGGCAGAGCGCGACTGCCTGGCAGAGAGGAGCTGTTTTTCTTTTGACTAATATTATTTTAAACTTTGACGGGCAGCTGACGTCAGCAAATATGCCTGAAACCTGCAGAGCAAATATGCCACATCACAGGAGGAAGGCCTGCGGGGTTTGAGAACCTTCCCGGTCCCTACCACCTGAAGATGTTTCCTACTTAAAACTACAGGCATCTGGGGGGCTTTGCTTCTAGGACAGTCCAAAGCATAGTCCAATTTGCTCTTTTCTTCTTTCATGCCAATCAGTTCTACTCCTGAAAGGTACTCTGTGTGAAGAGGAGAAAGGGGAATTGTGGGTGGGAGGAGAGGCGATAGTTTCTTTTGTGAAAAGTTCTTGTCACAGTAGTGTGTGTAGGCTCAAAGTCTCGTTGATGCTGAGTGTGTTCCATTTTCCTGCATAGGAATAGTTCTCGTGACACTAGGGGTGAGACGGCATCACAGCCACTGTCCCTGGAGGGGGACTCCTGCTCCCTGGTTGTTTTCAGGACCCCTTGAAATCCAGTGAACTTGTGAAGGGAATGCCGTAAGGCTGCTCCCCAGCCAGCCGGTCTTCTGGAATTAGGAGATCCACTGTGGGTCTGTTCCTATGCACCCCGCTCACGGTGTGCTTCCGAACCCAGGTCCCATGTGGCCTCGCTCTGTTTGTTTACCTCATTATCTAAAATGTGGTCCTTAGGCCTGTGAGAAGATGGCTTAGTGGGCAAAAGACACTTGATGCCTAGGCCCCACATGGTAGGAGAGGATTGACTCTGCAAGTTGGCCTCTGACCTCCACAGGTATGCCTTGTCATGCACCTGTGGCCACACACACACACACACACACACACACACACACACACACAATGTAAAAGAGATGGTTATTATCAAGTTGGCCTCTGACCTCCACAGGTATGCCTTGTCATGCACCTGTGGCCACACACACACACACACACACACACACACACACACTCTAAATGTAAAAGAGATGGTTATTATCACTATTATTGCTTTGCTCCTTAGAAAAGCTACACAGTACAATCTTGATGAAAAACCTGAAAATTGCATGAATTTGGGAAAGAAAAACCACACCCAATCTCTTACCACTAAACACACACCATGGCCAAAATTTGCCAAAGTTCTCTTCAGGACTTTCTGTGCATTTTGAAAATTTTGCTCTGTTGTTACACAAAATCATCTTGATATGATTACATTCATGCTTTGGCCCCATACCTTGGCCAACCACTTAGGAGCAGATCTGTTCAGCTGGTTAGTACTTCCTAGTTTCGGTGACAGCTCACGGCATCAATCCCACTCGACCTCTGTGCTAAGCTTTTCTGTGAGTGCATCTGCTCTGGAGACTCTCCTCCCCCTCCCTCACAAAGATTGCCTGAAAGAGATTTCTCACATTAAAGAACAGACACATGTATAAGTAAACTTCATGCTTACTGCCACACTGCTCTTCAAACAATTCATTCTAATTAAAAGTAAGCTATACATAAGAGTACCCATTCTATCCTAGATGTCATTAGATATTGTTTCTGTTGTTGTTGTTAAAAAACAGTTTCATCAAAATTAATTTATTAAATCACATGGCCTCAAAATCGGGGCTGAGCATCACTGTGCTACAATACCTTTGTGTTTGTAACAAAGGTGTGCTAGCTGGTGGAGGTGTTTAGGGGGCTGGGGTGCAGCGCAGTGGCAGAGCTCTCCTGTAAATGCTCATGGCCCTGGCTTTGTTCAAAAGCCACAATAACAATGAAAGCCTTTACCTAGAGCTAAGATGACTGGTAGCGAGCAGGGGTGTAGCTCAGCTGGTAGAGTTGCCCAGCAGGTAGGAGCTCTGGGTTTGATCCTCAGCGTTATGTGAAAACAGGCATACTGATTCATGCCTGTAATCCCAGCATTCAACAGGTGGAGGAGGAGGAGGGTTAAAGTCATACTCACAGTGAGTTTGAGGCCAGTCTGGGCTACATGAGACCTCATCTAAAAAAAAAAAAAAAAAAAAAAAAAGGAGGGCATAGTGTTCTCTTCATTTTTTCCTTCCTTCTCTGGGCAGATTTACCTGCTAGCAATCTTGTCTCCCATCAGAATTGGCTAATGATGTGAGGATAGGAGGGGCCAACCCTCCATAGGAGCAGGGCGAAGAAGATAACAGAAGAACTAGAGTTATAAAAACAAACAATTATCTTTTTCATCTGAATCTAGCGGGACAGTGATTCTTAAGAGGTGATGTCATGAAACCATTTGTATTTCTCTTTACACATCTCTACCGAAAATTAAACCTAAACACAATAAACACACAGGCCAAGTTGCTAATTAACAGCTGCTAACAGTTTAGATTCGTCTGGGGTTTTCTTTCTAGCTAGGACATTGCACTTGGGCTCATTCTTAAATTCTTTTTAATTTTTAGTTACCGTGTA
This sequence comes from Peromyscus eremicus, assembly GCF_949786415.1. Classification (NCBI taxonomy): domain Eukaryota; kingdom Metazoa; phylum Chordata; class Mammalia; order Rodentia; family Cricetidae; genus Peromyscus; species Peromyscus eremicus. The sequence continues at coordinate 89,278,507 of NC_081416.1, read as the reverse complement.
TCATTCAGTTCTTAGACTAGTTCCCCCCCTCTTTTACACTGATTTATTATTTATTTGGGGAGGGGCACATGCCACGGTATGAATATGGAAATCAGGACAAATTGTGAGAGTCCCTTTTCTTCTTGCGCCATGTGGGTTCTGGTGTAAGTCAGGTTGTCAGGCTTGGCAGAAAGCATCTTTACCCACTTAGCCATCTTGCCAGCCCATTCTCAAATTCGTTTTCTTTTATTTGTTTGCTTGTTTTCCAGACAGGGTTTCTCTGTGTAGCGCTGGCCATCCTGGAACTCGCTCTGTAGTGCTGGCCTTGAACTCAGAGATTCACCTGCCTCTGCCTCTGCCTCTGGGATTAGAGGTGTGTTCCACAGTGTGGAGTTGTTTGCCCAATCCACCTCCTTACAGGAAGGAGAGAGGGTGAGTGGGGAGGCCACTGTTGTTAGAATTCTTCCAAGAGGCTACATCGTGGGATGACATGAGTTTCCCTGCGTTCCTCTTGTGAGGTGGACCTTTTGAATCTCCACCTTTTACAAAGAAGCTAAGTTTGTCTTTCTGATCAATAACTGATATGAGATTCCAGCCCAACCCTGACCTCACATCCAGTGCCCTGTTTACTGCACACACCAGACACCCGCACACACAGAAAGGAGTCCTCAAAAGTCCCAGTACTGGAAAGGCTTAGCCATTAGCAAAGTTTTGTGTGTCATTTCCCCCAGGGAGGCAGAATCATCTCTCCCATATCCCAGAGCTAGTAATTATCTATCAGTTGAAGATTTAGCACAAGACAGAGGTGAGAAATTCCCAATAAACATGTGAGTGGCTATGAGAAATAGAAAAAAAAAAAAAAAAAAAAAGGACAGGCATAGTGGTGCACGCCTTTAATCCCAGAGCTTTAGGCCGGCAGATCGCTGTGATTCTGAGGCCAGCCTGGTCTACGTAGTGAATTCCAGGACAACCAGAGCTACACAGAGTGAGACTCTGTCTCAAAAACAAACAAACAAATCAACAGAAAGACAAACAAACAAACAAAAAATGGAGAAGAAGGAAAGGAAGGAAGAAGAAAGGAAAGAGGAAGGAAGGAAAGAAGGAAGAAGGAAGAAAGGAAATGAGAATTTTCACAAAAATTAACATGGACATATTAGTATGGAGGTTTTGACTGAATGCCCCAAGTGGGTAGCTGTCCTGCGGAGCAGAGCTGCGTGGTCAGCCACATGAAGTCCTTGGTGGCACCACCCCAAGCTGTACCAGAGCTGTCTCTAGCTTTGAAGTTTTATTGAAAGGGTCTCATGTAGCCCGGCCTAGTTTTGAACTCTCTATATGGCCAAAAGTGACTTTGAACTCCTGACCCTACTGCCTTCAGCTGAGTACTGGAAGTACGGGCATGAAACACTCTGCCAGTTTATGTGGAGCTGGGGATAGAACCCAGGGCCTCCTGCATGCCAGGCAAGCACTCTACCCACTGAGCCAAAGCTCCAGTCCACCCAGCACTTTTTGTTTTTGTTTTTTGAGACAGGATTTCTCTCTGTAACAGCCCTGGCTGTCTTGGAACTCCCTCTGTAGACCAGGCTGACCTTGAACTCACAGAGATCTGCTTATCTCTGCCTTCCACATGCTGGGATTAAAGACATGTGCCATCACTCCTTAGCCCCACTGAACACTTTTAACTGAGTCTTTTCTAGTGAGCTGCTGCATACAGGAATCTTAGGAAAGAGACAAGGGTAAGAGTTACTGTGCCTACAATGCCCCTGTTCCCATGCATTTAAGCCTGTGCAGCTGAGTTAAGGGCATCTTTGGGCATATGGCTCCCACTGCACATGTGGACATGAGGCTTAAAGACCACTGTTCATCTTCTGCCTCTTTATCCACTCCTTTGCAAATGATCCACACATGTGTAGGATGTACCTAGAGCTTTTAGGATGACATCCACATTTTTTTTAGCAGGATTGAAGTTGTTGGTTTTCCATCTAATGGCCCTTTTCTCAGGCCAACATGACCCTCAGTAAAGACTGCAGAAGTGAGTCAATGCTACTTCTTCATTCGGATCGCACCTCAACCCCCATTGACGCTCAGGGACACACCTCTATCTTATTTGACTTTACTGTGTGTTCCCTGTGTCAGTTGGCATTCCGTTAATGTAACAAAATGCTTTGAGGAATCAACTTAAAAGGAGAAAAGGATTATTTGGGTTTCCAGTTTTGAGCATTTCAATCCATGGTCAGTTTTGGACTTCTGTGGAGGCAGCACATTGTGGCAGGGAGGTCAAACTCATTATCAGGAAGTAAAAATGAGAAAGGAAATCTCATTGAGGACATTCCCTCCGTGACCCAAAACCTTCTGTTAAATCTACCTTTTAAAGTTTCCACAACATCCCAACAGCAATAAAATGGGTCCCAGAGGCTTTTGGGAGTCATTGCAGGTCTAAATTATAGTATTGCTATCTCTGGTTAATCTAAATCATCAACTTGAAGGCCTCTGGGCATGCCTATGAGGAATTATCTTGACTAGATTAATGAAGGTAGAAAGTCCGCCCATAGAGGGCGGCACCATTCCCTAGGCTGGCACCCTGCACTGTATGAAAAAGAGCAAGTGAGATGAACGCAAGCACTGCTTCTTGACTGCAGATGCCACCATGACCCAAAATGAGCCTTTTCCCCCTTTCTCTGCCAGGGTATCTTAATCACAGCAAGAGAAAAAAATCACTGAAGCACCATCATGACATTATTACTCTTCTAATCCATAAACATCTCAGGTACCTATTTATTTATGTTGTCTTTAGTTTATGGCAGCAATTGTATAGTTTTCTGTGCCCAATTTTTTACCTCTTTACTAAAATTATTCCCAAATATTTTATTTAATTTTTAAAAATTTTTTTATTTTATTTTTGTTGTTGTTGTTCCAGATGTTACAGCAAATGGAACTGTTTTCTTAATTTCCTTTCTGGGTCATTAGTCATTAGTGTAGAGAATTTTTGTGTATTAATTTTTATGCACTGAGACTTTGCTAAAGTGGTTGGTCACGATGCCTGTGCGTTTATACATGTGATCTTCATGCTAGTCTAGGTAAGAACATATCATTTGCAAGCAGAGATGCCACTTCTTTCTGATCTGTGTTAGTTTTAGTTCAATTTCTTGACTATTTTCTTTGGCTGAAACTTTTAATACATATTGAATAAAAGTGACAGTGGACATTCCTGTCTTATTTCTGCTCTTAGCAGAGAAACTCTCAGCCTTGCATTATTGCATATACTGTCAACCTTGTGTTGTCCTGGGTCATATTGAGGAAATTTCAATTTTTCTTTTTTTAAAATCAAGAAGGAAGGATGTTGAAATTTGTCAGCCAGGGTCTCAAAATATATAAATAAATTATATGAATATATTTATATATGCATATATATCATTATTTACATTTCTAAACATATAAGTAAAACCTGCTTAGTGTGTACAATGTTACTTGTATGTGTGTTTTTGGAGCTAACCAACTGATCTGCTCCTTCCTTGCTCTTTCCTCTGGTCTCAGCATCCCTTAGTTGCCTGTAGTTCTTTATGTAAGGTTGAGGCCTTTGATGTGTTTATCTAATTATTCTTTATCAATAAAAAATTGGGAGTCCAGTATTGGGATAAGAACCTGAATGATCAGAGAAGTGGCAGAGAAGTGACCAGTGACCTCCTATCTTTTCAGTTCCTCTGTCCAAAAGGACTGAGGTCCTCGTTAGCCCCTGCCTTACCACTTCTTTCTATCTGTCCTCAGTCCTTCAAAACCTTTATGGTTAACTTTGGTCAGCTAGTGTGTAGATGAATTTCTGAACAGTTTTATTAAATAAGAAACACAGAGCCAAATGCAGAGTTAAAAGCCCAAGAGGTCAGAGCAGCAGCCAAGAGCTAAGACCAAGACCATCTTCTTACCCCTCGCTGTCGCTGTTGTCCTTCCCCTCAGAAAGAGACTTACTTCCTGTGTATCTGTCTTTTTATTGACTTTCTGTTCTGCCTTCTCATTGGTTGTAAACCCAACCACATGACCTCCTCGTCACTGCCTGTCTACACAGACCTCCAGGTCTTTATGGTTGGTATTGAGATTAAAGGCGTGTGTCTCCATGCTGGCTGTATTCTTGAACACACAGAGATCTGCCTGTCATGTGATTGGGATTAAGGGCATACACTACCACTGCCAGACTTCTGCTAAATGGCTTGTTATTAGCTCTGACTCCCAGGTAACTTTATTTATTAACATATAAATAAAATCACATTTCAGCACAAATAAAATATCATCATACTAGTGGCTAGCTCTGCCTTCTGATTCAAAGCAAGCTTTATTGTCAGAATGTGATCAAAATATCACACATTTCCCTCCTTTTGTCTAAATAATAAGGGAAGGTTAAGGGGAGATATAGAAATGATAGAATAAAAAGGTAGATTATTGAATCTACTTTTAAACTAAAAAAGCAACTACTAGTCTTAAATATTTTACATTGGTACAAATTTTTGTATATTGATACAAATTTAAGGTAATCTTTGTGGTACTGTATATATGTTTCTACTCTTATTTAAGATATTTTTGTATTTTGATACAAATTTAAGGTTATTTTTTGTTAGAACATACTGTATATACATTTCTACTCTTATTTAAGGTATTGTACCTATGCAGCTCATTTAACAATGTAATGTAAATTTCTAGTCCTTGAAAGTAATTATTACAAACTATTTAGGATAATTAAGAAATGCAGGTTAGTAATTAGTCACCTATTACAATCAAACTTGTAGTCATGTTAGGTATGTTTTCAAGATCATACACAGATATATTTAGATAGATAAATGGTCTTCAAATACTTCAAAGACCTATAGAATATGTCATTTAATATGTTTAACAACCTAAGGCTTTTCATGACAATGAGACACATCTGCTCCTGGTGGCACCAATCTACTTCAAAAAAGGATAATGGGCATCAAAGAAACTCTATATGGAGTTTGTTTTCTTTATGACAAAAGCTAGCCATTTGGGTAAAAAAACTGCCCTTGCCTCAATTGCTGACTAGGTATACTGTCCAATCTGGACCAGCAGGATGCAAAAAAAAAAAAAAAAAGCTACTGCCAAACTTTGCCAAGACGAGGTAGAGCAGTCCTTCAAAATTCCCTGTTTCTGAAAAATGTCTGTCAGATACTAGGCCTGTAGACCAAAGACAGATGCCCTAACATTACAGAAGAATTTTGGGTGACTATCCAGGCAGCCAGATGTTCCTGTCATTAGGCAATATTACACCCTTCTGGGGTCTCTGTTGGAGTTAAAGACTAAATAATTAGACTTAAAGTTTTCTTTAGTTATGATAAAGGCAAATTAGGTATAAAACTTTAGACTCACAAAGATAAGATAGATAATAAAATATTTTCTCTAAATTTGCCAAATACAAATGGACTGGATAGTATAACTGTAATTCTTACTTGATAACTGTTTTTGCTATAATAATTTTACTATGTTAAAGTTAAAACATTCTTTTTTAATTAAACAAAAAGGGGAAATGCTGTGGAACAATCTTTGAACACTGTGAATACGTATTGCTCTCTTTGGATAATAAGGAATTGACTGGCCTATAGCTGGGCAGGAAGAGGTTGGGCAGGAGAGTCGGACTAGGAGGACGCTGGGAAGAAGAGTGGAATTACAGGAGTTGCGAGGAGACTCAAAGAGAAGCAAGATGAACATGCTGGGCTGAAAGAAGGTACTGCCACATGGCAGAGCATAGATAAGATATATGGGTTAATTTAAAATGTAAGAGCTAGGTACTAACAAGCCTAAGCCTAAGCTGAGCATTGAGAATTAATATTAAGTCTCTGTGTGGTTATTTGGGAGCAGCTCCAGAACAAGGAGAAACTCTGCCTACAGGCCTTCCTAGCTTGCCTACTCCATGTTAGCATGTCTATTACCACTGTTCTTTTAAGGAAATTAATTTGTTATTTATTCATCTGTTTGTGTTTATAGGTGTGTGTATAAAGGTGCTCATAGAGGCCAGAAGACAGTGTTTTGATCCCCTGAAGCTAGAGTTGCAGGCCATGTGAGCTGCCTGATGTGGCTGCTGGGAACTAAACTCAGGTCTTCTGGAAGAGCTCCTAACCACTGACTATCTCTCCAGATGCTTCCCCATCCCCACCCCTTATTCCACACTTTTCTAGTCTCTATTTTACTCATGTTTGTGCTCACCTTTGTTGTCACCTGCTTTGAGCTGAGCTTACTCCTCCTTTTCTAGACACTTAAAGGAGACATTGAGAGACCAAGCCAAGATCTTTTCATCCCAACACATGTTTAGTGCTATGAATGTCACCTTTAGCACAGCTTTAGCTGCATCTCAGTTGCTTTGATACTCTGTACTTGTTTTATTTCTGTTGCAATAAAATGCCCTGATAAGAAGCAACTTAGAGGAGAAAGGGTTTATTTTGACTTGTAAGGGTTTATTTCGACTTGTAATACCAGGTTACATCACATCATTATGGGGAAGTCAAGGCAGGAACTTCAAACAGCTAGTCACATCATATCCACAGCAGCAAGCAGAGACAGAATGAATGTGCACATGCTCACTTGTTTGCTTGCTTATGCTCAGTTCCATTTCCCCACTCTTAAACAGTCCAAGACCCCCTGCTCAGGGGATAGTGTTTCGTTTTCATCTATTTCAACAGTCCTTAACTTCACTTGTGATTTCTTCTTTGATGTATTCATTAGGAGTCTGTTGTTTAATCTCCACGTATTTATGAATTTTCTAGTTTTCTTTCTGTTATTTTTGTCTGTTCTATTGTGATGAAAAGACAGTTTTTAAAAAATTATTTCAATTTCCTTGGATGTATCATCTGTCTTGGAAGATTTTCCATGTGCCCTTGAGAAAATGTATATTAATCTCTTGGTGGGAACGGTGCTGTGTGTGTCTCTCCTGGGTAGTGTTGCCGAGGGTGTGGTTCCAGGGCCTGTTTCATTTCTCCAGCTGTTTTAGTTGAAAGAGGTCTATCAGACTCCTGCTATAACTGTAGAGTGTTGTAGAGCTGTTCCTCCCTCCGTTTAGTCGACATCCGCTTTGCTCTTTGGTTTTCTGATACTTGATGAATATATGTTTATAATTGCCATGTCTCTGTGGTGAATTGATCTTTTTATTAGTATTTGATGTCATTCTTTGTTTTTTGTGTGTGACATATTTTGTCTTTATGTCCATATTGTTTATTAGTATTAACAAGGCTACCACAGCTCTCTTTTGGTTACTGTGTATATACAATATATTTGTCTATTATTTTACATTTAGTATGTTTTTGTGTTTGATTTTAAAATGAGCTTTTCTTCTGTATTTGTTGTAACACCATTTCCACATGTCTATTTATTGAACTATTTATGTGGAGTTTGGTTTTCCCCTTGAATATCTAAGCTCAGGTGAACTTCCTGCCTTGGTCTCTCAGGCAACTGGGACTGCATACACTTGTCACCATTTCTGGATAAGGACATTACTAACTTTGAGCCAGGCATGGTGGCACACTCCTGTCATCCCAGGACTTTTAGGCAGAGACATGGGGAGTCATAGTTCTAGGCTAATGTGTGCTAGCTAGTTTTATGTCAACTTGACACAAGCTAGAGTCATCTGAGAAGAGGAAGTTTCAATTAAGAACATACCTCTATAAGACTGGGCTGTAGGCAAGCCTGTAGGGCATTTTCTTAATTAGTGATCAATGGGGAAGGGCTTAGCTCATTGTGGTTGATGCTGCCCCTGGGCTCCTGGTCCTGGATCAATTAGAAAGTCGGCTGAGTGGGCCATGGGGAGCAAGCCAGTAAGCAGCACCCCTTCATGGCCTCAGCATCAGCTCCTGCCTCCAGGTTCCTGCCCTCACTGCTTTTGGTGATGGACTGTTATATGGAACTGTGAGCAGAATAAACCCTTTCCTTCCCAAATTGCTTTTGGTCATGGTGTTTCATCACAGCAACAGTAACCCCAATTAAGACCCCTGGGCTAATTGGAAGAGCCTATCTAAAAAGAAATTAAAATAGATGATTTTGTCTTTGTCTAATAATTTGTACACAAGAACTTCATCATGAGAAGTTTCTAGTAGCTGCTCTCCTTCCTGCATGTAGACCGTGTTTCCTTGTCTCTTTGCATGGCCCATAATTTGTTGTTAAAAACCGGACATTATAAACAATATAACATCCCAACTCTGGAAATCCAAGTCTTCTCTTTCTTGTTGTCTTTGATAGTTTCCTTCTGTTTGTAAATTCTGCTTGTTTGATTAGTAACTTTCTTGAATGAATTTTGTAAAGTATTTCTTTATCATGTGGCCACAGAAGTCTACATAGGTAGCCTAGTGGTCGTTAATGATTGGACAGAGTTCCTCAAATGCTAGTTCATGTCTCAGCCGTTCCCAAGGGGCTCTGTGTGTGAAGGCTATGTCTGCACTGTAGACTCAGTTTACTGAACTTCATTTCCCTTGGCTCAGAGCCTGGAGGCAGGCAGAGTTGAGAAGTTACTGCCTTCTTAGGTCTTCCCTGGTAACATGCACTCCATATTCAGGATGAGACTGTCTAAACTCTTAGAAAAGTATCAGAGTCCCCAAGAGCCTCTATGGGCATTTTATTCACTAGCTTTCCCTTTTAATTTTTTCTTTATCTTCTCTCTCTCTCTCTCTCTCTCTCTCTCTCTCTCTCTCTCTCTCTCCCCCTTTTGGTCAGCTTCTTGATTTTCTGCTATAATCTCTGCTTCAAGCAGTTGTGATATTAAGCAATTGCCTGCAACTGCAGGGGAAGAGGATCAGGTGAAATAAATACCAGTCAGACAGGCCAAAGGATGGTGACATTCAGAGAAACCCATCCTGTCCTCTGCAGTCCTGGTTTGCAACGTGATCGCAGGACTGCTGGTTTGCACGGCTATTGATCACAGGGCTGCTGGTTTGCACTGTTATTGATCATGGGGCTCTTGGTTTGCACAGCTATTGATCACGGGGCTGCTGGTTTGCACGGCTATTGATCACGGGGTTGCTGGTTTGCACAGCTATTGATCACAGGGCTGCTGGTTTGCACGGCTATTGATCATGGGATTGCTGGTTTGCACGGCTATTGATCACGGGGCTGCTGGTTTGCACGGCTATTGATCACAGGACTGCTGGTTTGCACAGCTATTGATCACAGGACTGCTGGTTTGCACAGCTATTGATCATGGGGCTCCTGGTTTGCACAGCTATTGATCACGGAGCTGCTGGTTTGCACTGTTATTGATCACAGGGCTGCTGGTTTGCACAGCTATTGATCGCGGGGTTGCTGGTTTGCACTGTTATTGATCACAGGACTGCTGGTTTGCACTGTTATTGATCACAGGGCTGCTGGTTTGCACGGCTATTGATCACAGGGCTGCTGGTTTGCACAGCTATTGATCACAGAGCTCCTGGTTTGCACAGCTATTGATCACAGGACTGCTGGTTTGCACAGCTATTGACCATGGGGCTCCTGGTTTGCACAGCTATTGATCATGGGGCTCCTGGTTTGCACAGCTATTGATCACGGAGCTGCTGGTTTGCACTGTTATTGATCACAGGGCTGCTGGTTTGCACAGCTATTGATCGCGGGGTTGCTGGTTTGCACTGTTATTGATCACAGGACTGCTGGTTTGCACTGTTATTGATCACAGGGCTGCTGGTTTGCACGGCTATTGATCACAGGGCTGCTGGTTTGCACAGCTATTGATCACAGAGCTCCTGGTTTGCACAGCTATTGATCACAGGACTGCTGGTTTGCACAGCTATTGACCATGGGGCTCCTGGTTTGCACAGCTATTGATCATGGGGCTCCTGGTTTGCACAGCTATTGATCACGGAGCTGCTGGTTTGCACTGTTATTGATCACAGGACTGCTGGTTTGCACTGTTATTGATCACAGGACTGCTGGCTTGCACTGTTATTGATCACAGGACTGCTGGTTTGCACTGTTATTGATCACAGGGCTGCTGGTTTGCACAGCTTTTGATCACAGGGCTGCAAAGGTTTGTTTTCCTGTGATTCTGGGGCTGCTGGTTTTCAAGGCTACTGTGGAGCTGGGGAAGGAGGCGGATTAATGTAAATGTAAGCACCGGAGAGCACCAGCATTCTGGATCTTCTCATTCAATTATTTTTCTCCTTCCTTCCTTCCCTCCCTTCTTTCTGTCTCCTTTCCCTGCTCCTTTCTTTTGATACAGGGTCTCATTACGTAGATCCAGACTGACTTCAAACTTGTGATCCTCCTGCCTCCCAAGTTCTGGGGTTACAGGTCTCTTTGGCTTGTTGACTACTCAGAATGTTGGAATCTGCAGAATTCTGGGAGAGTTTTGGCTGTTTTTTTTCTGTCAAGTGGCGTTGTGGAGGTTCTCACTGTGTTCCTCTCTGCTACAGCGCTAAACCGGATGTTTCCCGTTTCCCCTTTCATTGAATGGATAGAATTTTCTTTGGCCAATTTGAAAGCAGCGCCTTTAATTTAGCTCTTCTGTTTCTCCAGACTTACCCAGAACCATACTTAGGTTTCTTCTGTCTGACCAATTTAGAAACTTATCAAACCTATGTTTGCCCTTAAGCAAGAGATGGCCAGTGAGCAACCCACTCTCTTGTCTCTGGCTTCTCTCTTCATAATGGTGTCTTTTTCAATGATAGTTCTAGGAAGCCTTCCTTAGCTGGTAAGAGCCTCTATCAATATATTTTATTGGGATTATATGAAATGTATACACTGCCTTGAGCAAAATGATAATTTCATATGGCTTAGTCATTCAAGTCAAAAATAGGAAAAGGCTGAGACGGTGGCTTCATGGACAACATGCGGGCATGCAAGTGTGAGGACCCGAAGTCAAATCCCCAGGACCCACATGAGCTGGACACTGGAGGACACATCTGTAATCCCAGGGCCCTTACGTGGAGCTGGAGCTGGTGTGAGACTCTCTGGAAACTCAAGGTAAACTAGCTTAGAGGAACAGAAGACTGCCTCAAACACCCCAAGCTGTCCTCTGACTTTGTAAGCATGCTGTGGTACACACATAAACACACACACACACACACACACACACACACACACACACACACGACAACAGCACTGAAAGACAAATCATTCCAGCACTCAATACATTTTTGAGGGCAAGGCCGTTTTTCTTAGTCATGTCTGAGTGGGGCAGCCATAGCTGATACGTGGTCTGTGTTCAGTTGAACCTGGCTCAAGTCTGAAAGCTGGTCTTACTAGGTCCTTTTTTCCTTTTTTGACCACAGACACAGGGTGGTGGTGGTGGTGGTGGTGGTGCACACTTTTAATCCCAGCACTGGAGAGGCAGAGACAAACAGATCTCTGAGTTCGAGGTCAGCCTGGTCTACAGAGTGAGTTCCAGGATAGCCAGGGCTACACAGAGAAACCTTGTCTCTGAAAAAAACAAAACCAAAAACAACGCCCCCTCAAATTTCTACCTCTTGACCACAAACATAGACCTTCCCTAAGGGGCTCTTGGACTTGTTGCAAAGAACAACCTGAAATTTTCTTTTCATTTCTTCTTTTTTAAAGGAAACAGCTGCTTCCTTGGGCTCCAGTTTGCTTGGCTCAGGTCGACTTAAATATCAGGTCTGCTGTGTGCTACACCCAGGATTTAGGTTACAAAAGCAGGAGTAAGTGAAATCCCTGTGGGGTTCTGGTTTTGGGGGTGGGGGTGGGGGCAGCAGGTCGACTTGGTGGGTGAAAGCACTCGCCACAAAACCTGATGACCTGACTTTGGTCTCTGAGTCCCACCAGGCAGAAGGGAGAATAAACTTGTCCTCTGACTTCCACATTTGTGCTGTATACACACACACACACACACACACACACACACACACACACACAGACACACACACAAGTAAATGTAATTTAAAAATTTTTTTAAAGATTCTGGTTTGGGGACTTATTTATTTATTTATTATTGAGACAATGTGTCACTGTGTAGCTCGGGCTGGCCTGGAACTTACTTTGTAGATCAGGTTAACTTCAAGGCTGATGTCATACTTAAAAGATCCATCTGCTTCTGACTCCCAAGGGCCGAAGTTAAGATATGGATCACCATGCTTGGCCTGGTATTGAGATTTTAAAAGTGATCCGATCCATCCATCACCTTCACACTTTCAAAACTGCAATTCCACTTTTAAGAACCTCTCAGAACATTTGCACATGTAAGAGTGAAAATTCATAATTTTTTCACTACGTCACTGTATGTCAGAGGGAAAGATGAGAGATCATCTCGGTAGGAAAGTAGTTCTACGGACTCTTCTGATTGTATTATTTCATTGTGTGGCTTCTGGAATCACACACATCTGCACTGTGAACACGGAAGAACATTGCCCCTGCAGCACTGAGCAAGAGTGCTAGCAGGTGGGAGCTGTATAGAGGCACTTCTTGTTTCTGAAGCTCTACACATGATCCATTTCTCAGCATTGTTCTCTGAAAGGGCCTGGAATCCAAGCGTGTACATCTGTCCTAACACTCTTCACACCTGCACTGTGGCATCTAAGTGTCATTTTCCGTGGAAAGGGAAAGGGCTCCTGAATCCGACTGACTCAGAATCTAAGGCACAAAGGAGCTGCGATGGGCTTCGGCCTCTCAAGTGCTAGAAAGTGAGGAAGCTTAAACTGTGTTTGGGAAGGTTGGGGGCTTGCCGCCAAGCCTGAGGACCTGAGTTTGATTCCTCATGGCAGAAGGAGAGAATCAACTCGCGCAAGTTGTCCTTTGACTACCACACATTCACCTCAAAACCTGCGCTCTCCACTCCTCCACACAATAAATAATTGTAAAAAAAAAAAGTCTTAACTACAACTGTGTTTATGTCTACAGAACTTGGTGTCAACCTAAGGGGCTCCTGATGGCTAAAAGTGAGAAAAACTGACTTTGAGTGATCATGACAACTGTTATGGATTCATCCTAAAACATAAAAACATAGAGCTTCTAAATGACCCGAAGAAAGAAAAGAAATTAGCTTGTTAATTACCTTTGGGGGTTGCTAGGATACCAAGTTGTTTTTCTCGACATCAATAATAAAAAGAACATTTATTCTGCCTTTCCTGAACATACTGTGTTTCTAAGTCATCAGTTGAGGAGGATTTCAGCTTTGGAGGGGGTGGGAGTGAGAGATCTCTCCTTTGTGTGACCTCATGATCACCAAGGGATGCTGAGAAGAGCAGGCGTGAGGGAGACATTGAGCTACAGTGCCAGCATGAGGCACTGAGACCCACGGCCTCCCCAGTCCTGCTGTACCTCCTGGTCTGATCGTGGGGAGTGCTGGACCCTGCCTAACAAATAGTCCTCTCACATGGTGCACTTACATCCAAGTAGTAGTGCAGTTCTACTGAGGAAGAGGAGCTGGCAGCCGAGAGGAACATGCAGGTGTGGTTTTCAATACACAATCAGCCACATTCATGCTTTGAGACATTCTCCAGGACAAAAGAACACCTATAAGAAGGAAGGGGAATTAACTGCTATCACCAAGCTAGATTAAAAGAGACACAACGGCCTGGGCCTATCACGCTTGACGATTTCTAAATACAACTTTGGAGAGAGGAGAAGATGTCCATGCCCCTTGAAACAGGATATTTATAAAGGCCATCAAATTAAATTAAGGTCACTAGGGATGGTGACCCTGACCGTATGCCCAGTGTCCTTACAGAAAAGGGAAGTTTAGAGCAGATACAGATGCCAAGGGAAGAAGATAGGAAAATTCCCTGGAGGAATCACTGTGTGAGCAGAGTGCTGTGTTTGCTGGGGACTTTGAGGACCACCAGCCAACCCAGACGGTAGGACACACAGAGTTGTCAGAGTATCCCCTCCCCCTTGAACTTGACTGAAGAAGATAGGTTTTCTGCCTTTCATAGATTTCCAGGGGTTGGTGAGGGTTCCATGCCATGACTTAGCCCATGTGCCTGAAGTCAGGCAGGTACTGAGGAGGATTAGCTATAACTCAGACCACCTTTGACCCGGGCAGCAAGGAGTTGTAGGGCTGTAGCTGCAGAGGGAAGGGAGGAAGAACTGTAAGAGGACAGCAGATGCTGATGGCAGCTTTCCATGTGAAGAGAGAGGGGGCTGCTGAGGGGCATGGCTTGGGCTTGGGGAGAGAGCCGCAGCTAGAGAGGCTGTGGTCTGACAGAGAGAGCTTCCAGTACGATGGGGTGACAGGCATGCGTAAGGTGGCTTGTTGACCAGCCATTCTCCCACGAGCTACACATCATTCTGCGGTGATCGTTGGTATTTGATGGTTGGTAGGATCTAAAATAACCTAGGACACAAACCTCTAGGCACATCCGTGAGGGAGTTTCTACATTAAGCTCATTAAGGCTCAAAGGTCTATCCTATATGTGGGTGGTGCCATCTCATGGGGAGCAAGCAAGCAGGGAGGCAGGCAGGCAGGCAGCGACATTCACCACTCTGATTCCTGACTGTGGACGCAGTTCCAGGACCTCATGTTCCCGCCACCACGTCTTCCCCTGACATGTACCCGGAACTGTGAGCCACCAAACCTTTCTCCCTTGAGTTGCTTCTGTCAGGTATTTGTACAGCAAGAGGACAGGTAACTAATGCACACGCTCTTTGGGGATATAGCAGAAAACAAAACAAAGATTTCCCTGGCATTTGCTAGGGATGGGAAGGAGGAAGAGCCAGGGAAGTCACACTCTCTGTGGCAAGGCTGGGCTAGGGCTCCAGGACAGGGGAGGTGAGACCACCCAGCACTTGCGACACTGTCCGTGAGCACACAGTAGGTATTCTTGGAGCTGCTGCTCTGGTCTTGTGAAGGAAGGAATGAAGAGCCCAAGGCAGAATAACAGGCTGTAAACTTGTACATACATAAAGCATCTATCTGGGAAACTTGAGTGAGGAGTAAGCAGAAAAGCTGCCAGGGAGGGATAAGGGAAGAAGATTACAAAGTGCAAAGGCAGCTGAAATGCTTTCAAGTGATTCGTAATCAGTCGCATCTATTCTAATGACCACCAATTAAGCCGTCTCCTGACGGCTCTCAGAGAAAAGGCACTTGCCCCAACAGGCCTGATGAAAACACCTTCCAACACCTTCGCTACAGTGCCTGGCAGGGATGGTAATCGCTTAGAGCCATCCAGAGCAGACTGCATGCATTTCCCCCTTCCAGACCCTCTTTCTCTGGAGAAATCTTCACATAATCCCTGGCATATAGGTATGTAAAATAGGTCTATGAATCAAACATCTACTGATAATAAACCATTAGAAAATATTTAAAAATCATTCTTTGATGTATATATAATTTTGTTATTGATTAAAGATAAAGGTAAATTTGTATGCTAATGAAATGGGTAAGCTGGTTTATTTTTACATAAGGAATTAAATCTTTGAGCCAGGTGTGGTGGCACATGCCTCTGATCCCAGCATTTTGGAGGCGGAGGTAGATGGGATCACTGTGAGTTCAAGGCTAGCCTGGTCTACATACTGAGCGACAGGCCAGCTAAGGCTACATAGACAGGCCATGTCTCAAGAAAAAAAAAAAAAAGAAAGAAAGAAAGGAAGGAAGGAAGAATGGAAAGACTTGAAGCTCAGATCCAAGGCCCTTGTCCCAGGACAAAGTACTGTTCATGCCTGGTACCGTAAACCTGACCAAGAAGCCCTGGCTGGGGAGCTCCTAGCCCTAGGGTCGAACTGCTATTTTGTTAAGTGAACACCATCTCAAACTGCCTTCTAAATGCTTACCTCTGTACCCTTTGGTTAGTGCAGTTCTTAGAGGCAGCAGAGAAGCTTCTTTTTGCTTAATGCAGAGGCCCACAACTGGCCAAAGTTCCGAGATCACGTGGTGGTAGTGTGCACATCCCTAACTGGGTTATCTACATCACGTGTACAGCACAAAGGGCACATGTATGTTCAGAACCAAGGCTGCGGTAAGGTTGTCGACTACAACGCGGAGGGGTGCTCTCAGAAGCACCCCAGATTCATCACGTGTTTGATTTGAGTTTCTTTATGGTCAATGTTGCCAAATGTCAAGGGAAGACCATTTTGAGTTATTTGACTCCACAGGGGTCAGGAAGGGGTCCGCTTGCTTTTGTTCAAGCACAGGGATTCTCATCCTTCCTAATGTTGTGACCCTTTAATACAGTTCCTCATGTTCCAGTGACCTCCAGCCATAAAATTATTTTCGTTGCTATTTCATAACTGTAAATTTGCTACTTTTATGAATTGTAGTGTAAATATCTGATATGCAGGATATCTGATATGTGACCCCTGTGAAAGGGTTCTTTGACCCCAAAGGGGTCACAACCCACAGGTTGAGAACCACTTCTAGCAGTTCTTCCCCACAAGGCCATTTCATGATAATAAACAATTATAATAACTATTATTATAATTTTAGAGACAAGGTCTCGCTCTGTAATCCTGGTTGGCCTAGAACTAACTGTGTAGACCAGGTTGGCCTCTGATTCACAGAGATCAGCCTCCTTTTGCCTCCTGAGTGCTGGATTAAAGGTGTACACTGCCATGCCCAGTACAAGGGTCCATTTAACATACCCAGATATTCACTGTGCTTTAGAAAGGCAGACATTATTCTCTTGAAGGCCTCTGCTCCACTTCATTCACTGAGCTGCCCCCAGCTGGCAAGAAGGGGCCCTGACCAGAGCCTGGAACCATTCATTCATTAGTCCAGCTAATAAACAATAACAACAATAAAAGTCACCAATTCTTCAGTATGAATCATTCTCTAGGCAGTATTTCCACACTAGGCTTAGTTTAATTCTCTCAACAACTCTGAGTAGCTGTCCTATAGACCTGAGAGAGGAAATGACTTCCCGTGGCCAAACAGGAAGTAGAAGGTTACGTTAGAATTGGAACCCACTTCCACTGGCTCCTGAGTGCTTATATTTGGCTACTGTTACACGAGACAGACCTCATGCTGGATGGAACAAAATACGGTTTTGGCCTTAGAGGATCTGGTTAGTCTGTGGGAAGAAACAAGTAAACGAACAGCTCAAAGGCGGTATGGCAAGTGCTAAGCTAGAGACAGTAGCATGTCCTGGGAATCTTAGTAAAGAAGCAAAGCTTCCTCCTCAGGTTGGTTGCATTGGGGAAATGGTTTTCCCCAATGTGACATGTAAGGTGGGTGTTTATGGATATGGAGGAGTTTGTCTCCAAGTACAGGAGGAGTTATGAAGGAAAGAGCATGCCTAACTTGTGCTTTCAATGCTATGCTAACCCACCTCCATTTATTTCACGATCAAATGTTTCTTGAATGTTCTTTTGTCCACCCAGAGCTTTTGTGGAAACAAAACAAAAAACTAACAATGAAAGTGACTTAACCAGCAATCAACCCAGAGAATTTTACATAGGCATTTTCTTTGTAGATTTTGAAATGAGTCAGAAATCTGAGCTGTGCCCCAGAAGACAAGGCTGTATGGACAGGCAGGATGAATCCTGACTTAGAGACCTGGCTGTGTACCCCAGAAACTGCTTGTGGGGGATCTGGCCATGGAGCTCTTTGGCAAATTTCCAGAGAACTTTCTGGATGCGAACTTCAGTTGTACACAGAGATAAGGCTCAGGTCTCATAAAGACTGGCTACAGGGTGGGGTGAAGTTCCCTTGGTTTTAGACTTCTGGCTGGCTATGTTAAGAAGAGAGTGGATTGCTGGGGGGATCCTTGCTCCCAAGACGACAGCTCAATATTTGTACCAAAGAGTGTCTGTCCCATGAGAAATGCAGAGCATGTGTGTTTCCATGGAGTCCCCATCATGTAGAGAGACTCTAGAGCCAAAGGAAAGTCCTCCAGTGAAGCTTGAGGTGATAGGGATGGAGATGCAACTGCTTAGCAGGGAAATGGGGTGTAGGACAGCCCTAGGACACAAGTAGGAGTCAATGATGTTTACCATATTCAATGGAATAGTAAATACAGAAATTGTAAGACCAATGAAAGCATGGTGTGCTATCAGAAGAGAGCACATTGTAATTGCAAGCATAGATAAATCCCCAGTACCACACAAATGGGTATAGTGACACATGCCTTAAACCCAGCACTTGGGAGATACAGGTGGGATGATCAGAAGTCCAAGACCATCTTTGGGTATATAAGGAGTTTGGGGTCAGCCTGGGGTATGTGAGACTCTGAGGGGAAGGAGGGAGAGCCAGCAGCTGCAGCAAGAGGCATAACATGTGAGATGGCCCTGTCAGCACAGAGTGGGACCGCCCAGGCAAATTCCAGTGTCCGGAGTGGAACACACGGGCAAACGGGAAGATGGGCCCCTGATGAGGCAGGGGGTGAGAAGAGAACCAGTAATCAAAGAGTGAGAACAGTGGAAATATTGAGACGTTTCCATAGGAACAATTTCTGTCTCTCGGGACCACTTCTGCCACTGTTTAAAGGATGGATCCAGGAAGCAGTGGTGGATGGTAAGAGTGAGTGCTGGAGACTGCTGCAACCTTCCCAGGAGTGGTGGTGAGGAGCAGGGTAAGGGGGCCGGTGGGAAGGGTTACAGGTGGGACAGTATGGTGCTTTGAATGAGAAATGCTCCCCATAGGCTCAGGTGTTTTAACACTTGGTCCCCAGTGGGTGGTGCTGTTTTTGGGGAGGTGGTACAGCTGGAGGAAGTGTCACTGGGGGTGGCTTTGAGAGTTCATAGCCATAACTACTGCATACACAGTCAGGATGAATGCCTCTGCTCATCCATTTTGGTTTGGTTACCATAATTGATCCATACTTGAGATTAAAATGTGTTCCCTGGAAGCAGATAGAACACATTGCTTTTATTGGTCTTATGTTTTCCGTATTTATATTGATGGATTTTCCCTCAGGGACTGAAGCCCAAATAAACTTTCTTCCATAAGTTACTTTGGTCATGGTGTTTTGTCACAGCAACAGAAAAGTAACTAATACAGATGGAAGGACCAGCAAGGCTTGGGGGAAAGGGAGAACTCACCATTCACTCCTGAGACCTTTACTGGACCAATAGGTGGCACTGTACTGTGAGGAGGAAGAGTGGAAGAGGGGGCCCTCGGGAGGTTGGTTAGGGATTGTGATGTTAACCTTCATCGTCAGCTTGACTAGGTTTTGAATCACCTAGGAGACCTTCCTCTGGGCATGTGTGTGAGAGAATTTCCAGAGATGTAACTGAGAAGGGAATACCTACCCTGAATGTAGGTACCACCATCCTGTGGGTTACATTCCTAGACTGAATGACAAGGGCAGAAAGGATAAACCAGATGAGCAGTGAGCAGCATTCATCAGTCCTCTGCTTCACTGCAGATGCAATGTGACCGGACACCTCATGATTCTGCTATTGCAACACCCTGTCTCAATGTTTAAGTATCCACTTAAACTGTGAGAAGAGAGAGTGGGAGATGGGGGGAGGGAGGGAGGGAGAGAGAGAGAAAGAGAGAGAGAGAGAGAGAGAGAGAGAGAGAGAGAGAGGAAGGGAGGGGGAAATAACCCCCCCAAACATTTCCCCCTTAATTGCTTTGACAGGCACTCCATTATAGCAATGAAAAAAGAAACCAACACACACACGAGGATATTTAAGTTACTGGACATAGGGGTGTGGAGCCCATGGAAATATTTTGGACTAGAGACACACATTTTAAAGAGATTTTGTGTATGCATGACATTAAGTACAAATAGATGGTAACATGCTACTAAACAACAACCTGTTCTCTTGATCTAAAAAATTCCATGTAGACATTTATGACAATCTATATAGGGCCCCCTTATATTTTAATGGCTACATGGTATTCTGTTGTATAAATAAAACATTGTTTTTCACATTTAAAGTTATAAAGGTTATAAACGTAGAAAGGTCTATAATGTAGACCAAAGATCCACACATCTAGCCTCAGCACAAATACTAGTCCTAGATCACATTATTCTGCACTCAAGGAATTTAGGTGCTGGTCAACCCTGCTCCTCTTCTTCCCTTCCTGTCTTCCTCCTCTACAGTGCTAACTAACTAGCATGATTTTGGGGCACACATTTGTACTTTCTGAGAAATAGTAAAGTTGCTTCTTTAAACCATGTGTGTAAGGAGCATAAATGTCCTGGCACCCACAGATCTCCAGGGAAAACAGGAATGTTAAAGACCCAGGATTGTCCTTTCAAAGAGAAAGACATTTAACCTGTTTTTCCGGAAGGCTGGCAATTGGAGGTGATTAATAGCCTGGTGAACTGTGATATCTGTTGGACCAGACCATATCAAACTCCTACAACCAGGATTGGAAGTGGCTAGTAATATAAATGAACCTTACATTACCTGTTCAGCCAGGGGCTTCCCTGATCTCCCACAACCAGGTGGGCTAATAGCCCAGGCTAGACCGTTCCTTAGGACCTTAGGTTAGTACATGTATCCTATCTCTAGAACCCATCTTCTTGGAAGAAATGGCATACATTATGAATTTTAATATAATCATTGTCTCCTTATGCACTGGGGGTTGTTTTATACCAGGAAACTGTTTTCCAAATTATATCATGTTTAAATATGCTGGCAATAAGCTATAAACTGCTTGGCATCAGACTCTCTAGAAGTTTCATCCAGCCTGGCAGACTAAGTCAGGCTGAACTGAGTTTTCACTCTCACCTCTTTGTAGGTCATTTTCCTGCCTGCCATGACACCTGCAGGGACTCCCTCACATATGTAATTAATATAATTTAAAAAAAATTCCCTACACTGGGGGACTGGCAAGATGGCTCAGTAGCTAAGGAACCTGCTGCCAAGACTGATGACCTGAATTTCATCCCTTATAACCACCAAGTGAAAGGCTAAAACTCACAAAGTACCCTCAGACATTTCCACATGCTGCTCAGGTGTCATACATGCGCATGTGTGCAAGCATAAATGCACACAGACACAGATAGGTGTAATTTTATGTCCCACCAGCCAGCTCCCAAATAACCATGCAGAGACTTATTACTAATTATAAATGCTCTGCCAATAGCTTAGGCTTGTTACTAACTAGCTCTTACAACTTAAATTAACCCATATTTCAGTATCTTTCTTTAACTCGGCATGTTCATCTTCCTTCTTCCCGAATATCCTCTGAACTCTGTCCTTCTTCATCCCAGACTTCTCTCCCTGTCCTCAAGTCCTGCCTAACTTCTTCCTGCCTTCAGCCCTTTATTAAACCAATGAAAACAATACATTCTCTCTCTCTCTCTCTCTTCTCTCTCTCTCTCTCTCTCTCTCTCTCTCTCTCTCACACACACACACACACACATACTTAATAAGAATTCAATTTTTAAAAGTTTAAAATGTTTCCCTACACTGCTTTCCTTGTCTACATCCTTTTGCAATCCACTCTCTTCATCCAACACTACATTCACCAGGGTTACCCATCTTCGAAAGAGTAAATGGAAAGATGGCTCAGCAGTTAAGAGCACTGACTGCTCTTCCAGAGGACCCAGGTTCAATTTCCTGCACCTACATGGTGATTCATAACTGTCTATAACTCCAGTCCCGTGGCTCCAAAGCCCTCTTCTGGCCTGGTGCACACATGGTGCTGACATACATGCAGGCAAAAACCTCATACACATAAAACAAAATAATAGGAATAAATCTTTAAAAAATAAAAAGAGTAAGCGCTCTTGTGATGGAGACTGTTATTGTATGGTTGACCCATATTACCACAGAGAAGGCAGGACGGCTTGGATGAATGGGATCTCAGGGATGCAGCCTGGAGTACTTCTTCACCAGGCACCCTCCCTGAACACTGGGCAGAAAACCTCTGGGTGTTTACATCCCGACCTAGCCTTGGAATGCTGGCTCTGGCTCCTGACAGCAACACCCGCAGCCTCTGGCAGAGCAGGTGTTATGTAATGTTACGTCATGGGTAGAAGGTGCTGGAAGCTGCTTTGTCATCATGGTGGTTCACATAGAAAGGGACGACTGCTGGGAGAGAAGCCCAGAGGAGCGCTGCAAGGCTGGAGCTCCTCCCTTCCCTTTCTAGCGCTCTCAATGCCTCGACTCTGGGGCCAGCAGCTCCTTCCATGGAAGCCCTTAAGCACAGAGGGTGTTCCTCCCCCGCTTCTTGTCTTTTTCATGTTCACCCAGAACCTCCTTGGGGGAAGAAAAAAAAAAAAACACCACCAGAAAAACAAACACTTCTGAGTGCTTTCAGTCTCAAACAAAGCTTTATACATTTGTTGGCAGGAAGTCCAGAGTGGAATTTGCCATTAACCTGTAGTAAGGTAACCCTTCAACACCCCATCCTGAACAATCAAATACTTTTAAATGTCACTTTCCAACAAAAGCGCGCATTGTCCCTGGGGATGCCCCGGTGGCACTAGCCTTTTCAAAGTGGGAAGAGTAAATCATTTCACTTCTCAGGTGGAGAGCTAAACGGAACTTTCCAGAGTCAGTCACAAACCGGCCTCCTGCAGGCACATTTCAGCTCAAATAGCCCCTTAATGGACCAGCTTTTCTTCTCTGGTGGTGGTGGTGGTGGTTGTGTGTGTGTGTGTGTGTGTGTGTGTGTGTGTGTGTGTGTGTTTGTGAGTTCACATGTCACATTCTTTTTTAAAAACTGAAATTGTTCTTTATGATGCCAAAGTCAAGTAGTAAGTTCAGCCTTCAACTTCCATGGCTCTTGGCCTCTGGAATGTCATAGTTAAGATTGGTCATGCACTTACTATATACTAGAGGCTGTTGACTCGATTGACACAGCATACTGCAGATGTTGTGACTTACTCCACACTCCAGATGATGGAACTGAGGTAATACAAAGAGCAACCATGTCAAGGTCACTGGCGTACAAGAGAAGGAAGCAGAATTTAAGCCCAGAGCGTTCAACTTTGAAGCAGATGTTCCGGTCCTGTGTTATTGTTGATGTTGTTATCTTACAAAGTGCCTGACAAGGGTAACCCAAAGGAGAGGGCTTTCTTTGGGGTCACAGTCTGAGGGGACAGTCCATCATGGCCAGGAAGGTAATGTGACCGAAGTGTAAGGCCAGTGGCCACTCTACTCCTGGTCAGGAAGCAGAGAGAGATGGATGCTGGTGCTCAGCGCTTCCTCCTTTTTAAAATTAATTCGGGACCCTGGTCCATGGGATGCAGCTACTCCTCCCATTCTGGGTGGATCTTCCCTCCAGGCAAACCTCTCAGGAAACACCCTCACAGACATGTCCTGCAGTTTGTCTCCTGAAAGATTCTAAATCTATCAAGTTAACAGTCAAGGTTAATCAATACAATTACTATATTGATCCAATAAATCTGAAAAAAAGTTTTCTCATTTTCTGTCTACCAGGAAAAAGAACTACCCAGAAATGTGTGCCCACTGGAGTCAGTATTACACAAACGCTGCTGTGTTTAGGTTTCTTGACAGGTTTGGTACCAGGTGTCATCTTGACTAATTATATATGAGGAGTCTCTGAGGACTCACCTGTCA
This sequence comes from Peromyscus eremicus, assembly GCF_949786415.1. NCBI lineage: Eukaryota > Metazoa > Chordata > Mammalia > Rodentia > Cricetidae > Peromyscus > Peromyscus eremicus. Next base: position 89,255,182 of record NC_081416.1, on the reverse strand, counting down.
ATGACAGACGATAACTGGTTGGCTTACCCCTGGAATCCAGGTGCAGGAGACATGGCTAGTCTCCAGCTTTGAGAAAAGGGCTGAGCACTAGGAAGTCCTTGGCAAGGCATTGGATTTGATAGGTCTTCTCTGTCCTCTCTCTGTCTTTCTGTCTCTCTATCTCTGTCTCTGTCTGTCTCTCTCTCATTGCACCAGGGAAACAGGTTCTCCCTAGATAGCCCAGGCTGACCTCAAACTTGTGATCCTCCTGCCTCAGCTTTCTAAATGTTGCTACTATGTGCTACTATGCCTGGCCTGAATTAAAGATGGCCAATTTGCTTGAGTAAGGAAAGTATCAGCCTACCCATTTAATGGGAGAACCTGAAAATAAATAATGCCATATTATCAGAGGTCAGCGGAGAGCAGCTGGAGGAGACCCCATGACCCTGAGGATTTCCCTGCTGCAGCTGTCAGTCACCTTCTCTGACCCCCATGCCCCTGGAAAACATACACTCAGCGTGACAGATGTCTGTTGGGTAAGCTTATGGTAGACAGCCTGGAAGGCCACCTTCCCAGCCATGGGAATTTGGCGTTTCCCTAACTTAGTCTGTTCTCCCAAATCCCCAGGCATCTAAGTTCAGAGGCCTCCCAGGGAGTTATTTTGTACAGGAGCCAAAGTTATGTAAGGTTGTGAGACAGAAGAGAGGCTGTGTGAAGCACGGTGAGGCGTGACACATCTCTCTGAGGTAGCTGTGCAGGAGGCGGCAGCCCCAGCCCGAATGGCAGGGAGGCCAATCTCCACCTGTTCCACTGGAACTGCCTTGGATGTGATCTCCTCAGCCCTTCGCCTAGACAGAGTGAAGGCCTGGACAATGGACTGAGGTCCACAGGCAGAGGGTGGGGCCCCCCGAGACGCTCCAGCCTGTGTAGTCTCCTTGGTTCACCAGGAAACAGAAGTATCATTTGTTGTTTCCATTTCCAGGGCAGAAACGGGAAAGGAGGGGTGGAGGAGGAAAGATCCAGAGCTAGCTAAAGGGTGTTGTTAGAAATGTAAACAGGTCTTGATTCTACTAGGCTGACTGGCCAGTGAGCTTCAGGTATCTAACTGTCTCTGCTTCCCTCCCTCCCTTCCCCTTCCACCCCCTTCCTTTCTCCCTAGGGTGGGGGGGGGGGAATTACAGGCCAGCACACCTTGCCACCTGGCTTTTTAAGTTGGTGCGGGGAATCTAAAATCAGGTCTTCATGCTCGTGAGGACCTCAGGACCCGGAGTTTGCGCAGCAAACACTTTACTGACTGGGCCATCTCCCAGACCTGCTCTTCAGGCCTCTCTATCCACAGCTCTTCCTCGTCTTTATGAAGGTGACACTTTTGAAGACATGACCCTTCTTCTCTTTGTGTTAATAGTATGAATGGATGTTTTGTCGTGATGACATCCTCACTGGGACACTGTGGAGACGATGGGTCCCCCTGGATGCTGTGGTGTCTTTCTTTCCCCTTGCTGAGGTTAACTTTGATCACCATTAGGCTGTTGTTTGATTTTTTTCTTCCACTTTATACTCCTTTTTACCCTTTGCAACTAATAACCAGCCTGAGGGAAACACTTAAAGATGGTGGTACAGAATATCCCACTCTTTGTCCAAATACCTCCCTAGGCTTAGGTTCATTGGTAGTTCTTGCCTAACTCTGTCATTATGGTAAAGTTTGCAAAATGAACACTTTCCCAACTATAGCCCTCTCTCCACTTTGGCCAGCTCATCTAACCTGGCATTTTATTCTCCTTTTTCATTTAATTATTCATTCATCCATTCATTGCTGGTGAAGACCCTAAAATTCTTTCCGGTGATTTATAATTCACTTCTGTCCATAGCTGATGTGGCCAGATGGAGTCCCTCTAATCTGGCTCCTGTGTCCTTGTGATACCCCCTCCCCTTCTCACCCCTTCATTACTTCCCAGCACACTAGGATATCTTAGGGTCACCTTGTCTCTCTTCCCCCCAACCCTGATATAAGTCCTTTCTCTACAAAGCGCTGTTCCTTTTGGTGGGGAACTGCATTAGAGACCAAGCTGGGAACCTGGATGTGCTCACTTCTAGTGGAGTGCCTTTGCTTCTTGACTATTGCAGTGGTAAGAACTATACACCTGTGTATAAGCATGCACACATGAACATTCACACGGGTGCACAGAGCGTGCATGTTCACACACATACATAGGCTTTAGAAGTCACAAGGATAGACTGATATTTCCACTTGCACACTTGATTCTCCCTCACCATCTCCCAGTTCTTCTCTTCATAGTCACAGCCACTCCCAGCCCGTCCACAGTGAGCCTTAAGTGTCAGCAGTGACACTCAGTCGTTCCTCAGTGCTTTGACCATATGCACTCGTGTGGGAACGGCTTCCCTTGTCCCTTTACAGTAAACAACTCACTCCTGGAAATGCACGCTTGCTTCTTATTCTTAAAATCCATGGAAGTTTTAGTGGCTGATTGTGGGCAATCTGAAAAACCTCCTGAGAACTCAGACTCCCCTGATAAAACCTGTTAGCAGGCTGGTTGGATGGCTTCGAGGTTAAGAGCACTTGCTGTTCTTCCGGGAAATGAGTTCCGTTCCCAGCACCCATGTCGGGTGACTTACAACCACCTACAACTCCAGCTATAGAAGATCCAACAGCCCTTCTGACCTTTGAGGGCACACATACACACACACACACACACACACACACACACACACACACACACACAAATAAAATAAAATCTTAAAAAAACCTAACCTGGGGGCTGGAGAGATGGCTCAGAGGTTAAGAGCACTGACTGCACTTCCAGAGGTCCTGAGTTCAATTCCCAGCAACCACATGGTGGCTCACAGCCATATGTAATGAGATCTGGCGCCCTCTTCTGTATACATAATGAATAAATTAAAAAAAAAAACAAACCTAACCTGTTATTGGTCAGTAAATGCAAGTCAGTCCACATTTTGCTATTGGATTTGAGGTGTTTTCATCCTGTGGTGGGAAGGCAACTGTAGTTTCCTGGGAGCAACTTCTAATTGAAGACATCATTGAAAATATACTGTGTGGTACCAGAATTCACTCCAACAGGCACTTATGCTCGGTAAGTCTTCAGTGGGTCTTGTCGGAGCATGCCAGCAGACAGCAGGCCCACCAGCCACACTTCATTATGACTGGCTGCACTGAGCTCCTCACAGAGTTCAAGGAAACGAGTCCTCATGCCCATCCTGCCCAAAGAGGCTAAAATCTACCTGCCTTCCTCTCACTTCAGGAAAAGCAGCAGAGGCAACCATAAACTATCTTAAATGAGGTTTAGACCATTCTGGAAATAAGCCCAGGCCACTCCTCCCCAGTGATTCCATGAATCCGCATTTATATTTTCCTGCTTTTCTTGGTTGCAAGCTCCTTCATTCACAGACATCTTGCCTTGATGTCAGGAGTGTTTAGCAGCGGAGACAGGACCAGGACCCTGAAAAGGAGAGATCCTTGTGCACAGATGTCAATGGGGCTGCATGTGCAAGAGATCTGCAATTCCTTATCTCTTTTTTCACCTTATTGAGAGGCAGGGCAGGGGTTGAATGGGTGATATCAACATGTCCTTACTACTAATCAAAGGTTAGGCTGCAGCATGGGGAAAGATGCACCCCCAAGCCTCCTTTCAAGAATGACTGCATCATTCCCCAGCTCCAGGGAGTTTGCAGGTCCCTCCAGGTAGGTAGAATTCATGGGAAACCATCTCACTCAAGTATAAGATTTATATATGTGTGTATATATATATATATATATATGTATGTATATATATTTTTTTCTGTCATGATATTAATGGTCATATAGAGTACTAACTAATTCTAGAAATGAGCTTCATCCAGCCTTCTGTATGTAATTTTGGTCTTGAGTCTGAAGCAAGTAACTAGGAATTAAGTTGTATACTCTGGATGTATTTAACAGATTGTGGTTCTTTAACCTCTTTAAGATCTGCTGCATATGACATTTAAAATATTAAAGTTTTCTGCAGTAAACTGTGACCATTCCTAACAGTGACCTTCGAAGTCTCCAAAAAGATGGTGGGGCCCCACAATGATGATTCTACCTATTCTACTAAGCTGATAAATACCACACAAAGATCAGTTTTGGACAAACTTCTGAGGATAACTTCAAAGTGGTTAGCTAAGATGGTCCAACCTCACAGACTGCTCTACCCAGGACTTCAGATAAGCCCTGCATTTTCCCATTACACAGAGACTGGACAACAAATGATACAGCTTACTCTTCCAGGACTTGACCATTATCTCAATTTTCTCAGGGTCCCCTAAAGATGCCATTACCCCCAGACAACAGGAAGTAATTTTAAGAACATGATGTCCACATTCCCAAGAGGCGGGGTGGGTAGTTTTTGGTCATTCAGTGGGTTATCATTTAGGGAGATTGGTTGCAAATTGTTACTGGTCATGGTAAGGGAGGAAACTAAGCAAGGGAGGTTGAATTCAAGGATCTTGTCTTGGTTAAGGTTTTTATTGCTGTGAAGAGGCACCATGACCATGGCAACTCTTGCAAAGGAAATATTTAGTTGGGGTGGCTTGCTTGCAGTTTTGGAGGTTCAGTCCATTATCATCACGGCAAGGAGCATGGTGGCATCCAGGTAGACATGGTCCTGGAGGAATAGCTGAGAGTCCTACATCTAGAAGGCAACAGGAAGTTGACTGACTGTGACACTGAGAAAAGCTTAACCAAAAGACCTCAAAGCCCACCCCCACAGTGACACATTTCCTCCAACAAGGCCACACTTCCCAATAGTGCCACTCCCTATGAGATTATGGGAGCCAGTTACATTAAACTTCCACAGATCTCTTTCTGAAAAGAAAAAGGGGGATATAGAAATGATAGAATAAAAGGGTAGATTATTGAATCTACTTTTAAACTAAAAAAAAGCAACTACTAATCTCAAATATTTTATGTTGGTATGGGTTTTTGTATATTGATACAAATTTAAGATTATTTTTGTTTTAACATGCTGTATATATGTTTCTGTTCTTGTTTAAGGTATTGTACCTATGCAGCTCATTTTAAAATATAATGTAAAGTTCTACTTCTTAAAAGCTATTATTACAAACTATTTAGGATAATTAAGAAATTTAGGTTAGTAGTTAGTCATCTATAACAATCAAATTTGTGGTCATGTAGGTATGTTTTTAAGGTCAAACAGAGATATATTTAGATAGATACATGGTCTTTAAACACTTTAGAGACCTACAGAATATGGCATTTAAGATGTTTTAATAACATAAGACTTTTCATGACAGTGAGATCATCTGCTCCTGGCAGCACCAATCTACTTTAAAAAAAAAAAGATGGTGGGCATTGAAGAACCTCCATATGGAGTTTGCTTTCCATGTGACAAATCTAGCCACTGGGCAAGAAACTGCTCTTGCCTCGACTGCTGACAGTATGCTGTCCAAATTGGACAAGCGGGACACAAAAGAAGGTGACTGCCAAATTTTGTCAAGACAAGGTAGGACAATTCTTTAAAATAACTGTTTTACAGAAAAGTCTGTCAGATATTCTAGGCCTGTAGGCTAAAGATGGATATCCCACCATTACAGAGGAACCTTGGGTGACTGTCCAGGCAGCCAGCTATTTCTGTCATTTCTATAGTTTTGGAAATTGCTTGCTCTGCATTTCCTCTTTACTCAGGTAGTATTATATTCTTCCTGGGTCTCTGATGGAATTGAAGACTAGATAGTTATAGTGTCACAGTTTTCCTTGTTATCAAATTCATAAAAGAAACTTACATAAGATATATAAAGTTTATAAAGTTGAGAAACATAAAAGCTTAAGTTGTTTGTTAAAAAAATCTTTTAAGGTCTAAAGAGATAATTTTAGGATGGTAAACAAGTTATGATAAAAAATGGTTTAGGTATAAAACTTTGAACTCATCAAGGTAAGATAGATAATAGAGTAATTTCTCCAAATTTGCAGATACAAATGGACTGGACATTGTAAATGTAATTCTTACTTGATAATTGTTCTTACTGTACATAGTTTTACTGTATTAGAGTTAAAACCTTTCCTTTTTATTTAGACAAAAGGGGGAAATGATATGGCAAATTTTTACACTGTGTAAAGGTGTATTGCTATGTTTGGTGTTATAAAGAGCTGAATGACCAATAGCTAGGCAGGAGAGAATAGATGTGATTTCCAGCATAGAGGTATCTGGGAAGCATAAAGGTGAATTTGCCAGTGAGATGCAGGGGAAGTAGGACATGCAGTACGAAGATGAGGTAACGAGCCACATGGCAGAACATAGATTTTAAAATGTGGGTTAATTTAAGTTATAAGAGCCAGTTGGAAAAAATGCCTAAGCTAAAGGCCAAGCTTTCACAATTAATAATAAGTCTCCATGTCATTATTTGTGAGTTGGGGGCCCAAAGAAAAGTCTGAATACACTCAAGGTCACACCTTCTACAGGTAGCTTGCACCTGGGTATTTATCCCACTCGGGCACATAAAATCCAACTACTCCTTTTGATTTGAGACATGTCTAGTGTCTTAGTTAGGGTTTCTATTACTGTGAGGAAACAACATGACCATGGCAACTCTTATAAAGGAAAAACAGTTTCAGAGGTTTAGTCCATTATCAACTTGGTAGGGCACGGTGGCATGCAGGAAGATATGGTGCTGGAAAAAGAGCTGAGAGTCCTACATCTTGACTCATAAGCAACAAGAAGTGGTCTCAATGTCACACGAGTGAAGCTTGAGTAAAGAGGACCTCAAAGTCCACCCCCACAGTGACATACTTCCTCCAACAAGGCTACATCTACTCCAACAAAGCTACACCTCCTAAAAATGCCACTTTCTATGAGCTTATGGGGGCCAATTACATTCAAACTACCACATTCCACTCCCTGACCCACATAAACTTCTAATATCATAATGCAAAATGCATTTAGTCCAACTTCAAAAGTCCCCGTAGTCTATTACAGACTCAACAATGTGTGAAAGTCCAAAGTTCAAAGTCTCTTCTGAGATTCATGCAGTCTCTTAACTGTAATCCCCAATGAAATCAAAATAAAAAAATAGATCACATACTTCCAACATATAATGGCACAGGACATACACTACCATTCCAAAATGTAGGGAAGGGAACATAGAAAATACTGGACCAAAGCAAGACCAAAAACCAGCTGAGCAAACTCTAAACTCTACATCTCCATGTCTGATGTCAAAATGCTCTTCAGATCTCCAACTCCTTTCTTCTTTGTTGACTGTAACACACTTCTTTCTCTGGAACTGGTTCTACTCGCTGTTAGTAGGTTTTCTTGAAAGGTCTCCCACGGCTCTTGCATCTCCAACATCATGGGAATCTCCAAGGAAATCTGGGCTTCAACTTCAAAACTTCACTCAATGGCCTCTCTAGGCCTCCATTCAGGGACACCCCTGATACATGTCTGGCCTCAGCAGTTTTCCATAGTAGCTCCTTGACTCTAAGGCCAGAACCATGTGGCTGAAGCTGCCAAGTTCTGCTGCTAGCTGAGGCTGGAACAAGTTCCCCTCATTCACTTACATCTTCACCAACTTTCTGCTTTCCTTCATTGCCTAAGCTTGACTGTTCTGGAACTTTCTCTGTAAACCAAGCTGTCCTCAGACTCAGAGATCTGCCAACCTCTGCCTTCTCGATGCTGAGATTAAAGGTGTACACCACCACACCTGGATCTAAGCTTTTCTTTAATTTCTTTTCACGAGTTGGGAATTTAGCTGGTTGCCCTGGGATCACCACTCCCTTTACTCCATTTCTTTTTTTTTTCTTTTAAGGTTTATTGATTCTTTGTGGATTTCACATCATGCATCCTGATTGCATTTATCTCCCTGTCCCCTCCCATCCACTCTCTGCCCTTGAAACCTCCCCCTCAAAAAGAAAAATTTAAAAGAAAAACATCAAACCAATCAACCATACAAACAAACAAACAAACAAACAAAAACAAATAAAGGAGAATAATCTCATCATGGAAGCTGTAGTATGGCCTTGTGAATCACATAGTTTACCCTTTAGTCCATACATCTTTACTTGTAAGTGTTCATTGCTATGAGTCATTGGTCTGGTTCGAGGCCTCTGGCTTCTGCTACACTATTGATAATGGGCTTTCACTGGGACTCCTCTTGGATATTCTGTTGTTATCCTGTGTCATGGAGATCCAGCAGTTTTGGATCTGCAGGTCCGACCTCTTCACAAGTTCTAATGGTTCATAAATGAGGTGGATGTTGGGGTGGGCCAACTCATAGCCTTGGTTCTGGGCCTGGATCATAGCTGGGTTGGTCAGTCTGGCAGTTTTCCTTCATCATCACTACCTGAGTGAGCTCTCCAGCTCTGCCTCGGCTAGCTAACCCAATGCAGCCTGCAGCAAGGAACAGAGCCAGTTCTGCTCTCAGGCCCTCAGGTCTGGCTCACTTACACCCACACCACCAGGGCCAGCTCTACCATTTTGCCCCAGCGATGTGCAGGACCATCTCTCCCAATTGCTGTAGGGGTATATGGGGGGGTATGGGGTCAGTTTTCCTGCTCTCACATCCTCAGTGCCAGCTCACCTGCATGCCTGCCAACAGGGTCAGCTCTAGTGTGCTGCCCAGGTGGGTTGTAGGGCCCACTCTCCTGTGTGCTGCAGCTAGTGAGGGGCAGGACTAGTTCTCCCACTCTCAAAACCTCAAGTCCAGCTCTCCCACCTGCCACAGGTAACAAGGGGTGAGGGAGGAAGGCATCTTTCCCTTACCCATGCCACCACATGGCAGACAAGGGGGGGATCAATTCTCCTGCTCTCACACCCCCAGGGCCTGCTTACCTGTACCCCTGACAACAGGATCAGCTCTAGTGTGCTGCCCAGGTGAGGTGCAGGGCCTGCTCTCCCAAGTGCTACTTCCAGTAAGGGGCAGTGTCAGCTGTCCCACTCTCAAGACCTCAGGCCCAGCTCTCTCGCCTGCCACAGGTGGTGAGGGGCAGAGGGAGGGGGAAGTCTCCGCTTCTTTGCCCACTCTGCCCTGAGGCAGATGAGGGGTGAGACCAGATCTCCCAAGCACATTCTTGGGGTCAATCACTTGCATGCCTATCAGTAGGATCAGTCCTACTATGCTGCCAAGGTGAGGTGCAGGGCCCAATCTCCTGAGTGCTACAGCTGGTGAGGAGCAGGGTCAGCTCTCCTACTCTCATGACCCTGGCATCAGCTTTACCCTGCCTGTAGTAGGTGGCAAGGGGTGAGGGGTGAGGGAGGTACCTCTCCCTTGACACTGCACGACAGACAGTGGGGCTAGCTCTCCCACTCCCACACTTTCAGGGTCAGCTTACCCGCACTCCTGCCAATGAGGACAGCTCTACTGTGTTGCCTAGGGGAGGCACAGGGCCAGTTCTCCTAGTGCCGCAGCCATTGAGGGGCAGGGCCAACTCTGTTTAGCCCTATTCTCCCTGCCTTCAGTGGTAATAGGAGTTATGGTCATCAACACAGACTGTGACATGGCCCTTGGCAGCAGCCCAGGCCCAGACATCACCACGGCCCCTGGTGGCAGTGCATTTCACCCAGGTCTGTATGGACCCAGCAGTGGCACAGCCCTCAGACACCAACATAGCCACAGGTGGTGGCCCAGATCCTGGGCATCTGTATGGCCTTTGGTTGTAACACAGGCCACAGACATCAACACAGACTCAGGCTGTCATAGGACCGTGGACCCAGACATGGTCCTTGATATCAGCCTGGGCCCAGATATCATGGAATTTCTTGGCATTGCAGGTCACCCATATAGGCATGGCCCCAGTGGCAGTGTGGCCCCTGAATGCCAACCTAGGTGGCAGTCCAGACTCCAGGCATCTGCTTGGCCTTCAATGATAACAGGAGTCACAGATATCAACACAGACTCTGGCTGCAGTAGGGTCATGGACCCAGACATGGCCCTCTACCAAAGTTCAGGTCCAGATAACACCATGGCCCCAGGTGGCAGCACAGGCCACCCAGTTCTGTATGGCCCCTGTGGCAGCCTAACCCTCAAATACCAGCATGGCCTCAGATATTTGCCCAGACTACAAACCTCTGCATGGCCTTCAGTGGTGACAGGAGACACAGACATCACTACAGGCCCCCTCAGTTGCATCAGGGTCTCAGATCAAGATGTGGCCCTTAGGAACAGCCCAAGCCCAGACATCACCTTTGACTTGGGTGGCAAGCAGGCCGTTCATGTTAGCCTGTTCCTCACTATCCTTGCCTCTTCAGATCCACCTCTCTTCCCAGCCCATGAACCATTTTGTCTTTCTCTCGCATTTCCCCATGCTGTACTGGTTTACCATAATGGTGCTCAACTGCCTGCCATCACTCATGGTTGTGTCCTGCCTGCCCAAGTCAAAAGGTATGGCACGATGCTGTTGCTGTTCTCTTCTCACATGCCCAGGCCTAGAAACACTAGATCTCCATTTCCTAATCTCCTTGAACAGAGAACTTAGTTCCATTTCATTTCCTGGTGCTCTGGTTCTCCTCAAATTGTATATTTTGTATTTTTCCTTGCTCAGCTTGCTACTTTTCATTATAAATCTGTATAAGAGTGAGCAATAATAGCCACACAACAGAGTCCCTACTAGCCTGTTTGGAGATTTCCTCTGCCAATGGAATTAATACAAATCTATTCACTTTAGTCTCAAGCTGACTTTTTAGACAAGGGCAAAAAGCAGCCACATTCTTCACCAAAATATCACAAGAATGATCTCAAAACCAGATATTAATATTCTTCTCCTCATTAACCGCTTGAGCTAGGACTCCACAGTTTATTAAGTCACACTCAGCACCACTGTCTTCCATGCTCCTACTAGGATGGCCCATTAAGCAGCACTTAAAACATTCAACTGTTTTCCTAATCCACAATCCCAAGGTCTATATTCCTTCAAACAAAAGCATGGTCAGGCCTATTGTAGCACTAATCCAGTCCCTAGTACCAACTTCTGCCTCAGTTAGGGTTTCTAGTGCTGTGAGGAGACACCATGATCACGACAACTCTTATAAAGGAAAAACATTTAATTTAATTTGGGATGGCTTATAGTTTCAGAGGTTTAGTCCATTATGAACTTGGTGAGACATGGTGTTATGCAGGCAGACATGGTGCTTGAGAAGGAGTTGAGATTTCTACATCTTGACCCACAGGCAACAGGAAGTGGTTTCAATGCCACACTGAGTGAAGCTTGAGCAAAGGAGACCTCAAAGCCCACTCTCACAGTGACAAACTTCCTCCAACAAGGCCACATCTACTCCAACAAGGCCACACCTCCTACTAATGCCATTCCTTATGAGCTTATGGGAGCCAATTACATTCAAACTACCATACCTAGGAAGTTCACTGAGGCCTTCCAAAGGACTGCACAGTGCCCAGTCCTCTCTCTATTCTGTCAGCCTTCTTCTCTTTCCTACATAGATACCCAGGCCAAGAGAACCTGCTGAGGAACTTCCTATGTACTGCTGTTTGAATTTGTCCCCCAGGAGATGGATCCAGGGGTGCAACCAGTCAGAGAAGGCATAAGCTAAGTTTAAGGAAGCTTCAGGTAAGACAGGCAAATAGACATTGTGTGATTTGTTTCAGGGATCAACCTACATAAAGCTCAGGGACTTCAAACTTGATGCTCATATTCTGCAAACCATCCAGGTCCTGTCTGGACTTTAAAGAATCTTTGTTAAATGTATTGATAGTGATGAATGGCTCTTTTGCTTTTATTAGATTGTGGGCTCTGTGTTTTGTTTGTCTACAACAAGAGAACAGGAACAAACTACATGAAGCAGAAAGAATAGCAGCTTAAGTGGGGAAGTCAAATATCCCACCTGAGGAAGTCCTCAGGAAGACTGGGACTTCCATGGCAACTGTATCCTTCTGTCTTTATTTTTATGGCAAGACAGTCCTTGATGCTATGCATTTAGTCTCCTTGGACACCCCTCATTAGCCCATCCCACTTCTCTTTCCAGAAGCCCAGGTATCTTTAGTTAGCACTATGGAAGCACCAATATAGTCCTCTTGAGTTTCATATTTTGGGCATGACTTCCTTTTTTCTGCATATTAATACATTTTATGTCCCCCATCTCATAACCAACTACTAATTTATTTTAGAGAAAAATTGTTGAACCTTCAGATTGAAAAGAGAAAAGTGAAAATTTCTCTATATTAACATTTATTGTGTTCTTACGATGTGCTAGGTTATTATAGTTTAAACCCAAAATGACCTCCATAGCCTCATGTTTTAAATGCTTGTTCATTAGGTGGGGTACTCTTTTGGGAGACTGTGGGAGGTGAGGCCTAGTTGGCAGAGGTAGATTACTGGGGGTGGGCCTTTGAAAGTAATAACTAGCCCATGGTTCCTGCTGCATTGTCTGCCTCCTGGTCTGTTCTGATGTGAATATCCTCTGTTACATGCTCCCTCACTGTGATATAACCTGTTCTGCTGTGTCTTTCCCAAACATGATGAATCAAAACCAAGAGCTGAATAAATCTTTCCCTCTTAAGTGGTTTCTCTCAGGTATTTTGATCTTGAATGCAAAAGTAACTAATATGGAAAATTAGTACCAGGGGTGGGGTTGTTATGCAGCTAAATCTGACAATGTGGTTCTTAGGCCTTTGGAACCAGTTTGTGAGAGGAATTTGGAAGTGTTCAGGAATTCAGGCTAAAGGTACCCTATTGTTGTAGGCAACACTTTAGAGGCAATACTTGAGGGATTTGGAAAACCAGAATACTGATAGAAATGTCCACAGTGGAGGTCAAGCTCATGAGGATTCAGATGGAAACAAGAACTCTGTTGGGAATTAGGATAGAGACCTGGAAAGATGGCTCTGTTTTCTTCATATCCTGAGCAACATTGAATTAAAATGTTATGGATTAATTTGGTGGAGGAAATTTCAAAACACCACAGAATTCAGTCTGTGGCATAGTTAGTGTTACCTGCTTTTGGCTAGGCTTATAGTGAGAATCAAAAAGAAGAGCAGAAAGATTTTTTTTAAGTGCAGTTTGGTCAGAAGTTTAGCATGTTTGAAGTGGCAGAAGAAGAGGCCTTAGTTCTCAAAGAGATTAGCATCATTAATGCTACCAAGCAAGTTGTTCTGGGATGCACATAAAATGTACTAATGTGCAGAAACATGGTAACCATATACAAAGTATGAAACTCAAAGGAAAACTAGACAATGGTGCTTCTACAGTACTAAGTAAAAGGAGAGACCTGAGCTTCAGGAAGGAAGATGGGGTACACTATGCATGGTTAAGGAAACTTAGATATACAACATCAAGGGTAGTCTTTTCATGCAGATGAAGGCACCAAATTAAACCTCCACTGGAACTGCCCATTAAGCTCTGCCTATAGCACGTAATACTTTAGCCTATAGCTCCAAAGTCTTCCAAATTCCTCTCACAAACCAGTTCCAAAGGCCCAAGAACTACATTGTCAGATTTAGTCACACAACAACCTCACTCCTGGTACCAATTTTCTATAGGGAAATGATAGGAAAGGTGTCTTGAAGGCATTCCAGGAATTGACAAGACCACACCTATTGTAGACTCCAAAGTTTTAACTTCAAGTTTATTTGAAAGTCTTTTCTTTAGAGAAAGGATACTGCTGGATGTTCTGCTTGCACAGAGTGGCCTAAGGAAGTATTTTTCCAAGCTTAGCCACACAGATACTCACAGAGGCCACTGCAGCTATGGCTCAATAGGGCCCTACTATTATTCAAGGTTGTGGTAGAACTTGTCATTATCTGTGTGGTGCTGTGTTGTAGGTGTGAAGAATTCAAGAATCATGAGGGATTCCATAATCCAAGAATTATGGGGGATTCCATCAAAATATTTGAGAAAAGCCTACAGTGCAGGTAATGTGTAACAGTGATAGATTTTCTGTAGGGTTGCCCTTAAGAGGGCCATGCATGAAGAGGTGAGGGTTGTTGTGCAATACTCTTTTACACTGTGTGAGATGTGTCACTGTGATTGGTTTAGTAAAGAGTTGAATGGTCAACAGCTAGGCAGAAAGGGGCTAGGCAGGACTTATGGGGACAGAGTGGTCTCAAGAAGGAAGAAAGGAGGAGTCTCCAACCAGACACAGAGGAAGCAGCACATGCAGGAGGAGAGGTAAAAGCCACAAGCCATGCAACAGCATGTAGATTAATAGAAATGAGTTAATTTAAATTATAAGAGCTAGTTAGAAACAAGCCTAAGCTAAGGCTGAGCTTTCATAATTAATAAGTCTCCATGTCGTTATTTGGGAGCTGGTGGGACAGAGAAAGACTCAGCACAGAGGGTGAAGCTAAATTTCAATGGAGACTCCAGGATGATGGAGATGCCAGGAACATGGGACATGCAAAGCCAGCCCAATAGAAGAGACCATAGAGCTGAGGCTTGCCAATCCAATGAAGCTCAATCATGACCCTATATGCTCTAGATATTAAATGTGAAGCCACAGGACTCGGTGTTTGTGCTGGCGAATCTCTGTCTAACTTTAGCCCAATCTTTACTTGCCATTATCCTGTTCCTCCTTTGGGGAATAGTAATGTTTACTCTGTGCTATGGTATCCTGGAAGCAAGGGACCTTGCTTTTTATTTTGTAGGGCTCACTCACAGATAGGAGATTGCCTTGAGTCACAGAAGAGACGGAGACATTTGAGCAATGGTCTGGCATGGTTAAGACCTTGGGGACTTCATTGGTTACTTTTCTGCTTCCTGTGACCACAAACCTGATAAGAAGCAATCTGAGGAAGGAAGAATTGATTTTGTCACTATTTGAGGTGATGTCAGCCATCATGGTGAGGAAAGCTTAGAAAGAAGGAAAAAGAAAAAGAGTGGGTAAGCAGAGCATTCGTCTTTCTCTGCTTCCTGACTGGAGGCAAATATGACCAACTTCCAGCTCATGAGAGGGTGTTGCCCTCATTCATGGTGGGACTTTACCTCAGCTAAACCTCTCTGAAATCCTTCACAGTTACATCCAGAGGCATGGTGTTTCTTTCTAAATAATATATTTATTTGTATTTTATGTGTGTTGGTATTTTGCCTGCATGTACGTCTGTGTAAGGGTGTTGGAGCCCCTGGAAGAGGAGTTACAGACAGCTGTGAGCTGCTATGTGGGTGCTGGGAATTGAACCCAGGGTCTCTGGAAAAGCAGCCAGTGTCTGATCCACTGAGCCATCTCTCCAGCCCCCTTCTTAGGTGTTTCTAAATCTAATTAAATAGACGATAAAATGTAACAATCACAGGCATGCTTGAAGTTGGACTAAATGTATTTTTGCATTATGGGATGGCTGTGCCTCTTTGGAAAGAAGGGAGAAATACTACAGTTTGAATCTGAGATGTCCCCTACAGATTCATGGTCTGAATTCTTGTCCCCAGGTAGTGGTGCTATTTGGAGAGGCTATAAAATGTTTAGGTGGCAGAAGTAGACCACTAGGGGTTGTATCCAGACCCTGGTTCCTAACACACTGCTTCCCAGTTTACTGTGATGAGGACAGTGTCTGCTTCACACATGCTCCCACCATGAACTGAGCCTCTCTACCATATCTTTCTCACCACGAGGAACCTGAGTCCTCTGAAACCAGGAGCTAAAAGAAACCTTTCCCCTCTTAAATTGTTTCCAGCAGGGGGTTTGGTCCCAGCAAAGCAAACGTAACTAATATGTAAGCGTTTTAGAGGCTGGAGAGATGGCTCAATGGTTAAGATCAGTTGTTGCTCTTGCAGTGGAAGTGGGCTTCCATTCCCAGCACCCACATGGTGACTCACAAACATCTGTAACTCCAGTTCCAAGGGAACTGATACCCTTTTCTGACCTCCATGGGCACTAGGCACTTGTGTGGTATAGATACACGTGTAAACAAACACTCATAAAACAAAATAAATCTGAATGAGTTTTTAAAAACTTAAAGCCTTTCACACATTCTTTCACTTGTGTGCCTAATGAGCCTAAGAGGCAGCCACCATTGTTATTTCAATTTTATAGATAAGAAAGGTAAGGCTTGGCCAAGTTCAGAAACTTGTGTCTGGTCCAAGAGCTGGGAAACTCTTAGCCACACGTGCTGCAGACTCCCTGGGGACAAAGAAACTGGAGGAAGTACAGAGGACTGTTGTTACATCCAGAAGGGTTGTGACCTGTCACCTGGTGACCATGGGGCCTAACACAAGAGCTTGGCCTGCTGCAGGCGGCTTGCAGCTGGGAGCTCTGAGACCAGACCTTGCCCTGTAAGCTCAAGGCAGCACTGTGAAAGGGAAGTGCCCCACTCCTGGTGAGGAAGCCCGTGGCTCAGGAGCTGCAGACAGTGGCCTCTGCTCCAGCCAAGAGGAACTGGATAGACCAGTTTTTCTTGCCTTTGGAAAAGTAGGTGCAGGCATAAGAGCAAAACTTAAGAGATCGGGCAGAGATCCACCCCCACTCCCCCTATACCCACCTTCACAGGAAATCGTGAGTGTTGAAGAGCGGGTGTGTGGCTGATGAGGGTAGGTAGGGTGCTTTGTGAAAAGAGAGGCTTTGCAGGGGAGACTCTAGATTCTTTCTCCCTCCTTTCCATCACTCACTCAACATCTGTCGAGTGCCTATATGTCAGATGGGGCTCAAGATCTTCTCATGGAGCCCACATGCTAGGTTAGGCCAGGCCTACTTGATCCTAGCTGACCACTGCCCTGTCTATTCTGTTTAAGCCTGGTTACATAAGCATAGATGGTCCCATGGATTGCTCAAATGTTAGTACCTGGAGTTCTTCATGATCATGGACAAAGGAAAGCTGGAGTGTGGGAGAGTCCATGTGACACTCCAACCTTATCTTCTGTCTGTTGGAAGACTAGATTCCATATCACCTTCTTAGCATCAAGGGTTAATTCTGATGCTGTTGGCCTGGGCCCAGGACCCTTTTCTCCTGCCTGGGGTAGGAATCATGAGATAGGCCAAGCTGACTCACCACACGTATTAGACATTTCTTTGTCTGGGAGTAGGTACTGCATGTCTGTGACATCTCACTTGGGTGGTAGCAGCAGAATCGGGAAGATAGTGTTCAAAGACTGAGTGAATTAGATGGCCAGACTCTGTCTATAAGAACAAAGAGGGAGGGAAGAAGGGAGGGAGGGAGGGAGGGAGGGAGGGAGGGAGGGAGGGAAGGAGGCAGGGAGGGAAAAGGACCTTAGTGACCAGCTTTCTATTACAGCCAGAGACCTGGAAACATCTGGGCCAGTACTGGTCACAGGCTGGTGTCTCCAAGCCCTGCTCTAGAAAGCTAGAAATGGCAGGGTTTCATGTAGCCCAGGCTAGCCATGAGCTCTGTATGTATTCAAGGATGGCAACTGAATCCCTTCTTGCTGCTTCTGCCTGCTGAGTGTTGCTGTTACAGGCATGTATCACCACATCTGGCAAGTTTTAGAACGCAATGTTGAATAGCTAACAATAAGCATGCGTGTTTGTATGTGCCTCGGTGTGCTCAGGGAACTGTAGAAGAAGACAGAAATGAGCCCAGAGTGAGCGAGTGGTCAATTTTAAACCCCGTGCTTGCTGTGATAGAATGCGTAATAATGGGGTGTGCACAGTCTTTGGAGTAAAAGCTTCTGAACATGGGACTAGAGGGTAGGCTGGAGGCCTGGGAGTCGCCTACTCCCTGCAGTAGTTAGAGGTTAGTAAAGGCCCTGCCTCCAGCATGACACAAAGCAGTTGTGCATTAACCTTTGGCAGTGTGGCTTGATAGGCAAAATTTCTACCAAAGAACCAGAACTTCTACTTGGAGTTCCTTGGGTGATTACAAACAGGGATGGGCGATTCGGGGTTACAGAAAGGGGAGCCTCTGCAGACCAGATGACCAACGCTCTCTGTTCTTCCTGCTTCCACCCAGATACAGAGAAAAGATGGACCCAACAGAAGAGCCGGAGCACATTAACTATGGCCCAGCACATCGTGGGAAAGACACGTGGAAAGGCCTCAGGGAAAACTGCAGACAGAATTTAGATCAGAAATAGGTAGCAGACTGTCGCACTTTGGCTTACCCTAGCTGGGAGGAACATGGAGTGAACACCAGACTCATGTGGTTGTTTTAATTATGTGCCCTTGTTTTTTTCTGGTGTAACTATATTTATCCTCAAATTAACAGTTTTGCATGGTTCACCATATATTGTGGACTCAGTCATTTAAAGGAGTTTTGTTGACGCGCCCCTACAGGTATTGCCAAGGACCTGGCACATGTGGAAAGGCCTCATGACTGTGAATGTCGCCTGGTGCCACATGGGCAGGCAGACTGGGCCACCCCCTGGAGAGTGGGCTTGCTTGGCTGAGGGTTGGATGTGGATTTTCTTTTTTAGACACGTATTGTGACTTCTCCTGTGGTGGGAGGGGAGCTTTAAGAAGCACAGTGCATAAATAATTGAGAGCTACGCTTTACTTGACGGATGACAGCTGCCGGGCAGGAGGCCTCCATTTAATAAATATGAGGAGTTTGACACCATCCCTAACTAGCTCTCATTCTCTACCTGAAATCATTATTCCTATGTACTTGGCTGTTTACAATGCTCTACTTTCTAAAACCTTCTAGAATGAGATATCCTCTTCTCTCTCGATAGGATGTATAAGGAACCTTACAGGCCCCCTTGTTCATCGGCTTTCTGCCTGGCTGTGGGAGAGATCCCAATGCAGGGGATACATACGTTAGTCCTGACCACCCTCCCTGTTGGGTAGCAAAGAGTTTCAACTGACTCCCTAAAAAAGGTCTTGACTACTAGGAATGTGCTCCCCCACCCACTACTTGAATATCATTTCCTCACCTTCCCCACCCTGTTGTCTTGATTTCCTGGGAGATAAGAACACCCAAGATTTCAGTGACAAGGAGGAACCAAAGCAAACAACCCAGGCGTAGTTTTCTGAATTTTTCACCTGGAGAGACAACAGACTCTGCCCTCATGGAACGTGTAGGCTAAAGAGACAGTCATGGCTAAGAGGTTTAATACAATAACATTGAGTTACAAAGGCGAAATGTAGCCTGCATTTTGTTTTTAAATACTGGTTGTTATGAAGGGGAGAGCTGACCTAGCTGGAGTATGGAGCAGAAAGTTTGACAAGGGAGAATGAACTTAACTGAGATGGAGAAGTTGAAGATCTTTGGGTGGGGAGGGCATGGGGAAGTTGGAACAGAATGTGCAAAAGACCCGAAGCAAGATGAGCATGGCTCATTTCAGGAACTAAATAAATGGTGTGATAGATTGGGTTGTGTCCTCTGAAAAATGACGTGTTCAAGTCCTGACTTTTCCAGTTTCTCATAATATGACTGTAGTTTGCTTTCTGTCACTTCGATGAAATAGACAAGGCTGAGAACTTTAGAAAGTGAAGGTGTTTATTCAGCTCTTGGTTTGGAGATTCAAAGTCATGGTGCTGCTACCACTCTTCTCTAAGGACCTCATGGTAGATAGCAGGAGTGTGTGTGTGTGTGTGTGTGTGTGTGTGTGTGTGTGTGAGAGAGAGAGAGAGAGAGAGAGAGAGAGAGAGAGAGAGAGAGAGAGAGAGAGAGGAGGGAGAGGGAGAGGGAGAGGGAGAGGGAGAGGGAGAGGGAGAGGGAGAGGGAGCACATGATAAGCAAGAAACCATAGCCAATAATGACCTCTCACAGGGTCCCATATCTTAAGGACACCAACAGCTCTCAATGTCACTAAGCGGGCATCAAGCTTCCAGCATACAGAACTTTGGGAGACACGCACACTCCATAGCAATGCGCTGATTTTGAAAGAGGATTATTGCAGATGTAATTAGGGCACACTGGAGGAGGGTGGGCCCCCCACAGAAGGGCATGTAACAATTGAGATGCCAAGAGAGTGACAGGTGACAGGGATCCAAGACTGGAGTGATGCTCATCGAAGCCAAGCAAGGCCAAGGGTTGCTGGCCAACAACCAAGAGCTGGGACGAAGCAAGGAAAAGTCTCCTGCAGTGCTCAGAGGACTTGATTGCTGACTGGCAGCCTCCAGAAGTCTGTGGAGTTTTGCTATAGTGACCCCAAGAATTGGCATGACTGAGTATGATATGGAGAGGGAGAGGGAGGCTGGGAAAAGTCAGATCACCCCTGCTCAAGATGCCGATCTTCACCTCGAAGCACTGAGGTTGCACTGAGGACTTTAAGCAGGAGAGTGATGGTGTTTCCCTTCTACCTTAGAACCAGTGCTATGCAATGCTTGCAGTGTGAGGAAAGAGGAGTAGGGAAAGGGCTGAGCTCCTCAGGAGCAGACCCTAGCTAGAGCTGCAGCTGAAAGAGCTACCACCATCCTGCTGGGTGACTCTGGCTGATGTGACCAGGCATTGAAACTGCCATTGTGGTCAGTCACATAACATGTGACATCCCATGAAGGGTGTGACTGAGGTGTCTGTATGCAGCGAGGACAGGTTGGACCTACCGCAATGGGGAATAGAACCAAAATGATGATGACCTCAGCTAGTTTGTGTCTGTGGAGACTCAGAAGTGGGGACTGGTTCAGAAGTGGGTTAGGAGCTGAGATGTGACAGAACTTGATGGGGTGAATGCTGTGAGAATGGGGGTGTTGCAGGGAAAGGAGTGTCAATGATGGCTGCCAGGTTTTGGCTTTGCACTACAGGAGTGGAAATGGAACTCTGTAAAAGAACAAACACGAGGCAGTGGAAGATGGTGGGTTTGTTAGAGCATGGCTTATTGTTGAACTAACCAGACTGGTAGGGTGTAAATTCCCAAGAGAATACATAGATGTGCATATGTGAGAAATGATACACATGGACATACACACACACACACACACACACACACACACACACACACACACACACACACACCGTTTTGGTTCCAAGAAGAGTTACATGCTTGCATCTCATTCTTGAAAAGACCATTTAGGGTCTGGGGAGATGGTGCACCGGGTAACAGCTCTCGCTGTGCAAGCATGAGGACCTGAGTTCAAATCTGTGTCACCAGCATCCATGCAAAGAGCAGTGTGTTCCCACGTGTGCACATCATCTTAGTGCTGGTAGGTTAAAGACAGGAGGTTTGCTCGGGTTTGCTGGTCACGAGCCTAGCTGGAAATGCCTAGTTCCAGATTTAGTGAGAGACCCTGTTTTAAGGGAATAAGGTGGACAGTGATAGAGGAGACATCTGATATTCTCCTCCAGCTCCCACACATAGAGATGCCCACACATCTGTACAACACACACACACACACACACACACACACACACACACACACACACAGCTTATCACTGTATGTTCCAGATTTTACCTTCTTCCACTCTAATTTGAATCAGTCCCCACAACACACATGATAGACATGCTAAGCTTAAACAAAAAGACGTGTGCAGGTATAAATATCTGTATCAGTAAGAACAAGTTTGGTTATGCCATAATAACAAACATCCCCAAACTTTTAGGGCTTATTTCTTTCCTACATTACAAGTGATATTTAGGTGAATTAGACTTCATTCTGCGTTTTGCCTGCAGAGAAGCAGTGGCAGGCTTCCTAGCTTGCTGACCTCCAGTTTCTGACCTAGTTCAGATGCACCCTTCCCAGGTGTCATGTCTACATGACCTCCCATCAGTCCTTGTTCATGTCTCTATTTCCTCTAGTATAGAAGATGTTGGTGCCATCCAGACGAATGACAGAGTCTTAGCCACCTGGAACTTTCTTTCCCAGTGGATGAAAATAGGAAGTACCTCCCCTCACAGCTCAGGAGCTTTGTGGAAGAGGAGGCAGAAAGAGTGTAAGAGCCAGAGATGATGAAGACACCGAGGACACAGTGTCTTCTGGACACAACAGAACTGTCACGCAAGAACTCACAGAGATTGTGGCAGCATCCTCAGGGCCTGCACAGGTTCAAGCCAGACAGGGTCCCAGCACTGAGAGGGGGAAGTGGACAGGAGCTCCCACCCCTAACAAAGAAGCTACCTCCAATTGACATCTGCTTGCAAAGGAAAACTTCCTTTTCTCCAGTGGAGTCTCACTGGGTATACAAACCACACTTAAGGCAGGCCCCATGCCCGGCAGCAGACGGCCAATGCAAAATGAACTCAATTTGCCTCATAATGCTTTGTTTGGGCATTATTTTGTCTTACTGATCTTTTGCTTGTATATTATGGTTTGCGATTTTACGGGTTTGTGTGTGTGTGTGTGTGTGTGTGTGTGTGTGTGTGTGTGTGAGAGAGAGAGAGAGAGAGAGAGAGAGAGAGAGAGAGAGAGAGAATGTGTGTTTTTCTTGTGCTTTTTCTTCTTTTAATTTTAATTTTTTAAAACTTCTGGGTGTTTTGTTTTGTTTTGTTTGCCTGTTCATTTTCTAAAGAGAGAGAGAATGAAGTCATGGAGTTGGATAGGTAGGGAGATGGGGAGGATCTGGGAGCAATGTGGGAGAGGAAACTATGATCAGAATAGCATATGTATAAAAAAACATTTTCAATAAAAAATTGAAATTAAATTGCAAAGCAATTCTGTAGGTGTAGGTGCAGGGCTCTGTATCCAGGCTCTGGCCTTTGTTTTTGGTTTCTTGAGGTAGGGTCTCTTACGTCACTAACTCTGGTCTCAAACTCACAATCTTCCTGCCTCAGCCTTCTATATGCTAGGATCTAGACATTCATCTCTATGCCCAGCTCCAAGCAGGCTTTGCAAGCAATTATCAACCTGAAAAACTTTTTTTCTCCAAATAAGAAACTTAGAATTAAGCTACCATATGGTGTATTATGGAGCTACAGAGGATGGTGAATAGAGGCGATTTGCTTCTTAAGCCTACGTGTGGCTTTATTAGAAAGATGAAGAAGGCTGTGCATGGTCTTGATCATCTAGGTTGCAAAGATAAGGATCTGAAAATTCCCAGTGGTGTCCCTGACTCTATAAACAGACACCATGTTCTTTTCACAGATCTCAGAAGTGAGATGATTTGAATGAGACTTCAAAGGAGGAGGCATGACTGATGTCCTTATCATCCAGATGTAGTGATTCCAACAGGCTAGGAAAGTACAGCCTGGGGAAGCAAGGCTCTGAGATAACTCTTGGTTTCCCCAGAGGAAGGAAAAGGCGCTGCCAAGATGTCCTCTCGAGGCTATCTTCCCCAAAGCCTCATGCTCTTGAGTGTCCCACCAAGAGCCACCTCCCAGCACCACCAAGCCCAGCGGCTGCCCAGAGACAAGGTCACCCCATGGGAAGATGAGTCTCAGCTTCAGCAGCCATGTTGAAACCAGATTACGTCGGAATCATTGCCCGCTCTGAATCTCTGAAGACAAACATCGGAGGTAAACTTATGGCTTGCAGTCGGTTTAGGGACGAATGTGTTGGGTTGGGTGCCCCTTCCTGGCCCCACCCTACTCTACTCAGAGCCTGCAGGCTACAGAGAGAGGTGCCACATCAAGTTTCCCACTCTTAAGATGACAGAATACCTTGTCTTGCTAGATGTGGTTTTAAAATAGAGCCAAGGCTCTGTCAGATTTGAGGTTCTGGATGTCAGTGACAAAGTGGTATATCTTCAAAAAACATTATTACATTTCACCTATCTGTTTAATGCATGTATGGGTGCATATGTCATGACATGTTTGGAGGACAGAGGACAACTTGCAGGAGTCAGTTTTCTTTTTCTGTCGTGTGGATTCTGGGATCGAACTCAGATTGTCAGGCTTGGCAGCAAGCACCTTTACCTACTGGGCCATTTATTGGCCCAAGTGGTATAACTTTTAATACTTGATCAAGCTTCTAAGAGTCAAGAGGCTTTTTGTTGTGATCAAATGTAGTCAGACTGAAGATGTAACTCAGGGGTCAGCATTTGCCTAGCATCTGTAAGGCCCTGGATTTGATCCCCAAGAATGAAAAATTTAGAAACCATGTTATTCAGGTGGTCTGGGCCAATAGAGAGCATTGACATCCTTTTGAGCACCTATGGATGAATTCTAAGGAATTTTTTTTTCTATATAAGTCGTATTTCAGAGAAAGGGAGAAAAATGGAGAGAGGCTTCTGATATGGAGATGGAATAGAGATAGAATAAGAAGGACTGGATATACCTCCTGCCTGGAAGACCTAAAAAAGACAAAATCCACAAATATAAAAAGGAATAGCTTTGAAGACACAGCTATTGTACAACGGGAGAAAGAGAAACAAGATGAGCCAGGCTTAGGGCCACATGGACTTCCCTAGCCATGGCTCAGCTTAGGGGGAGCGGAGCTGAGAAGACAGAGCAGAGACCAAGGAGACAAGGGCAGCTGAAGTGTAGGGCAGGGGTCAGGACAAAAGAAGTGGCTGGAGAGAAACGGCCCGAGCTCTGCAGGACTCGGGAGTTCAGTAGGAAGGATGGGCATGCGCTTCTGAGGAAAAGACCCCTAATCCGGAGGAAGGACATCCGAAGTGCTCAGTGGAATAGCTCCCGGTGTGCACAGTCCCTTTCCCAACAGCTCTGCAAGAGGAATGCATAATTCACAGGACATTCGAGGTGTTGCCGCAGTGGCAAGTAATTAACCCAGTGCAGAGCAACACTCTGGACCCATCTAATGAGTGGCAGAGGAAAGACCCAAAAAGATTTGTTTCCAAAGAACAAACCCAGCTTTAGAATGCTCTTAGCAGGGAGCGTCTGCTTTCACAGAGGACCGGAATTCAGTTCCCAGCACAGAAACTTACAACCATCTGTAACTTCAGCTCAAGGAAATCCAAAGTGGTCCTCTGGTACCTGCACACACACACACACACACACACACACACACACACACGCACGCACGCACGCACGCACGCACGCACGCACGTGCACATGCACGCGCGCGTACAGAGAGAGAGAGAGAGAGAGAGAGAGAGAGAGAGAGAGAGAGAGAGAGAGGGAGGGAGGGAGGGAGGGAGGGAGGGAGGGAGGGAGAGGGAGAGGGGGAGAAGAGAGAAAGAGACATGGCATATACAAAAATTTGAGCAGTACTAAGTGAATTCTTAGGTCCCTTTGTTCCTTCATTCAAAAGATTTCTGATAATTATTTTCTCCTTTCAAGTAAGTACATAGGATTATATTTAGAACTATTTTCTGGTCCCAAAGCCTTCTAAATAAATCCAGTTAGGGTCTTCCAATGCATACAGTATTTATACTCTAATTTAGCAGCATAAACATTTAAGGATAATTTTTTTTTTTTGAGACAGGGTGTCCTGGAACTCACTCTGTAAACCAGGCTGGCCTTGAACTCATAGAGATCTGCCTGTCTATGCCTCCTGAGTGCTGGGATTAAAGGCATGTGCCACCATTGCCCGGTTTAAGGATAGTTCTTATGTCTCACACCATTTCTTTAAAATCTCTCTTGTACTGAACCAGAAC
The DNA here is from genome assembly GCF_949786415.1 of Peromyscus eremicus. NCBI lineage: Eukaryota > Metazoa > Chordata > Mammalia > Rodentia > Cricetidae > Peromyscus > Peromyscus eremicus. Next base: position 89,229,934 of record NC_081416.1, on the reverse strand, counting down.
CGTATATAGAAGGTTTTCAATAAATGGTAGGTTAGTTTTTTTTTCAATTAAAAAAAAAAAGACTTCAACTTAAGCCTTTGTATACAGCATGTTGCAAATGCGTGCTACATGAAGGATGCTTCGTTCTTTCTGTGCCCAGCGTATGAGGTGCTGTGGACATAAATACCCAGGCTATCCTTTGCTTTCTGAACACCCAGAGGCTCTGCTCAGAGTATGCAAGTCTGCGGAGGCCCCTGGACCTTAGCAGAGCTAATACAATGCTATCAAGTTATGTTTATGATCATGACCAATATAGACACACCATGTTCTATGAAACAGAGCAGGCAGGAGAATCTGCCATGCAAGCCAACCCATCTCCCTTACCCCAGTCTGCAGAAAAGGGGCCATACCTCGTCCCCTTAGAGGCTTGCCCCTCCTGGGTTCCATGAGGCACCTGAAGACAGACTTCAGAAATAGACTTGGAGAAATAGGGAGGGAAGGAGTTTGTCTGCAGGGTCCAGTGGACTTGGTGGGTCTCCACGTGGAGACAGATAAGGGCCAAGTGGCGGCGGCAGCAGCAGCAGCGGCAGCAGCAGCAGAGGGACCTCACTCCTCCAACGCCTGCCCGACCCTCAGTTACTCATTCATAAGTTGACTTTTAGTGCTTAGGTACTACTACTGGATGCTCTGGGGGATACAGCAACACACAAGACAGATGGCGGAGTTTATATTTCAGGAGGAATTACAGAAAATAAAGACGCATCAAGTACAAATGTAACACAATTTCAGATGGCAATAAGCACCCCCCCCCCTCAAAAAAAGAAATCCTGTATTGTTTATATTCTCAGTGAGTGGCCCATAAATGTTGAAGTGTCTGTGATGTCACCATGCTTCACGCATCTGCTCTTTATCTACAATCATTGCTTCTCCTTTGAATCCAATGCTACATGTCAAAAGCCTGTAATAGGAATCCGTGAGGATTAGAACATGGAGAGTGAGCACCATGCGCAGGGAGGGGCCCGCACATTACACACTTCAGCCGAAATCAGCAGGAAGAATGCTGGGTAAAGATCAGAGAAACGAGCCAGAATCGCCCAGGAATGCGAGGCCAGCCAGGACAGGAATGATGGTGGCCCTGTACGAAACCACCTCTGCCAATTCCAGGAACAGTAAGTGGGGGGCAAGAATGGGGCCCAGTGAAGGAGAACCAGAAAGAAGGAAGTGAGTGAGGCTCTCACCGTGAAAACACTATGTGGCTGTTGCTCTGTGACCAGAGTGGCTTTTGTTTTGAAAGGACTCTTCACCTTATACAGCCAAAGAAAAATTCAGCTGCCCTTAATCTTCCCCCTCTCCTTCCCTCTCTCCTCAGGCTCACAGGGCTTTCTGTGGGTTAGCCAAAAACCCTCTCTGTCCAGATTCAGCAGTTGCTCCCAGCGGCCTGGCTTTGGTTAGTGCTGGGTGGAGGAAGTGGACCAAAGGAGGGTGGCACTTTGTGTAGCTCTTACTGCTAACAGATAAATCCACGTAGCCAACAAGGGTCAAGTTCAAATAGTCCATGGAATCATGTTCTGGTCACTTGATCTATGGTGTGTCAAATTTTCTCCTTAATTGAGTGAATAACTCCGGTCTTCTCAGCTTCCCTCAGCCTGACTTTCCACTTCTGTCTCTGATGCTCATGATGGAGGAACAGGAAAGGCGGTCACCTTGCCAGCCCACCTGCCGTCTTGCCCAGCTGGAGCATTCCATCTGTTCTCCATTTTCTTTCCCGGGAGGAAGGCTTCAGTTAGGTTTACTTCTATTGTCTTTAAAGTTGTAGAAATGATTCATGGGTTTTTTCCTGACTTGCAATTAAAGTCAGATGTTCAATATCAAAAATCACATTTAAATAATAAACACATTTTATGGACTGTTGAGATTGCTCAGCAGGCAAATGCTTCCTGTGCATACCTGAGTTTGATCTCCAGGTCCTGCCAGGGAAGGAGCCACACAGACAGACACATGGACACACACACACACACACACACACACACACACACACACACACACAGACACATGGATACACACACACACACACACACACTCACTATGATTTTGGCAAGAAGATAAGTGATAGACACCTTTTAAATGTCAGAGGGCTAGAGATGTAACTCAGTTGATTGAGTGCTCATGAAGCTCTGAGTCCAATCCCCAACAGCACATAAATCCAGGGGTGGTGGTACCTGCCTGTAATCCCAGCACTCCGAAGGTAGAGGCAGGAGGATCTCTGTGAGTGCAAGGACAGTCTAGTCTAAATATCAAGTTCCGTGCCAGCCAAGACTACACAGTGAGGGGAGAAAAAGGAGGAGGAGAAGGAGGAAGAGGGGTATATTTGACTGTATATCAGATTGGAGGCCAGCTAGATTACATGAGATACTGACTATAAGTGAATAAATAAAATAAGGCAGAATCATTTAAGAACCAGTACTAACATATAGGTCCCAAATCATAAGCAACAAAAGAAAAATAGATAAATTGACTGGAAATTCAAATTTCCATGCTGTAAATATTACGACTAAGAAAGTAAAACTATAACTCAGAGACTGGGAGAAACTATTCCCAAAGTGTATAACTGCTAAGAGGCTTGCTCCAGAATATACAAAGAATTTTACAACTCATCAGAAGGCAAATAATTCTAATAAAAAATGGGCAAAGGGGGCTGGAGAGTAGCTCGGTGGGAAAGTGCTCATCTGGCATGCATGAGGTCCTAGGTTCAATGCCAGGCACCAGCCAATCAATCAGTAACAATAATGGGCAAAGGATTATGATAGGCATTTTTTTCCAGAGAAAATATACAAATAAATGGTCACTAAGCATATACAATGTTCAGCATCAGTCTCAGGGAAATGCAAATCAAAACCTCAGTGATATACCGTAACTTCTGACTCCTGAGACTGAGACTGGCCAAGGGTAGATTGGCCAGTGAGTGCCTGGAGCCGATTTGGAGAGTGACCGGAACCTTCATACTGGAAGGTAGTAGTAAATCAGGAGTGGAGGTACACGCCTTTCATCCCAGCACTCAGGTGGCAGAGGCAGGAGGATCTCTGAGTTTGAGGCCAGCCTGGTTTACATAATGTGCTCTATGCCAACCAGTACTACATAATAAGGCTTTGTCTAAAAATTAATTAAAATGAAAAAATAAGCACCAAATATTGTCTATGTGATAAAGTCAAAACTGCAGATCCAGAGCAGAAAAATATTTTTAAGAATAAAAGTAACTAGAAGGAGGAAATGTTCTAAGATTAGATTGTGGTGATGGCTATGCCATCTTGGGAACATCTTGTAGAAATGTTCAACTGTGTATTTTAAGTGGGTGAATTGTATCTTAATAAAGCTGTTTTTTAAAGTGCTCCAATGATCCAGAACAGACCCTGAAAAGTAACTCATGGACTTTTGGCATCACCAGGAGGTCAGGCAGAGGAAACTTCCTGAATGAAAAGGCAATGAGCTTTAGTCTAGTCACAGATCAACCTTCCTGGAGTACTCATTGTATCTTTACGGTGAGCTGAGCACTTTCCCTCATGACATCTTTCCACTTTCCTTGGGTCCATCTCAGACCTGGGAGAACTGAGGTTCAGAGAGTTTAGGGGTGAGTGAGATGATCTGATTGTCATTACTAGAGCTGGAAAGCTCCGTCCGCCTGCCTCCAAAACTGTTGCTCCCCAAAGTCTGGGAGGGCAGGGGCCATGTTCAGGCTTGTTTGCTGAGACACCTTCCCTCCTGCCAGGGTGACTGGATAGATGGATGAGTAACAGGACACCACTCTTTGAACTCTGCAATTGAATACTGCAAAGCATGGCTCTTCCTACAAAAAGGAAGGTTCTAGAAGGACGGTTTGGAAGGGAGGCGCATGCTGGGTTGCAGCCCAGTGGGAGCTTATCAGAAGCTCTGTCTCCAAAAGTCCCACTGACTTGATCCCCCTCCAGGTAAAGGTCACATGCCTGAAACTGTATCAGAACAAGTGGTGTCCCATTTCTCAGGATCACCCAGTCATCCCAGCCCATTTCCCAACCCTGACATCTTGAGGTACATGTCCCTAGGCTGAGGCCTTCCCACAGTCAGTCTGTGCTAATCCAGGTCCTATCAGATGTCACACAGCCGAAAAGGTGGCCCAGTCAGTAAAGCGCTTGCTATGTGGACATGAGGACCTGAGTTTGACCCCCAGCCCCCATGTAAAAAGCAGGGTGTGGCAGACTCCCCTGTCATTCCAGCACTTGAGGGTGGACACAGGAGGATCTTGGGGGCTTGCTGGCTAGCCAGTTAACCCAACCAGCATGCTCAAGGTTCAGAAAGAGAGACCTTGTCTCAAAAAATAAGGTGGAGAGCAATTGAGAAAGGCACTTGATACTGGCCTCCAGTCTCCACACCTACCTGCCTACATGGGCCCATGCATCTGTCCACAAGAGAACATGTACACAAAGATGTCACGCAGTCTCACGAAGGAGTCTCACACAGCTGTTGTCACTAATGGCCTGAGCAGACAGCAAGGGCCATTTCCTAAGCCCTTGTGCCTAGCACACTGAGGGGGCTGCTGGTTGAGTTTGGCTGGTTTTATTTCAGGTGGTCAGAGGGAATGTGGCAAAGGTGTTCCAGTGTCTTTGCTGAGATTTCTACTTTTCCCTGGGCCAGAAATGAGAGGATTAGGAATCATATCAACCTGAATATATGCTTCTGCCATTGATCTCGGTGTCCTCTCTGAACCCAAGCTCTTCATCAACCAAATGGGCGTCTCACAGGGCTCTGTGTGAGGAGCAGCATATCTGAGGTCGCAGCCAGTAATGGAGCTCAGATCGATAGCTGAATGGACTCATGGTGTAGAGAAGAATGTGTGAACCACAGGCAGGACCCTGCCTGAGATCACTGACCACTTCTCTAGGGCTCAGGAGAGGAAGGACAGACCAAGGTGAGGCCATTTCTCCCATTAGTCAGGCCCAAATGTGCACTGCACACCCGGCAAAAGGTTCAGGTTTGAAAGAGTATTGCAACCCACAGAGACTGGGCCCAGAGGCTCCTGGGACATCAGAGATGTTGCTCAGATACATATCCTTGACCAGGCTCCCATTTCACTACTTGGGCTGCGTTGGGTCCACACCAAGAAGGACTTGGTTTTTTGTTTCTTTGGCCACAGGATCAGAAAAATTGGCCAACTGGTTGAGAACTGCTGCTCTAGATTGTTAACCCAGGAGGGATGGGAGGCTTTGGGAAACAGTAGTGGTTAGAAGTAAGGGCCCAGGCTTCAGATTCAGACACACTCACACACACACACACACACACACACACACACACACACACACACACACGCACGCGCGCACACACACACACAGCCATCTGATCCTGCTCACCCTCATTATTTCTGTGTAACCTGCAGTCTCAATCATAGGTGTCTGGATTCTCATGACTGTAGGTTCCTTTTTCTCTCCAGTTCTGACCCTTTCCCCTCACCCCCTACCCAGCTTCATTGAAACTATATTAACTTAAGGTGTCCAAAATGTTTTTTAATTTGTGTATATGATATGAAATTATTGCTGTTATCAAGCCAGTGAGCCTACCTATCAGCCCACACAGCAACCTTTTTTGGGTTGCTTTCAGCAAGTGTCAACTATACAATGCAGTACAGGTAGCTACAACCTGTGTTACAGTTCAGAGCATACTGGTCCTGCATCACTGAGACTTTGCACCCTTTGATTTATATCTTCCTATCAACCATACCTCCCACATGCACCACTTGCTTTCATGAGCTTTTTTGTTGTTGTTTTTGTTTTTTCATTTTAGATTCCATGTAAGAGTGAGATCACATGCTATTCATTTTTCTCTGTCTAGTTTATTGCAGTTAACACAATATTCTCAAGGGCCAACCATACTGTCACGAATAGCAGGATGTCCTTTTTAAAGACTGAAGTATTTCTCTCTGTGTATGTATGCATGCATGTTTGTCTGGATGGTTCCTCCCAGAGTTATCAGCTTCGCAATGATACAAAAGCAACATCAGTTCAGAATGTATTTCACATTCTGAGTTCTGATCTTGCCCCCAGCTAGTGATATGTGGCACAGTCTTTGGTAACAGAGAGCCACAGCTTCCAGCCAGTTGCAAACAAAACAAAACAAAACAAAACAAAACAAACAAACAAACAAAAACTCACAGGGGAAATATTAACCCTCCACAGAGTACTGTGTAGATGAGTGGTTGGCAGGTATATCTAACACCTTGTCGGTTATGACATGTTCAACCTAGGATGTCTCTGCTAGGACATTGCTTCATTGTAAGTTAAATTAAAACAGCTCGCGGCCTATCTGTCCTCCATGTCCTTATATGAAGCACAGCTCCATTTTCGAGACAAGCCTCCATCCCAGTCTTGCCCCCCTGGCCTGAGCCCCTGACACCACTTCCCTCTCGCTACCAGGCTCCTACCCCTCTCTAGCTCTTGTGGCCACAGTGCTACACTGACCCATGATGCCATGCAGATGAGTCACCCGGAGATGCTGCTATACATCAAAGGGCCGGGAAGCAGGTCCCTGGGAGTTTCAAGCCCTCCCTGCACGTCATCCCTTTGCCTTGTCTGCACAAGCACATCCTTCTCACCTGGTGATGTCACTGGTCTGGGTGCATATGGGCCACAGAGAGTGCTGATGCCAGGGCTCTCAGGCAAGGGAGGAGGACTTCTGTCTGGTGTCACTTCAAAGAGACATGATTAGGTGCAAAGGAAGATGAAGTAGGTCCTGACAGGAGACACAGTGGCGTCCACTCTCTGGCCCTTCATTTTCCAGACGTTGCACGGCCCCCACAGCCTTCCGAGTGGAAATAAGTGTGCAGTCTTAGGTAGATAACTCCACTCATAGCAAATGTCCAATTTGTTTCATAAATCCTTGCATGGTGCTTTCTTTCCTCCAGGCACTGTTGGAAGCAGTTTATGCCAACCTGTCTTGTTTAATCGTTTAATCTTTCATGTCAGCTCCACGGAGATGATTGCTCTGGTTCCCATTCTTCCGGCAAGAAAACTGAGGCAGAGAAAGGCCAAGAAACAAGCTTTAAATCACAAGCTAGTGAGTGGTAACGCCAAGCTTCGGCTCCTGAATTTGTGCTTGGAGTCTCTGTGTTTCTTTGTAGACTCACCTGAGTTAGAGCTTTCCTTTGCCAGCACATACGTCATCATCTTGAGGTCCCCCAATCTCTGGTGTTTGGGAGGTGCCCCGGAATCTCGAGCCCTGAACGTGCCTCTGTGGTGTCACAGCTCTGGGGCTGCCCTTCGGGTTTTGCAGGGTGGGGAATCACGGCTTTTCTTGGACATTTTTGTTGTTGTTGTTGTTTTAAATTTCAAAACAAGGTTTCTCTGTGTAACAGCCCTGGCTGTCCTGGAACTCACTCTGTAGACCAGGCTGGCCTCGAACTCACAAAGATCCACCTGCCTCTGCCTCCCAAGTGCTGGGATTAAAGGTGTGCACCACCACCACCTGGCCCACTTGGCCAGTTTTTATCATGACTGTTTTGTGGATGAATGGAAAGAGTTCCACACCATATCCAGGATCGGATTAGAAACTATGTCGATGAAACCGTGCCTCTTGCAGCTGCTTAAGCTGACTGGCCTGGACATCCCATCCATTCCATCCATCCCTTCTGGGACATTTGTAGCCATGGAAACACACATGCTGCCCAGCCTGTTCTATGGCACTAGAGAGCATGGGCTGATGATGGAGTTAGGAAATCACTGCTATAGGTTACTGTTGAGGGAGCCGGAGGGAGTCAAGGTGTGGACAGAGCAAAAGGCTAGCCCTGGGCGAGGTCACTCACAGAGAGTGAGACACCAAGAGAGCAGGGACCGGAAGCTCGTGTACTTGGGAGGGTTGACTCCTATTCAGACATCTATGGTTCACAGTGGTCCCCCCTTCTGCCTATCCTACAGTGCACACTTCACACACACAGCCAAGGAGACCTCCTTGTGGGAAGCAGGTGATGGTGGATGCAGGATTCAAATTCTGGTGAGGAGTAGGGTGGGGTGTAATGCCATGAGGAGAAATTGGTCAGTCGGTAAGAGAAGCAGGAGGCTTCTGGAAGACTCTCTTCCTTCCTTTCTGCCTAGAGTCTTCCGCCCAGCCTGCTGTGGGTCCCACTGTCCCTCTCCTTGCTCCCTAGCTCCCTCAGCCATTTCCGCAGGTCCCTCACGACGCTGCTCCCCGCCAGCCCCTTGTCCCTCATCCTGCTACCTACATCTGGAAATGGTCCCTCATCCCACTACCTGCATCTGGAAATGGGAGGCATTGGTCATGTGAAGCTTGCTTTTTCAGTAAAGTTTTCAGCTTGCAAAGCAGAACTGAAATATTTTTTATTCTTGTTTTTCCCTCTGAATGAAAGGCTGTCTCTCTTGAAAAGGAAGCTGCTTTTGGCATCCAACTCCAGATGAGTTTTATAGGCAAACCTGTGTGTGGCTCTCCTGAGACACAGGCCACCTGGTTCCTCACCTCTTTGGAAGAGGCCAAGGAGAAAGGATAGAATTTTGGCTGAGGCAAAAGGGAGGCTGTGTCTCTCACTTTCGCTCCAAAGGAAACGAGCTCTTTCCTAAGATGAGATCACCCAGCATGCTCAGCAAGGTGCTAAAAAATAATTGCCTGCGATGAAGACATACAAATAAATCACCGTGCTTGGCAGCCAAAATTTGAGTGTGTTGGCAAAACATGCAAGGAAAGTTCCCCTCCAGCTACTGAGCTCGGGGCACGACAGTGCTCTAGCCTGCCCAGGACACTGGGGACTGGAGCCCTCTGGGACTGGAGCCCTCTGGGACTGGAGTGCTGCTGCTGGGGAGCCCACCTTTGCAGTATCCTCCCTCCCCTCCTCAACTCATTCTTGGATCAGAAGTGGAAATCATGCCCTAGCCAAGCAGACATTCTCCAGGTGGGTTCCAGTCAACATCTTCTCAGTGGGGACTGGCACAGGGGACCTGTCATGGAGCGCCTCCATCATAAGCTCCTATGCTTTTGATTTGGGGTGCAGCAGAACAAATCCATGTGTTCTAAGCGTATGCTCTACCACTGAGTTACACCCCTGCTGTGTGACTATTCTTGGGGAGTCTATTTATATTCACCACAAATAAAGTGGACAGTGGCAGACCAATGACGTTATTTCATCCAAGTCTAGCTTGGCGAAGCAATGAGGTCAGCTGGGGTTATCTATGGGCACATGGATAGGGAGAATGGACAACTTAAGGGCAGCTACAGGATGGAAGAAAAGCATTCCCCCATCCCCACAGTAATTGCTAACAGATTGCACGTTCTCAAGGAAGAACGTCTCTTGTGTCGTGAGGGATTGTTAGTGGGTCTGAATTTGTGAGGGTCTCATCACAGCTGCTCTGATTTTGAGACAGCCATGTCTACGTCATGTTTAGAGAACATTGTTACAGAGTAGTTCATCCCGCTCTTTCTTTCTGTCCCCTAAATGTTCCCTGAGCTCTGAAGGGGGCTGAAATAAATGCATGATTATTTCCTCCCATTTAGGGCTAAGTATTAGGTTGTCATACCATGGCAACAGACATTTTTAATTTTTATTTATTTATTTAGTTTTTAGCATTTTGACCAGTGTGAGTGTCTGCAGTAACCGCAAAACTCTGCAAAGAATTGTTTGTACATTCAGCAAAATGACAACAGTAGCTTTTCCACTAGGGCCTATGCCCTCCCCAACCTCAGATTTTTGTCCCAGCTTATGGTTCCAAACATGGGTTTTCTCCCATTTAAAACCCTCCTGTGGTTTATTGTTTTCACCTACATTGGCCATACCACTGTTGCGTCAGTGGACACATCTTCCTGGCATGAAAAGGTCCATTGCTGAGTAGTGAAAATTCCCCCCCAGTAAGCTACACAGGCCCTTCTGGCACTATCAGTGCTAGCCAGAAGGGAGAGAACTTCTAGCTCAGTCCCAGCCTGATTTCCTCCTGTCCTCCAACCAAAATGTACAGTATCTTCAGCACTAGAGACTTGCCATCTCCTTCTGGCCTATAACCAATAACAGTGACAATAGCCTGTATTGGGAAGGCAGCTCAGAGCCTCCCCAGTCAAAAACTTGTATGGCGATAGCCCATCTGTGACACTTATATTTTCATTAAACAAACAAACAAACAAACAAACAATCTATGGGTATTTTTTTCCTCACTCATATAAGGGGTTTGAATTGTTTAATTTGATTATTTGAGTTTGAATTATTTAATCAATGCTTTTACATTTATAGGTATAGGCAATTGAAGTATTTTTCTCCATCACCCTGTTGAGTACTACCTGTATGTACCTCATCCAACTATCAAACTCCCTGGATATTCACAGCTGTGCCTGGTCCCTGAACCCTGAACCTGGTCCCTGAACCCTACATGGGCCGACTTCTAAGTCTCACTACAGTAGGTGTGTATGTACCACTTTCACATGATTTTCTGAATCAGTAAACAAACAAACAAAAACAACTCAGAGGTTAGCGTTATAATGTACCCTTTCCAGAGGGTGAACAAGACCTGTAATGACCACTGCCGTCTATTCTAAATAAGTTAATTGCTCTCAGAATTCAGCACCTAAGGAGCTACAAGCAGACAAAAAGTCAGCAAAGTTCAGTGCAAGCTACAGAAACTTCATCACTGCAGTCAGTTGCTTCCTCCAAAGAACAGTGCTGGGTGCCGTGGTGTTGGGTGGAAGACACTTGCTTGTTTAGTTCTTTTTAACCCACAGTCTGTCTTAACCCACATTCTCCACAAGCTCTCTAGCTTTCTCATTCTGGGGCACTATTGTAAGGCTGCTGTGTGTCTCGCCATCCCAGACAAGCTTGGAGATAATGGCTTGGACTGCTCTGCCCAGCTGGGTGCCAATGGGGAGCAGAGCTCTGCCCTCCCCTGTGGCGGCTTCAGACAATTGGCTCCAGCAGCCTCTCTGGGTCTGACAAGCTCTTGACCAGTGCCATGGCCTTTGCCTTTTTACCGGCCATACCTGGCTGCTGAAAGGACCCTGGATGGGTGATCAATCTGCACTTTCAGGGGAGGAGTGTATATGGCATTGTCAAAGAGAATGGTTCCCCATCTCTGGGACAAGCTTAATCACGTGTACTACTCGATTTACATAGCTATGCACTGATGTCTAATGCCCCCCAATACTCCTGGAAGCCTCCAGGAACCAAGACATACCTGCCCTAGCATTCACACAAGCCCAAACATGCTTTATATTGGCAAAATACCAATAGATCCGTGATTCAACATGGGATCTCTGGCACCCTATGGGGTTCTCACTTATAGGCATCCTTGGCCACTCAATTAGAGTTGTGGTTAAGGTGGTTCATGAGATCTTCCTCCGTAGTAAGTCCAGTGATGATGAGCCGCACCTTTAGTGAACGGTTGTTCAGGCTGTTAAGCCTTCCAGAAGTGCTCAGGCACAGCATTTGGCTTGTGTCAGTTTCTTTCCTAGGAACTCTGGCCTGATCACAAATCTTGCACCATTTACTTTGAAATAACCTGGAGAGGCCTCTTTATCTGGTTTTTCATTTTCGCATCCCCTTTGATTGCATTAGCACCTTATAAGTCATATGTGCACACTAGCCTGTCACTCAGATCTGCCAGAGTTTCCCCTACTTCATAAAGATCGTGACCCCTCCCCCACATGGGGCTCAGCAAAGCCACAAGAGCCCACAGCAGGCCTAAGGTCCCTGACAATGCACTTCTTTCCTAACTCTCCCTTAAAGACAGTCTAGCATGCTCAGTCTGTCATGTGGACGGGGCGGGGCGTTAAACACTGCTTCTCTCACGCTCAGTTCCTTTGGTAATGCCCAGCTTCCTCTCTCACCTTCCAGTCCCTGGTAGTTTTGAGGCCTCAGCCAGTGATGACAAAATGTCCCTCCTGGCTCTCCTAAGTCAGTGTTCTGGGACTGATTTTCTTCATTTGCCTCAGATTATACAGTCTTTGTCTCACGGAGGACTGGGTAGACTTACATCATTGTTTCTAAGCCCATGTCCCACACCCTCCCCCATTATGCTGTGAGGGGCTCTCTCCTCTCTTGTTGAAAAGGCTTTCCCAATTCAATCAGTTCAGAGAGCGTTCCTTAACTGCTGAGTTTCCCCTGCCGAGCCATCATCAAAGCTCCCACCTAGCCGGATCACACTTAAGGTTAGACGTGGAGGGCAGCTTTTATCACTTCCACCTCATTATCTCCCTCCTTACTTTTGGCTCTCTCCTCCTGTCCCTGCTTCTCTGCCAAGTCAGAAGCCAATGTGGAGAATCACCCACATAGCCTTTATCCTTCAGAGGAAGTAGCTGAGTCTTAGCCACGTATTTCTCACAGCACAGTACACACAAGGCTCACAATCCTGTGTCACATGTGCTACTTTTAGGAATTGCAAGGTATTTCCTTGTTCATCAGCTATATTGGGGTCATCCCTGTGCTCACATGGCAGGATATCATTCAGCAAGGAGGTGTGCTACTCTGTACCACATCCAAAAAGATGGCCATGAGACTGGTTGGTTTTTTCCTTTTTAAAAAAATTTTATTTTTATTTTATGTGCATTGGTATTTTGCCTTCATGTGTGTCTATGTGAGTGTGTTGGATCCCTTGGAACAGGAGTTACAGACCCTTGTAAGCTGCCATGTGGATGGTCGGAATTGTACCCAGGTCTTCTGGAAGAGCAGTCAGTGTTCTTGACCACTGAACCATCTCTCTAGCTTCCAAGAATATGTAGGCCTTGAACTCGTGATTCTCCTGCCTCTGCCTCTTTCAGCAAATCCTACCAGTGTGTGCTACCACAACTGGTGTGCTGGTTAATTTTTATTGTCATCTTGCTACAACCTGAGTCACTTGGGGAAAAGGAACCTTGATTGAAGAATTACTTGCATCACACTGACCTGCGGCCATGTCTGTGAGAGACTATCTTGATTGTTGTCTGATGTGGAAGAGCACAGTCCACTTCGGGTGGTACCACTCCTAGACAGGTGGGCTTGGGCTATGAAAGGAAGCTAGCTGTGCATGATTCAGGGAGCAAAGCCAGTAAGCAGCGCTTCTCTGTGGTTTCTGCTTGAGTTCCTGCTCTGAGTTTCTTCAATGATGTATTAGAACCTGGAATATAAATATAAGCTAAATAAACCCTTTCCTCCCCAAGTTGCTTTTGGTCAGAGTGTTTTATCACCGAGACAGAAAACAAACTAGAATAGAAATTGGTACCAAGAGTGGGGTGTTGCTGTGGTGAATCTGACCGTGTTGGTTTGGGGATTGGGTTGTGGATGAGTAAAATAAAATAAACTCCTTCCTCCTCAAATTGCTTTTGGTCAGAGAATTTATCACAGCAATAGAAAGGCAAACTAGAACAGCCACATGGAATTCCCCCGTGGACACTCTATCTTCACATGAAGCAGTCTCAGCTGCTTTTTTATCATGAGTGGTGGGGGCGGAGCAGCTATTCTGTAGTAAGGAGGCACACCGTTTCATACCTTATGGAGAAAATCAGAGCTGTTACCCCTGATGATCCATTGCAGATGACTTCACTTCAATCATAAATCTTACATCTAACCCAGGGGCCACGCAGCTGATCTCTACAAACCCATCTTGGCTTCTGCCACGTTCCTGTTCGGATGCTAAGTATTCTGTGATTTCCTCTGGAGTTTCTATTCACTCCAAATAGAGAGGGCAACAACAGACCCAAGAAATGACTCCACCCATGTCTAGCTTGTTGAACCAATGGATTTAATTAGGGCTATTTATAGGACCATGGGTGAGGGATAATTTACAGGTCAATTTACAGGCAGCTACACCACCAAAGAAGAGTAGCCTTCTCCATCCCTCCCACCAATTATTAATCCCTAAAATATCCCCAGAAAGGGGATATAAGCCACCCAAAAGAATCTTGAAAGAACTGATCTTGTGCAAGCAATCACAGGCACTCTGGTTTCAGGGTACCAATCCTGATGTCATGGCTGGAGAACAGCCTGTGTACCACAGCACCCTCCAGTCTCTGAACCTTGGGGTTATTGTTCTTTCCAGGTAACATTGGTTTTTAATGGGTGTGACTTTGCTGCAAAGACATGTCCACCCCCACCAAAGGCAGTGGGTAGAGTTTTGCATGACCTTATGAATGTGATTAAACACACACACACACACACACACACACACACACACACACACACACTTCAGACAAGCTTGGAGGCAGGAACGGGACAATACTTCCACCTGTACCATTTGTGGCTGCAGTATGCATTTTCCTGACCTCATCTGAGGCCTTTAAGTCACGTTTGCCAATATTAGATACCGAATTAGTCACTGCTCTGACTGACAGAGGTGACAGAGATAAAGGGCTGCCTGTCTTCTGACAGGAGAGAAGAGTGTGTAGGTTTAACTTTGGATCTGTTTCCTGGGAGCAGTCTCTCTAGTTAGTGAATGGTTTTGCTGACTTCCTTCCAACGGCCCAAGACAATTGTTGGCATATTGGGATGGGCCATGGACATGGTAGGCTGGCTCTCAGGACCAGAAAAGGAAGACATCCTCAGATAGGTCAGCACCAGATTGGGGGCTGTGAGCAGGAGTGGCTGGGTTCCAGCTTCTAGATAGGAGCAGGCAAGAAATCAAAAAAGGACGAAGGAGGGGTAATTTCCCCTGGCCCTTTCTTAGCTGCCTGCTTCTGGGTTGCAAGATTCCCTGCCCACACAGCCTCTCCTTGAGATCTAAGACAGGAATGTGTCTGGCTCTGGAAGCTGGTCTGAGCCAGAGTCTGTTGGTCCATCTATCTGTCCATGATAGTTTCTTATCTGGCTTGGCGAACTTGGGATTGAGTTTCCCTGGAAGCATGTCTGAGACAGCTAGCATCCTGCATGCCAGAGGATGAAGGGAAACACATAAGGACTGTGGGAGTACCCCTGCCCTGGGGAGCTCTGAGATCAGTGTAGAGATCTCTTATCTAAGGAACAAGGGCACTGGGCATTTTGGCCACCAGCTCCTATCAGTTGGTGGCAAGCTGAGGCTGGAGGGAAGGGAGGGTGCTGGTTCTCTGCACCTGGCCTGCTCCAGGTGTGCTGTTGCAGCTGGAGGAAGCCTCGGGCACATGGGCCAGGTGCTGCCCTTGGAAGTAGGCTGGCAAGCACGGAGATGGAATGGGCAGAGCGGCTGCAGGGGAGATGCTCAGAGCCTTTGCTGCGTGACTATGCGTGCAAGTGGCCTGCAGCCAGGAGAAACAAAACCACCAGTACAATCACCTGGAGCCTTTAGTCAGGGCTCAGTCAGGCATTAGAAGAGGATGGGAAGGAGAGAGAGGAGACAGAGGGGAGGGGAGAGGGGGAGAGAGGGGAGGGGAGAGGGAGAGAGGAGGAGGGGGAAGAGGGGAGAAGGGAAGAGGGGGGAAAGGGGGAGAGGGGGAAAGAGGAAGGGGAGGGAGAGAGAGAAGAGAGGGAAAGGGAGAGAGGGAGAGAGGGAGAGGGAGAGAGGGAGAGGGGAGAGACCGGTGCACACAGCCCACAGGAACGTGAGAAGGAAACACAGGATGAACACTGCTCTGGTCAGACAAGAAGTAGGTCCTGTGAGTGCAGCAGCTGATTGACACTGGAAAGGTGACCCAAAAGGCAGCCCAGAGACAGACCCCTGAGCCCTGGGGAAGGGAGTCTAGGGTGGCCCTGGAACATTGAACTTTTCTTGCCTTCCCCTCCTTCCCTCACTTCCTCTCCTCCTTTCCTCCTCTCCCCTTTCTCTGGCTAAATCTAAGAAGGTACACTGAGATTGAATACGGAGAGCTTCAACGTCTCTATGAGAGGCTCCCCAGCAATAGACCTCGATAAAGCAACAGAATAATAATCAAACAAACAAACAAACAAACAAACCACAGAGGCCTGAGACTAAGAAGCTTGAGCAGCAAGATTTAGGCTCAGAACATCTCCCAGTGGGACACAAGGTAACCACAGTTACCAGGGGCTCTGGTTGGGGTGGGCTACAGGTGTCCCCAGTCAGTGCACAAGCAACATGCCAACCTAGGATCAGAGTCTAGGGGAGTCGGCACTGCCCATCTCCTAGGTTTCCCTGTTTGAGGGACCCAGGGCATCAGAGCTGGCAGCATAAAATGCTGTTAAACGGAACTCTCGGCTGACCCAGAAGTTTGACCAACAGCCTTAAAGTTGAAGTCACAGATGTCAAAAACCCTCATACATACATAGGTGTACATTATACATATGTTATACAATATAGATTAAATGATGTTTCATGAATATATATGGATAATGTATCACTGATTTTTTTTAAGACAAGGTACCACGCATATCCATTTCCTGCTGGAATCCCAAAACGGTAACAAAAATAGATCTAGCAAATGTTAACCTATTCAGGGTTCCAGGTAAGAAATGTGAAAGAAGCCGTTTAGACGAGGCACTGAGGTAAAGGACTGTCAGTCTCACAGGAAGTGCCTTGGCATTTCCTTTTCCTGTGACCTCCACACCCAGGGAGGGGCTGACAGACACTGACACTGGAAAAACAAGAGGCAGAAATCTCAGTCACCAGGAGCGGCAGAAACTGAAGCCGCCCAGAATTGTTAGGTAAAAGTCACGCTTGGTCCCTGGAGTTTGGGGGTTCTTTGAACATAGAGATGGGGCCTCTCCCCATCCTCACCCCCTATAAAGTTTAGGGTCAGAGGGCACTGAAGTCTCTCACTGAGTCAAGGTCCTGAAGGTGAGTGGAAAGCAGGCCAGCTTTTGTGTAGAAGGAAGTGTGCATTTTTCCTTTTGGGGTGGGGGTAGCTCGGCTGGTAGAGTGCTTGCCTTGTGTGCTCACATACCCGAGGTAAATGCTCAGCACTGCATAAACCCAGCATGGTGACACACATCTGCAACCCTAGCACTCAGGCGGTGGAGGCAGGGAGATCAGAAATTCGAGGTCATTATCGGTTACGTAGAGAGTTTGAGGATAGCCTGGGCTACATAGCACCCTGTTTCAGAAAACAAATGAAAAAACCCATCCCCTGAGAAGCTAACAGGCATGGATGGAGTTGGGACCTGCCAGTGTAGACCTGACAGGGAGGAGTGATGTGGGAGGCAGTTTCTGAGGGGCTGGTAATGACTAGAAAGTGTACCCCACATCCAAGAACCCATGGACCTGGGGTAGAGGAGGCTTTGGACAGCTGTGGCTCCTGGAAGGGGTAATAGAAAAGTAACAGGTGAGGATGGAGGTACACACTCTTCCCTGCCTAGCCCTGGAGTTATGAAAAGTAGGAAGGTGGGGGGAGGAAAGGGGAAGAGGGGCCACTGCACCCCACCCCCTCTCACCCCGTTGTGACTCTCCTGGCTAATACCATGATGCTGCAGCTCTGCTCTGGGCTTTGGGAATTCAAAGTAGTAGGAGGGAGGGCCTTTGAAAAGAGTGTGAGAGTAGACACGCCCAGTTTTAAATCAGAGTAAATCCTTTAGGTCCACAAAAGTAGCCAGAGAGTCCTGAGGGGAAGGTAGCGTGGCTGAGCCATGGATGAGAAAGCCTAAACGGTTTCCTGTTTGAACAACCATTGAACAGAGCCCTCTCGATGGACTGGTTTGCAGAAGCAGACCTCAGTTCTGCATGGTGACTGAGCTTTGTCATTGATACACCAGGGACTGTAGGTGTGTGTGTTTATGAACACTATTCATAGCTTATCCCAAAGTGTGGGTTTATTTCTTAGCAACAGATAATGTGTTACCTTTAATTTGTGGTCCTTGCTAACAAATCTTCCTAGGTATTATTTAGAAGTGGACCAGCCTGTATCACAGCCCTATTTGGGGTCTCACATGGCAGAACAGGTACAGCATGCCTAAGCAGACTGCTGGTGTGTGTGTGTGTGTGTGTGTGTGTGTGTGTGTGTGTGTGTGTGTGTGTGGTCTTTGGGTCTAGGGGAGAGGAGGCCTGGTGTGGGAGGGGAAAGCCCACACCTTAGCTCTGATGTGGTCATTAGTACACACAAACCACTTTGCCTCTTCAGGAATCCAGATGAACTTGTCCCTCTCCCAAACCCTGCTTCGTCCTGTCTCCCTGGCCCATTTCCTTGCTCTGTTCCTGCTCAGCTCAGATTGATATCACCAGGGCAATTAGTCATTGTTAACTATTTCAAAAATAGACAAATGCTGGGGCTGAGGGATGGCTCGGTGTCTGCTGTGCGAGCATGAGGACCTGAGTTCAGATCCCTAGGTCCCACATCAAAGCCAGATCGATTTCACATGACCGAAACCCAGCACTGGGGGTAGAGACAGGTAGATCCCAAGGGCCTGCTGCTGCCAGCCAAGGCAAAATGGCAAGCTTTTGGTTCAGTAAGAGGCCGAGACCCTGTCTTAAAAATAAGATGGGGAGCAGATAAAGGAAAGACATCCTGTTGTCAGCCTCTAACATCCTCACCGGCCCACCTGCAGGGGCAAGCGCACTCCCACCCCCAAGTACACAGATACTAAATCTCTCTCAACAGGCTAGGATCTGGCACAGTGTTTTCTAGCATCTCTTCATGGTTTGTACACATAGTTAAGATCTAAAAATACCGAGAGGAATGTCAAACAGAGGCCAGTTTACCCAGTTACCCTGACAGGGCAGACCTCTTTGGAGCCCAGCTCCAGGCTGCCGCTGCTGGTCCTGCCAAGGCCAAGTTCTGAACCTCTGTCCTTTGTGGATCCCTCATCCAATCTTCTTGACTGTGTGCTATCAGCATTGGCCATAACTGGGATATTTAAGTATCTAAATAAGTGTGCAAATCAAATATTTACTGATGGTAAATCATAAAGAAATTTATTTTAAAAACAATTCTTTGGTATACACACACTTTTACCAAAGACAAAAGCAAATTTGCATACTACTGAAGCAGGCGTGTTTATTTCTATGAGGAATTAAGTCGTGGCTGAGTATTTGAGTCTTCAGGAGGCAGTCATTGACGTTTTCTCAGAGCTCACTGGTGTTCTGACTTTATAACCGTCAATGCTGAGAACACTCCTTTGAGAAACTGTGTAGTGCTAAGTGACAGTAACTTGTTCAGGGCCATTTCAGAAAGTATTAATAATTTTGTCCTAATTGTGTATATGTACACACACACACACACACACACACACACACACACACACACACATGTCCTGGGAGGCCACAGGCATCAGATCCCCTGGAGCTGGAGTTACAGGAAGTAGTTGTAAGACGCCTGATGTAGGTGCTGGGAATTGAACTTGGGTCCTCTGCAAGAGTGATTTGTGCTCTTAACTTTAGAGCCGTCTCTCCAGATATATATATATGTGGGGTGGGGGGGGCATTGAGACAAGCTCTTACTATATACTCTGGCTGTCCTGGAACTCTCTGTGCAGATCAGGCTGGCTTTGAACTTGCAGAGATCTGCCTACTTCTGTGAGTGCTGAGATAAATGCATGCACCGCTATGCCTCACTGATTTCTGTTTGTTTGTTTTTAGAGGAAACTCTAAAACACCGAAAGATTATTTTCTAAAATCAAACAGAGATTTTTCTATCTCTGTATTTTCCCTGTTTCCTTTGGGGCTGGCCAAACCCCTTGTCTTATATTAGAACAGTTTCTCCAGCCCTAGCCCACCCAGTACAGATGCATGGACTTTCAAGAGTCTAGCTCTTGGGCAGGCATGAGAGAGCAATCTGATGACATATACACTTACTGAGGAGGGACTAACGTGAGGAAAATATTAAAATTCCTTCATCCCACAATTAAATCATTGTTTCTATGAAAGCAGAAAATTATGCATGCCTTTTATCCCAGCACTCGGGAGGCAGAGTCAGGTAGATCTCTGTGAGTTCAAGGTCAGCCTGGTCTACTTAGTGAGCTCCTAACTAGCCAGAGGAGCTACACAGTGAGACCCTGTCAAAAAAAAAAAAAAAAAAAAAAAAAAAAAAAAAAAAAAAAAAAAAAAAAAGATCAGACAATCCAGTAAGTGCTTACACTGGAATGTGAGCTGAGATACGTTGTTACAGGCTGCGATGTTGGCAGTGAGTGCATGGAAGCATATGCCATGTGCTCAGTACTGAGCCTGCCACAGTTGGGTGAGCAGCTGGACTAGTGTTGCTAGTAACACCTTGGCTTCCTTGTGTGTTTGATTTTGAATTAGTTTTTGTCCATTATACATCCAGACACATTGTATTGCTGCCAGAGTTTCATAACCCCTACACTCCGTTGGGACCCACCATTTGAGAAGCTGGCATTTTCCAATCCAGCACAGCACAGAGAAGGCACACCAGGAGCAGGAAACTGAGCACCAATGGGATGACTCCGCATTATCTCCTGATGAGGATGGAGGGGTTATGATGGCGACGATACTGATGGTGGTTGATGTCTCCAATTTGTTCACACTAGGGAGTCCAAGGACCACTCTGCTCTGGAATTGGAATCTCCCAAGAGTCTTCCCAGCAGGATCCTCAGCTGCCTCTCATTGTGGCCATAGTTTAAAATTATTCCAGATAAATTCTTCAGGGGCTGACATTCTTGAAATCAGAGGAGCAAGATCCTAGGAACTTTGTGTCTTTTGGCTCCAGACTTAAAGACTTAGCAGGTCCTTCCTTTCTGCTTTCGCTCACAAGGGAGTGAGTGCTGTGTCACTAGCCACCAGGTTCAGAGGCAGATCCAATCTCCTGGCTCCCTGTTCTTATCGCCCCGCCATCTGTGAGGAGGACAGAAGTGTGTTTCTAATGGGAAGTGTAATTAGAGCTTGGCAAGGCCTTGGAGGGCTGAAGCTAACTAGGCTAATGGCTGAGCAAACAGCTCAGTCCCAGCTCAGCCCTGCCCATGAGCTTGACGGAGTAGAACAGGAGGGCACCTGGCTTTTGTAAATTCTGTCCTCGCCCAGAGGAGCCTTAGTTGGCTGCCTTTCTCGCTTGGTGTTCCCACCCTCATTTCCTGAGTCTTCTCCATTCCCATCCTCTCCACCACCTTCTCCTCTCCATGGTATTGTGTCCAGAGCCTCTACTCTGTAGTTTGAGTAGCTCCTGGATTTTTGGTCCAGAAGATGGTTAGGACCTTGGACCCGGGACCACTCTACTCAATACCTCAGACTATAGCCTCTGCCACCCCACCTCAGAGCCTTCCCTACTCCCCTTTGGGTTCTGAGTCTTAGCTGGGGGAACAGTGACATCTGGGTGGAGGAGGGGCATCACCACAGCTTTCCAGGGAGCAATGAGAACTGTAAACACAAAGCCAAGGTTCCCCCCGACAGAGAATAAATCTCCTTTCATCTCATTGCCTGTTATTGTGGCCGTGTGCTGGACACTGAGCTGATTTACATGGGCTGTGTCGTTTAAATCCAGGAGGGAGGCCTAGTTCTGTTGTTGATGAGTGAATACAAGCACATCAAATGTTAAGTTACTTTCCCGAGACCATGCCACTAGCGGAAGCTAGATTCTTGTTGTTTGGGTTGGGTTGGGTTGGTCTTTCAAGACAGGGTCTCTCTGTGTAGCCCTAGCTGTCCTGGAACTAGCTCTGTAGACCAGGCTGGCCTTGAACTCAAAAGAGATCCTCCTGCCTCTGTCTCCTACGTACTGGGATTAAAGGTGTGCACCACCATGCCTGCCCAAGAGCTAGACTCTTGAAAGTCCATGCATCTGTACTGGGTGGGCTAGGGCTGGAGAAACTGTTCTAATATAAGACAAGGGGTTTGGCCAGCCCCAAAGGAAACAGGGAAAATACAGAGATAGAAAAACAACTTCTAAATTCATCCTGACCAGTGGGCAGGGCAGATGTACCCAAGTACTGAGGTCAAGGGGTATGCAAATGGATCTGTGGGCTGGGGTGGGAAGGCAACCAGACTGGAGAAGGAGGATTCAGAATGTAGGTCAGGAATTGGGCCTTGGCCACTGGCTAAGATGAAGACCAGGGTCCATGTTGTTATTATCTAGGGAGGAGGCTGCCCCTATGGGAATGTAGGAGAAGGCACCTGGGTCAAAGGCCCAGTCTTTAGGGTGGGCCAGCACATGATCAGGCATAGGGAAAGTGTCTTATGACAGAGCATGGAGGGCACACAGGTCTACAACTACTATTGGCTCAGTGGTTGCTGGTTTGGAAGGGACAAAGGAAAGCTTAGAGCAGGAGGAGCATGGGGGCCTCCCTTCATGGGACCTGACACTGGTCCAAAGCTGGCTAGCAACTGCTTCCCAAGTCCTGCAAGATGGAGGTCACTGGCAAATGTCCTGCTTCCTTCTGAATGAGGTCAGGCACTGGGAGGCATGACCACATTCAGATTAAGATGTCCAGAAGGGCAGGCTATGGGGTAAGGAAGTGGGCCACACCTGCTAAAAGCCCAAAGAGGTTCTTTCGAAAGTCAATCTCATCACTAGCTAACAGACAAAGGCCCTGTCCTGGTAGAACGGTCATCAAGGTGAGAAGTAGCTTAAGGAGAGCCCGAATCATCTCAGGGGGTAAAGGGGAGTCTAAGATTTCTCCTTCTCATTGCTCTATTGGCTGAGGCTTCCTTATTTCTTGGTGAGAAACAGCTAATAATCCAAGTGAGATCAGGATCAAACAATACAGAAGTCAATAGCTATTGAGCAGCCACTGTTTGCTACTTATTATAAAACACCATGAGTTGGACACTAATGCCATTCGTACTGATGGAGAAAGTGAAGCTCAGAAAGGTAATGATTGAGTCAAGGATATGTGTTAGAGATCATGAATAGCAACCCAGGATTTGAACTCAGGTGTAAGCTAACACTCATAACCAGCGTCTATTATGTGGCTGTTCCCTGGCATTACACACTGGATTGATGAACCCACAGTAGATGGATGAATGCACTCTTCGAAGGAGCCTTCCCAAGAGTCTGAGGCCCAAACAGACCTATGATTGCATTTGTGACTTTTCATGTTGCCATGACCAAATATCTGATCTGAAGCAAAATGAAGTGAGGAAGATTTGATTTTGGCTCACAGTCTGAAGGCATGCAGTCCATCCTGAATGGGAAAGTATGTCAGCAGGCAGATTTGTGGTGACAAGGTGTGCGGCTGGGACTCTCCATCTCCTCATATCTTGATGGAGAAGAAAAACAGAGTAGACAGGTGTAGGCCTGGGGTCCAAGTGTTCAAACATACGAGTCTTGTGGGGGGGGGGACATTTTACATTAAGACCTCAATAATAGGGCAATGGCATTCAAAGAAATCTAGTGTTAGGTTCCCAAGTCACATCAGAATTCACTGGAAGATATCCCAAGATGAGGTCAAGGTCATAAGCTCATTGGCTGGAAATGAGATGAGAACTGCATCCCCAAGGCCCCTTGTGTGTCCTAGGCACGAGCCTCATTAGAAACCATGACCTGGCTTTCTCAAAGCACCAGGTTTGTCTCTGTGATGCTTCTAATCTTGGCTCCCGTGTTTTGTACTGTTCAGTAGAAATATTAAACTGGCATCCTCTATCAGAGTTGGAGAAGCTAAGTTCTGGTTCTAGACAGGACAAATTAGAACAACCTCCAGGGCAAGGTCTGAGGAGCCCTTTTCTTTCTAGACATGAAATTCTTTGCATGTATTTCAGAAACGGTACAAAAATCCATAGGTAGACATGAACATTGGGGATCTGAAAAATGACTTTCAAGTCACTCCAGGAAAGCAGAAAACCAGGTCCCACCCCAGGTCTCAAGAATTATCAGGGAGACAGACTGCTGGGCAGTGTGATTAACTGATTGAGACTTGAGGCAGAAGGTCCACAAGACCGCTGCAAGATAGAAGCACAAGAGAGGACGTGTGCTTTGAGGCTTGGAAGATGAGATTTGGATGTAAAATGTTTCCTACAGGCTCGTGGGCTTGGTCCTTGGTGGCACTGTTTTGGGAAGACTGTGGAACCTTTTGGAGCGAACCTTGTTGGAGGGAGTCAGTCACTGGAGGTGGGCCTTGAGATTTACAGCCTG
This sequence comes from Peromyscus eremicus, assembly GCF_949786415.1. Classification (NCBI taxonomy): domain Eukaryota; kingdom Metazoa; phylum Chordata; class Mammalia; order Rodentia; family Cricetidae; genus Peromyscus; species Peromyscus eremicus. The sequence continues at coordinate 89,206,108 of NC_081416.1, read as the reverse complement.
GCCCCACTTTTCCTGTCCTCCTGACTGTGGCCATCATGTGACCAGTTGCCTCATTCTCCCACCACCGTGATGGACTGCATCCTCTTGGACTGGGAGTCAAAATTAACTCTCCCTCCCGAGTTGCTTCTGGTGGGATGTTTGGTCACAGCGGAGAGAAAAGTAACTAAGACAGAAGAGAAACATGTTCTTGAGGAATGGTCTGATCATCACCAAGCCACAGGTCAAAGAAACAGAAGTTGGCAGCCACTGTCTTGTCTGAGTCTGGATTGCTGCTTGGCCTGCACCTGAAGCTTGTTGCTGGCTTGTCTTGAGGCTGTCTAGGAAGAAGAAAAAAGGAGATGAAAAGGATAGCTTTTCCCATGTGCCCGTTGCCACTTAGTTTGACATGGGGCATAGCCAATCCTCACTTTAAAAGCCTAATTCTCTGGAGGAGGAGGAGGAGGAGGAGGAGGAGGAGGAGGAGGAGGAGGAGGAGGAGGAGGAGGAGGAGGAAGAGGAGGAGGAGGAGGAAGAGGAGGAGGAGGAGGAAGAGGAGGAGGAGGAGGAGGAGGGGAAGGAGGAGGAGGAGGGGAGCGAGCACTGTGCATGGTGTTTCTCCACTCTGCTCCACATGTGAAACTGTCTCTTGCTGGCTTTCTGCTGGTTTGGAGTCCACACTCTGTGTTGCTGTGTGCTGGGATTCACAATATGGCACTGGGAAGAGAGGAGAAGGAGCTGCCGCTGAAATCTGAACATGTCCTACGCTGGCTGCAGCGGTCCCTGGACGCCCACTCCAGCAGCTCCGCACCCCTGGTGTCTGACTCCCCACCCAGGACTCTGGGTCCTGCTCCAGTACTCCACTGCTTCCTTCCGGGCAGCCTGAGGGCCAGCTGTTTACCTAAGGTGCTGTCCCCACACTGTCAGACCCTGTAGGCTTTGTCCCTTTGTTCCTCTCACCGTCAAGGACCCAGGATGCTTGGATTCTGTTTAGGAGCAGAGTACCAAGGAAAAGCAAATGCCCAGTGCCAGCTTTTTCCAGCTCCTCTTTCCTTCTCTCTTTTTTCTTTGCTGGTTTTTTCTCTTACTTTCTACCTCACCAACTCACAGTTTACGGAATCTCCCAATCACCTGGTTCGTCCTATCCTCCCATCTTTCTCTTTTCCTCTTCTTTTCCCGAGCTCCAGACCACCCACACAAGAGTCTCCTCTCTAGGCTGAACAGTGGGGAGAGCAAGTCACAGCGCCCAGGACAGGCAGTAATGGGAATGAAAGCTACAAGATGGAGCTAAGGAATTTGCAAGCTCAGCATTTTTGTTTTGTATTGCTTTATGACTACCTCGTATAACTTGATTAGTTCATTTGCTAATTCCGGTATCACCTGGCTAATTACAGGCCACACTATTCAGGTCAGAACACACACAGGTAGTCACCATGTGGAGGCACTCTCCATATCTGAGACCTGTTGCTAATTCCAAGCAATCCAAGGCTTAGATTGCACCACAGACTCCTTTACCTGTTCTTAGGCCAGTGAGAGGGAGTTGTCCTTTCCACTTTCTGGGTCACTTCAGAGACACTGGTGTCACTGGTGGGATCTAAAGTGTTTAGAGGAAGGACTAATGTGTCCTAAGACCCTGGAGAGTCCTAACTCTGTTGCTTCATAACTTGACATCCTCAATCTTAGTGGAAATGTATGGGATAGGGCAGACTCGCAACTGGAAGATATGGTTAAAGATCACACAGTTTTGAAAACAATACTGGGGCTCAGACCTTGAATTGGTCTCAGGCTTGGGCAGGACAGACGCCTTGATTTTATCTTGGCATTGAAGAGACGCCTGGCAACCTCCCAGTCAGCCTGGGTCCTTGCCTCACCCACTTCTCCAGACTTCACGGCTGCATCTCTCTCTCTTTCTCCCTCCTCCTCACCAGTTCTTCTACGGTTTATAAAGACCTAGAACCAGAGATCTGGAGAGATGCCCCATGGTTGGCAGCACTTGCTGCTTTCAGAGAACCTAGCTCGGTTCCCAGCACCCACGTGGCAGCTCACAACTATCTGTTACTCCAGTTCCAGTGTTAGTGTTCTGACCCACCCCTTGGAAACCTGCCCCTTGGGGCCACCCTGCATCCTGACTTAAGGAAAACTCCCTCCCCTTCCTCTCTCTCTCTCTCTCTCTCTCTCTCTCTCTCTCTCTCTCTCTCTCTCTCTCTCCATTCCCATGAGGTATACACACCTCCAAGCTTTCTCTCCCTTCTCTTTCTTCCTTGTCTCTCTCTTTCCCATCTTCCTCTTCATCTCTCTATTATAATAAACCCTCTTCCTGGATGCAGCGCCTGGGTGTGAATGACTTTCCATGCGCCACCACCCCTGCAGCATCTGCTCAGCATGTTTTCCCTCTCACACGGGATACCCTGGCCTGGCCATCTAGGAGTTTCCCACTCATGCAAATTCATAACACAGGGACATCCTCTTCTGGCCTCTGTGGGCACCAGGCACATGGTGCACAGACACACATGCAGACAAAATACCCATTAATGTACAATTTTTAAAAGTTTAAGCCAGGTGTGGTGGTGCACACCTTTAATCCTAGCACTCAGGAGGCAGAGGCAGGTGGGTCTCTGTGAGTTTAAGGATAGCCAGCATTACATAGGCAGATCTTGCCTCAAAGAAACATTTTTTAAAGACTTAAACATTCTAAATATAATCCGTTTCTCTCTTCATTGCCCAGCATTCCCACATTCTTAGCCCTACAGCAGGTGCAGGGCAATTGTACCGTGTACCCAGTAGACAGCCACATCTATACATAGCCCTTTCCCCTCCCCCACAGCTCTCTCCTCCACCATGACTGTGCAAATCACCCCACCTGCCCGAATCTCTGGAGACTCAGACAAGACTGCCCCTGCCCCCATTACCTTCTGTCACAAAGCACTGTGCCCTGTGCCTGCGGAAGTTTGGGTCACGTGATGTTTCTCTGCGCTGTGAGAGCTCCTCAAAGAGCATGACTGGCCAGGCACGATGGCACATGCCTATGATCCCAACACTTGAGAAGGTGAGAAGGGACAATTGAGCTCTTGAGACCAGCACAGAGTACACAGCAAGACCCTGTCTAAACAAACAAACAAACAAACAAAAAGATGGCGACTGAATTCTGTGTTAGGATGGATACCTGCTGGTATGGCAGATAGAGTGACAGTAGGAAGAGGACTAGGGCATTGGAGGGAGGCTTGATGGAAGAAAATGGCTCTAGCCAGGTGAAGTGGAGTGGGAGGTGACAAATAAAGGCAGTGTCTATTGCTGAAGGGATTCCCAGGGCTTCCTGGAGTTGTCCACACCCCTGACACCCCAAGCTTCCTGGCACCGGAAGTATGTCTTTTGTTACCAGCTCTCTCCCCCACCAGGGTTAGCTAGTCAGAACAAAAGGGTTTTCCTTTTACCAAACCATAAAAGAAGAATTGTGAAAAGAAAGAGCAGGCTGGTGAGATGGCTCAGTAGGTAAGGGGGCTTGCTGCCAAGTCTAACGACCTGAGTTCAGCCCCAGAAACCCGCATGCCGCATGGCAGAAGGAGGGAACTGGGGTGGGGGAGGGCAAAGGGCAAGGTCCTGAAAGCAGGCTCCAGTTACCAGCCAACAGCCAGCAAGACACCAGGGACCCAAATCTGTCCCCAACCAGGGGAGCTTGGAGACACACCCTTCCCCATTCAAACTTCCAGATGAAGACACAGCCGGCAACATCTTCATCCCTATGTGACCCTGAGCAGAGGACTCAGCTCCTGGACTCCTGACCTATGGAGACAGGTGATAAAGTGATGTTCTAAGTGGCTGCACTTTGATGACTTGCTACACAGAAATAAAAAACTAAACCTTCGAGGCTGGTCTCAGTGGTTACTTACTGCACAGCCTGCCGACGTGAGTTCAAGTCCTGGAACCCACATAAAGGTGGAGGGACAGAACTGACCTTCACAGTTGTCCTCTGATCTCCACGTACGTGCATACCTCACTATGCATGTACACACACACTCATAATAAGTGAAACATTTAAACTTCTTTAAAAACATGTAACCATTGACTTTTCAGAATAAGCATATATTTCCTGTTGGTGTCTAGTTTGCTCTGGGCAGTTGGACCATGTCCCATGACACTGCAAGGATATGTGCTGTTGATGCATCCTGCAGACAAAGAGTTCTGAGCTAAGCTGAGAAGGGCTGGTTGATAGGTACGTTCTTAATTCCTTTAATAAATACTGGTTAAATGTCTACCAGTCACGGGCTGAGGCTGTGGTAGGAAATAACTCAAGTAAAATTATCTGCTTTGATAAAGTTATGTTCTAAAAAGGGCAGCATTAAACCTAACCAAAGCATACATAATGTAACGACAGACATACATAATATAACGACAGAAGTGTTAGGAACTGGGAAGAGGGTAAGAAGGTGGGAAGGGGTGCTTGAGAAGGGCTGAGGTTGTTAATTATGGGGATCCCCATCAGGGTTAGGGAGACATCTGAGAGGGGGTCTTGGAACTGAAACCGGGGATGAAAAAGAAGCCCACTGGGGCTGGAAAGATGGCTCAGTGGTTAAGGGTACTGCTTGATCTCCAGAGGACCCAGGTTTGATTCTCAGCTCCTACATAACAGCTCACAACCATCTGTAATTCCAGTTTCGGGGGATCTAACACCTTCTTCTGGTCTCTAAGGCTACTGCACACATGACATATATATATATATATGTCATATATATATGTGTGTCATATATATATATATATATATACAGGCAAAACTCTCATACACATAAAATAATATAAAATAAAATAAAGAAGCCAACCATGCGAAGAATTAGAAATCCCAGCTACAAGGGCTGGAGAGATGGCTCAGTGGTTAAGGGCATTAGCTGCTCTTGCAAAGGGCCTGGGTTCTGCTCCCAGCACCTCGTGGTGGGTCACAACTACCCATAACTAGTTCTGGAGGATTGATATCCTCTTCTGACCTCCATGGGTCCCACCAGGCTCAAGGCTCACACATGATGCAGGCAGAACACTCACAGACATAGAATAAAACAAATACATCTAAAAAGAAATGTTTTTTTTTTCTTTAAAAAAGAAGAAAAGAAATCTCAGCTATAGCACTTTGGAGGCTGAGGATCATGGGAATAGGGCCAGCCTGGAATACGCAGTGAGATGCTGTCTTGAAGGAAAGAAAGACAGACCGGAGAGATGGCCCAGTGGGTACAGTAACTTTCTGTCAAGCCTGATGACCTGAGTTCAATCCCTGGGACCACATGGTAGAAGGAGAGAACCAACTCCTGAAAGTTGTCCTCTGACCTCTACACATGTGCCATGGCATGCGTATGTGCATGCCTACACACACACCACACACACTCAAGTAAGATTTAACTAGAGGGGGAGGGGAGGAAAGGGAAGGAAGAGGAGAGGGGGGAGGGAAAGGGAAGGAGAGGAAAGAGGGGCAAAGGAAATAAGCGCCCAGGCCTTGCAAGCCTGCTCTCAGTGAGGCCTGTTCGCAGTGAGGCTGATAGCTACTGTGGGTGCCCAGACTGGAAGATCTTCCTGGCATCCTGGTGTCCACTGAGCCTCAGTATTCCACCTGCGAGAGATCCAGGAAGCCCATGTGGTCTCAGCCTAGGGCTCAGAGCTCTGGGTCTTACCCTAGGATCCTAGCGAAGGTTCCAGTCCCCAACTTGCTCTGTGGACATTAGGTAAGACTTGAATCTCAAAAGAGTTTCCCAGGTGACTCTCTCTGTTTGTCTGGAGATTAGATCCCTGGCAGACAGAAGGTGCTCTGTTCTCAGTGCTGACCCATGGTCCCCTGTGAGAGCTTTTCTTAGAAAGTGTTTGCTTTCCCAGGGGACCCTGGGTTATCTCAGCCCCACCCTATATGGGCAGTCCAGGGTCTTTCCATGTCATCACAGGGCTCAGGTTAGTGCCAGATTGTGTGGGCAGCTTCTCTCGGCTTCCACCTCTTCAGTCCTTCAATGGGAACATGGGGGGCAGAGCATAAACTCTAATACTTGGGAAGTAGGTCTTTGGCTGACAAACTGCATATGAAATGTGACTGAGCTCTGCCTCACTCAAACGCACCCCAGTCAGATCCACAAGGTCAGGCCTGAGTTGGTGCTTCCTGCTGTTTTGCCCAGCCTGCAGCCTTCAGCCTGCAGCCTGCCTGCACAGCTCAGCCTTCTCATCTCAGGCCTACCGCCATCCTGTGCTGCAAGGGCAGTAGGGTCCCCCAAATACACATCGACACTTTAGCCTTTATGTCCAAGCTTCATGTCATGCACCTCTCCAAACATGTTCCTAGGGGTGAGCCCACTGGGGTTCCTGCACCCCTAGGAGGGTGTGCTCAGGCATGTACAGTGTAGAAGTGGCTAGAGTTACATGCAGGGAAACCAAGGCTCTGGGAGTTGAGTATGTCCTGGAATGGGGTGTGTCGCATATGTTTGGCTGTGACGGTTCCTCACATTGCGTGCCAAGGGGCACAGGCGTAAAAAGGTGGAAAAGTGCAAGACGCAGGCAGGTACCCTTTGCTCAGACCTAGGGATGCCACTATTTAGAACGAATTCTTTCTAATACCTTTCCATGGCGCTGTCTCTCCTGGGCTTTCAAACAATTCCATACTTTTTTATTTGCAATTGTTCTCATATGTTTCTAAATTTATGGTAAAAATGCAAAAGGAGCTTAATGAATTCCTACTTTCTTTCTCTCTTTCTGTGGACACAAACATGCCTAGACCTGCAGTGACTTTTGCTGAGCCATTAGAGAAGAAATCGCAGCATTGTGACCCTTCACCTTTGAATCTTTCAGTATGTACTTCCTTGCTCACCTCCCCCAACACGCATGCTCATGCCAGTTCATGAATACACAGTACTCATGTGGAGGTCAGAGGGCAACCTCAGGCTAATTTGGGGGGTTTGTTTTAGACAGAGTCTCTCACGGCCTGGAACTTTACCACGTAGGCGAGTTAGCTAGCCTGAAAGCTCCAGGGACCTGCCTGGCTGTCCCATCTTGCTATTGCTTGGATTGCAGCCAGGGCCACCATACTTCCTGTTTTCAGGAAGGGGCAGTATCTGAACTGAGGTCCTCATACTTTTGCGACTGAGTGATCCCCCCAGCCCCAATGTGCACTTCCTATGGACAAGGGCACTTTCTCACGTGATCAGAGCACAGTGATTGAAATGAGGACATTAAACTATGAGAGAAAAGAACTATTGTGCACTGTATATTCTGATTTTTGTAAATTTCCCCAATGATATCCTTTAAGCATTAAAAAGAACATGACATTTGGTTGTTAAATTTCTTTAAATTCTTAATTTACAACAGTGAATGAAAATTCCTGAAAAGAAATTGACTGTGATCAAAAAATTCCTGCAGAGACTGACAGACTAATTGGGATTTTGGTACTATGAAGAGATTAGAATTTTCTAGGTTCAAAGGCTAATGACTTTATCTTGGGCTAGTTTTAGTCCTCTGGAGCAGCCATTCCTCTCCCCACGCTGCATCTGAACGAACATCTTGTGATAATAAATAAAAACAAATTAGACGTTCTTAGCAGAACAGTGGCTTCTACCAATCCAAGAGCTCGAGTGTCATCAGATAGAAGAATCTCGGGTCTCTAGACACTTCAGTGTATCTGCCTCTCTGGTATACTCTCCAGTGCGATTTAAACTTGCCTTTTTTATGCCTGTCTTTGTTTTGTAAAACTAGAAAACCTTCATGAAACCGCTTCCATGTTGGAGCATGGATCTGGTCACTCATAATGGCTCTGGAGTAAATGATCTTTTAACTTGAAGATGAGAACTTTGGCTTTTCTGTTGCCACCCCCTTCCTCATAGCTCTGTCTTTCGATACTGTTCACTTGGAGAGCACAGGCTATGGGATTTTACACTGTTCTTCAACTTGAATTGTGTGATGTTTCCTCCTGATTAGATCCAGGCCATATGTTTGGGACAGAATACTTCCTGAGTCAAGCTGGCTGTGTTCTAGGTACTTCTCACTGGGAGACCCATGACGTCACTTTCCCCAGTTATCAGATGTGTGCTGATTTACATAAAACAGTAAACCATTAAAACATCCTGCTATTTGATGTTGTTTGAAAACATGCTCTTCCCCAGTGTGTGTGTGTGTGTGTGTGTGTGTGTGTGTGTGTGTGTGTGTGTGTGTGTGTTTAGAATTGCTTTGTCTGAGCTGGAGAGATGGCTCAGTAATTGAGAGAACTGACTGCTTGTGCTGAGGGCCTGGGTTCAGCTCCCAGCACCCACATGGTGGCTCACAACTGCCCGTGACTCCAGTTCTTCATGTAGGCTCACACATATACTCATAAACTTTAAAAATCTTTTAAAATTTAGTCTAACAGATATATACTGCAAACACATACTGACTTCAATTTTTCCATAACTTTGCTTGGAAACTAATAAAAATCAAATCAAAATAATTTTAGCAATACATTTTTTAACTCACATATCCAAAATATTATCATATTGTCATATAATCAATACAAAACTATTAATGGGACTTTAAAAATCATTTTTTGCACTCTTTACTTTTTCCATTTGTTTGTTTTTGAGACAAGATCTCATCCAGTCCAGGCTGTCCTCTGACTCACCATGTAGCTGCTTCTACCTCCTAAATGCTGGGATTCAGGCCTTCACAACTGGATTTCCATGGTGCTGGGGACCGAACCCGTGGCCTCATGCACGCTATGCAAATACTGTGCACTGGACTACATCTTCAGTCCCTGATGCTAAGTTTTCAGAAGTCTTGCATGTTCTGCATACCTGTAGTTCATCTCAGGACAGCCACACGTCAGGTGCTTGTTAGATACATGTTGTCTACCATAGTGAACAACTGTCTAATTTGGAACTTGCTTTTCAATGTCCTATAGATGTACCATGGGTTTAACTAACTCTACTTCTTTTCAAATGTTTGTCTTTGCAAATAAGGATTCAGGGAAGAGTCTTGGCACTGACTTTTCAAGCTTATCAATGCTGTGCCCATTTCAGAGCTCTTTGTGTGGCCAAGCTGGTTTTTTTTTCCCCTTAAGGCTGTGTGGATTTCCACTTGTGCGACAGCACATAAGACCCCAACTTCTAACAACAGCTGGCCATCACCTGGGGCCCTGGCTCTCTAGTCTCCTGCTGTCTTGACCTTGCAAGGGAGCAGCTAACTGGGCGCCCTTGCTGAGCCTGTTTCTTTCTGCTGGTCCCTCTAGCTCTGCCCTCCCCACTGCCCTGTGCCCAGGATGCTGACCTGAGTGGGCATTGTCCATAGCCTTCTTTGACCCAGAGCTCCAGTTTGGTAATATAAGTGGAGAGGGTTGATGGGAAATGAATGGATAGGGCAAGGGTGAAGTGAGGCAATGACTATCCCAGGATCCCTTGCATCTAAGTGGTTATGGGTTGGCTATGTCCCTCTGAGAGAGACCACAGCTCCCATCACAACTTTGATCAGGCAATCCCTTCCAGGGCTTCCTGGACCAGATCTTGCCCTTTATAACTGAGGGCAGATCACTGCTTCAAAGGTTGTTAGCTCCAAGGTGCAGTATTACCTCAGAGAAGTTTCCCCACTTCTCACATCTGAAGCGGTGACATACTTTTCAAACTGCCCTTCAATGCTGGTGGGAGCTGCTCATCGCTTGTGAGAGAAGACCTGAGCAGTACGTCAGACAAAGAACCTGTGCAGAAGAAAGAAAGCCAAGGTTCCCAGCAAGCTCACTTCAGAGCAGACATACTTCAGAAAAACAGAAGGAAGTGGCACTATAATCCCGTCACTCAGGAGGCTGAGGCAGGAGAATTGCCTCAAGTTTGAGGTCATTCAGGGAGACATGGTAAATACAAGGCCAGCCAGGGATACATAGCAAGACCTTGTCTCAAAACACAAACAAACCCTCAAACAGTAGGAACACTGATGATAATAATGAAAACAGAAGACAATGGCATTTAGGGAGGTTTGACTCTCACTCAGTCTGGCAGAGCTGCACTGATCTTCGGGTCTCGAGACATGGAAGCTGGGGAGTGGGGCTCCTGCACCTCTTCTACTCTTGCTGTTCCAGAGGAAAGCATCTCCCCCACCTCAGAAAAGTCAGGGGCCCATGCTGTGGGATGTTCTGTATAGCAAATGTGTTGCTCTGATTGGTTGGTAAATAAATCACTGATTGGCCATTGGCTAGGCAGGAAGTATAGGTGGGACAAGGAGAAGAATTCTGGGAAGTGGAAGGCTGAGAGAGAGACACTGCCAGCCGCCACCATGACAAGCCACATGTGAAGATCCCAGTAAGCCACGAGCCATGTGGCAAGGTATAGATTTATAGAAATGGATTAATTTAAGCTGTAAGAACAGTTAGCAAGAAGCCTGCCATGGCCATACAGTTTGTAACCAATATAAGTCTCTGTGTTTACTTGGTTGGGTCTGAGTGGCTGTGGGATTGGCGGGTGACAAAGATTTGTCCTGACTGTGGGCCAGGCAGGAAAACTCTAGCTACAGGCCCAACTCTGTCTCTGATCTTACAACCCCCAGCATTGAGCAAGCACATTTGAACAACTACCATTTGCCTCAAAGATAGAACAGAATTCTACTAAAGACATTCATTCCTTACATCCCACAAGTTCTTATCCTGGACAGTGGAGTACATTGATATTTTGTCTAGGAGATGAAGGGGGGATGCAAAGAGGCAACATCATCCCCCTGAATGACTCTGGATCAGAGACAGTCTCCTGACAACCTACTGTGAGCAAATGTGAAGCAAGATGCTGGAAATAATCAGTGGTACAAAAGCATCTTCAGAGTGTGAATTCTTGAGTCCTGCCATACAATGTCATGCTGGCCATTAGTGGGAATGTACTGTGCACCAAATGGGCTAGGAGGGTAGGTTTCATGTTATCTGCTCTTGTGATAAAAATAAATTTATTAGCATCCATTGGCCATGCTAATAAATATGTACAAAGAAGTTAGACAATAACTTCTTTGGTGAGTTAAAAGAAAGTATAATCTACTTTGGATATTAATGGATCATACAATCATGGGAAAATCAGACATTTTGAAATGAAAAAGTATCATTAGTAGTGAGATGAGGAGGCTGGAGAGATGGCTCACTAGCTAAGAGCAAGTTCTGTTTATGCAGAGGACTGACACCCATATCAGGCAGTTCACAGCAGCCTGCAACTCTAGTTCTAGAGGATCTGGTACCCTCTTCTGGCTTCTGTGGATATGCACACTCATGTGCAAGTGTTGTTTGTTTTGTTCTTTTGGGGGGGGGCTTCCACCCAGCTCCCAAATAAATCACACTTGGAAGCTTATTCTTAATTAAAAATGTCCTGCCTTAGCTTGTCTTGTTTCTAGCCAGCTTTTCTTAAATTATGCCATCTACCTTTTGGCCCTGGGCTTCCTCTATTCTCTTGCTTCTGTAAATCTTATTCTTACTCCATGGCTTGCTGTACATGTAGCTGGGTGGCAGCCCCTGGGTCTTCCTCCTTCTCTGGCTGCTTCTCTTTTCTTGCTCCTCTATCTCTCCTCCCAGATTTCTCCTTCTATTTATCCTCTCTGCCACCAGCCCCGCCTATTTCTCTCTCCTGCCTCACCATTGGCCATTCAGCACTTTATTAGACCATCAGGTGTTTTAGACAGGCACAGTAACAGAGCTTCACAGAATTAAACAAATGCAACATAAACAAAAGTAACACACCTTAAAATAATATTCTACAACATGCGAGTGCATGTGCACATGCATGGGCACACAAACATGCATGCACACACCCATACAAATAAAAACTAAAATCTTCTTAAAATGTAAAAAAGGAACATGATGGGCTTTAGAAGATATAGAAAACCTTATATAGGACAGAATTTGGATTCAGTTAGACCTTTAGTAAAACTATTTGCTAAGATAGCATTACAGCTGAGGACGGGTAGGCACAAGGAGGTGGTGCTGAGAAGGAGTGTTTGAAGCAGGAGGAAGAATGATGGGTGTGGTGGTTTGAATGAGAATGGCCTCCATAGGCTCATATGTTTGAATGCTTGGCCTACAGTTGGTGGAACTGTTTGGGAAGGACTAAGAGGAACAGTCTTGTTAGAGTAGGTGTGTCACTGGGGGGCAGACTTTGAGGTTTCAAAAGACTTGTCTAAGTCCCAATGTGCATTCTCCCCCCCCCACACACACACCCACCTCCTACTTGCAGATCAAGATATGAGCTCCCAGGAGCTCCCACCAGCATGCCTACCACTTGTAGCCGTACTGCCCTGCCATGATGGGCTCTTAACCCTCTGAAACTATAAGCTCAATGAACCACTTTCTTTTACAAGTTGCCTTGGTCATGGTGTTTTATCACAGAAATAGAAATAGAAAAGTAACAAATACAATGAACAGTAAGTGTGGCTGAAGGTCCCAAGAGACAAATTCCAGATGTCTGAAGAGTTAAGAACCAGAATGGTAGGACAATCTCAGGCAAGAGTAAGCCACAACCAGGCTGGAAGGGGCTTTGTGAGTTGCATCAGGAGTGATGAGTTTTCATATATCTCTATCTGTCTATCTATCTATCCATCTATCTATCATCTATCTGTCTATCTATCTATCTATCTATCTATCTATCTATCTATCTGTCTATCTATCTATCTGTCTATCTATCATCTATCTGTCTATCTATCTATCTATCTATCTATCTATCTATCTATGTATCTATCTATGTATCTATCTAGTCTCCTAGCACTCGAGACACTGAGGCAAGAAGATTTTTGTGAATTCTAAACCAGTCTAAACTATATAATGAATACAGAGTCAACTAGAGAATATAAAAAAATTAAAAATCCAGAAAATGTAAAAAATATTAGAATTATAGCAAAGGTGAATGAGAACAAAAGTGCTACAGAGAACTGAGCCAGACAGTCCAACACCCTCAGAGCCCTAAGAAGAGACAGCAGGTGTTAAAGACCGATGGAAGGAGAATGACCAGAACAAGGGTGGCCCCACGGTGGGAGGAAGGCAAGAGAGACACTGATGGTCCTCTGGCTCAGAATAAGACAAAAGGCAAACTCTACCTGTGGAGACGAAATCACAATGAGTGAAGAAAGGAGGTGGCCTTGAACTCTGTATGTGTAGGGGATAGCCCTAAAATCCTGATCCTTCCATGTCCACCTCCTGAGTGTTGGGATTACAGGTGTGAGCCACCACGGCTGGTTTGGAGGACTCCATCTTGAAAGCTAACCCTTTCTCCTTAGTTCCCCAAACCAGAGCATCTCCTTAGATGCTATTAATAGTGTCCAGAGACACCAATGCTCGGGCTTCAACCTGCTAACCTAAGTGCCATCAGTTGCCCCTCTCCACCCCACGCTCAGCCTTTGTTCTGTGTACTGCAGGGTAGCCATCCACCCCCCCCAATCAAGCCACAGTCCACCGTACAGACAAAACACTCTTTCTGAAATTCAAATACCACCATGCTGCTCTCTTGCAGACCTTCACTCACCCTCTTCAGCTTTACCATGACGTTTGGAGTCCTCTGAATAGCTCTGTAGACTCTCCACAGTCTGGCTCAGTTTGGCCTCTGCCTCTTCCAGCCTTCGCTCCTTCATGATGGAGTCCTTGGACTTCCCTGGACACACTACATTGGTGTTCCCTTAGTGTGTTTGCAAACACTGCTGCTTTCTTTTCCCAGAGTGCTCTCTGTCCTGTTTCATCTCACTCTCGCCTCCTTTGCTCTCAAATCCAGCCGGAGCTGGCAAGATGGCTCAGCGCTTGTAGAACAAGCCAAATGACTTGAGGTTGACATCCGGGGCCAGGAGCGGAAGGAGAGCACTGACTCTTCCACACATGTGCAGTGGCATACAGGCACTCACGCTAGCATACACATGCACTCACATGCACACACACACACACACACACACACACACACACACACACACACACACAGAGAGATTTAAAAATAACAACAACCACATCTCCCTTAGAGAAGCACTGTTTTGGTGACACTTTCCTTGCTGTCTTGCTTGGGTCTCTGCCCCAGGCAAAGCCCACAGCTACCATTTACTTGCGAAGAGAATTTGGACCTAAATGCAAAACCAAGTTGAGTGTCTGTGATGTGCCAAGAATTGTGCTGGGGGCATAGAACTTACATAGCTTCTCTTAAAGTCTGGCAAGTGTGGAAAGGCAAAACTAGTCATCACAACAATGTGGGGTGTGTGTGTGTGTGTGTGTGTGTGTGTGTGTGTGTGTGTATGTGTTCTCAAGCGTGCACCATTTGAATGTAGAAGCAGAAGACTGGATAGATCCAAACTAGGGTGTTGGGGGAAGCTTGAGGTTGGGTTGACTCTGAAGGAGGCTTTGGTAAATCTGGACTAGGAGGAGAAAAGAGACACAGACCAGAGCCATTTGCAAGAAAGTTCAAGTTCTCTGCTAGCTGTGTCACACACACATACACTGTTTCCACACCACTGCTTCCCCTGTGCTGACGCTTTCTTCCCGCTCAGAAACTATGCTAGCGACTTCTCTCAATAAATCGTTGGGGAGGCTTTTCCTCAGCTCTGGGTTCTAAGGTGCAGTCTGTCATGGCAGGGAAGTTACGGTGACAGGAGTGTGAGGCAGCTGATCCTGTGAACTCAGGAAGCAGAGAGAAGGATGCTGGCTGGCTGGTGTTCCACTTACTTCATCCTCTTTATTCAACCCCAAGACCCCAGCCCATGGAATGATGCCACTCACGTTTAGGGTGGGTCATCCCTCTTGAGTTAACCCAATCTAGAGACTCCCTCATAGACATGCCCACAAGCTTGTCTCCCAGGTGCCAGAGGTGTTGGGTCCTATCCCCCTCCCCCACCCCACTTGAAGCTGGAGCTACAGATAGTTAGTTGTAAGCTGTCTGATATGGATGTTGGGAATAGAGCTTGGGTCTTCTGGAAGAACAACTAATGTTCTTAACCACTGAGTCAACTCTCTAGTCCTACCTTAATCTGTTTTATGAAAGGATTTTGTTGTTGTTGTTGTTGTTGTTGTTGTCATTTGGTTGGTTGGTTGGTTTTTCGAGACAGAGTTTCTCTGCATAGCTTTGGCTGTCCTGGAACTTGCTCTTTAGACCAGGCTGCCTCACACTCACAGAGATTCACCTGCCTCTGCCTCCTGAGTGCTGGGATTAAAGGCTTGCACCACCAGCACCCATCTGTTTTTTTTTTTAAGTTTTATGTTATACCTAAGGCTAGCCTCCAACTTGAACTCCTCTTCCTTCAGTCTCCCAAGCTGATCTCAGTCTAAATCTACGACCCCAACATCTGAAATATAAATTATGAAGCCATGGAAGGGACCTGTTCCCTGATGGCCAAAGGTTGCTAGTCCTGTTCTTGTATTATGCTTGATAACTGGGTCAAGTTTACCCAGAGACCAGCATGAGAAAAGGAATGTCATTTTTGTCTGAGATATGGATTTCTTTTGTTTCAAGTCAGGGAAGGCCACCAGCATTCATTTGTCAGGATGTTGGGACTCATCTTTCATGGTCAAAGTCAAGACCAACACCCTTCCAGAGGACCTAACAGAATCCCAGTAGCCCTGGGACAAAAGCTTGGAGTGCGTATCCCCAGGACTCTGCCCTCGGTCCAGCCACCACAGCATGCTTGCTGGGATACAACGGGAACCATTTCCTCTCGGTGTAGCTTGCAAGGCAGCTTTCTACTCTATGGCTTGGGAGGGAGGTCAGCAAACAGAGCTTGCTTCAGCAGCCTCTTACCTCAGGACGCTGCTGCTGAAGAACCCAGAGGACGAGGGAAACCTGAGGAGATTTCTGTCTCCATTGTGTGGAAAAGGGGGAGACAAAGGCAGTGGAAGATGAAACCACAGGCCTTCCTGTCTCGGGGCTGGTTGTCAGCTGGCCTGGAAACCTGACAGGAAGACGTTTGTTCCCCTAAGCCCTCCTCTAACTTGCAGCTTTCCTTTGCTCTCCCAACATCTGCCCTTTTCACTGTGGAGTGTGGATATTTAAACAGCTTGCCCTCTTTGGGTCTGTTCCTCAGGGGTTACGAGCAGCCTGCATTGTGTCGAACTTTTTTCTTACAAAGTTTTCCAGGCTCTGGCACCCTTCCTTCTCCTCTAGCTGAAGGATTTGCAAGGTTTTTCTGTGAAGACTCTACACAGTAAATAGTTTCAGTCTTCTGGGCGCGTGGTCCCAGGTGCTCAGTTCTGCGGTCCTAGCAAAAGCAGCCGTGGGTGACACACACGAGTGGTCATGGCTGCTCCAATAATGCTTCATACAAACAGTCAACAAACGGTCCGATCCAGACATACCTTGTCCATCTCAGCTTTCCCCTTCCCAGATTCCTTTGCACCGCGTTGGGGGTGGGTGTCATGGCCGACAAGCCAGCACCAGTCTGCTGAGACGGATCTCCAGGAAAGCTGCTTTTCTTTTCTGTCTTTAACATGAGCTGAGGCCTGGAAGGACAGCAGCCACCTGTCACAAGGGGGTTACATCTAAAGGCGACAGAGCAGAAAGACAGGTGTGGGGGAGGGGCCCTCTACTCCATGACCCTGACGGCTCCTTTATTATTGTAGGTGAGTATACTCTTAGTAGATACATAATAAAAACTACATGGGGAACTATGATATGGAAACTGTTTTAATACAGAAAAAATTGAAAGTAAAAGGGAAAATCATACAAAGTCATCATCCTAGACATTTAAGTCACAGGAAGACATCCTCGGTTAACCGCAAGCCCAGCTCACTTAGACACAACAATGTAAGTACTTTTCTGGGTGTGCAGCTCTGAAGGGAGTCTTATCTTAAGCCTTGGATCATCTCCTGAGAGGAAATCTTCGTGTGTAAGTCCCTGGTTCAATCCATAGTACCACCAAAAACTAGGAAAAGGAAGGGAGAGAAGGGGAGGAGGGAGAGGCGGTAAGGAGAGAGGGAGGGAGGGAGGGAGGGAGGGAGGGAGGGAGGGAGGGAGGGAGGGAGATGGATGTCACAAACCACAGGGTTTATAGCTTTGGACAGCAGCACTCCTGAAATCTTAGAGCTGTTATATACTTCCATTCTTGGTCCATGTTTCTTCTGCCAGAGATCTGAGGACGGCATAGCCTTCTGTAAGCCAAAGCTTTCCGACCTGAAACTCTGCATCCTGATCCATCCTCAGCCTTCTCTCTCCCTCTCTCCTTCCCTCCCACTCCATCACTCTCCCTCTCTCTCTCTCTCTCTCTCTCTCTCTCTCTCTCTCTCTCTCTCTCTCTCCTTCCCTCCCTCCCTCCTTCTCCCTCTCCCTCCCCTCTACATGCACCAGTCGGCATACGGAGAAACATAACTCTATTCTCCCTGTCATGGGGAAAGCTGCTTTTAAATACAGGAAGAGCCCCCAGAATGGTGGCATTGAACAGAGAGCTGGAAGCCAAAGCAGACAAAGGACCCCTGGCTTTCCATAGAGGAGATAGGAGAATGTGTGCACAGAGAACGGGGCAGACAATAAACGCTGGGGCCACTGGATTTTTAAATAAAAAACAAACATGAAACACAATTCCTACTTTATCCTTTATCCAGAGAGATTTCTAGAAGGATTACAAATCCAAATGTAAAATGCAATCCTTTAAACTTATTAAAAGAAAATATTTGGGAATATATAAGGTGTGTGTGGAGGATGTTTACCTCCCTAGCCTATCAAGACAGTGCAAATATGTGTGTGTGTGTGTGTGTGTGTATGTGTGTATGTGTGTGTGTATATGTGTATGTGTGTGTGTGAGTGTGTGTGTGTGTGTGTGTGTGTGTATACTTGAGAGAAATGAGAGAGGTGACAAGAACATGGGAATTAGATCTCTTCTATGGGAGATGTGCATTGGTACAACCATTTTGGAAACAGATCTGTAGCGGAATGCTTATTGATAAGCTGGACTCAGTAGAGAATTGACTCACACTCCTCTCCACAGTTCCCGATGAACTTCCTCTGCCAAGTGGTCCTTTCTTTGCTTACAGTGGCTTCAAACAGTGAAATCCCAGCAAAAGCCTGGCCTGGTTCATTTTCTGCTGTAGTGATAAAGACCATGACCAAAAGCAACTTGGGGAGAAAAGGGTTTATTTCATCTTACAATTTACTTAGTCTATCATGAAGAAAAGTCAGGGAAAGAGCTCAAGGCAGGAACCTGGAGCAGGAGCTGGAGAAGAGACAGTGAAGGAACACTGCTTACTGGCTTGCTCCCAATGGTTTGTTTGGCTGGTTTTCTTGTACAACCCAAGACCACCTGCCCTGGGTGGCTGTCCACAGTTGGGCTGGGGCCTTCCCCATCCATCATTAAGAAAATGCCCTATAGACTTGCTTACAGGTCAGTCTGGTGGAAGCATTTTCTTCATTGGGTTTCCCTCTTCCCTCCTGATCCTAGCTTCTGTCAAGTTGATACAAAACTAAACAGTACATCCCCCTCCATTTGTTTGTCCAAAAATGGAGTTTGTCCAAAAAGATGCTGTGCGAAGTCCTGGGGGATGCAGCTCTTTCCAGAAGCCCACCTCACTCCTTGTATACTTTTGCTCTATAATAAAACTTCCTCCCAACTTACCTTGTCTTGTGTTTAAATTCTTTCTCTGTCCATAGGAACCGAGAAAGACTAGGTAGAAGTGACAATCTTGTCTCTCTATCTCTAAGACCTCTCCAGCCTCGTGTACCATCAGCACCCCAATATTCCTAAAACAACGGTCACTGGGTACATTCATCTCTCCCTGCTCTTGACTGAATATGATGTGACCAGCTGCTTTCAGTTCCTGCCGCCATGACTTCATCTCAGTGGTGGACTGTGACCTAGACCTGTAAGCCAGATAAACTCCTTTCTTCTCCAAGTTGCTTTTGGTCAGAGTGTTTTATCACAGCAAAAGGAAACCTGATCTCCAATGTGATGTTTTGGAAGATGGACCATTGTGGAGAGTAGCCATCATGGATGGGACTGGTGATTAGATGCACTGCTGAGTTTTTCTGCCTTTCCTCCATGTGCTGACATGTGGAGAAGGCAGCTTCATGGCTCAGGAAGTGAGTCCTCCCCAGATACCAAATCTGCTAGTACCTTGGTCATGGACTCCTGCTTTCAGACACCATAGAATATAATTTCTATTGTTTAAGCCACCCAGCCTACCTTGTTTTAGCTGAGCAAATCTAATACACCCACCAACAAATATATATGTTCTAGTATAAAGAAAATGATGTATTCTTCTGATAAATATATAAATGTTCAGAGTAATCCTGGACTGGGATATTGTTTGTTGTGGAGATGCTCCATTTCTCCCAAAGGAGCAGATGGTTTCTGGAATACTACTCAAAGGATTTTTCTCTGCCCTTGGTAGGTGTAGTCAATAACTCCTCAAGAATATGAAAATAACAAATTTTTTGGGGGGAAATAAAAGAGTGTACTGTAGTCGAAAATTTTCTCCAGTCCCGCCTGGACCCCGAGGTCCCACAGTCACTTATAAAATAATCATTCAGAAGCTTATATTAATTATAACTGTTCAA
The DNA here is from genome assembly GCF_949786415.1 of Peromyscus eremicus. NCBI lineage: Eukaryota > Metazoa > Chordata > Mammalia > Rodentia > Cricetidae > Peromyscus > Peromyscus eremicus. The sequence goes on along the minus strand of NC_081416.1, from coordinate 89,186,690 downwards.
CCATTAGCTCAGGCTTATTATTGACTAGCTCTGACATTTAAATTAACCTATAATTCTTATCTATGTTTAGCCACGTGGCTTGGTACCTTTTTTCAATTTTGCCTTGTCATCTTGCTTCCTCTGTGTCTGTCTGGCAATTCCTCCTTGTATCTAGGTTGTCTTTACTCATGGATAATAGGGTACAGTTGGTGACATAAAGTAACCTTGGAAAATTTAGTGCCTCACACACCTGGGTACATGGTAGCGGGTGGCCCTAAAGGAGGCATTTCAAATCACTGACCAAACTATGGCTCAGTCAAAATGCTATTCAAATACTTAGACATTCATCAAACAAAGTAAGCTAGATCCTTGCCTAGCACTATACACAACATATTTCGAGTGAATAGACACGAAAAATCAAACAAAATAATTACGATGATCATTGTGTTTGGCCCTCCCTTTCTTTGCCTTGTATACTTTAGGCAATGTGGGTAATGGGTATAAGACAAAAGAATTGCAATGGAACATTGGAGAAAAATTTTGTTGTCTCTAAAAAAGACACAAGGGGAAGTACAGACCTTTCTGCTCATCTGGACTTGCTGGGAGTCTGTATGCAACATCGGTAGCTGCTGACAGAAGAGGAGGGCTGAGGAGTGCCAAATACTAGCAGTGCTTCCCCTGCAAGCTAATTCTCTACCATCCCAACTTTGTACAGGGAAGAGAAAGTCATTTAACAGTCGGGTCAACAGGTGTTTTTGTTTTTAAGTATTCTCATCATCCTATTTAATCCTCATTACCTTAAATCTTAATTCCTTTTTGTTTACATTCACCTGACACATTCCTGCCATCCTTTAATTATAATCTTTTGATATTATTTTAAATCAACTTAGATGACCAGTCATTGGATTGCTATGTTGACTTTTACTCCAGCCAAGAGTCTCTGCCCACTTAAAAGTGCTGGCACTGGTTGGCATAACTGCTGTGCCTAGAGCCACGCTGCCATCTTGCTTCCTGCCCTGTTTTCCTGCTTACTTTCTTTGTTATATTTCTTTTATTTTCTTTGCTTGTATCTCTGGACATGATTTAGAAGCTAGACTTTTGTTTCTGCTCTGACAGAACAGAAATTTAGTGCTGACTAAATTATAAACAGCTTCTGAAATTCCAACATACCAGCCAGGATTCAGTCAGGAAAATGACTATCAAATTATTCCAGGACTGACAGATTTAGTGTAGGAACTGGGGCTGGCACATACTAGGGAAGGGCAGAGTTGAAGAGGTTACCAAACACATCATTGTCATCTGAGCCACAAGATCAGAAGCAGATGGTTTGTGGGTGAGTATCGGAAGCCCATGAGATCACACAGCCCACTTCTCTAGGCCCGGTGTCTCAGGATCATACCTTCTCTCCTAACAGAAGGTATCCCTCAGCAGTACACCATAGTGAGTTGACAAGAGATAACCAGAAGGGCATATTTAATGTTTCATTAAGACATGAGCACTGACTTTATCCTCTGTGGTGGTTTGAATGAGAATGGTCCTCATAGGCACATGTCTTTGAACACTTGGTCCCCAGTCAGTGGAACTGTTTGGGAAGGATTAGGAGGTGTGGAGGTGTGGTCTCATTGGAGGAGGTTTGTTACTAGGGTGGGCATTGAGGTTTCAGAAGACTCAGTGCCATCCTCAGTGACCTCTCTGTTTCCTATTTGCTGTTTAAGATGTGAGCTCTCAGCTGCTGCTCCAGCTGCCTGATGCCTGGTACTGCTGCTATGCCATCATGGACCCAAACCTGCAATAAGCTTTCTTGTCAGACCATCTTTGGATCGCCAGCCCCCAAATAATGCAAATAATGACATGGAGACTTCGTACTAATAATGAAAATTTGGCCTTTAGTTAAGGTTTATTTCCAACTAGCTCTTTTTTTTGTTTTGTTTTGGTTTTCGGTTTGTTTTTGTTGTTGTTGTTGTTGTTGTCGTCGTCGTTTTTTTGCAGACAAGGTTTCTCTGTGTAGTTTTGGTTCTTATCCTGGAACTCACTCTGTAGACCAGGCAGGCCTCGAACTCACAGAGATCCGCCTGCCTCTGCCTCTCAAGTGCTGGGACTAAAGGCATGTGCCACCAGCACCCGGCTCCAACTAGCTCCTATAACTTAACTAACCCATATTTTTTAATCTACATTCTGCCACGTGGCTTTTTTTTTACTTCTCCACCATTCTGTATGTCCAACTTGGTCAGCATCTTGCTGGCATCTCCATGGGCCTAGATTTATCTCCTCTTCCTCTCTCTCCCTGTAAATCCCACCTATTCTTTCCTGCCTAGTTATTGGCCATTCAGCTTTTTATTAAACCAATCAGAAGGCGCCTTAGGCAGAGACACATCTTTACAGTGTACAAAAAGGTTATCCCACAACACCAATCCTTTGAAACCATAAGCCCCAAATAAACTCTTTCTTCTGGAAGTTGCCTTGGTCACAGTACCATATCACAGCAATAGTAAAGTAATAAATATCCCCCGGTGTACAAGAAGTGAGGAAGGAAATGCTCAAGTTTCCCAGTAATTTTAGCTGAACAACTCAAAATATAATTGTCTATTTCACTTTGTATTTTATACTCTCAAGCTGATAACCACATTCATAAAAATATACGTGTAACAAGTTTGAGTACAACAATCCTCCCATATCTACTGTTTCTCTTTCAGCAACAATGATTCCAAAATTAAATTGGAAATTGCAGAATAAACTAATTAAAATTAATAAAATAATTTATTAAGTCTTAAGCTGTATGGTATTTTGAGTGGTCTGATGAAATCTCACGCTATTTTCTCTGGGACCATCTCTCTCTCTCCCTGTGTCTAGTGTTTCCATACTGTATAAGCTACCAGCCTGATAGGGTGTGGATATGAAATGTCTCCCAAATGGCGTGTGTGTTCAAGGTTTGAACCTTAACACAGCATGTTCAGAGCTGAGGCTCTTGGGAAAGTGATTGGATCAGAAGGGCTCTGACCGAGTTAATCGAGTTAAGAAACCAAGTCAGTAGTAGTTCCATAAAACGATAGCATAGTTGGGGTGGTAGGAATCTTTGACCTAGTTAGAGAAATTAGGTCACAGAAGCCTGAAGGTGGAGACTTAGTTTCTTTGCTGTTGCTGTGATAAAATACCCCAACCAACAGCAATGTGAGGAAGAAAGCCTTTATTTTGGCGTACAGTTCTAGAGGGACAAGGTCACTGGAACAAGGAAGGAGTGACTACAGGGAAGGCCTGAGGACAGACGCAGGAAGCCAGCTGATCACATGTCATCTACACACAGAGAGAAGTAGGAAGTAGGGCCGGCTGTAAATCCTCAAAGCCCACCCCCAGGGGCATATTTCCTCCATCAAGGCTCCACCTCCTAAGGGTTCCATAAGCTTTCCAAACAGTACTACCAACTTTAGACCAAGTATTTGAAGACCTGAGCCTACAGGGGACGTCCAAACCACATTCCGTGGAGAGAGTCACCTCTCCTGTTGGGTACACTCCTACTCAGCCACGTCCCGCCTCGCCTGAGGTCCAGAGTAAAGAAGCCAGCTGACCTTGGACCAAAGCCTCTGAAAATGTCCCCAACTAAGTCTTCCCTTCTTTAAGTTAGCCTTTCTCAAAGTCTAGATTCTGCATGTCAGAGTCCTAAATAGTTCCCATGGGGCCTAGCGTGTCAGGGAGGACAGTCTGAAGGAATGCAGGTAACCACAGACTCTTCACGCTTACAGAGCTTATTGACAGGAAGATTCTGAACCACATACTTTCTGAGATCCTTGTCATGGTGAAGGGACAATGACTTGGAGTACTGCCTGGTAGCCACCGAAGGGCTGTCTTGGTTTCCAGGTTCCAGTGTCTCAATGTTTATGTTCAGGCAACCCTCATTTTTAAAACTCTTCTTACATTTGTTGTTTTTAGAGGGTGACTGAGCCACTCTGTGTGTGTGTGTGTGTGTGTGTGTGTGTGTGTGTGTGTGTGTGTGTATGTGTGTGTAAGTCAGAGGATAACTGGGGGAGTCCATTCTCTCCTTCCCCCACGTAAGCTCTGGGGATTGAACCCAGGTCCTCAGGTTTGATGCCTTTACCTGTGGAGTCATTCACCAGCCCATCAAACAACCCCCGTTCCACTCAATATTAACTCCGGAGTTCAAGAGTAGTGATGACGATAATACACGTAGAGAGGGCAGTGATACTAAAGAAATGTCACAGAGTGCTTCCTTTAGGTGAAAAGCAAAAGGTACAATAAGATATTTGAGAGGGACTGGGGAGGCTCGGCAGGTGAGTGCTGGCATGGCGTGCCTGAAGCCATTCCCAATACTGCAGGAGCCGGTTATGGTAGCACATACCTGTGACCCATCGCTCCAGGGGAGCGGAGGCTTAAGGTCAAGGCTTTTGCAACTGCTGATTATCTTGAGCAAACATAACGAATACATACATACACACTCACTCAGGTTGATTTTGCTAAAAAGAGAGAAAAGAGGAGGGAAGAGGAAAGGACAGGGAAAGGAAGGGATAGATCTTGGATCTCTTTTCCATATTTGCTATTTCTTAATCTTGTGAAGTCATTTTAAATTCTGTGAAGTCACTAATTTAGTTGGCTGTATTCTCAAAGCCTTGTCCCTGTTTAGTGGGCTAGCCTCAGTAGTTTCTTACAGCAAACACAAGACAAATCACTTCTAAAAGCGTTTTGATTGCATGGTTTTAAAAATCTACTTTAAGCCAGGCGTGGTGGCACATGCCTTTAACCCCACACTCGGAAGGCAGAGGCAGGAGGATTGAGCAATTTCAAGGGTAGCCTGGTTTGTATAGTGAGTTCCATGCCAGCCAGGGCTAGACTGCAGGACTCTGTCTCAAAAAAGGGTAGGAGTCTCGTTCAAAAGGAGAAAATCGACCTTTCAATCCAGACTGTTGGCCCATTTCCCCCCTCGGGTTAAAGTATGCTTTCATGGCCCATATAGAGCTTTCCCTTTTCAGTTATCCTGTTAGAGTGAAGACTTCTAGGCTCTTGTCCTAAATGTGATCCACCTGATTTCAGGCTGGAAAGAGAAGGGATGATATGTTTTCTACTCAGTGAATGAACAAGTGTTTGGTAAGAACAGCACGTGGACACGTAACCTCCTTTGGGGCCTCTTGAGCTGAGTTCAAGATCAATGCATGATGCAAAGACCCACTATGAAACACGTAACCTATCAAATCCTAGGAAGAAATTCAAGTGTCTTGGGTGACTAAAGCTAGAAATGTGTGAGACACTCCAATGGGGTGTTGCAAAATTGCTAAACTTTCCTGGCCTTAAGAGGCCAGATGTCAGCTCAGAGTCACCCTAAGAAGATTACTACATCTCTCAGAATCTGGAGGCTGCACAGGTCTTGCTCATAAAAGACTAGAACAGACTGGAGCAGTATAGTGTCCAATTTCTGGAGTCAAATGTGGAAGTGATGGGATTATTCTCAAAGCAATGTATGGCCATTTATTCATTCTCCTAGACACAGGAAAAAGACAAATGGGATTAAAAACAAAAGTGGACTAATTTTCAGGCAGGGACTGAGCCAAGAAAGAGGCCCGGGTCCTCCCCTTTCCCCAGAGCACCCTTCAGCCTTGGCATTCCATGCCTTGAATCAGAATCATTGTCTAGCTCTCATGCAAACACTGGCTCCATTGTGATTCCACAGGGACGTAGTCCCACATGCACAGCTTTCTCCCTGCCCGGGGCTCCTTTGGGTTTATCCCATTGAGCTGTGACTCAGGCACTCAGCCAGCAGGGCCTCCAACCAGGGTGGTGCCTGGGGATTTGTGCTGATTTATTGCACAACCCTGCCAGGTAAATCACTTTGCCATCCCATGGGAAATGTCAAGTCAGGGGCAAAGTGTGGGTGCTCCCTGAGTGAATTCAGGGTTTGGGTAAGAAAAAAAAAAATGATGGCCAGAACTTTCATCCTTATTTGTAGTTGTCTTCATGGCTACTTGATTGGACTCAGACTGCCTGGAAAGTTCTAGAAAAATTCTAAGTTCCATAAGTCAAATGTCCTAAAGAATTCTCGTGGAGTCTAGGGGATGAGTTAGTACAATTTGGACCAAATGAGGGTAACCTCAAATGTCTCAAATTTATAGAAATGTAGATCCTAAGCTATATTCTTGGGTATTCTGAACCATACAACTGAAGTTGGGACTAGAAATTAACTTTTTAAAAAAAGTGTTTCTAACACAAAGAGGTCACACAACAAGCTATCAAAAACAAAACACCCCCAAACAAATAACACACTAACACACACACACACACACACACACACACACACACACACACACACACACACCAGCGATCTGAAGCTAGTGATGTAGCTTCATGGTACAGCATGTATTTAACATGCTAAGCACATAGATGAGGTCTTATGTTTTATCCTCAGAACAAAACACACACTGGTTATTGGATACGGGCAAAGAGAGCATTCAGATGGAGCTGCTGTGCTAAGTGGCTGAACCAGAATGGGTTCCTCAGAACTCCAGAAGGCTCCAAGCATTCTCCTTCCCCTGAATGAACACTTACACCTATCCAGACATTCTCACTGCTTAAGCACATGCATTACTGTTAGTGTAGGTGGGGCTGAGCTGGAGGTCAGTCAAGGACATTACCAAGTTAAAGACAGGGTCAGACTGATGAGCTCAGTCGGGAAGTCCCAATGACAGAGATAAACAGAGTATTTTAATATTAGTCAGTGTCTGTCTGATCACCTTCTCCAAAGGAAACTACCCACACACCATCCACCACCCTCACTTCCAGGTGGCCATAGTGAGACCCACAAGAAGGTACTTCCCTAACCACAGCTGATTAGAACAGGGATGGGCTGAAACCAAGAGAGCCAATTGTCCGGTGAAATGGGGCATGAAGCGGCAGGAAGGAATGGGAATGGGCCAATCAGATTACCTCTGCTGGGAACAAGGAATTGGGAAACCTGGGGCACTCCAGCTGGTTATCAGAAGGTTGTCACAGTTTGTTAGGAGGTCGGTTAGGGGCTGTCAAGGTGGACCATCCGGAAGGAAAGGGTTCTGTCCAGTGGGGAGAAGAAATCTGAGCAGCCACAGAGACAGAAATGAAAATGTTGAGACATTTTGAGGAATGAGAAGCAGCACCAGACAGAAATAGAGTACAAATACCCTGAGAAGCCTGGTGAATATTTGCAGCACCAGGCGGAAACAGAGTACAAACGGCCTCCAGTCTTATGTGAACAAGTTCGAGGAGGTCTCTGGTCTCGGCAATGAGATGCTCAGAAACGGTGCAACAAGACCATATTCAATGAGCCCACGTGGTATGCAGCATGCTTGCGGCTTCATGGATTTTTCTCTTTCACATTCACAAGTGCATTAAAATATCTATTTTAACACAAGCTACTTCGGAAGCAAGGACAACAAAGGGACTATCTCGCCTTGATCTGTCCATCTAGAAACTATTTGTGGGTTACTGAACACTTAAAATGTGGTTAAGTCCAAATTGAGATGTGCTGTATATTCAATAGCATGCCATAGAGTACAATAATTGAAGTATCTCAATCATGTTCAATTGATAACATGTTGAGATGATGTATGTGGGATAGAATGAATTAGATAAAAGTAAAATGTTAAAATTATGTTACCTGTTCCATTTAACATTTTTTTTTTATTTTTTTTTTATTTTTTTGTTTTTTTGAGACAGGGTTTCTCTGTGTAGCTTTGCACCTTTCCTGGGACTCACTTGGTAGCCCAGGCTGGCCTCGAACTCACAGAAATCCGCCTGCCTCTGCCTCCCAAGTGCTGGGATTAAAGGCACCATTTAACATTTTGACTGAAGCTACTAGAAAACTAAAAATTGTGAGTGTTGGACTCATTTATGACTTGCCTTCTTCCTTTGGACAGCACTGGTTTCTCCTGTTGGTTTATGAGACAAAAAGTACTGACATACGACAGGAAGAAAAGCATGGGCTTCCACAGCCAAGGTCCTTCTTACCTCCTCCAACCTTCACACCAGAAAAGAAATGTAATAGATATTGGCAGCGTGCGTTGTGGTCAGCTCTTACTGATCTATAGTTCTTCCCCTCCACAATGCAAACGGCTCTCTATTCCTACCATGATGTGGAGTCCTACCTATTTCTCTTGAATCCACGTTGGCTTTCTGACCTATGGAGATCAATAGAACTAAATGGAAGAGACATGATGCTCATTTTGAGTGTTGCCTGTAAGAAGCCTGGCAGCTTCTATCTTTGTTTTTGGACCCTAAGTATCAGACTTAGAGGAAGCCTTGGCTAGAGCAGTGAGTGGAGAGAATGAGAGAGAGGCTGTGTGGAGGAGCACATTAAGTGCCAGACACGTGAGTGTGACTGTTGAACACAGCTGAAGTAGCCTGCAACACCCCCTAATGTCTGACCCCATAATGTCTGACCCCAGAGGACGTCATGTGCAGCAGCTCAAAGGGCGGAGTCGCTGAGTTCAATGCTTGTTACACAGCGTGGAGATCAGGCTGGGCCTTAAGCTCTTGCCCTGCTCTAGCGTATGAAACAGTGGCTTTGAGGCTGGGCCTTGCTCTGGATAACTCCACTTTACAAAGTGGCAGTTGGCTCCATTTTGAGGGTAAATAGAGAGGGAGACTGACTCTGCATTGTGATGGTGTGTGTAGACACCACCACCTTCACAGCAGACTGGAGCACAGACCAATGACTCTGCATTGTGATTGTGTGTGTAGACACCACCACCTTCACAGCACAGACTGGAGCACAGACAGATGGTAACTCATTCCAACAAGTAAAAAGACAGTCCCTGTAAATTACTAAAGTATGTGGGAAACATATGGACACACACATAACATGTTAAAACCATATAAGAGAACTCAGACTAACAAAGGGTGCAACATCATCACCTGGTCTATCAAAGAATTCACACCCAACTGATGACGTTGTTATCTAGCTACCTGGTGCCTGTGTGCCAAGTGACCAACAGGCAAAGAACTCCCAACTCTTCCTGGAACTTCTGATCAGTGTGGTACTCACCATGTAAGTGGTCCATTTGAATTGCATTGATCATTCATCCAACCACCCATCCATTATCTATATATTGTTCCACATCTCATCTGGCCCGACAGACAGATTGCGTTCCAGAACAGCCTGCCTCTCCAACTGGGTTCTCTAATGTTTTATATAACCCTCTACAGGGACTTTCTTTGTATGGGTATCAGCTCTCTGCCTTCAGTATGGCCTCTTGGAACACTATGGCCTCTGTAACCCTTTTATAGCTATTATTGAATGTCATAGAATGTGTGATCTGATAATTAAAATTAATGATTAAGACTGGAATAAAATAAATAGCTAATGACCATGCTTTCAGGGGATATCAGGGTTGGTAGTAAATTGCAGCCAACAAAACCAGTAGAGTGTGTGAATTTACTTACATTCAATAAATGCTGACTTTGTAGGAAGACATAAATATCTTTTTTTTTTTCCGGAGTTGAGGACGGAACCCAGGGCCTTGAGCTTGCTAGGCAAGCGATCTACCACTGAGCTAAATCCCCAACCCTCATAAATATCTTTATGTCTACAAGTATGACAAAGTGTGCTCATGACACACAGAAATATGTTCAAAACTGTATGCAAAACCGTAAATAGAAAGATCTTGGAAATATCAACATAACTGAGAATGTGATCCATCCTCAAGGATCTTAAAATCTCCGGGGGGGGGGGGGTGTCGCCTATGTATATAAAAACAGCTGCAAAGTGGGAACTGAAGCCCTAGGGACAGTTGTGTGTGTGTGTGTGTGTGTGTGTGTGTGTGTGTGTGTGTGTGTGTGTGAGAGAGAGAGAGAGAGAGAGAGAGAGAGAGAGAGAGAGAGAGAGATTGGGGGACACACACATATGTGGGCGTGCATGCACATGTACGTGTCTGCATATGGAGTTTCCAGGTTGATGCTGAGAATCATCCTTTATTACTCTGTTACCTTATTCACTAAGAGAGGTTCTTTCACTCAAACCCAGAGCTTGTCCACAGGACTAGCCTGGCTAGCCAGCGAGCTCTGAAGATCCCCTGTCCCACTTTTCAGAGGCTGGAACCACAGGAGTGTTGCAGTGCCCATCAGACACTCACATAGGTTCGAGGGATTCCACTCTGGTCTTCACGCTTGTGCAGCAAATGTTTAAATCATTAATCCGTCTTCCCAGTCCTAACATGGGTTTTACATTTAATATTATACTAGTTATTGAGGGGCTTCCCCCAGGACTTCGTGCCCAGCCCTACCTGCTGAGTATTAGATACTTTAAGCTTTAAGCCCCCCTCCCCTGGGTGCTGGGGATCAAAACCAGAGCTCTGAACAAGCAAGTGCTCTACTAGCCCAGGCCTTCCTCCTCCTCCTCCTCCTCCTCCTCCTCCTTCTCCTCCTCCTCCTTTTTCTTCTTTTTTTTTTGGCAGTATCTCACCATACAGCCCAACCCTCCTGCCTCAGCCTCCCAAGTGCTAGATTACAGGCCTATACTACCAATCTTGGCCCTTAAGCCCCCTTTCCACTGGGGAAGGAGATAGTCACTCTAGCAATACCACCTGCTTCCTCCTTAAAGAATCATGGGATTGGGTGTTGCTTCCAGCCAATTACGGGAGAGAGAAAACAAGAATCCACACAGACACTGGACTTCTTGACTGTCTCTGTTCTCTGGTCCAGATACCTCACAGCTCCCTGAAGCCTCTGGGGGAGTTCAGATTCACTTTCTCTCATCTCTTCTCTTTGGGTCTACATCAAAAGTTCTCCAGGCAGCTTTCTCCCCTGTGGTCCCCTGACCCACAGCCATCCTGGCTCTGAGGGTTCCCTTTTGTCTCTTATTGGCTATTTGCATCCTTGAGGCCTTCTGGTGTGGGGATTCCCACTTCAGAGTGCCTCATTTACATTTCCCCATAATAGTGAGTGGTTCACAGGCTGCTGAAATACAATTGCCAAACAGTGAGTAATTCATCTGGAAAGCCAGCCCTTCAAGGTTTAGGGCTCGATATTTCTGAGAGCTCTGAAGATATTGGCATTGGCACAGTGGAGGCAGAGTAAGGACACCAAGAGAAACTCAAAGCTGACTAGGGCAGACCTCTGCCATGTCCCACTCAAGGGTTACCCAACAAATGCCAATCACAGAAGCAGAGGGCTTAGCCAAAGAGAAAGAACTTATTCATGAGGCAGCGGAGCATAGTGGGAGCCCCAAGAGAATCTGTCTGTTGAGGACAGGCTTAGGGGTGTCTATGGGAAAAGGAAATGGGGCGGTGTGAGTGTGGAGAAGGGTGATTGGAGTCAGGGAGCTGTGATGGGTGCCTAGCACATGTATAGAGACACTTTGAGGCTCTTCACAGGATGCACGCTGGGGAAACGGCAGCCTTGGAGTACTCTGAACGGAGTGGGGATGGGGTTCAGATCTCTTACTTCCTAGTCACCTATCTGACACCTACACCAGTCCAAGAGAAGGGCTGGTGGTTTGGGTTTGGCTGGGAGGAAGTTACCTCCAGATTCTTGTAAAACAGCTTGAACAATTGTTGCCCTGGTGACCATACACAAAGGTGAAGCTAAGGGAGTATATTGCTTAGCTATGTTGTTAAAAAGAAAGAAAGAAAGAAAGAAAGAAAGAAAGAAAGAAAGAAAGAAAGAAAGAAGACAGAAAGAAAAGCACCTCACACATTCAAGTAACTAAAAGCAAGACAGGCTAAGATAAGATAGGGTTTGCCCTCAGTTTCAAGTGTCTCATTAATAACCCAGGGAGAACTGGTCATGGTGGCCCCCTGGGTTTGCAACCGGAGCCCTTTGGAGGCAGAGGCAGGAGGATCATTGAAAACTGGAGATCAGTCTGGTCTCTATAGCAAGTTTCAAGCTAGCCTAAGCTACATAGTGAGACTTTGCCTCAAATAACATAAACAAAATTAAATTATACCCCCCCAAAAAAATCCCAAGGGAGAAAGGTTTTCATTGCTAAAGTCAGCCTATAAAGTAAGGTAACTGTTTAGGTTATAAATAGAGCCAGTATGTGAGACAAAAAAGAGGCATAATCAAAATTACCCTGCAACATCTTTTGATGTCTGCAAACACAGTCACATACCACAGACCAACAATTGACCAACAAAGGGCCACGTACATGAGGGTGACCGTGTAAGATTATATGATCAACTGGTGACATCATAATATACAGGTCATTGTGTGTTGCTGGTGTGAACAAACCTCCAGAGTAACTAGTGATGTTCAAGTATAACAATACAGTTATGTACAGTGTCTGATGCTGGACAATCAGAATGAATAATCATACTACTGGATTGTGTTCTTACTTTTTACTACACTTTTCATCATTACTTTAGAGCCGATTCCTATTTACTAGATATTCCTATTTAGTAGATAGTCAACTGTAAACAGACCTACAGCCACTTTATGTCTCGTGTTTGCATCTTGTGTTTGCATCCACTGAATGCCCTACACGTCCAGGTTCGTGTAAGCACACTCTATAACGTTCACACAAACGATGAGATCGCTAGTGACTTCCTCAGAGAATGCCCCCGTGCTAGACAACACACGAATGTGGAGTAGACATTGAGGCATGCCCATGTCCTGGCTAATAAGTCTTAGAGCCGTTGGAAATTTGAGAAACAAGCAAGCGGGAAAAGCAAACAGCAAATGGTCCTTAAAGACGTCCGTTTTCAAGTCCTCTGCCTTTAAGATAACTGGGGCCTCCACAGTCATGGTATTAATTATTCTTCACACGTGCCTAGAGGGTATGAATGCTGGGTAGAGAAGAGTAATACAAACAGCTGATGTTTGTGACGGACACTGTTCGTTCCAACTACTTTCTCTTTATCATGCAGTTGGGGGGTTGGACAAGAAGGCAATCCCTGAGGATTGGGGAGATTACTTAGTAAAGTGCTCGAAGTTCAAAGCATGAGGACGTGAGAACTCAGGGTCGCAGAGCCCCAGAACCTGCACAGAAAGCCAGGTGTGGTCCTGTGTGGTTGTAATTCAGCACTGGAAAAGGGAGGACAGGCAAATCGCTGAGGCTCACTGGCCAGGCAGTCTAGCCTCGTCTTGAGCCTCAGGTCCCTGCCTCAAAAACAAGGTGGACAGACCTTAAGAATGACACTTGAGGTGGGCCTCTGTCCTCTATATCATACATTATACGTATGTGCACCTGCATCTATGTGAACATGTAACCACGTTGTATAAATACACAGAGGGAAGGAGGGAGGGAGGGAGGGAGGGAGGGAGGGATCAAGGCTGGCATCCTTGTTGGGGCTATGGTGCTTGGTAGTACTCTGAACAATTTGACCTACAAGAAATGAAAAGGCTACAGAGGCAGTCTGAGAATCAAGTCCATCTAGTGCTACCTGCTTTTGTCCCTGTCCCCAGGTACAGAGACAGGCTTTCTGCAGTAACCTCCAGCTTCCAAAGATCAGGCCTGCCAAACAGGAAACAATCGCTCCTTGTCCCTTTCCTGGGCTTTCATTAACTAAATCATATCCCAGGAAGAAATAAGTCTGCCACCCGCCTGGATAGACTGTCCTCACACTGTCAGCTCTATTTTGGTGAATCATTTCCAAAGGTTGTCTGTTTCTCCAATCAAGACCTTGTCCAAGGCCCATTGTTCTCCAAATTCATTGAACTCTCCTAAAAATCATTTCAACTCCCTCCTAAGTTGTCCAGATCTTCTGTCTTCATCTCCTATAGATATAAAAATAAACAAACAAAGAAATAAATAGGTTTAAAAAGACTCTATAAGCTTTTGAATCACACCAGACTGGGATGCTACACTGTGGCCACCGCCATGCGAGTCATATGTTTGTGAGTCTTTCCTCTAGTTAATCTTCGGCAATTGATTCGATGAACCTTCAGAGAGCAGAGGAGACATTTTCCTTCACCCCCCCCGAGGTTGGCTAGGTAGACACAGGGAAAATAGAAGAAAACTACATGGTACCTAGCCGCTGATGTGACCACAGAGTTGTATTACATACGCCAAGATGTCATGTGACCTCTCAAACATTGAAGGAACAAGAATACTTAGAACTGGCTGGGACCCACACGGATGACCACCAAGAGCTCTGGCTTTGCTTTACTATAATGCCATTTCCGAATCACTAACCTTGCAAAGTCTCTTGCTCCCACCATGCATCTGGCATCATGGCACATCTAACATCTTCATATAATGAAAAACAAAAGCGCAGGGTGTGGTGAGGGCATGGCCCTATTCTGGGAAAATTCTGGCCTGTTACTGAAATTCCCCAACTTACTCAATAATTCCCCTGTCCTAGCTCATCTCCTATTGCTGTAATAAAGACCATGACCAAAAGCAACTTGGGAAAAAAAGGGTTTATTTCATCTTACAAGTTATAGTGTTGAATGAAAGGTGGGACAGGAACTCAAGGTAGGAATCTGGAGGCAGGAGCTGGAGAAGAGACAGTGAAGGAACACTGCTTACTGGCTTGCTCCCAATGGCTTGTTTGGCTGGTTTTCTTGTACAACCCAAGACCACCTGCCCTGGGTGGCACTGTCCACAGTTGGGCTGGGGCCTCCCCCATCCATCATTAAGAAAATGCCCTATAGACTTGCTTACAGGTCAGTCTGGTGGAAGCATTTTCTTCATTGGGTTTCCCTCTTCCCTCCTGATCCTAGCTTGTGTCAAGTTGATACAAAACTAACCAGCTCAGCTCCCTCCACTAAAGTTTGTCCAAAAAGATGCTGTGAGAAGTCCTGGGGGATGCAGCTCTTTCCAGAATTCCACCTCACTCCTTGTATACTTTTGCTCTATAATAAAACTTCCTCCCAACTTACCTTGTCTTGTGTTTAAATTCTTTCTCTGCCCACAAGAACCTAGAAAGACTAGGTAGAAGTGGAATTTTGTCTCTCTCTAAGGTTTCTCCAGCCTTCAGGTAGCAGCAATACCACAATATCCTTAAAACAATTAGCAGGTTAACTGGAGAAAAGCATAATGATTTATTTGTTCACATTCCATGTGATGTAAGAGCTTTCAGGACAAATGCCCAGAGGTTTGGGCTGAGCTATCCATTTTTGTGCTTAGGCTTGAGGAAATATGGACAGTCATGTAGAAGTGTGATTGAAAAGAAAGAGGTTTACTTTGGAAATCAATATGGCGATTTCTTAGAAAATTGGGAATCCATCTCCCCCAAGATCCAGCTATACCACTCTTGGGCATATACCCAAGGAATTCTCAACCACACCACAAGAGCACTTGTTCAGCTATGTTCATATCAGCATTGTTTGTAATAGCCAGAACATGGAAACAACCTAGATGCCCTTCAACTGAAGAATGGATAAACAAAATGTGGTACATATACACAATGGAATACTACTCAGCAGAGAAAAACAATGACATCATGAGGTTTTCAGACAAATGGATGGACCTAGAGAAAATCATCCTGAGTGAGGTATCCCAGACTCAGAAAGACAAACATGGTATGTACTCACTCATAACAGGATACTAGATGTGGAACAAGGATGACTGGACTGCTACTCACATCACCAGGCAGGCTACCTGGAAAACAGGACCCCAAGAAAGACACAGGGATCGCCCAATGACAGACAAAAGGAATGAGATCTACATGAACAGCCTGGACATGAGTGGGGGTAGTGAAGGGCGAGGGTCGAGGGAAAGAGAGCTTGGGTGAGTGGGAGATCCCAGCTGGATCAACAACAGAGAGGGAGAACAAGGAATAGGAGACCATGGTAAATGAAGACCACATGAGAATAGGAAGAAACAAAGTACTAGAGAGGCCCACAGAAATCCACAAAGATACCCCCACAACAGACTACTGGCAATGGTCGAGAGACAGTCCGAATTGACCTACTCTGGTGATGGGATGGCCAAACACCCTAATTGTCGTGCTAGAAACCTCATCCAACTACTGAGGGATCTGGATGCAGAGATCCATGACTAGGCCCCAGGTGGATCTCTGGGAGTCCAATTAGCGAGAATGAGGAGGGTTTATATGAGAGAGAATTGTTGAGACCAAGGTTGGATAAAGCACAGAGACAAATAGCCAAACAAACGGAAACACATGAAATATGAACCAATGGCTGAGAGGTCACCAACTGGATCAGGCCCTCTGAGTGGGTGAGACAGTTGATTGGCCTGATCTGTTTGGGAGGCATCCAGGCAGTGGCACCAGGTCCTGTGCTCATTGCATGAGTCGGCTGTTTGAAACATGGGGCCTATGCAGGGTCCCTTGGCTCGGCCTGGGAGGAGGGGACTGGACCTACCTGGACTGAGTCCACCAGGTTGATCTCAGTCTGTGAGGAAGGCTTTGCCCTGGAGGAGATTGGAATGGGGGGCGGGCTGGGGGGAAGGTGAGGGGGGCAGGAGGGGGAGAACAATGGAATCTGTGCCTGTATGTAGAATTTAATTGCATTGCAAAATAAAAATTAAAAAAAAAAAGAAAAAAAAAGAAAAGAAAAGAAAGAGGTTTGATCCATTAGTTATCCTAGTAAGGCCCACCCAGACTCTTTTTGGCATTTATTCTTCTTGGTATTGGATAGGACTCTCTAGGAAATGGAGATTTTGAGACATACAATCAAATAAAGTCCAGGACTCTCTGGTGAGTTCATTTGTAGGAAAGCAGAGGGCAGTGTTGGAATAATAGACTTCGGTAATTAAGGCTGGCTTTGGGGAAGAGGTTCTGGTTTTCATGGCTTCCCTTGGACTCAGTCATGCGTGCTTGCAAGAGTGCATTCGGAGGCTGGAAGACAACCTTGGAGAGTCAGTTCTCTCCTTCCACCACGTGAGCTTCAGGGATTGAGCAGGCTTGGTAGCAAGCACCTTTCCCCACTGAGCCATCTCGCCAAGGACAACTGATTGTTAACAACAGAGTGAGAAACTGCATAATTATTACAAGCTCCCACACCTTCTATTTGTCTCCCCTACAAGCCCATTTGTTTTCCCACGGACGTCTTCTTACTGCCCCTTTCTGTGTTAAGTCAGTACGTGATGTGAGGTTAAGTTTTTCTCCCAGCAAGGTACTGTAGACGTCAATACACGGAACTGACAGGTGGAGAAGACTCAAGTGGAAGAGACCAGGTGAGCTTAGGAATGGAGGGAAGAAAACCTAGGGAAGTGTGGGAAAGGTTCTGTGGCTAGAAGAAAGGAAGAAGTGAAATCAGGTATAAGAATTTAAGATCAGGTGACCAGGCTAGAGACAGGTCAAAGAATGGCCATAGAACTCCCGAGAGCAGGACACATCCTTGTGATGTTATGATATGCAATCAGCCTTCTGTACATATAGGTTCTGTATTCATGGGTTCAACCAACACAGATGGACAATATTTGAAAAATAAAAATAAAAGGAGTTGCATCTTGGGCTGAAGAGATGGCTCAGTGTGGGAGCACTTTCAGAGAACCTGACTTCTGTTCCCAGCACCCAACTTGTCGGCTCACAACCACCTGTAGCACTGGTTCAGGGGGACCCATCCTCCTCCTCTGGTCTCTGAAGGCACCTGTGCGCATGTGGCAGACACATACATAAATAAAAATAGATCTTTTTAAAAAGTTGCAGTTATACTGAGCACATAGACTTTTGGGCCATGGTTTCCTAAATAATACAGTATAATAACCATTTGCACAGCATCTCCTCCTGTTATGAAAGTAAGTCACAGATGATTTTAAAGTACACCAGAGAATACGTACAGGTAGTATGCACATTCTCTGATCTTAATGTAACTGGTTTGGGCACCTCCAGATTTCAGTGTCCTCAGAGATCCTGGAAACAATCCCAGTTCCCCACCCTAGCCAGCCCTCCTCCAATTCCGTGTCCCCGCCCAGGTACTGAGCGAGGCAACTGCCGAGATCTCAATTTTTGTCTGTTTTGTTTTGTTTCACCTGGCTCAGGGCTCTGTTAGACGTAGCATAAGAAACATCCCCTTTGTTAAACTATTTGCATGTTCTGATTTTGATTCGTGAAGTAAATTCTTAAGCAGCTTCAGCACAAGGCATCCTTTCAAACATATCCAAATTAACGCTAATAAGGGTGATTTCTTTGGAAAGTCCCTAGACACACAGAGGGTAGGACCTCAGCACATCTCCAGCCTCTGGGAGGAGCATAGCTGAAGGTCAGGTTGGTTGCCAATGGCCAACGGTTTACTCAAGTACATCTACATAATGACGCTGCCTCAAAACCCCAAACAAGGTCTAGGTTCCGAGAACGCAGATGGCGTTTGGAAGCTCCTCTTCCTTGTACAGTCTCCTACATGTTTCTTCATCTGACCTTCATCTATACCACTTTTCTGGAGACAGGGTCTCACATAGCCTAAGTGGGCCTCAAACTTACAGTGGAGGGTGACTTTGAACTCCTGATCCTCCTGCTTCCACCTCCTAAGTGCTGGACTTACAGGCATGCACCACACTTCGAGTCTTATCATGTTCTTTCTAATAAACTAGGTGTTTCCATGAGTTTTGTAAGCCACTCTGGCAAATTAATCCAACTCTAGGAAATGGTGGGAGCTCAGGTTTATAGGCAGCTAACCTGTTGGAAGTATAGGCAAATTAAGCTGTTGTCCCCTGGAGAACTGATGAGTGCTGGCTGGGTAGGGAAATGCCACACCTATTTGGTCCCAGCCGTCTTTTCTGCAGAACACTGAGTAACAAACAGGATAAGAGAAATTGAATTTACCCTCCTTCATATTCTTGAGAATCCTTGCCCCACCCCACCCTCCTTCCTTAGCATAGTGGAGTAGGAGTAGATGACTTCCTCTTCATTCCCTAATGATTTGTCAAGACCTCGGAGCCAACAGATGTATAGATGCCAGCCAGAGTGCAGAAGCTCGCTGTTAGATTCTGAACGTCCCTCACTGGCTCTGTTGCTGCAGCTCAGCTTCCTTTGAGTTGCAGGATGATGGTGAGGGGCAGGCTCTTGCACCCACAGTCCTGCTTTTCTCTCTCCTCACAGTCTGTGGTGAGACCTGCCACATGCTCCTGTCCGTACCCTGTGCTGGCTAGCCTCCATCCTGTAGGTGGGCTGCTTTCAAGATCAGACCAAAAGCTAAGTGGGGGCAAAGGGTCCGGTTCTCTGCAGCCTGCCGGCTCTGGCTGCTTCCTCTCCTGGCACTGTTTTCGGATTTCCCATTCTCCTCCCTGTTGCATTTCCTGTTCAGAGTAACTTTTTCCCTAGGTCAACTGGGAGGCTCTTAATTCTGGAAAGCTGGAAATAGGGAGAAAATTAACCGGGTTAATCTGGGTGATTGCTGGCACTGCAGAGGCATTAGGTAATTGCTGAGCCCTGCATCCACGGCCCCTCTCCCACGACCCTGGAAGGCATTCTTTAAGAGTTTTGTTTGCATTGCTCCGAGGTTCTCTGGAGTTCAACTGCACACTGCCCTGGCTGGGAAAAAAGACAAGTGCACTCAGTGTATGGTTCCTGTGTACTACCCACTCTGCAGCAAGGGTCACACTGCTCACAAATCGCCTTGTGCTGTCATTTGCTCCTTACCTCCTCTTCTAAACTACTGCTTTCCTTGCTGTAAATCCTTTGCCACAGGTCAAAAGGTCAAAGGAGTCTCTGGATTGTTCCCTGTGTTTTTCAACTTCAAAAACCTTTGTCCTCACCACCTGCCCCCATGGAAAGTCCTCCACGCCCCTTTCCATCCAGCCAAACCAGATTCATGTCTCCTTTATTCAACACCAAGTCAGGTTGGCCCTGGGCCAGCACTTTCATATGCTTTATCTCAGCCCTCGGGGCCAGCATACATTTCTTATCGGTGAAGCTTTCTGGGGGCCGCCTCACCTGGAAGTGACCACGACTTCCTCTCTCTCCCTCTCACTGTGGGTAACAGTCATCTGGCACTTTATAACTAAGCATTCATTTGCTCCTTCATTCGTTTTTTAAAACAGCTGTTTCCTGAATATTGTTGTCTGGACACTGTGATGGATGTAGGGGATACGGAGAGGTGGATAAAATACCTTGATTGTCCCCAAGAAACTCAGTCCAGTGGTTAGAAATTGATACCCGGGGCTAAGGAGATAGCTCAGTTGGCAAAGTGTTTGCTTGTCTTACAGGAATGAAGATCTAGGCTGGAGAGACAGCACAGTGACTAAGAGCACTGGTTGCTCTATCAGAGGTCCCAGGTTCAATTCCCAGCACCCACATGACTGCTCACAACCATCTGTCCAGTTCCAGGAGATTCAATGCCCTCTTCTGGCTTTCTATGGTCCCAGACATGCACATGATGCACAGACATTCACACAAGAAAAACATTCATACACATAAAACAAATTTTAAAAAGAATGAGGAGCTGATATTGATTCACAGAACCCAGATACGAATGTTAAGTCATTTGGTACGTGTTTGTTATCTTAGGGCTGGGGAGGCAGTGACAGGCAACTCTGGTTCATTGGCCAGCCATCCTAGCCTCAGGCCAGTGAGAAACCCTGTCTAAAAAAAAAAAAAAGGATGATGTCTGAGGAGGTGGAACACCTGAAGTTGTCTCCACACCCATGTGCACATAAAAGCAGCCACTGCACACGAATATGCACACAGGATACCCCCCTCCCATGCACAAAGCAGCACAACATTATGATCATCTCTGAACATATCTCAGAAATGCAGCTGTGGCAAGTGGGCCTCTTCACTGAATGAGAGCAAAATGGCCCAGAGAAAATAAGACTTTTGTTTCTTTGTTTTTTGAAGGACAAGCAAAGTAGAAAGCACCCATTGAAATGTGATTGCTGGACTGAGGATGGTGCAGAGTCGGTGGAGGTCTGGTCTGGTCAAGTTCTAAAGCCCACTGGGCTCCAACCTCAGCACTGCATAAAACTGAGCATGGCTGGCAGCACAGGCCTGGGAGGTCAAGTTCAAGGTCACCTTCTACCATTTTTTTTTTTTTTAAGGTGGAAGTCAGCCCAGAAAACTGAGATCCTGTCTCAATCAAATAGAATAAAAATAAAACTGATTGCCATTGGGGTGGCACTAGGACTGGGAGCCTTGAGGAGGTAATTAGGTTACTGGGAGGGAATGGATTGCCTCTTGAGGAGTGAGATTGTCATCCAAAGAGCAGACTGTTAAAAAGCAATCTGAGCCTCCAGCCTTGACTGTGATCCAAGCCAATTCTGTTCACTCCTGAGACTTCAACCCAAGTATTGATTGTTTTCCAAATGTATGCCTTCCATCTTGACCTCTCTCTGCACTCCAGATCAATATATCCAGTTGCCTTCTTGACATATACTGAATAAAAATTATAGAAGGCCTTGCTTTTGATCAAGCACCTACAGCAGCCCCCCAGCAGACCAGCCAGATCACAGACTGAGAGAGTCCATGCTGAACTACCAAGTCACCAAACTGAGGCTAAGCTGTCACCTGACCCTTCTAGGAAATGAGGAGACAGATGAAGTTCCTGAACAGGACAATCGAGACAGCAAAGGAACTCCTTCCTCTTAATCCCTACACCTTTAATCTTTTAATCCTCACCCAAAAGGCAACCCAACCCGAAGCAACCCGATGCAGAATGTGATCTTTCTATTGTCCTGTTTCCCCCCTCTGACCTTAGAAGGAAACCTTGAGACAACCTTTTACGCTTTGCCCTTTGCTCCTGCCTTCCTCTCCCTACTTCTCCTCTTGGGTCTTGG
This sequence comes from Peromyscus eremicus, assembly GCF_949786415.1. Classification (NCBI taxonomy): domain Eukaryota; kingdom Metazoa; phylum Chordata; class Mammalia; order Rodentia; family Cricetidae; genus Peromyscus; species Peromyscus eremicus. Next base: position 89,165,125 of record NC_081416.1, on the reverse strand, counting down.
GGTTTAGACACGTGTGTAGCATGAACAAACCCAGGGTTCAGTCCTTAGCACTACACACACACACACACAAACACACACACACACACACACACACACACACACACACACACACACCCCTTCTGTTGCTCTGCCCATTGGAAAGTATTTGATTTTATGGGATGAAGAGCTACCTGGTGTTATGATCACAAAATACAGGCAATTAAGATTTTTAATAGGTCTATCTGTATTTTTTCTTTCAGAGGAACTACATCAGAGTCTCACACATGCTAGGTACATGCTCTACCCCAAGCCACTCCTCCCCCATCCTTCTACTTGCAATTGAAAGCCTAACATTGCACCTTGGACATTTCCACCTTCACCTTCCCATTGGGTGGCACCAACACCCCCCGGACACTTAGCTCATTTCTCTGAGAGTAATCTCGAACATCTGCCTCTTCCTCAGTCTCCACATCCAATCCTATGGCAGGCCTCCAAAGGAGATCTGGGTGCTCTCCCCTCGCCTGTCACTGAAGACACCACCTTCTTACACATGGGCTCTCTCTCTTTCTCCTGCTTCTGATTTTCAGTTGTCAGCCCAGAAAGTCAAACTAATGTGTCAGACACATTATTTGTTTAAAAGTCATTCACCGTTTCTGTTGGACTTGGGAAGACATTCAGAATGCTAAGCACAACCTCATGGCCCTGCATGGTGTGCTTTCTCCCTCCTAATCCTTCTGTTCTTTGATTCCAGCCACACTGGCCTCTTTTCATTTCTTCAGGCATTCTATCCTTCTCCAGCCCTGTGGACTCTACATCTGCTATACGGTGCTAGTGGAGGTGGTGGAGGTGATGATGGTGGTGGTGGTGGTGTGGTGGTGGTGGAGGAAGTGGTGGTGGTGGTGCTGGTGCTGGTGGTGGTGGAGGTGATGGTGGTGGTGCTGGTGCTGGTGGTGGTGGAGGTGATGGTGGTGGTGGAGGTGATGGTGGTGGTGGAGGTGATGGTGGTGGTGGTGGTGATGGTGGTGGAGGTGATGGTGGTGGTGGTGGTGGTGGTGATGGTGGTAGAGGTGGTGGAGGTGCTGGTGCTGGTGATGCTGGTGATGCTGGTGGTGATGGTGGTGATGGTGGTGATGGTCATGGAGGGAGTAGCAGTATGTCTGTGCTGGTGATCAGACCACCCCAGCCATTTAATCTACCAATTTTCATGGAAGGGTCTTATTCTTCTCTTCTCTCATGGGTCCACTAAGTCTCCATTTAAATATTCATCCTCCAGGAATGTCTCTTCTCGTCTCCTTTTTCTAGACAGCACTTTCCTTTGAAGCATTCACCATGATTCTTTAATCTAGTGAACCATCAGTGATGTTTATTCATGTGACTACTTAGCATATGTCCCTCCAATATCGACCTAGATGTGCACACACACACATGCTTGCTAGACACTGTTGTGCACCATGGCAGGCCTGGAGCTTCACACAGACTGTTCGTCACAGAATACGGCAGATCTTGGATGAGTCAGTGTGACAGAGGCCAAGAGGAAGAGAGAGCCGGGAGGGTTTGAAGGAGTAAGGATGGTCTCTGAGTTGCAAAGCAGGGAAGGCTTCAAGGAAGATAAAGCCTTCGATGGAAGATTTGTAGAAAGGGAGTGGCCCCGGAGGCGTGGGTGGAGGGAGGGCCTGTCCAGGTGGATGGACCATCTGGTTGGAGAAACCCAGGTGGTGTCTGAGAAATGATGAGTAACCAGAATGTCTGGAGCGGAGAGCGAGAGGGGAAGGGAACCAGAGTGGGCTTCCGGACCTATTTTTAAGTCTCCAGGAGGGCTGATGGATAGCCGAGAGTCTTCTCCTAAGCAAGGTGTTCCTTCTCTTCCTAAAGTTTGGGGACGAATGTATTTCTTTGAACAAATTCCCATCATGAGTCAGGCAATGGGCACTGATTAGTGGCCCTTGCTCGCCCCCTCACCTCTCTGCTCCTTTCTACTCCATCTGGTACTCTGGGCACCAGAGTGGCAGGCTGGTGGGAACGAGGCTGCACATCCTGTCGGGTGAATTCTTTTATAGAGTTAGTTCTACACTAGGAACTCTAGACCATTTACAGGCATTTGGAGAGTTGAGACAGAATTCAATCAATTTTCCATGGGCATTAGCAATAGACCCTTTCGATAAACATGTAACTTTCTGAGCTTGGATGCCCATAGAAAGCATACATGCTTCCTCTCAGCACAGTGAAAAGGGAATGCTTACCGAGGACTCATCGCTCACTGTGGTGGTTGCTCTCTGTGAGTTGTCTCCCTCATTTTCATACCCACTATGTCTGGGAAGCCTGAAAATCTATGTTCTAGATAAAGGAAATAAAGCTCACTGGGATTAAGAAATTTGCCTGAGGACAACAGCTTATAAACTGGGGAACTTGCATTTGTGCCCAAGTCTCTGTCTAGTACCTTCCTGGAAGGTTTAGTGGCAGAGCCTGGGCTCTGGGAGCCCCAACAAGGTAGGCTCAGCCACCTGTCCCCAAGATGCCAACTAGAGACAGGTGATAGTGAAAGGTGGGGAAAGAAAAAGCCGGTCAATGTGGACACACTGGGAAGAGGAATGAGTGAAGACAGAGAGTGACCATTTTTGGTATTGACAAGAAGTGAAGGCTTAACTAGAGATCGAGAGTTATGCATAATCAAGCAGTCCTGGTCAAGGTATGGTCCTGCTCATCACTGACCCGTCATTGTCTTAGCTCAGTCTGTCCTGCAAGGTGGTTCAATAAATTGGCAGAAGTGTATAAAACCTCTTCCCAGGAGGCACGGTCCTTCTCTGGCTGGCACCAGGCTCCAGCCTTTTCCTTCTTCCAGTGTGAGATTCCTAGGGAATTTTCAGTTCTTTGGGGTCTGAGGCTTCCAGAGCTGAAGCGGGAACGCAGACGTCTCTTTGGGTTGCTCCTCTGCTGCCCTGGCAGTTACAGCCCCAAACTTGTTATTATCTTTCTCAAGACATCTGGTTGTGTTTGGGTGAGACCGTCAAGATTAGTCAAAAGAGCTACAATTTTTTATTTGTGTGTGTGTGTGTGTGTGTGTGTGTGTGTGTGTGTGTGTGTGTGTCTTGGAGGTCAGAGGAAAGCTTGAGAGAGCTGGTTCTCTTTTGCCACCATGTGGAATCCAAGAATCAAACTCAGGTCATCAGGCTTTGCGGTGTCTTTGAAGGTTGTGGCCCCAGCTGTATGCAAGGGGGCGCAGTAAAGAAACGGCTGACATGACCGCTCCTTGACATGGTTAAGGCTTTTAGTGTAGATAAGAGAGAGAGAGAGAACGAGTACAGCCAGAGGCGTTAGGAAGAGTCCAGAGCAGAGAGAGAAAGAAATAGACTGGACATCACCAGCAGACTGGACATGGTGAGGAATATCTGCAAGAGAGGAGAGACCAGCAGGGGACAGAGAATAAAGTATCTCAAGAAGAGTAAGATTAGAGAATAGTGAGAAGAGCGGAGTTATAAGAAGGACGAGTAGCTGGGGAGAGGAAGCCCAGAGCTGGGGCAGTTTAGGGTAGAGGAGGGAAGAAGAGCTAACTCGGATGCTAGCATGGACTTTGACATGAATAACAGGTACTTATGATACTGAGGGACCCTGGAGGCCAGCATGAGCTTTGATACATTGATAGGTTCCACAGGTAGCCATTTGTCCCCTCTACCAGAGGTAAAGAAAATGACTCCATTTGGCAGATGGGAACCGACTTGACCAGTTCCTGAGGAATGCTGGCTTTTATCTAACCTCCAGAAATCCTCCTCTAGTTCAGCTGGAGCTCATTTCTGGATTTTTGGACTGACTTTTGGAGTTTAGGGAATTGGAGTTTCCTTTGGACCTGACATGTGGCAAGTTCCTTCACTGGCTCAGCTATCTTGTCCACCTAAGATTACAAAAACAAACAAACAAATAAACAAAAAAACCTACTTTTTTACTTTGAAGCAATTATAAATTCATAAGATGTTGCAGAAATAATAGTCTTTACCCAGTTTTCCTGTGGTAACATTATAACACACATATCAAATGTCAACTTGGGAATTGGCACTAGAACAATCTGGAGGTGTTCAGCGCTTGTTAGTTTTACTATGAGGTTACTTTCAAAACTGAGCAAGGTTGATGAAGGTGGGAACACATCTGATGGGTCCTTTAAAATTGTGGCTTCTGGAACATTGTGAGTCTCTCTGTAGTTCTGGGGTTTTGAAATAGCAGGTCTGAAGAAGTGTGGGTTCATTGCTACTATTAGAGCCCTGAGAAGAGGTCGTCTTCCTCCAGGGAGCCCTGGAGTCCCTGCTTCTTTCAAATAGAAAGGTCTGGAGTAGCAGACACCGAAATGAAATCCCTGTCTAGAGAGACTTGGTGGGGCTGCCGTTCTTGGCTGTTCGGAAGCCTCTAAACTCCCCTGGAACTACCCTAGGCTTGGCTCACCGATCTGCCTCTGCCCCATTGTCTATCTCTTGGCAGCTGAAGACAAGTGATAAGCATGGGAGATAGAGCACATCTGAGCTGGGATGGGGCATGCCCATCAGGAGGCCAGGGCTGTGAACCTGCCCGATCACTGGCAGTCGACCAGGCCCCTTTTTATCTGGAAAAACTGCCCGAGGACAACTGAGTGCTGTAGTGAACAATGCAGGGAAATGGAGGCCCAAGCCTCAGAATTGGGATCCTGCCACCCACACTCCTTTGCACTGTTATTTCTGGCAAAACAGACATGTGGGAAGAGGCACAAAGCAAGCTTGGAAACTAAGGGGAAGTGGAAGTGCAGGATACGAGGGAAATTAAAGATTGTTTGCCTAGCTTTAGAGATTCAGTTACAAAAGAGTCCAGAATCCGAGTCCAGCCTCCACGGCGTATGGTGGCCATTACAACTCGTGTCTGGGATGTCTCTGAAAAGGCTCCTGTATTGAAAGCTTGGTTCCCAGGGTAGCGGTGTTCAGAGGTGGGGTTTTGAGGAAGTGATTGGATCAAGAGGGTTCAGATCTCCTTGATGAAGCTATCCACTGGAAGTTCATAATCCCACAGGCTGTGGGACATGATAAAAACTTAAGAGGTGAAGCCTGGCTGAAGGGTGTACGTCCTTGGCAGTGTGCCCTTGAGGACTGTATCTTGTCCTTGGACCTCTTTACATTCTGGCCACCGTGAGGTAAGCAGCCTCCCCTCTACACACTCCTACCACCTCCCTCACCATAGGCCTGAAAGCAATGGAAGCAGCCGCCCATAGGCTGAATCCTTGAAACGGAGCCGAAATAAATCTCTCTTCCTTCTAGTTGATTTTCTCTGGCATTTTGTCAAAGTGACAGAAAACTGACCCACACAGATGCCATTCTAGTAACAACAGTTTCTTGACCATTAGGCCAAATGGATCTTCTTGGGGTTAATTTCCTCTTCAAATTAGTTCCCATATGGATTTCAAAGTCTGGAACAAATGAAACGCTGGGCCTCATTATGAAGCAACAAACACCCACGATTTTGGTTGTGGCCATTAGCGGACAGCGCTTTGGTTCTGCTCCTTTCCAGGTGACATGGTCACGCAACTGTGGCCCTGTGACAGTAAGAAATTTGATCAGATGAACACGATTGAACCTTAATGAGGCACACACTGGTTTCTAGAAATAGCTACTATTTCACCAGCTCCTGGGAAGGTCTCTGTTGTGTTTTGTTCTCCTCAAGTTCCTATGTTGAAATCTTAACCCCTAACACCTTAGAATGGGGCCTTATTTGGAAATAAGGTTGTCGCAGATATAATTAGATGAGTTCATATTGTGGGAGGCAGTTTTGTTTGTTTGTTTTGTATTTTGTTTTTATGTTCACACTGGAATGGACTTATCATATTTATCTCAACACTTCTTTCATTCTCTAACACCTCTACAAACAAAACCAAACGCGTCCACACAATGTCTGAATGTACGACATTAGTCTCTTCTGGAAATAGACACAAAACCAGAACTAAACCCTATCTGTAGCGAACATTTTCAATGGATTCTTATAGTCCAAAAGGGATGAAGAAATCAATGACAGCAAAATACCGCCATGTTCTCAGGAGACATTTTGCAATTGCATTGGACATAAGTAAATCAATTTCCTCAGATCGTGGACGTAAACAAAAGTAAGAGTTGCACTAAAACTTCTGAGGAACAATGGCTGTGGCAGGACGATGACCTCAGAACCGAAAGGAGTTGTGTAAATGTGATCCACAGCCCTGCTGGAGAGGAAGGCCTCCCACTCAATGGTGCCCCTCAGACAAAGACAGTCAGGACACCTGGCTCCACTGGGTCCTATGAGTTATTAGAACCTGGTCAGGCCTCCCTGGTCATGGGGTCCTGGAGCTCATGCCCCACTTCAAACCCTGTTTGTATAAAGAGCTGACTGGTGTAGACATGGGTCAGCTTATCCTGAAGAAATTGCTCAAACACCCTGACTACGTCATCACCCACCTTGAGATTCTCTTGAGGCATGCTCTCAGAGTATGAGCCAGAGCTTGGGCAGGTGGCTGCAAGGCTCAACAGAAGGGAAGAAGACATTTCCCAACAGTACCGCATTCCTGACTCAACCAAGGACCTCTGCAAGATCCTCCACTTTCCCTGCTCTGAGGTAAGTGGCTTTGTTACTGGTGGCAGGTGAGGGGTGAGGTATGAGGTGTGGGACTCTGTCTGCAGCTGGGGCCTGCAGCTTTCTGTAAGTGGCACCAGGGTTGGAAAAACAGAACTGAGAGCAGAAGAAATGGGTCAGCTATTAAAGGCTAGGCCCCAAATATAAGAAAGACAGAACTGAGCGCTTGGAGGATCCAGCCCAAAATGGAATCTTCTAACCCTCACCACAGATGTCTTGGTCTACCTTACCATTAGTTTCACCCTCAGCTGACTCCTTCTCTGAAGAGTACTTGAGGCAGAAGACGTGGAGGGAGGAGGTGGAGTGGGCACAGGGAATTGCCTGAGGAGCTCAGACGCCCCTTCACCAGGCAAAGAACTGACCTCCATAAAAGGCACTACTCATGTGGGCCACGGAGTCACTCAGGATCCAATGGGTACCACCTTGTATGGATTCAGACCCCTTCTGTGTCTTAATTGCCACCCTTGCCACATCCCGTTAGTCACCTCAGCCTTTGAGGTCTTTCTCTTCCTGCTAAAACCCACCTCCATTCCAGAAAGGTGTGGGTCCTGGCGATCAGGTTCCTGGCCACCCCAAGAAGACTTGCAGTCCTAAGCTAACATTGACGAAGCAAACCGTCTTCTGCTGCTGACAGCCTGCCCTGGCTCAGCTCTGACGACTTACACTACAATGTGTGTGTTTAGGCTGCCTTCTAGGACGTGAGTGAGATGAGAAGAAAGTTGTCTTGCCACAGCAGCCCAGGAGAACACACTCTAGGTGAAGCAGAGACCAGCCTTGCTGTAGGAACTGGCAGCCGTGCCTGGGCCCTAGCAGTCTCAACTGGGCTTTCCAAGGGACATAAAGAGTTAAGGACACACGTTTTCAGGAGACTAAAGCTTGAAATCCAAGCTCCTCAGGTCTCTTACAGAATCCAGAGCCACAGACATTGTCAACACCACCACCAGACCAATCGTAAAGCAGATCAGGGGCCTCAGCCTCTCAGTGTCACTAAGCAACAGGCACAAAAGAGGCTGGCAGAGGGCTGCACCACCCACAGTTCCACCTCCCACAGCTCCTTCTCCAGCACAGCCAGATGGGAGAACCACCTCCATGCCAGAAAACCCCAGGTCCCATTACTACCCGTCGTAGGGTTTGTGGGGAAAGGAAGGGATGCCCAAGAGACTTCGTTTGGAAACTGCAGAGTTGCCAGATAGTTCATTGAGAAACTGGGCTGAGGGCGAAGGTAAAGACTTGTGGGGAAAATGGGAACATTACCAAGTAAGATCCACATTTCCTTCTGATTTTCCTCAGGTCACGGATGGACACTGCCTGGCACCATGCACACTTATCCTATCCCGTTGGCTGTCCCTGAGAGAGGTCTCATGGGCTCTTGGATAAATTTGCTAAATCAGACTTGGAGGAGGTAAAAAGAAATGGAGTGACTGATGCTTGTTTTCCATTCCTACGGAGAACCCTCCCCGCAGGTGATAGATATGGGGCCCACCAAGCAATGGCTGCTGTGAAGCCTTCTTATCTCAAACAAACGTAGAGTTGAAGAAACCTTTTCACTTTATCAGATACCCACAGAGCAAGCACAGCACGGCTGTGGTTGGTCTAGATGCTGGAGTTTCCAGATCCATGACTTGAAAGTTAAGCACAAGGCACTTTCTGGAGCAGGGGCTGGATGGAGGAGTTCATGGGACTGGGTTTGCTGAGTAAACCACAGTTAGGCAGGGACAAACAAACTCCTGGAGCAGAGAAAGACTCAAAAAGACAAACTGGAGATTAAGGTTTTTCTCTCTATTTTTGGCTCTAGTCCATGAGCTGCTGTGAGGGAGGGGCCATGCTTCATATGTGCTCTTCCTTCTCCCTATATACCTTGAATGGTGCCTGTCACCGTGTGCTGACAAACAAAAGGTAGAAAGAGATGACTGAATGACTCCCTGAACCTGAGGCTGGCTTAATCTGAGACAGGCTTGACTTTGTAGTTAGAACTGCCGATAAAACAAACCGTGAGGAGGAGAGAAGACAAGATGAGATGGACCTGCACGCTGTTGTGAGCTTAAATGCCAGGAATTGGGGCTGGGGAGATGGCTTGGTGGCTAAGAGCTCTCACTGCCCAACCATGAGGACCGGAGTTCAGATCCCGGCACCTATGTCTGGCAGCTCACACTTGTAACTCTAACTCCAGGGGACCTGGCGCCCTCTTCTGGCCTCATTAGGTACCTTCACACATATGTGCACATACACTCACACAGACACAAACAGAAACAGCACACATAAATAAAACAAATATTTAAACATACATAAAGAAAGTCAGAGCTTCAGTGTCTCTTCAAGTCCCACTGTGAGCTGGACATAGTGGCTCATACCTATGATCCTTAAGACAGAAGGATTATCATGAGTTTAGGGTCAGCCTGGGTGACGTAGTAAGTTATAGGATGATCTGAGCTATGGGATGAGACCAAATCTCAAAACACAAAACTAGGGACCATAGAGATGTCTCAGAAGTTTAGAACTCTTGCTGCTCATGATGAGGAACAGAGTTCAGTTCCAGGTGTCTACGTCAGGTGTCTCACAGTCATCTGTAACTCCAGCTCCAGAGTGTTCTGTGGCCCCTTCTGGTCTCCACGGATACCCCCACACACTGGGCATTCTCTTCCCAACACACAAACAAAATAAATAAATAAACCAAACCAATCAAATAAAAGCCCACTGTTGTCCCAGGAAACCTCTGGTACATGTAAAACAGTCCCAGGCTTCACTCCTCTCTATGAATGGCTTCCTCGCAGGTGCTCCACCAGCGGCTGTGAATTTGTGTCCCTCCTTGAGTCACTTGGGACTTATCAGCTGTCTTTTGCCACCACCCAAGCACCCAGGTTCATTAAAATAGTTCCCTTGGAGAGCTTGCCTTTGCAAAATAACCCATGTTCCTTCGAGCATAAAGAGGCTCTGATAGCAGTATCAAGATTGCTTTTGAATACTGGATAATTTATGAGTATGTTCATATCCTTTCTAAGCTCTGGTGACAGCTTGATATGCAATTATCAAACAAAACAAAACCTGGCCTCTAATCTATTTTTTGTTATTTTTTTTTTTTAAGAGAGAGAGCATATTGAGTAGGCCTGTGTTACCAAAGGAGATCTGGACCCTCCCTCCAGCAAATGGGAAGGCAGCTGCTGCCAGCTGTGTTGCAAAAACAAGATTTGAAGTTCAGAGCTGGGGTCAGGCCATAGGGTCATACTCTGTTGCTGATTGTGGAGGTGGCTCAAGCTTCATTCTACGAAGCCAGCTTCACAAGTCAGAGGGTCAGAGTTCTCGGGGTTTCTGTCCCCCTTCCCAGAGCCTGCCCGGCAGTGCTACCAGCAGGCCCTGGACTCAGCCGCTGTTGGGTATTCCCTGGAGTGTGGCTTTGGAGAATGATAACTTTAGTATCAAAATTCCTGTCAATTTAGCCGGGTGGTGGTGGCGCACGCCTTTAATCCCAGCACTCGGGAGGCAGAGCCAGGCGGATCTCTGTGAGTTCGAGGCCAGCCTGGGCTACCAAGTGAGTTCCAGGAAAGGTGCCAAAGCTACACAGAGAAACTCTGTCTCGAAAAACAAAAACAAAACAAAAAAATTCCTGTCGATTCAAAAGCCAGGGAGTTCCCATCATGCCCTTCCACACTTTGCTTCTCATACTGACTCTTTAGACATCTTATGACATTGTTAATCAACGACAATGTTAAATATCGAGATAAGGTTAATAAGAGCCCACATGGCAGTTCACAACTGTCTGTAACTCCAGTTCCAGGGAATCTAACACCCTCACACAGACATACATGCAGGCTAAATACCAATGCACATAAAGTAAGAATAAATAAATCATTTAAAATGCTAAAAAAGGTGTCCTTAATTATCATCAAAACTATGATAAGTTGGAACTATACTAAGCATTTCTGTACTATCTATAGTGCCTACCTAGTCTATCAGCAGGTTTCTCACACGTATATTAGTTATTTTTCTTGTTGCTATTCCTACAGAGCTGACAAGAAGCCACTTAAGGGAGGAAGGGCTTGTTCGGTCTCACAGTAGAAGAAGGGATCCAGATGTCATGGGAGGGAAGGCATGTTGGCAAGAGCGTAAAGTAGCTGGTGACATTATGGCAGCTGTCAGAAAGCAGAAGATAGATAGGAAGTGATGCTGGGCTATTAAACCTCATTATCCGTCCCCCTCAGAGATCTAATTCCTCCCATGAAACTCCACCCCCTAAAGGTTCCACAACCTTTTAAAACAGCATTCCTAACTGGGGAACACGTGTCCAAACACATCTGCCTGTGGAAGATACTTCACAATTGTCGCTTTGATCTTCACAATAAGCCAAATATCATTAAATATGATAGTTTTCATAAGAGGAAAAAGCAAAGAAGTTGAGTGCTTATTGTTCTCAACCTGTGGGTCATGACCCCTTTTGGGTTGCATATCAGAGATCCTGCATATTAGATATCTACATTGCAATTAATTAACAGTAGCAAAATTACCATTATGAAGTAGCAATGAAAATAATTTTATGGTTGGGAGTCACCACAACGTGAGGAACTGTATTAAAGGGTCTCAGCCTTAGGAAGGTTGAGAACCACTGGCTTAGGCCAAATGGGTAAGAGGTAGTGGAACAGGATTCAAATGCCAATAGCAAGACATGTTTTCTATAGCCCTTCAATAGCAGGCCATCCTACATGTCACTTACATTCCATCACTGATTCTAGACCTAAACCATCTTCTCCCTTAACCTACACAGTCCAGCCACACTGACTTTGTGCTTGTTACCCCTGCCATGCTTCTTCCCACCATGCCGCCTTTCGTAGACCGTGAGAGTCAAGGGTTCCACTTCATTCTCCACACAGGGCCCTCCAGCTGTCCACATACCGTTTGCTAGAAACACTGTCCCCCTGCATTGAACGGTCTCCTCCCACATAAATGTGAGGGTTGGTTTGGGGTTTTCATTTCCACATCATTATCCTGTATGTCTGTATTTATCTGAGTTACAAACTATAAGCAATATTGGGCTGAAACCTAAAAAAATAAATCCAATATCCACGAGTCCTCCCTATATAAATGCTAAATATGTAGATAACTAATTGAAGACAAGAATAAGCTTATTGATAGGGCAATCCAAACAACACATGTAAATTTTCCTCCTTGTGGGAGAGAATTTAATTTCTTCTTTGTCCACTGAGTATTAGCTGGGTCTAACAGTTTCCAAAGAATAGTGTATAGAAACAAGGTTTTTAAAAAATAGCTTTTCAAGCTGGAAAGATGGCTCAGTGGTTAAGAGTGCTTGCTGCACAGTGGTGAGGACCAGAGTTCGGATCCCAGCCCTCAACTCACAACAAGTCACAAACACCTGAAATTCCAGCTTTGAGGGATCTGATGCCCTCTTCTGGCCTCCACACACTCAGATGCGCATCTACACACACACATACATGTATGTACACACACTCAACACACACATAAGTACATAAAACACTCTTTTAAAAAATAATTTTTGGGGGCTGGAGAGATGGCTCAGTGGTTAACAGCAATTGTTGCTCTTGCAGAGGGATCCAGGTTCAGTTCCCAGCCCCCAGCTGTTCACAATCGTATTAGCTCCAATTCTAAGGAAGGTAGTGCCCTCTTCTGACCTCCACAGGCACCAGGGACACATGCAGTGTGCATCCTACATGCAGGCAAAACACTCATACAGACAAAATAAGTAAATCTAAAAAAATAATGAAAAATAAGTTTTCCGTGAGAGATCTTGCTTGGTTAAGATCACCTTAACCAAGTGATCAAGGTCTATGTCATGTCAATATTATGACCTCTAAGAGAAGAGCACCTCACCTCAGTGATACGCCTCTCCAAATCCCACATGCCCTGTTTAATCATAAGAGAACAGATAAAGCCAGATTAAAGCTACGGACTTAGAACACACTTGTGAATTACACAGTTGTTAAGGATGTCCTGGCAAGCACAGCAAAACCTCTTCGTGGCTGGGAGAAACCTTGGGCAGCTTCAGCAGGCGGCTCAGTGGCTGTCTGGGGACAGGAGGGTGAAGGAAGACTGACAGGCAGGCAGGAGGGAACAAGAGAACCCTGGGGATGCTAGATCTCCTATCTGATTATATGGTGTTGTGCATAATTTGCGTACATCAAGGGGACATTCTAATATGTGCAGCCTCAATAACTTGCCAGCCACTTTCCCTTTAGCTTCTCTTGAACCCAAGCATGAGGGATGCTATCTCACAAGACACAACTGACTATGGTCTTTTGTCTGTGCACCAGTATTTAAGGAGTATGTACTGTGTTCCTAGAACTTTTGCACAATTATCTCAATTAATCCTCATAGCAACCTTGAAAATCAATACAAATACCTCTGCCTTTTAGATCTGGAAAATCATCCTTAGGCTGTTAAATAACGCAACTTGTCACAGCTAGTGAATAATGAAGATGGGTTTTCAAAGCAATTTATTCAGAGCTCAGGGGTAGGAGGGGGTGGGGCAGAACCTCTGTGACTATACTACTGTGTATTACCTCAGTCTTGTCAAGGGATCTAATACTGTACAGTTAGGAGAGAAAAATCAATGAGACAAAATTTAATTTCCAATAAATCAAAGTAACAAAAGAATAATGTATAACAATTCAGTGTTTGAAATGAGAGAGTAATCTGGAAAATAAATTTCGTGTTGTGTTTCTATTGAAAGAAGTTTTTTTTTTTTTTTTTTTTTTTAAATGCCTCTAGCTCCATTAAGTGAAGGTGTGGTTATGAGAGCAAATTAGAACTATCACCTCAGGCGACTGAGCCACACTACCATACACGTCAGACCTAAACGGGGCAGCCTGAGTGACTTCATGTGGCCTCTCGTTCTATTAAATGAGCTTCTGGTTTGGATGGAGAAGGGGGTCTGCTGCCTGTGGCAACCCTGCTGTAGCTGAGATATCTGCCTGTCTGGGCTCAAAAAGTCCCTCCGGAACTCCACTCCAGTGGCCCCTCTGTTAGAATGATGACTACTTGCTAGATCACCCACTGTTTCCCTAAACTACACCTGGGGATTGCTACACCAACAGACCACTGGTCAAGTCTCTCCAGGTGGTTCAGTGCCGAGTCAGGCTTCCCTACTGTGGTGGTTTGAGTATGAAACGCCCCATAATCCCATGTTGCGTCTGTTAGTTTTCTACTGGTGTGATGAAACACCATGACAAAGGCAGCTCTTGGCAGGAGAGGTTCATTTTGGGCTTACAGCTCCAGAGGGATAAAAGTCTACCACTATGACTATGGGTGAAGGAGGAGTCAGGCATGGGTGATGGGAACACCCAAGAGCTCACATCTCACACTTCAAGCAGGAAACAGAGTGAGCTGGAGCTGATGAGAGACTTTTTCCATGTCAAAGTCCTCCCCGAGTGACACACTTCCTCCAACAAGGCCACACCTCCTAAGCCTTTCCAAACAATCTGACCAACCTGGGGACCGCATACTCAAATGCCAGAGAACAACAGGGACATCTCACTCAAGCCGCCACACGTATGTTTGAACTCTTGAGTCCCAGCTGGTGGTAATGTTTGGGGAATTCTTGCACCCTTAGGAAGTAGAGCCTCAGTGGAGGAAGTTAAGTCAGTGGGTGGACCTTGATGTACAACAGCCTGATGCCTACTTCCTGTCCACTGTCTGCTTCCTTTCTACACACACAATGTGACGTCTGCCTCTTACAGCCTTTATACCCCTTCTTCCATGAAGATCCCTAAGCCTTAAGGGGAGGGTTGTTATAAGTATGTCTCAATTATGATTGAGCACTCCACGGTCTCTTATTCTCTTCAGACAATTGAGGGTCTCTATGTCAATTACCATCTACTGCAAGAAGCTTCTTTGATGAGGGTTCTGAGATGCTCTGAACTATGGCTGTATCAATAATTCGTCAGAAGTCATCTTAATATAATGCTGATTTAGCACAATAATCATACTGGGTTCTCCCTAGGACCTATTCCTATTTAGGCACAGGTTCTTGGTCCCTTTATCAGTGCCAGGTAGAGGTTCCGTCTCATCAAGTGGGCTATAGATCCAATCAGAAAGTAGTTGGTCAGTCCTGTAACATTCATGCCACTATCGTACTAGTGGGCACATCCATCAGGCCAGTTGTTGTAGTTTCCAGGGGTCACAGGGGGATGAGGCTGGTACTTTTTCTCCTCCAGTACCATATATAACATCTAGGATCATAAAAGCTAGCCAGGAGAAGACATGAAACTCCTAGGTCACAACAGCTTGATAGTACAATGGAGAATTTATCAGATGAAATGTTTTCCTTGGTAGTACTGTAACCAGGGAACACTTTTCCTTCCCCTCCCCCAAAATATCCCATTATGTTGATTCATCTATCATATACAGATTTATTTATTCATATAGACACTAGCTTTTTGTGACTATAACAAAATATCTGGCATGGGCTACTTATGAACAAACACAAGCTTATTAGCACAGAGTTATAGAAGAGAAAGAAGTCCAAGACTGGCTGAGAATGACTGCTTATCCTACAGTCCTGGTCTAAAGAGGTAGAAGCAAGAGGGTCAAAATTTTGAGAACAGCTTGGGCTATAAAGTGAGACTGAGGTATGCAGCAAACCCTGTCCCCAAAACACAAGGGCTGAGAATGTAGTTCAGTGACAGAGCATGTGCACAGGAGTCCCTGGTTTTAATCTCCAGCACTACATATACAAAAAGAATTCCAAGAAGAGACAGCTACATTATCTGACCTCTTGTGAGTGAGGTGGACGGTGGACCCCTGTGATGGGAGCTTTGGTAGGAGCAAGTGGCTACATCTCAAACAGGAAGCCAGAAAGGATGCAAGGAGCTAGCTTGGTTCATATTTCATATTCCCAATACCTAATGCCCTCTCACTGAGCCCGCCTTCTTAAATACTACACTGCCTCTCAATACTGCCCCTTTGTGGACCAAGCCTTTGGTCACCCTTAGGAGTCATTCAAGCCATAGACATATAGTAACCACTGCTATTTAAAATGCAAATGGAACATAAGAGTACAAAATGCAAGTCCTGTACCCACTTCTGGGAAGTGACCTCTTTGAACTATTTGAGTTTTTTTTAACTTTGCACTCCTTGACTTCTTGAGATTGTCATCATAGCTTTGCTTTCCATCCTCACATCTTTAATTTGTGCTTTATCCGTCTTGGTATCTACTGAGTCCAAGTACGTGAAGTTTGGGGACATCAGCATACCTGTCACATTTCCCACTTCTTTTTCTGCTCTCCTCCCTGGTCTTTTTAAATGATACTCTTAATTGAGTTCTTCTGATGGTTATCATTAAACAACATACTTAATCCTCTCTATCTTGCTCCATCAAATTTATACAAATTTATACACTCACTCTCTATTAAACAAATGTACCTTCACTGCAGTCTCTTTCTCCCTTGGCATTCCTCTGACTTTTGTCAATTAACCAATTAAAAAATATTTTTAGGTCTCCAGGTGTGGGGTGCATGCTTTTAATCCCAGCACGCAGGAGGCAGAGGCAAGTGGATTCAAGACCAGCTTGGTCTACATAGCAAGTTCCAGGACTGCCAGGGCTATGTAGAGAGACCCTGTCTCGATATATATGACATTTGTTTACTCATTATGTGAGCATGTGTGTATGTTTGCACATGGGCGCGGGCATGCCCACACACATGTGGAAGTTAGAGGACAAGCCGCAGAAGCTGGTTCTCTCCTTCCATCTTGCAAGTTCTGGGGATGGGATTCAGGTCACCAGGCTTTTACCTTCTGAGCCATTTCACTGACCAGAGCACACTATATTTTAACATACTAAGATGTTTATAATAGCTGTGTCTTACAGTACATTTATAGTTGAGTTTGCTTGATCTGTAGGTTGATTTTAAGAACAGAAAACCAATCAATATAATTCAGATATGGTGAGAACATGACTCTCACTTGCTGTGACACCATGAGTTGTGGCTGGGATATGACACAGGAAAGAGGATGCCTCTGCCACTGACCTATGAACTGGTCTGAACCTGAGGCTTTTTCAATTGCACAGTCTTGATCACATTTCAAAGTCAAGTCCACTGGTATATCTGAATTTCCTTCTTCCTCTTGGGTCAGAGTTAGTTATATGTGCTATGTGGGAAGTCATCTTTTTCTCCTTAAATTTTGAATTTTAGTCTTACTGATGAGTCTGTTGTTGCTTTGGTGGGAGGGGATGGGGTAGAAGAGTCCAGACAGACTCTCACTCTGTAGTTCAGGCTAGCCTCAAATGAGGCTATCCTGTCTCATCCCCTTGAGTGCTGGGATTACCAGCATGAACTACCAATCCTGGCTGAGTCTTCTTTTATTATGTCTTAACTTTTTTTCACTCATTCAGGTTTTGAAGGGTTCAAGCTATTTCAAGAAACCAGATTGTAGGTTTATTTAAGACTTTCAAGTGTGTGTTAGAGTTTATTTAGTTTGCTAAATCAATAAATTGAAATGTAATGGATTCATATATAATCAGTGTTAGCTTTTTCTCCCCTAGTTTTTTAGTGATACTTTCTCATCAGGACCGCCAGCCTGAAAATAATGACACAGAGACTTATTATTAATTATGAAATCTTGGCCTTTAGCTTAGACTTATTCCCAACTAGCTCCCATAACTTAATTAACCTGCTTCTATTAATCTACATTTTGCCATGTGACTTGGTTACCTCTTCTCTGTACCGTATGTCTGACTTGCTCTGTATCTCACTCCATGTGCCTAGGTTCTAACCCTCTGAGTTCCTCTCTCTGCCCGGAAGCTCCACCTAACCTCTCCTGCCTAGCTATTGGCCATTCAATTCTTTATTAAACCAATCAGAAGGCACCTTAGGCACAGACACATTCTTACAATGTAAACAAATATTCTGCAGCATAGTTTTCTTTGGTTTGCTTTAAACCTTTTCTTTTATTACATTTTTAATTTATTTATTGTGTGTGTGCACACTAAAGTATCTCAGTGCATTTCCTCTTAAATAACTATGATTTCTCTCATCTTTGAATAATTTTTTTATTTTAATGTGTGAGGATTAATCTTGTTTGTCAGCTTAAGGGGATTTAGAATCAGCATAGAAATAAGCTCTAGACATGTGTGTGAGGAAGAGGGGAGGTAGACCTTAGCTGTGGGCAGCACCATCCTCTAGGCTGGGGCTCAGTGCAGAAGGCAGCAGTACTCATCTCTCGCTGCTTCCTGACTGCAGATGCGATGTGAGCAACTGCCTCAAGCCCCCTGTGGTGCTCTCCCTGCCTCGATGGACTGTAGATGCAGAGTGTGAGCCAAAGCAAACCCTCTCTCTCTGCTTCTTCAAGTGTCTGTCACAACAATGAAAACGCAACTAATATTTAAGGTCATTAGATTATAAGACAGAGGGAAAAAAAAAGAAAGAAATCTAATGCTATAGCTCAAAGGATTCTAAGTCAGTAACCCACAGAGACACAGTATGTCTGTGTTTATTGCTGTACTATTCACAATAGCCAAGATGTGAGACTGGCTTAGATGCCCACCACCGACAGATAATGGGTAAAGAAAACAAGGTAGATAATAATGGAGTTTTAGTTTTTAAGAAGTGAAATGTTATTTGCAGGGAAATGGATGAGCCTAGAGATCACCATATTAAGTAAAACAAGCTGGACTCAGAAAAAGAAATGCCACGTGTTTTCTCTCGTGTGACATGAAAATAAAAGAGAGAGTGTGTTGTGGGGCAGGGGACTTGGAGGGAAAGGAGTAAGAGAGGATAATGGGGCTAGAAGAAAAACAAATATCTGTTTTCCTCTGTGGGATCTAGATTTGACCATACATACATACATGTGTCGTGTGACGTGAAAGAAGAAGGGAAGAGGATGGGGAACCATGAGAGAGGTGGTGAGTGGGTTGAATATGAGGAAATGCAATAATACACATGTTTAAAAATAGTATAATGCAACCCATTCTTTTGGATAGTAACTAAAATAATAATAAAAAAATCTGTGTTTTCTTATTGGCCCAACAAGTGACCATTGTCATTTTCTAAAAGTGAATATAATCTTCAACGAGCCAGAAGGGAACACAGCTGCCATGACTCTTAAACAAGCTTCATCATCAGTAAATGACAGTCACAGGATCCAGCCAAGCCAATAAAATGAACAGAGCTCACTTCCTAATTGGGAATGTGATGACAGTGGGTGACTGTTCCATCCAACCAAGTTAGCTTTGACCCTGAGTGAGGGTCTCAGATTTTCCTCTATTTCTTTCTCTCTGAAATGTCAATGGTCAACCCTACTGTTTCGACTTGTAGGGTAAAAGGGCCAGCAAAAGAAACCCACCCTGGCCCTGAAACCAGTCAGTGAAAGAAACCCACCCTGGCCCCCAAACCAGTCAGTGAAAGAAACCCACCCTGGCCCCGAAACCAGAGCCAGTGAAAGAAACACACGTTGGCCCTGAAAACAGACCCAAAGAAACACACCCTGACCCTGAAACTAGAGCCAAAGAAACACACTTTAGCCTTGGAAACAGAGCCAAATCTGCCGACCAACTGAGCATTAAACCAACCGATCCCTGAGCAGGAAACCCAACCAATCCCTGAGCAGAAAACCAACCAATCCCTGACCATGAAATCTAGTCAATCTGAGCTTGTCCAAGCTCAAGGGGTTCGAAATCTGCCCAATTCCCTCCCTGAAACTATTCTTCCTGGAAAAACTCCACCCCTAAGAAGCCCTATATAAGCCCTGTTCCTGTTCAGTTAGCAGCTGTCCTCCTCCACCGTGGCAGAGGCAGCCACTCTCCTGGATTCCTTCTTCCCAAATAAATCTCTTGAACCAGTTTTTGGGTGAAGACTTTTCACTGTCGAGGAGCAAAATTTCTGTTGGGAAACTCCCTAGCAGAGCAGAGCCCAGAAGCCACCGGCACCTCTTCTGGGAAAGTCCCTTAGGGGAGTGGAGCAGAAGTAACAACTTTTCGTGGGAGCCGGGCAGATTGCTACATTTCTGTAAGGCTTCCCCTTAGCGGAGTGAAGCAGAAGAAGTAACGACTTGGGCTGGAGCTGAGAAGAAAGGGATACCTCTGCTGGGAAACTCCCCCTTTAGTGGGGCGGAGCAGAGCTCAGCTATAGTGGCCCTCTCTTGGGGAGAGGAGCAGGATTGCCACATCCTGCAGAGAGACCATCCCCCACCGGAACTCAGCTTCAGGTATAGCCTGACTTCTGACAGTCAGAATACCTTTCCCTCTGGAGCTGTAGCACTTGTACTACTTTTAAAGTACATCCAAGCTACAACTGCATGTTCTACCTCCATGCTCCCCACCCTGGTCCACATCCCAACATCCTTCACCAGAGCATCGGTAGGCTCTTGTCAGGCTTCCAGATGCACTGCCCCCTACAGTTTGTTTTCAGCACAGCAACAATTGCACTCAGAATCCACCAAGGGTTCTCTTTCCCTGGGAGGAAGCCCCCTTGATGAAATCAGGCAGAATCGCCAGGGAAACTTCAGGGCGAGTGAACAGTCAGTGCAGAGAGGAGGAGGGCCCCACTGCTGTGTCTGCAGTGGAAAGAATAGGTTCCAGTTCTCCTTTGGTTAGTCTCTGAATTAACCAAGAGACACTTTGAAAATGGTCATTTATTCGTAGTCCTTCTGACATTGCTCTCTGGGTGCTAAAAGGAGATGTGGCTTTATTTTGTGGTGACAGGATTACAAGGCAGCCATTATTTTTGTTATGGTAAAATTCCTCACTTTTTCTTTCCTAAATCTGTCCTCAGGACCAAGTGACTTGCTTTCAGGGGATCAGGTGAGCTCACCTTTGTCTGTGGCTGGATTCTGGGAGAGGGAAAGTCGTAACCTGACATTTTCTTTCTACCCAGAGGCCTTCCTCAGTGTGCTACAGTGACATCATCTGATGAGCAGAATGAACACCTGTGTTAGCTATGCACTTTGTGAACCCAAAGCTAGACTTTTGTTTCAACTGATGCCGAGAATAATGGGGCTGAGTTGGAGGACGGCCACCTTGGAGAAGCTGGTCACCTGATACGGCACAGTGGGTTGAACACAAGAGGCCTTTATCTGGGGACTTCATCTCCATCCTATGCAACTTTCATTACCTGGTCAAGTGCCAGAGACAGGAAGAATTCCCAAGGAAGCATCAGTAACGACAGCTCTCCTAAGAATCCAAAAGCTTGTGAGTTTGACTTGATCCCTTTATCAGGACCAGAGCCCAATGGCATCTTGTACCTAGAAAACTAGCCCTGGGGTGTGGACCTGGGAACACCTCTGTCTACATTTCAAAAAATATTTTGGAAAGGAACTTCTTCACAATGTGTCTCAGCCTGCTTCCTGGCCCCATTTCCCTGTACAAACACAGGGTTGCTCCTGAGAATAAAATGAAAATCATCTCAAAAAACAGAATCCTAGAGGCCCAGGAGCCACAGCACAGGGGCAGGTGCCTCTCCCTGTATAGGAGGAACATGGACTCAGAGTCAGCCCTTGCAAGTTATATAACCCGATTCTCTAGGCCCAGGGTCTCCTTTACAGAATTACACAGGAAGACAGGTTATCAGAACTGGCACAGCCTCCCCCTAGTCTGAACTCCCATACATCTTCTCAATCTGGGTTCTTGGAGATTTCCAAGTGATCACTCCACTTTGAAAGTATTTCACATTGAGGCTGGAATGAAGCCTTCAAAGAACATAGCTGAAACTCTCCTCGGCCTGAACAGATCCTGACACAGTCCTGTGTGATGTGGTCCCACCCCCCACCCCCAGCCTCACCTTCTCTTGTCTTCTTCTCATCCTCTGGCCCCAGAACCATGTAGCTAGGCCACATCCTCTCGTCACAAGATTTTTTCATCTAGAGTTTTCTCCACCAGGGGTTGGAGATGTAGCCCAGTTGGTAGAGTGCTTGCCCGGGATGCACAAAGCCCTGAGTTCAATCCCTAATGCCTCATAGAATTGGGCATGGGGTAAAATGCCTGCAATCCCAGTATTTGGAGGATAGAAGCAGGAGGATGAGTTCAAAATTATCCTCAGCTATATATGAAGTTCAAGGGCAACTTGGGCTATATGAGACCCGGCCTGAAAAAAAAAAAAATACAGCAAGAATTACTTCCAGTTAAGTCCACTTCCATATCTCAGCTGCAGTTAACCGGTATTCACCCAAGCTTACAGCTTACCTGTTCCTCCCTATGGCAGCCTTACCTGGCCTGTTCCTCCCTGTGACAGGACTTAATTGGCTTGGCCCCACCCTACCACTGCAGCACCCTTAGCATCCTGCATGGGCCTCCTCCTTCTTACCTCAATTTAAATGTGTGACTGTCTTGTGGCTTCCTCACTGGACTGACATGGACTAGGTCTCTTGTTTTCCTCATCAACAGCATTTTGAGATTTATAGTTGGCACAGTGTCTATATCCCAGGTACGTGCCTGGCCCCAAGTACGTGGTCCCGTGTGTTATATGACTATAACTGAATATGACTGACTAAATGCCCCCTGAATGAGGGAATACAGGACTTCACATGCTAATTGAGCTGAGTTCATTCCACTCCTAATCAGTGGTTTCTTTTCTTTAACCATTGATTACATTTCTTCCATGGTCATCCCTTGGTCAGGACAAATATGAGTCACTTTTTTTTCTTTCCAGCTACTTAAAAAGATTTAGCTGACATCAGTACGTTCTCCTTGGATATTTCATTTTCTAGAAACTTCTCCTATCAGCTTTAGATAAGGGCATCTTTACACACATTCTCTCTCCCTCTCCCTCCCTCCCTTTCTCTCACTCTCCCATTCTCCCTCTTCCTCCCTCTCTCCCCCTCTTTCCCCTTCCATCCCTCACTTTGCTTCTCACAAACTTCTCTTAGGCTGAGAACATCCTCCTTTGCTCTCAGAGGCAGACTTGAGCTAAGGCACCCGTTGCAGTGACTATTGCCTGGGAATCAGGGTGCAAACCAGCAAGACATCCAGCGTTCAGACACCAACCCGGGCAAACAGAAACGAAACTGAGACTGACCCTACTTCGGGAGATAACAACAAAAGGGGCCCCCCTCCTTTGATGGCCAGAATTCTCTGCCCAATTCTCTGCCCAGTTTTCCTCCAGGAAACTTAGTCTCCCACCTCCCCGACTGTGTGCCTGTGCCCCGCATCTATGCCAGGTCCCAAGAAAAAGCCAATTCCCCAATTCTAAAACCCAACCTGGACTACAGGAGGATTTCTGGCTGTTAGGGAAAAGCCAGCGTTCCTCAGGAACTGGTGAAGATGGTTCCCATCTACCAAAAGGAGTCATTTCCCTTACCTCTGGCAGAAGGAACATATGACTACCTGTGGAGCCTATCAGCATATCAAAGCTCATGCTGGCCTCCAGGACCCCTCAGTATCACAAGTACCTGTTACCCATTTCCAAGTCCATGCCTTCTCACCTCTCCCCTGCCCTAAACTCCAGCTCATGGGCTTCTCTCCCCACAGCTGTTCAGTCTCCTAATGACCTGCTATTCTCACTATATCCTCTCTCTCAATCTCTCTCTCTCTCTCTCTCTCTCTCTCTCTCTCTCTCTCTCTCTCTCTCTTTCCCTCCCTCCCACCCCACCCCACCCTGGCTCCTGCTTCTCTTACTATGTTTTCTCTAGTCTCTATCCCCTGCTGTTCTCCTGTCTCTCACAGACAGCCCTGGCCATGTTCAGTCTACTTCTCTCTCTGCTCTGGACTCTTCCAAACACATCTTTTCTCTTGGCTGTATGTTTCACAATAAAAACTTTCCTCTTAACCGTACCATGGAGTGGTCGTGTCATCGATTTTGACGATCTAGAAAATGTGTGAGGTCAGTGACAGCTGTCTATCTTCAAGACTGCTTCACCAGTGCCTGGGGCCAGGGAGTGGGCAAGCACTGATTTGTTAAGGAAGAGGAAGCAGGAAGAGTGTCTTGGAGTTTTTGACAACTACATGGGTGTGGGAGAAGACAGAAAATATCTAAACATGCCATCTCCCAGACCTTCCCCCAGGGACCATCATACACGGAGCCTCTGCAAAGCTGATGTGGTTCCCTGGGTGTGCAGAGAGTTAGCGAATCCCTGGGTCCTTACTGTGTAGTCATTAATATCTCCTCTGCTTTCTGTCGGCCGCACCCAGCCAGGGTCACTATCATTTCCTGTACTTCCCAGGTGCTCATCGCAGATAGTGATGGTTATTTAGGACAGGATGGCCTCTTTGTCACTGTCCTGTCAGGAGTGAAGATATTCTCTAGAGACTCTAGTGCCCCTCCCTTTGGCCATCAAACTGTTGAAATAATGGATCACAGGAGAACTGAATTTCCCCACAAGAAGCTCATGCTGGGAGAAGGAAAAGGCTGAGGCCTCAGTGCCAGCCAGAGAGGTTACTTGTCTTCTGAAGACTAATTTCATGTGGTTCTATCAGCTTGTCAGAACATCTCTTACAGCAGAGACTGAAGTCCAAACAATGGTGATGGGCAGGGCCACGCCTTGACCAGCGGTGATGGGCGGGGCCACGCCTTGACCAGGGCTGCTTAGCCATGTGTGCACACTACTGACTTTCTGTTTAAACCTAACCTTGGCTTATTAGGGAGGCTGTTGGGGCCCAGGCTCTGACCGGAACTCAGCAACATTTGTAAGGAGAAAGGAATATCTATTCATTTCCACACACTATTTGTTTGCAATATAAGAGGCTTAGATGCCTGTTGTTTGCAGCTAAGTGGCCCTGTACACAGGTGAGAGGGTTGCGGGGCAGGCCTGAGGAGATGCTGGGAGAGGAAGGAAGGCGAGGAGCTGAGCCTGGTTCTCACCTCAGGGCCGGTTCCCGAAGCCTCCTCTTTCATTGTGACCACTTCCTCTTACAGTCTTTCACTCCTTTACATGACTTGTCCTCCCATGCCTCATCACCATCCCCAAATACCCTGATAAACAGGCTTTGGTGTCTTTGAGGGGAATTCAGCTCCAAACTAGTCATTCCTCTAAACCCCGAGGACAACAGTGTGAAGACATCAGTGTGAAGACATCAGTGTGAACGTATCTGACTCCTAATACACATATGCCTATGTCTCCATTTGTACTTTCTCTTGGGAAATCTGGCTGTCCTTCATGTCAACAGAACCCCTGATGACCTGCCTAGACCTGTCTGGACGTGCCTGAGATAGTGCTGTGGCAACCAAGCAGCTCTCTGTCACAATCACATTCCACACTCTGCTGGTACTGGGTGGGGACAGAAGAGTGGGCTGGGGGTGTTGTGATTAGAGTCCAATGTCCCAGGTCCTAATGTCTAGACAGGGCAGATGCTGGGAACAACATAAAGACAAGGGACACCTAAGGACAAAAGCTAGCAGATCTGACGTGGGAGCTACAGAGGGTGGAATCCATACAGGTATGATATCACAATAAGCTAAGAGCTAAGAGCTAATTGTGGACCACTGTGGCAGATCCTGACATATGCATGAAGACAGACGGTAGTACAGGTGCTTTCCTGCTGGGAAATAAAGTTAGCAGCCAAGAGCTGTGCTGGTGCATGGGGCTCTCAAGAAGGGCCCAGGAGGGGCTCAAAAAATGGTTCAGTGGCTTAGAGCACTTGTTGCTCTTCCAAAAGACCTTGGATCTATTCCCAGCATTAACATGATGGTTCACAGCTTCCTCTATCTCCAGTTCCGGGGGACCTGATACTTTCTTTTGGCTCTGAGGGCACCAGGCATGCAAGCGGTACACAGACATAGTTGTAGGCAAACATACACATGCATACAATTCAATTAAAAACACACACAAGGAATATCATGAAAAGAGTTCATTGGGTGTGAAGGAGGATGCAGGGGAGGGGAGGAGGAGGAAAGCCCAGCAAAGACATGGTTTCTTCTGACAGAAGCTCAGTTATTGAGAGCCTCACTCGTCTTAGAAACAAATGAAGAATAATCTCATGTCACACAAAGGAACACATGGAGAAAGTGAAAGTAGCTTGGGATGGGTTCCAGCTTGAGAGTGAAGCTAGAAATGTGTAGATGGGCTTCTAGGGAAGCACAGGCCTGACACAGAAACCGAACCATTTGCCGTCTTGACAATGGGGTATCCATGTGTGAGATGCATTCCCCCTGCCCCATCAAAGGTAACTAACCCACTAAGGGCTAATATTCCAAAAATTCCATAAATTCTCCCCAATTTCCTTTTATCAGAAGGGCACACCATGACCCAAAGAAGGCAAGCAAGCATTCAGGGGGTGGGAGGTGGGGGTGGAGGGGTGGAGAGTGTGGGTGGAGGGGTCAGGGGGTTGTGCTGTGGATATCACTCTGTATGCTGTGAATGTGTTTCTCTGATTGGTTAATAAATAAAGTGCTGATTGGCCAGTAGCCAGGCAGGAAGTATAGGTGGGACAAAGAGAGAGGAGAATTCTGGGAAGAGGAAGGCTGAGTCAGGAGTTGCCAGCCAGACACAGAGGAAGCAAGATGTGAAGGCAAAACTGAAAAAAGGTACCAAGCCATGTGGCTAAACATAAATAAGAATTATGGGTTAATTTAAGTGTAAGATCTAGCTAGCAAGAAGCCTGAGCCATTAGGCCAAACAGTTTTAATTAATATAAGCATCTGTGTATTTATTTGGGTCTGAGCGATTGCGGGCCGAGCAGGACTGGAGAAAACTCCAGCTACAGGGTTGTTCATTTGGTTTATATTCTAAGGCAGATGGTGACTGTCTTTTTGCCATTGCCTGGGCTCTGACCTCACAAACTGGTTAGTTTTGAAAGAATTGGTGCAAAGGAAATGTGGGAAAGGGGAAAAGCCAGGAAGTTCTGGGAGTACAGTGGGGCCTTTGTGGAAACAAATGCTGTACCAGGCCGGGAGATTAAATAGGGGAGATTTATGGAATATTGGCCCTTGGTGGGTTAGTTACCTTTGATGGGGCAGGAGGAATGCACCTCACACATGGACACCCCATTTTCAAGATGGCAAACGGTTTGGTTTCTGTGTCGGGCCTGTGCTTCCCTAGAAGACTGTCTACACATTGCTAGCTTCACTCTCGTGCTGGAACCCATCCCAGTAACTGGCCTTACCAGCTCATTGATGTGTTCACAAGCTTGGGTGGGCTCATTGGCATGTCCTCAGATACAGCAAGCATGATCTCTGCCTCAGAAAGCCACTGGGAATTACATCCTCCTTTCCATCAGTACTATAACAGGGCCCCTCCCTGGAAGAAGGCTCACAGGTGTCTGTGTCAGCCATAGGAAGCAAAAGCATTCCAAAGGGGAGGGGGGGAAAAGGAAGTGGGATGCCAAGGAGGCATCTGAGAAATGCTATAGGGATGGGGTTATCTAGATGGAACCTACCTTCAAGGCAAAGGTAGGCTTCCTAAAGAGAGCACGCCACACCCTGCAGGTGGATGGGAGCTACCAGCCAAAGGCAGGCGAGGAGATTGCAGGGTTTGCCTGTGGAGATGGTGGAAGAGAAAGGAAGAGGGGAGCAAGGAGCAGAGGCCTGGGATCTCACTCAGGATTCCTCCTGGGTGGCTACTTTCCCCAGGACAAGCCCTTGGTTAGCAAGGCAACAACAGCGGTCTATCTAGCATCTTTTCCTACAAAGCAAGTCACACCGACACAGGTAACACTACCCACTTCCCTTGGAAAACAACAGTGTGTGCCTGAGAATAACATCTACTCCAGACCTCAGTGGGCGAGGATGGGTACTAACCAGGTCTTTCACAAGGTCCCAGATATGTGGAGACCACAGCCCTGCTGCTCGCACCCAAGAGCCCCTGCTCTGCCCTGAGAATCCTGCTGCAGGAAAGGACCAAGAGCAGCACATCTTCAGAGGATGGAGCAATCTTCTATGTGGCTCCAAAGTGAATTTTATTCTGGGAAGACAGAGAGCGTGGGGATGTTGGGGGAACGAGGCTCCTCCATACTGCTGCGGGAAGCACTTTCAAAGTGAAGATAAGTTAGTCTGAGGAAAGGTCTCTCTTGCCCCCTCCAGCTCCCCTTTGATTGCAGAGCACACTTCTAGAACCTTGGGGACCACCTTGCAGAATGGTTCTGCTTCTACAACATAAACCTATCATTTCTGACTCTGCTTCAGAGATGTATTTGACCCGTGTAACCTGCAGAACGTCCAAATATCGATGCAACTGAAGGAGATGACGTTAGACAACCGTGCTTCACAAACAGGGAACCAAGGCACAAAGTGGGAGAGTGAGTTGAGGGATGGAGGTGATAATAAGACAAATGGAAACATGGATTTCTGGTGGTCTGGCAGACTTTCTCTTTATGGTTCCAGGTAGGCTCATGAGCAGGCCTCTTTCCAGCCCTGGACTATGGATGAGAGAAGTGGGGGAGGGGTGTGAAGAAACAGCCGAGAACACACAGCTGCGGCTCTGACCCTGAGCCTGAGATCTGGTCCTCTGCATTCATCCTGATCTGGGCCCTGACCCCTGGAGTCTGGGGCAGGCATCCTGGCCTAATACCAAGAAGGCTGGGGTTAGTTTTCTCTTACGAAATCTTGACACAAAGTAGAAACTGGACCATGTCAAAGGGGAGAAGTCTAGAGCTGAGGTGCAGCAGTGTCTCAGGCTTGTCCTCAGGCCAGCTGGTGCTCTAATCACAGTTCATAGGCATGACAGGTGATAAACTCCAGATTCTGTCCCAGGGCCTCAGCTCAGTGTGGACCCCTGCTTGACACAGCCCATTCGAACTGTACTTCATACAACGCCAGCTGTTCTGCATATCACATCTGCTACCTCACCTGGCCCTCCCTCCCACCTAACAGGGAATCTGCTTTGGTTCCAACAGCTCTAGGTGATTCTCAGGATCTTACCTAACTACCTGTGGCGATTCCGCAGTGTGCATCAGCGCCAGTGTGCATCAGCCCGCTGCCTCTGCTTTCTCTAAGGCTCCTGGGAACTCCGGGTCATGAGGGAGCCTTAACTCTTAGACTGTAGCTGTCTGTATATCACTGTGTGAAGTTTAGTATGTGGCCTGCACACTAATATGAACAATTAAGTTTGGAATAAAAGAACCTGTGATTGCCAATGGTCGTACTATCAGTGAAATCAGAATTCTCTGGTGAGTTATAGTCAATAAAATTGTTGTAACTTGTGAAATTGTTGTTAGTCAATAAATTCAGAGATGAAAAGACACAAAATCTGTCTGTCTGTGTCTCTCACTTAGCATATTCATCTATTACAGAAGAAGATACAAACCTTAACACACAGCTGCAGAAGAAGAAAAGACAACATATCTAGCCCAGGGCTCTTTACTACCTCCAGATGTGTGTAAAGGGCTGTGCCTTCATTCTGGAACAGATGCGTGGTTTCTTGTTCTTTCTGTATTAGTCGGTTATCCAAAGGGGGAAGGACAACAGAAAGGAGTGTGTGTGTGTGTGTGTGTGTGTGTGTGTGTGTGTGTGTGTGTGTGTGAAGATTTATTATAAGGAATTAGCTCATGAAATTATGGAGGCTGATGAACAAAATCTGCAGGCTGAGTTGTCAAACTGGAGCCCCAGGAGAGCCAAGTTCAAGCCCAAAGGCTGGCTGCTCCAGAAAGAGCTCTGTTCCAGCCTGCCGGTGGGGTGGAGTGGGGTGATCTAGTGCAGAGACTAGGAAGTGTGGGGCCGTCTCTGTAGCAGCTGCTTCTCTCGTGGCTGTGATGAAGGCAACTCAGGAAGGAAGGGTTTGTTTTAGTCCACAGCTCAAGGGCACACAGTCCATCACAGTGGGGAGACACAGCAGCGGGAGGGGGAGGCTGGGGTCACGTTGCATCTGTAGGCAGGAAGCAGAGAGAAATAAGAGTGGGCACTCTGCTCACCTGAGTCTCTGTATGCAGTCCAGGGCTCCAGCCCATGGATGATGTCATATTTACAGCCAGTTTCCTGTCCTGATTAATCTGATCTAGAAACTTCCTAAGACACTCCCAGAGGTTTGTCTCCTAGATCTTGTCAAGCTGATGATCAATTTTCACACCACAGGGAGGGGCAGCTGTCTGCTGGATTCCACCTTCTGATTCTGTTAGCCTCAGGCATGCATGGGGGTGAGGGGTGGGGAGGTGGGGGAGAGGGGGCAGCCTGCTTTGTTTCATCTTCCAACTGAAATGTTAATCTTACATTTTAAAAAATATCCCTCAGAGATACCCAGAGCACTGTTTCATTAAATGTATGAGCATTTCACAGTGCACAAAATTAACCATCACATCTTTATAAAGACAATTTGTTGTAACATACAGGGCTAGATATTTTGGGCATGCACTTTTTTCCTGACACTGCCAAAATTACACTATGGAGAATTAAGCCCTTCTTGCCCTCGTGGTCCTGAGTCACTTGCCAGTTGAGCCTTAATGGTATGATTATTCTCATTTTTCCCTGTCTCACTGTCTACATTTGAACTTTTAAAGAATAGCCATTCGGGTTGGGGATTTAGCTCAGTGGTAGAGCGCTTGCCTAGCAAGTGCAAGGCCCTGGGTTCGGTCCTCAGCTCCGGAAAAAAAAAAAAAAAAAAAAAAGCCAGTTGCTTTATGAGGTAAATTATAGGCAAATGTTTTATTTGACATTAATTCAAGAATAAGACCTTCCTTGAATTTTTTTTTCAAATAGTCACTTATAATTCTTTTAATCAGCCGGTGCACACCTTTAATCCCAGCACTCAGGAGGCAGGGCCAGGTGGGTCCTGTGAGTTTGAGGCCAGCCTGGTCTACAGAGCGAGATCCAGGAGAGGCACCAAAACTACACAGAGAAATCCTGTCTCAAAATAACCAAAAGAAAAGAAAAGAAAATGACACCAAATGATTACTATTTCTCTATGATTCCAAATTATCTCTCCCAAAGAGAAAAGAAAAATCAAAATCACAAGCAATTGTGGCAAGATGCAATACAGGGCCAGAAAGAGG
Organism: Peromyscus eremicus; assembly: GCF_949786415.1. Classification (NCBI taxonomy): domain Eukaryota; kingdom Metazoa; phylum Chordata; class Mammalia; order Rodentia; family Cricetidae; genus Peromyscus; species Peromyscus eremicus. Next base: position 89,134,728 of record NC_081416.1, on the reverse strand, counting down.
GCTCAGCTGTCACCAGATGACCTGAGTTTGATTCCTGGGACCCACATGGTGGATGGAGAGAATTGATGTCCTCATGTTGTCTTCTGACATCCATCCATGCACTGTAGCACCTGCACACACACACACACACACACACACACACACACACACACACGCATGCATATATTCACATACACTCACACACACACACATTCACACACACTCACACACACCTTTGATAAATTTAGGATGCAATACTAGGATTCCTGAACTAGACATACAAACTGGTTGCATCTCACCTCCATCTTTCAGGGACTCCCTCTATGGAAGGAGGTTAGTTTTGGTGCCTTTCCTGGAACTCACTTGGTAGCCCAGGCTGGCCTCGAACTCACAGAGATCCGCCTGGCTCTGCCTCCCGAGTGCTGGGATTAAAGGCGTGTGCCATCACCACCCCAGCTTTGCTATGGCTCTAATAGCTCTGACCCCCAGGCAACTTTATTTATTAACATACAATTAAAATCACATTTCAGTACAAGTAAAATAAAGCCGGGCTGGAGAGATGGCTCAGAGGTTAAGAGCACTGACTGCTCTTCCAGAAGTCCTGAGTTCAATTCCCAGCAACCACATGGTGGCTCACAACCATCTGTAATGAGATCTGGTGCCCTCTTCTGGTCTGCAGACATATGTGCAGGCAGAATATTGTATACATAATAAATAAATAAATCTAGGATATGCTAAATAAACAGAAAGGGGTAACAAAAAAAAACCCCAGAAATAGACTTTATAATGCTCTATTAACTTTGAATTTTCTTAATGCCAATGAGAAAGGAACAACAGCTGCAGAGAGACATTGGATAATAGAAAAAACTACAGAATTAAATCAGCCTATATATTTTAAGGATGTGCTGACCTCAGAATGGAAACTAGGGTATGTGTTACGTTGGGGACGAGGTTTTGCTTTTGTTTCTACAGGAGAAGATAAGCTGTGGGTACCATCAAAATTGATAAAGGTTCGATTTGAACAAGAGAAAACTCTTAATTAGAGGAGGTGATAGTTCATCAACAAGCATGAACATCCAATTTAAACTAACTTATACCAGTAACACATGTCTTTTCATTTAATCAGATAATAACTTGCCAAAAGGAACATCCCCAAAATTAGTCTTGGGGAAAGGTTTTTGTTTTTGTCTTTTAGGAGAATGAAGGTTAAGGAATCTGAAGAACACAGGACAAATGAGACATCTGAAGAAAAGGGACAAATCATCTATCCCAGGAAACAGAGTGAAATGGCGTATGGGTATATCATCTAAAAATTTTTTTATAAGTCTTCCTAAATGTTTGTTTCTGCTCTTCTCTAAAGAAATTTAACACTATTGGTCTTCTAATAGTCTCAGTTCAATTAAAATTTAAAGCTGACTTTGGAGTTGGAGAATGGCTCTCTCCTTCTTTAAACTCAAGCATGTTGTTAAAAGGAAAATGCAAACTCCCTGTATCATGCCAGAAGAAAAGAGCCATCTTCTGCTATGGGACAGGAGAAAAGCCAAATTAATTAAGGGACTATTCTATTACTAATCTCAACTCTTTGATTCTATTCTGATTCTTTAAACTTTTCTTAAAGTATAAATTTTATATCAAAATTTACAAGATTAATATATATAGATATATATACATTTTAAACTTTGTTAAGATATGAATGGTCATATAGAGTACTAATTAATTCTAGAAAAAAAGGCTTCAATTAGCTGCATATATATGTTTGTGTTCGAGTCTCTTATCAGTTTTCTGCAGGAGTTCACGGCCAGGCCTAACATCAACTGAAGTCTCCAGGAGGAAGATGGGGCCCCACAACAACAACAGTTCCACGTGGACAATAATAATATCACTAAGCTGACAAACATCATCTACAGATCAGCTTTGAACTACAAGGTGCTCAGAGCAATTTTGAGATGACTAGCTGAGATGATCCAGTCTCAAAGACTACTTGAATAAGGACTTGAGATAAACCCTGAACTTTGGCATTATACACAGACTGGATAATGAAGGATATAGTTACCTTTCCTAAAATTTGACAATTAACCTAAAATTTTTCTTTCAGGATAAAGATAACTTTGCCCATACCCACCAGGAAGCAATTTTAAGAATACGATGCCCACATTCCCAAAGAGGTGGTGTGGGGCGGGTGGTTTTTTGGTCTTTTTAATGGGTTTTGGGTCTGGGATAATTTTCATTGTTTAGGGGGTTGGTTACAAGTTGTTGTCAAGGATTAGGAAAAAGACTAAGCAAAGGAGATTAGATTTAAAGTTCTTGTTTAAAAAAAAAAGAGAGCCGGGCGGTGGTGGCGCACGCCTTTAATCCCAGCACTCGGGAGGCAGAGCCAGGAGGATCTCTGTGAGTTCGAGGCCAGCCTGGGCTACCAAGTGAGTCCCAGGAAAGGCGCAAAGCTACACAGAGAAACCCTGTCTCGAAAAACCAAAAAAAAAAAGAGAAAGAAAAGAAAAGAAGAAAAAGACAATTACTAGTTTTAAATACTTTACATTGGATTGGATTGTTTTATATTGTATCCAAATTATATGTATTGAAATTGATATTGTTAGAAAATGTTATATGTATATTTCTAATTGTACTTATACCGTTCATTTAACAATGAAATTTTCTGATCCTTGAATGTTATTATTACCAACTATTAGGATATAAAGAAATGAAAGTTAGTAGTTAGACATTACAATAGAACTTGTAGTCATATTAGATATGTTTTCAAAATTGAGCAGATATATTTTAGACAAGTCATCTTCAAACCCTTCAGAGATCTACAGATTATGGCATTTAAAATGTTTTAATAACTTAGAAAATTTTTCTATGAGACATGTCGGCTCCTGGCAGTACCAATCTACTTCAGAGAAAATATGGGCATTGAAGAAACTGCATATGAAGTTAACTTTCATCGTGGCAAAAGTTAGCCACTGGACAACAAAGTATCCTCGAATCAACTGCTGACAAAATGGACAGACAGGACATGAAACAAAGGACTACTGATTCTTGCCAAAACAAGTGTGGTTATGGCTTTATCAAAAGGCATCTTCTGAGGCCAGGACAATATGGCACCATCCCTGAAGTGGCCTTCACAATTTGGTAAAGGTACAGTGCCCTTTTCTTCGAAGACAGCTGAACAGGCAGTGGGCCGATGGCTTCTGATGTTCTATGGAACAGCAGCTGAAACAGTTATTCTTGAAGAGTAACTAAGCTCACACCTCTCAATAGTAGACTGGCATTTGATAGAGGGATGTGGAGAAGAACGGGATGCTGAGATGAAGCCACACACATACACATAGCCGAGAAGAATGGACAGCTGAATTAAAAAATCATCAACAATTTCCAGAATTTAAAATCTTGAATCATGACATGACACTAGTGGAATTCAGGTGTTTCTGGTACATGGACTGCTCTCACCCAATGTGAGGTTGAACTGTTGACCTTGTGTACATCCTACTTCACAAATGAGTCTGTCAGATATGCTAAGCCTATAGGCTGAAGATGATGCCCCAGCACTGCGGAGAAACCTCAGGTGACTGTCCAGACAGCTGGCTGTTTCTGTCAACTCACAAATTTTTTGGAAATTGCTTGCATGCACTTCCTGTTTTTATTTTTGTTAGCTAATATTATTTCCTTCTTGGGTCTCTGAGGGAGTTGAAGATTAGTTATAGTTGAAGATTAGTTAGTTATAGTTGAAGGTTAGTTAGTTATAGTTGAAAACTAGTTAGGATAGAAAGTGAATTAGGTACATTTTGGACTTACCAAAATAGGATAAATAATGAAATTATTTTCTCTGAATTTGTCAAATACAAATGGACTAGACATTGTTTAGGTATTTTTTACTTGTATATATTGTATATAGTTATTGTACTTTTGTATATAGTTTTTCTTTTGTTAGTTATAGCCTTTTTCTTTTTTTCTTTTTATTAAAATAGAAAAGGGGAAATATGGTGGTATTTTACTTGTACTGAAATGTGATTTTAATTGTATGTTAATAAATAAAGTTGCCTGGGGGTCAGAGCTATTAGAGCCATAGCAAGAGCATGGCGGTGGTGGCGCACGCCTTTAATCCCAGCACTTGGTAGACAGAGCTAGGTAGATCTCTGTGTGTTCAAAGATACAGCCAACATTGGAGACACACGCCTTTAATCTCAATGCCATAGAGGACCTGGAGGGCTGTACATACAGGCAGTGACGAAGCAGTCATGTGTTTGGGTCTACAACCAATGAGAAGGCAGAACAGCTAGACTATATAAAGACATACACACAGGAAGTAGGCCCCTTTCAGAGAGCTCTCTTGGCTGAAGAGGATCGCTGAAGCAGGAAGGGTGAGGCTCTTAGCTCTGACCTCTTGGCTTTCTTCTCTGAATCGGCTCTGTGTTTCTTATTTAATAAGACGGTTGGTTACATCTACAGAGGTTGGGCATTTTAATAGTTCTCAAGAAGAAAAGAGTCCCAGCTGAGGTAGCTACACTATTACTTTCCAAGGCAGGCCCTACAGAGATTGAAAGGGGACTCTATCGATATCAATACCATGGCAACAAATGTAAACCAGAGGTGTGTCAAGCATACCAGGATACCAGGATATGGTCACTCCAGCCTCAGGGAGGCATTCGTCTGATTTTCAGCAATTCTCTAGGATCAAGCTTCAGTCAAAGTTGCTAATGTGAGGGTCAATCACTGCGATGGTTAATACTGTCAATTTGACAGAATCTGAATCTCCCAGGGGCTGGTAGGTGGCTCAGTGGGTGAAGTGCTTGCTGTGTGAGGACCTAAGTTCAAATCTCCAGCACCATTGTAAAAAGATAGACATGGTAAGACACATCTGTAATCCGGAGCTGGAGTGCAGAGACAGAGCATCCCAAAGGCTGGCTGGCCAGCTGTTCTATCTGAAGCAGTAAGTTCCCAGAACAGTGAGAGACCCTGCCTCAAAAAGAGAGGTGGAGAAGCAATATAGGAACACATCTCAACATCACCGTCTGGTCTCCACACATCTGCACAAGTGAGAGCATCTGCACACACACCACACATGAGAAGTTACAAATAAGTGACTTAGGGGATCTGTGAGGGAGTTTCTTGACTCCGTTAATGGAGAAGACTCACTCTGAATGTGGGCAGTGCCATCTCATAGGCAGGAGTTCTGCATTAAATAAAATGGAGAAAGCAGGCCGAGCATGAACATCTCTTCATCTCTCTCTCTGCTTCCTGGCTGTGGACACAATGTAACCAGCTGCCTCACATTCCTGCCTCTATCTTCCCTACCATGATAGACTGTATCCTTGAGCTGTGAGTCAGAACAAATTTTTATTTCCTTAAGTTTCTTTTGTCAGTTTTTTTTATTGTCATAGCAACAAGAAAAACAATAAATACAGGTACCCCATCTAGGTCTTAGGCTAAGAAAAAAACAATAGGAAAAAAATAGAATATATTATGCTAGACTTGGTCTAAGTGACAAAATCATACCTTGGGTTTGCTTAGGCCAATAAAGGGACATTTTTTTTTTTTTTTTTTTTTGGCTCACATAGCCATGAGGTGACCCGAGCTACTGAATTTGAGGATAAGAAATATTAAAGTCATCAGCTTTATCAGCACTGCATAAACTGATGACATGACCACTCCATAGTATGGTTAAGGGGAAGCTTTTTATTATAGGTATGAGGGAGAGAAAGCCAGAGGCATCTGGAAAAGTCCAGAGCAGAGAGAGAAAGAAGTAGATTGGATATGGCCAGCAGACTGGACGTGGCCAGCGCTATCTGTGGTAGAGGGGAGAAAAGCAGGGGACAGAGAATAGAGAAAACAGAGTGAGAGAAGCAGGAGGAGAGAGAGAGAGAGAGAGAGAGAGAGAGAGAGAGAGAGAGAGAGAGAGAATATCAAAATAGCAGGGTTATAAGGAGAATGAATAGCTGGAGGAAATGGAGAAGGGCTGGGATGCCAGTATGGACTTTGAAATGTGTAACAGGTACTTGTGATACTGAGGGGTGCTGGAGGCCAGCATGAGCTTTGATATGCTAATAGGCACCACAGGTAGTCATATGTTCCTACTGCCAGAGGTAAGGAAAGTAATTCCTTCTGGCAGGTAAGAACCAACTTCACAAGTTCCTAAGGAATGCTAGCTTTTATCTAATGGCCAGAAACCCTCCTGTAGTCCAGGTTGAGCTCATTTCTGGATATTTTCACTGCGCGTTGGGGCTTGGGGGATTAGAGTTTCCTTTGGACCTGATATCACCCACTTGCTATCTCTGTTTCTGGTCTCACAGTTCTTTCTACATGGGAATACCTTCATTGCCTCAGATTAATTTTCTTTCAAGAATTGATCAGTGCTCCCAGAAGTTTAGACTCCTACCTTCTATGTACCATCACCTGAGAAAAACCTCCTCTCAGCTCCAGTTCAAAAAAATCACAGGGCACTGATTGTCATGAGTGGTGTCACATGCCCACTCCCTAAACCAAATACTGTGGCCAAGATTAAGGACACTTTGCACACTCTAAAGCCATGTTGGAGTAGGGGAGTAGATGCACTATTCCTGGGAGGTGGGAGAGGTGCTGGGTGGATAGAGCAGTGTGTACCACAATATGGGGCTCTGAGAAGATCTGTTTGTCTATAAACCATTTCTCTGGATCCTCATTCCTAAAGAAGACTCTTCCACCCAAGCTTTCTTGCTTGATTATCCGCCCTGGCCAAGGACCCAGATACATCCACTATGCCCTGGCCTAAGTAGCAAACTAACAGGAAGGGTCAGTGGTCTACAAAGCCCCAAGTGAGTCGTAAACCCCTCAGTTAGCAGACAAGCAAAGAGACTAAACAACTAGATACATAAATAAATTCTATACTAATTCCCACACATAGACTCGAGAAGAGAAGATACAGAGTTGTAGACACCTTCTAAGCTTGGGACAGAGTCTAGATTCTCAGTATTCCGCTTATGATCTGTAGAGGATAAGCCATCTTCTAACTGAATCCCCAGCTCTATGATGTGGGAGGTGGGGCCTTTGGTGGGTAATCGAGACCAGAGGAGGTCAATAGGGTATGGCTTCATGCAGATTTAGTGGCTTTTGAGAAGAGGAAGAGAGGCCTAAGGTAGGGTATACTACGGGATGTCTGCCACCATGTTGTAAGGTAGCCTTCACCAGGTGCCAGCACCATGCTTTTGGACTTCCCAGCCTCCTGGACTATAAGAAACACTTTTTTAAAAATAACGCCTTTAATCCCAGCACTCGGGAGGCAGAGCCAGGCGGATCTCTGTGAGTTTGAGGCCAGCCTGGGCTACCAAGTGAGTTCCAGGAAAGGCGCAAAGCTACACAGAGAAACCCCCGTCTCGAAAAGCCAAAAAAAAAAAAACAACAAAAAACAAAAAACAAAAACCGTATCCAGTACCAGTTCTGTTGTCATAGCAACAAAAAAAAATGAGCATCACTTCTTGGCTAAAAAGATGACCACCTTTCTTGCTGATATTGAGAGGATTAAATAATTTAGATAAAAAGATTGAAAGAGTTTCTTTCTCCTAGTCTGCCCCAAGACACATGGAGAACTTGTATGATTAATCAAGGAAAGTTCTAGAAGATCAGTCTAGAAAAGTACTTGGAGGAAAGGACTGTTCTGTTTCCCAAGAGGCTGGCGTTAGAGGGGCAACTCTCAGAGATGACTGACAGCTCTTCATCCATTGCGAAGCTGGGCTGTTGCCTTGCCTCTTCTGTTTACACCCCCGGATGGCACTGTTCAATTTGCACCCGTCCCTGGCACAGACCCCAGATGGCACTGTTCAATCCACTATTGTTTGAAGTGTGAGAGAGAATTACACTCTAACTAGTGACCTGGGGTCACCTCTGTGAGCTCCAGTCTTCAAGTCTGAATGACACAAATGCCATGTCTTCCACAGGGTTTTACAAGATCGAGGGTCCTTTATAAAGGTAGTCATTGCACACCTGGCACACAGCTGTCTTCAGCGACATCCCCCTGCCCCATATCAGTCCCAACCAGAACATGGAGTCTATTAGAAACTTCTTTACCATTGATGTGGAAAGCTTGAATTTCTTTTGTAGTGAGTCCAGCATGGGGTACTTCTGCTGGGAATTAGGTGTTTCTATGTCTCCCAAACCACAAAATTCCGTACTCCAAATTTTAATATGTGGCCAGCAGAGAGGCATTTGTTGTTTTTATTTGTTTGTTTGTTGTTTTGTTTTGCCTTGGATAACAGCACCAGCTAGTGATCTAAACTCGCCAAACCTCAGTGCTGCTTCCAACGCATTTTCAAGTTTCCCTCTGAGGTAAGTGGGGGAGGCTGGAGGAAACTCTGTTCAGAAAACAGTGTAGAAAAACAAAACAAAACAAAACCCTAATCCTCTCAATAGGAGTCCAGGCAGCTCCCAGTAAAGTTAACCATCAGTTCCTTTGGTTGGCTGTTTTTTTGGAACAAGGTCTCAGTATTTAGCCACTCCTGTCCCTGCTCCCAAATTTCTGGGATTACAAGTGGGCACCACCATGCCTAGTGAGGTTACCGCTCTTTTTATGTATGTTTGTTTGTTTGTTTGTTTGTTTGTTGATTGGTTGGTTGGTTGGTTGGTTGGTTGAGATGGGCCTCACTATGCAGTCCTGCCTGTCTTGGCCAGACTGACCTTGAACTCACAGAGATCCTCCTGCCTCCGCTTACTCAGCGCTGGGATTAAATGCATGTGCCATCATGCCTGGTGAGTATAAAGCTCTTTGCAGTTGGTGGAAGACTGTGTATACAACACATCTCTCTGAGTTCATAGCTAGCCTGGTCTACAAATCAAGTTCCAGAATAACCAGGACCACATGGTAAGATTTTGTTCTAACAACAAAAAACAAAAAAGGCTGTACATATAGTACATATATTTCATTTCACTTGGAAACACTGTGATATTGAATTAAGTTTTCAAATGAAACTAAGGTTAATTTTTAGCCTATAACCACAAATTGAGTTGGTGTACTTTAGAGCATGACTCATACTGTATGATAGAGCCGTAATAACACAGCTAGTGTATTCTTTGAGGGAAAAAGTCTACTTAGAATAAAAAAAAAAAACAGATTGGGGGCTACTGGGTTGTGTAGAACACTTAGAGTTGGCAATCAAGAGAGCTAGGTTCGAGTCCTCCTCCTCTTGATCAGTGTACAGGTGAAGTCCTCCTCCTCTTGATCACTGTACAGGTGAAGTCCTCCTCCTCTTGACCACTGTAGAGGTGAAGTCCTCCTCCCCTTTGATCACTGTACAGGTGAAGTCCTCCCCTCTTGATCACTGTACAGGTGAAGTCCTCCTCCCCTTTGATCACTGTACAGGTGAAGTCCTCCCCTCTTGATCACTGTACAGGTGAATTTGGTCAAGTCCCCTCTCCTCTCTTGATTTTAATTTCCTCATTTACAAATGGTGAGTAACAAATGGGTTTGTGTGTGTGTGTGTGTGTGTGTATGTGTGTGTGTGCTAAACAAAATAATGAAAGCCAAGATTCCTGCCTAGTGTCTAACACATACGGGAGACTTGATAATTATTTCTTGTGTGTATTCTTCCATTCTCCTCCTTTTTCTCATGTTTGTGGGATTCAAATGCATGAGGTACAAAAATGAGAATATGGGATAGCCCAGAAATTCTCCAAGCATGGGTCCCAGGTGAAAAACATCAGCATCACCTGGGAACTTGCTAGAAAAAGCCTTGGGCCCCACCCAAAACCCAAGGACAGTCTCAGGAGCTTGTATTTCATGAAGTTGTGATAGTTAGATCCAAAATGCATCCCCATCAATCCCCACATCCTGGAATTCACACTCTTGTGTAGTCCTGCCCTGGGTATACCGTGATTTCCTGTCTGCCTATTGAAAGAACACATCAGAAGGTATGAATTATCACTTCCAAGGTGAGATTACAATACACAGCATGGCTCTCTCACAGTCTCAACAGCTTAGATCACTGGCTTTGGGAAAGGCGGTCAGAGGGGCTCTCAGACATTTGACTGCTTTATGGAGAGGCCTATGTGGTAAGAAACAGAGCTCATGCCCAGCCAGGTGAGTGAGCCTTTTAGAAGTGGCTCATCCAGGAACCAGCTAGATATCATAACTGCAAATGACAGTTTCTCTGGTCCTTGAGGCACAACCCCAACGCTGTGCCTTATTCTTAATATAATAATGTGCAGATATTTAATGTAAGTTGCAACCCCACTTGGGGTGCTGTAACTTAATGTGGGGGGTAATAAAATGTTTGGCAATAGTGAAAGATTTCTGAATGTGTCATGACCAAAAATTGATTCAGAGACAAACAGGGAATGAATTCAAGGCCAGAGCTCACCCATGCTACATCATACAAGTTCACTGCAGCCGCAGTTTGGAGCACAGAACATGTGCACCAGGCAGGCTGACACATCACTCAACATCAATGCCTGCCTGAAATATCCCAGCCCATATTTAAAATGGTTGTTTTGGCGGGGGCGGGGCGGCAGTGAGCTGGTTTAGCAGGTAAAGGCACAAACTACCAAGCCTAGAGACCTGAGTTTGGGACCTGGAACCCACTTGGTGGAAGGAGAGAACTGACTCCTGAAAGTTGTCCTCTGACCTGGACAGGTGCACTGTGACATGGGCTTGACCCCTCAATACACCCTAATACAACACACATAAATAAATACACTTTTAAAAGACTTATGAATTGCAGTGTCTTTACTGTACATAGAAACTTTTCTGCTCTTATAGAAACATAATGGCTTAAGTATGCAAAAAAAAAAAAACCTTTTAAGATTTCCCTAGCTTCATTTCTCAATATATATCAAGTTAGTATATCTTTGGATAATATTGAGTTAGAATATTTGATTATAAAAATCTCTATTTGAGTTTCTGACTTGAGTTTAAAACTAATAAAAAATCTAGAATGAATTTTGGCCTGGGATTAAGACAAATTCCAGCAGTATCTGAAACGGCTTTACGTGGACTTCCATCATTTCATACTGTGTATTTCTGTAAAGGATGGTCTCGGTACTGATGATTATAAAGTCAACATGTTGATCAACTCTGAAAAACATTGATGATGTTCTATACCCTGCAGTATCAAATAAACCAGAACAGGAAAAGGCCAGTCCCTGAGGGGTTGGTGTGGTCTGGGAAGCTCTCCCCTCCTAGTGAGAGGGAGTAACCAGAGGCATGGAAAACTGGCACTGTGCTCTCAGTGATGGACAGTTTGAAGAGAGAGAGGAAAAAAAGAGGGGAGGAAGAGAGGCAAAGTTTGAGGGCAGCAGCAGAGGAGGGATGAGAGATACCAGGAACTCTCTCTTCCTGTCTCTCCACCAAAGTGGGGCAAGGCATCATTTAAAAAAGACCCCTGTCTGAATCAGTGGCTTTGTGGCTCCGAACCTTCCATGGACTGTGCCCTCTGGGAACCCAGAACAAGTATCATGGGACTATGTGCTAAAATCTAAACACTTCTAGACCACGAGGAAGAAACTGAATCAGAACTAAATCAGTATTCAGTGAGGCAGAAACCTGCCTGGAGCTAGAGTCTGCAGGGGAAACAGAGAGAGACATGGGTTGCACAGTGGCCAGTGTGATGTTGGAAAGGACCACTAAGGACATAACCTGCATTTATAATCCAACCACTGACATACCACAGAGGTGTGTCTAGCATCTGTAACCTGACCCATGAATGGCATCCCACTGCCAGGGAACTAGTATTTTGCAACAGACTCCTCAGGAGTGTGACTGGCATCCTGGAGCCTGAGAAGGAACACTGCAAGCCAAGTTTGGAACCACATTCAGACAATATGCCCATCAATCAGACAGCATGCCCCTCAATCAGACAGCATGCCTGTCAATCAGATAGCATGCTTGTCAATCAGCATGCCTGTCAAGCTCTCTCTCCCCTTCACATTCACTCTACCTTCATTTATACTCACTGACAATTTAGCAGACTAGCTTTATCCCACTCTATTCTCATCTCCTTCCTCCTTTTTTATATTCTTTCATTTTTAACTTTTTAATCTTAAAATACTTTTAAAAATTTACTTACTTATTTGTATATGTGTGTTGTGTATCTGAGTATATACACATGTATGTTGTGGATGCATCTACCTATGCTCATGTGTGGAGGCAAGAGGAGGATGCTGAGTGTTCTCTATTTCTTTGAGGTAGGGTCTCTCCCTGAACCCAGGCTTGACAAACTTTTAGACAAACTTATCAAAAGAAAGAGAAGATCCAAATGAACAAAATTAGAGATGAAAAGAGAAACATTACAACAGATACCAATGAAATTCATAAAATCATTAGAACATACTTTAAAGACATATATTCCACTAAATTGGAAAATCTAAAAGGAATGGATGGTTCTAGATCTATATGACTTACCAAAATCACACCAACATGAGGTAAACAATTTAAATATATTTATAACAAGTAATGAAATAAAAGCAGTATTTTGTTTTTGTTTGTTTTCTGAGACAGGATCTCACTATGTGGCCCTTACTAACCTGGAACTCACTTTGTAGATTAGGCTGGCCTTGAACTCACAGAGATCTGTTTAACTCTGCCTCCTGAGTACTGGGATTAAAGGTGTGTGCCACCAACTTTAGCTGAAGCAGTAACTTTTTTTTTTAAATCCCCCAACTTAAAAAAAAAAAAAGTCCAGGTTGAGATGGATCCACTGTTGAATTCTACAAGCTCTTTAAAGAAAAAACACTTCCTAAATTATTTAAAAACTAAGTCAAGAAGGAACACCACCTACCAAGCTCTGTTTATGAAGCCAGTGCCACCCTGATCCCAAAGTCAGAAATTTCCAGTAAAACACCTGCAAAACAAATTCTAAAGATCATTCATCTTACATAAAAATATCACGCATCATGATCAAGTTGCCTTCATTCCAGAGATGCAGGGATGGTTCAATACATGCAAATAAATAAAGACAATATATCACACAAATTGACCCAAGAACAGAAATCACATGATCATTCAGTAGATGCAGAAAGAGCTTTGACAATGTTATACCCAGCCCGTTATGCGCCATGAGGAAGGAGAGAGACAACACTTACGGGTTCCAAAGATTTTAATAATTCATCACATAAACAGGAGTCTTGTTTCTCCGACAGCCCTGAGCAGGGGCAAAAGTGGATTTATAAGCACAAAAGTCACAAACATTTGTTGCCAGGTTACAGTTACAATTTTCACCAACCAGGATTTAGAGATTAGTGGCTTCCTTGAATGTTCCATCATTGTTAGCTGATAAACAATACAAGCCTTTCAGTCCAACCAATCAGATTCATTTATTCCTTCTGTTGTTGGGAACAACCATAATGTTTCTAAATAACCGAAGATGCATAACGACTATTTCTATGGTTTAGGAAGGAGGTTAGTCAGCCACTGGAAAGTTCTCAGCTCCTCTAGGGCTTGGGAACCTGAATTTTATTTCATCCTACAGGTAAAATGAGTCTAAAGTCAAAATTGCAGTACTTAGGCCAAGGTGCTTTTGCTTGATCCTTCAGACAATACCCACCATCCTTTCACAGTAAAAGTCCTGAAGAGACTAGAACATATCCCAACATAACGAAAACTACACACAGTAAACCTATAGCTTATTATACAGCTAGGGAAAACTCAAACCATTTCCACTAAAATCAGGAGCAAGATGAGGGTGTCCATTTTCTCTATTCTTATTCAAAATGTACTTAAAATCTTAGCTAGAGAAATAAAATAAGAGAAAGAAATAAAATAAATATGATTAAGAAAGGAGGAAGTTAAAGTATCTTCATTTATAAATGATATGATTCTATACGGAGGAGACCCTACAGACTTTACCAGAAAACTCCACTGTGTGGTGGCGGAGGTGCACATCTTTAATCCCAGGAAGCAGAGGCAGGTGGATCTCTGTGAGTTTGAGGCCAGCCTGGTCTACAAAAATTGAGTTCCAGGACAGCCAGAGCTGCAACACAGAGAAACTGTCTCAAAAAAAAAAAAAAAAAAAAACCAGAAGAAGAAGAAGAGGAGGAGGAGGAGAAAGAGGAAGAGGAAGAAGAGGAAGAGGGGGAAGAGGAGAAGGAGGAGAAGGAGAAGGAGGAGGAGGAGGAGGAGGAGGAGGAGGAGGAGGAGGAGGAGGAGGAGGAGGAAGAGGGGATCCCTAGCTCTGATAAACCCTTGCAGCAAAGTGGACGACATAAAACTTATATACAAAAATAGCAGTCTTAGGCTTGGGTGGTTGAATGCTGCCTCGTACACAAGAAGCCTGGATTCAATTTCCAGAATTAAGTAAAGCAGATACAGTAGCACAGGACTGTGTCCTGGCTCCCAGGAAGTAAAGGATCTCAGGAAAATCAGAAGTTAATGGTCACTCTCAACTATATGGTGAATTTGCATCCAGTCTGGGCTACATGGGACTCCATTTCAAAATATCATTTAAAATAATCAGTGTCTTTCCCATATGGCAATGACAAGCATATTAAAAGAGAAATTGGGGGAAACATCCCATTCACAATTGCCTAAACAAAAATAAAAATCAAACAGGAAAACTGTCTTGGAACATATGTAACCAAAGTAATGAAGGCATCCAGAATGAAAATTCTAGAACATTGGAGAAAGGAATTAAAGAAGATAATAGACAATGGAAAGACTTCCCACGCTCATAGATTGGAAGAATTAATATTGTTAAAATGGATATAGTATCAAAAACATCGTACAGATAGAGCCAATGCAATTTCCATCAAAATTCCAATGTCGCCGGGCGGTGGTGGCGCACGCCTTTAATCCCAGCACTCGGGAGGCAGAGCCAGGCGGATCTCTGTGAGTTCGAGGCCAGCCTGGGCTACCAAGTGAGTTCCAGGAAAGGCGCAAAGCTACACAGAGAAACCCTGTCTCGAAAAACCAAAAAAAAAAATTACAATGTCATTCTTCATATAAATAGAAAATAACTATCTTAAAATTCATATGAAAGTACAAAAGATCCTGAATAGCCAAAGCAATCCTGGTCAAAAAGACTGCTCCTGGAGGTATTATCATACCTGATGTCAAAATACACTGCAGAGCCATCATAACAAAAACAGACCATAAATCAGTGAAACGGAACAGAGGACCCAGATATAAACCCACAGGACTGTAACCACCATTTTTTTAAACAATGATGCCAAAAACAAACAGTGGATAAAAGACCTTCTGTTCAACCAATGGTGCTGGGGAAAGGGGGTATCTACATATAAGAGTGAAAATAAATCCGTATCTCTCACCCTGCACCAAAAAAAAAAAAAAAAAAAAAAAAAAAATCACCTTCATTTGGATCAAATACCTCAACACAAGACCTGAAACTCTGAGACTGTTGGAGGAAAAAGTAGTGGAAACCCTTGAGGATATAGGTGTAGGTAAATATTTCCAGATTAGGATGAACTATAAAAGCACCTCAGGGATGCATCTGGAGAGCTTAGATTTAAAAGCTGCGAACAGCAGAGGAAACAGCTAACTGAGTGAAGACAGCTTCAGGAACGGAAGAAAGCATTTTTCAGCCATGTTTTGATCTGAATATGAAATGCTCCCCAAGGGTTCACGTGTTTGAATACTTGGTCCCCAGATGCTGGTCCTGTTCGGGACGGTTATAGGAGGGGGAGCCTTGCTGGAGGAAATAAGTCACTGGGGGTGGGTTTTGTAGCCCAGTCCCACTTCCTGTGCATCTTTCTCTTCTTGTTGAGTGTGGCTGCAATGTGATCAGCCAGCCTCCTGCCCCTACCACTAGGTCTCCTTGCCTGCTGCCATGATGGACTGCATCCTTCTTGAACTGTAAGCCAAAAGAAACCCTCTCTCCCTTAAGTTGCTTATCATTAGGGCAATTTATCACAGCATCAGAAAGTAACTCAGACACTGTACATCTAGCAGAAGATTACTCTCCAGAATAAACAAGGAACAATGACAACAACAAAAACTAAGCAGAAAATCTGACAGCTCAGTCAATAATGGGGCTAATGAAATTAACAGACAGTTCTCAATATATTAAGAACAAAATGATCAGCACATAGTAAAGAAGGTTCAGTCTCACTAATCCTTCGAGTCATAAAAATGAATAACAAGTCCTGTGAGGAGGTAGACAGAAAGGACCCTTTATGTACTGATGATAAAGTAGTCCAGCCTCTACGAGCATCAGTATAGGCGTTTCTCACAACTAAAATTAGATCTACTATATGATTCATCCATACCAAGTCTTAGGTATCTACCTGAAGGTTCTAAATCAATATATCACAGACATATCTGCACATTCATGTTTACTGTGGCACTATTCACAGTGGCTAAGTTATGCAACCAAACTAGGTGCTCACCAACAGAGAAATGGATAGGAAAATGTGGTATTAATATAAACACAATGGATTGTTTTATCATCCGTAAAGAAGAATGAAGTTATGTTGTTTACAGGAAATGTATATAGTAGAGAGCATCATATTAAACACATGAAGTCAATCTCAGACAAATATCATGTGTTTTCTACAATGTGTGATTCTTAGATTTGTGGAGATACATAAAATCATGTATGTGTGTATGACATTGAAAGTAGACATGAACTGTCTATGGGGACAAAGAGGGCTGATGGGATGGGATGAATATGTAAGATGTGTTCAATATACATTATATATTTCTATAACAACATACCATGTACAATGCAGATACTCAATGAAATCTCTGAATTTTTTTAAAATTAATTTTTATGTGTATAAGTATATGAGTGCAGTTCCTATGGAGGCCAGAAAAAGGTGTTGGATTCCCTAAAACTAGAGTTAAAGTTTTTTCCGAACTGCTGGACACGGTGTTGGGAACCAAACTCAGGTCCTCTGCAAAAGCAGTAAGTGCTTTTAACTATTCAGCCATCTCTCTAGCCCCAATTTTACTTTATTTTTTAAAATGTGGTTTGGCCCTCCACAGCTGCAGGTTCCACATCTACAGGTGTATCCAACCAAGAACTGAAAAAACTTTCTCAGAAAAATGTTGCATGTGTACTGAACAGGGAAGCATCCACATACATAGCATTTACACTGTGGTGGGTATTAGAAATAATCCAGAGGTGATTTTTAAGTGCCTGTGGGGATGTCCAAGAGCCATGTGCAAGTCTCATGATATTTTATATAAGGGACCTCACCATCTGCCGACTGGAATATAGAATTGGGGGAGGTGTTGCCTTGAATCCTACTCTCACAGACATGAGGGGTGTCCTTATTTCCTCAATAGCCTTAAGATCAGAATTCACATAAGTTTTGCTTAAGAATCTGCTGTGCTGTGGGTGTTTAGGGGCTGCTAATATCACGGGAAATGAGTGTGAGTCAAATGAGTCTTTTGTGAGTTCATTTTCTATGTATCATCTGTACTGTTATATTCTTAGCAATAACCCAAATTGAACCCCAAACTAGAGTTAATATGAACCTGGACACACTGGCAAGTTAGTTTATAGGCAGCTACAAGGTAAATGACATATGTTGGAGTAATGCCATGAGGTTTTTAAAGGTTGACATCATAGAGACTAAACATCTAAGCCTCAGGCACACTGTCCTCGGTACCCTCCCATCCTCCACCTTCATTAGAGAACAGAGTCCTTAGTCAGTGTGTACCAGAGTGTCCATGGGAGCAGAGGGTGACAGGGAGTGGACAGGATGGGTGCTAGCTAGCACATCTGAAACAGAAAAGCATCAGCTGCCCTGAGTGTCCAGACCTTCCAACTGACTTGGAACTGGCATAATCTCCCTGCTAGTCTCTTCTGGCAGCCATAGCCCCCGAATACAATTCCTTCTTGGATATCATGAATAAACTAAAAATATGCCCATGGTTGCAAAGACACCCCTCCCTTCAGAAGCAATTAAAGATTAAATAAGTAATCACCGCAGAAAGCAGATAATTCATCCCACCTCACATTTGCTACCTGCCTCACCGCTGTGCCCCTGACGTGCCTTAGCTGTTTGCCACCACAACGCTATTGTTTGGGAAAATATGCCCATCTGGTTCCATGACTGTTGAAACTTGCCTGTGACATGATGAGCCATCTGCGGGGGTGCCACCACGGAGGGAATTAGTTGCTATTAAAGTCATGTTCAAACCAGGGCGTTGCCAAGGTGCCGACATCTGGGGAAGCTGCCCGGAGGGTTTTGGCTGTCTAACAAAGACTTGGGGATGGCAGGAGTTCTGTGGGGCTTCTCAATCATGGATGGACAATTTGAGACCAGAAGTCGCCTGG
The DNA here is from genome assembly GCF_949786415.1 of Peromyscus eremicus. NCBI lineage: Eukaryota > Metazoa > Chordata > Mammalia > Rodentia > Cricetidae > Peromyscus > Peromyscus eremicus. Next base: position 89,116,552 of record NC_081416.1, on the reverse strand, counting down.
AGACCATGCCAAACCCTGGGTTTTAAAAGCTTTTAATACACACACACACACACACACACACACACACACGGGTGGGGGTGGGGTGGGGGTGTGGAGGCAGGGGGGGCTGCCTAATGTGAGTAGGGAAAGGAGAGAACCTTCAAGACAGAGACAGAAGGAAGAGAAGGGAAAGAAAAGCATGTCGTTGACCCGTTTCTCCTTTTCTCCAATACACAGTTGTCCATAAACACTTACCTAAATAGCAATTAATACAAAAAGTAGCATGTCCTCGCTTGTAACTAAAGTTGTAAATGTCCTAAAGTCAGCAGAGTGGATGGCAGAGTGACGTCTGTACCGTATTCCTGTACCCGACATGTCTACACTCTTCATTTGAGTCAAGTCTGGATTGGCCTGGCAGAGGGGACTGGCTGGAGGCATGAGCAGCGCTGTTGGCTGAGGTCCTCAGGTCCCCCTGGTTTTAGTTTGGGATGCCCCAGGACGCTGGTCCTCAGGCTGATGCTTCCAATGGTGTCTGTCCCAGGTTGATGGTTAAGCTCCTCTGCTATTCCATTCTCCATCCTCCCGTTTCCCATCTCCAGATGGGAGAGATGTTCAGATTGTTCCCTGGATTGGCCTAGATCATTGATCTCCACACGGTTCTTTCAGTATTATACCTTCAAAAATAATATTGGCCTGAAGAGATGGTTCAGAGGTTAAGACCACTGGCTGCTCTTCTAGAGGACCTGGGTTCAATTCCCAGCACCCACATGGTGGCTCACGACTACCTATAACTCCAATTCTAGAGTTATTAGATGCTCTCTTCTAGCCTTCCCAGGCACCTGGCACACACGTGGTGCACAGACATAAATGGAGGCAAAACTTTCATACAAATAAACTTTTTAAAAATTAAAAAAAAAAGTTGAAAACTGGTGTGGGCATTTGTACATTTTTGTGTGTGAACGTGTATGTGAAGATGTGCATGTACCTGGGTGTGAAGGCCAGAGAATAACCCTGGGTGTTATCCTCAGGACACCATGCCCCTCCATTGGACAGGGTCTCTCATTGGATCTAGAGCTCAACAATTACACCAGATGGGCTGGCCAGGGACCCTCCTCCCTCGGCCTCCCCAGTGCTGGGGTCACACACGTGCACCACCATGCCTGGCTTTTGTACATAGGTTCTGGGGATTGAACCCATGTCCTCATACTTGCTCAAGAAGCATTTACTGACTAAGCTATCTCCCTAGCCCTACATTATCCTTTTTCTTTTGGGAACTAAATTGTTTCATTTATCCAAAGGGTCCAGGCATGAGATGCAGTGGGCCAAGGAACAAAACCACACAAAAGCCTTTGTTTAATGTGGATTATAGATTATGAATCCAGTCCTTGTCTGATGACCCAGTCAGATGGGGAAGGGCGAAAAGAAATAGAACTAACTCTCTTCATGAAGTGAGAAAGCAAAGCATTCATTTTTTTGTATTACAATTTTAAGATTTTTCTGTGTGTATGTGCACATGTATGGGCATGAATGCCACAGCACACAGATAGAGGTCGAGGACACCTGTAGGAGTTAGTTTTCTCCTTCCATCCTGTAAGTGTTGGGGCTTGAACTCAGGTCATCAGCCTCAGTGGCAGGCCCCTGTATCCACTGAGCCCTCTTGGCAGCCCACAAGGCATTTTTACACTCACATTTACAACATCTCATTGTTAAACAGCTTCCCATCATGTAATGTAAGGCACATTCTTGATTTTTAAAACTGACATGTAAGAACTTTAGGTATATCCTAACTTTAGGTATAGCAGACCCATAGCTCCCACCACCCTCTATTTAAAGAGATACATCTGTATATGTGCTTTAGGGGGTCTGACACCCGACATGTTATTTTGTCTTCTGAAAGTTAGGTTTTGATCTCACACACTGTATTTTGACTTGATGTATTGTCTTAATCTGTTTACTTATTACTCAATATTTTTCCACAGCAAAACTGTCTGTAAATGGAAGGCTTTTATTTTTATCTCCCATGAAGTAAGCATTAAGCTTTTTTTTTTTTTAATTTATTTATTTTGTATACAGTATGCCTGCAGGCCAGAAGAGGGCACCAGATCTCATTATTGATGGTTGTGAGTCACCATGTGGTTACTGGGAATTGAACTCAGGACCTCTGGAAGATCAGCCAGTGCTCTTAACCTCTGAGCCATCTCTCCAGCCCCAGCATTAAGCTTTTATCAAACAACATTTAGGCAAATGCAAATGAAAGGGAATCTAAAATAAACATTCAGAAAAATAAAATATCATATTTCTTAAGTGTTATATTTATATATATATAAAAAAAGTTTAACTTGGCTGGGGGATGTAACTCAGTCGCTAGAGTGCTTGCCTGGGGCTCAGTCCCCAGCGTGGTATAAAATTGGGTGTAGTGGCTCGTGCCTGTAATCCCAGCACTGGGAAGGTAGAAGCTGGGAGATCAAAAGTTCAAGGTCATCCTTGGCTACACAACAAGTTTGAGGCCAGCCTGGGCTACATAACACCCTGTGGCAAAGCAAAAAGTGCATGTTTTGAAACTTGACTGAAATTTATCACCTCCTTTTCTTTGAAATACAAGCTCTACAAACGAGACATGGATCAAGACCAAATGAATGAGCATTCTTGGCAAACTCTTTCCTTTTACTGGAAAACTCAGAGAGGGCACACCTCCCAGGAGATCAGTTACCTCCCAGCATGCTTTTCATGAATGCTAAGTATTCAGATTCAAAGGATTGAGAGAAAGGACAGCAGAGCCCTGCACTGAGTCTGTTGCTTACCTCTTTCCGTCTGTCTGTCTCTCTTCTGGGCTCCAGTGGGCTTTACGTTCATAAAAGAGGGGATTCCTTGACAAGCTTTGCAGATACTCCAGAGGTGTTTAGATGGAGATCATGCCCTCCCCCGCCCTGTTAAACAGCCTAGACACATATGAATCGTAATGTCCTAAAGTGCACTAAGCATATCTCCTCTAAATCCCCCCGCCCCCAGTGTCTTCCCTGCCCCACTCTCTCTCATCATCCCCATTCTCTCTCAGAGGCAAAGTCTCATGTAGCCTATGCTGGTTTGAACTCACTGTGTAGCCAAGGTTGGCTTTGAATTCCTGATCTCCTGCCTCCACCTCCTGAGTGCTGGGATCAATGTGCTCCACATTATACAGGGGAAGAAAGAAACCTAATAAATTTGTACATCCCAACTAAGGCAGTTTTCATAAACGGTACTATTTCAAAAAGGACAATTTTCACTCCAGGTGAAAATCTGTAATAAGTCTCTAGGTATTGTGGGGGTGGGGGTGAGGGGAGTGGGGGATGGGAATTGATTGGCGGGCAGGGATTGACAGGCAAGTAGAGATAGGCAGGTGAACAGAGATTGACAGACACACTTTTCTTCTGTAAGACAAGGCCAGTTGTGGCCTCTACTTAGATGCTAAAGAAAGCCCCCAAACTAGAGAGAGCATGCTGGTCAGTAGAAACAGAAGCAGCAGAGGCACGGACCCCATCTTCCCCTGCTTCCAGACCCCTGCTGCCTTTTGAGTCTGGATACTTTGCACCTTGGTCTCATGCAGAACCCTAGCAGTGTTGGGGTGATGAGCACATGATTTCTTTTCCTCTCTAGTTTCTGCATGATCAGAAGCTTCTAGAAGGAAATGCAGGTTGAACAATCCGATTCTCATTGTAAACACAAATGGAAAAGCTGAAAAATCAGAACCAGACCTCGAAGGATGGGAAAAATTTAAATGGGCCATGTCTCCAGTTCAGCAAAGACAGCTGGCCGCCTATCTCCACTGCTGCTCTCGATACCCCTCAGCAGAGCCTCAATCTTCGTCTCCTGTGCTCTGGGTTTCACTGAAGCTTCCGCATCTCTCAAGAAACCTGACCACCTGCCTCGGTTCTTCCCTGCTCCCACTCTGTCCCTCCCCTGTCCCTCCCTCTGTCCTTTGAAATCACACATCCTCCTCAGCACTCCCCGCCTCAGCACCAAGGTGAGATTTAAGGCCCTGGTGTTGCTTCCTTCATGTGGACATTGTTCTCCACCCTCACATGTCCACCTGCTGCCGGTCTCTGACCATATGCCTGCCAGAGTACTGTCAGAAAAACACAGGCCATTTTAACCGCTCAAGGACTCTGTCACCTTGAGCAGTGATTCCCAGCCCCAGCTGCATGTTAAAACCAATCACCTGGGGTGATTGTAAAGTCTCAATATCCCAGCTGCTCACCAAACCAATTAAATTGGGATCTCTGAGTGCGAACAGGACATCTATACTTCTATTTTTCCAACTGGCCAGCTGATGTTCAAGCCAAGGCCTGAGCTGCTGCACACATAGGCCACTCTCAGTCGGGCTCTGGAGTCACAGACTGGGAGCTGTCTCAGGCTGGAGCTGCTGCACACACAGGCCACTCTCAGTCATGACATGGAGTCACTGGCTGTACTCCCATTCTTACGCTCTAGCCACATGAGACATCTTTGTAGTTCCTACACTTTCTGTGCACCCACTTCCCTGACCTGGCATGGCCCCCTGGAACTCTCTTCCTCCTCCCCCAACGGGGAAAACTTCTATCCATCTGGTGAGATATGGATGGGTGGGGATGGTTGGCGGTGTGTCTCCTGTCTCTGGGGGTTCCCTTTTCACCTTCATGTTTTGAAAACCTGCCAAGTAGCAGACACCATATCATCCTCTCTCCAGCTGTCAACTGTCTGCTTTCCACTTAACCCAACCGTCTCTGCATTGTGACAACACTCCCAGGGTCCATCATCAGGTCTCTCTAGGATGTTCTAACTCACCCTGCTTTGGACCCAGGTTCATATCTCATTCATGGAAAATCTCTAGCTATCTAACATTGCTGGAACCAGGGCCCCAAACTACCCTCCTGTTCAGCCTCCTTTTTGCTTAGCTCTTTCCTCTGTGTCCATTACTGGGCATGGCCTCTGCATGGATGCCACTGTTGCTAACATACTGCTGGCACAATGGTCCCCTTGATAAAAGAAATGTCACTTTCCTTCTCGATCCTGGCACAGAAACAACTACAGGTTCCTGCTACTGTGACTCCATTAGCGAGAGACACTTGAAGATGAGCTGGTCTCACAGCACCAGGATTCAACAAGGGTGAAATATAGGACATGAGAGTCACTAGACCAGAGACAGGAGACACACCACCAACCATCCCCACCCATCCAAAGCAGGCATGGCTAAGTAATCCTGGCCTCTTAACTTCAAGCTCCAGAATGCTTTTAGCATGCACACTCCACCCATGAGTGGTTGAGACTTCTTTACTGTCTTGGCATTAAATCTCATGCTCAGCCAGCTGAGTTCTTTGCACACCATAGATACTTCATAAGCACTCATGTCCCCAAACTGAATTGAGGCTACATTTGAAGGGCTGAGTTTGTAAGCTCAGTGTTAGCGTACTTGCCACGCATGGGCAGGGCCCTGGGTTGGAGCTCCAGCACTGAAGGGAAAACCACAAAGCTGCACTGGAACTTAGTGGCAAGGATGGATCCAAGGCTGGGCACCTGCAAGTGAGCAATTTAGAGAAGTTCTTTGCAGATGCAATTCTAAAAGCCAGGCAACCGAAGGGTCGCAGCCCAGAATAGGTCCTAACTGATAGTCCCAGTTCTAGTCTGGACCTGTTTCTGAAGCCTCTGCTGACTTCCCATTGCTTGGGGGATAGACAGGGTACACTCACTTGCTGTGGCTGTCAGGTTCAGCCCCTGCCTTTCTCCAGCCTCACGTCCATGTATCTCTCCCTGAATAGCTAATGCACTTTACACACACCTTGTCTTCTAATCTTTACCAGCCAACCATGAACCTGGCTTGTTAGTCCAATTTTATAGATGAGAAATTCTCACCTGATCCTCGGGGTGATTAAGGGAGTTAGCTGAGGTCCCAGGCCTGCCAAGTTTCCCCCATGGGCTTTTGAATCCCTTGCTGGCTGGCTCTGAGTGCTGCATGTGCCCATGGATGAGGAATTCAGCTTTGTGTGACCTATACCCAAACCAAGAAAAATGCGATAGGCTACTGGTCCATTGGAATTCAGATGGGGGTGGGGGGCTAATTGTTTGGGTCACTCTTAGCCCCTGGTGTGCCACAGTGTCAACAGAACTTGGTAGTTGTGTAGTGTGTGTCACTAGAAATGACTCCCCCAAGAGGAGACTAGCATTGTATGGCGACGTTTTCTGCTTGACTTTCCTTCCTTTCCCACCCCACTCTCCACCTTCTGGGTTCATAGTTCTTCATGTTTTAATGCCTGAAAAGAAGGATTGATGGAGAAGGTCCCTTGGTAAGCCTGCCACTTTCTCAGGAGGGCTGGAGTGCACACAACTGGCCTCTTCAGGCTCTGTCTCCAGCAGGAACTCCCCCCTGTTGGGTTCTGCATGGCATCTGAGTATGGTAACATAAGGCACCCTAGGACAGTCCCTCTGCCATCAGAGCAAACCCCCTCCCCCGTCCTGACCGCTGGAGAGCATCCTCCCATCACAGGA